>NC_051040.1:26032662-27266412 GCF_904848185.1 Acanthopagrus latus | reverse complement strand
TTTTCACACACTGTTGCTGGTATTTTGGCCCATTCCTCCATGCAGATCTCCTCTAGAGCAGTGATGTTTTGGGGCTGTCGTTGGGCAACACGGACTTTCAACTCCCTCCACAGATTTTCTATGGGGTTGAGATCTGGAGACTGGCTAGGCCACTCCAGGACCTTGAAATGCTTCTTACGAAGCCACTCCTTTGTCGCCCCGGCTGTGTGTTTGGGATCATTGTCATGCTGAAAGACCCAGCCACGTCTCATCTTCAATGCCCTTGCTGATGGAAGGAGATTTTCACTCAAAATCTCTCGATACATGGCCCCATTCATTCTTTCCTTTACACAGATCAGTCGTCCTGGTCCCTTTGCAGAAAAACAGCCCCAAAGCATGATGTTTCCACCCCCATGATTCACAGTGGGTATGGTGTTCTTCGGATGCAATTCAGTATTCTTTCTCCTCCAAACACGAGAACCTGTGTTTCTACCAAAAAGTTCTATTTTGGTTTCATCTGACCATAACACATTCTCCCAGTCCTCTTCTGGATCATCCAAATGCTCTCTAGCGAACCGCAGACGGGCCTGGACGTGTACTGGCTTCAGCAGGGGGACACGTCTGGCAGTGCAGGATTTGAGTCCCTGGCGGCACATTGTGTTACTGATAGTAGCCTTTGTTACTGTGGTCCCAGCTCTCTGTAGGTCATTCACTAGGTCCCCCCGTGTGGTTCTGGGATTTTTGCTCACCGTTCTTGTTATCATTTTGACGCCACGGGGTGAGATCTTGCATGGAGCCCCAGATCGAGGGAGATTATCAGTGGTCTTGTATGTCTTCCATTTTCTAATAATTGCTCCCACAGTTGATTACTTTACACCAAGCGTTTTACCTATTGCAGATTCAGTCTTCCCAGCCTGGTGCAGGTCTAAAATTTTGTCTCTGGTGTCCTTCGACAGCTCTTTGGTCTTGGCCATGTTTTTGTCGTAGGACACAGTGGTGGCTCTTCAGGCTCTGGCTCTCTACGCAACTCTGGTGTTCAGTCCGGTTGGTTCAAGCACAGTGACAGTCCAGTCTCCCAGTGGCCAGCTGACATTTGATGTTAATCAGGACAACAAACTGCTCTACCAGGAGGAGGTGCTGAAGTATGTGACAGGAAAGTACAGCCTGGAGGTGAAGGGCACTGCATGTGCTTCAGTGCAGGTCAGTCATCACTGCAGCTCAACCTATTTCTCTTATATATTCAGTACATACATTACCATGAACACAACAATACTCCAATGTTAAAGAGGATTTTTTTTATCATACATCATCTATTATGATGGGTCCCTGTAGTATGTTTTGTTTAATTGTGGGCTGTTTCTTTTCCAAATTAGGGGTGAAATCTGATCATTTGTGTTATTAAAAAAATATAATGTTGAGAAGGTTATGTGATCTGACAATTAGTATAACAATTTAAGAAACATGTCTTCAGTGTGTTAATTATTCCAATAAAGAAGATAGGCAGCAGATGTCAGCACTCAACATCTTCCTTCACGTTTTGGTATGTAAATGATACTCACCAAAAGTGTCAGATTTGGTGTAGTAACTCACTTCCAGAAAGAAATTCTACAGGATAGACCTTTTTGTCAAATAATACGATCCTTGTAACAAAGCCACACGTCACATAAGTCTCACTCTGAAATCTTTTGAGGTGAGCTGTAACAGTTGTTGCCTCATCCAGATCATCAAAATCACTCAGACATGACTTTGTATGAATTATTGATGGCAGTCTTTGAGGTACACTCCAAACTCCTCTCTCCAGCTCTGACTCACATTTACACCATGGTCTTCCTGCAGCAACTCACCTCTGATTACGAAACAGATCTCATCATTAAAAAAAAGCTATATCTCCATACTATTTTTTTCTGTAACATTTTCAGAATAACAATCTCAGCCTGTCAGTGGCAAAAACAAGTAATTAAAGTGAACTTAACTCCAGCTGAGGTGATTTACTGGACCAGTTCTGAAACAGTTGGTAACAATGAATGACTTACACACCAAAGTATTTAAACTCAGGGCACATAATTAAAAACACAGGAATTCCCTTTTAGCAGGTCCAGATGTTAGTGAAGGTGAGGGAAAAGATATAGAAATGTCATCAGCATGAAGTGAAACACTATGTTCAGTGCTGTGGTAAATACCTGCAGATAGCAATAGTAAATGGCTTGATTTCCAGGGCAAATAAACATGTTACTTACACCACATTTGTCCACGTTTATGATTATCAAACCTTCCTTGTGCACCTCTTTTCCCAGATTTCTCTGCACTACAACATCCCAACTCCTACTGATGTGAATACCCTCAGTGTGGAGGTTAAACCAGAGGCTGACTGCACCCTCAAGAGACCCAAACTTACTCTGAAGCTTAAGTCCCTGTAAGTAATCACCAACAACTGGATCTACATGACAGCAATGATAGAAGAATACTAAGATACTGAACAATCCTCTGAAAACGAACGTGTGGCAAATGTCCATAACTTAGTAGTTTATACTTTGCTCAAGCATATCTTAACTGGAGATAAAGCCCTATTAAAAGGTTTCTCTGCATGCAACTAGTAGATCTTTGAAGAAATGGATGAAATATAACTCCATAACATCACATTATTATGCTTGAATTACAGATACAGTGGAAAGGAGAGCACTACTAACATGGTGATCCTGGATATCAAAATGCTCTCAGGGTTTGTCCCAGACCCAAAGTCTTTGAAGAGGGTAAGCTGTTTTAGTAGTTAGTTACACTTCATATTTGCATTATTATTGTTGATGTCAAGACAACAGGATGACCCAGCTGAATATCACCTCCTCACAGCTCAAAGGTGCCCAGCTGGTGGATCGTGTTGAACAAAAGGAAGATCACGTTCTCGTGTACTTACAGAGGGTGAGAGGAATTCAGTGAGTGACAATTAATGATGTTCTACACATTTGTTACTGATGGTGTTGTCTGTTTTTCTTCCAACAGCTAACAAAGGACATTCTTATCAACCACGCCCTTGAGATTGTACAGGAGCACCCAGTGCAGAACCTGAAGCCAGCTGTGGTCAAGATCTATGACTACTACCAGACAAGTAAGTCAGATACTCTACTGCAGTCCTCTCCAATACTCAGTCAATCCTGAGCATTAAACACCTGAGCATTTGTCAGAATAGCAATCCCTGATGACTGTCTGATGACAGTTTAGCCTTTGAGGGCAATGGCCAATGTTTTGAGGTTTCAGTTGTAGCCATCAGATATTCAGATAACGAATATCTGTTTTTTTCAATTAGCACCTTGAGACACAAGACAGTAGGAATTTATTATGCAGATATTTAGAGAGCAATACACATTCAGTTCGACTGTTGAGCACTTGAAGAAAGTTCACTCTTATTTGATTTTTTTTTTTTCACGTCTCTCTTCTGCTAGGTGACCAGGCTGAGACAGAATACACCTACCCTTGTGTTGCAGGTAACAATCCGTAACAGCATACAGAGAAAATCTATATATTGTATATATTTATTTATTCATTAAACTCAAACATTTCAACCACAAAAAGCAATCACTGTGAATTTTCTTTTCTTTCTTTCACAGCTTGAAGAGTGATGTGTAGTCTGTCCTCAGGTGGTCGCTGATTCCATTATTATTTAATACAGTTATGAACTTTGTGTAATTCCATGTCTGTTTTCTGGAATTGTACACATACAGTCAAGACTTATTTGCTTGTTAATGAAAGATGTGCACAGTGGACAATCAAATAAAGTGATATAAATCTCGACCTTACAACTACTATTGTGTTTCACTGTATTTCCACTGTTTACAATTTGCTCTTATGACTTTCTTGGGTTTTTTATTATTTAGGTAAGGTTTAGATGACATTACTCAAACTGTGAAGTTAAGAAAAGACAATCCTTTATTAGTCCCACTGCAGGGAAATTTGCATTTGACACTGCCGACCACTACACATGCTCTCTCTCTGCAAGATATGATTTGAACCAATTGAGGGCCTGTGTAGGGAAATTTAATTTTGACAGCTATGGAGTAAGATAGCTATCAAAAAGAATGTGTGAGTGATTCTAACCATTCGTATTCATAATGTTAATCTAAAAGCTGTGAGTGCAAAGTCTTATAAGTACGACATTATATTCTATGACTACGAAGTCTTCACAGTGAACACGAATTCAACTTCATGGGTATGAGCAGAAAAGAGTTGAAATGACATCACATAGGTCACAGGCAGGTCGCAGTTCGACAATAATCAAACACCAATTACTCAAAACGTGCATGCACCAAAGATGGCTGACAGCAGTGGACCAGGCAGTAAGCAGTAAGTCTGTAGGTCCATGAACTGTATATTATTTTACATAGTACAATTTTACTAAATAAATATTGGATATACACATTATTGACTTTACCTGTGATACCTAAGCTGGCAGCTCCATCCGCACTGCCAGCCCGGAGTAATTTGGTGCCCTAGGTAAGGTCTTAGCTGACTGAAGAAAGAAACAATGGATAAAAATACAGTATAAATAAGGCATTGTGCAAACATATCTCTCTCTCACTTATCTATCGTCAGCCACTTTGCAAAATGACCTCCAACTCCTTCCACACTGCCATGTGGGTATTGTGCTCCTGGATATCCTCATGAACCTTCAGCAAGTGACTTGCATTGTTCCAGTGCTTTAGTACTTTCCTTATTAAGTCTGTATTCTTTTGGAGGAAACATGTAGCAGCAGAAGTAGTGCAAGCTATCATTTCTGTTTGAGTACATCAGCCAGCATCTTTTGATTTATTCAGCACTGACTAAGACTCTGTTACAGAAGTCATGTTGACACTCTCCCATCTTTGTTTTTGGGAAATATGTAACTGCTTTTTTTAGTTAAAATGGTCCTCTGTGAACTAACTCTCATCTCACTTTGTCAGTTTTCACTTTGTCACTTTTTTACTCATAGCCACAAACTTGAATTCTGTTCACTGTGAAGACTTCATAGTCGTAGAAATTACAGTTGTACTCACACGACTTTGCACTCACAGCTTTTAGATCCCTATTCACATAAAAACAATCCTAACCCAAATAATTTATCAGACTTGCGTATATGACAGTAGAATTTTGTGTACAACAATTTTATTGACATACAAATGTTTAACATTACAAATACGAATTATTAGAATCATGCACACATCTTTTTGATAGCTATCTTACTCCATCAGTTAGTTAACAGTACTCGATGGTCAACGGAGTCAAAGTCCCTTTTAAGATCTAAGGAAACAGCTCCCACACAGCTGTTCCTATCCAGGAGACACTTGGTTTTTTCAACAAACAAGTATGGCCGACTCTGTGGAATGGTGACTCCGGAAGCCAAACTGCATTGGATGTAATGCTGTATAACCGTTGTTGAGATGTTCTACTAACTGTTTAGCCACCCATTTTTCTTTTATTTTGGAGACGACAGGAAAAATACTGATTGGTCTATTGGTCTATTGGTCTATTTCAGATTTACTTCCAGATTTTAAGATTGGAATCACCGTGCTCACCTTCCAGTTAGTTGGGACAACAGAATAACTGTTAGACAGATTTACCAGCTGCATGATGGGACAAACCAGAGAATCTATGTGAAGTTTTAAGAAATTTGTATCAAATCCATAGTCATCCTTGGCATCAGATTTGTTAAGAGACCAGACAATTTTCATTACCTCTCTTTCAGAAATTTCAGTTATTGAGTACGCCGGTTTGGATGTCAGCGTTGCTAGGCTAACAGCTGATCAGAGAGGCTAACAGTTACTCGTTCACGTACTGTGCTGAAAGTGGCGCTGTGTCACTCACTCAGGGCAGAGGAGTTGATTCACGTTCAGTAACCATACTGCTAAAATTAGCGCTGTGTTGCTAACATCCGTGTAGCATCATGTTAAGTGATTTTACTGTGCACAGAGGACACTTTCACTGTGTAATAATTTTAGTGCATGTATACCACTCAAAGCAGCACTGCGTCTCCCGCGAATGATTGTGTGCTATAGTCCGTGAACGCACCGTCCCTCAGTAAGTGAACATGAACCTCAGGACTGAATCATGAACTGAATGACTGATCGTTTGGCTGTTTATCAGTTCAGGGAGTTGGAGAGCACTGAATGACTCGGTGAACGAATCTTTTCAACAAATCATTTTAATAAATGTATTCTAGAGATTCAGTACAGTTCAAAGAACTGCCGTTCCCATCAGTGCTGGGCTTGTTCATGCAACACCCTCCATTCAGGAAGTCCTTCCATTTATAATTTGGTGGCTTGTTCCCACTGGTATGAAACAATGTAAGCATATTCAGACAGTGAAGCTGAAAAGGAAGAGGACTGAAAGAGCTTAAAAATGTGAACAGTTTGATAGCTGAACAGTTTCTCCAGCTGAACATAAAGCTGAATGTATGAAGAAGCTGCAAAGGCAGAAAGATGAATACCGTAAATGACCAAATAATTTGTTTCAATCACTTAACAGACCAGGCGTTTATTTGGGATCAGGCAGCAATTTGGGACAGGCGTTTAATTCAATAGTTGTACGTCTTCTGCAAGTGAAGTTGTTACGGTGGAGGAAATGATTTAACCAGCCAGCACTTGTGGCAAACTCTGCATCTCTGCTTGTCACTCACGGTGGCGTACATTTGTTTCGTCATCACCCTGATCATTTTGCTGGACACTCTCTCATGGCGTGCCCGTTTGCTGATAACCCATCCCAGCATGTTTATCTCAAGCTCTTCCTACCTCCACCAGGCAGGTGTCTATCATGTGTCTTCCTCCTCCCTTGTCAACCTATTTTTTATGACTATGTTATCTGTGACATTCCAATCCAAAATGGTTTTTGAGTTCATCCAGATTTCCAACAAGTTTTAGATAACCATTAAACTAAAATCTCATCTTCTTAATGTTAACAAATTAGGAAACAGTGAAAGAAGTACTTAAAACTGATGTTTTCGATGTTTCTCAATGATAAAGTTGAGATAAGATAACATTTCTGTGTTTGAATGTGTCTGGTGTGTGGTGGAACACAGCACCTCATGATGGTGTGTCCTGGTATGATTGGAAGAGATTTTCAAGAAATCTTTATTTGATACTCTTTGGTTATTGACCAGTAAATGTCTCTGACATGTTTTTGTTAACAAGTATTAAGATAAAACTTGAAGAAATATGTACAAGTCCTCAGTTCTACTGTATATTCAAGTGTGTTTTTATGTTTTTATCAAGTTTTACTTCTTTTTTGATTCCTAAGTGATTTCAATCCTGTCATATTATTTCATGTAGACAAAGTCCACCTATTAAGCCATGATGAAATCCTGGGAAAGGTGAAACAAGATCTCCAAACATTAAAACGAGTTTAGTTTAATTAAGTTTCATGAGTTTAGACGTACAAGTTCTTTAACCTAAGACATATAACCAAATAATAGAATTATTGTATGTGTATTTGTGACCCAGCAGATTTGGTCTAGACCTGTAATAAATTCATTACTGAACCAAAATTCATGAATGTTATTTTTGACAAAGTAGTATGTGTTCCACTCATTCCATCATAGAAAAATGAGAGCTGTTGAAATCATTGGAACTCAACTACAAATGAAGATGACAATTGTTATTAAAAACAGCTGGTTTTGTTGTTTGTTTTTTTGTTGTTGTACAACAACACCTGAGCTCTTTTTCAAGATGCATTTTTAATTTCTCTTTGCTATTTGGGCTTATTGGGACCTGATAAGTATAAGAACCAAGCATCATCTTTTGGCATGATGTAGTTTTTGAGAAAAATGATGATCGCATATGGGGATCCTTGGCCTCGGGGATCTACCCATCTTACAAAGTATAAAATCGGCTCCTGTGGTAGGGGTTGATAATCAGCATCCCACATGAAATCATCTATGTCAGACAAATCTTCCACCTCTGAGTTGTCTCCAACAGTTGTCCTTAGTGTCCGCCCTGCCCTTGACAGCATAATACGCTCTGGAAATTAAATCATGAGAAAAATCAAATACAAAATACATGTAGATTTATTTATAAAAACATACTATATCTGTTTGTACTGTTGTAAACTATTGTTTTCTACCAAAATCTTCCAAAACTACATTTTCATACTCACATTTTCTGTTCTGGTGTGTTGGCAGCCATCTTGAATTTAAACTGTAGTGTGTTTTACTCTTCTGACACCACCAGATGGCAGTGTAAGTGTTCATGAATGTGGACATTGAGCCCTGTTAAGCAGAATAAAGTATTATGGGATAGACAGCCCAAAATGTGATGTCCACAAATGTGGACGTCAGGTCTTAAGAGGTTTTGAACAAGGTGTCCTTCCAGTTGAAACATCTCCAGTGACAGAACCATAGTTCCAAGTTATGGCTTATGCTGTGACACTTAAGTGGGAAACTAGATATGGGCCCAAACGCAGACACACAGGGGAGGCAGGATTCGGGGAAGCAAGCTTTGATTTAACAAAGCTGAAAGGCTAACTTGCTGGAAGAGGGAATGTCTACTTTGGCCCTAGTAATCAGGTTAAGAGCTGTTGGAATGTCAAAATCAGTCAGAATTAAGTCAGACTTACTTAGAACTGATTTAGGAAAAAATTAGTAGACTACAAGCCTGATATCTTGGCAATGTCATCATTGAAGGAATGTGCAGAAGTAAATGCTTGTAAATTGTGTGATAAGATTTAAAACACAACAATATGAATAGCTCCACAACATTTTAAAATGACTGTAAAAAAAAAGCCTCCTTTGTAAAGCTTTTAATGTTTCATTCTTAATATATACAGTGATGTTACAGCAAAAGTGAACACATCAATACTTTAAACAACAGATGTATAAAATGTCTCTCTGTATTACAACTGACGTGAAATAGATCTGATTTTGTCTGAAACAACTTCAAATCTGTAACTGATTAACTTCCCTGAAAATCAAATAGAGTGGGTGCATCATGAGTTGCATCATGTGTGTGTGGAGCGGGGGTGGATTTCTGTATTGAAGGCTATTTAACAGATGCTGACTCTGAGTCTCTTGTCAGTCAGCCATGGGTCATCCTGGGATTCAGATGTGGACATGGACAGTGTTTGTCTTCTTAAGTTGGATGTGTGTTGGTCGAGCAGCGGCAGGACCGTAAGTTGACCTGTTCTATCCAACAGAAGAATAACAGCGTGCATATGGGGGTTTACATTAATTTGAATAATGCTTTATTGCTGCATAATCTTCTGGGTTGGAGTGTCCTCCATGTCAGATACAGTGAGGTATCCACTGTATGTGTGTATGTTCCTGACTGTAGGCAGTACATGGTCGCCATTCCTGCAGTTCTCGAAGCTGGAGCTAAGACCAAATTCTGTGCAAGTCTCCTGCAGCCCAATGAGACTCTGGTCATGACAGTCACTTTGGTGTCCCAAGAGAAAAATACGACCCTTCTCCAGAAGACATCCAGTACAGAGTTTCACGACTGCATTCAATTTGAGGTCAGTTCTCAAAATGGACTATAAGACACAGACTTGTTATCAACAGATGAGTGTGTAATAAGGCATACACTACAAGAAAAAAACAGATCTTAATGGTGCTTTTACTGACAAATATTTGTCTGTAACAGGCTCCTTTAGTGCAGAATGAAGTGGTGCAGAAGTTGGAAGTGGAGGTACGAGGCGACACGTTTTACTCAAAACAAGTCAGAAAAGTCAAAATCCAATTCCACAAACCAAGGACATTTGTCCAAACAGATAAACCAATCTACCTCCCCGGACAAACAGGTAACCTTCAGATGATTATCTATGGTGCTGTACACAACATAGATTATTTCTGGAATGTGAAAATTTGCTACAAAATACTTTTCATGCTGTTTATTGCACAAAACAACTTCTCATGTTGATCTCATGTCAAGATCTCAGTTATTCTGGTTTGTTTTTTATCCCTCACTGGGAAACCCATCATAATCTCCCAGATTTTATTTCACCACTTGCTGGAATTGGCCTCAGATGCCCTGTGACAATTAGCTGAATGGCAGCTGTATAGCTGAAAGAGTGTGTCACAAGCTCTGTTCTAATGTTAAAGAATTCAAAACACATAGCAGAGGAAGCAAGCCAATACTAAATAGTAAATTATCTGTTATTCTAAAGTAAGTTTGATTGTAAATTGATTTCTGACTTGACTGATGAACCTCTCTGCAAACCCTTCATGAAATCTCTTTACATTTCTCACAGTGCATTTCAGAGTCATCACACTAGACTCCAAGTTGAGAGCTGCCAGTCAGCTGGTGAGTTTTGGACTCCTTACTTTTAGATCTAGTTTTTTAGTTATTGGATCGTGCTATAAACTGATCAGTCAGTTGTGTAATGAGTTGACTGACATGGTCGGTGTTATGTGACTCAGTCGGCTCCTGGTGAAGCTCTGGGTCAATAGTAACCAGGGTCTCTTAAGGTAAACTTGTCTGTGCTGTGTTTGAACATTTCTGCTGAAAAATCAATCATATTTAACATGTCTGTCATTATTTTCTTGCAGTACAATATCATTGAAATCGAGGTAAGACCATGTCCACATACCCTTTTTACCAAGTTAACAATTCTGTCACCTCAAAATTTAACTCACAAGAACAAAAACACATGGCTATAACATTCAGTCGGCTAAACCTCTGTAGAAACGGGCTGACTTGGCTAATGATAAATAACTAGTTGATTCTTTTATATTACATTGAATTACAGAGTTGAGGCAGAGCAGCTGGTAGACATCAGAGTGAAAACCTCTTTTTCTCCATAAAACACGACCCATTTTCACCAAAATCACTGATAGTGAGTGACGCATGATAGTTACATAGAGCGTTATGCTCTGAAACAAGCAACACGAAGGCAGAGTAGCTGAGACAGGGACAATATGCAACATGTTACAAGTCACTGTAACATCAAAATCATTTTGAAGCTTTTGATTTCAGGTTAAGTAATGTTGCTTTCACTGTAAAATCATGTTTTAAAGGCTAGTTTTATCAGCCCATCCCTCGTTCTTCTGTATGAATTAAATCTCAACTCAAGCTCTGTTTTCAAAGCTTCCCTCAGTTATACAGATGGTGATATTAAAGATAATCTTTAGTTAAGATTTAGTTTGGCAATTTTATTAAACTTTAAAAAAGGTATACATAATTCTTTTTATAGATAATTTCTCTTCATATATAAGCAATGGACAGTATTCACTGATACCCATATATCTTTAACTGGGTACTACTACTGCCATTAGTTGGGATCTGTTTGAGGGCAGGTTTAAGAAATATATGAAGTGTGTGTAATATTAAGTGTATTCTTCAAGTGTTTTATGTAAAAGTGATGATTCTCACAAAAAGTCAAGCAAAGTTTTACACCAACTGTATTTCTGTATTTCTCTTGTCATGAATACCTTTTTGTGGCATGTAATTTAATACACAGGATGTTAACAACAACAGGATTGGACAGTGGCTGAACAAAACATCGGGCGGTAAAATACTGCAGCTTTTTTACAACTTGAACTCTGAGGCCCGTGAAGGAACCTACAACGTTATTGTATCAGTTGGTCAACAAAAAATACGTCATAGATTCAAGGTTGAGAAATACGGTATGGCATATTTGTGTTTTTTTTGTTTGTTATATTTGAAAGATAACATGATAATGAATCAGTAATGCTAACAATCCTATTTTGTCCCCAGTTTTGCCTAAATTTGATGTAAAAATCAAATCATCTGACAAGGCAAGTATTGATCAGGAGGAAATCGAAGCTGAAGTATGTGCAAAGTAAGTCAAGGTCCTTACACTCTTATCATTTTAAATTGATCCAGTGTGGTGCTGAATGACTGCTTTTAACAACACAATTTTCTATGACCATCATAAAAAGGTATACATATGGCCAGCCTGTACCAGGCAGTGTTCATGTTGAGATGTGTCGACCTCTTCAACGCTACTATTATTATACTCCTGATAATCCGGACAATGCCCCCGAGCTAACAGCCCCATGCCACAAGGAGACAAAGCAGGTACAGTTTCCTATGTGCTGAAACAATGTGAATATAAAGGTAGACCATGTATGTGCTAATACAGTCTGTACATGTGTGTGCATCATTTACTATATAACAATGAAATACTGGAGCCACATCTGAAATGTTTGGGTTATCTGTTTAATCATGTTGGGGGAAATTCATTGTAACACACATTCAATACTATGCTTGAGCACATTCCCAAAACAGCTTCTACAGTCAAGGTTATAGTACAACAGCACCAAACAATGGAGTTCAGGTCAACTGATCACTGCTGCAGTCAGGTTGATAAATGGAAGCAAAGATGAATCCACTTTTTTAATCCTTAACATAAAATATGTTATCTCAGAGCTCCAGGTAAATGGCTCCAGATAAGAGCAGAATGTAATGTGACTCTGGGTGTTTATTCCTCCACTTTATCTGGGTCTGCACCGACTCTCTCCTCCACAGCTGGTCGACCCTGGGCAGCTGCAGCAGCTATGTCCCCTTCTTCATTGGTCCTCCTTCCACAGCAACAAACATCTGTGTGTTTGCTTTGATGGAGAGACTTTCAGAGGCAGAAAATACATATTATGCATTTAAGGAGTAATTCCATTATGTGTTTGAAATTGGGAAAGTTTGTCCATTCATTCATGTTTTCATTTATTTGAATTTTATCTTGTTTTATTGTACTTCACAGACGGACAAGGCGGGCTGTGCCACTTTCACCATGAAGATGGCCACTTTCACAAAGCTTGACCAGAAGGTTTTGATGGATGAGCTGGTCCTCAAGGCTACAGTAGAAGAGGAGGGGACAGGCAAGTTGTATAATATTTAATCATAAATTCAGATTTACAAAGAGAGTCAGAAGTAAGAAAATTGCAGTGTCATGAATTGAAACAATACGACTTTCTGTTGTAACATGAAGGCTTCTTGCGCAGATATTTCACACCCAGCACAGGAGAAAATAAAGATTTCATATGTTGTTGGAAAGCTGTCGTTCATTGACACACCCAAGATTTATGAGCAAGGATCAAATGTGGTGGGAAAAGTAAGTGAATGTGATCTTCACTTCTTCCGTATGATTCTCTGCTTATTAAGCTGTGGACAATGACGGTGATACCACTTTGTGCTTCCTACAGGTTAAAGCAGTCTATTTCAATAATACACCCATTCCTGACATGCCGGTGTACCTGTTTGAGGGTGTGAGACGGTCAGCAAATCGGCTTCAGAATCTCACAACTGACAACAATGGTGTTGCCGCTTTCTCACTGAGCACGGCTAACTTTAAAGGAAACTTCCACCTCTATGTAAGTAAGATGAGACACTGTATTCACAATCCCCTAATAACACTCTTTTAAAGGTGACTGTTATGCTTGGTTAAAGGTGCGTGAACACAGAAGCAGACAGGGAGGCAGGGAGCAGAGTTCAGGTTAATTTATTGACTTAACAAGGGAAGATCAGAGTGGTGCTGGTGAAGTGTGGGGGGGCTGTCTTAAAACCACAGGTTAATGCAGTTACCTGCAGAGGTGCAGCGAGCTGGGCAGTTGGAGCAGGACCACAGAGACAAACACAGGAGACAAATTAGATTACTAGAGAGCACTATAAACACACTAGTTGACTTAATGCTAATAGATCTACCTGGAGCCATAAACCACATCAGGAGACAAAACCATCTAGCAGCAGGTAGCACAGAGAACAGGGCTTATCAGCAGATGGCGATTACCAACCTGCTGCAGGTGTGTGTCTCTGCTGCTCAGGCGAGTGGCCAGAGAAAAACACTAAAACACAAGGATCTGCCACAGAAAGTTACAGTATGCGACGCAAAGAGACTAAAATTTAAAATGGTGTCTCAAAATGCTGCAACTGATCCAGGCGCTCGCACAGTAGCTAGTGGCCATATTGGAACAGTTTATTTCAACCTAATTATTTGCGTGGCTGTGAAGAGTGAACTCACATTTCAAAGCATTCTTCTATCTCAACCACTTCACTTATTTATGTTTTTTTCTGCAATCTAGGTTAGCAACAAACCGACACTGGGGTATGATCATTATAGAGCTGCACACTATGAGACCGGAGATCACATGGTGTCATTGATCCAACCTACAACTCCTGATACTAAAACCACAAGCTCCCTGGAGGTGAAGAAGAAGGATGCACCACTTCCCTGTGACAGAGAAGAAGACATCACCATTAAATACACTGTAGCTGGAGAGGCACCAGGCTCTGTGGATGTGATGTATCTGGTGAGTGGTGGGTGAACTGATTGTCGGCTCAACACCAGTTCTCTTCCAGAGACATGCACAGCAGACATGTTTTTAAAGTGACCTTTAAACTAGATTACTGGCATCTGTCTTAAAGATCCACTGTGTAGGATTTTGGACCTGTCAGTGTTCAGGGAATATAACATTTATAATGAGGGTTTTGATCAGTGTATAATCACCTGGAACTATTAATCATTGTGGTTTCATTACCTTTGAACAAGCCTTTTGTATCTACAGATGGAGCAGATCTTCCTCCAAAGATGTTGCACTACCGTCTAACACAAAAAATGTGTTCTAAAAAAAAACCTGGTAGATTTATAATAATCCAAAATTACAGGATACACAGTTTCAGTTGCAGAGAAAGTAATACGTAAAATGTACAATTGAGTATTATGAGGCTACTTTGTGGAGAAAGAAAATATTTGATTGACCAAATAAAATGCCATAGAGATAAAATGTACACTGATCCCCACTGATGAGTGGCCAGCCTCTTACACTGTACACTGCAACTTAGCTGCTTCCAAATGTTGCAAATTGTAATCACCTTTCTAAACACAAAAACAAGGTATGGATTGTTGTGTGTTTGAACTTTGTACCTTGTTTCCGTCTACTGCTTTTATACAAATAATAGGAGTTGAGCAACATGTGTTGAACTTGCTTCATGAGACAGGCCCCAGATCTGGTTTTAGCACGACAGCCCTTTAGCTATTACTACATATTGGTGTCCTACATACTGATCCTGTACAGCAAACCTTTTGACCAAACTCAATCAACAAATTCCCCTCAGTACTTTATAAAATGACAAATAATCACACACCAGAACATCAGGCAGAGTCGTAACCTGATGTTAAAGGATCAGTTTTAGTGTAACATCACTCATTCTTTGTGTCACTTTCTCTCAAATTCTTCAGGTTTTATCCAGAGGAGCCATTGTCATGCAAGGACTTCAACAGATCGAGGTGCAGGCTAAATCAGGTGGGCAAAGGATGACGTCTTAAAATAACCCTTTATTCTAGACTGAATGGTTTTTGACCTGCATTGTTATAGATCTATAGTTTCATGTGTATGATGATTGTTGTTGCTGTTTCAGTGACTGAGGGCGAGGTGTCCTTCAGGTTGAAGGTGTCTGCAGAGATAGCACCAGACGTCCAGATTGTGGCTTACGCCGTCCTCCCCAGTGAGACTGTGATCGCCCACAGTGCTGACTTCTCCATTGAGAAATGCTTCACTAACAAGGTCAGTATGAGAAGGAGACTTGCGGTACTGACTGTGCTTGTCAGAAGCAGGCGTAGAATTAAAAGGTATTATAGTTGTACTACAAAAGGTCAATATTTGGCCCTCCAAGACCAGCCGAGTACAGAGGTGATTTACAGGAGCTCTGGCAGGACTATAACTCCAAGCATGAGAAGACATGACAGGTGGGGACAGCAGAGGTATACAGCGGAGGAGGAGCGAGAGAGTATCGGGCATCAGCAGTGGATGAAAATGTAGTGCTGAAATTTTGCTGGTGGCCTTGTGGTTATGAGGAAGATGCCAGGAGACCTCAGTGTCATAAGAAGGAGCATTTATTGACAGGCTTGATCAAGGAAAACAATAAGATGGTGGCGCGCATGAGTGCAGCAGCTCTTAGCTCTCTATTCTCGTATGTAAGCTGAGCTTACAGTGTCAATAAAAGAATTCTATTTTATTCTATAGCTACGGGTACAGTTTGCCAACCACTACTGTTCTAACTAGCATTCCAGTCAGTACTCTATTTAACCCATCACTGGATATCCACGGTCACCTGGGATACCTGGGTCAAACCGTATGCGATACTCTTTGGGCTGACTCACATGCTCAAAGACGGAATAATTAGTCCAGTCTGAGATGTGTTGCTCACTGAGAGACAAATGTATCCAAGGGCTGAAAGACAAAGATTGTGAATAAGTTGTGTTTGTATCTGTTGAGTTTGAATGAAGATGACTTAATGTTAGCTGCTCTTTGTTCAGTTAGAGAGAAATGTTACTACAGACGGCATATGGTTATATTTTAATATTTGGGAAGGGAAAATGTTTACTTTCTTTACTTTGTTTTGTCATTTGTTTTCAATCTTTATTTAGATTGTTTTGTTCATTTACAACAATGAAAACTAAGAGAACTTGTGGAAATTGTGGAAATGAAACTCCCAGCTCTGAGCTAAGACAGGACAGGCTTAGCTGATTAGCATGACGAATAATGTCAACACAGTTTTTTTTTAAACTGATGATAATGTCAGGTATTTTTCTCTAATGTTTGCTGCCATGTCTTACAAATTGTTCTTTTAATATTTCACAAGTATGGTTGTGCAATCCCTTTGCAGTAGTTATACTTACTAACACAAACTAAAGCACAATGAAAGTGAAGTACTAGGAGATCATTCTTCTGATCAGCACTGACCATTACAGGATTTACATTCTAGTGAGTGACTTCTATGTGGCCTCTCCCCTGCGAGGTACTTCACATATAAAGGTGTTGGCTTGATGAAAAACACAGTGATTTCATTTGACTGGCCTCCTGATTAAAAATCCATCAAGGAGATTTTCTGGAGTCGTTTACATGTTTGACGAGATCAGAGATTGTCATCTTGAACCACTAAAATCCAGATGGTGCGTTTTGTGTCTTTCTGTATGTGTCAGGTGTCCTTGGAGTTTTCTCCCTCGTCAGCTGTCCCAGGAGAGGAGACCAACCTGCAGGTGACGGCCCAGCCGGACTCTCTCTGTGGTGTGAGTGCTGTCGACCAGAGTGTCCTCATCAAGGAGCCAGGGAAGACCCTGCAGGCAGAGCAGGTAACTGCTGGAATCCCCACAGATAGATGCAGATCACCTGTGTGCCATCTGAATAATCATTTTTTTATATAAGGTTATCATTTTAATCTGCTATGTTTTCCTTTCACTCTCTGCCAGTTGGAGATTTTTAACCAACTCTACAGATTTTTACTGATAATTTCACCCACTTGTGAAGTATGCAGGAATGAAAATACTGTACAATGTTCAGATATGTGAGGTGTACCCCCCTGTAAGACTATACCTGGGTACAGTTTTCTACATCCACGTTTAAAGAGCATGAGGAAAATCCCAAGAATTGTTTTTTGTAAAATCTTCATACAGCACAAACATGTGGTCATTAATAGCCTTGAGCTGTTCCTTTCTTTTCAGATATTTGGGTTGCTGCCGGTCAGAAAAGTATCCAATACTCCAAATGACGTTCAAGATCCTATCGATTGTCTGTATGTGAGACCTAGAAGATACATTCTGCCTTATCCTCCTAACCTCAGTGACAGAGAGGACGCTTATACAGTTTTCCAGGTACTGCACAAAAAATAACATCCCATATAAATATTTTGAGACATTATGTTGTTGTACAGTTGATTAACTTTACAATGATGGCTGTATTATGTCCGTTTATCTAGAACGTAGGGCTGAAGATGGCAACAAACTTGTTAATCCGAGTACCTTCATGCCTCAAATACAGGGGAATAGAATACCGCCGTGGCTATGGTGACTTTCTTTTTCTTATCTATATAATGACATGCTGAATATTTTCTAAATTTTAAACAGTGCACTGTGTCATTGCTGTGCTCTGATTCTGATGATATATTTTCTGATTTCATTTCAGATGTTGGTATAGCGTATGACAGGTTTCATATGAGAAGAATAGGTTCCCGTGTAGGAGCAGCTGCACCTGGTTCATCTAGGTTAGTTGGGGGAAGTTATCCTGAAGATACCTCACCAATAGAGACTGTCCGCACTTTCTTCCCTGAAACCTGGATATGGGACCTGGTGGAAGTTGGGTGAGCTTCTCGCATTACTATAACTAATTCATTGCCCATTGGAAGTATGTATTCCTATAGAAAAGTGGGAGGTTAAGTAGCTTTTTCATGGATGGCCAAATGAGGTTGTGTTTGAAGGTGGGACGTCAGAGATATAATTGGCTGTTTTTGTCTCCTTTTGTTTTTGCCATTATATTTCACCGTAAAAACTATTTACTGTGCCTTGTTTGGTGTCATTATTGTCAGCATAACTTCACATGTGTGACTGTACAGTTATTTTTTCATTTTGACTCACTGTATTAACACAATGGACCTAAAATCACAAAAAACATCAAATCTGAGCAGGGAAAAGTTAGATTTTTTTACTGCGAAAACCACAAATATGTTTAAGGAACCATTTTTATTACTTATAATCAGCATTGGTCAAGTTACTTGGAAATAGTATTTAGTTACTAATTAGTGATTACTTCACCAAGAAAGTAATCCAGTTACTTTTCTGATTACTTGCACTGATGTTTTTGTTTTTGTCACCAGTATCCAAGTCAAACTCAAAGTAATGTCAGTACTTCCAAGCATTAAACGCTGCATGGTCCTGCTCTCTCCCGCGCTCCATGCTGTCTCTTGTTGATCGTTACATGTGTCAGTGTTTACCACTGACATTGCGCCGCTCATACACAAATAGTCATTGTCATTGTCACTCACGCAGGGCTGATTGCCGGATCTCTGCCGTACCAGCATGACTGGAAAAAAAAAAAATGTGTTTGCCCGTTGATCTAACACACAGCTCTCTGGATCTAACAGAGGCGCAACTTTCACTCAATCACACTAACGATAGGTCTACTAGCCAATCAGAAATACAGCGTGGGCCTGCCTTGCAAGGTGCCCGCTGCTCATCCAGAGCAATCTGGGGTTCAGTATCTTGCTCAATCGAACCAGCTACCTTCAAATTATTAAACGACCCGCTCTACCTCCTGAGTTACAGCCATCATATTTAATTATTGTGACTTAATGTTAGTATGTTTTTTACAGCTCACTGAATGTGTTTGTGTGTATTCTTTCATCCAGAGAGTCTGGAACGAAGGACGTGCCCTTCACTGTCCCAGACACAATCACCACTTGGGAGACAGAGGCTTTCTGTTTGTCCCCTCAGGGTTTTGGCTTGGCTCCTCGTAAAGAGATCAAAGTGTTCCAACCCTTTTTCCTTGAGCTGAGTCTGCCTTATTCCATCATTCGGGGGGAGCACTTTGAACTCAAGGCAACCATCTTCAACTACCTGTCCAGCTGCATCATGGTAATCAATGCTTTGACATTACTTATAGATACAATAAGGAAGATTTCGGCATTAATTGTTGTAACAAGACTTTGCTCGATGTTTTGTTGAGTTTTTTTTACCAACACACAGCCCTCCCTCCCATGAGTCTTTTGTTTTCTGATGAAGAGACCCCATGAATGCAGAAACTAGATATTTTGCATTTAATGTTGCTAATGTTGGCATAAGAACATGATTACACTAACATGCTTACCATATTTATGTTTACCATATTGGCAACTCAATCATCTCAACAGGTAGTGGTAAACATTCTGGATTTATTTTCTTAAATAGTTTAATTTACAGAATACTTTATGTTTTGATGTATGATTTATTTAGAATAAAAATCCAAGATTCAGCTTCAAATTGTTAAATGTGTGCTGTGCTGTGCTACATTTTGAACAGTTGTTCTCTGTATGCTATAAATTCCCAGTCATAAAACACATTCTCATACCCAAACAACTGAATTGTCATTGACAATGACTCCTTAAAACAACATATATCACTGTTCCCAAAAACAACATGACTGTTGCAGTATATAAGCAACAGGCATAATGGTCATTCACTCTATGCTCACTGTTTGGGTAGATTTTTTAGAAGATAACTGTTTGGCTGGATTTAGGAAAACATCATCATTCAGTTAAAGAGACTAGGTTACTTCAGTCACAAATGTACCTACGTTATGTAACTTTGTTATGTTATGAACGTGATGTAACTTAACGTCAGTAAGTTAAAGTTACTGACTATTGGTTTTCACATGTGACACTAACAGCGGTCTCCTGGATGAGAGTCCTCTGCTTGTTTGAACTGACCATCCATCCCTAACTTCCTCCATATGTGGATTATTTCAGCCTTTATACTACTTAATCTGACTTCCTCCTTTGCTGTCTTAATGATAATGATATTGCATAAAACAGAGGCCACCAGCAAACAAGTGAAATATATATGGGTGATGATAAGCTGCTTTCACAGTTGTAGATGTTTTTCTGATGAGGACAACCTGAAAATATAAATTGCTGTCTCCATTTAACAGGTCACTGTGACTGCAGCTCCCTCCTTAGATTACACCCTCACCCCCCTCTCTGGTGACGAGTACACATCCTGTCTGTGTGGCGGCGAGCGCAAGACCCTCAGCTGGACCATGGCTCCCTCAGCCTTGGGTAAGTATCAAGCTTTCATCCACACTGCAGTAAAATGCTGAAATGTCCCCAGCGCTTCCCTTTTTTATTCTCAGTGAAATCAGTGACAAAATGTTTTCACACTATAATATTTCATGTTTTGATTGTGTTTCATGCTGTGTTGGCTGATCTTCTTTAGGGGCTGTGAATGTATCTGTGACTGCTGAGGCTGTAGCATCCCACGCTTTGTGTGGCAACGAGATTGTGAGCGTGCCAGAAAGAGGTCGTATTGATGTGGTCACACGATCTCTCATTGTAAAGGTTGGTACCTTAACAAAAGATGACAAAGAAACCATGTCTGCACTGTATTTAATAGAAAAGAGAAACTAACAGAAGTCATTATTTTCTTCCCTCTCAGGCTGAGGGAACTGAGATGATGAAGAACTACAACTGGCTGCTCTGTCCAAAAGGTCAGTATGGATGGATGGATGGATCCACTTTGTGACACTGGTCTTATTTCCAGTCTGACCTGTTTCAGCATACTAACTGAAGTGTTAATTAAATCTCTTGAGTTTTACTTGAGTTTTCACTCTATATTATGTTTGTTCTCTTTCTCTGCACACAGATGAGACTTTGACAGAAGAAATAGACATAGAACTCCCTGAGAACATGATTGATGGATCTGGCCGAGCTACACTATCAGTCCTGGGTAAACTGATAAATGAAGTGAATGAAGTGTTGTTTTAACCAGTGGTGGAAAGTACTGAAATCCTGAACTCAACCACAATTACAGTGACATTACTGTGCTCTCAATTACAAGTAAAGCTACTGGTATTAAAATAATACTTTAGAGTATTAGTTACTTTTAAGTTGAAATTACTTTTTACTCCTGCATTGTTCTTGTCAAAACACACAAGATAGGCCCCAAATGCAAAAACATAGCGCAAATTATAATTGTTCTCAAATGTCAGCTAGCATTAGCCATGTTGCATGCTGTCTTCAGACTCAAACAGAAAATAACCAGCTCAAACTCTGACAGGTCTGCTCAGTGGTCATGGTCACCTCTCCAAACCAGGGCCTGTTGCAAAGTTTTGTTTTTTGTCCACACGCCAGGGTTTTCATTGGCACATTTGTGATTGGATAGCCTTATTAGCCACCAAATGAAGCTTTGAGGTTTAAGTTTAGATATCAGTTAAGATTTTAAGTACGAGTAACATTCGTACAAGTATGAGTATAAAAGTTCATGAACACTCACTAACTGTAATTTAAGAAGATGTAATCAGTATGGTTGTCAAATTATTAGGTTTTCTTTGAATAATTACGTGAATAATTACACAGCAACAACAAAAAATGCAGATTAATCACGCTTCATTGCGCCCCTTGATCTGATGTTACTGCTTTGATAACATGTTGAAGGCACACTCTGCACAAACTCCCTTGTTCTTAACAAGGAGCCACACCACTCTTAACACACCAGAAGCCAAGCTTGGTGGGTGACATATAAGATTCTACTGTAGTCCACTTTAGCGACACACAAAAGCACAAAATTAAGATATTTGCCAAAAATTCTAAAACATTGTCAGGAAAGATCATTAAAATACCAAAACACCTAGTCACCTTAAAACTGGGCGTCAAGCAACTATTGTAAGGGATTAATTAGACATAAAAAAAAAAATTATATATATATATATATATATATATATATATATATATATATATATATATATATATATATATATATATATATATATATATATATATATATTATTTTTTTTATATATATATTATTATTTTTCTGCATTATATATATATATATATATATATACATATATATATATATATATATATATATATATATATATATATATATATATATATATATATATATATATATATATATATATATATATATATATATATATATACCAAAATACACTGGAGTGAAGCTTCAAACCATCAAAGTACTTCAACTTAGAATACCACCTCTTTTAAAAGTTTAGAATATCTATTTATTCATTGATTTACTCATCAACCAAAATGTATTTGTGTTGATATATTTCGGAAAGCTTACAGGTAAATATTGGCACATATGATTAATTTTGATTGATTAATCACAAAGCTTGTAATGATTGATTTTTGTATAGCTTGACAGCCCCAGTAATTGGTTAATCTTTAACCATACACAATCTGGAAAGTTAACAGTATTACCTCCCTTGAAGCCTTTCTCTAAATATAACAATATTAGTCCTATTGCCCCAGACCAGGAGTAGCACATTAGAATACAAGGGCAAAACACAGGGGTGATTAATAGATCACAGGTGAGGAGTAAAAATGGCAAAGGAAGAAAATAAGAAGCGAAACATGACACATGAGGAAGCAGCTTCAAAATAATGTAGGAAATAACAAAACCAAAAACACAAACTATGACAAATCCAATTACATTCTGATTCTATGGGCGGGTATTTTATGGGTGTTGTAGCAACATAACACTCACTTTTATTTTCTGTGTCAGGTTGGTTACATGTTCTTGCTTAGCCAGTCAGTGTTTTTGTGCAGGTGACATTCTGGGCCGAGCCCTGAAGAACCTGGATGGGCTGCTGACGATGCCATACGGATGTGGTGAGCAGAACATGGCACTTCTGGCCCCGAACATTTACATCCTCCAGTACCTGAGAAATACACAGCAGCTGACCCCAGCTATCACAGAGAAGTCTAACAACTACCTGACCAGTGGTGAGTCTCTGTTTAGAAACATATAAGACCCTTAAGATGTGCAAAATATACAACCTGTAAGCATCAGATTCCTTTTATTATATGTATTAACAGGAGATCTGGTGTGTTTAATCACTTGAGAGCGTCCCAAACAAAACCCCGAGGTCACTGGGGCGACCTTTGTTGCATAGTATTCCTCATCTCTCCTCTCTTTTCCTGTCTTCTCTCTGCTACCAGCTGTCCAACAAAGGCAAAATATTTCCCAAAATGTTGTTTTTCTTTGTCTGTACATTTAAACTGACAGAGATATCATGAACAAATTTCCCTCCGTGTCAATATGTGAACCAGTAATGCCCCATTGACAGGCTTCATTTCTTCTTCAGGCTACCAGAGACAGCTGAACTACAAACATTCTGACGGTGCTTATAGCACATTTGGAGCAGGAGCAGGGAACACTTGGTGAGGACAATACTAATCAATCCTCCATATAGAATAGTGTTTGTACAGGTGCACCATCTCTTATCAATATAATACAGCTGACCTCAGCTGTTCTCTGATGACTATCATGAGACGTTACACAGATCAGGTTCGTCCTGGTGTCGTATCCTGTCAGTTAATGTCTAACCTTGTTGTAACATCCTCAGGCTGACAGCTTTCGTGCTCAGATCTTTCGCCAAAGCCCAGTCTTTCATCTACATCGACCCAACAAAGATTGAGCAGTCAAAGATTTGGCTGGAGCGCAAACAACGTGAAAACGGCTGTTTTGAACAGTCAGGAAAACTCTTCAACAACAGAATGAAGGTAAGGTGAAAAATCCCTGAAGTGTTTCATATTCTAAAAGGACTATCAGTTAACATCATCATCAGCTGCTGATAACTGATGAAGGTGAGACATGTACATTTCCATACCCCCATCAGCTATGCATGCCTCAGTAGTAACTTTGAAATACTGGCACCATCCATCTGAATGTGAGCAGTTCACTAGATAACTTATATAACTTTGGGCTCCTGACTGTTGGAGATACAGCGTTATAATATCTATAAGATGCTCAATCTCTGCAGGGTGGAGTGTCTGATGAAGTGACTCTCAGTGCCTACATAACTGCTGCCTTCCTGGAGATGAATACGTCTGCAAATGTAAGTAGTGTCTCGGCCGTACAAACAGTTAATGTTGTTTAAAATGTAAACTTTGCCATAAGCAACAATGAATAAAACATAGATTGTATACTTTTGATACATAATTATTTTTTCTCCTTTTGTTCAGTATCCATTCATTGAGGTCAAAAGTTTCCCTGAATCCAAGAATTTGTTCACACAATATTCTAACAAAAAATACTCATGAAACAGTAGAAACATGCTGTGTTTTGATCAGTAAATTCAACTAATATTACACTTATTTATCATGATTTTTTAAAATGATTTTGTTTTAATCTTTTGTAGGATGCCTTGGTAAAACAGAGTCTGTCATGCCTCAGGGAGTCCATGAGTGACCTCAGTAACACCTACACCACTGCTCTGCTAGCATACGTCTTCACCCTGGCAGGAGACATGGAGGCTCGCGCTCACCTTCTGAAGCACCTAGACACTGTTGCTGTAAGACAAGGTGAGTCATCCTCCTGAGGGAAGTCACTGAGGCACCGTTATTGTAAGTTTAGCTGACCTGGTCCCTTTTTTCTGTTTGTAGGAGGTTTCCTCCACTGGTCTCAGACAGCAGCAGAAACGTCAGCCTCTCTGTCTGTGGAGATCAGCTCCTATGTGCTGTTGGCCAAACTCAGTGCCTCTCCTACTGCTGAAGACCTGGGTTACACCACACCGATTGTCAGATGGCTTACAGGGCAGCAGAACTACTACGGAGGCTTCTCCTCTACACAGGTACAGTGAAAAGTGAAAAACAGCTGGACCTTTGTGAAACTTTGTGAAGGCATCTAGACACGTCTTCAGTGATGTGTCTGAAATCATGGGGTGAAATCATGGAGACCCTAGCTTATGTCCAGATGGCTAGCTACCTATAATACCTATGCAATGCAGTTTCGTTATTTTCCGACCAACGCAGTTGTCCTTATGTGGTCCCAGCCCTAATGTTGTGTAAATAGGAAACAGCCCCCACCTGTGCACCCCTGAGCGCAAATCAGGGTGGCTGTAGCTCAGCAGGTCGAGCAGGTTGGCTTGTTATTGGAAGGTCGCTGGTTCAAATCCCGGCTCCGGACTGAGCTGAGCTGCATGTCAAAGTGTCCTTGAGCAAGATACTGAACCCTAACTTGCTCCTGATGTGCGGTTGCCACCTTGCATGGAGGCCTCTGCCATCATTGAGCTCTGCGATGATCTGGCGACTTGTTCAGGGTGTACCCTGCCCTCGCCCAGAGACAGCTGGGATTGGCTACAGCAAAAAACTCCATGACCCCATAAAAGGGATAAAGCAGTTACAGACAATGGGTGGATGTTAGTGCAAATCTTTTTTTCCTTAAATAACTTATTTAAACCTTGCAATGAACTACCAAATTAAATAAAATAGAATAGAATAGATAGACAGCGCCTCTACTCACACAGCTGAGCTACATTTACCCTGATGGAGGTCACAGTTGAAACTGATGAGCATCGGTAAGCCAGGACCTGTACTGGCACATATTAACATTCATACTGTAGTCGAGAAACAGTTTCTCACACAGATGTGTTTCCAAAAAGGCAGGATGGATAGAGGGAGTTCTTTCTGACATTGTCATGTTGTCTTCTCCTTGTGCCTCTCTGAATTTAGTTTCAGCTCACAATCTCAGCAACTCTTCTGTCACCTAGAATTTGTCATTAATACCGCTGATGAAAATAGCCAGCGGTGCACTCTCAGTCCAGTCTGTGCTTTCATCAAATTCCACAGAGTATGCAGTGAAACGTCATGTCCCGTAACTTTATAAATGTCACTTGATATCTCATTAATTTGCTCTGTCAATGTCTTTTCCGATCAAGAGATATTGTTGAACAAGCTCTTTTTTTTGGACATGGAATATTAGCAACTTGCCACATGCAATCCTAAATGGCCCTTTGGTGAATGGCTTTCCAGCTTTGGCAATTAATTCACTCACAACATTCTTTATGGAAAAGACCTTGTTGAGACGATTGTCCTCTATGTAGACGGTTGGTCCATTGTTTACTCTCGTCTCCCGGGTGCTTCTCATATTGCTCTCTGTGTTTAGTCAAGTAATGACGTTTGACATTATATTCTGGCAATATAAGTTATTACAACAGGAGATGACCCGTACGTGGCAGCTTAGAAGTGGATATCTCTGCAAAACAATAAATAGGCATGTTGGACGTAACACCTGATCTGTTACTTCATCACACTTCATTTTTGAATGTCTTGAACTTAAATTATGCCCACACCTTACAAAATACACTTTTAATCACAAATTACAATTATTGAGGATCTGAGCATTTAACTTTCATGGTTTTAACTTGGAGGCAGTGATGGCTGGCATTAGCTTTCTGAATAAAGATCAGTATTCAGAGAGACCAGGAATTCATGAAGTTAAGTCTTTTTTTAAAAAAAAAAATATGTCTTTGTTGTAGGACACAGTGGTGGCTCTTCAGGCTCTGGCTCTCTACGCAACTCTGGTGTTCAGTCCGGTTGGTTCAAGCACAGTGACAGTCCAGTCTCCCAGTGGCCAGCTGACATTTGATGTTAATCAGGACAACAAACTGCTCTACCAGGAGGAGGTGCTGAAGTATGTGACAGGAAAGTACAGCCTGGAGGTGAAGGGCACTGCATGTGCTTCAGTACAGGTCAGTCATCACTGCAGCTCTATATTCAGTACATAAATTACCATAAACACAGCAACACACCAATGTTAAATAGGATTTTTTGCCATACCTCTATTGTAATGGGTCTCTTGTAGTATGCTTTGTTTAATCATAGGCTGTTTCTTTTCCAAATTAGGGGTGAAATCTGACTATTTCTGTTATTAAAAAAATATATAATGTTGAGAAGGTTATGTGATCTGAAAATAAGAATAACAATTTAGGAAACACGTCTTGTGTGTTAATTATTCCACCGAGGAGGATAGGCAGCAGATGCCAGCACTAACCCTAACCCTTTCTACAGAGAAAGACCTTTTTGTCAAATAATACGATCCTTGTAACAAAGCCACACGTCACATAAGTCTCACTCTGAAATCTTTTGAGGTGAGCTGTAACAGTTGTTGCCTCATCCAGATCATCAAAATCAGTTAGTCATCATGACTTGGTATGAATTATTGATGGCAGTCTTTGAGGTACACTCCAAACTCCTCTCTCCAGCTCTGACTGACATTCACACCATGGTCTTCCTGCAGCAACTCACCTCTAGTTACAAAACAGATCTCATCATTTGACAAAAAGCTATATCTCCATACTATTTTTTTCTGTAATGTTTTAAGAATAACAATCTCAGCCTGTCAGTAACAAAAACAAGCAATTAAAGTGAACTTAACTTTGACAGTTGGATTTGCCCCAAAAGGGTTATGATGCAACCAACAGCCATATTTCAGCTGCTCACTGAGGTGATTTACTGGACCAGTTCTGAAACAGTTGGTAGCTATAAATGATTTACACACCAAAGTTTGTAAAACACAGGCTCATACCGTGCCTTGCAAAAGTATTCACCCCCCTTTTCCACACTTTTCAAAAGTTCAAGGGGGTGAATCCTTTTGCAAGGCACTTTATTTAAAAGCACAGGAATTCCCTTTTAGCAGGTCCAGATGTTGGTGAAGGTTAGAGTAAAGATATAGAAATGTCATCAGCATAAAGTGAAACACTATGCTCAGTGCTGTGGTAAATACCTGCAGATAGCAATAGTAAATGGCTTGATTTCCAGGGCAAATAAACATGTTACTTACACCACATTTGTCCACGTTTATGATTATCAAACCTTCCTTGTGCACCTCTTTTCCCAGATTTCTCTGCACTACAACATCCCAACTCCTACTGATGTGAATACCCTCAGTGTGGAGGTTAAACCAGAGGCTGACTGCACCCTCAAGAGACCCAAACTTACTCTGAAGCTTAAGTCCCTGTAAGTAATCACCACCAACTGGATCTACATGACAGCAATGATAGAAGAATACTAAGATACTGAACAATCCTCTGAAAACAAACGTGTGGCAAATGTCCATAACTTAGTAGTTTATACTTTGCTCAAGCATATCTTGTAGATATCTAGATAGATACTGTAGCCCTATTATAAGTTTCTCTGCATGCAACTTGTAGATCTTTAGTAGAAGAAATGGATGAACTATAACTCCATAACATCACATTATTATGCTTGAATTACAGATACAGTGGAAAGGAGAGCACTACTAACATGGTGATCCTGGATATCAAAATGCTCTCAGGGTTTGTCCCAGACCCACAGTCTTTGAAGAGGGTAAGCTGTTTTAGTAGTTAGTTACACTTCAGATTTGCATTATTATTGTTGATGTCAAGACAACAGGATGACCCAGCTGAATATCACCTCCTCACAGCTCAAAGGTGCCCAGCTGGTGGATCGTGTTGAACAAAAGGAAGATCACGTTCTCGTGTACTTAAAGAGGGTGAGAGGAATTCAGTGAGTGACAATTAATGATGTTCTACACATTTGTTACTGATTGTGTTGTCTGTTTTTCTTCCAACAGCTAACAAAGGACATTCTTATCAACCACACCCTTGAGATTGTACAGGAGCACCCAGTGCAGAACCTGAAGCCAGCTGTGGTCAAGATCTATGACTACTACCAGACAAGTAAGTCAGATACTCTACTGCAGTCCTCTCCAATACTCAGTCAATCCTGAGCATTAAACACCTGAGCATTTGTCAGAATAGCAATCCCTGATGACTGTCTGATGACAGTTTAGCCTTTGAGGGCAATGGCCAATGTTTTGAGGTTTCAGTTGTAGCCATCAGATATTCATAACAAATATCTGGGCCAAGACTTCCTCTTCCTTGCCCAGGTCATTATTTACAGTTCGATTAGCACCTTGAGGCACAAGACAGTAGGAGTTTATTGTGCAGATGTTTAGAAAGCGAAACAAATTCAAACCGTCATCAGAAAATACCCAAAGAATTACAAGATTGTATTTACCTTCACACGACCAAAGCCCATCTGTTTTAAGTATCAAGAGAGTATCGTATAAGTAAATTGGAGTATTGTATGTTTTTAATGAGTTAGACTGTTGAGCAATTTAAGAAAGTTCACTCTTATTTGATTTTTTTTCTTTTCCGTCTCTCTTCTGCTAGGTGACCAGGCTGAGACAGAATACAGCTACCCTTGTGTTGCAGGTAACAATCCGTAACAGCATACAGAGAAAATCTATATATCTTATATTGATTAACCTCAAAACCACATAAAGCAAACACTTTCTTTTCTCTTTCACAGCTTGAAGTGTGACGTGTAGTCCGTCCTCAGGTGGTCGCTGATTCCAGTATCATTTGATACAATTCTGAACTTTGTGTAATTCCATGTCTGTTTTCTGGAATTGTACACATACAGTTAAGACTTATCTGCTGTTAATGAAAGACATGCACAGTGGACAGTGAAATAAAGTGATCTAAATCTCGCTTTCTTGGGCTTTTATTATTTAGGTAAGGTTTGGATGACATTGTTCGAACTTTTTTTTGTTAATTAAGATGAGATAATCCTTTATTAGTCCCATGGAAATTTGCATTATTTCGAGCAGCTAAGGGGATAGCAAAAATAGAGAGCAACAATTAAAACAATTGCAACAGAAAACTAAACTCACCAGCATGTGAAAAGATCTCAGTGTGGAGGTCAAACTCGAGGCTAACTGCACCAGCAAATCTCACAGACCCAAATTCGCTCTGAAGCTTAAGTTCCTGTATGTAATTATCATTCAGTTAAAGAGGAAATACTGCAATTCTTGACAAATGACTTTTCTTATCCACAGCGTGTGACCATCCATAGTTCTCAGGTCGATGGACATGTACTTATCTCAAACATATCATGAACTATGAATTGATGCCTGGCAAAGTTGGCAAACTGGCCTCTGGTTTAACTTATTAGCTATCAGCAGCTATTCACTACACAAAAGAGTATAACAAGCAGCAGCTGGCGGTTATTTGCTGGTACCTTAGAATTCTGGCCGCTTCCTACAAACTACACCTCTGCTGACACTTGTTATGATGAACGAGTATATCAGTATACTCGTAAGAAGACTCTAAATTACGTCCTCTAATGAGACTGAAGAGCTTACAGTGACTTTCATTTGCAGCTTTAAGACTGATGTGTTCTTTGTGATCCCAACAACATTTTAAATAATTTAAGTAATTATAATGAAATGTTTGCTGTATTTGTCTGGTGTAGCATGTCTGCAGGTGCGTGTTTACGTTAAACCGGCTGTAATTAGGGGTGCTGCTGAAAGTAGGGCCAATGCACGCAGTCTTTTTAGTTCTAAATCCTCCACAATGTACCGTGCCCTGTCAAATTTCACAGGGCAGTCCACATTCATGGATACACTGTGACACCATGTTTGAGGATAATTTGGCCACTGCTAGAATGGCATTCATCTTAGGCTGAACAGTCCATCTCTAACTGGACAGAGTAGCCTCTTGTGTCCAAAAGAAGACATCTACAACCTCATCTTCTTCTCCACTGAAACCTTGAAGATCAATCATTGTCTCAGTGCTACTAGTACCAATCTACATTTACTTTCACACCAAGACCCACACAACAGAACGGAAACTGGACAGTAAGGTTAACAACTTTTCACACTGAAAAAGCTGTCTCAGCAAGCAACAGAATAGATAACTGTACAACTGAGACAATGGTATTATTAGATGCAGCCACAAGAGGGCTCTAGTGGACAGAGTAATGGAATCCCTGCTGAGAGCCTGAGAGTGGCTGAAGAGCCAGGTCTACAAGAACAGACTCTGTCAGAATGCCCTGGTTCGTCCCATTTAGTGCTAATGTGTTTGCTCCTTTATGTTTATAAAAGGTTGTGGTTGTGTTTTTTCTATTGCTCTACACTCATTAAAAAAAAAAAAAAACTTTATCATGGAATCCTCTAGATTTACTCTTGATGAATTAAGATTTTCTGAGGGTGGTGCTGTTGTCTTGCTTTTTGTATCATTCCAGTGTTGTAAAATGTACCAAAAAGCCATACATGCATAAAAGTAAAGATATGATGAAATATTGCTTTGGTAAAAGTGAAAGTCACCCATACGAATAACACCTGAGTGCCTGGTACTAAATGTACTTGCATATAAAGCATAGAAGAAAAACTAAACTTTACATGTTTTCATGTACTGTATATTCCCTGATCACTGGAGTCAGTACTTTTTTAAAAGATGCCCTAGTTTTACTCTGATGCAGCACGCAATCTGCAAAGTGACTAGAAAACTAAATGCATCAAATGTATTGGAGTGAAAAGTGCAGATTTGTTTACAAAATGAGGTGGAGCGCAAGCACGGAGTAACAGAAAATGCAAATATGTCACTACCCACTATGAGATGTACAGATGGATGGATACATTAATTACACAGACCTTGAGTGGATAAACTTAGTTACAATCAATCACCACTGCCTTTGCTGCAAACAGTCAAAACATCATTCACAAATTTGAGGTTTAATGTCCTCACTGTATTGCATAATAATCGTTTCATTTTATTCAATATATAGTAAATGCTGTCTCCTCTGTATGTTGAATGGCCAGTTATTGTTCTTCCTGCTGTGCACTGATCAGCCACAACACTAAATATGAGTGACACTGATCATCTTATTACAATGCAGCAGCAGTCATTTGTTTAGTACCACATTAAGCTATTTTGATGAGGCATTTTTCTCAGCAGACATTTTGACTCATGTATTACACTTACAATTGCACTCTCATTAATAAGTGTAGGTAAGTAAGTAAGCCATTTCAGTGAGCCAGCATGCAAAATACCAGAACCTTGAACCTTATCACCTAAAGTGAACGCAGCCATCGTTAGTGATATTAGTTCCACCTGTTCTTTACCTGTCGTGACGTGTCAGAATATCTGCCATGAGCACGGTCTGTCAACACAATAAGAAGCACCGTATGTATGTCAGACCAGCTACATGAGAGAAGACCACAGAACACAGTGACATCATAGTTCCTCTTGTAAGACACCACTCACTTTTATTTGTAATTGTTTCTGTACAGCAGCATCTCGTAAGCATAACAACAAACACAAACGTGCTACTTTAAATAGAATTAATGAATTAAAAGCAGAAGAAAAAAAATCGCTCTCAGCTAAGAAGCTACGTCACTTCCGGGATGCAAGGGAGAGCAAAATGACAGCTGGTTTGTTTTTATCAACAAGGAAAATTCAAAATAGACATTCAAGGTATGTAGAGCGACGACCTCCTACTTTATCAGTATTTGAGCCGTTCTCTTGGCGTACTGTCATCATACAGTGGTTACTGGAAATATGTTTATATCGTTGCCATCTGTAATCCATGTCAGACTCCATCGAGGTGCTGCTGGGGGTCAGGCTCACTGAGTCTGGACTGGACACTGTCTCATTCTCGGCTGCCGACAACCGGCAGTTGCGCTTGATATTTACCGGTCAAATGCTAACTAGGAGCACTTGGGAAAGAATATTTTGGAATGTGCTGTTATTGGCCGTTCAGGGTTAGCAAAACGCTTTTAATCAAAAACCAATCTAGCTTCACAAATCGGTCGATTTTTCGGTGTCTGTGCCTTATCGGCCTAGCTGTAACGTAACAAGCCCAAAGAAGGACCGTTATTAATCACCTCGAGTCATACATGAATTCGGCATAACTCTCATTAAAGAAGTGTCACTCACAACAATGAAATATCAACTTTTGTAATCACTCTGCCTGTTGTTGCCAGGACCGCTTTCAACCAAATTGACGCTGCCTGGTACGGGACTGTAGCTAGTAAAGCGCCAATGGAAGTTCATATTTTGTCTAACTGACTATTGCTTTGTCAAAGGGATATATGCCGAATTCACAAGAATTATGTATTGAATAGCAAGCTGTCTCGTTTCAATCGTTAGATATGTGCATTTACTGATATGCAAACAATTACGACACGGTCAAAAGGTATTTGGCATAGCAGGCTTAGCATGGAGAACAGGCTGGCCGTATTTCATTCGAAAATCTGTCACTTCATACAGTAGGTGCCAGTGCCGATTCAGTGGAACGTTACAACACCTCCGTGAGATCTTTAGCGAATCACAAAGTTGAATATGAGGTCGGCGTCGTTTTTATTGGATCAGTAGCACGACATTGCGATATGAAATATTAACTTTTTACAGTCATTTTGTGATTGTTGTTGCCACACCGAGCAGATGTTCCTCTATGAGAGGCACTGGCTGGTAAGACGCCTTTAAAAGTGAACATTTTGCTGAAATAGTACTTGCTTTGTGAAACGTATGCTGAAGTGTTGGGTGCGTACATGTTCTCATAAGCACAGGTGAGTAAAATTGTCAGAGTTCTCAAGGGGGTTCGGCACAGTGGACTGACACAACAAAACGTCATCACCTCTTTATCTCCTATTTTCTTCACTATACATGTGACATACTTACTGTACAGTCATAAGACCGAGTGTGTTTATATTGTCACTCATGGATAAGTGTTTGGTTTTATTAGCCCCTATAGTTGTTCCTGTCTGCTGTGTGTCTGCCAGGTTGAGAAAGCTTGGCTGCTCACAGTAGCGCTCTGCTCTGCTATGGAACTGTGCTTTCATGGTCTTTCGATGTTTTATTGATATTGTCAAATGATTACCAGGGCAGAAGCTGATCTTTGACTTTGTTTGTTCTCCAGTGTCATGTGGTGAATGCCCTCCAAGTCTGCCATTTTCTGGCCTGTCCAGAGCAAATCCTGACAAACTGATCAAAAGAGGGAAAGGATTTCTTCTGGAGACATATGTCAGCCCTGCCAGGCACTCTGGAGTAAGACATTTCTGACTTAGACTATTGGCCTCTTGTTTCATCTACCAAACAGACAGCTTTGTCTAGTGTGAAAGTTAATTGTGTTCGGTTCCAGTTGCACTTCAAGTGAATGAAAGAATAGATCTGTTAGTGGATATGAAATGAATCAGGCTACTGCTGTTTTCTTTAACAGGCCATCGGTACAAACACAGAAGAAGACAGTGAGCAGTGATAGTGGTCAAACTAAAGGAAACATCCCTTCAGGTAAGACACTTTCTGCCATATCATTATATCAACTATAACCATATTCAGTTGGAGATGACAGAAACAGTTTGGAAATCTCACATGCGAGTTGTTTGGCATCTGTGTTTTATTTGTGTTATGTCTGTAGAAACAGCAATGGTATTACAGCAAATAACTGGATTTATATGCTCAACAATAAAAAGGGGCTTTCGTACATTACCACAATTTACTGCATCCCATTTTTGTCAACAAAGATATTGTAACAGGATCCTTTTATTTTTTTATTTCAGCAAAAAACTCTACATAATTTATGCCTGCTTGCAGCAGATTCCAGGTCAAGGCTCTGTCCATGCATTTTAAAACACACTAATCTACTTGTCATTTTAATTATAGAAAGCAAAGTGATAAGGGAGGTTAAAAGGGCTTTCCTTATATTGCGCTGTTATTTTACAAAGTTTAGGTTTCTCATTTCTCTCCTCTGGGCAAAATCAGGGATGGAACAGTGCCTATGTGGTTTCCTGATAAAGACTTAGAGACACCCCCTTTTGTCACTCCCTGATCACATTATCATCCATACCGCTCCAAAAATAGAAACACAGGCATTGATCAGACCTAGCCTTCTTTGTGTTTCTGCTTGTATGCCTGATCTAAACAGGCTACAACTGGGAGAAGTGAAATGGTTTATCTACAACACGGGGTGACTGTGTTATTAATGGCTGATTTATGGAATGAGGAGGTTGTAAAATGGCAAACGAACTCCTGAAATAAACAGACTGATCATCAGCAGGACACCAGTGTTTTGAAATTTTAGACCAGTATGTGAAACCAGCTGTTAAACTGAAACAGCCAGTTAAAACAGTGGACTACTGTACCCTACCAGTCATGGAATTTCTCCAACAGTACATAACTTACAGTTGAGTTTATCAACAATTTACTAATATATACCTGAAAGGCCCAGTGGATTAAAAAAAAACAACACATTTTGATAGTTGATTTATTTGTCTCTGTAACTGTAAAGCAAAAATGTTAAATATTGCTAACTCCAATGTCGTTAATTTGATTACTTGCTGCATTTTCTATGCTATCAAGAAAGGATGCTATTTCAAGAGGTCTACAACCACTGATTATTTTCATTATTGATTTATTTGCAAATAAATTTCAAGATTAATCGATTAACTATGAGGCGGCCTTGGCTCAGGAGTTAGCGCAGTTGCCCACCAATCAGAAGGTCGGTGGGTTGTTTCCAGGCCCTTGCAGTCTATATGTCGAGTATCCTTGAACACGATACTAGACCTGAAATTGCTCCCTGGGGCTCTTCACAGGGTGTATGTGTGAGGTTAGCAGTTAGGGGGTTAGTGGTTGGTGGTTAGCGCTCCTGATGAGCAGGTGGCACCTTGTATGGTAGCCTGTGTCACCAATTAATTAGTATGTAAATGGATGAATGCGGACTTGGGTTATAAAGCACTTGAGTGGTTGCTAAACCTAGGAATGCACTACAAAAGTACATTCCATTTACCATTTGCCATAATTTAGTCTGTAAAATGTGAGAAATGCTCATCACAATTTCCCAGAGCCCAAAGTGACGTCTTCATGTTGATCTTTTGTCCAACCAACAGTTCAAAAAACAAAAAAGGGCGACAAAAGAGCTGCAGACCCTCACATTGAAGAGGCTGGAACATGCAAACGTTTGAGAAATCAGTGAATCAACTAATTAATCAACTAGTTTCGTCAGCTACAGACATCATCTTGCGCACTTGAAAATAGCTGTTCTTCACTATTTTGTAAAGTAAAACCAGATTTCTCCACTGATTTTCTGACTTTGTCAATGGACTCAGTTAAAAGAATCAAAAACGATTCACCGAAAAAAGCAAAGAAAACACAGTTTACCTGCTGGGTGAAGACAAACACAAGGTTCTATTTCTTCTTTTACCTTAATCACAAAGCCATATCTCTTAACCAATTTACTGTCTTATTCAAATCTTTTCATCTTGTATCTTACACCTTTAGTTGTTCTAAAACCCTTTTGTCAAATTAATCTTATAATTGACATCATGTCTTTGTTGCTTGTGTCTATTAAACCATTTTGGGATATCCACAGCATAATTGCTTCCAACATTCACATGCATTTACCAGGTCAGGGATCCTCTGTCAGGAACTCACTATCTACTTAAGTTTCTGATCCATCTCAACCAGTAAAAACTAATAAAAACAAACAAAAGAATAAATCACAAATTGGTAGTCAGAGCAGTAATTTGAATTTCTGCACTAATTTCCAGGTCCAACACACACATATTTAGACAGTGACACTCTCTAGTAATGATGACATATAACAAAGCAGTGGACTTGAATCTGCTGTGTATCTGCCAATCTCTAACCGGTCACTACTGGACTCTAACCTGCTAAAATTCAACAGGAACCTAGTCAGATAAGGGGTGGGGAAAGGGTTAGTGTTCCGGTCCCTACCATATACAATACAATACACTTCCACAATTGGTAGTTTCATGCAAGGGGAAAAAACTCATGGGTAGAGGATAGTTTCAATGCCTAATACTAGAACTGGTAAGGGTCACAGAGTTACTACTGGCCATCCTTGTCACAATCAGGTACTACTCAAAAGGAAGGTAGGGGTGGAACGGTTTACAAAATCCACGATTTGTGTTGTTTGTTTTTTTCTAACTTTTTTTAACACTGTAGAAATCAGCATAAAATATAAAGACTAATAATCCATAGTGCAAAATGTATTGAGTAGCAAATAGAACTAGAAAATAAAACAGGACTATGTACTAGCATATTGTTTACTCATTTACAGTGTTTACTTGTTTTGTATATTACTGTCTTGACTGACCTGAACAAAATGAATATCCCTAGTGGACAATATAGACATCTAATCTAATCTAATCTAATCTAAAGCTCTGTCTCTTTTCGACAGCTGAGGGGGAGGCTGTTCAGTGGGACTTAGCCATGGATCCACCAGAGAACATGGAGGGTCGTACCTTTGTGGAGGTGATGAGTGAAAAGTACAGTCCAGAGAACTTCCCATACCGCAGAGGGCCTGGTATGGGGGTGGTGGTGGTGCCCACTGCAGGTCCTCAAGGCTCTCCTATGAAAGGTGAGCTGGAGGTGAATAATGGCTTGCTTTGTAAAATTGACAGATACATAGATGTGAGCATCATTCATTCATTACTTACCTCACTACAGCCCCTGTAGAGTGACAGACAGAGAGAGTTTCTAGCTAGCTGCACCTGTAGAAGGAAGATATTTCTGCAGGTTCAGTTCTGTGGCTGGTTCAGTTCAGTTTTATTCACCGATCAGTGGAGACAGAAGTTCATAACAAGGATGCAAAGTTCTTTCTAACCAGAATTTTCAGATTTTCATAATCAAAAAGACTCTTGTCTAGACAGTCTTAACAATACCAGAAGTTTTACTCAGAGATGTCATTCAAAGCTCTTTCAACTGTCGTATTTGAAAGACATTGACAACAGGATGCATATAAAACAAAAACAGCTCTCATGAACTTCCATCTTGTGCACGTGGGTTGTGTTCGCCATCAAATCTGTGTGGGGATAAAGAACACTATTAGATGAGGCCTCACTCATTTCAAATGTGATTTGGAAGCCATTTTAAAAAATGAATGTCAATGTTTTATGAATTTTCTTCAAGGTACTGAGTATTAATAAGTAATGCTATACACGTAGTAATAGTTAGACTACATTAAAAAAATATAAACAGATGTTTTTACACCTGCGATAGACTGGCGACCTGTCCAGGGTGTCCCCTGCCTTCGCCCTAAGTCAGCTGGGATAGGCTCCAGCCCCCCCGCGACCCTGCAGAGGATTAAGCGGCGTACATATAATGTGTACAGATGATGGATGGATGGATGGATGTTTTTACAAGTACAAAAGTTGTAGAGAAGGTAGAACATTTGGATTCAGTACATGCCATGTGGCTGCATTGCTTTTTGGTCTTTTGAGGCATTCTGGTGTTGAAAAATTGGACCCATGAATACGAGATGTATCCATTCTTTTATTTGAGGTAGAAGAAACAGATACTGTAAGGAACCAGGGCTTTCAACAAATAAACTGTATTAAACTTTGTAAAATGTGCTCCCTTTCATTAGCTAAAACGTCACAATTCTAAGTTGGTGCTCTTTATTTTGGGAACTTGCATCACTGTCCCATAGCAATTACTGATTTTCGTCTCCCTACTGTTTGTAAAGCACAATCAGCTCATGACTGTATTACTTTATTTTGAATTGCAATAATTACTAAATTCTCTGGCTTTGACAAACTGTTTTTGTAACAGTATGATAGTTTTCTATTTAAAAGTGCAGTTCACCCAAAAATGAAAACAGAGTCATTATCTACTCAACCCAAGGGTAATGGGAAGTTCTCCAGGGGGGTGTTTGTTGATGAAGGTTCTCAGTCATCCCGGTCATTGTAATTGTAAGTGCTGTATCGTTGGCAACTGGACTTATTTCAGTTTCTTGAAAACGTTTCACCTCTCATCCAAGAGGCTTCTTAAGTCCCAACTAACTGGAGGGGAGTTGCAGGCTTTTAAACCCTGTGTGGGAGTGTCCTTACAGAGTCGTTAGGCCATTTGTGGGTTGTTGACCCAACTGGCCTCCATGTGGGTTGCTAGAGCTAGGTGAGCCCAGGTGTGAATGGTCGTTGAGCTGTCTAGGGAGCTCAGTACTGCATTGTATGTAGGTGAGTGATAAGTGATGTCATATGCCACCTCCCCTGTTCAAAGATGGTTGTTCCAGTTTGACACTGACTCCTCTTTCAAACTACCTGTCTTCTCTGGCCAAGATGTTTAGATTGCTGTTCTCTAAGGAATGATTTTTCTCCTTCAGGTGTAAGTGGACAGCAGAATCTTAACCTGAGGAGTTGGCCCTCCTGTGTTATGCCATTTGTTTATGGAAAGGCTTTTTTTTCCTCGCTGCTTTGAACAGCATAACATACGTTACTCTCCTCATGCCTGAGTGTTTTGTCCATGGACAAGTTTCTGCCTCATCCTGTTGGTAGCTTTGAGGTGAACCAGGATAGGATGTTCATTGAATACCCTCCTGAGTTTCTCAGATACGCCTGTGAAATGAGGAATGATGATGTTGTTTGCCTTTCAGTCTCCTCCTCTCTGTATGCTCTAGATCCTTTAGACATTTTGACAAAGGTCCCGTTTGAGTAGTGACAGTTTTAAGTACTCTGATGTGCTTCTGTTCCTTCTCCTTCCTTTTCCTCCCCCTCTCCAGCCCCTCTGTCACGGTCTCAGCCCGATGGTTTGGGCTTCTGATGACCCCCAACATGTGCTCCAGTGGGTGATGAGAGTCAAACAGCAAGTATTGATTGTGTAGTTTTTTTGTACACCTCAATGTACTGCACAGTCCAAGGAGGGCAGAATGTCTCCTCTGATGTTTCCAGGGGGACGTTTACTGAAAGACTTGGTCGGGAGAGCTGTCTGCCGCTGTGACTTCCTCCTTTTTTTCCTACACTGCTCAAGAAAATTGAGGAAACACTTTAAGGTGCCCTTACACTAGGCAATCTGTACCAGGCTCAAGCACATTTAATCCCCAAAGTCTAGTGTGCTTGACTAGTGTGACTGCTCCATACTTAGCACAGTACACCGTCTTGGCCCTGACATGGTTGGAAGAGGGAAGACACAACCGTGTCAAGGGGGTAAATAATGCCTTTTCAAATTGATTTGGATCTCGGGTCTTCTGGAGACCACTGTATATAGGTATTTTGCACTGTTTGCTTTGAAGCTTCAAAAATGTTTTGTGGACTACAAAACGTAACCTGACTTTACAGTCATACTCAAAAGTTTACATTAACTTGCAAAGAACATGTACACCATGACAGTCTTCCAGTGATTTCTATAGCTATACATTATTCTCTGGGATGGAATGATATTGTGGCTAAATTGAGGTTTTGGAATGGCCTTCCCAAGGTCCTGACTTGAACCCCATCAAGAACATGTGGACTGTCCTGAAGAAACTAGTCAGTGCCAGGAAGCTAACAAATATAGTTGAACTTCATTGGTTCTGTCAAGAGAAAAAAATAATCCAAAGGACTACCAGGAGACTGTGATCAGAAGCACCTAACTGAAGTGAAAATGGCCAAGAGACATTAAACCAAATAATACAATTACTGTATGTATATTTTTGACCCAGCAGATTTGGCCAGATCTATAATAGATCTATCTCTGAGCCAAACTGCATGAAAGTATTAGGTGTTCCACTCATTCCATCACAGGAAAATTAGAGCTGTAGAAATCATTGGAACTCAAGAGTTCCATGATATACATATTCTTTACTAATGTATGTAAACCACAACTATACATCAGCATGGGGGTGAGTAGATAATTTTCATTTATGGGTGAAATTTTATTTTACTTTTTCAGCATTATGCTGAACTATTTGCTAGTCTGGTAGATTTGTTTTAACAAATCACAGTTTCCTGTGACAGATAACGCTAAGTCTCAAGGCCATTTTACCTAGACAAACAACCCTTAAAAACATTTGGTGTGAACCTTCTCTTTCTGTCTGACTCATTCTCATCAATTCTCCCCCCATCATCCTTCACATCAACTCCAGACCGTCTGAACCTGCCCAGTGTGTTGGTGTTGAATAGCTGTGGGATCAGCAGGGCGGGAGACCAGACTGAGATCGCTGCCTTCTGTGCTCATGTCATAGAGCTGGACCTGTCCCATAACAAGCTGCGGGACTGGCTTGAGGTGCTGTCAGTCATTACCCGATTACCCCCTGTACCGGCTACCTGATCACAATGTCCTTATATTTCTCTCATGCTAACACAATATAAATGTTCTTGGGTAACCTTTAACAAAATAGTAATAAATCACTGGATTGAAATTTAGACCAATTTAGAAAATAATGAATTCCTTTTTTTACCTTTCAAAGTTTCAGATAACACACCGAAATAATATTTAACACCTCTCAACAATTTCAGATGTAGCAGCACACAATATAACCAACTTCAAGTTACCTTAACTAAAATGCACTTTGAAGTCAGTGGGGCTACACTCAACCATTACACACCTAAGCTGGCATAATAACACAAAATATAGAAAATCACCTGTTGCAGGCCGGATGCCAGGCTTGGGAGCAATGAGACCCAAAATGTATGGCTGGTTCACTCAAAAGAGCAAAAATAAAAGCTTGGTACCTTTATTTTAGCATTCTTAGTGCAGTCTGCAGGCTTACCAGTCTCTCGGTCTCTGATGAACAAACGGGCAGACGGGTGTCCTTAGCAGGCATCTCTGCAGCTTTTACCAGTCTCTTGGTCTCGGTAAAGAACAATCAATTTGCTAATGAATGCTAACAACGTACACTCTGTATGCTAAGGAACCATCAATCTCATGAAGCTGGAGCTCTTTATATCTCTATGGCAGTTTCTTCTATCCCCTTTGCTGCTGTAATTTTTCCCATGTCCTAATTGTGGGACTAATAAAGGATTCTTGTCTAATTTTCAGATCAGCAAAATTGTGTCCAACATCCCACACTTGGAGTTCCTGAACCTGAGCTCCAACCCTCTGCAAGGAATGCACCTTGAGTCACAGTGGGCTGAAGCCTTTTGTCGGGTCCGACGCCTCGTCCTAAACAACACTCAAGTGTCCTGGGACACCTTGCTTTTGCTCACCAGGGAGATACCTGAGTAAGAAGAAAAGTTAACCAGTGCTTCTTCTTTTCTACACAGACTTGTGAAGGGGGTGGGGGGCAATCCTGTACTTTTGAGAATGAAGGCCAAACACAGATTTAGTAGTTTTCTGACTTGAAATGATCATTTTAAGTGAATGATAAATAATAATAATAATAATAATAATAATAATAATGATAATAATGATGGTGATGATAGTAGAAGTCAAGCAGGACCACAGCAGCAGGGCCAACCACCATCTATGGGAACCAGTGAGAAAAGAAATCACAGAGATTCTGGGGACGAAGTCAAGTCAGTAACCTGCATTAATGAGACATGAATATGTACAGATAGAAAGAGAAAGAGAGAGGAGCTCAGTGCATCATAGGAAGTCCCCCAGCAGTCTAAACCTATGGCAGCATAGTTAAGAGACCCTATACAGACCCTAAATTCATCAATAAGGAAAGTTTCAAGTCTGCTCCTAAACATAGAGAAGGTGTCTGCCTGCTGAACTGACACTGTAAGATGGTGGAAAATGGCTGAAGGCTTTGCCTCCTGTTCTATTTTTGGAGACTCTAGGAACCACAAGTAACCCTCCAGCCTGAGAGTGCAGCGTACGAGTAGAGTAATAGGGTACTATTAGGTCTTTAAGATATGCCGGTGCCTGGCCATTACATCAGGAGGATTTTGAATTCCCTTCTGGATTTTACAGGAAGTCAGTGCAGAGAGGCTGATATAGGAGAGATATGTTTTCAGCTGGAGAGTCTTCACAGACTTATTGGAGCAGTCTGATATAGGTTATTTCAATATCCCAGCGCTGAGGCAGCAAAATCATGGACTCGTTTCTCTGCATCTTTTTGAAATAGTATGTTCCTGATTTTTGTAATGTGCTGCTGGTAGAAGAAGGCAGTCCTTGAAATGTGTTTTATGTGGGAGTTAAAGGACAAATCCTGATCTAAGATAACTTCCAGATTCCTTACTGTGGTGCTGGAGGCCAGAGGAATGACATCCAGAGCAGCTATATTATTAGACATTTTTGTGCAGGTGTCATCATGGAGTGTTTTATTCTAAAAAATGCACCAGATGTTTAAATGTTGCTTCAGTATCTGCTTCCTGTGTCACTTGATCTGATCTGTGCTGAATATGGCCATGTTGCGGCAGATCTAGAAGCCTTGCGTATCTGCTGTGGAAGGGTCTGGACTGTCAGAGCTGCAACAGAGTAGATGTGCAATGCAGCGGAGCCAGTGGAAGTACACACATAAACTAGAGTGAAACCTATCAGCTCCGCTGCTGTGGCGGACCAGAGATGGACAAACACAGATCTGGTGGAACTGGGGGGTTAATCAGTTGAGGAGCAGCTTTCTACGAGCATTGTACTGGAATTTCCTGCTCTGTTAAAATATCTTGAAAAAATATTGATAATCAATACCATGTTTTATACCTTTGGAAAAAATGTACACAACAAAATATAAAAAACATTTTTCATTAAATGATAAATATAACAATGTTTCTGTAGCACCACTGCTTCTTAGCGTGATTGCATCTTTCCGTGATCAGAGTATTTTCCTGTCAGCTTAAACTCTGCTGTCTGTTTATTATGAAAATCTTCATGAATTGGTGATGCTGAAGTGGGAGCTGCCACAGCTCTCAAAATTCTTTACAGAAATCAGTGTGCTGTGTTTTCTTTCTTTGCTAAATTTAGTGTGTTAGCACTTTTGTGAGCACTGCTCTGTAACCTCAAAGTTGCCTCAGTTGTGAGGTATTTCCACATAGCATCGCTGCTGTTATCCTTGTCCACCAAAACCAGCTAGAAAGGGCCTGCCCTTGTCATCTTTAATGAGCTATCACCATAACAAAAATAAGAGAGAGCGATTTCTACTAAATAATTAGTCCCTGAATTGTCATCAGAAGGACTGGATCACTCTCTCACTGTCTTCTTCAACCTTTTTTTCTCCTGTGTTGTCCTGCAGGCTGGAGGAGTTGTTCCTTTGCCTTAATGAGTACAGTAGTGTGAGTGCCTCCAGTGTGGCCTGCCCCACCTTGCGCCTGCTTCATATCACCGACAACAGCCTCAAGGATTGGGCCGAAGTCCGCAAGTTTGGCTCCATGTTCCCCAGCCTTGACACGCTGGTCATGGCCAACAACAACTTAGCCTCTATCCAGGACAACAAGGATATCCTGCCGCGACTCTTTCCCAACCTACGCAGCATCAACCTGAACAACTCAGGTCAGTGGAATAGTGGAGTGTTGGCTCATTGTCTGTCGGTTTTAGTGAAGGACATGTTCAATAACTAAAACTATGTGTTTGAGTGTCCTGTGATGGTGTAATTTAACACTGATTTTAGGTTACAGATGTTTCCCCAGGATGACAGTATCTGGGTCTGTGGGCACTGACTTTGTAACAGATGATAAAATTAGCACAAGCAAACATGTGACCGTATCTTAAAAGCTTTGATTTATTTGGAGAGTATTACATTAGATTCTTCTCCATGTCGTCCAATCGCAGGAACTGTTTCTATTTCAGGGAATATCAGTGGTGAATCTATTTTTAGAGTTCTGTTGAGAATAGATGGGGCAAAAACAATAACCAAAGACATCTTCAAATCGACTTCAATGCATCACTTTGTCAGATCACCAGAGGCACAGGAAACATCCTTTCTGCAAGTCATTTTGTCTCAGATGAAGTCCTAAAGATGTATTTTTCTTGAAACGAAATTGAATTCTGCTCACGGGCTGAGATTATTACTCTGGTTACAAGCGCAGTTTGTGTCAGGGATTTTTAGACTTGTGCCTTAAAGTATTGAGACAGGAGATACTAAGGCAGCAAACATTGTCAAATAGGATTAAGATGTTGACTAAATACTTGTATTAGGTAAGTCTGGGCATTAGAATGAAAGCAATATGTATCAGCTATAGACATGTCATTGAAAGCAAGAAGAAGATTGTTTGAGAAAATATTTGATAGTGTTACATGTATGCATCAAAGACGTTGCATGCGAAACAACAAACAAACACACAGCAAATATCCCCTGGCTTATGAACGGTATTGTCCCTTGATATTGGAATACACTACGAATTACACACAAGGCCAGTTATTTTATGTTTGTATCGCCTTGTCAGTGACAACCAGCAGAAGAGCATGAGGTGTTATTATGGAGCCCACCGAAAGTTCTCACAACTAAAAACATAACTCATTAAAACTGGTAACTTACACAGTAGCTCTGGTCATCTCGGCTTTTCTTGCGGCAAACACATCGACTCCCTCCATCTCTTTTCTGATCTTCTGCTGCTCCTTTCGGTGTCACTCATCCTTCAGAAATGCTCTCCGAGTGTCTCTGAGCTTGTTCGGTAGAGCTGACAGTCCAGCTCTGCCAGCATGTGCTCGGCCACCCTGGCCTGTTTGCCCTGTCTATATGAAACTTCACTGTTGTGGTAGACTTTTCAGCCCAGGCCAACTTCAAGGCTTATTTTAAACTGATAAAAATGTGTATTGTATCTCTCAATACTTTCTAACTTCTGTACCCTGTCTGTGTCTCTCACAAAATCTGTTAGTTCCTGGCATTTAAAAACAAGGTCATTAATTGCTTAAACCAGCTGGGCATTGTAGTTTTTAACAAATGTTACTCAGAAAGGCGGAAAAATGCATTTATAGGGGACTATTTTAAACAGCAGGACAGTGTACTGTATGTAGGATTTCAGTCAAAATAAACAGTGTGTGTGTGTGTTCATGGTAATAAAGAAACATCTCACCCAGTTGAACAGTCACTACCTTTCCATGCACACCAAAGTCGAGCTACGGTCATAGCTCGATTAGGCTGTTTAATTGGACTACCACCATTGTCCCAGTGTACAAGCATCAGGGGAGCTTTTTTGGCGATGTGTGATGACCAAGATAGGTTCTCAGTGATGGTAATTCCAAAGACCCAATAACTGCTCCACCTCGGCTCCACTGATGTAGATAGGGGTGCCTGTCTTTACCTCTTTTTTTCTAAAATCAACAATCAGCTACTTGGTTTTGCTGACGTTGAGCAGTAGATTGTTTTCTGTGCGTTGCTCCTCCGAGTATGTACTCTTACTTTTACTCTGGTTGTTTAGAATTCAGCTGATTATGGTGGTTCCTCTGCATACTTCACAACAGAGTTATATTGATGTCTGGGAGTGCAGTCTCCAGTGTTGATGGGAGGAGGCTGAGCACACAGCCTTGGGGGGCTCCTGTAGTTGAGACATGACTACCAATCATTACTCTCTGGGGTCTGCTTGTGAGGAAGTCCAATATCCAGTTGCAGAATGTGTACTCAAGCCCAGAGTGTTTAGTTTTCCAATCAACTTCAAGGGTGAGACTGTGTTGAACACTGAGCTGAAGTAAAAAAAAAAACAAAAAAAAACAGCGTCCAGCGTGAGGATGAGTAAGATGTTAAAATGTCAGTAATAACATCAGCTAGCTGATCATCACATTTTGAGTACACAACCAGGTATATTATGTGGACCAGCAGCTGTATTTATATTCCCTCTCAGAAGGACTTTGCACACCTGCCAGTTATATTTACTGCTGTTGGTGCTGAAGTCTTGCTCTGGTGTATGTATCTATCTATGTATGCTTAATGTCGCTTTTTCGGGGCCTTGGTGCCATATGTTCTAATTTTCTCCTTTCAGGAGAATGCTCGCTTGCTATTATTTAACACACCATATGCCAAACTATTTGAAACGTGACTTGTGTGTGTTTTATCAGGTCTCAACCAATGGGGTGACATTGAGAAGCTGAACTTCTTCCCTAAGTTAGAGGAAGTACGGCTGCAGGGCATTCCCTTACTGCAGGCCTACACCAATGCAGAGCGACGCAGCCTCATGATAGCACAGTGAGTTCTATCAATGACATCAGTGAGAATAGTGTGTAGATATAGAGGTTGGTTTGTATTTTCCTAACATTGAGGACTGTTGCAATAATACAGAATGTATGTGCTTCCCGTCAGGCTTCCTTCAATATCACTGTTAAATGGCAGTGTTGTGACTGACAGTGAAAGAGAAGACGCAGAACGGTTCTTCATCCGTTACTACTTTGACTACCCTGAGGAAGAGCTGCCTTACAGGTTGCTGTACTCTCTGTCTGTACACACTAACTGCATTGGTGTGTGTGATGTTAAGACTGACAGCAAAAGCTGCTCTTTTCCTCCTCAGATACCATTCCCTGGTAACCAAGTATGGGAGGCTGGAACCGCTTGCTGAGATTGATCTTCGACCTCGGTGTCGTGCCCAGGTGGAGGTTCACTGTGAGGAAAAAGTGGAGCAGGTAACGGGGTACTGATTCCAAATTGTTCACACATGTAGGAAGGTGGGCCCTAAAGTGATATTATGTAACCTTATTTCCTCCTTGCAATCCTGTTAATGGTGTTTTTGTTAAGCTTGGAGGGGATCATGAGTTGTGTTTGTGGTTGTGTGTGAGTGTGTGTGTATCTATCCCCAGCTAACCTCACATACTACTCAACCATTTGCCGGATCATTTCTGGGCACACGCATTGTATGAATGTTTGACCTCCTGTGGTTGTGGTGATTCACATTTTTGAAAAACCCATTTTACCAACTGCTGACTCCTCCCTTCTCTTAACTGCCCAGTAGGAGTAGCTAGTAATCAACCACTGCATCAGCCCAAACATACCTAGCAGTAGTTATGTGGCTCTGATGTCATCCAAATTCAACATGTACACATAAATCAATCACCTCCCAAATGACTGAGTGAACTGTTTTCTCAGATGTGATGTGTGTTTTGCTTAACAATTTCCTGACATGATTAGAGAAGCCTTCTTCGGTAATTTTAAATATATGCATGCAGTAATGTCACTAGGGTACTAAATTTTGGTCTATCTTTAAGCCTGAGGGTGTTTGTGCAGTGCACGGAAGCAGCAGTTGCCCTGCTGAGATGGCAGGGCATCCGCTCAGCCACATATCTGAAAGATTGGCTGCTGTTGGCACAGTCGGAGCAGGAGGCCAGGGCGCACACATGTATCTCATATGACACCTATTTGATCTGGGTTTCGTGATAAATGCGGAAAAGAGCATGCTGTCCCCAGCACAGGGCATAATCTTTCTGGGATTATCCCTGGACTCGGTGACTTTTACAGCGCGCATGTCAGCAGAACGAGTGAAAACTTTCAGGGCATGTCTCACGCTCTTTCATCCAGGCAAATCTGTTCAGTTCAGATTGTGTCTAAGATCACTCCGGCTGATGGCGTCTGCCATTCTCATAGTCCATCTCGGTCGCCTCTGCATGAGGGAATTCCAGCTTTGGGTGGCCTCATGCGAGCTGGATCCCATGCGTCATGGCGCACAGAGCATTTTGGTCACACCGGGGTGTGCCAGTGTGCTACGCCACTGGCAAGTCCCGTCCCCTCTGACACACAGGGTGCCCATGGGCTCTGTCCAGGAAGGTTGTCACTACGGACGCCAGCCTGACAGGTTGGGATGGAATTCACGAGGGTCTGTCTGTAATGGGCCACTGGAGGTTGGACCTCTAGCAGTCTCACATACATGTTCTGGAACTGTCAGCGGTGTTCCTCTACCTGAAACATTTCCTTCCGTCTCTTATGGGTCATCAGGTCCTGGTGAGAATGGACAGTACGACGACGATGGCGTACATCAAACTTCAATGGGGGTTACGTTACAGTCAGTTGCCCATGCTGGCACGCAAACTGATCCTGTGGTGCTGCAGTCGTCTCCTCTCCCTGAGAGTGACACACGCCCCAGGAGCTCTGAACAAGGGCGCGGACCTGTTATCCAGGGTCATGCCACTATACGGGGAGTGGACTCTACACCTAGAGAATGTGGAACAGATATGGGCCCGTTACAGTCGGGCCACAGTGTTGAGTGGCTCAATCTGTCAGCTGTGGGACTCGCACGACATGTGATTTCCACTATACAAAGTGCTCGAGCCACCTCCACTGGGTCTCTATGACTGTAAGTGGAGAGTGTTTGAAGGATGGTGTCACAGACAGAGCCACATTCCCTTTCAGTGTCCAGTAGGAGTGATATTGACAAATATATATATATATATATATATATTATATTATTTAATTATATATTTTATGTCTATATTATATATATTGTATTATATAATATACTGTCCTGATTGACAAACATAAAGCCTTCTCCATGGTTAAAGTGTACTTGGCAGCTATCGCTACCTGTGACGTGGGGTTTGGGAAGCAAACGGTGAGCCAGCACCTGCTGGTTTAACGTTTCATGAAGGGAGCGTGCAGGCTTCTCCCCATGTCCAGACCACTGGCACCACCATGGGATCTGGCTGTGGTTCTGGAGCAGCTTAAAGGTCCTCCCTTTGAGCCACCGGAGGGAGCAGACTTGAAACACCTGTCTCTCAAGACAGTGTTGTTACTGGCTCTGGCTTCAGCTAAACGTGTTAGTGACATCTCTACGCTTTTGGTGCATCCGTCATGTGCTCAGCTCTTTCCGGGGAATGTAAGGATGATTTTGAAGCCCATCCCGGCTTTTGTGCCCAACGTGGTGGGCTCGCGTCCTCCTATTGAACTTGTGGCCTTTGCTGCTTCACCAGGAGAGCAGCGGTCACATGTGTTGTGTCCAATCTGTGTGGTGTGCACTTACATGGACAGAACAAAGGGCTTCAGGAGGAGCGATCAGATGTTCGTGTCCTGGGCTAATCCTCATAATGGAGGATGTAGGCCTGTGAGCGCATTCCACTAGGTGTTTGGCCGCATCGTGGGCCTTGTTCAGGGGAGTTTCTGTTCAAGACATCTGTGCTGCAGCGAGTTGGTCCTCGGCTCTCACTTTTGTCCGTTTCTATATGCTGGACGTTTCCGCTCCATGCGTGGCACGCGCTGTTTTGCTGTCCTGGAACAAAGTACTTTTCTCTGTGGGTTGGTGGACGCGAGATAAGCTTGTCTGGCAATACGGGAGCTACCACATCCCATAGTGAGACATCGGGAACTTTGGGTTATTTGCATAAACCTGGTTGTCTGAGTAATATGAGTGAGATGTGTCACCAGACAACCCTTCTTGCTTGGGCAAGTGAGAAAAGGCGCTTATCTTGAATGTCGTGGTGCCATCAACATTAGCTATTTAAGGTAGATGGGACTACCTGAGGTTGACGGACGCGTTCAGGATTGGTGTAATGAGATTAATGCTTCTGAGGGCTGCAGCAAGATATGCATCCCATAGTGAAACATCTCACTCATATTACTCAGAGAAACAGGGTTATGCAAATAACCCAAAGTTTTCTGCTGCTTGGGGGTCACTGCAGGTAGTCATTTAATGTGTAATTTTATCCACCTGCAACCTGAATGTTAATGAGAAATGACAATGTTAATTTTTGCATCTATTTTAGGATTAGTCTCAGACACAGACTAGAGGAAAATGCTTTTTAGTTCTCACATTTCTGTCATTTCCATCCTTCATAGTTTTAGTCTAGTTTTAGTGGACAAATCTCAAGCAATTCACCAAAATTATTACTTGACCCGGACAAGTTATAAAGTTATTAGTAAAAGACTTGCAAGGGGGTTAGGGTTTTTGCATGCACATAACAACATTTCAATGTAGGTAACAAACTGAGTAACAAAACAGAGTCTGCATGGTTTGGGAGCAAATTTGCCAGAAATTGTCAAAGCCGATTGAGCAGTAACACTAACTTAAATTTTACAAGTATGCTGAGTTGACCTTTGGACAATTTATTATAGTTAAGGGCTTTCAACTCTTCAGGTTGTTTTTATTATCACCACTTAAACTTAAGCCACAGATCGTCTCTCAGTCTCCCTTTACTGCATTGTGTTTTCCTGTTTTCCTGAATTATAGTGTCCATAGATATATTTCTTTTTGTGTTTTCAGCTCGTTGTATTATAATGAGATAAGACCTTTTCCCTCAAATGACCATAAAACAAAGGAATACAGACTTAACTATGCATTTGGATTAAAGTCTAGTGGATATTCTGATGTAGTTTACCTTAGCTGGGTAAGAGTACAATCTAGTCTACTGTACAATAGCTTATACACATACATTATCAGCCAAAACATTAAAAGGGCAAGCAGGTGGTATGAAAAACATTGGTAATTACTTAACAATCATCATTCATGTGGATGCCACTTGATACCAAAAACCCACCTATACTATGTACAGAATTTAAAACATAAGACTTTGGCTTTATGTACCTACTCTGAGATATATGGGTGTGCATTTAACACCTAAATGTAGAAACTGTTTGTCTTTGTCTCAGCTGAACATCCGCTTGGACCAGACGGTAGCTGAACTGAAGAAGCAGCTGACAACAGTGGTCCAGCTGTCCACCAATAGCATGAGGCTCTATTACATTGATAAGTGCAGCGCCTTTGGTCCAGAGGAAATGCGTTACAACACCCGGGTTCTCCATTCCTACAGCATTCAAGATGGGGATGAAATACTGGTGGTGCCCAAGATCAAGTGAGCCGCTGATGTCCAACTGGCTGATATAGAGTGACTCGGTGATTGATTGATTAATTGGATTATTTGTTGATTGGTTAACTGATTATCACAAAATAACTGGGAAATGCATATGGAACAGCATCAGCAGCCCACATGGAATGTTGGAGAGTAAAAGAAGAAAATGATGTGAACACCGTCATGACAACTGCACAGTGGGCTGCTGGGGGGCTCTGGCTGGAAATGCAGCCAGTCTGGAGTGGATTTTAAGAACTTTATTTATTTCATCTTTTTTCAAGGGCATCCACTGGAGCTAATGGACAAATCTGTCACACTGGTGAACCGACCTAGAGAGCAACTTGCGATTAGCTAACAGCTTAAACAGAGGGGAGGGCACTGCTGTGCCAGCATAGCAGCTCTATCTCTTAGTACACGGTATGTACCATAGCACCTGCTTAGGTAAGTATCCAACACCAATGACTTGCCCAGTTGATGCAAAAGCTACCCTGATAAGTAGTGACGCCGTGCTTTCAGGGTGGAGAGGGAGCTCTGTGCGCATCTGCACATTTGAAGTAGGCACCATATCAGGAGGAGCAGCAGCTGCTGAACGAAAAATCATGCCATATACAATGTTAAATGCAGGGGTTCACAATGAAACTAGCATTTTTCGAGTTTGTTTTGTTGTTCAGTGGTGGATTTTTTTTGTATATCTGTGTGTAACTGCCAAAGTTACAAGATGTTACATGCCATTCAGATTGTTTGACAAAAGAATCAAAAAGGCAAGGAATCATTCCTGAGACAGAATGACAATCAACAATCAGTTTGGATTTAATAACAGAAAACACAGATTTTAAACCCTTACGCGCCTTCCAGATGTTTTAAGATATGTAAAAATACTTTCCTTTGAATTCTAATTTCTCTACGGGTTTTAGTTAGAAATGAATGAACGGATTGACTCCTTCTCCCTCATCCTAAAATCCAGAATCTATAAATACACAAATGTTGGAATTAGCCATAAAAGATCAACTACTTGTGGTAAAATCTTCCTACTTCACTGATTGTCAGTGTATGTGCCCTGTCGGCTTCTGGTTTCCACATCACATGTTTGCATACTGCATCAGGATTGGCTTCCAAACTAGTTATCATTGTGTTTGTACATGAATTAAGAGAGGGATGCACAATAATATTTGCACATGATATAAGGTATAGGGTTATTCTTCTTATGTCAATTCAGTGGGCCTCCCAGTTCATGTCATGGATTTTTTTGGGAAGAAAATCATGTTTAGATTTCTATGAAATTCATGGGAGCTTGTAAAACCCTTTAACTGTGCTCCAAATGCTTTGTAAGTTATTAAGTATTGATGTTTGGCCCTCAGAACTATATTGTAGCTTTTTTTTTGATTCCTTGTATGTGAACACTCATCCCCACCAATCGCTTATTTTATACTGGATTGGATGGAAATTTGTCCTGAACATCCAAGAGACACTAAGGAAACTTGGCAACATGTTTTCAATTTAATGGTTGTTGCTGGATGGTAAAAGTAATCAGATTCATAATCAGGAGCCATTTTTTTTAAAAGAATCTGTCAATTTCAAAAATTCCTTTCTCCACTATTTTTCACTGTCTTGCAACCAAATTTTGGTCCTGTGTAGTAATAATCCAGTTCAGTGCACTCTGGGTCTCTTGGATTTTCAGGAAATCCAGTGAAAATGTAAAATTGGTGAGGTTTGAAATAGCTTGGAGAAGGAACCACAAAAATGTTGAAATTTAGCTCAGACCTCAAAGGTCATAGCTTAAAAAGTATTTGGAGTATAGCTATATGACTTTGGAATGTCTTATGAATTAAATTGTAGTTTCAATATGAATATTTCTGAGAAAGGTCCTTTACATGAACTGGGAGAAGTTCTGAACTTTGGGTGAGTTGGCACGAAATGACCCTATTGGCTTTGAAATTAATTTAGCAAGCAGCAGGCCCTGGCACCCCCTGTGCATTGGGGCATGTGGTAGCCATGGACACTGACTCGAAATTGGCTCTGAATTTGAATGTCACCTCCTATGGCACCAGAAAACAGCCACTAATTACACGTTATCTTCCATTTAGTGTATCAAGCGTAGACCACAGCATAGAATATATGAGCAACAAAATTATTGTGACACAATATGTTCTTCCTGTCATCAGTAGATGGCAGAGTGACTTTTGAATATTGGATGTAGATGTCCTTGGACAGTCTTTGAACACATGCTCATGTTGTGGGCAGATTGGACAATGTGCAATTATTGCGAGCAATGGAAATGTTGTTTGAAGAAAGTTTCTAAGTTTCATTATTTGCCATAATGAATGTATTATGGCTTTGCTTACCCCATATGGGATGGGTCTGGTTTACACGCCAGAAGTCATTTGTAAGCATATAGGGCCTTCCTTTCTGTTGCCATAGGGTGGAACTACAACTGTAACTGAATATTGGCATGCCCTCAGTGCAAGACTTTCAGCAAACAAGTGAAGTTTGGAGCAGTCAAGTGACAAAACACTTCCTGCTTCATGACAGAGTACTTTCGTTAGACACCACGATTACTGAAATTACTTGATTACTGAGCGTTGTTAAGTCCTACGATCAAGGTGGAATTGTGAGTCCTATTAACAGCCAAATTTCAAAATAAATCAAACAAAATAGCCAAACCTGCTGGGTTTAGGCATTGTCCCCAAGAGACTTACTTTAAAGTCTTCGGATGCTAAATGTGCCTACCAAATTGCATACGTGTGGGTGAAATGTATAGCAAGGGCAACATTTTTAGGGGGTGCTGCCGAACCATTTAGCCCCACCTATGTTCAACTTTTTTTTCTTCTTTTAGCCCTTGTGCAATGTATGGTGAGTTTTCAAGCAAATTTGGCTTGGCTTAAATGCATTCATTCATTCATTCATTCATTCATTCATTCATTCATTCATTCATTCATTCATTCATTCATTCATTCATTCATTTATTTATCTTCTGACCATTCTGTGGACTACAGAAAGTCTTATGACAGTGTTCTGCATCTAGTCTTATGGGAATATGGGGCACTGGAGCTGTTGCTACAAGCCATCCAGTGATTATTAGGCTTCATCAAGGTTGTCCCTTGTCACTGATCATGTTTGTTGATAGAATCTCAAGGTTCAGCCAGGGGGAATTGTATGGGGCCCTCAGAATTGCTCCTCTGCATTTTGCAGACAATGTGGACCTATTACTTTCATCAGACTCAGAACTTTAACATGCTATTAAGTGTTTTGTTGGTGAAACAGTATGGATGACAGTCAGCACCTCCAAGTCTGAATCCCCGGTTCCTGGCCAAAAATACTTTCCTCAGGTTAAAAGTGAGTTTCTGCTTCAAGATGAGGAATTCAAGTATCTCAAGTTATTATTCACTAGTGAAGATAAAATGATTCAACAGGCCGCACTGAACCATTGTGGTGAAGTGGGAGCTGATTCGGGAGGCAAAGCTTTTAAGTTACCAGTCAATCTACATTCCAACCCTAACCCATGGTGACAGGCTTCAGGTAGTAACTTGAAGAGTGAGATCAAAGGAAACAAGCCACCAAAATTAGTTTCTTCCATTGGGTGGTCCGTCTAACTCTTAGAGACAGGGTGAGAGGCTTAGACATCTGGGGGGAGTAAGGAGTAGAGCAGCTTGCTTTGGAGGTTTTTCAAGCATGTTTGGGGAGGAGGAAACCCCAGGGTAGATTCAGAACATGTTGAGATAAGGTGTCTCATCTGATTCGGGAGCGACTTGGGATCCCCCAGAAGAAGCAGCAAAATGTTATTGGGAAGGTGGCTCAGAATAAGCTGCAGAGGATGGATGGATGCATGGATGAGTGCATGGATGGATGGCAAGACACCTACTCCAAACATGTATACGTGCACATACCACAAAGCAGCTGTAGTATCATGATATGTGCTGCCCCCTACAGGCTTCACAGTGTTAGAGAGTAAAATGTCTGCCTCTACAGTAATCTCAACAGCTCAGTTTGTTTGGGTTTTTTTGTGAGGAGAAAAGTGACACACACACACACACACACACACACACACACACGGTGGGATCATTGTATACAATCTCTCATGCACATTCTGCACAGGAGCAGTATGATGGCACATCTTAAATATTAAAATCACCATGTAATTACAGATTTGATTCTATTCATCCACCTGTCATTCCTTCAGCTACATAACCTGCTCATTCATATCATCTTAATCAATTCAGGAGCAGGTTGAGAGCTTGTCATTATTAATTTAAAGGGAGAAAGTATTTAATTAAATTTTGTTCAAGCATTATGTTATTTCAGTTCATTTTTTTTACTCATTGGTGTAATATAATTGCATGTTTTTTTGTCATTGTATATGATCCTGTTTTATGCACTTTTAAACACTTAATCAATGAACCTACATCTTTACGCTTTATTATGTTTTTTAAGAAAGTAATGAACAATTTTGGCTCAGTTTCATGCATGTGTATGCACTTTTCAACTGCCCATTATTCAGTTAAATGTTCCTTTATGCCTTGTACTCTATCTGCTCCACCTTAGTGCATTCTGCATTTTACTCCGTTCATGCCCAGAAGTACTTCCACCAAAGATAGCTCATTAGGGTATTATTATCACTATAACATAGAAAAGTTACAGTATGTATTGATTTTATTATACAGCCTCCACCATGTATCAGAGGAGCATTGATGTTTGGTGCTATCGTTTTTTTTCCTATAGCAAGCAACTTAGCAGAGCAGGGGATCCCTGACGGTGTGCAGTGTTATAGCTATGGACACCGCTGATTCATCAAACCACAAGATTAAATATTCACATGTTGGTTTGGGTTATACTCTCAGTTCATCCACACTCAGCTCAGTGTGCTATGTTTGGCCTCTTTTCATCAGTTTTCTTTCACTCTAATAGTATCAATATCTCAAGTATGTAAATGCAACAATATTTCATTCCTTACTAGCATAATTTACCAGTTTTTATTTTAAAAACACAACTGCAATACTTGAATACTAGAAAGTGTGATGTCATAGACTAAAGAGACAGTATGAAGGTGTAGCACTGACATATAGCAGGTTAGATGAAACAAGCTGCAATGCAGGAACCTGTTGTCCCATGGGATCACGGTAATGCTGATTAAATGTTTGCGAAGCATGAACCACAGCCACTGAAACCAGCACAGGGAGAGGCAGCAATGCAGTGCTGGCACCAACTTCAGTGCTGAGTTACAGTGTCTGTACTAATCAGTGTGAGATGTGTTAGTGAGAAGTGAGAACATGCAGTATATCATTGTTTGTAGGGGTTTATGTGTTTGAGAGGGAAGTCGTCATGCCTGCTTAGATCTTGATAGAAGTTTGTTGTTTGTTCGGCCCAAGAAAATATTCTTCTATCTATATTTATTGTTTACCTGTTTAATTCATCCAGATGTTTTTAAAATTTGTTATAATGTAAATATGTTATTTTGTGTCTGTTGATTACTGTCCAACCTCCTACAAGCCAAAAATATTGGCAGAGGCAATTTACAGTGCTTAAAGCTCCTGAAAACTTGATTTAAAAGTATATCTCTGGTACATTAAGAAATCGTTACTAGTAAAGCAACAATAAAAGTTAGGTTAAAAACTGTTATTATCTTCTAAGAGTTGAACAAAAACTCACCTGATCAGCCCCATCAAGAGTGTGTGGATGTGGTTTGATTAAATGTGATTGACAGCAGCCTTGCAAATAAATAAATAAGCCCAAATGTCATCACATTTTCACTTTTACTTCACTTTCAATTTCTGACTGGTATATTTTGTGACATCACCAACTGATACCTGTCTATTCAAATAAGTGAGAAGAACTCAGGCAAAATCAAACAACATGAACACTTTATATGTTGTGTGATATGACAAGGTGAATCAGAAAAACAAATTCTTGCGACCCTTTAAAGGAAAATTCCATCCTGACACTTTGTAGCAATGCACCGTTTGGGTTTTATGTAATAATCTGTTGTTTTACACTGCAAATTTTGAGTTACTGTACTCTTACCAACTGGACCATCAACAGCATACCTCAGATTCTTGGCCTGTGTGAGGCCTTTCTAGAGACACATCTGTCACAGAAGTAGGCACAATAATTCTACCAGCAGTTGTCTCAATAGGTCAGAATTCACTATAACCACTCATATATTGGACTGGATTTGACTCAAGTCACTGTTTGACATGATGACTTGTCTGTGTTCATTTTTATGTTATCAGTTTAGTTTGTTTAGAGTCTGGCTGACAGTATTTCACTGTTAATAAGGGTATTTAGTGATATATTAATTGAGAAGAAACTAAGAAATAATTTGGCCTTTTTAAAGTTATATTTTTGTTTTCTTTGATGACAGTTATTTCATTGAATACCAACTCATTGTCGTATTTTTTAACAGGTGAGATACATTGGCCAGTAATATTATTAAAAAGGTACAGACACAGTGTATTTCTTCTTTACAAGTACCATATACTGCTGTTAACTTGACTTGGGACTTGATTTGACACAACCTTCAACTCAAATTACCTGGAAATGTATTCATCTAAGTGGCAAAAACAAACCTACTCAAGAGTTACTGAGGGTGGACTTTTCCTTTAAATTTAACCAGGTATAACCCATTACAGGATATATTCCTCCAAAACCAAAAATTCAGTCATTATCCCCGCACCCCCATTGCAATGGAAAGTTTGGGGAAGTTTCTTAGTCCACAAACATTTCTGGGGCGTCACAGCAGTCCTCCTAAATGTAAGTTTTTATTCAAAATCTGCACTATAACTGCAAAGCTAAAAGTGTTGGCGTGCAACCTGTTTGAAGTGGGTGTAAATGTATAATGTGTAAATATTTCCAATTCAGTTTTGGATCTCGGTCATTTTAATTTTCTTTTTCTTCTTTTTTTGGGGGGGGGCTTTTTTATTTTTACATTCAAGTCTCCAGCTACTTCAGTTGTTTAGTAAGATGCTGCTGCACTGTGTGTCGCCCCAGAAATGTTAAGTGGTCTACAAAACTTCACTTTCCCTTGACTCTTCATCAGAATACGAGAGAGAAGTGGGGAGAGGAATCACTGAACTTTTTGGTTGAACTTACCTTCAATTCCTGCTCTACTCCTGGAAACCAGTGCAGTCAGAAATTATTGTAAGAAACAAATGAGAAGCCAAAGTTGAGTTGAAATGCTGCATAATTGCTCAGAAAAGTGAAACTGTTTTCAGATATGTTTTCAGTAGATGAACCACTTATTTGTTTGATTGTTGTTTGTTTGATCAGCGCTTGCCTGCTCAAATGGAGATAATTCATGCATTGAAAAGCTCCATATTTCCTTTGCTTAATGAAATACTCAACACATAAGACATCTGGCAGCTTCAGTACAGCACATACTGTTTGAATGGAACCCTGTGAAACTAAATACACACTTCCAACTCTCGAAGAAAACATTTCTCTTTGATTACAGTGGTATAGATTTTGGTTGGACCGAGTGTGCAGGTTTCATCCCCGCTTAGACTAATGCACCAGTATTTAAGCTGATCACCTCACCCATCTATATATAACACGGGACTGTTCGTAATCTTTGGCAAATAAAAACATAATCATTTTTATTTGGCACCTATATGAAGTATTAAATGGAACAGATTGAGTCGTCTCTCATGTATTAGTATAAGTAGAGAAGATGCATCACTGAATGGTAATAAATGGCAATCTCCCTCCTCAGTGTGTGACACTTTGTTTCATTCACAGCAACAGCTTCATGGGTCTGGATGTGTTCTGTGGTAGAGACGGTTATAATGCAGTATGATTGTATGACTCACTCTCTTTGATGAAGATGCTTCTACTCCCCAGCACAAGTGACTGCTTGGACAAAGAAACAGTCTTAGACATACTAACATACTCAAGTTCATTATAAGAATTCTTTTTTTCCCGTTAGTTACACACAGTAACATCGATGCTTATTAACTCATAGAAGGAAGTTACTATGACAAAATGATATAAAATACTGATTTCAGATGTATTTTCAGGAGATGAACCACTTCTTTGTTAGATTAGAGCTTGCCTACTCAAATGGAGATAATTCATACATTGAAAAGCTTGATATTTCCTTTGCTTAGTGAAATACTCATCACATAAGACATCTGGCAGCTTCAGTACAGCACATACTGTTTGAATGGAACCCTGTGAAACTAAATACTCACTTACTACTCTCGAAGACTAAATTTCTCTTTTATTACAGTGGTATAGATTTCAGTTGGACCAAATATGCAGATTTCATCTCCACTTAGACTAATGCACCAGTATTTAAGCTGATCACCTCACCCATCTCTGTTTGTATATATAAACGTGAAGCTCTATTTACGTCTTCTAGGAATATATTTCCATAACAGATTTTAGCAGCAGCATAGTGCATGTGTATAGCAAATATAAGGGCACTCTAATGATAACGATGGACCTGGACAGATTATAAGACAACACGCCCCTGGGCAACAGAAATGTAAAGCCCCCCAACCCTCTCACATGACCACACCCAGATGGATAGAGTCACAGTGTCTGTGTTGTTGTTTTGTGTGTCTTTGTTGTTGTTTTATGGTGGTTTCATGTTTACTCTCAGTCATTTCAGTAGACAGTTTTGATAGTTCCCTGCCCCTGTAGTCTTTTTTCTGACCCTTTGTCGTAGTTTTGTGGCTCTGTAGTTATTTTGTGTCTCTTTGCACTCGTCTGATTGACTTTAGCAAAGAAATGTTAACTTCAGTTCGAACTGATGCTCTGGCCCATGGGCACCCTGACTTCTTGGGCCAAGCTGAGCCTGTGCCCAGTGGACCCATTCCGTTATCCATTCGTGATGGTGAGAAATAAAAAAAAAAGTCATCTACTGTATGAGCTAGGAGGCACTTATTTCATATTCATAATTTATTAGTATTTATTAACCTAGGACCAGTTAAATGCATGTATTCATTTTGTTGTCATTACTACTACAAAAGAAAAGAGAAATACTTTGCTTGCAGTATATGGTGACAGTTACAGAAAAGGCTTATTGTTTAAAAAAAAAACACTGCACAATTGAAGTGTCTGAATTGTTCTTAGGAGATTGTTAAATTTAAATGATTTTGCATTTAAAAAAAAATGTTAAAAAAATGTAAACAAAAAAAAAAAGTAAACAAAAAAAAAACAAAAAAAAACATGCACTTACTGTGTGGATTAAGCATTATTTACCACTGGAAAGCTTACCCTGTAGCTTAATAGTATTTCTGGCGGTGCTTAGACCACAAAGCTCGAGTGAATGAATACAAGTGGCCATCTTTCCCATACACAAGAACGACGCATTTTTTCAATGAAAGAAGTCTCTGATGTTTACGCTCATCACCATGGCGACGGTGTAGGAGGCGGTTCGAGTGACGCTCACAAAGAGGTAAGAACCAATCACAAACCAACTCCGTTACCGGACTGACGTCACCGTTAAAGCGAAAAGGACCGTTACTTGGTTGCCGAACTCTCCAACTGCAAAGGGACAGAAGATATGGCTGAATACCAGCATAGTCTTGATTAAAGCTCATGGCGGCGTAGTCCTCTGTCGAACAGTACCGCTCAACCTCCAAAACAGCTCACGTCATGGTCTAAACAGCGGCACGAACGGGCCGTAAAGTTACTTTTTGGGGGGCGTTTCGCTGCCCGTTCGGATCGGGATGATCTCCAACTGTGAGGTGAGTGACTGCAATTAACTAGCTACCGTACACCACCATAACCCTGGTAGATAGCTGCTCTCCTATCCACAGAAGCCCAGGATAAACTCTTGTCGAACTCTGGTGATGTTATATTGCCTTGCTAGTCAGGAATGGATGTATTTCTCACCAGCCACCATTGAAAAAAAAAATGTAAGAAGTTACAATGATCCACTAAAATATTCGGTGTTGCAGGCTCCTTCTTTTTACTGTCATGACTTTAGTCAGCTACACAAACTGGCTTACGGGGTATTCTGGGCGAAGAAATAAAAGATGAAATAACTAAAAGTTGAGATTCTGTCGAATCAAGTCTTGCTTGTTCTATTTTTTTTATTTATTTATTTATTTTAAAAAAGCTGTGTCCTAGTGGAGGAGTGGGCTCCTTAGTGTAATGATCCTAGTTTTGTTATTACCGTGAAATATGTACATGTATATGTATATGTTTGCCTATGAGCAGTGCCACAACTGACTCACAGCGCGGTGTCTGAGCACACTGGCGTAGCACTGCTGCTGTCCTGGCTACACCGACACTGGGTGCTGAGTTGGCTAACTAGTTAGCCAGGGAACTATCCAGCGCATGACGTTACCCAGGTTACACTGACAAAATAATCATTACCACGCGTTGTATTAACTCTAAACGTCTCTGTCTCCCGGTCCAAAGGACTTGGGGGCGGCAAGTGTTCGCCGTTTCAGTCTCCTCTCCGCCCCCTTTCCGGACAGCATGCTGTCAAAGCTGCCCCGCGACCATTACCGAGCAACGCTCCGGGGGTCTGAGCGGTTACCTAACGCTGTGCGGAATATCTTTATCCACATAAGATACTGTAATGTCGAATCTTTCGACAACTGCGATGTTCGCGCCGTATCAGTGTAGTTACAATCGTGTGCTGACGGCCGCACTGCGGTGCATCAACTATGGCTTCTGTGCCAGTGCTATACCCCTCACAGAGCCCACAGTCCAGCACAGCAGGCTACTACGTCTGTCTTTTTCCATTGTCCTGCACACATGCTCGGCACTACAAGATTATATTTGGTAATTAACTGGTAATGTACATTTCATGCACCAGTAGGGCATTAGGCAATATACACATGTGGCCACAATAACGGAGTGCGTGAAGCATATGTCATTAGCAGTTGTTTAAGCTGTATGGTGAACAGTGCCAGTTTAGAAGTTATTTCCTGATTTCTTTGCACTGCTTTTGTAATTAAACCTGTAATTTGACACGTGTGAGTTCACGTTGTCGAAACGCAATTAACGCTTAGCCTTTGTCATGCATTAAACAATTGAATGCCGTTCCTTTGAACGGGCCAGAATGTCAGCTTGTCCCAATATCTGACTGGTATGGAGAACCACAAGTTTACATGTGCATACGTCTGCATATGTTTATTAATTCCAGTTCAGAGGATGAAACTTTATCTCAGTCCCATTTTTCATCTTGTTGGTAAAAATACACATTATTAACACTGCCTCGATAAATGACCTTTAATTGATTCAGTATGGGCTGCACAAATACACTGCACACACTCAAATAACTATGAGAGCAAAATTAGATCTGCTGGCTCTATGACCTCAGTGTTTATAAATAAATGCATGTATTCACACAAGATGCCTAGTAACTCATGTTATTGAAATCCATGCCCAGTGTAACACGGCACAGTATTTGACAATGACAACATCAGCTAATGAAGAGTGAGCTTACATGCGTCAAAATACAATTAAATTAGCCCAAACAGGACAGTGAAATTAGGAGGTAACTCCTTAAGTATAATTTTTCATATACGATGAAACATTGAACCTATGCAAATGAATGATACTTAATGCATGGACCGGTCCATGTCATATAAAACTGAGATACAATTAGCATCATGAGCATCAAAATTGATGATGGATTTCACTTTTATATGTGAAATGTCAGAGTCACCTCCAGCCTACAAATCACTAAGTAGGGAATTCTGGGGTGTACACTATATCTGTGCCATTTGCTATGCAGTGGCACTATCACTGGAGGTGCTGTGGATGAATCATGATCCAGTGAAGCTTGCCACTCTCACGTCAGATTTTAGTTTCTGTGAAAGCCGCCAATCCGCCAACTGAAGGAGTGTGACTTGATGCACTCCCAGCTTGACTTATATAAAGCCTAAATGCTAGTCCTTTAAGAGCAAATTGGAACGCTGCTTAGGGTTGAGCGACCTGCAGAGGTCATAGGCATCTGCTATATTTACCGGCCCTGTAACTTGATCTGTGGCATTCTGGATCGCTGTGCTCATGCTATCCTCTCACACTCTGGGGCCACAGCCTCCCAAGTAGCACCTCATTGCTTTCTGTCTATTCGCCTGTCCGCTCAGAACAACAAGGGTGAGCCTCTTACAAACCAACTTAACCGCCACTCTTCCTCCCTTTTTCTCCTTTTAGGTATCTGTTTGTCAGTTGAATGCCTAGTTTTACCTGAGCTTTATAATTGAGCAACTTTTCCGGAATTGAAAATACAAGCTGAAGGAAGCATCACCAGTCTTTAATGACTGGACATGAGATCCAGAGAATGTGTTGCCCGATGGCCTCAGTTCATGCTGAGTGTGTTAGTTGTAAAGTCAACAGTTTGCTGGGAGAGACAGCCCAAAACAGATTATGGTGTTGATGTGAACTGCTATGTTTGTCAATTTGTAGGGCTACAGCCAATATATTTCTTCTTCTCAAGCCTCTGTCCCACTCAGACAGCTCAATAGTAGTGTTTGGCAGCATGTAATCTGGTGATACTGTATGAATCCTGTTTCAGATTACACTTACCTTAAAGAAATTCCCAGTCAACAGAAAAGGTTTTAATGTTGCTGTTTGACTGTTTTGTCCTTTGTATTGAATGTTATATGTAATGTAAAATGTCTGTGTGTTTCCACAGGAGTGATTAGTGTCACAGGGCCTGTGTGTATGTGTACACTGTGGGGTAGCAACAGTAGAATGAGCTGCCCTAGAGCCATCACAGTCTGTGGCGACTGACACACACCGCTGCAAATACAGCAGGTAGGCAGCTAACTACACACACACACACACACACACACACACACACACACACACAGACTGACCCAGTTGACAGTGTGAAGTCTTAAGTATCCTCAAGTACATGGAGTTGATATCGCATTCCTGTTTGACGTCACTGATTGCATGGTTCTGACGTATTATGGCAGAGTTGACTCGTCCCTTTGTGAAAGATACTTAGAAAAAGTTTCACAGATAAGTTATGTGTTGTTTTATCAGCTTAGCAATGACTCACAGAAATGACTAAACTGGAAAGGTGATGCTGCACGTCGGTTCCTTCTCAGTTTACAGCAGGACTGCCATGTAGACCTACAAGCTGTGACACCAATAGGGTAATTTTGACTGCAGCGTACACTGTTGAAAGGTTTTGATTATACTTACACCATAACAAATAGTGTGAAAATAATATTCAGCACATGCACACTGCATTACAAAACTTCCATGCAATGCAGTAATACTGTTTAATGCAATGATGGTAATATATTCAGATTTTCAATGGAGGCCAGTTTATCTAGTATACTTGAAAATTATAATCAAGAGCAAGCAAGAGAAAGATGATGAGATTAAAGATGTGCCCTGATTTGACTTCTCTGAGTCTATGGAAGGCTGGTTGAGACTTAAGAAACAGCCAGAAGTCCCTGCTCTGATATTCCAGAACGCCTCCTTCCTTTTAGATACATACCATGTTGTGTCAAAATCACATTAAAGTTAATCCTAAAAGTGACCTGGGTAGCTTACTGCTATGTTAGCAGAGGGTTAACAACACAACGTAGGATGCTGTCAGCACAGCAGTCACTAGCCACATTTAGTGTGCAGCTGATCAGCTCCCACAGATACTTTTATAATGTCAGAAAACAATACTTCCCTCCTCCGCTTCACAGGGTTTACCAGTGCCCAAGATTCAAGCACACCTCCAGTGAGTTTTTCTGCCTATTAAAGTCGACATTCTCTCAAAGACAGAGAATGGGGGTGTGGTTAACCCATTACCATTGCAGCTAGAATTCTAGCAAGATCACCATCTCTAGCATGGATAGCATTAGCATGGAAAAGCAATTGCCTGAATATTGGCAGGGATAGTGCTAGCTGACAGACAGAAGTACTTCTTGGGTATTGAGGAGCTGCAGAGTTTATTCATGATGAAACTGTAACTTTAACTTAACTTCTCTGCTAAACCTTGCTTCTGCTTCAGTCAGTAGCACTGGTCTGCTGTGAAAACAACCATCAGAGCCATCTCTCCTTCTCTTGCTCGACCACTCACACACTACACACTGCCCTGTTTCCCCTATTTCCCCTCTTATAAGCCAAGCTTGGAGGATGACATAGGGCTCCAGGATTAGTTGTAATTTAGACAATTTTAGAACCATCTTAAAATGTTTAATTTTTATAACTTTAAACATAAAATTTTGTTATTTTTCAAAAAATAATGTCATACAGTATGGCTCATCGGAAAGAAATATGAAATATCACAAAACACACTGGAGGGCTCTTTAATGATTACTTTGCAAGAAAGGTATTACTTTATTGTGTATTGGTATTGTTGGCCTGCCACTTAGTTGATTGAATGTATAATAGTGTATAGTTACATTGTAAATATTGATGAAAGGCTAAATTTGAGAATAAGATATCCTATTTAATTTGAAAATTAAAAATATTAAGCAAGTGATATAATTATCAGATTTTGAAAATTCCAAATTTTAATATCAGTTTTGCCCTGAAGAAATCCAGCATCACTAGGGCTTTAGTTTCTATGTCAATACAAATCATTTCTGGGTTTTTTTACATTGTGGTTATAGTCTATTGTCTGTTGGAGTCAACGTACTCAAGTAAAGGTACTGTTTTTCATAAACAGCTACTCGAGTAGCATAAAAGTTATAGTCTTATACACTATTATGAATAAAGTTTCTTGTAATGTTCTTGTTCTTGTTGTCTCCCATTTTACATTATGTTTTGGCAAATAGATCTGCAAATCTTGGGTATAAAAGACTGTGTCTGTTATGTCAAACTATGTATCCTTCAAGTTCAACCATTTCAGTATAGATTTCTCAGTTTCCATCATAATCAGGTGTGGGCACCCAATCACATGAAGACAATACGCATTCAGGTGCGGTTAAATTATTTATTTAGCTTAACTGGTAGATAATGCTGTACCTGCAATGGCTCATAATTGTATATTAAATTCAGTTGTGTACTTAGACCTGAAGAAGACCACCTGTGGTTAAATTAGTCATGTCCACATTCATTGGCATGATTTCGTCTCTGCTTTTTGGTCTCTTTTCTTCAGGTTATGCCAGTAAGTATGACTAGTTAAATAAATGGTACCCGGTGCTCACACACCATTAGCCTGAATATTTACATTAGGGCAGAAAGCAGGAACAGTAGCACTAGTTTTGAAGCATGATATACTGTGTGTATACATATTATCAAACTTATTTCCACAACAGACACATTGACATCTCTCTGTCAGGAATGAGTCCTCTGCTTTTCTACCGACTTCATACAACTGCCGTCTGCTGTACTGTGCACTGTTAATTCATCCTGAAATATTGGCAGTTAGCTTGATTTGAAAGCCATCCTCCTGCTGCATAGAATAACAAAAGTAGTGCCATTAGTAGTGCCATTGTTTCCAAATGTAACAGAGTAAGAGTTGCATGCTACATAAAAACTCCAAAAAAAACAATATAGCCCAAAAAGTTAATCAGGTATGTGTAAAGGAGTAAATTAAACTCATTACATCTTAGCTCTGCCTACGTCTTGTGTTCCATTTTTATTGAGATACGATTTACACTTCTCACATACTGTATAGTTCCAGGTATCCTAGGCCTATATCTGAGGCTAAATTGTGACATGAATAAGTGAAGTCTCTCCATTGAGTCCTGTCCGTGGAAGCCAAATTGGATCATTTTTTAGTATAGTATTACAGAATATTTACAGTTTGTACTGGAGTGTTTATAAGATTACATCAACATATTGTTTTAGATGAAGTCTTTAAAATCTAAAGTTATTAACATCATCACTGATCCGCATGTGAGCTATAGTGCTGAGTTGAGTCTTTGTGAATAGATAGGAAGCATGTGTGTTGAAAGGTGACATTTTTCAATCATGGTCAATTAATGCTTCAACCTCTAGCCGCTTTAAGCCACCTCTGTGTATCTAATGTGTCTCTCAGTGGAATGGCAGAGATTGACAGATGTTTCAAATAATCACAGTATATAATTTACCAAATGATTAGGTGACAATGAATAAAGAATTATGCCAGTCAGCTGCAGAGGCTAGAACATCACTGTAGCCTAGACTCAGTCCTCTCTGAGGTCACTACTGCTGCTCTATGGCCTCTCCTGTGACTCGTTAACAGATGGTGGTTATGATTAATGCTAATTTACTACCCTTCTCCAGGTTTTCATATTGTAGAAACTTGGATGTGTAGTGAAATATGCGGTTGAGGGTAGTTCTTGAGGGAATTTTTTCTTGTATTGAATCTGAATTTAATCTTGTAGCAGAAAATAGAGTTGAAACATGAAGAAGAGTCTTTTTGGGCACTTGGAATGGCATCTTATCTGTAGCTAGGGAGGGCTGGAGAAGGTCCAACTATGGCTTGTCAGAATGACCACGTAGTCAAGCCTGGTTTCAATACAACACAGCCTGGCAACTAGTTGTGACGGGCAGAAAGGGAGGGCAGAGGCGTCAGTGTGGCCCTCACAGACATCAGCAGTCTCTTATCTGCTCACATTTCAGGGTATTTATAGCTGCCTGTAAGACCAGGCCAAACCCAGCACAGCTCAGAGATCTCCTAATTGCCCCATGTTGATTCCTGACATTATTACCTCTAAGAACAAAACTATGTCTTTAAAAACCACTAAAACCAACAAAGAACAGGAGAAGCATTCAACACTGTTGGCTTGATTTCCTCTACAAAGAAGCCAATTCTACATTCCTCCAGTATACACATATAATTGTTTTTGAGCCTCACAACCGCTGCAAAATGACTCATTATACTTTCAGAATTTGAGCCATTCGGTCCAATAAAATTTGGAAAGTCTAGAAGAGCTGCTCGATAAAATAATTTTTTCACCATTCAAGTTAGCTGGGCACTAAACCGGAAGTTAGCCAGCTTGATTGCTGGCTGTAGTCACGTTGATTTTTGCCAAGTGAGACGCTGTTAGACGTGTCTATATCGAGTAAAAATGTACAAGGCTTGAGGTGGAAAGAGGCACACTGCTACACATTCCTCTGTGTGTGGCCGGATCCAAGTCTGTGGATCAGGTTGGAGAAGTCATAAAAAGTCATCATCCCTAATTTAGGAAAATATTAATAACATTACCTGCAGTGATCATCCAGCAGCAGCCCACACATTTGCACACATGGAACAGCTGATAAATGGCCTTGTTTAAAAGTCCTGACTGATCATGTTAATATTCTATGTTCTTCTACACATCAAAAAAGGTCACACACACACACAAAAAGAGTTTGGCGAAAAGCAACTGTCCTGATAAATCCTGAGATCCTGTCGAAACATATGTATTTAAGAAGCTAAACGTTTAATTCTGTTTCTTTTGGAGAGTTTATAACTACAGCTTTTAGTTATCCTGATTAAATGTGCCACGATATTTGTTACAGTGACATCTTTAAAATAACTGAAAGAGCGTATGCAGTTGAGTAGAGGGAGAAGTGAGCTGGCTTATCAATGTCCCCCGAACCGTGATGAGCTCGCCCTGGAAGGAAGTAACCAGACTCGCCACAGTAGATGCAGAGTTTTTCTCAAAATCTTCTTTGTCTTTCCAAGTCTCATATAGCTGCATGAGTTCCTCAGAAGAGGAGAGAGATGGCACTCTGGTAGGAGAAGCAAAAGGTGGATAGTGAGGAGGATTTTTGGGCTGGGGGGGGTCCTTTACAAGCCTGCCTGGGCAGCTGTGGCTCAGGGGTAGAGCCAGCATCTTGTTATTGGGAGGTCGCTTGTTTGATTCCCCTGGTCTGCATGTCGAATTGCCCTTGGGCAAGATACTGAACCCCAAACTGCTCCTGATGTGCTGGTCGGCACTTCCATCATCAGTGTATGACTGTATATATGAATTACTGTAAGTTGCTTTGGACAAAAGCGTCTGCTAAATGACAATGTAAATGAAGTTGTCTCATCTCTAGCAGATAGCTCATCTTAATGCAATCAGTAAACCCCTGAATGAACACCCCCTGCAGTGACATATCTTCACTCTCAGAAAGTCAATAACATGATAGATGGATCCACTGTCAGAGTGAGAGCAGCCACTTAGCTGTTTCTTTACCCTTACAACCTTTACTTGTACTGGGTGGTTAATAAATTAATAAACTCATAACAAAAGCAATTTAAGCTTCATCGGAGACGTAGGTGTTAGGCTGCTGATCAAAAAACTAGCAAACAACCACATTTACCTAACTCTCCTGAGTACCTGGCAGGGATGGTGATAAATAGTTAACAGGGAGACTGTGGGAAGCCACTGAAGCAGGAATGGACAGGTGGTGCTGTAGTAAGTCCTTGTAGAAAGATAGTTGCAGGAATGAGTGGTCTTTCTGGGTTACAGGAACGTAGCAGGCAGCACAGGTGAGCTGGAGAGGAAATTGCGAATTCCGGAGAAATCCGCACTTGAGGCAAGCACAAACAGCTTCAAACAAACACATAAAGCACACTGGAGATCAAAAAAGAGAATAAAAAAACACAAGATAAGTCACAAGGAACGAAAGCTGGAAAGTCACTGGTAGACATGGAACAATCTGGCACCATTGTGAAGTGGAGACAGAGTTATGTAGTAGCTGTTGATGAGTTTGATGAAACTCAGGTGCGTCTTTCTGCTACAGCAGCAAACCACGCCCACAAGCACATACGCAGGGAAGGAGCAGGTGAGGGAAAAGGAGGGGAGAAACAGGTAGGATAACAATAAGGAAACAAACTCAAACACAAAACAAGGCTGACACTTGGTTACTAACCAAGTAACCAAGTAGATGGTGCACCATCTGTTGCCAGGCTGTCAGCGCAAGCCCAGACCAGCACTCTGATGAGAGAGCTGAAAATATAATTAGCTGTTGCAGTGTTGATCTACATGGATGAATATGGTCAGCTGAGGAACATGTGTAATGTCCGTGCTCTCATCAGTTGCAACCGAAAATGCAACAAGTTACCTCCCTTTGTCCATAAATCGCTGGTCCACATCTCCAGCAATCTCTGAAATCCTCTCTGCCACACGCATTTCTTCACAAACTCACTCTCTGAATATGGTTTTAAAGCAGAGGCTATTTTGTTAGCATTAAGGTAGCTAGCTTTCGCAGCTGTGTCTCTCATTTCTCCACCATGAATAAAAATAGACCGCTGTTTCTTCAAATCTGCCAGCAATTCTTCTCTGCTCTCAGTTGTCCCTGGAAGTCTGATATTGGAGTGGTCCATATTTCTTGGAAAACCCAACACTCTGTATCCACTTTCCTGCTTTTACACAACAAGATTTTACATCGGCGGCTCCTGCGTGCAACATTCAAGTGGCTTGATGTGTTGTTTTTTTTTTTATATGAAGCAAGTCTGTACCAGGTCTTTTCCACACTCGGCCTTGCTGAGATGTATTTCCAGAACTTACCAGGTAGTATTACTTTCTCGCTCACTTCCCTCCATCGCAGCTTCTTATTTTTCCTGTCTTGGTAAAGGTAGATATGGGTTTTCAGGGAACGGCGATGATTAGTGATTATTATCCTCTCCTCCACAGTTGTTCATTAATGCCTGGACATGAATGTCATGATATGTGAATGAGTGAATGTCAACACTGATGGGCTTTCATGACACATTATTTGCACTTCCTGGAGATTAGAAACAAATTTGCAAATTGGTGTGAACTATCTGAGGTTTCTGCTGTACTTTAGCTTCTACCCAACCATGACGTTTCTGTCTAACTGCCAGCTCTGTGTAAACTCAAGCCATCATTGTCTGTGATCCAACCAAACATTAGCGAAAGTGTTGTTATTAATGGAATATGAAAGCATCAAAAATGCATTTTAAAGGAGACGTTTACACTTTGAATCAAATTGATGAAAAAAGACAAATACATTCTTCATAAGCTAGTGCACGATGAAGGGGTTTTCTACCAGGATGTTACTGTAAACAAACATTTTGATTGGTTCAAGTGCATCTTTATAATTGAGAGAAAGAAACACCATCAGTTGCTCATCACTGAGCTCTGGTAATGCTGGTAATTGACTGCGTCCCACTAGCCTAAATTGTTGGTATAACCAAAAGGTTTCATGAAATCTGCTCAGTAAGTGAAACCTTATCCCTGCAGCTCCTGACCTTAGTGTTGTCAGCAGTCAGTTGCCAAAATCTTCTCTTCCCCTGTGCTCATGTGGTCTGTTAACAGATCTCTTATGTTGGGACATCACCACATGGTCCAAACTAGAGAGGCCCGCATGTAAAACCAAAGGCCAACATGCAACCTCCATGCACTGGTAAAGCCTGCCAATAATGGAAATGTGCACCAACACCACTGGTCTAGTAAGTAGCACCTGGTAGTTACATTTCTCCAGATTCAAAACTTCCCTCTTCCGTTGGCTAGAAGCGGACCCATCAGCGGTCATTTCAGCAGTTACTAGGGATCACCCAAATATTTGGATTTTGCTGAAAATATTCCAGATCCAGAGGAGATGCTATGCATTCCAGCCTCTCATCCTTGCAGAAGTGAAGACTTCCCTCAGAAAGAAAGGGCCACTGTCAAGCCCCGCTGTCAACTTTATTGTTTCCTCTGCTACGATGGCAATAACAGCCAGGATGCTATGCCAGTGCCATTCATCCAAGCTGAGAGATGAGATGAATGAATGAATGAACGAGGCAAATGGACACAATCTCAATCAGTGCAATCAGTGTCTGGGCAGATACTGGTTATTGATAGCATGTATTGTATGCTTTCTAACCTTCACTTGTGAGTTTTTTAGACTGATTTTCTGTTGTCATACACTGTAAAATATGGTGATTGCTGTTTGCCTTTGTGCTCATCACATGCTGATTTGAAATTCTCCTCTTTGTGGAGGTGTTAGGTTTGCTGCTGTGTGAGCACACAGTAAGCCGCATATCTATAATGACCAGTGGAAGGTAGGGATGCAGCAATACAGTTTGCCCACAATTAGATATGCACCTCGGTTTTTAGATATCAGTTTTGATTAGGTTTGTTACATGCAGTCGTGATTATTTGTGTTTATCTGAGCTGGTAAGGTTTGATTGAATGGTGATGGTGTTATTCTCCGGTTACACAACCTGCTGTCACTGCAGGACACAGACATACACACAGACATTTGGAGAGAAATGCATGAAAAGTAGTAATGAAAAACCAATAGATGCACATTTAATTGAGATCGAGATTCATGGCACTCCTGTTGGTACGTGATAGCTAACCTTCAAGCTTACGTTGATTGTCTCACTGCTACAGTGGAATCTTTGAGCAACAAATGTGGAGATATGGAAGCTTGCTCCAGGTGGAACAACATTCAACAAGGGACTTGAGGCTAAAACTGGTTTAAACAAGGCCAGAATTACATGCTAAACCAAAGAAGATGTCTAATTATTGTCTGGGTGACACAATTTCAATTTCAAGACATTCTACGCCAGGCTGTAGACAAGGCTCTATGCTGACATTTTTCCCAACGAGTGTCCACATGTGCTCCCAAAGTAAAATATTTGGGAGCACAAAAAATATTTTTTTATCGATTTTATGTTACAATTCACTCTTAAATAGGCAGCACAAACAAAATTATTCAGTCTTTGATTTCATTTTTTTCATTGCAGGCAGCACAAAACAATTTCATAAATTCACAGTGATTTCATTTGTACTAAACACAAAGGATTTTAGTTGTCCAAGTGCTTTTGTATGTTGGCCACCTTGGATGTTTAGAACTCCAGCCAGTTTTCCACTGCAGGAGTAGGATCAAACTCCTCAGTGGAGGGGCCCTCCAGGCTGATCCTTACCAAGTCTTCGGTAGGGGAGACTTCGACTTCATGTGGAGTTTTTTATCCGGTTCTGGGCAGAAATCCCCCTTTCACACTGGGCAGCTGAGATGAGCAGCACCAGCATCATCTGCACCAATCCAGGATGTTCTATGAAAAAACAGCATCTTTCAATTTCATTTAAACTCTGACCACCAACAAACTAAAACCAAACAGAGGATACTAAACACAATCATTTTTCAGGCCCTGCCACTCATCCTCGATTGCAGCCATGTTGCATCCTGATCTTTAACACAGATAAATAGTTTGTTAGTAACTTAACAGTTTCATGGGGCCATGCAGTGTGGAATAAATGTTTACCTCTCCGGAGGCTCCTTGAAGTGCCTCACCAGTTCTTTCACATCATCATTACCAAAGGTGAGAAGGCTGTCCTGGTCCTCTGGCCACGTGTCAGCATTTAGCACTCAAAAAGAGTCTAGTGGGGTCTCAGTGCTTTCGTCCTTCAGTAAATCACCAAACCTGGCTTTCAGTTCTCCCACTCCAATGTTGATGGCTGCCTCCATGTGCTGCTTCAGCTGGGGATGGGCGAGCGAGAGAGTGAAGGAGAGAGAGGGAGAAATGAAATGTCTGGCCATTTGTGTCTTTTAGTTTTTAGACTTATCTATACTGCATTTTCCTCCTTAACACCATTCTGTTGTTCAATAAATACATCAGTAAATTTCATCCTAACAAAGTCTCATCCTAACACAACTGGAATTTCCTCAACCCTGCTGCTGAGTACGCATGGTCTGGAACCTCTCCAGCATGCCTCCTGCCTTAGCCCTAAACTTTAGTGCCTCAATTTCCCACATCACCTGAATTGAATTGTGAGTAAAAAAAAAAATACACAATAGAAGTGTTATTTTTTCTGTTTTACTCCTTTGTCTCTTGATCATGAAATTTAATTTCTGTCCCTTTTATAAACTTTTAAACGCGTTAAATTAACATGAATTAAACTGACCATCTTTGCCCGCCCTTGAACTTCTGCTGTTGTTGATGCCAAAGGCCAGGTGTTCTATGTGCTGCAGAGCGACAGAGTACTGCCTGTCGTCAGTCACAATATCCTTCTCTAGTCCATGCCACAGCAGTACTTTGAGGGCTCTATGGACACAAGGAATCCAGCGAGTTTCATTGACACTACTCGGTTTGCAGATATAAACACCAAACTCTTGCCTCAGCGCATACAGCTCTCTTGTGGATTTCACACTGGAGTGATTGTCATCTATATTAGATGGAGAAGATCATACACAACAGAGACCTTTAGCTTTGGCTTTGTGCTTAACATTACATAGTTACTGGCGGTTCACTCTTTCTTTTCCCTCCGTTGACCTGTCACCTCTTGCATGACCCTGGTTGCATCATTACAGAAAACTACTGTGATTGGTGAGTTGTGGCCAGAGGATTAGAATAGGTTGTGATGGTAACTTTTGGTTGCCATGGTAACTTCTGACCTTTGCTCGCACAGTGTGCGCCGAAATCATTTTCCAGGCACATACTGTTTTTTTTAGGGTCAAATGCGAGTGAAATGCTTGCACTGTAGAGCCCTGGCTGTAGAGATTTCTCCCTTGCTTTACAATTGGAAAACAGTGTATAATTTTCTGGACTTCACCCTCTCCGTGGCTAAGCAGAGGACAGCCTTCATCAAGGTAAAGATGGAGCGCCAACTGTATGCTAATGTCAAAACCGACCAGTCCCACAGGTTTGAGGACCTGGATGAGGCATTGGAGTTTGGGAACAAGAAGCTTAAAAAATCTGGGGCCTGCTGCTGGGCCTACAATCTGCTAGATTATGTGACATTGGGTAAAGACTACAATTTCCATTATGGAGGCATAGTCTTGAGCTGTTTTTTTTTTTTTTGCAGATTTAGGCATAGTATTTTCCTGAGAACAATTACACAAAGGAATACCGGTAATTTTTCCCCTTCAGATGTAAGTGGGTGACACTACCTATCACTCTTCCCACAATGCCGTACTGAGTTCCCTTCCCAGATAGCTTGACAACCATTCACACCTGGGCTCACCTTTAAAAAGTCTATTGGCCAAGTGGGAACTCGTAGGAAACTTGTGCATATTCAGTGGACCGCATGACCAATCAGGAGTAAGGGCAAAAGCCAGTTTTTGGCATATGTGCTCAGCAAGCAATTCTCATTGGTTTATTTGGGCGCCATCTTTGCATTACTGGTCCCTCATTCCTGATATGAAATTTTATTACAATCTTTCATAATTACTATAAGTAATTATTATTGCTAATAACCAAACCAGTGTCCCCAACATATAATACAGATTTAGCATCAGCTTGGCAGACCAACCAGCTCTTTTATAGTAGCAGAATGTTGTATTTTCACATTTTTATGCTTTCACTCTGTATTTCCTCTGACCCCAAATATTTATTTCTATTTTCCAGAACTTTTAATTTCGCTGATGTTTTCTTGAAAGAAGGAAATGAATAAGGAGCATTAAATGCAGCCACTCATTTGTGGCTCTGAAAGATAGTGTGTAAATGATCTATGGAATATGCCCTGCTGCTACTTTTTAAGTCCTTTATGCGTCGGTAGCAAGCAAACAAAGGCAGCTTGTTGCCATGGTAGCTATGGTAACAACTGTTAAGCACAACCTCAGGGGAGGCCGAAAATGCAGAGCAGCCAGAGTTCGCTTGTGAATGTGTTTGAGGCACACGCTTGTTCCTGTGTGTGTGTTGTTTCCCTGGAGACATCTCCTCTCAGAAGTGATATCCATAGTTTGCTATCATCTCATCAATCCTGTGTGTCCATGCTGTGTGGTGTTACTCCCACGATGTGACTTGCTGCCTGGACTTCACTCTTAGCAGCTTTCCCAGCAGGCTAGCCTGAGCTTGTTTCGCTCAGCTGCCCTTGGTCTTTGACTGTGACACAACTGTGGGAAAACAGAGAGGTGCATGCATGAGGCAGTATGGATAAGGTTTAACCAAGATGCTTTGTTTAGCCAACATGGTGCAGTCATGGGTTCAGAGAAGCAGGCTACCCTTATTTGAGGGCTGTATAGCTCCAAAATATCACAGAGCCTACACTTCAGTAGGTCTCATTGACAGTTTTGTCAAGGAAAACACAAGTTATGGGTGGTGTGGATCACCCAGGATTCTTACTGTATTTTCACTCACATTTTGTTGACCCTGTGGTCTTACCAACTGCAGTCATGTAAATCGGTGGAATCTCCATTGATGAGTAAGTTCTGCAGGTTCACACTTTAAAATACTGCTCGGCTAGTGTTCTCTCTGTGTTCAGGCAGCAAATAACCAGGTCAAATTACCAGAGCATGTACACTGACATAAATTAATAAAAATGCATTCATCATCTTCAGAGAAGTAAGTTTTGTCTTGTGTGACAAGTCACTCAACCTTTCTCACTAGTTGTTTATCCACCTTCAGTTCTGCTGCTTGACATATTACCCAAACTTGGTAAATATCTGGCTCCTGTATTTGTCAAAGGTGGTGGTGAAGATTAAATCCAGATCCAGTCATACTCCTGTTAGAAAACTGGGTGATGTCAGAGACAGTGTTCATGTTTTACTGTTGCCATGTGCCTTACAGTGCCAAAACCTTAAAATCCCTCCTACACCCACCACTGCCAAATTATAGGAACAAACCTGCCTTTAGCTGGCTGACTTCAAGTGAGGCCAGCTTCTTGGTGCTGTTATCCTGGCTGGCTTAGCGGTACATTCAGCAGTACTGAATGACCACGGCCGCCTGCCTGCTTCTGTGTATTTTGGCCAACAGTCTGTGTTGGCCTGTCTCCAGCACACTGCTTGTCTGCCTATTCCAGATCCATAAGCTGAATTATTGATAGACCTGTGGTCAGAGAGAGAGAGAGGCAGAGGGAGAAAGCGATAGAGAGCCAGAGGGAGGGGAAATTACACTGAGGAGAAGTAGGTGCACTTGAAGAGAAGGCAGGGTGCCGATGAGGAAGAGAGAGGGTAAGAAAGGATAGGGAGCAGTAAGAGAAAGAGAGACAGATTAAAGAAATAGGAGCCTCTCACTAAACTCAACACGGACGAGCAACACCAGATACTTTTATTTATTCAGACGCTGCTGTGCATGTGAACAAGAGCCTCTCTCTCTGTTACGGCCGCCACAGGTACACACTGTGCTGCCTGCCTGGCTTTACCTCCGACAACTGGACTATTCCATAATAGCTGTGGGAGACTCACACTATACCGAGGCATGGAGGAGGGGTGGACTGGTGGCCTGCAAGAGAGAGCATCAGCAATTTGAGCTGTCAAAATAGTTTGGAGAGATTATTTTCCAAATTTCTATTTTCTTTTTCTCAGTGAGTGTGTTTTAAAGCCTAACACAAGATCATTTGCCTTCGTTGAGCCTCAATAGTGTATCAGCAAGCATGCTAGCTAGTGCTAATTGTGCCACTCCAGATCTGTCTCTGCTGGATTGTATATCACACTCCCCAGGCTTGCGTGATGTCAGCTCATGGTATAGAATCCATGTTGTAGGTGTCTCTGTGATGCTTGGAAACCTCAGGTCTGGGTAACAGACTTGTGCGCTATGCGAGCCTGGAGACCTTAAACTCAGCATAGCTTGCTACTGTGAAGTTCTTAGCTTCAGGAGGGGAGGTTTTTTGTTGTTACTGCTTTTATGTTTTCAAACATGTCCCCCGGTACTTCAGTTGTTTAAGAGAATCCTCCAAGGGGTTGAAATTAACAATCAGCTATCAGAATATGTGAGGTGACACACATAGCTTTGTATGAAAAACATAGTCACAAATGTGGATTCAACTTAAAAACACATTTCACCCAGAGACATAACAAGGAAAGCATGTAAAGATATACAGAATTTCACGATATCGCCCCCCAAAAATGCTGCGATACTGTCATGGGACTGTGGCGATATCTACCAACCTATCATCTGGCTATTTTGCGCATACAGCTCATGGATCTAAAACTATGAAAGCATTCTATTATCTGCCCTTGTCACTGTATTTCTCTATTTGAACAGCAGAGAGTGCTGAAGGGAGGGAGGGATTGCTATTGGAGGGATTGCTTCATCATATGTATTACATTATTCAGGGCATCTTCTTTTCTTTTTAAATGTCAAGATAAATATCATATCATGGACTATATATCATGATGATATTGTACTGTGAGCTCATTACATCCCTACAAAGAAGTGTAAGAAAGATCCAGATCCAAACACAGATGTGAAGTGTAAAAAGTTACAGAATAAACCTCTGTCCCTCCATCCCTCAGTTGCATCTGATTCCACTCTTGCATTGTTTATTTTTTTTCGCAGTTCTCCCTTCAAAAACACTTTCAAAACTGCATTCCATGATGTAACTTCATTGGTGTAACCTTTGATGATTTCACCATTAATTATTTTTTGCCTCAGGATAATAAAAATACCTTTATTATATATATATATATATTATTACAACTTTAACACTGGAGCACTATTACTAGATTGGACAGCACCATCTGTCACGGGGTGGGAGTAATATTATCTGTATTAACAAACATATTTTTTGCTGCCTGAGTGAGAAATAAATTGTTGCTTTAAAGTTGGTAAAAGTTCCTTTAAATTTGCAGGCTAATGCAGTGAAACATTTCAGATCAATTTGAACCAACTGATGCATTGTGCACCGCACAGAAAAAGCATCAGCTTTGTTCACATTTAAAGGAGAAGTGAAGTTTACTTTGACATATTATCTAAATGATCAAGTGTCAAGTTGTAAGTTGATTTTGATAATGTAGTGCTCATGGCAGCCTGAAAGGGAGAGAGAAAACACAAAATACCAGAACAATAAGTGTGGGTCAGTTTGGTCATGTGTTACACAGTAAGCCTGGCATGTATCACTTTCGAGTTTCTTTTTTAAATATTGTGCCAAAAATGTTTTTTAGTCAGTTATGAACATTCTTAATCACTTTGTGTCTTTAAAAGCAAATTAATGCATAGTGAATAGTCAAATCAATGCAAAGATAACTGATGCCCTAGATGCAGCCTACATTAAGTGAAAGTATTGATTTGATTGTTGCTGATGAACTAATACTCGTGTCTCTTTGCTGTGGCTGCAGTCAATGCGGTCTTCCAGAGACTCGCCGTCCCTGTGGCTGAGAAACCAGCAGCAGCAGCATGTCCCGCGTCTCCTCCACCGCCAAGCGCTACGCTGGCCCCTCCTACACCAGCCACTACAGCTCCTACAGCTCCTCCCTGACCCCGGGCCTTAGCTCCTACACCGAGCGGGACAGGTTGTCCTCCTACAAGTCCCCCACATCCTCCTCCACCTCTTCCTCAGGTTACTCCTCCACCAGCTATATGAGCAGCTCTGCAGCCCGCAGCCGCAACTACAGCACCTCATCAGACCCCGACTATGAAAGGGGTCGAACCATCCCGCGCACTGACATCCTCGGGAGCAGCAGCAGCAGCCGTCGGAGTGAGAGCCTCAGCAGAACCCCTGTCAAGAGCTACGGAAGGTCAGGGCTGAGTGGGGGGTCCGCCTACACCGGCTACAGCTCCTACTCTTCGTCCTCAACCCAGTCCAGCTACCTCTCCTCTTCACCGGTGGCCTCTAGCATCTCGCTCAGCCGACGGAAATCTGTATCCCAGAGTGACTTGAGCAGGGACCTGGCCTCTCTGGGGCTCCACGACACCTCGTCCTCTTCCTCCACCGCCTCCTCCTCCACCAGTGTCCTGCGGAGCTACCGCAGTCGAGCCAGTGATGGAGCCAACTCGTACAGCACTAGCTCCCGTTCAGGCTACTCAGGCCTATTGCGGAGCTCCACCCAGGAGGCCTTCAGCAGCAGCAGCAGCAGCAGCAGCAGCAGCAGAGCGCTCAGCTCTTCAACATGGGAGCCAAGCAGTAATGGCCTGTCCGATTCTCCCACCAGGGACTCGATGGTAAGAGAGTGTCCTCTGTTCTCACACATGCCGGCTTGAAGCTTGCTGCTTTTACAGAGAATGTGCTGCTCCAGAGGGATCAATACGCAGATGCTGAGTAAGGCTGAGTTAGAGCTGCAGTCTTCACCACAGAGGCACACTTAAGTTCCACACACGGTGAAGCCCCACAGTGCTCGTGTCTTCTGATAGTACTGTTTTTTACCAAATGGGGTCACTACTGCTCAAGTCAAATATTGTCCTGGTTAACAGTATTACATCAGACACTCACTTACATCCCTTTTACATGTTTCTGTTAACATGTTGAAGCCATTCAGTTAAACAACACTAACAAATGGTCTAATTTTTTATTAACCTAATAAGAAACCCATCATATACAAAAAATAGATCGATGTTCCAGTATACTATTTAAGGAATTTGATCGTCAGGTCACAAATTGGGTTTTAGCATGATACCACCCCTTCTAACCCAGCAGTTAGCTGGCATACACCCCTCAGAAGGTGCTACTGGGTTATGATGAGCTCGGTCTTCTGAGACTGACCTGAGCTTCCTCCATGCAGCACAACTGACCCAATTCCCCTCAGGATTAATCCCGATACTATACATCCAATCGCTTACATGAGTGGAGGAGGGTTTGGAGAGTGGGGGGAGGGTGGAGATGGATAGTAGAAAGGAGGAAGAGTGGAGGATGGCATTTCTTGGTAAATCTTTACATGAAAGTGTATTTTAATGAATAGCTCTTATGATTTCAGACTCATTATTTTTAATGAGATTCAAAAATTAGAGTAAAAAATATTTACATCTGAATACAAAGTCAGGCTGCTTCAGTCACAGTACTAGAAGAGTACAGAGTAGAAGAGTAGATACAGAATGTATACGGTTTCAATGGCTATTAAATATCTTTTAAATATATAAAAGAGTACAAACTACATAAATATCCTCATCAAATGCACATCAAACTTGTACATATAAAGGAGGGATAGGAGATTTGCCTACATTACAAAAGACAGAATTTATAGCCAAGCCAATATCAAAATGATCAGAGTACATAGTACAAAAATACCCCATAATAGTGTAGAATCTAATTGATTAAAAATTTATATATATTAAAAAAAACTATCAAAACAAATTTCATGATACACATACAAAAAATAAGGAGATCATGAATATGCCTAATTATCATTGGAGCGAAGGCAAGGGATTGTGCCAGGAAGGATTTAGTGGCTCAACTTTACCAACGTATCTCACCAATGAGACAATGTAGGTTAGACATACAAGTACACACTACAAATATTGACTTTTATCCAATGTCTCATTCAGCCCATGTGGCTCCAAAGGGTATGAGTATATATTAAATTTGCTTCCCCTTCAATAACTGATTTATAATGATGTTATGTAGGGTTAGGGTGGGCCTAGCACTATTAATTTAAGGGAAGCAGCAGAAACGTGTTTTCTGTCCTTGTAGTGCCTCGCAATAGCATAATCCATGTCCTCATTTCTTATGCATGCTTTTGGTTCAACCATTTTCAATTTAAGATAACAGTTTTTTTGGCTTACATACTACGTAAAGCTGCATGGATACTTCAGCATATAGATGACGTGTAAACATACAGTTAATAAACTCTTTAATCTTATATTTCATACTTGTATGAGGGTGGCAAAACTATTTAGTATTGTAAGTATTAGAGCAATGTGTATATGTGGAGACCTCTTTAGACAGTTAGTTGTCTATAAGTGCTCTATAAATAGATGTCACAATAGAGTCCCTTATCCTTTTATAATAAAACCTTGGTATGGAGGCCAAGGTTATGCTGTTACGAGGGGTCATATTTTAGTATGCTTGAATGTTTTTTGATAATATCTTGCCCCTTCCAGAAATAGTTCTGTAGTCAGACACAGAAGGAACTTAGAGTTAGACTTATTGTTGGCTATATCTACAACATGGTAACCTCTTTGGACAAACCTTGCCTTTATTTCTCTTGCTTTGATGTCAAAACGCTCTTTGTTACAAATACGTTTTAGCCTTACAAACTATAACTGACGTTACAATGTCTTTCATGGAGAGATCAACAAACTTAGTCAGTGGCTCAGATAAAGAGTACCTACTGCTGTGTAGGGGGTATCTTATGTTCTTCATTTATGCCACTGTTGAAGCCTGTCTTTAAATAGCATTGGCAAAACAAAGTAAACCCAGTTTATGAATAGCAAAAATAGCAGCTGATGGTGCCACATGGTCTTGTTCATCTTGTGCCATGTTTATGAGTAAGTCAAGCTGTTTACCATAACTCTCATACATGTTTTCTCTGTTTCTCCGGTGTGATGTTCAAACGAGATCACATGTACGAGAAAAGAACGGATGATGTTAGTATTTCTATGGTTTTACTAAGTATATGACTTAACTTAGCTTAACTTTACCAACCAAGCTTAGAAGAAAATTACATCTGATTACAACTTGTTTATTAGTTTGTTGGGTGTTTTGTTTGCTCAGGCCACTGTTTCAGTTGTGATAACACTGCACTTGGCCAAGAGATGAAACAAGTTGTAAAACAGACTTTTGGATAAGTCCGATTTACTATTACACAAACTTTACCATAGGTGTTCAACGATGTACAGTATGACAGGCAACATTGTAGCTAACTTTTTTATTACTGTGCAAACTTTTTCAGTTTTTGGGAACTATGTGTGACTTATAAACACGCGACAAGGGGCATTGTTGCCTCACCTTGAATTTAGAGCCAGCTCTGTGCAAAGACTAACAACCTTTCACTCACAATTTGCTCTTTGGCTCCTACAAACAGCCACAGTAAGGCCTAAGTTAAAGCTTCCTTTATTTTTTCTCCAGGTTTGTCTGCTCAGGTTTTGTGTCTAGACTTTATGTTGAGTCAACAATATTTTTAGACTGCCTGACTCTCACTTCGCCTCCTCGGTCAGACAGCTTATGGTTTGATAAAAAAGAACAAAACAAAATAAAACACAGTCTAGTATGATTCACCTTGTTCTTAATTATAGGCCGGACCATAATTCGATCAGGGGGCTGCTTGGTAGGGTTTGTGGGTCAGTGTGTGGCGTGTCTGTCAGGACAGCTATTTTAACACAGTAAAACTAGAATTCTGAGGATGCACCAGTATGAGTATTTTTATTGTGTCCTTAAATCAAACAAGGCATCTTGGTGCTGAACCAATCTTGGAACCCATCGACTATTATAGAGTCTAATGACTGCTCAGTATCTGGCAACAATGGCCAATGTATTAGGGCCTCCGGTGTAGCTAGTAGATATCTGGATAAAGAATAATATATATGTGGCCAATAATTTCTCCAAAATCTTGCCAACAGATTCTGCATTTATAATATACAGAAAACTGCTCATATAGATCAGTATTGCACAATTATTTTTTACAAATATTGCGATAGTGCTTTGAAGTCCATTTTCTAATTTCTAAGTTTCTAAATGCACATCACAGTTTCCCATCACCCAAATTGCTTGTTTGGTCCAATCAACAGTTCAACAACTCTACATCATAAATGACTAAGAAAAGCAGTGAATCCTTACATTTAAGAAGCTGGTTTAAGTCTAGCATTTAGAGAGTTTCACACTCTGAGGCAAGCCTCCTCAGCAGGTGTTGGAGAGTTGAAGGGGTCATAACTGACTACAATCTGAAGACATGAGGACAGATATGATACACATTTTCTGTTAAAATGTAGCATGACGGAGACATCTTAAGGATGTTATATTTATCAGTTGTCTCAGTAGATGCAGGCATCCTATTAATTAGCCAATCAGCATCTGGTTTAATCGACTAAAAAAATAATTCATACGCAGTAATAATTTGTTCATCTTGCTAGCTTAATAATTATTTAGCAGACCTCTGACTTTATCTGATATCCATTTGTACAGTATACGGTATACTTCATTCTGTTCTGTAACAGTGACACTCATTGATTCATTCATACATTCTGTCTTGAAACTCTCCCGCATGTGCTTACCCACCAGGCATGAGGTGGCATCAGCATTAAGTATCAAGCAGGTTAAAGAACACTATCCACCTTGTAGGAATGTAGAATAAGGGTGCAGGTCTGTCATCTACAACAATGAATTGTTTGAATTGCTTTCTACATTAGTCTTTTGCACCTAGGTTAAATTGGAACACTTGATTATCAGTCTCATGTGCCTAATTTAGCTGAGGGAACAGAACAGCTATCCTTAGGCAATTGTACTCTGGCTTCTCCTAAATAACTGCTCAGACTACTTTAGCCCCATTGTTTATACCAGACTGCTTAGCTTTATGCATTAGATATAATTGCATATCATTAAACAAACATTGACTCTTTGCCCCCTTCTCTTACGTTGTAGTTTTCCATCTCTGGGATTTACACATTCAGACATACAAACACACACATGTTTAGCCTGGTGATGGAATGTGCTCCTTGCTTATTTGTTGTGTACACAAGCTTGAGCCAGGGTCATGAGATTGCTGCTGGGGACACGTTGCACTTCTTTCACTCCATACTGCTGTTCAGCTAAAATCACAAACACTGTAAACCCAGTATCTGTTTCAACCCTTTGTCTGAGGACAAGTACAGAAAAGTATGTTGCATTGATATGGCTATTGGCCGATAGTTTAGGTAACAGAAACAAAGGGTCGGCTTTCATGACATATAAGCACGTAGCATCACTGGCACACTGTTTCTTCATAATTTTGTGAGTTTTGTATTTTGGTGACAACTTGTGACCTGTCCAGTTCAGCTGGGATCTACTACAGGTTTCTTTGACCCTCTAATGTATAAGTGGTTATACATCATGAATTTCATTTGGTATTAATAACAAGGATTGCATTTTGTTGACCCTGAACTATACTGCCTGCACGTCAAAGGTGAAGCACAGCACACACAGTCTTTTTTACATATTAACTGCAGCAGTTCAGAAACTTCTGTTGAAAAATGGCTAGAACTCCCAGTCACAGATCTTGTGTATCAAGACATTCAATATTGTCATCAAGTGCTTTAAAGTCAACAGCCTTGTGTAACCACCAGCAGTGCAGTGGCATGCTCCACCTAAAAAAAATCCCCAATGATTTCATTCTAGTCTGTCCAAATGTCTTAAGACACATGTTTCTGCCTCAGTCAGAGTCAGTCACACTTTTGTCTATCGCCTGATCATGGAATCAAAAGACAGCGATGCAAAACCTCTCTGTATTCCAGATTTTCTTTCAGGTTCTCTAGCAATCAACAAGATGTATTTAGAGAGAGAAAGATGAGTTTGTTCTAGCATGGGGGGAAAACCATGTAAACAACTGTGGCTCTTTTTTTAGTTGGTGCCACTGGTGTAGTAATTTCTTTCAATAGCAATCTGTTTTTTTTTTCACCAATGGCAACATTATTCCAGATCAAATATATAAATACTAGGCCACACAAGGTCCTAAAAAACGTTATATTTTGTCATTGCAAACACAGGTGATGTTAGAAATGAGGAACAGAAATGTTAAACAACCTGGTGACTAGGTTACATTTCCAGCTGTTCATGACTGCTGGTTAGCTTTTAAAACTTTGCCGTCTTAAACTAGTCATATGCCTGTTTTGTATTGGTGTGCTGTTTGTAAACTGTACCTCCAATTATAATAATAATTAAGCTTGTTATGCCTGTTATGGACCCTATGGTGTTTTTTTCCCCAGAGACCCTAGGTGGAGGATCACAAACTGCCTATACTTGGGTAATCCTGGTGAAATCTAGACTTGCGGCAGACATCCGTCTTCATCCTCATATTGTGACAGAGTGAGACTAATTACTACTCAACACCTAGACTGTTGCTGGTGAATCACCGGAACCTCATTGAAGACCAATTTTAGGACAGCAGAATCTAATTTTAGACCCACTGAGTCAGACTGTAGTAAAAAGGAGCCTACATCCCTATTGTCAAAGAAAGGTATACAGCAGTGTGCTTTACATGTAGCCATTCTCATGCTGTAACAATGATTGTGGCAGAATGTACGGTGGCATATAAACCTTGGAGGATGAAACAGGGCTTACTCTGATCATTGTGGAGATGAGCAGTCTCTTTGGTGCTTCAGCTTTGACACAGCAGCGTGGGGAAGGATGGACTGTGACGTAGGCAGCAGGGTTGGAGGCGGTCGCTGACGTCTGTTGTAGGCCGACTTTTACCCGAGCCAGAGGAGACAGACCTCCAGTCTTGTGCAACGGAGAGGGAGCACACTATGTATTTATTATCGTTTACGGACCTACTCCAGTGACAGGGCACGCGTTTGGCACACAGCAATGTGTAATGTCTCAACACTCGGCGGCTCTCTGGTAATTATTTAGTCTTTATCGGTGCTACCGGCGCTTTATCGCTCCCAATAGGGGTAAGTAGAGTGATTTAAGGGGAACGCCACAGGTCCTGTGTTCCGGCGTGATTTGTGAGGCTGGTGCCGTTATATGAATGAATGAATGACAACAGGCAGGGGGGCTATCGGAAAACGGAGTGAAACGTCTAATTCCTGCAACAGAGACCGTCTCGTGATAAGCGGAGCAGGAGCGCTCGGAAAACACCCGCTGAATAACTCGCACCAGTCCTTGGCTTCGTTCCTCCGCCAGCATGCCGAGCATGCGACAGTCCTACACGGTGACCGTGTCCGAGGAGCCGCCGGCGGCCGCGTTCCCCTTTCTGAAGCAAGAGATGCGGAGGAAAGGCAGCATGTCCGGCTCGGTGCTGGTCTCAACTTTCGTGGGGCTTCTAATAAACCAAGCCAAGGTAAGAGATGGTGCCCGCTGCGTCCCGTTATCTCTGCCTCACACAGAACGGCACACCAAACTCCATTGAAAAATCTGGCTTTTTTTTTTTTTTTTTTTTTTTTTAATCGTTTTATTATTTCTTATTGGCAAAGCTGCATAAGTCACAAGGCCGTGTAATGTGTGTGAATTGTCTGGTAGTAGCCGTGAAAAGAGCCATGTATTACATGGGAAACAGCAGTTATTCACTTGCTTATTGTGAAATTGGTGCTCCTGTGGTCCACCATCTCCTGTCAATGATTCTCAGTGGGTGGTAACAAGCAGTGTAAACCTACAGTAAGATTTAAACGCATATTAAATGGCTCCCATGGGTGTCAAATGATGCTGAATTTATGTCAATTTCACTACTTTATACATTCCACTCAACCAGGATGATATGTGTGAATGTGAGCAGGAATTGGAACCAGGATCCAGAGATATAGTGATAGAGCTATGGTTCCCTGTAGGGAGAAACGAGGCTGATGTCACTATAAAGAGGACACAGATGGTTATTTCACTGTATCTTGTCAAAGATGATCAGTTAAACGTTGAAGTGAGTCATTTGCAGAGGTAAGCCGCTCTTTTAAGCCGCTGTACTCCGCTGTGTCAGGATCAGTAGGCCTGCACTGGCAGGTCACTGGTTATATAACCACCATTTAATCCCCCTCATAGACTACAGTTGCTTCTACTGTACTGCTCTTATGTATTCCATTGTAGGCCTCTAATGGAAATAAATAAAGGACTGACCCTTTCTGACAGGTCTTTTTATGCCCTAGAATATCATGGATATGAATGTTGCCTCTGGCTGTTTCCATATGGACACACAGCCACATAGATTATACACAAAATCTAGGTCTGAGTACATAATGTACAGAAAATCATTGTGTTTAAGCCAGTTCAGTCTGTAGACAAAACATCTCCACAGGGTAAATCTATCTAATTATTTTGATGAGTTTAGTTATTATCATGGTGGAAAAGATTGTAAAATAATTTTTCCTCTGAAAAAGTCTTTCCGCACTGAACTGATTTCAGTAATTAAAAATAAATATAGTCTCAAACATGTTAACCACACCAAACAAAACTGTAACTGTTAGTAACAGATTTTCTGATGTCTAAGAAAGGTTATTTTGGCAAACCAATAAGTTGTCATAATCTGTGTAATATTAAGTTTGGCAATGGCTCTCAAACTATAACATATTGCACCAATAAATCTTTCCTTGCTGTCCATTCCTTGTGTGCAGAAGGGGAAGTTAAATTGCGTGTGTTTTGTGAAATTGAAAGTGAAATTTGAAAGCCCACTATTAGAAGATGAAGAGGAACTGCTTAGTTTGTCACTGGAGTCTTCCTGCTGCAAGTGTGTGTGTGTGTGTGTGTTTCTGTTTGTATGTGTGTATGTTCCCAAGCTACAGTGTGGAGTGGAGCTGCCGTGTGCCAGCTTCTGTTATGTAATGAGACATCACACTAGAATACACTTTAGTACAGGCCAGGCCTGGCTGCTTGGCATGCTTTCAGCCTTGTTGTTATCGTCCACCTGCTCCTCCTGTCCTGTCCTTCTCCTTCTGCTCTTTGTCATCATCCGTCCTCTACTCCTCCCCCCCTACAAACCACCATGAGGTACTCTGTCTTTCTCTTAGTAAGTGGATACATGAATTTGTGCATGAGAAAAATGTATGTGCAGTTGCAAGTGTGTGTGGTTATCTGTGATCTCGTGTGTGTTTCTGCACAGCATGTTCGCAGCACACTAGCACTGACAGCTGGAAGGCCAAAGGTTGCTTTCAGCTGAAACTTTCTAATCTTGCTCAGTAGTTTTAATGCTGGAATGATGACTCAATTAGATGATTGACAGAAAATCAGTTGCAAACAATTGTAATCATCCACCCAATAATATTAATTTATCAAAAGCAAAGTCTGTCAGTTGAGTCAGAATCAATATAACAGTGTTAATCTCTATACTGTTTTTTTCATTGTATCTCATAATATGGCGTATATATATGTGTACATATATACATATATACATGTATGTACATTTATGTTATATCAAGTTTGTTGTCTGTCAGAACAACATATTGGTTGGTTGGTTTATCTGCAGGATGACACTAAAACTACCTAACGTATTTCTACAAAACTGGAAAGATGGAGAATGGGTTTCAGCCTTAAGTGGACCCCATTCATTTGTGGTATGGATGCAGATAAAGGGACAGATGCACCTTTCTCACATCCTTTTACATTGGCATTTTTGTGGCTTTTTTGTTTATATGAAGGTAATAAGGCATGGTCAGGGGTATTAAGATTTAATTTCTTTTATACTAAAGAAAAATACTGCCAGATATAGCCTGAGAATATCACACTGGTATTGACTTAAGTGGGAATCACTTTTTTCCCTCTCCTGTGCAAGTTATGTGGTACCTATACTGTAAACAATGTGGAGGTGATTTGTTACACATACTGTAAGTATTTGGTTATTTTCCGTGTACTTACTCAAACCAGTGATGTGATTTTCCACTGCAGGGTGTTGTAATATGAAATCCAGTCTTCAGTATGATAGCCTGTTAAGTAGTTGTTAACAGTTTTACCACTGAGAGTGCTCTTGGTTTTTTTTCCTGTTGGAGAAATGCATAACTGGAGATGTGTGAAGATGAACAGAGCTGTTATGTAAGAAGCCAGTGCATTGCTTTATGGTCACATGTTCTCACACTGTTATCTATACAATGCTGGATGTTAGTGTGATACCCCTGGTGTGTGGACAGTGTCTTCTCACGGCCGTCGATCAAGTGAAATGTGACTCATTGGCCCTGTTCATAGGATCATAGGCTATATTTATTTGTATTTCTCAGTCATTCTTCTCAGTTAGAGGATCTCACTGTTTACTTGTTTGCATGTAAGTGTGGGAAACACGTCACCCAACATTGACTCCACAAGCTCTGATGACTGACTTCATCCCTTTGTATGCTTTTAAAATACATAGATTGTCCCTCTTTCCCGATAAAGCGGCAACATTGAGTGTGTGTCTGCGTAGTCACACATACATAAGCTGGTATGTGAGCAAAAGTGTCACCTTTTCTCACATGGGAGAAACTTAACAGCAGCCAAAAAGGTAACTCATAGAGAGTGAGAGGGAGATTGTTTATGATGGTCTGCCAAGTAGAGGGACAGGTCAGAACAGACTGTTCTGCTGTTCTTTCTCCGCAGCCAGCCAATCAGCAGTTGGCATTCTGCAGTGCCAGGTGGACCCAGGCATCCTGCTGCTGGTAGTGTAAAGTTTAGTTTACAAACCAGGAGGCACAAGCAGAGCATGGAGGGGGAGAAAGTGGCATGTGTTATTGCTTTGGTGTTGGAGGCATATTATTCGAGCATTGCCAATACTGCAATTAGATATTAATCATCCACATTGATTTTGAACCAGCTCTATGAGTTCCCAGGAATAGAACAGGACTGTTTTACTGGAGAGTTTTACTTTAAATGGTAGTGGACTATACTAAACCTATGGACTATTGCTGATCAATGGTAGGTGTTTTTGGGCCGACTCCGATTTAAGGACATAATGTAAGCACCTAATACACTGATATGAAAGTACTGTAAATTTTATTCACCAAATTTACCATTTTCTTTGTTCATACACACGAAGATATACGAAGAGCATCCATTCTTTAACGCCATGCGTATCATCATGCTTATCATTTGGAGGGTTGCTGGGGTTGGAGTCCATCCCAGTTGACACTGGGCAAGAGGTTGGTACACATTAAAAGACATTAACAACTACAGCCAATTTAGGATTGCCAATTAATCTAACTTGCATGTCTTGTTAAACTTCATAGCAGATGGTGCAGAGATCATCAGAATGCTCCTGTGCACTCATTAATCATTTGGAATGAGCTCCCCTGTGGGTTTTCATTAAGCTTTATCATTTGTGCTCTGAGCTTGTTATTTTCGCACATCTCCACGAGGTTTTGATTACTGAGGAGCTGTGGCATCAGGTTGTTTCTCACTATACCAGCCATGCTCTGCCTGTTAAACTATTAACTCACACTGTAGTCATTTGTGCTTTTCTTGTGGTCTGATACAGTGGCTTACAAGCTGCCGGCAAACACACTGGCCCTTTCAGCCAGTGTTGCAGTCTTGCACTGCTCCTCTCAGGTGTCGCTCATCCTGTGGTGCCATTCTTCGCTGCCAAAGTGTGGCAGGGCTCATTCGCTGCTGCTGCGCCAGCCAAAGTGGTCAGCACCACCACCGCAGCAACTAATTTTCACAATGCGCCGCACCAGTTCTGCTGATGGCTGAGTGTTTTTCAAACCAACCGTGAGAAAAACAGAAGCGCAACCCATTAATTTTCATTATTGTGTTAACATAAACTGTGTGACTTGATAAAGTGGTTAAATTCAAAATAAAGTGATTGATTACAACATTTTTCACCTGGCCAGTAAACAATATCAACAGTTATTATCAACATCAGCAGATATGAAACTTCACTAACGTGGTAGAGTTTTTTGCCATATTGCTGGGGCCTACCCTCATCCAATAGAAGGCACATTTAACATCTGACTTTATCCATTAAAATGTCTTCTTATTTGTTTCCTTTGTTGTTACAGAGCTGTTTCTCTATTTACCATGAACCTTTAACGGGTCTGGTTTTTTTTTTTTGTGCATGTTTGGATGTGCACAGTTTAAACAAATGGAGACCCTGTCATCATCAATGCATTGCTCCATAGCACTACTTTAGCATCACATTAGCATCACTAGTTAATAACGTTGATGAGATATGACTTTCCTTAAGATCAAAATTAAGAGATGTGGAAATGTTGTTCTTATTTTAATTTAAACAGTCAAAAGCAAATGGTTCTCATGAATGCGATCATCAAGTGCATGGCTTCCAAGTAAAATAGCTTTAATAGACTTCAACAAACATGTAAATGCATTCCCACATTCATGTCCTTATGACAAGAATGTAGCCTTAAAACCGTCAGTTGAACCTGAAATCCTTCCTGTCCTAATCTTCTGATCAATATCAGCTGATGTCCGAGGCTAAAGGAATGCATGTCAGGCATTTGTCACACTTAACATTCCTTAGACTAAGCTTGATGTTAACAAAGAATGCATACTGCACAGTTTAATCTACCGTCTGGAGGCCAAAGTTCATTGAGCAGTATCATGTTTGTCAAACAGGCACAAATGCAGAATCTTTCTCTCTTAATCTAGTTTGTTGTTGTCCTCCTCTGTTTCCCTATTAAGTCACCCTAGAAAGGAAAGCCATAATGAGGGATTATCCATTTCTTCCAGCCTACTCACCTTGGTTTGACCCATTTCCTCTGCTCCAACACCAGCCCCCATCCCTCAGGCCAGCAGGCCCACATCTTTGACTTAATTGAGCACAGTGGTTAGAGAGATTTTACTTCCACTGAGCTGGGCACACGCCAAGGGACATTTCCGGTGTCTCTTATTCCTGGCTTCAGGAAGCAGTTCAACCTGGCCCGTGGAAAGCCTCTCTGTTCGGCATGCTTTTTAGCCTAAGAAGAGTAGGGTTTCAAAAGCAGCTTTCTAGTTGACTGAGCTGCCTCTGTTATTTATGAATAGAGCATTTTTGCAAAGTTACCCCCCTGGGCTGCCTCTTTTGTGTATATCAGTCTGCTCACATGGAACGAGTCGCACTGTGAACAGTAAAAGTATGATCCTTCTTGTGACTGTTGGTAAAATGTGTCTGCTCTGGTCCTCCTCCCACTCTTTATTTCTCCCATTCTTTCACGTTATCTTCTACAAGAAACAATAATTAATTTTGAGTATGTAATCACTCTTGTTTCCGTTTTATAAATAAATTAGCAACTGCAATTTATAGTCAGACTAAACATTAAACATACATTATAAGGAAGTACTGTAGTGTTGCAGAGATGACCTGGCCCATAGATCTTCTTCTCCGGACGAAAGAAAATATGTTTGTTTGGTACAGACCCCAACAAAGGTCACATCATCCTGATTTTAATGTTTCTCAATGAAAATATAAAATTGTGGTGTAAAAATTACTAGTCCACATTGTTTTGTAGCAGTCAAAATATTCTTAAACATTTTATGATTATGTTGTTACATGTTGTTTGTAAGATTATTTAGCCGTTTCATTTGATATTGAGTAATTTAAGATATATAGTACTTTAAATAGTAATTTTAGTATTTTATTTGTAACTTTAGAGAGTCAGCAAACAGTCAAATGAAGAAAGGGTTGAATAGTGGAGAGAATGTATTGCAGGAGCATATAATACTGCAGTCATGTAATCTTAGCACTAACTGTAAGGACTAGAGTTGGTGGCGTGTGAATAATAATAATAATGATTATTATACTTATACTTATACTACTATACTTATACTATACCCCTTCCTCCCATCTCTCCACTGCTTCCAGGCTTGTTCTCTAGATGTAATAAAACATGTTTTTTGGCAGACACTGGGAGAAATGCCACATCATCATGATTTCACTAGTATAGGCGATGAAAATTGTGATTTAAAATTTTGAAAAAATGTCATCATCCATGACAATCATGAATTATATCACAGTCGTGATATCTGCTGAATAATTGCAATATCACTGTCTGACAATATCATGCAGCCTTACTCTGTAGTATTTTCAGCTTCCAGTTAGGTTAACTTCTACAGTGAATACAGAAATAGACTGCAGATGTCTGACATGGTGACTTAGTGATGTCAAGAAGTCACAGAATTGAAGGTAGAACTTCTGTCGAGGCTTTTCGGGTACTTCAGGAGCAGTGTTTTCTGTGGGAGAGAGGAGCTCTCTTTGGCTTGGATTTTGGACCTTTTAATTTTCAAAACCATTGAAATGCCAAAAAAAACTTGATAACACACTGAAGGAAATGGAAAAATGAAAACTAATAATAGGTCTTGACTTGCACATTGTTTATAAAGCATTTCATTGTTTGTTAACAATGAAATAACTAACTACAGTTTAATTGACTATAAATCTACCATTGTACCATTTTTGGAATAATGCACCTGTGTAAACTGTCTACGGTGGTTAGTACTATATTCCTCATTCACTTATTGTGTCCTGTTCTGCTTCAGTGTTAGAAGCTGCTTTAAACAGCCTCATTTAATTTATACTCAATAGACTGCTAATTGAAACATGATGTCACTTCTTGGTTTCATTGACTTCCATTTTAAACAATGCTCATGATGATGATCAAATCCTTCCAGTGTGGTAATGGAGATTTTTCTCAACATTTTGTCAAAGCCGCAATAAAAGCTGCTTGACACTGCCCCATAGGGCTGCTAACTCACCAAAAATAATGTTATCAGTGCAGCTTTTAGTGTTAGCATCCATTGATGCTCCAAATGCTGCCTTTAAACAAGAGTCAAATCTTGATATAAAAACTGAATCAACATTTATGTGAACGTGGGATGATGGTCCTCGTGTGAAAGTCACATCTGCTCCAAGTCATTCACTCTCGACTCCTCCGATCCAAACTCCCTCACACACTGAGTCACACACACTCCCTCTACACTTGGCCTTGTCACTGTGATGTCACCATGTCCTCTAGCGTTCCATCCAGCAAAACATAAGAATAGCGTTGCTATGGAGACAGAGCCAAGATGTTTCATTGTAGTGACATTCCAAGAGTGGGGCAAAGAGGTGTGTGTGTGTCTGTCTGTCTGTGTGTGTCTGTCTGTTATGAAATATAATTTTACGTGACCACAGAGGATTTGTCCTGCATCCTGTCATTCTAGAGTCATCAGTGAGTTAGCAAAGCTGTGTGTGTGTGTGTGTGTGTGTGTGTGTGTGTTTGCGTACTTATGTTATATGACCGTGGCCAATAAAGTGTTCCATTCACTACAATGGAATTTACAGAAAGGTGGATTTAGAGATAAGCCATGGTTAATTACCCCCCCCCACACACACACACACACACACACACACACACACACACACACACACACACACACACACACACACTCACACACACATGCTGCAGTGACTCTCTCTCTTTGCTGAAACAGAGACAGATGGCAGAGGTTGTTTATGAAATAGCAAAAAGCCCATGCTTCATCAGTACTCATAGATAAGCTGCAGGCTCATGCTACTGATGAACAAACGAACGTGCTCCCAATATGTATACCTCCGGGAGGCTAACAGCACAGCTCAGGACAGGACTGCTCAGTTTGATTTCTGTAATTACATTCAGGGTTATTTGGCTAAACCTGCGATGCAAGCTATGCTCTTCTATTAAGAGCTGAAATAACAGAAAAGTACTCAACAATCGCCATATTTTGGTAATCACTTAGTTCCTTAAAGCTGCACTATGAGATTCTTTATATTGAAAATGTGTAATTTGCTCATAGTGACCCACATAGAATTGTCTCTTTACTCTGCACTCCCACTCAGGTCTAGAAAGTGTGTTAGTGTCTTTCATCTTATTTGGTTCAGTCTCAGGGCTTCTATTAACCTTGTTAGTAGTAGCAACAGGCAGCTGTTGCAATTCCTGAGATCAGTATTTTAATATAGGCTATGACTTTTCCTGTAGATGCTTTTTACAGGGTCCGAAATTAGCACACAGGCTCAAAGGAGAGGTAGATTTTACTTTTAGTGAGTAAATCTTTCAAGGTTTCTGCTACACTGACTAGTAAATGATTCAACAGTCATGTGATAAAAAAAACTTTACTGAGACGCTAATATCACCTTTCTCTCATGTTTATGTACAGCAGGTTGAGAATAATGTTCAGTTCAAAAACAGTTCAGCAAGCCGTCATGGCAGACAAAAAGTGTCGATCCCAGAGTGCGACCAAACAGATAGGAGGTCCACCGTTACTCTCCTTCCAGTTAGTTCGCACTCGGGAGCACTTTTTAAGGATATCATCCTAGGCCTTGGGAAACACAACCTTTTTCCCAACTTTCTGACTTTTTATAGACCAAACAAGTAACTGATTTATTAAAAAAAAAAAAAAAATCAACAGAAAAATGGACAATGAAAATAATCCTGTTTGATTGCGTTTCAAGTTTAAACCCACGAGGGTCCCAGGGTCACATTTGTAGTCAAACATTTGTAATTGATACCTTTCTTTGACAATACTAAGATAAAAAGCTATCACAGTGTTTCTTCAACATTAATTTATGAGTGGTGGATCCCCTCAGCTAGAGCATGACCACCACAGCTAGATACAATGGGAAAATTAATATTATAGTTTAGAAAACAAAACAAATAAAAAAACACCAACATGTATATGACCTTGTGCATAAAAGTTGTCAGTTAATCATATTTGGTTAACCTAAATTGACGATATTAGTACTGCAAACCGCTCTTTGCACAAGAACCAAACTAAGACCAGGGACAAATGTGGAATAATGTCAAAAGTTACCCAATACCACCACTGCAACACAGCAATTACTGAGAAAACACTTGATCACCACCACTTAGTCCCTTTCCCCTAATTAGCTCTTTAACATTCATCCTGTAACAACCATGTCCCCTTTGTCTTTCAGAGTTCTGTTTGGTTTAGTTTTAAATACTTAGATGACTCTAGTTTTCATGTGGTCTCAAGTCTGGATTTAGACAGTTTTTTGGTGGTCCCAATCCATAGTGCTCCTTAGTGAATGAGCCTTAGCTTCACCACAGGTGAGGGTAACAGGGGCCATGTGGGTAAGATAGATTTCAGTCACCAGAGAGATCAGGTGTCTGGCGTTAAGCCGCTGGTCCTGCAGAGTTGCTCTCTGCCTAGAAAATACAAACTCAAGTTACCATGCTGTTAGTTTCTCTGCTGGACTGCTAGACGGCTTGTTTTTATACATAGAGTGAAGCTGATCGAACCATCATTTTTGTTGCTCTACACGTACAGTATTGTGTCACAGATACAATTTTCTATGCAGAAAGGATTGGTAGAAGAGGAGTGTAGTCTTGAAAATGTACGGTGGCTGATTACTGCAAATCACAACAGCAAAAGAGAAAACACAAAAATCTTGGAACAGCAAGTTGGAAACCAGGATTGCAAATTCCCAAAACATTCAACAATTCTATATAATTTCAGTTCAGCGTGGACTTCCCCACATTTCCTACTGTTACTGACACTGATCTGCCCAATCATAATCAACAAGTAAAAGTCCCACCCTTTCCGGTTGGCAAAATTCTGATATGATTTCTGGTTAATGTTGGTGTGTTTTGGAATTTGCCAACATGGTTTCCCTCTTGCTGTTGTGCTCTCTCTCTTGTTGTCATGTTTTCGGACTGACTGTAACTGTACTGACTGACTAACAATGTGGAAAATTAATTAAATTTTGCACGGCTCCTGTTTTATTAAGTGTAAACGTGTGCTGCCGCAGCTCCTTAGTGAAGGGCACAAGTGCATTCCTTAGCCACCCCCGTGTTCTTTGTTAGTTTCTTCCTCTCACTACTCAATTATATAACCGCTTGACTTATGTAATGAAATTTAAAAGCAGCAAGCGATGACATAAGTTCTGCAAAGCATTTTGTACCATTTTAAGATTTTGATATCATGATAATATGCTTAGCCATCTGTTGTGATTCACAGAGATTAAGTGCAAGTATTTCATGGTTTGTTGCCCTGAGTAACAGCAACAGTGAACAGCAGAGCGTAGAAACTCCTCAAGGTGTAGTAATGCTGTGTTATCTACTGTTGTTGATCAGAACTTTGCCATCTGGGAGTGATTACCATGGGAGGAACTGAGCGCGAGATAACAAAAACAAGTTCCTCTGACAAAGAAAATCTTCCTGCCTGTCATTTCTAGATGTACACAACACACACATTCAACTGCAAAATGTAGATAGATCACATATTCATCACATGTCCGGGTTTTATTGTTTGTCCTGCTGTCCTGGGATCTCATTAAAGTACAAATCCACCCTGAAGGAAAAACACAGTAAATATGCGTCTGGTGACCAGACAACCAGTGGTTTCAGTATACAAGAGAACATCTGTGAGAGCTGTGTTGTTGCAAGTGACTGAATGTGGTTTTAATTAATTTTCCCTTCCGGTAATTATGAATACAGTTATTTATGTGATACTGTATTTGTACAATGTATGCTTTACAAGTTTTGAAGGTGAAAATGCATCATGCAAAAGCAGAAGTAGTTAATGTAAATAAGAGAGAGAATGTCTGGAAGTTTTCATGAGAGGTTTTATTAGAACTTTAGAGCAGTTCAGAAATACTTAATTCTACATTCTTATCTATTACTGATCAATACCTGGTAAAGCACTGCCAAGCAAGGCTTAGGGCCCTATCTTATGCTCTGCACAAACTGTCAGTGCGAGTGTCTGTCTAGTTTCAGACTTACACAGACGGGTTCATATCATTGATACACTCTGATTTTATGATTTGAGAGGCAGCTCTCAGTTATTTTAAACATTTCCACGAATCCAGTCATGTCACTGTAACATATATCTTGGCACATTTAAGCAGGGAAACTTAAAAGCTGCAGAGGAAACTCCCCGATGAAAACAAGTCAGGTGTTTTAAATTAAGCAATTAAGTTTAACAGCTGGTCCTCCTGCACAAATATGCATGTTAATGTAGAGATACACATACTGTTTCTGCTGCTGCTACCTATCCTGCCTGATCCATGGACTGGGAATGGAGCACACACACAGACGCACAGCAGCACTCCTCCTCCTCCTCCACCTCCTCTTCTTCTTTAGTTAAATGTCAGTGTATTTTATTATTTGTATATTTGTATATTTTCATGTACAGTCAAATAGAGTTGTTGATGGGATAGATGATTATGAAATGGGGGGCAGAGGATGCAGCAGCCCAGGATCACATCTCTTTCCCTTAGCAAAGACGAGTGCTACTGTCTGATTTGTGCAGGTCCTGGTGCCTCATTTAACACCAACATTATCCACCATTTAACTAACAAAATAGACTCGGTAAATCCTGCACTAGTGCCTTGTGCTTTAGACCATGCACTATAAACTCTGTTCATTCAGATGTTTCCACTGTTCAGTATCGATGGAAAAATGTTTTTTGTCAAGATGGACATGTCTTAATGCTTTGGTGAATTAAAGTATATAAATGAAGTTCATTATAAGGTCAATTTGTCCAGTAAATTTTATTAAAATATTATGTCTTTTGTCTTTCAGAATTCAAAGAGTGCCCAAGGCCTTGTGGGACTAAAAAACCTAGGAAACACTGTAAGTCTGCAGCCACACACATTGTATGTAATTACATCTGTCTAGTGCCAAGAGTCCAGCAATAGCATCTTATTCTTCACAGTGGACGATGAAGCTCAATCTGAATTCCCATAATGCAGTTTGTGTAACGCTGATAGTATTTTGTTGATGGTCCAGCAGCATATCTGTCTACCAGGCAACAGGCAGGTGGACGACTCCTAAAATAAACGATGTGTGCTGTGTGTGCGTGAGTGTTTGTGTACAGTAACCTAATCAGAGAGCTCTGAACTATGGACCAGAGAGAACTCGTTCTCTCCTTCTCTGACTGGTTTAATCTTACCAAATTGCTCGTGCCTCACGTGATGGGAGCAGCAGTATATACACAGTGCTCTCTTGGACAACATGCCTGCATGTATATTCATTACGTTGAATGGAGGATTGCATTATACTCTGTAAGGGTTCTTTCAATTTGTCTTGTAAGTTTTTAAAATGTTGTATATTTCCAGATCAACAAATCTTTTTAATTGCATAATCTTATGTATTTTAATCACATACTGTCCACCTGTCCATCTAAATATCAGCCTCCTAAGTTGATCAGCGGCATTGATCATCACATTAACAACTAAATATTAAGACTGGGTCGTTCACTGTTTTGCTTTTGAGTTAGATGAGAAGATCTTTGAAAAAATACAAGGTTGGAGCAAGCAGTTATCTTAGCTTAGCATAAGGACTGTTAACGCTGGAAACATTATTTTCTAATCTATATTTTAGTTACATATTTTTTTTCTTAATCTCTATTTTTAGGCCATATCACGATACATGATATAAATCTCGATATTATGACATCTTCTCACAAGCCCTTTATTGATGTTAGGACTGGGTGATGAAATCAAACATCACAATGTTTTGGCAAGTTGAGCAAGTTTTAAAACAAGTAGAACGGTCTGATAAGTTTAGAAAATGACGTCACACATGTTAATCTGTTGTTAATCTAATGCAGCCTTTAAAATCAGGAAAAGAAAACACTTATTTAGGTATCTAATGATACCTAAAATCTCAGACAGGATACAGTATACTCATATCATGATGATGATATATACCATATATATTGTCCAGCCCAAGATACTGGTTGATTGTGTCATCTGTAAACAATGTAAAACTTGTATGTTAAAAGACAGGCAAAACAACACAATTCAAATATAACTAAACAGACATGTTGTTTTTAGTGTAAAATGAGTTTTTAACTTCTTTCCAGAAAATGTCATCAATGAACAGGAAGGCAGGAGCTTTGTGTCTCATCATCAGTCAGGGAATCAAACTTTCTGTGCTGTTTTTCCTTACAGTGTTTCATGAACAGTATCCTGCAGTGTCTCAGCAACACACACAGCCTGCGAGACTACTGCCTGCACAACTCGCACCGCAGAGACCTTAACAACAACAGCCGCACTAACACAGCCCTCATGGAAGGTGAGAGATGTGTCACACAAGCCCCCTAGAGTCCAAAACACTCATATCTGCACACAACTAACAAACTCATTAACTTTGTATTCCTGGATAAGATGTGCATCTTGCAGAACACGTGAGGAAAAGAGACACAGTAATTCCTTAAGATTTTTCCAGGTCTTTTAAGTGTTGATATACATAATCTGACAGGATAAGAAAATTAGTTGTAGCTTCAGTAGACCATCAACCAGAATATTATTGTATGTATTATTTTATGTCCCAGTGTGAGTAACTCAAGTGTTTGTGTTCTGGTAGAATTTGCCAAGCTGATACAAACCATGTGGACGTTGTCCAGCAGTGAGGCAGTCAGCCCGTCTGAGTTCAAAACTCAGATCCAGAGATATGCTCCCAGATTTGTGGGATACAAGTAAGCTGCTGTACATATTTTTCTGATAATAGTATGACTGCATTAGTGAAATTGTAAGTGTATGTACATCTGAAAACAGTAACATCACCTGATATTTGTGGTTCTGACTGATTGTTTCTGTGTCTTGCAGCCAACAGGATGCTCAGGAGTTCCTGCGTTTCCTCCTGGACGGGCTACACAACGAGGTCAACAGGGTCACTGTCAGACCGAGAGGCACTGTGGAGGACTTTGACCACCTGCCGTAAGTAACATTTCTGCACAGGACAGCAGCCCTGGTGCAGCTCTGAACAGACGGAGACATATAGAAACTAAATGAAATATCTGAATCACTATTTTGTAAAGTTTATCCTAAACTGAGTAATTTGTATGGGTGATATTAGGGAACTTAAATTAAATCTTCAAGCATGTATTGTATTGACTTTTTATCCACGAGCAATCTCTCTGACTGGTGAAAGAGCAGAATGGGACCCACTTTAACTGACGGATGGAAAAATGGGACGATTTTAGAAGCCTGCTAAATGTTCTGTATGGTATACAGTATCTGACCAAAGCAACATGAATCATTAAGGCTTCATCATTTGAGGTTGCGTGCAAGAGTTTGAGCTCCTGTGTTGAGTTGTTGCCTCTCTGGGGCCCAGACCAGCTTAATGCTCCAATTCTCCTTGGATATAATTATCAGTTATCTAACTGTCGCTTGTTTAAGGGTCAGAGTTAATCTCTGCAACTTTCAGTATTACCCTCGATATGAGTCCCTTCTGCCTGAGTATGAAAAACAATGCAGGTAAATACTATTTTCCAGCTTGAAAATGTGTGTCAGGTTAGAAAGTGTCTTTTTAATCCCTTTTTCTCAGATTCTGCCACCTATGACAAAGTAGGTCAGCTCCCTCAGTTATCAGAAATGATCCCTGTTATATTATTAACCTTTTTACTGACTCAAAACAGCTGAGTGTCATCATCAGTGTTGTGTCCATGTTGTATGTAATATTCTGTCTCATCTCTAATCTCTGTTCAGGGATGAAGAGAAAGGGAAGAAGATGTGGAGTAAATATCTGGAGAGAGAAGACAGTAAAATAGTCGGTAAGTAGAAATGCATCATGATCACTTTTAATATGTTTTATAGATAGGGATACATTGAAACTTGTAATGAAATTAGACTTGACTTGTTTTGGGCCATAACCAATGATTTTGTTCATTGTCGAATAATCTGTTGATTATTTTCCTCAATTACTCATTTAGTTTCTTCGTCTGTAAAATGTTAGAAAATGTCCAAGCTCAGTTTACTGTCATGAGTAAAGAAAGCTGAAAAATATTCACATTTAACAAGGTGAGATTTAGAGAAAAACTCACTCAAACTGAAAATCAATTATCAATAATTGGCTATCAAATAAGTGATTAATCGATTAAGTGTTGCAACTCTGGACTTGTATGATGACATCTGTTTTACAAATCAAACTTGTCTAGTTTGGACATGGCATAGTAGAGGCAGGGCAGGCTAAACCCTCGCACCGAAAAGAAAGATGACACTCATATGATGAGCACAAAGAAAAATTCATTTATTATCTCCAGTCATCAGGAACATGTTTGTTTCATGTAATCTTTCCTGTTCTTACAGATCTGTTTGTCGGGCAGCTGAAGAGCTCTCTGACTTGCAGCCACTGCGGTTTCTGCTCCACTGTCTTCGACCCCTTTTGGGATCTTTCTCTACCGATCGCCAAGGTTAGGACAGACACACACATACACACACAGTTTCTGCAGAGGTGACTCTCTCTGTAATTTTTAGCTGTATTTTCTCTTGATGATTTGAAGTTGTAGCTGAAATGTTTGGAGCATTAATGAGCTGATGCATAGCTCTTAACATGAGCTTTTTGGTTTCTACCTGTCTCTCTTTGTGTGCTGCTTTGTGTGTGTGTTTTTTATGTGTTGTGTGCTATGTGTGCATGCTAATGTGAATGCGTCCACGTTTGTGCTCAGAAGGGCTATGGTGAGGTGAGTCTGATCGACTGCGTGCGGCTCTTCACCAAAGAAGACGTCCTCGACGGGGACGAAAAGCCGGTAAGGACCAATGGAAGACATTCTACAGCCCTGTTCGTAGAACTACAGTATCATTACAACATTACCACATGTTTCATTTCACTGGACAATTTCTGTAGCCACATTTGTTTTTTTCATTACTTATATTTAAATTTAATCAGTGGTTCACTGGTTTACTGAGCATTCTTTAGTTTTCCTTATGGTCAAACATGTAACACTACTTGGGTTGAGAGGTGCTTACAAAGTCTCAATTCTGCCTATTTGAATATAATAGGCATCTCATTGTAGTAGTAATTCCACTAGATGTCAGTCTGTGTGCTTCATATTGCGTCGGCAGCTTGTAAACAGGGACTGAACTAACTCTGTGTTTGTTCTTCACAGACGTGCTACAGGTGTAAAGCCAGGAGGAGATGCACAAAGAAGTTCACAATACAGAAGTTCCCCAAGATCTTAGTGCTGCGTATCCTTTCCTCAGGACATCAGGCTCTGATACTGATGTGTTATATTAGACATCTGCAGTGAGCCTATAGGGCGCTACAGGAATGAGTCCTAAAAGCCAGAAATACGTTTTCAGACTTCTGGTTCCCTCACGTTGATACATGTTGTTAAGTGTGACATGTTATCACTAAGGTTGGGGGCTTTGGTAAAGTAAACAGATGTGCAGCTCCTTAAATGGATACACGTCACACACTACATTGTACAAGTATTGAATGGCTGTGAGAGTATGTCAGTGTCAGTGGGATGTATTATGGCAACACTGTATCACACAGTAGTCGAGTGGAATTCAAACGATGCAACTTACTACGAGATGCACCCGAGCCATGAAACAAGTCAGACAGTACCATTTTGCAGTAATTTGCGTATGTTTGTAATCCCCAATAGATTTGTCAGAGAAACTGCAACTGGTGCATCTGCACATCATTTGTGAAAATGTCCATTTAATCACACACCCATGTAGAATGGAACGGTTCAGTGCGGTAGCTGTTTTGAGCCGCTTCTCTGTGAACGACTGCTTTGATACCCTGAAATGTTTGAAGCACAGTATAATAGGCTGTGGTGATCACTCATATCCAGCAATGCCCAGGTGTTTCTATGTGAGTGAAGATTTGAACATATTCCACCAAATAAGACATTTTTTGACAGAATCATACAAATTGTTGGCAAATTGTATACAAGTCTTCACACAGAGTAGTTGGTCCTTGACTCTCCAGACCTGAAACGCTTTTCTGAGGCGCGACGAACCAGCAAACTGTCCACCTTTGTTAACTTCCCTATGAAGGATCTTGACCTGCGGGAGTTTGCCTCCGAAAACAGCAGTAAGTACTGATTCTAAGGTCCAGACCTGTTTGTAATGAACATGATTATAATATATTCAATATAGACGTAGTGTCACATCACTTTAAGTGGAGAATTGTTGAAGTCTGAGTGAGAATGATGAGTTAAAAAGGCCTTTGATATCTCATGGCTATTGAATTGCATATTGTGTCATGTGACTTGAACAAGATTAATTATGTGCCCAGATTACATTAAAAGTTAATAAATTAAAATGAAAACTGAACAGGATGTAAATAAAAAGTGTAATTAATACAAAGGTAAATCAATACAGAGGTAAATTAAAGCAGAGATATCAATACCAATGTCTCATTCAATAACTTAACAAACTGTTATTTTCTGATTTGTTCTGGGTGCTTTCAGTGGCATATTAATGTATTCATCAAACCATTTATGTATTTCTTTATTTATTTCTGAACTGGGCATTTTCAGTCCTCCATACTTGAGTAGCACCCAACCAGCATAATGCTTTTTGCTGTTCCAGTCTTTCTCCACTTACAGTTATCATATCATTAATCAAACATGTTGTGCAAAGATGCAAAACATCTGTAATTCTGAAGTATCAGATTTTTGAGTTGATTTGAGAGATTTGTGCCAAAAACAGAACCTCAGCCATTTTGTCTCTTGTTTCTGTCCTGTTGTAGTAAATGCAGTGTACAACCTGTATGCAGTGTCCAACCACTCAGGCACCACTATGGGCGGTCATTACACAGCCTACTGTCGCAATCCCAACTCGGGAGAATGGTACACCTTTAATGACTCCAGGTATGTACCACCATCATCACTAATCAAGACACACTTTATTAGAAATGTAGTTTGCAGCATGAATAAAAACACATGTAAGTGCAGGAATAACCATTAAAAACTGGGATTAAATACAACTAGCAGAATTTTCTTTCTTCTTCTGGCATAAATACCACACAAAAATGCACCACCAGTTTGAAAATTGAGATTTGACTAAGCTCAAATTTGTTCTCCACTTTGGCCATGTAGTTAGTGAAACAAACTAAAAACCAGTTATAACACATAACTTGTAGTTTTTTTCCATTGGAATTGATTTGTAAAATACCAACTTGTTTTTTTTCTTTTGCTTATTGACTAATTGATGATCAATATGATGTCATCAACTTTTCAAATAAAAATCGTTCATATTGTCCCGTTAAAAATTAAGCCTACTATATATAACCAAATACCACTATACGGTAGCTGCTCATAATCAACACACAATCACACCACCTCAAATTCAATTTGCCAATTAGTAATACAATTATTGGTGTTATGTGAAAAAATGTACATAGAAGAATATATATTGCTGGGCTGTCAGAATAAATGTACAATCGCGCTTGATTTACATATGCAAGAGCTAAATCATTTATAATGAATGTTTTACCACATCTTAATACTGTCTGTCATAAACCTGACCTCATTAGCAGTTACCATGACCAACAACAGATAAGCAGACTCCAGTGAGTGTAATGAAGGTGCAGATAATCCTCCTGACCTCCTTTATCTCCACTGCCTCCTCCTGAGTATCCAGTCAGTCTTTCTGGGCTCCTTCCTGCTATAATGCACTCACTCAGAACACACCACTCTACTGCCTCTACCTCCCTCCTTCTTACTGAAGCACGTATATCACAGAACTCATGTATTCCCCCAGTCTCTGCCACTATGTATCTGTTTGCTTCAGGACATCACTATACACTCTCTCTTCAAATTAATGCATTATGTGTGGATCTGTGTGTGTGCCACTCCAGCTGTTTTTTTTATTTATAACTTAACATGCACATGATGTACCACGTGTGCTTTATAGACTGAAAACCTTTTTAAACTCAGAAAAGAAGTCAGTAGTAATTGGTTTATGTACTTAGGTGCTGTAGATTAGGGCCGTTACTTACGATTGTCCTTATTACCAAACATTTTCACAATTAGTCCCATAATTGGTTGTAGGATAATACGTTTCTTTGTCTTCACACACTTCCTCATACATTTTTTGCTTATTATGTTTGCTTTGTATTCGTCCCTTGCTTTCTTTCCAGAGTAACGCCAATGTCCTCCAGCCAAGTGCGCAGCAGTGACGCTTACGTATTGTTCTATGAGCTGGCTTCCTCCTCACGGATGTGAAGCCTCCTGGAGGAAGATGGGCTGCAGGACCACTCTGACTGAAGGATGGAAAACAAGAGTGTTGGTGGAGGCAGGCATATTTTGGACTTGTACTTGGACATATCTCTCTCTCTCTCTCTCTCTCTCACTCACACACACACACACACACACACGCGCATTCTGGCACAAACTTCCACTCAGCTGGAGGCTGCTTTTCTCCACTAAGAGAGCTGGAGAGGGGAATACTCTGGAAATCACAGGAACCTGATCAACCAGCCCTGCTGTCTTTCCCTCTCTGACTTTACTCTTGCGTCTTGCTCACTCTGGCTGGAGGTGTGTGTTTATTGTGTGTTTTTGTGTGTGTGTGTGTGTGTGTGTGAGTGTGAGAGAGAGAGTGTGCAAAGCTGACACAGGGCAATAATCCCATCTGACTGACCTGCAGGTGACTCCGTCTCCATCTCAGAAGTCCCTCTCTATGCACTGCAAACCGAACTCTCACCCTTGCCGCGCCTCGCTTATTTTTCTTCTTGTAAGCCTCAAAGTATTAAAACTGACTTGTTGCAATTTTTGACTTTTTTCCTGCTTTGAATTCATGTTGTTTTTATGCTTTTTTTTTTGGGGGGGGGGGGCGGGTGGGGTTATTACCCTAGCACCATGAGCATCTTCATTACCACCATCACTTCGGACTGTGGAGAAAATGTTCTTAGTGTATGACTGTAACAGACTGCTAATGGTTACACAGAGCTTAGAGCCCACCGGCCAGCTTGGTTTTCACGGCTTTCCCCTCCACTGCACCCCAACACTCCCATGTCTCTGTTGGCAACTTCTTCACTCTCTTTCTTTGTTCTAAAAGTGGTTGGGAGGCCGATGGCACTGTGAACGTGACATGTTTCAGAGGGCGACCCTCTAATGTGTTTTATTTCATTTGTTTCTCCCATGTGTGGCTGCTACTGATGTTTTCAAAGTGCTGTGAAGGGATGAATGGACAGTCCAGTACAGATCTACTAAGGATTAATAATATAGACGATAATAATGGTAACAATCCTCATTGTCAGCATGAGGTCTTTTCTTCCTCTCTTGTTTCATGCCATTGAACAACACGGAAAGAATGTTTTAAAGAAAAAAAAACTCACTATATCTGTATATTTTTATATCCTGATGCAATATAGAGAATGTACTATTCAATGGTGCTGAAAATGACCCATAACTGTTGTCAGTTGGTTTATTTCCCAAGTTTCAAGAGAGAAAAAAAAGTTATTATTTATGCTTACAAGTGAAAATGTGATGAGTCACACCTTTTAACAGTGGCAGTCAAACACATTAGTATACAGTATATATGTATGTATGTATGTATGTATATATATATATATATATATATATATATATATATATATATATATATATATATATACACACACCTATGTGTGTGATATGTGTGCATGTGTGTGTATATATATATAAAAATATAAATATATATGTGGATATATATTTATATATGTATATATAAACACACACACACAAATATATGAAATAAAGTTGACAAAACAATGGTTTTACTTTGTGTCTGTATTATTTTGGCTTTTATGGTGAAATGATGGCCCTGAGTGCTCAGACGTTGGCTGTGTCTGAAATCTGAAATCACTCACTACTCCCTATATAGTGCACTATATAGTGCACTATATAGTGCTGATTTCAGACACAATATAGTGAACTATATTGTGACTACACCATTTTGTAGTGCTGTCCGAATTTCTAGTGGGGAATATTATACCCTATATAGTGCCCTATATATACCCTATATAGTGCACTCAAAGTATCCCACAATGCATCGCGAAAAGTAGCGTACAACCGATGGTCACTAACCAAGCAATATTTACCATCATGCATTGCGCTGCAGACAAACACATGGAGGTTTCAATTCACGTTTCAACTGCGCGACAGTAGTGACGTCATTAACAGTGCCGGAGTAGTGTCCAAAAGTCCGTTTTTCTTTCTGCCCTTGAGCTCGCTATATAGTGCACTATGTTGGATTCACTATGTGGTGACTAGGGAGTAGGTAATGAGTGGGTGACCTCGGACACAGCATTGTGAATGTAACAGAAGGAAAAAGAACAGGAGCTCTACTTCTTTGGGGGGGGGCAAAAATCCCCTTTATGAGTCATTTATAGATCCCAGTCACCTAAATAGACCTGATTTTGTCCATCAGGATCCATGCATTATTCCCTGAGCATTTGACAAAAATGTCCAAAAATGTTATTTCCTCAGAATTTTAAAGGAGAAGCTCACCCAAAGCTGAAACTGATTCAGTCATTATCTACTCACCCTCATCCCAAGGGACGGGAAGTTTCGTAGTCCACAAATCATTTATGGAGCTTCACAGCAAAATAACCGAAGCTTCTACTAAATATCTGATCTAAATAGGGACTGGTTTTAAATGTAAGAAACCCTACAGTGTAACAAGACATGACAGAGTTTAATACTAAAACTAGTTAGAGTTAAGAGGCAAGTCAGGGACTCACACTCAGACGCTGCAGGTTTTGCAGCTTGGAGTTGCATAACCAAGCTTTTTAAACCATCGAGATGATGCTCGTGTGACAGACAAGAAGCGTGTGAGACATTTCAGACAGTCAGTAAAGTGAATGGATGATCACAGCTACATGTCAACACAAAACTCATTTTGCTGCTAAAGCAGGTTGTATGAGGCTTGTAATTAAACTAGTAGTTCAACTACATTTTGCTGTGGTTCAACTGTATTATTGTTCAAGCGGTTAAATTCTCTCCATGCCGTTTTTCTCCGCTCTGAATATCAGTCCTGTGGTTATTCAGACTGAATAAATGAAATACATCTCATATTCCCACTGATAGATGGTGCAACTTGATAATCAATACCATAGAAAAGATCCACCCATCCGGTACTTTCCCCTTACCTCATGACCCGCCCCCTTCCGGGTTGACTGGGGATCGATTCTAATTCTAACGAATCAGCATTAACAGCACAACAGAAAAAACGTAGTTTTTTTAGGTATTAGGAGTTGAAAATACTCTAGCCAAGGCAAGGCATGCAATTCTTTCATGTCGTTTCCGGTCAACGACCGGCGTCGTTTTATAGAATAAAATAAAGAGACGGTGGCTGGAGAGTCCTTTCAGTCCCGGAGGACGAACCTGACTCACACAGCTGCCTTATTAAATGTCCAGCTCTTCTCCTCTGTCATTAAGACTGTGTTGCTGTGGTATAATGTGTCCTGCGTGACTTTATTGTAAAACTTGTGTCATGGCCGTGGTGAAGCAGAGCCGCTGTCCCTGTTCTGACACTTTAACACGGACATATTGAAAGGTTATTTCAGGTGAGTCTGTCAGCCATTGGTTCAAACGAGGTCTCCTCCAGCCAATAGCAGCCCTTCTTATGAAAAAAAAACCCAAGTATGTCAAGTATGAAGGCTCAGTGAGGAAGTGGCTCCTTTTAGCAACATTAGCTTCTGTGCTACAGGTCTGTAAACAGACATGACAGACGGCTGTCTCACTGACGTCGATGATGTCACCGGTGTGACTTCGTACCTCAGGATTTGACCGTTGGGGCGCTGCAGCGAAGACACGAAGATGTCGTCTCAGATCATGTTTCGTGCTCTAGTGTGTGGAGCCGTGGTGTTCCCAGGACTTTTCTACGCTTTCAGGAAAACCCTGAGACACTCGTTCAGACAGTGGAGCGATGCCGACGTGGTTTCTGTCAGTGAGAGGTCAGCAGAACCGACACGAGCCCGTCACTGGACCGAACTCCTTTAGACGTGCGGCTGTTTAATGTCGTCTTGTCTATCTGTCAGCTCACATACTGTAACTGAGATGAACTTCCTACTTTCTATCGGTTCATATGAAGAGCTGCTAAGTTGGGCTTTCTTATAATGAACCAGAGGCTCGACTTAGTGAAGTGCTGCTCTAACGTCGCACACATTGCGACAAGAGCCGTCTGAAAGTATTAAAAAAAATACTCCATCACATTTGTGTATCATGTCTGCCGAAGACACCAAAGTGGACCTTCGAGTGGACGAAGCGTTTGATGATGTATCTGTGGGTGCCGATAAGCAACATAACAACATATTTGGTCGTTTGTGCTGATTTTGTGTGTTCAGGCTGGTCTCCGCCATCCACGCTTCTCTGGCTACTGCAGCTGGAGTCATTGTAGTGACCTCCTGCAGGGACACCATGAAGGACAGGTACAAGAGTCACAGTTTCTTAGTTTCTGTGAATCAGCCCCAACCCCTTTGTGGCAAAACACAATACATAAAGTAAGTTCACTGTCTTTCCATATCCTATTAATCTACATATGAACCTTTCCTATCCTGTTGTGCTTTGTTTGCATACAAACAACGCTGATTGGATCAGTCACTGGCTGGTCAATGGCTTTGCTGTGTTCGGGGCGCCCTACATGGTCCATGACATCTACGCCATGTATCTGAGCCACTACCATGTCCAGAGGGTCAGAGGTCAGTCCGGGTCATGCAGCAGCCACTCTCTTCAGATAGTGAAGGCTTTCGTCCGCAAGGAGTGGATGCTGATCCTTCACCACCTGGCCCTGCTTCTCGTGTTCATGCCCATCACACTGGTCAGTATGGGGAGGAGTGACTGTCATGCTTGCGGTGTGTTTTGCAGATGGGATTGGTCCGTCTAAAGAGGCTGTCCCAGATGGCTGACTGTGCAATGTGTCTGATTTTCAGTTTTTCCGAAGAGGACTGGGGGATTTCTTCATTGGCTGCCTGTTCATCACAGAGTTCAGCACTCCCTTCGTCTCTTTGGGGAAGATTCTGATCCAAGTAAATCATCCGGACATTATTATTATTAATACAAGTGTTGCTGCATCCCAATTTCTCTACAAGGAGCTCACCACTGTTTCCACACTGTTGCTATGTTTGACTATTTTAAAGAATATAGAAAAGACCTCTTTTACTCCAGCTCCTTTATGTTGGAGTGCCCAACCTTTTGACAGTGTTTCACACGGAGGCTTCGATGTGAGCACGGGTGCCAAACAGGGTTGAGGATTTGATCTCCTGATCTCCTGTCCTCATGTCGCAGTGTCCTTGGGGCTAATTGCTCCTTACGGTCACATCAGCGCCTTACACGGTAGCACGCCGCCATCAGTTCACTCTTGTTAGACCTTGGGTTGTATCGCTCCCCCTCTTCACATTCTAGGCCTCCACCATCAGCAGGGTTCTTCTTGTTTTGTAAAGTTTCATGTTATTGTGGTTGTTCCACCGTTGCGTGGGGAAGATAATGCCTTTACACCGTGCTGCCTCAGAGTGATAAGTTAAAGAACAAAGCTGATATGACAGCGTTCTAGGAGTTCACAGTCTAATGAATTACATCAGAAGTTTTACGAGGGGGATGAAATCTGGTGATTGTGAAGGTCATAGAAACTGATTCACATTCATACCTATTAAACCATGTAGTGAGACCTCTTACCCAGCACTGAACCATCTGCTTTATTTCTCTAACACCCACCTGTGTCTGTAACAAACAGTTAAGGTCTCAAAGTAAATACTAAAATAAGCTGCTGTATTATTCCTCTTCACATTCCTTCCTTTTCTTGTCCCCTGATATCCAGCTGGGCCTTGACGACACCAGGCTGCACAGGCTCAACGGCATCGTTGTCCTCCTCAGTTTCTTTACGTGTCGGATCGCCATCTTCCCCTTCATGTACTGGATGTACGGCCGGCAGTTTGGAATTCCTGTGCATAAAGTGGCCTTCCATCTGCCCCTGCAGTGCAACGTGGGTAACATGGCAATACTGGCTCCACAGGTCTATTGGTTTATCCTGCTGCTGAGGAAAGCTAAAAGGTTGTACCAGCGCCAGAAGAGAGGGAAGGAAGACGGGAGCAAAGACAGGCCGAAGACAGACTGAAGGATTCACCAACTGATAAATAAATACAGGGTTCAACACTAACACTCAAGATACAACAGAGGGCTGCCTTCTTCAAATACAATATATATTTTCTTGTTATAAAGTTTAGATTTTTTTTTCTTGAAATAAAGCCGTTCTCCTGTGAATTGTCCATTTTATTACACTTGCATTAGTTTATTTTCTACAAATATATTTGATGAAGTCTTTGAGTTCTGTTATTTTTTTCCTGGTACATAATGATAATTAGTTTATGCTTTACATGACACATTTTTGCATTACATGCACATGAAGCTAAAGGAGAAAATTGCCATGTTTTATGTGGCAATCCCAATCAGTGTCGATGGTAAATATAGTTAATTGAGCTGAAAATTCCCAGTGTGTGGCACTTCATAAACATTCAGCTCACGTGTCACTACAGCTGCGAGTGTGAGGAATATTATATTTCAAGTTTACTGCCTGTGATCTGTCTGCTGAGAAGAAGAGCTGCACAGAAATGATTTTTAAAAGTAATCCATAGTATAAACTAACGGAAATCTTTAAAGCAAGTCATTTGGTGAAGTGTGCCGTGCCCTCTCCACCTGCTAAAGATAGACTCTCTTGTTCAGCCCTGGCCTCCTCATGCTAATGGCAGGGGAACAGACCTGCAGCAAGTCCTTTCATGGTCCTCAGCATGTGCTTTAAAGTTTATTGGAACTAATAAACACACAGCCCTTAAATTCAGTGTGTGTTTCAACTTGCACAAGCAGAAAAGTCTATTGTAAATGTGTTGAGAGGGTAAACTGTTTGTCTACATGTTTACTACATACATTTCAAATGAGTGTTTTTCACTGTAATGGGTATTTCTAGGAATGGGGCACTATTCCAAGAACTAAACTTTTTTTCCTTTTTCTGCCTTTATGATTTTTTTTTTTACCATGTCTACACTTAAATGCATGCTTTACAGGATCTGTTTTATTCTACATTGCTGTAGTCTATTTTTAACCATGTTGAGGAAAAACAGGCCATGGTTGCTGTGCATCACTGCCCGAGCTTGGCACTGCCAGTTTGCTGGCTAAAACAAAGCGTTAGACGACAAAATAATCTCTTAGTGGTCATCGTAGGGCTGTGCACTACTATCATTTTGAAGTTTTAGCCTATGAATCTTGTTTGATTTTACTATGAGACAAAACTGTCTTAAATGTTGTGTTACAGCTAGTCAGGTACATTGTTCAAGATTTACTATTTGCTGGGACATTTTTGTATGAATAAAACAATGACTTTTTAAATTACTACATTGTATTAAATCACATATTGATTGCAATTGTGTGCAGCCAGGGATACATGGCTCTGTGTGTCCAAAAAGCTCATGCTGTGCCAGAAGAATGGTAGATACTGTACAAGTTCATTCTAAATGTATCCACTGGTTGACATAAGGGTACTTTCTCAGTCTGCCCAAGGACCTCTAACAGTTCAACTTCAAAGTAAAAATGAATATTACTGAAACAGCACATAAAGACATTTGCTGTCACATACTGGCTTTAATTCACGCAGCTTTGTTAGCCAACAAAAATATCTAAATTATGTACAGTGTATGACACTGACAACTGAAACGATGGTCTCAGAATATACAGAATACATAAAGCATTTGAGAAGCCTGATTCTCTTGTGGAGAATCAGAGTCAGTGTCTTAAGCTGCAGATGACACAAGCTGAGCTATCTTCTGCTGCAGTACAGCCTTCATCTCCTGGTTCTCCAGGTTGTCTGTGATGGTGGAGAAGAAGTGTCGGGTGTTGTCACTCTCAAGCGCGCTGCTGCTGTCTGGGAAAGCGGCCATGATGGCCTCATAGTGACTGAGGATCTCCAGACTGGACAGGAACAATGGCTCACACTGACCTCCTGGCATCATCACCTGAGAGAAGGAAATTTAGATGGAGATTTAGGAAAACCGATACGTTAGAAGAGACAGTGTAAGATTAAAGCTAAACTCTTAGTAGCCATGATGGTGATGTTAACAGTTCAAACCTGGATGTGCTGAACGTGGCAGAAAAGCTGGCTGAGTACAAACAGAACTTCCTGGCTGGGAACGCTCTCCTCCTTCTCCACTTGTGACTCTTTGGATTTGAGAGGAGAGCATTCCTCTTGTTTCGGGCCTTTCTCAGAGTCCCTGGACAGTTTTGGAGATTTGATTGAAGAACATGAAGGATTTGAATCTCCGGGCGCTGGTGTTTTAGGAGAAGCTGGGACAGTCAAAGCACCAGATGAAGGCAGAGGCAGCTTGGCTCTTATTGAGTTGATCATCTCCCTAACAGCATAGGCATATAACCTGCCAACATGTGCCCAGCCATCCGCTGACAGCCAGTCGGAGCAGCTGGACCCGCACAGCAGCTGAAGGACCCGGAGCAGGAGGACAGACAGGCGGAGCTCAGACGAAAACCTCCTCAGGTCCAGGAGGGGCAGATAGTCCACATACTCAAGTGAGAAGGGGACGTGGAGGCGGCCTGAGGTGATCAGCTCCCTCAGGACCCTCAACAGTCTGGCCCACTGGGAGACAGAACACCAGGGCAGGGTCTGGGTCAGAGCCACCAGCAGGCCTTTGCTGAACATGCGGACGTGGTCGAGCCGGCGCTGGTCCAAAGACAGATGGGATAACATGGTGGACTGCAAAGAGTCTGATACAGAGCAGCATTCCATCCAGGCCAAAAGACCTGTACCCGGGCCATACTGAGGCAGGTCTAAGCCTGACCACTCCTGTAGAGGCGGAGGGAGACGGGACCAAAGAAGATATGAACAAACATATTAGCAGAAATAGTTTGATACAGAATGAAAAATAAGCAAAAACAAAATCTTCAAGAAATTGAAACAAGCCCAGTTGCCTCTGATACAGCACTGAATCTAGATTCAGACCGCTGGTGACCAGAAGCTGAAAGTGATGATATACATTATACTCATTGATTACTTTGCTCACAATTTACTGGATTAACCAATTAACTCAAGGCAAAACAATTACTCATGGACAAAAGGTTTTGTTTTGTCCGACCACCTAAAAATCAATTAACTGTTGCAAATCTGAACGATTACATACAACCTCCCCAGAATGCCAAGGTAATTTCATACCAACTCTACTTTTAAAAACTTCAATTTAACTATTGGGGCTTGAACACACTACACAACTTTCAAAGTCGTCAGGTGGCTGTCCCATTCAGACTACACGTTCTGAACAGTTAACATAGTAGAACAGTAGTTCTGTTAGTTAACATGGACTGATCCATAATGGTCCCCCATCTCTCTTTAAGAGTCTTAGTAGCCTTAGTTACTTGTGGTCGGAGGAAAAAAACAAGAACAATAAAGAAAAAAAAAACACATTTCAAACAAACTGTTAGTTTGGGCAGGCTGGAGCTGCACAGATCAGGGGTTTATTCAAGGAGGATATATAATCTCCAGATTAAGTGAAGTTCTTACCTGCTCAGGTAGATCACACACAGTCAGCAAAGATGAGGGAACCTCGTTTTTAAAGTGTTCCCCCCAAACGGGCTTCAGGTGGAAACGAACGGTCCAGTCAAGTCCCTCCATCTTGTTGTAGAGCCAGAAAAGAGGTCTGGACCAGGTGCTGGGAGCTGCAGCCACCTCTGCCCCCATCACTTTCCCTAGTGTGGTCAGCACCACCGCCAGCAGCTCCTTGGTTTCCATGGACCAATGGTGGACCGTGCCCTCTGGCAGCTTCTCCCAACACCTAGCAGAGATTTTGATGGATTTGCGTTAAAATGGGAGTGGGTTACAGCTATGAACTAAAGAGGTGAAAAGTTCAGGTATAACGCAATTAAACATAAGAAGTTACGGGACGTTCAAAACATTCACATTACATACCTGAGACTCTGGCTGTCCAGCTCGGCCAGGACATAGAGAAGAGGGAAGGGAGAGCAGTGCAACATCCAGTGAGAGGATGAGTCTGCTTCCTGGATGACTACAGACAAAGCAGTGTGGAGAAGCTGCAGACTCAGTTCTATATCAAAGCAGCTTTGTCCTGGAGGGAGTAAAGAAAGTGGTTTGGATCAGAGGGGTCAAAGACTATGTTCCATCCATTGACCACTGTGTAAACATTTTTTCACAAGGAATCCTGAAAGCAGCATTAATCAACAGTAGCAGATCTATGGCGCTTTCCGTGTCTTTCAGATTATCATTTTGTTTTCTTATGCTGATCAACTTCACTTTTGTATACTTGCAACAATGTTGTTGCACTTGACCTTGTTGACTTTTCCAGCAGCAGGCAACTGATTTCAGCAGAAATATCTGTACAGCCCAAAGAAGCAGACAGACAAGACGGGAGCTGGCTCCAATGTGGAGCATTTAGCTGCTGGTCTTTACACATCTGTGTTAGAAGATATTTCAGTTTTTGAGAGGCACACTCTGGCTGTTTTTGACATATCTCCTCTCAGAACCTCTTTTCAGAACAAGCATCCGTTTTTTTATCCTCTCCTTAACAAGCTAGCTAGATGTGTATAAGCCACCAATTGGACTGGAGTGTGGAACTGTAGCATTGACAGATCTCACAAAAAGATGGACTAAAGTGGACCCTCACGGAATCTTCGTTGGCCTTTAAGAGCCAGATATTACATCCAGATTTGGTGGAGTCCAGCAGTGAACAATAGACTCTAAATAAGTACTTTGATTGCTCAGTGTAAATATGCAACCATGTGTTAAATACTATTCCTGACTAAACTAAGATCTGTGGTTACCAAGCTTGAGATAGGGATGATCATTCATACTTGTACTGCTTGTCAATTAGATGACTGTGTAAAATTCTTTTTTCCTGTTTAAATCCATGAATTGTCTTCAATCTGTCCTAAACGCTCAGCTACTCGGCTTTCAACTAGAAATCCCAAAAGATCAAATATCACACTGATTTTATCCTCCCTTCACATCAAACTCTGCCTCCATTTTAACGTTTTTCTTACAGACTTTAGTACTTAGCATGGTTTAATCCCCTGATATATTTCAGACCTCCTCCCTTGTTCCCCAAATCGCTGCCTTGGGTAATCTGAACACAAACTGCTGGTTGTCCCTTGAACACTCTACAAAACTCGTGGTGACCTGGCTTAAAAAGCTTTGGCACTTATGCAATCCTCTCCCCTCAGGGCTCCAAACTCTAGATCTAGATTCCTGTAAAAGTTTCATGAAGCAGCTGAGGATGGTTTTATTTAGACAGGTTTTTAGTTAAGATACCTGCTCTTTTTCTTAAATACATTTTATCTGGTTTTCCTGCCTTGTTGGTTTATGTGCCTCTGCCCTAATCTGTTCTATTGCTGTTGCTATTTTAACCTGTCAGCCCTGTGCTGTTTGTCATTGTTGTTTTATACTTCCATTTATTGCTTTTATTCGTGTTTTTCATTATTGTGAAGCACTTTGTGATCTATATCTCTGAAAGGTGCCAACACAGACCATTAAAGACCCCTCCCCCGGACTCTTCACACTGCTTACCGTCTGGAAAAGGGCACTGGAGCAAATCCTCCACACTCAGCGACAGCTTCTTCTCTCAGGCTGTCAGACAACTACAGCCCACAAACTGCTTTTACTGCTTCAACCACACTACTTCTTTTTACACTTGGGTGCATATTTTACATTTTTTACACTCTCAACAGAAGTTGTCCTGCAAACACTGTATGTTTGTATCTTGTCTGAATCTTGTTCCACCTAGTTGGAGTCTTAATGTTTGCCTCATTCTCACTGAATGTTGTATCATTCATTCTTTGTTTACACTAAGGACCAGGAGAAATACAATTTCATTGCCATATGTACTGTACTACAGTGTATACATGGGTAGCCTTCCTCCATTCTGCCTCTCTTTTCTTTAGCTCAAGGGCCACCTTATTGACTTTTATGGTTTTTAAAGCACATTTCACAGGCGTCTTCAGCAAACAGCAGCTGTAAGATGTTGTCTGTAAACATAAAAATATAAATTTACCATCAGCTTTGTTTAAGTGTGGACATAACATTACACTCACCAACAGAGGAGAGGTTAGGCAGGACGAACATGTTCACAACCTCCTGAGGTGGCAGAAAGCTTTGCTTCCTTTCTTCTCCCTCAACTGCCATGACAGGCATCATGAGCAGACCCAGATACTTGAGGAACTGCTCTTTTTCACTGGCTGACAATGGTTTGTTCTTCATCATTTCCTGTAGACAGCTGCACAGCAGACTGCCACCTCTCACAGCATCCTTTCCTTCAGCTACACTTTCCATTGCCTCTTGTCTGTCTTCTTCTTCACTTTGAGCTTCATCTTTTCTTTCCCCCGGTCCTGTGAGTCCAGGCAGCTGCTGCAGGATCTTAGCAATGAGAGCGAAACCATGTTTATTGAAAACAGCTGAATGACAACAAGCCCTCAAGGCGGCCTCTGGGTTCTGAAACGCGACTCTCGCTACCAAAGACACTGCTGTGTTCAGATTGCTCTGCGACACTCCACCACCTCCTTGAACGATACAGTTGAAGGCCATGTTGAGCTCCTGCTCAAACCTGTCATTCACAGCAGAGGGGACGGAGCACCCAAAGAACCCCCTGCTGGACAGTCTCATCATGGCTGTCAACACTTTGTTCTTGTCTTCTAAGGAGAGTGCGGTGAAAATGTCTGCGACCACTTTCATCAGCTTCCTGCACTGGCTCTCATTTACACTCTTGTTGTGTAGTTTCCTCATGAGGGCAGAGGTCAGTTTGATTAGTGTGTCGCACTGCTGGAAGGCTGCTTGGTTCTTTTCCAAGCACTCCATCCAGTGCTCATCACAGACAGCTAAACTTTCCTCACTGGCAAATAACAGTGCCAAGTTCTGATAGTCGTCCAGACGGTGACTGATGATGATCGTGGTGACCCTGGCGTTAACCTCGGGGGTGTTCTCTATAGAAAGGAAAGCGAGTGATTCCAGCAGACCTCTCAGCATACTTTTCTCAGCCTCTAGATCTACATTTTCAGTCAAAGTTTCAGGCACTTCTATTTTCTCTAGAGCCGTCAGGACTCTCTGGACACTTTGTACTAATTTGAAAGCGGGAAAGCTCGGATTAGTATCGTCACATGTTGTCAGGAGCCCACTGCTCTGCCAAAACTGAGCAAGCCCTGTAATAATCTTCAAGGCCTCACCGAGCTTCATCCTGCTGGACTGAAACTGAGCTGGTGTGTGAGAAGCATGCAGGTCACTCAGAGTCTCGCGGATGAGTTCAGGACTCAGTTTCTCATCATTCCTTTCTCTGATGCTGATGACTTTAGACAGGATGTGCAGTTTCTCTTTGGGTGGAAGTATGACTGCCTCACTTATCAGGAAGTTGGTGTAAAAAGCATCAAGACATATGGAGAGAGCCTGGAGGCAAAGGTCTGTTGAAGATAAGTGATCCTTTATGTCTTTAAGTGCGTGAAGGAGAATGTACAGGACATCAGTGGTTGGAGAGGATGCTGGTAGATCTGATGGGTCCAGCTTTAACCTCTTGGCAGCCTGAGGGGAAACTCTGGAGGACTTGGAGGAGAGATGTGAAAATTGTCTTGCAAACATCGTCTCTATTCTATCTTCTCCTCCAATCATCTTCTCATCTCTCCCTTTCCACAGTTCCCACCACACCTCCATAAAAAGTCTGACATCATCCTCTCCAATAGGGCTGCTCTTCATGTGTTCCACTAGTCTTGCTAGCTCGGCACAGATCTGAGCTTGAGGAAGATACAAGAGGAAGTTGGCAAATATCTGAGCAGCTTCCATCGACTTCAACAATTCCAGCAAAACAACATGGTTGACCTCAGGGAGGCCATTCTGGAGGGCAAAGAAAGGGTTCTCTCTCCAGGACGTCTCTACATCCTCTCCAGTCTCCCTGGCCAACAGCTTCAGCCACACAACACAAACAACTTTCTTTATCCAGCTAACATTGGTTGTGGTAGGATGTGAACTAAGCTCCTCTTGTCTACAGATGTCTTTGAGTGCCTCCAGGACCGGATGTGCCACCCTGCTCCAGTCTGCTTTCTGAAGGGAGGACAGTGACGAGGGGAGACATAGCTTATCGGCCAGGACGAAAGCACCCTGAAGAACGGCCAAATCTGAAAAGAAAATAGAGGCAATGTCAAAACCAAGTTAAGGAATAATGTTTCCTTCATACAAAAAAACATCATATAAGGAGACATGACCAAATTGGGGCTGTAACAACTATCTAGATCAATTTGAATTGATTAACTTGCCAATTATTTCCAAATGGTTTAATCTATAAAACAAAAGGATGACAATTCCCATGATAATTTCCCAGGGCCATCCTGGTGTCTTCAAAAAAGTTTTTAACTGACTTTTATATATGGGGGGGAAAAAAAAGTAGGAAAGTATTTTCTTTAACCATGGACCAGAATGAAAGCAGCAAAGCTACAGATGTAATGAGCTGAAACTGGAGTATTTGTTGCTTGTAAAATTCTTAAAAGACAAATGTATTATTAAAATAATAGCCCATTATCTGTAACAGTGATTACTGTTGGACTATATAGCTGTTTATCTCCAAGATAAAACTTACAGCAGCTTTAAGTTTTAGCTCTAACAGCCCATCTACTACTCACTTATCACCAATTAAATGATTAGAAGATATTTCAATATTACTGTCCTTTGGCTGCTGTGACAAAAAATTTCCCCGTTTGTGGGACAAATGAAGGAATTCTGATTCTGACTGCTGCCGAAAATCTGGTTTGACATTGTCTTCCACTGACAATGTGCACATGAATATGTAACTTACTACTTACATTTTTCAATTTGACATGGGACTAATTCACCCAATAGAGTCTGGTTCAATATATTGTCAATGTTTGATTTTGGTTTCCTTATAATTGTACCACTTCTTTTTTTCCCCCACAAACAGTATAAACTACTTGTTCAGGATGGTACTTTCTGTACTTCTGCACACCAACTAAGGCCAGTTTCAATTCAATGAAAAGACAGCCTGAAAATTAAGTATTCGAAATTAAATGCTGCATCATATTGACAAACTGAGACGTGTTTCAGAAACAGGTTATGTAAAAACTAAACGATACCTCTGTTCATCACCAGCGTCATATCTGCTGAATGCACGTGAGCCGCTTAATTCATCTAGCAAAGTTTAGTCCAGTTTTTAGGTCGCATTCATGAGCTGTTCCTCAGGCTGTTCTATCTAGTCCACCAAAGCACGAGCACTACACGTAGTTTATCGTGGTGAGGTGAGGTTCATCAACATGTTTTCGGCTTTTCGCGGCGTTCAAGGTTTTCAGCAGCATGTTTATAATTTCCTATAACTCACTTCCGGTTCCGCATCGGCATGTCAAAACCCAGGACGTAATATTCAAAGAGCGCCAGGCCTTACGGTTAACCGCTATAGTGGCCACACTGTGTCATTACATCTTCATGTGATGCACTGCGGCCCAATAACACTAGTCCCATGGGCAAACACTGCGAAAGAAGCGTCTGTAAGATGATGGATACATTTTTTTCAGCGTCACAGCCAACGCGAAATGACACGTTTCACTATCACAATTTGCGCCCTTTGGTCCAATAACATTTGGAAAGTCTACAAGAGCTAACTTAAAATATGTTATTCCCATATAAGTTAGCCAGGCGCTAAACCGGAAGTTAGCCAGCACTGGCACACGCTCTATCGGCCCGGGGTACATTTTATCGCCACAAAGTCCAGCCATTTTGGCTTCATGCGCCACTGAGCAGCTTACACATAAATGGACAGGGCTCAGTCTCAAAGGCTGTATCTATGTTTTAATTTAACGCCTTGTTATATTACAAAACACAAGAGAGACCCGCTGCTCTCGGGTGTTCTGGTGTCGTCACAGCGCCGTCAATGGACGGAGTCAGTACTGCAGGGATGACTCTTTAAAAACATTGCCGTGGCAATAATGTTGTTGCGAAATGTTTATCGAGCTGAAATAAGGACATACATGTCTGTGCTTTCAGTATTTTATTTGTAACATGGTACATAGTTAACACCGAAGTTATAGCCCAGGGGTGATTAATTGACTACATGTAGGAGACTAACGATCTTTGTGTCATTAGAATGTCGTTACATCTAGGGTATTGTTTCAGTTGTGTAGATTTTAAAATGAATTGTCATTTTATACATATTAGCTTTTATATTTAATCCCAACACGTGATGCAAACGCAAATAAGGTGTACAGTCAGACGAGAGGCGGGTAAAGCAAGTTTTTCTTTCCTCTGAAGTGAAAGTGAAAGTGTCCCCTCAACAGAACACGTCTGTACGGTGCTCGAGCAGCAAGGAGAAACTCCGACCCAAAAGCATGGGTTTGATATTAAAGATACTTATTTACTTGCACCTGTTTGCAGGTAAGTTATTGTCTTCAGCTATGTTACAGGTTGTGCCGTGTTTAAAGCTCTATGCGTGGGGTCGACATTTGCATTAACAAGACATGAATGAAATGACCACCATACTGTACTATACAATACTGTAATAAACCACACGTTGCTGTAATATACTGCACTGTACTATACTACAGTATATAATTCTTTATGTGAGCTTGCTGAACTATTCTGTGTCTCTCTCAGCTGTGCAGTGTGTCCCTCAGATGTCATGGCTGCCCTGTCAGTTCATTGATGAGCATGTCTTCCGGAATATAGAGGGTCACACTGAGACTGACCTCATCCACAGAGAGGCTATGCTGCAGTTTGGTCAAAAAGGAGACGCTCCTGTTAACCCAAATGCCATCACTTTCCTAGTCACTGGTAAGAGCTTTAGCCTAAACGACACACAGACTGAAAACTATTGTATACTATTGTATTCTGCTCTGTTCTAGGATCTAAGTTGGACCTGCGGCGGTACATAGACGGAGTGGAGGTAGAGCAGCTGGAGTGTGAGCTGCGTAGGTACAGCACACAAGGCATCCATGTTCGCTGGCCAGTTAAGGGGGCCGAGGAGTACAACCGCTGGTTCAGCTGCACCCTCAAACACACCAGTGGCCTGTTCACCATCATCAGCTTCCTCAGACATCCAACTGACCAGCCCCCCTCAGGACAGCAGGACTATCACAGCTGGCCTGCTATCGCAGACAGAGAGATATTCACCACAACAGGTAACTCTCACCACAGCCTGAGTAAATGTTGTGCTCCAGAGATTAATATCAGTCCTCACTCTCGGTTTAATCTCTGCTTCCATAGTTGTCATGGTCCTTCAAACACAGACTCCATCAGTGATAGTGGGCCTTAGTACGGAACAAAAGCTCCACTGCCACTTCGCAGTTGACCACAAAACACCAAACATCACTGTGGAGTGGCACTTTCAGCATCGTGGAGAGAGAGCCAAACTCTTCAGCCACACCAGCCGCACAGGGCAGGTCCAGGGATCAGGTGTTGGGCTGAAGGCCCTCGCAGGCGGAGACGCTTCCTACAAACTTCCCCTCACCAAGATGAGCAGTGAAGGGATGTACATTTGTTCTGTGTCAGTGATGCCACTGTTCGCCAGCTTGGATATTAGTCTGCATATCGAAGGTGAGGAGTAGTCAAACACAGTCACCAGATAAGTATCGACAGCTGGAGTGAATTTGATAACAGCCACCTCTTGCTGAAATTGTTTAGTAAATGTTAATTTCATGTTATTCTGTCATCCCCTCAGAGGCTCCCATTGTCACCCTCAATGTTGGACCCACTCTCCTGATGCAGGAGGGCCAGGAGCAGAAGGTTATTTGTGAGGCAGAGAAGTACTATCCTCTGGATGTGGAGATAGTTTGGTACCAGGGCCCGGCAGTGTCAGGCCAGAGGGTGGGTGCTCCACTCCCCAAGGTGCTCCAGAACATTCTGCTGTCAAGTCACAGACACAACCAGGACAAGACCTACTCTCTGTCGGCTTTCTTCTATCTCCAGCCTACGCTCAGTGACTCGGGTAGACAGTATACATGCAGCGTCTCACATAAGTCCCTGAGAGTGCCCATCCGAAAGAGCTTCATCCTGACTGTTGAAGGTGAGAGGAAAAAAACATCTCACACTTGTTACACTGTAGCATGACAATTCACCACACAGTGGCAGCAGAGGGACACATCTGACATCCACTGTAACCTCATGCTCGATCCTTATTTTCACTGTTCAGAGCCAAGCAGCTGGATTTTTACCCTCACTGTTGTCTTCGTTCTGGTCATTCTGCTGGTCATCCTGTGCATGATGCTGCCCCAGCTGCTCTCAGGTGAGTGGAGGCCCTAACACAAACAGGTTGTTAGAATGAAATGTGAACATGGTGATCGTGGATAGTAAGGAGTCTATCAAATGAGTCCAAGCTTCAGTCATAATGACAAATAGTTTGATTTAATTACATTTGATTCAAACACACAAGATTCAAAAAACATGATTAGAGTTATCATACTCATCCCCGCAATGATGGCATGTATAGTGCAGGCAGTTTACAGACAATGTAATTTGTCAATGTTCTTACTGATTTGAAATATGAGGTGTTGATGCCTGAAAGAGTGATATAATTTATCAATCATTTGTTTTCTACACTGCAGGAAAACGATCAGTGCAGGTAAGATGATGTAAAAATAGAATCATTGTGGCCTTTGGGTCATTCTATGCCAACACACCCAGGGCCTCCAAGTATTAGTGTAGTTCGATCACATCGAGAAGTTATTTAGGTCCTGAATAAAAAACGGAGTGACACAGATTTCTTTAATTATAGCTTCTGAGCTGAAAAAGCTACTCTTTTGGTTATTTTGACTATGGATTTTTCCAAGAATGATTATTTTACTTTCCTTGAAACTATGTGAAAGTGTTGTTATTCATTGCATGTATATAAAAATATCTGTGAATTGATCTAAAGAACTTGGATTAATATTTTGTCTAGACACAGAGAACAAGATGACATCACCTTTAGTCATCGAAGCAAGCATTACAAGCTGTAACATGCACATTTTCTGAACCCAATGAAAAATAGTCTCAGTAGGTATCTGACAGATTGGAGTCAACACAGTACAAATCTCTACTGATGAAATAAAACCACTGAATTGAACATTACAGTCAGAGAGAAGAACAACAAATAAGCTAATTCAAAAAATCATGAACATTGAAGGAATTGTATAACATCTTTGGATTTTTTATTTAAATGCAATGAGTATCAACATTTTCACATACAGCAGTTTCAAGGATATGTGAATATATACACTTTTTTATGTGGCACTCACTCTTTTATGTAAGAGCAAATCATTTGTAGACGTGACATACCTATATTAGTACTATGCAGAACTGAAATTTGGTTGAAAGAATGTGAAAACTATTAGAGAGATGAATTTTTTAAAATGACAATATTATTACATTGATTATTCTAACCATTCGGCAACAACTAAATGAATACGTGTCACCAAGTTTCCATGGGGTCTCTCTGATGTTCAGGATAAATTTCAACTCAATCAAGTGAAAAATAAGCGATTGGTGAGATTTAGAGTACACACACAGCTACAAAAGCTACAGTACAGCTACAGTGTTTTGCAAGGCCTCGTGAATTTAAAAAGAAAAAGTTTCAACATGATTTTTTCCCCCATTCCATTTAATCCATTACATGAACTTGAAAACATTCTGGATTTTGGGTGGGTTGGCATGGAATGACCCCTCTATCTTTCTAATTAACCATCACCATCAAACAAATACTTGATCTGTCTGTGTCTGTATCTATATATACGTGTGTGTGTGTGTGTGTGTGTGTGTGTGTGTGTGTGTGTGTGTGTGTGTGTGTGTTCTGAGCAGAAGAAACCATACTGAACAGCCTTGGATTTTTGAGCCAACCAACCGGCAACACCAGTGATGACAGACTGCCCTCCTCACTCAATTGCTATCATTATTGTATGTTTTTGGATGTCATCGACATTTGACTTTTGCCTATTGAGATGAATTTGGGTTTCTGTGAAACTGAATGTGTTTTTCTCGTTGCACTGATTTTTCGTGATTCTAATGCTAAAGATTAAATGAAGAAAGTAAATGACGGCTCTCCTCAGCAGACAGCAATCCACCCATTTCTAAACAGGAATCACAGGTTTAAGGTACCATGACTCATCCCCCATCGCAACTCTTTCTCAGGATAAATAAACCTGAAAACGACTTGTAGTCATATCAACATCACACCGGTGTTTCTCTACAGTTTTAATGTCTGTATGTAGAATATGTAGTTAATAATGTTTATTATTAAAGGCAAACCCAATGTAAACATGATAACGCAATTATAATGTAGCCTAATAAAGCTTGACAGTGCGACCACCAGAGCTGCCGGCTGCCATCCAGCCCTGCACACACACACACACACACACACACACACACACACACACCGTCTCTGTGAGATCTCGCCTGTCATCTCCAGGTTGAACAGTTATTGTACAATACTTACAGTATGGTTGTTTTCATCTTCTGTCGAATCCAAAAAGCAACAATAAACAAGGATCAAAATCAGTGTGCAACCTAAATTGGCACAGGACATGGAAAAGTCTGCTGATGCTGCTCTGTGCTTTGAGCTCTGGGATATATTTTGTTTGTTTTCCTTAATTTCTTGTAACTTCATCAAACAAATGCATTGTTTACAGTACGTGCTTATGAGCACATGCAATAAAATGACATGCTCTGGTGGATGCTAGAATGTTGGTGTTCAGGAAATGTAGGTCCAGGCTGGTAAATAATTAATCAATGGAAACACTGAATAAAACTTTGTGTTAATTTATTGACACCACTCTGACTCAGACTCTATTTTAAAGATAAATGTCCACAGTTCACATATAGGGTCTGTGCATGAAGTATAATTCATGTGAACTTGTTCATGTAAAATGTAAAAAAATGCCAGTTCAGAGCATATTTCCTAATTTCACTGTCCCGCGTGTGCTAATTCAATTGTATTTTGATGCACATGACCTCACTCTTCAGTAGATGATGTTGTTTACACTGTTAAAACTTTGCATTTGTCATTGTTGCATTAAACACTGGTGGACGGTGTGATTCAATGCACCAGATTGTCAACTTATCCTATCATCTGACTTGTAAAATGAAAAGGGAACACAGGAGGTCAACAGACTGAAGCAGAGACAGCTTACTTTTAAAGTAAAAATGTGTGTTTCTGAAGTGTGCTGGCTGCAGCGTTCAATATAAGATAAATACATTTGCAAAATAATGACCTATTTATTCATCAATTATTCATTCATTTAAACCCAATTAAGAGAATGAAAAAGCGTTTTGACATCAGGGAGCTTAGTGGCGTAATTATCTAATGAAGGCAATATCACTGTTTCACTGTTTAGGTATAAACTACATACATTGTTTTTGGCTATTTATTGTTTTGATTTACCCCTTTTACTTTAAAGGCAACCTGTCTCATTTCTGGCCCTCACCTGTACAAGTCAGATAATGGGACACGTTGACATTCTGGTCTGTTGAAATGAATGGTGCATCAGAGGGGATGTGTAGCGGGTACATGCAATGCTGACTGAAAAATAAGTAGTTATATGCCGTATATCTGCACCGCTGGATAAAGTTATGTCACAAGTTAATGTGGGTGTACCACACTCAGCTAAGTTACAGTGATCTCCACAGTGCCTTCAAGCTGGTCGCAAACATTAACCTCAGGAGTCACCAACCCTTTGGAGACTGAGCTATCCCAGTGAAGTTGATTTTTTGCCAAAATCAAGTAAAGAAAAAGAGACCATTAGTTTTAATACTATATTTTGAATCAAGTATCATATTAATTATGATGGGTAAATAATACATAATGTTTTTTACCTAATTTTTGGGGCTCCCTGTCAGCCTTAAGAATCATCCTAACTTTCCCCCGCTGATGACGCCAGTGAACCTTGAATTTCACGTCAAGAGCAGCAAAGGTCCCATCATTGTGTGTGTGTGTGTGTGTGCGTTTGTTTTTGTGGCTCACAAGACCCGGTGACCAAACCGCTGGCCACACACTTAACTACTGCACACATTATGAAGAATCATGTAGAGCTGGTGGAAAGTTCACTGTCTGAGTGTGTTTTGAGAGTGTGTGTGTGTGTGTGAAAGTCTTCGAGGTTTCGTCTGTCTGTGGCTTAAAGCCTCCTCTTTTCTCCCTTATCTCCTTTTTCCTCCTCACCACAAATGCCCCAGTTTTACTTCTTCCTCTGTTCATTCTTCTGTTTCTGTCTCTTGACTTCAGTTGTCGGCGCTCCTCTGATCTTTGAACAATAAACAGCTCTAATGATGGTCTGACCATCAGGCTCTCCCCCCCCGACCTGTTGTGACAGAACTAGAATAACACCAGACCGGCTGCCAACACAAAAGGTGTTTGAAAAAGTAATGCAGCTAACTGCCGTCACTGTTCTCGCTGACAGACCTTGACTCATTCAGTTTATGCTCAAACTCAACTCTCTGCGCTGCCAGTTTCTCTTGTGAGGTCAGGTTACATGAAGTCTCGCCGAGTAATGAAGAAAAAAGAAAGAAAAAAAAAACATGCAGCAGCTTGGAGGCGATGAGCTCATGCGAGCACTTTCTGGCCCGGCTGATGCTGTGCTGCAATCAGCCAGCAGCAATGGATGCTCTGTGTTTTCATGTTGAAACAACATAGTTGCATAAGAGAGAGAGAGAGAGAGAAAGGGAGAGAGTGACGGAGAAAGAGAGGGAGAGAGATATGATTTATGTGGAACGCCGCAAACCAACATTTAAGTCAGAATGTAAAACCAGGATGTGTCATTGCATAGCTATGCAGTGAGCATCATGACAACATTGGAAGAAAATAGCCGGATCAGTTGGCGGGGGAATTTCTTATATGTGTTTTCAGGAACTGTCTCTAATAAAGACTATCACAAGACCACAGCAATTAGATTTATTTGGTGACACTGTAAGGACAAGCTCGGGCGACTTATTGAGCAGCAGTAGAGTTACGATGAAGGATGTTTTGCTTCATATTGAGATTAATGACACTACGAGTATTTTTAACTTGTATTTCTCCCTCTGTTTGTGTTTACATGGAAACTGACGGGGAGTAACTGTAATTGATAGTGGACCTCAGAGACTGTGCGTCAGTGTGTGTGTGTGTGTGTGTGTGTGTGTGTGTGTGTGTGTGTGTGTGTGTTTGCCTGTTTACAGTGTCTGACCTTTCATACGCTTCTCAGTGGAGTTTTAAATGTCTTCATTGTGTGCCATACCTTTCAAAATGGTTGCTTCCAGCGCCAAGTTTGAGAGGGTGTTAAGCACATGATCACACACACACACACACACACACACACACACACACACACACACACTCTCACGGGCCATAGGGTACACACTCTAAGGGGTAGGACCGCAGGTCAAAGTTTTGCTTATAATTCAAAGAAGCTGGCGGCTCATGAGGGAAAAAGCAAAAGGTCAGATGACGAAGAGGATCCATGGCTACCGTGTGCTCCTTTGTAAAACTGAGGTGTTTGTTGATGTCAACACAGTCACAGGTGGGTCCTCATGTGGGTTATCAAAATTTGAAAACTGGACCCTGAGCTTCCTGTTATTCCAGCTGGCTGTCAATCTAGCTCTTACCTCCATTTTCCACCAGGCCTGTTATAGCCACAATATGGTTGCTGGAGCTGATCGCAGTTATTCTAGACTACGCTCATGTTTCCACCAGCTGCGCCACGACACGTTTCAGCAGCGTCCCAGCGTCCGCTGCTCAGCTCCAGAAGTGGACCGCAGTCGTGTCAGTCTGCACAGATAAGATCAAGCCACACAGGAAGTCAGACCGTGGAACAGCTTAGTGCATCTGGTCATTCTCAAAATGAAACATCTGGTGCCCACTCAGACTCTTCAGCACAGAAAACTCTCAAATATTAACAATAAACACACCTAAAACAGATAAATGACTAAATTATTTAAATACTGTAGCCCACTCAACCACAGTGGAAGTGCAAAAAATTCAAGAAGAAACTGTGAAATAAACAGCAAGTTTACAACATCAGGCAGGTACGACGCTCCATATCTGAAGTGCTGCCAGTGGGACATGAAGACACGTGAAGGACGGGACCAAACAACAATGCAATATATCAAGGGGTTACAGTCTGAGAGGACATGAGATCTCTGCCAAGTCAAGCAGAAATAATAGCATTTGCATGACTTGCCTGATAGTTTAGACCAAAACAGAGCCAAAAACAAGAGTGAATATTTGATTTACCAACTGGCAAGACAATCTGGTGTTGGGCCAAAGCATGTATGGTCACAGTTTACCTTGCTGAGGTGTGAAAAGTTTGCTGATTATTCCTCTTGTTACCCAGATTCTTGTATAACTGTGATGGAGATTAAACCTTCCTGCCTCCCATCTCATGCATGTGGGTCCGTAGCATCTGTTATACCAGAACTGGAATGTTTCATTTGAAGAGACACAAAGAAAGAAACTGAGGATTTTCTCAGTGGAAAAGATGTTTGCACTCCTCTGTCTGACTGACTTGGGTAAGAGTTTGATTTACCAAATGGCACCATGGTGTTGGTGCTCCCCAACCGTTGATCTGATTGGTTGAAGTTAGCACTTCATAGATCGCGAATGACAGATAAGTTTAGTACTTTAATATCAGAAGCATTTCGAGCAATGCTTTTCCAAATGGTTCTATGACAGACCATCCGGTTAAGCTGGGTTGAGGCACCAAAAATACTTGTACTGTTTATCGTTAGATGTAGGTGCAGTTTGTAAGATACGTGATTGTTGTCTGTAGTATGAGTCTTTTAAATCTGTGTCAAACTAGTTACTGATTAAACAAAACCTCTCTTGCATTTTTCTTATTAGTTCTTGACGTTTTCCCAACTCCCATATCTCTCAGCTGGTTCAAACCAAATAAGGCCTGTCTTCTGTTCAGCTGAAACACATCAGCTATACCCCAAGCCACATCTAATTATGGACAAAAGGACATTATTCTACCTCTTCATGACTTAACTGAGGGGTACGCCCTCTATCTCTACGTAAATGGTTAAATGCTGAAATAAATACACTATATCTACAGTATGCATTTGTCAAGATTTGTAAGGAAACCTCCCTAACGCCAACCCGTCTAATCCAACATTTCTCTGATTAAATTATCACTGAGGCTTTGTCAGCAGGAAGACTGATGTCTGAAAAAAAAAGGACGAGGTTGAAAAACGGTGCTCTCTTTTCCAACCAGCATAGATCTCTCTGCAGGTTGTACACTATAATTTAAAAGCAGACGTCAAAGTGCTACTCAAGCTGAATCTAGCGCTGATTTTATAGAGTAGGTGGTGTTTAGGATGGATCCATACTGAGAAATGATTAAAATAACTGAAGGGTGGGAGGTTCAGAGCAGGGAAACTACTCTGTGGTCACACAACATGTAAAAACCACAACCAGTGTCAGTGCTGCTGACAGTGTAATTTGTAATGTGCACGTGTGTGTGTGTGTGTGTGTGTGTGTGTGTGTGTGTGTGTGTGTGTGTGTGTTCGGATGTCACGGTCAGAGCAGTGCCCCAACAGCTAACATGGGAAAGGTCAGCAGGACAAATTCCCAGACTGTTAAACAGCAAGAGGAGATGTTCAAGGAAATACGACCATAATATTCTTTCCGTGCATGAGAGTGTCTTTGCATCACACTCACACACACTCACACACACTCACACACACAGGTGCGCATGCATGGTGTTAAGACAACACACTCCTGATTTATTGGCTCTCAAGGGCCCAGATAAAACTCATCCTGTATGACCTCATTTGTACTGTTAGATGGAAGACACTGACTGAGTGTGTGTGTGTGTGTGTGTGTGTGTGTGTGTGTGTGTGTGTGTGTGTGTGTGTGTGTCACTCATCGCCTAAACACAGACCTTTGACATGTTGGTCTTCTCTACTTTTTCTTTTTATCTTATTTTATGTCTTCACACCCTTCTCTGTTACTGCGGTTTCCCTTCTCATAGTTTGTTCATTCACTGATTGAAATGAATGATGAACTCATCAGTCTTAGATTGTGACAGTTGAGTTGGCTGAAACTGTTCAACTGTGTCTGACATTTGGATCACTGGTCCTGGGTAAATCCCTGCCTGGTCAGGTCTGTGACAGCAGTTTCACACAGGTTGCTGCCAAAAGTGATTATTTCAAGTTTTTGGTTTTGTTTTTTTTTTTTTGATTGATGAGTCTCGTTCCCTACTCCTCAAATCCAGATGCCAACCTGCAATTCCGAAGGATTGGTATTTGATGAGTTGGGAATGAGAATGAGAAAAAAAAAATCTACTTTCTCAAATTTGAAATTACAGACATTGGGTTCTATTCAAACAATCTATGACCACTGGTCTAAAGCAGGGGTGGGGAACCTTTGTCCTATCGAGGGCCATTTCAGCTTTCATACCATCCCTCAGGGGCCATGATTTATTTTATTTTTTTTAAAAGGTAAGTAGCTCACAACATATTTTTTATGGCCTTTTTAACTGAACGGTAATAACATAAATATCATGACCATTAATGAATGTTTTAGCCAATTTTAATTGTATCCATCTCAGTGTATCTTATTGTTTTAATCCAATTATTTTTTTTAAATAATCTGTTCCTGATGGTTTTATATTCACCGATGTTTAGTAGTTTAAGCAGTAGATAACCCTATAATGTCCCTTAAATCGTTTCAGAGCATTCTGATGTGAAATTTAAAAAAATTCAGCCCTCTAAAATCTCATATCAACTTTAGATCACTTGAAAATGACAGATCTGAGTTGTATTCCCCCTGAATTCAGGCTGCTACTGAAGGAAAACTCCCTGTTTCCACTCATAAATTTCACCTCAGATTGACAGTAGACATCCTTATAATGTACCTCAAATCCTTTCAGAGCATTCTGATGTGAAATGAAAAAAAAAAATACAGCCCTCTGAAAAGTCATATATGACCTTTAAAAACTTGAAAAATGACATCTGAGTGAGCCGTATTCAGGCTGCTTTTCACTCAACAATTTCACCTCAGATTGATAACCTCTTAGTGTGCCTCAAATAATTTCAGACTCAGCGCATTCTGATGTGAAAGCAAACAAATACGTCCCTCTAAAATCTCATATATCAGCTTTTAATCACCTGAAAATGACAGGTCTGAGTTGTCTCATTTAAGGTTATCTACTATTAATCTGAGGTGAAATTGTGGAGTGGAAACAGGGACTTTGCAAATTCACCTTATGAGGTTTCATCTTCTTAGCAGTTAGCTCACTCACCATGAAGCTAGCCTGCGTCACGTTGTCCTGCTCCGCTCGCGGTTTGGATGAAACTGCTTGCTGCCGCTCAAACTCCGGTGAAGAGCGGCAACTTTGTCCACGCGCACTTGTACATTCAACCCATCCAGTTTTGCATGTTTCACACTGCAATGACGCTCAAGTGTTGCCGTTTTCGTTATGGCCTCCATCCTCGCATCCACATAAACCAGGCACATGGGCTTACCTTTCACTTCCACAAAGATTAATTCATCAATCCCAAACAAAACTTTGACATGATATATATCATTATTGATAGCAGATGTATAGATCATCCATTCATTTTGGATGTTTTAAAAGAGGAAAGCCCTCATTTTGCCATTGCACAGTATTTCAATCAGGACAGACGACTGAAAAAAGGGCTTCAAGAATAATTAATAGACTTCATTTATTTTACATAGCACCATTAGTGGCAAGGAGTTCATTGACCTAAACCTGGACACTTGGCTACTTCAATTTCAATAAGATGATTGAGATTGAAGTAGGAAAAGACCAAGTGTGAGTAAGATATAGTCAGCATACAGTCATCCATAATAATAATCTGATGTAAGCGTGCATGTATCCTGACTGTACTCTTACATTGTTTTTGTTTTCACCTTTTTTCATGACGTACAATACACAAAATACATTTTCTCTACATTTGACAGCTAACACGTGTCATAAATGATGTTCCTTGAATTTGACTCACATACACAATGTTTGTCGCTCTCGCTGCAGCATCAGTTGTGCTGCGTGTTGCTGTTTGGCATCTGTTTGAAATCAGCAGCTTACCCAAAGACCCCCTAACCCTGTGTTTTCAAAAGTGCTCACTGATAACATGTTGCTCTGCTGCTAGAGATGCTATCTGCTAAAATGGCTCCACATGATGGATGTTCTCTAGCAACACTGGTAAGAGGCTCCGTTCATGTGCTCGAGTGGCTGATTGTGTGTGTGTGTGTTCGCTCCAGGGTTTGGATGAGGAAAGAGTGATGTAATGCTGAATCAGGGCTTCGCTGCCAGCCGAAGGCCTGATCTGGTTACACTGTGAGGTTTTGATACGGTAGAGCAGCGTGTGTGTATGTGCTGTAGGCAGATTGCAGAGAAGGAACAATTGAAGGATATGACTGAGATGTATTTTGGCTCAGTGTGGGTGAATGACATCATCTTGTTCTTACACGTACATACACACTCTTAGGTCTAAGAATCAGTCATCATTTATTGTTGTGTAAGTTCACTGCCTCCTGGGAGAAAAACATATTACTCTCATATGTGTGCGTGTGTGTTTATTCTTACGTAAGTCATTAACCAAATTGTAGTAGATATGTGATTTGTTTGGCAGGAATGGTCAAATGTTGGAAGTCAATTATGAGCAAAAATGTTGGCAGTGACGATCACAAAAAGTCAAATTGAACCTTAGTGTGCGTGTGTGTGCGAGAGAGCGAGTGTGTAGATTTGTTTATCCATCATGCAGTTTACTTCCCAAAGTCCATCCAGTTCTTGAGCTCACATCCTCACAGCGTCCTCAGTATCCTCTGCACTGTTGACATTAGGGGCCTGTCCACTTCCACACCTATCTGATCCTGGCACCGTCCTCCAGTAGACACAGTCCTGACTAATTCACAGCGCGTCTCCCTCCGATGTCACTGTCCTCTCTGGAGATCTCTCTGCATCAGGCACCCAGTGGAAAACGTCATTGAACTTCTGCTGTTTAGAATGATGGAAGATTCCTCGATACAATGTAGTTGATGGAGTTACTCGCTGCATCTTGTCGATGCTGTGAGCACCACACACAGACCCACAGCAAAAAAAGTGAAGAACTGAAACTGTGTCAAGACTGTCATGATATTTTCCCAAATTATTGGAAATATCATTATTTATTGTTCTTTGATAAAAAGATTGATAACACCATCGTGCTATACATGTGAAGCTACAGCTGATCATAAAGACTGGAAATAGGGAAGCAGTAGCCTGGCTGCTAGCAAAGTCTACCTACCAGCACCGCCAATGCTCACTGACAAATCTTAATATTAAGTTGTTGTCTTCAGTAGTTGAACATCTACTGATGACTCTGGCAGAAATGTTCACAGATGAGGTGATGTTTTAAACTTGTCCACTGACTTCCTTCCTCACTCTCGAACTCTCTCCTTGAAAGAAACAAAAAGTTTAAGTGTTTCTCATGGTAGCGTTGTCATGTGTGGGAGCATATATTTGCTGAGGCATGCGACACAGCCCAGATGCATGTCAGATTATGTTACTTCATGGTGGGCAAACTTGGTGGTCTCCTAATGCCAGCTACAAAATCTTCCACTCGTGAGGGACTCCACAGTCCTTTAAAAACTGTCTTTATACGCCACAGAGTGCAGCCACTGCCACTTCAAAAGCCAGGCTGTGCTGAAATGATTGTTCAAATTTTTCTGTCCAAAATCTCCTTCCTGGAAAGTTTGAATTTGACTGATGTGGCTTTTCGATTCCAGCAGTGGGTAATATGTGTATTCGAGCCAAAGGCAGGAGCTCTGGCTGTTGAACTGCTTAGCAGGTTTAGCAGACATGCATACAGTCACTGGAAACTGTCCTCTTGCTGCTCTGTTGTTTGGTTGCATTCAGGTTTTTGAAAATGAAAAAAAAAAAAAAAAAAAAAAAAATCCAATATTCTTTTTCTGTTTCTATAAACTTATGCCACCACCAGGCCTCAGCACCCCCCTCTCCATGGCAGTGAGAGTGTTAGTCAACTAACTGGATGGACAGTGGTTCGATTCCATGCCCCTGCCATATAACTGTCCATGTGGCCAAGACACTGAGCACAAAATTGCTCTTGGTGGCTCTTGCTTCTGTGTGCGAGCGCATATGAATGGTTGTCGCTCCTGAGCAGGTGGCGCCACCAGTGTGTCAATGTGTGTGTGAATGGGTGAATGCTGACTTGTGTTGTAAAGTGCTTTGAGTAGTTGTTAAGACCAGAAAAACAAACATTACACAGTCCGTTTACAGTTCTTTGAGGTTGTGCACCTGGAAAATGTTGTTATGTCATAGACACTGTCAGGTTGTGGTGTACGTTGTGATTGGGTAATTACTTTACTTTAGTGGCTGGAGGATAGTGTGTGGTTACCATGGAGATGATCTGTTACTACTGCATAGAATGAAAATGTACATCCATTTAATTTATGTCAAACGACACTTAGCAGAAGTATCCCCACCATGTTGGACTGTCCACACCAAGAACTATAACTGTAAACCTAACTACAATGATAACAAGCTGAGTGTCAACACTGATACAGGACAAGGCTCTGTAAACAGCAGTGCTGAGCATGCAATGTGAGCTCCAGCTGTGTTGGCAGCTTTTCAAAATAAAACACCCCGTGTCTAAGCCAGCACAACAATCTCAAAAAAAGAGATAAATTTAAGCACTGCCTGTTTTGAGACGGCAGTGCTGTGCCATGCCAGACAGAAAATGCAGGCAGTGGGGGTTGCTGGACGATGGATGAAGGAGCAAAACTGTACCGGAGACAGAACGCAATGGGCATGCATCCAGTGGAATCTTAGAGTTAGGGTGCTTGTTTTGGAAGTCAAGTGAATTTATTTAGTCCACATGGTGTTCCTACATCACACTTAAACCTTTCATCAGCATGATGGGCAATGTGCAGCCAACCCATTTACTCCATCCTCAGTCATTATGAGGAAGTCTTGGCTGCATTGGAAGCGATGGTTTTGTCCAGCTAATCCGATGCAGCTTCTGCATCTAATGGTCTTCATAAGCTTTGCCAAAGGAGCAACATGGTACTTGACCTGCTTCTTGTAAAAGGGGTGAAGGAGTCAGAGGGCCTGAGTCATCCACTGCAGGGGAGAGGACAGTTGGAAGCATGTTAAGTGCACCTGAGTGTGAAAAAACACTGTCAGAGCCAACAAACAGAAGAAGCATTTGACAAGGTCAACACAAGCTGCACTGGTCACGTCATGGGACATAGATCCAACTACAACATCGCTCCAATCAAGTGGATTAATTATTGCTGTGAGCTGCACACAAGTGAGGTTCATTTATACTATATGAACGCACAAGCAATGAGCACTAGCACTTCACATTTTAGCAATCCTTTGCACACATTTTGCGGGTAAGCAGATGACAATGGCAACTTGCAATTGTACAATTTTACAAATCAGTTTGTTCTGTCTTTTGGTGCTAAGTGCTAAGTAACATGCTCAAGCCAGGTTGGCACAACAACTCAGGACAGAGGAAATAATATTTGGGTTTGACCAAGAAACAGTTACCAGCATATACACCAACTCATCCTGGAAAACCTCTGAAAAATGTACAGCATAGTACCCCCTTTTGCACTTTTATTTCAAGTTTGATTTTAGTGATTTGGATTGATTGTTATATAACTGTTATATAATTGTTTCATTGGTCTCAGTGTGATCTAATGTGTGTGGTTATTACACACTCAAACACAGATACAAGGAGCCTTTTGATTACAATCAAACTGTTTATGAACGAATGTAGTTTCATCATGTAATGCTGTTTTTGGTCCAGACATAAAAGTAGTTTCTAGTCTGAACCTGAATTTGAGCGATGACTTATTCTTCTCTCAAAATCTCAAGCAATCAAGTCAAGCTTTTAAAATCCTTATGAATACCCACTGAGTCATTTACAATTTTCAATTTCATGCAATATGCATGCACCTACCACTGTGGACATTTTAAGATAAAAAACTGATGGCCAAATACATGAGAACAAATAACTGCCATTTTAATAAAAAGAAACATTAACATAAAGTTGATGTTGTTACTGGGACAAAATAACCATTTACTAATATGTGTCAATAATCCAACGATCAGTTTTATAATTAGTCCTGGTTTAATTCATCATCCAATAAACATTCATAGTAATATTACAACAGCTAAAAGCAATGCTTTTTGGTTTGACATATGGCCCAACAGAAATAAATATCTGACATTGTAACTGGGCAAAAGTAATTTAGTTTGGATGTACAACTCAAAGGTACGATTGGTACAAACTAATGTTTACCCAGTAATGTACTGAATTAAAATTGACCCAGTGATTTTCAGTGTGTGATTTCAGTGAAACACTCTCTAATTTCTCAAGATACTGGAGAGAAACGCTCACACCAGAATCCCATGCGCACAATTGTTGGCGAGTAGGAAAATGACGATTAATGAGATATGATTAGACATTTGCTTTCATGGCAGTATCCTTTCACAACATCATTTTAATCAGACTTGTTCTTGTCACTGCATAAAAGGGTTTGTATATGAATTCTATTTTCCTCTTTGTCTGGTTGACCTCACTAGCACTGACGTTGCCATAACACGTGTGGAGCTTAATACGATTCAGTATAAACATGACCCAATAATACCTCATTTGTACGCATTGTACTCAAACAATGCTTTTTTTCTTCTCTGTTACTCTTTCCTTATCAGCAGGTAATTAAAGTTGTGCTTTGAGGTGTCGATGACATCATGACTTGGCTGTCATCACTAAGGTCCTGTTCATGCATGACGCGTTCCCATGGAAACTCTGATGTGATTGTGGGGTTGAGGCGAGAGTATGAGAATGTTTGTAGGCCTGTACTGGGGTGAAAAGAAATGTCTGTTAACACATGGATAGACAGGAACCGTGCCGTGTGTCAGCAGACTGAGAAAGCAAAGAGTTCAGAATTTACAGAGTGTGAATTAAAGACTGATACAAAGAGAAATGACCTGGCTGTCGTCCTTGCAGAAGTTTTACGAAGTGTGAATACTCACAAATTCTGCTGTTACGAAATGCATATAAAACATGGTGTGTGTGTGTGTGTGTGTGTGTGTGTGTGTGTGTGTGTGTGTGTGTGTGCTGCTCTGATTTATAACTAGCAGAAAAAAAAAAGAAAGTTTTTTTGTTCTCTTGAATGATTATTTTGACATTTTGTGACGTTTTGTGACGAGTCAGTAGCACAAGTGTAACGATGCTCTCATCTAAAAAAGACAACACAACTCCACTGTCCTGCAGTAGCTAGCTCATTGTGGGGAAGCTCTGCGAGTCAATTACCGAATGCAGTTACAAATGCTCAATTTCATTCTTTTCTCTGTCCGCTCCTGATATTAATTGTTATAAACTGGTAGGCAAGACACGTGAACTTTGATTGAATTTCCAATATACACATTTTCATCCTTGAGCTGCGGAACTCTACTGCACTCGGTAATCGACTCGCAGGGCTTCCCAACAACAAGCTAGCTGCTGCAGGGCAGTGTTGAGCTGTGTTGTCTTTTCAGTAGAAATCCAGCTAAGCTAGCAGATGTTTGATGCCTCGAACTATGTGGTGGGACCTTATTTGTACTGTTGCTGAGGTTTAGTGCTGTTCTGAGCATTATTTGTGGCTATGAGTGGCTTTTTGATGGCGGTTTCTTGGTTGAAGGCATAGACTGAAGTGTATTGTCATCGTGTGGTGTTTTCTGAGGTTGCTAAAACTACATAAGCTAGTGGTCAGAAAACTTGTTGTCTCAAGGGGGGGTCTTACTCGGTGTCACGGTGTTAGACCATGGATTAAACTCACTTCCCTTTAAGAAACTGAACGTGAAGTCCCATTTGGAACTATTCCAAATAGAACATTTTTGACACATAATACATTACTCTATATAAATTGCTGTTGGTGAAACCGTTTCAACCGGTGATAGCATGAGTTATAACTGCATCGTTATTATCTTAAGCTTATATCTAAGACATTATTTACACCCTGATGCATGGTTGAGCTTGTATGCCCACTTCAGGTGGGGTGCACGCTAATGCTTTTAGCTAAACAGCTACGGAGGTTTTGACTTTGAAAAGGGTCTGTTTGGAGGACTAGATGTTGATGAACACTGCATGCTTGTCATGCTCAGCCAATGCTAGACGTCGATGAATGTTAGATGAATCCTCCTTCTGCCACTAGGCATGTCTCAATCAAAACAAATTCGTAAGTCGCATGGGCTCATGGGAGATGCTGTTTTCCTTGTTAAATGACCACCATTGCAGATGAAAATCTGACTTGACTCAGGCAGAAATGTTTTTCATGTTACGTCACTATTTGATTCTCTCCCTGAAATTATAGTGATAGGTGACCAAATGAAATGCATGGTTACTTAAAATTCTGGCTCATTGTTGGAAACATTTGGGACTCAACTCACCAAAATATATAGGTCTAGTCATTTTTTAGACATTTTAATGCAGAGATGTTACATATTATATCTTTAGCTTGAAGGTTGTTTGCAACTGGATGTAAAACACTGGCAACTCATACATGTATCTTGGCAAGACTGCTAAATAAACATTCTCCACAAAATCCCCTCATGCCTGTTTTTAGCTTATTTGTTGACCACATGTCATGCTTAGTCATATTTCACAAAGACTGAACTGCAACTCTGTAGCCACTGAATTTGCATCCATCACTGAGCGACTGTAAGAGAAGTCATTGACAACTGTCATGCAGTGCATGGTAACCATGAATAGCTACTTTGTGTGAGGTTGTCAATAATAGAGTATTCAGCCCCTTAATTTGATAAATGTTCCAAAACAACAACATAAAATTATGTCACTAGAGGCTTTTTCATATTAGCCTACTGTAACAATGGATCAAATGACTCTCCACTTACTGGTATTCTTTCCATGTGGTATATGGCTACAGTACTAATGCTAGTCTTTGTAACCTTTAATCATATTTTATATATTTCCAACTTTCTGTGCTGTAAATCCGAAGTCTGCACAGGGTGTTTTTATATTGAAAATTGACTGGTCGTTGGCTCTGTATTGTTTTCAGCTTCACATTAGCTTCGCTTCTTCCGTGAATATAGGTAGAAATGGTGAAAATGTGTAACATAGTGACGTAGTGTGATGTCATAGAGTCACAGAATTAAAGGTGGGACCACTGAAAAGGCATTTCAGACACTCAGGAGCAGTGTTTTCTGTAGGAGAGAGGATCTCCTTTTGTTGCAGACCTAGAACCTAATGAACTGATGGAAGGGGAAAAAATAAAAAGAATAATAGGTCTCCTTTAAAGGCAGTAAAAACAAAAGTGATCAAATAAACAGTTAAGGATTAAAAGAGGTAACCTACTGTTTTACAAAGCCACAGCAAGCAATCATGTTTTAAGCTTGAATTTAAATGAGATGACAGGTTAGCAGCCCTCAGGTATTGAGGAAGCCTGTTCTACATGTGGAGAGCATAGAAACTCAAAGCTGCTTCACCTTGCTTGTAAGTGTATTAAGAAGTAAAAAGTAAACATACACTCTGACATAGGTCATAATTATGTACAGGTCTGATTACTATACTCATATACCGTACCTATAATACACCCGTAACAACTTACTTATGTACAGCTTATTCCCCAGTGACCGTCTATCAAACATTATTAACCTGAACACAACACTGAATTCTGTTTTAATCTTGCTAGCTGTAAACTAAACATTTTATTGAAATACTGCTGTTGACAGAGGGACAGAGGAGCCATGTTGCTGTGTCAGAGAATAATGCTTACTCACTCTCTGAGAAACTAATTTAAATAAAATTTACATCTGTTATTACCATGCTTCCTGATAGGACATAAATTCACAAATCTAATATGATGCAGGGCTGATAAAACAAACGTGAAGTTGATGTAAATGCAAATTCTTCAGTTGCAGAGAATAGTGTTGAACTTGTACTCCTGTTTGTTCGTATTGCTTTTGTAGGGTTTGGTTGGGCTTTGTGCATTTCTCCGGTGATTGACACATCTGATGCACATTAGCGTGGCCAGCGTGTTTCCACTCACACACTGACGCAGCCACCCCCCCCGATCCAGTGCTTGAAACACTTTCCAACACAGCTGGTTTGAAAAAAGCATTTGCACTTGCCATAGAGTAAAGTCAGTCACGCTGCCTCTTGAGTCATCTTTTTTTTTTATCATGTCTTCTCCTTCCTCCTTCTCCTTCTCCTTTGTCATTTAAGTACAGTTGAAAAAGCAGCTTTTAGGTGCAGCAATGCCACCTACTAGATCGTGCTGTATAGATCAGAACAGTTATGCTTTTGCTCATTGTTATATGCTCTTACCACAGTGAGATGTATTCTTTGTACGAGTGCATGTTTGGGCATGTACGCATATCGTTACTCCTCAAGTATAAAAAATTGTCAAGTTCACTATATGCCCTGAGCACCATGGTGCTGGAGTGGGTAAACTAAACTAACTAAATGAACACAACCTAAGAATGAAACGTCTTTAATGTACTCATTATTATCAGTAGTGCCGTTGTTTAAAACTAAGCCACTTGTATCCTGAGTTATTTAAACATTTATACTGAGATCAGTTTGGCAGCTTGCTCCCGTACAGTTCTGCTTTCTGTGGGCAATGTTTGCATTTGTAAGTGTGCATGCATGTGTTTATGGGAATTTGGGGGAGCATGGACATATTTGTGTTCTGTTTAAAGTGTTGGTGACGTAAACGATTAACTGTGGACGAACTCAGAGCCCTCTTGTTAATGTTTACAGCCTGTAACCAGCAGTTAAAGCAAGCGAGCATGTGTGTGTGTGTAAATTAGATGGATTGTGGTGGTATGAGGATAATGCGTGTGTGTGTGTGTGTGTGTGTGTGTGTGTGTGTGTGTGTGTGCGTGTGGTCTCACTCCTGCATCCAAAGGAGTTGATCTGGAAGCCAAAACTTCTCTGTAGCTGCTAAGCTAGTATTATCATAGACAGGTTTGACCACACATCATTTTAAAGATAACATCTTTTTTGTATTCCCAGACGAGCTGTGTGGAGCCATTTATGTCTTTTTTTTTTTTTTTTACATTTTAAAATTACATGATGTACGTTTTTTGCGGTCTGGCTGATTAGGAATGGCCAATAAGAGGTGGAAGGGCACTAGGCTCTGTCTCTGTCTCTGTCTCTGTCTCTGTCTCTCGCTCTCACTCCATTCCACCTGACCAGAAATGCAGAAGTCAGCTGGGAGGCTGGCTGGGGTATTGTGTTTTGATTTATCTGATGGGCGCAGTAGTCTACTTTTTGTGACTTTGTTTCAGTTAGATTTAGTTGTTCCTCTGTGTTAGGGTAGAGGGTAAGCCCCCAGCTCTGACGACCCTGGTGTCTTGGTCTAGGAGGCTGCCCTTCTTTTGTTTATTTTGGCAGACCCATCAGTTTGTTAGTTTGTTTGATTGCTGTTCAATTCATACATTTACCTTACATTTACATTTACCTAGCTTCCTTTAAACTAGAACTTGTTTGATTGTCTTGTGATAGACCTCATTTGGAGTACCCCCTGTAGGGGGTTGTAACAAGGGCACACTAATGTCGAGAGCCCTCAAGATGTCATATTTTCGGATATTAGCAGCTTGTAATTCTTGTACTGTGACTGATGATGTTAACAACAGCACCATTGTGCATCTAGTTTGTGCAATTATCGTGTACACCATATACAAAATGTACAAAGAAGTAGCTTCGTCTCACTCTCAGCACACTTTTCTCACTGGAATGTGTACTCGGACAATTGCAGTTGTCTGATTGAGTAGCATAGTCGAACTATGGCTGTAATCTGACTAAGCTGTGCATGTAAATATACTGAGTGTGTGTGTGTGTGTGTGTGTGTGTGTGTGTGTGTGTGTGCGTGTGCGTGTGTCTTTGAGAAACACTGTATACGTGACGAGGCGGACTGTGGTTGAGTTTGAGTTTAACCCTTCATATACCATAAACATTATTAGCAACTTAATTATAAACAGCTTATTCCCCAGTGACCATCCGTCAAACATTATTAACCTGAATACAACACTGAATTCCCTTTTCATCTTGCTCGCTGTAAACTAAACATTTTATTGAAATACTGCTGTTGACAGCGGGAGAGAGGAGCCATGTTGCTGTGTCAGAGAATAATGCTTACTCTCTCTTTGAGAAACTCATTTGAATAAGATTTACATCTGGCATGTCCATGCTTCCTGATAGGATGTGAATTTATAAAGCTTATAAGACACCTGAAACAGCCTGTCATTGCAATGACAACCCATAAATGCACGACATACCCAGAACACTAGTGCTGGCAAAGGAGTAATTGTGGGATTTTTAATGTAACTGTGTCAGAATCTAGCTCATGATGAATGTAGTTACACTACTCAGAATGAGTTAGGGATATTGGGAGATCATCTTGTTTCTCTTGATTGTGTATTCTGTGACATATCTGAAATTTTATTTTGTGTTTCGTGATTACGTCTGTCCACATTTCGTTTGACTTTTTATTTCATATCCATGCGCGTGCATACATGCACCCATATTCCAATAACCTTAACTCATTCTGAGTAAGTGTACAGTCATTTATCACATTTTACTGTGAATACAAAGAGATCTGTATCTGTCCAAACATGTTGACATTTTATATACTGTATTATGCAACCAGCATCTTTTTGCAGTGTGAGAACTTTCATTTCATCATAATATGTCTTCCATTGAATCAGGGATTGTCTCACCTTGTTTTGACTTATTGTGCAACACTCAAGGCAGTTGTTGACATCATCTGTGTCTGGACTGATTAGATCTCTGTTCTTTCAGTTTTTCTAAACTGATTCACATTTTCAACAACAGTCAGAAACAAGCCAGTATTTCAATGGATATCAGGTGGTTGGAGTTAAACGGCAGCAGTATGGTCATTGAATTTGTAAAGCCAAACTTTTACTTTTCCATAATCATCAGCATAATGTAGGTCTAACATACACGCAAACTTTTTACAAATACTTTCTAATCGAAAGTCAAGTTTTGATGCAACACAATATGATACTTGCTATTTTTCTCACCCTGTTTTAATCTGGATGCACCTTTGGTTCTCTGTTTAAAGCCTCATTCCTGTTTAACCTTATCTACATAGGGGCTCATCTCTTGACATCTATATTTGAAACTTTTTTTAATAACTCCTTGTTAAATTAATTTGTATATTTCTTAATTCTCAAGCAATTCCCAAATGCCTCTGCAAATTGAGATGTTTTTTTTTTTTTTTTTACTCAGTACCCTCCCTTTATCTAATAGTAAGTTATTAAATGTACAATGATTGAAAAAACATTTTGTGAGATATTTTGGGGTGGTACTATTCTATGACCAGTCATACACTTTCTTTAAATCAGACTGTGGTCACACATATACACAGTCAACATCACCTCCAGTTTACTTCCATTCCATGTGGGCAAAGGGGAAAAAGAAAAAAGAAAACATCTGCAATCTGTCTTGAAAGCATATCTACATCTCGGCTCTGCATGGAATTCGACTTTAGTGAACTGGGGGAAGCTGCAGCCACAACCAATAACAAAGATGTGGGTGTGGTGACCCCCTCGAACAGACCACAAACCAGCAAAGTGAGTTCCTTGTGCTTCACAGCCTCGACTGCCCACATTCACCACCCGCAAGTGGTTTTCAATTGCCTGCGTTTGTGTACTGCATGTGTGACCCCGACCTGACAGGAGTATTCTACTATGCCTGGATCATCAGCAGTTCGGGATTGAGCACTGACAGGGCCATTGGCTCCACAGCTAACTGAGCTATTAGCTAATTAGCAAATGGTAGATTTATAATTAGGAGCATGACTTATTTCACACAACAATGATGGTATTAGCATCACTGCTCTGGACCTGGATGTTGATAAAGTCACAGGGTTTAGGGGTCAGCACTAAGGGGTTACTGAAACTGAACTGGCTTCACTGACTTCAACAGAGTGTGTCTTCTCATGCTGATACTCTCTCCACAGCACTGTGGCGGCGCTGGTTATAATCACAGGCTGGCCTCTGTGTGCAACACTTCCACAGTCACTGACAGCTAGATGGGTTACTTGATTGTTTAATAGGCTCAGGCAGGTTTTTTTAAGATGCCAAGTCTAGTCTAAGACAGATGACACATCAGGAAACATGAAACCTTTTGTTTTCCCTAAATGTGTCACCCTGCTGTGGTCCTGCTACCTCAAAACATAATTTGGATTTGGATCTGACTTGTTCTAGCACGCCCCACAGATTGTCGATCAGATTGGGATTTGGGGAATTTGGAGGTTCGCTAAACGCCTTGGGCTCTTTGTTGTGTTCCTCAAGCAGTTCCCGATCCTTTTTTGTGGTGTGGCAAGGTGCACTGACCTACTGGTGGAGCCACTGGCATCATTAGATAATTGTCTAGAAATCTATCAGTTACCGCTGTATCAACTGTGTTGATACTGTCATTATCATGGGCAACGTATTGTAAATCCTATTGTGAGTTATTCTGTGATTCGAACCCCTACATGGGGAAGTGTCCTGGTGTGTGAGGGATTGAAATAGCAGGTACTTTCTGCTCACAAGTCTGCTTCTGTAGAAACAAAAAAATACAAGAGCATTAGTGATGAAATAGCAATGACTTTCTTTGTCCTGCTTTTGTATTTTCTTTTTTGCAGAAGTTTGGCCCTTGACAGCAGCGATATATTTTATCCATAAGTGTGCTATATATCATGAGTCCCAAATGTCTACCAGCCTGCTGCATGACCTAATCCACACTTAATCAGCTGAGGCAGTCACCCTGCACAGAGGAAGAAGTATGTTTGTAAATGTCTCTGCAACATGAACAAATACATTAACTGGCTGAAGACCAGGTGCGAGGAAAATTGTTTCTGACCTCTCCTCCTCAATAACGCAGGACATTTACAAGCTCAGCGCTGCAGCGAGGGAACCAGCCTCACGGAGGAAAAACATATTCAGTCATTATCAAAACAATGAAAAACTCAACCAGGATGTGGGAGGCAGCTTAGAGAGAGAGAGATGGACTCTTGTGACGACAGTTCCAGTTTTTCATTTCATATCACCACTCTGAATCATAAGGGGTCGTACTACATCACCTGCTGAGTCATTGTTACCAGGGACCCACAAGGCTTTTCAGGGTGCCTTTGGGACAGTTTTACTGTAAACCAACTAATTTACTTTCGCAGCAAAGCTGAGTAAAATAAGCCAAGTGACCATTTCACACATTGAACTGTGCTTTTGCTCTGCGAGGTAATGATTGTTGTTGACAGGGCTGGTTGATAGATTTCAGCCACTTCATAACAACAATGCAGTCAACAGCAAAGACACGTCACCTTACAGAGTTGATATAGCAAATGTGGTTGCTAGCTGTCTCCTACTTACTCATCAAGCTGATGTGAAGCAACATTAACTTTCATCTGTGGATTTATTTCTGACCACCTGATGAATTTAAGTCCAACATCAAAGTTCCCATGAAGTCTCTGCACTCCAAAGTTCGTCTATTGTTTCAATGATCAAGAGTTACCATTAGTCTGCTGATCATTTAGCTTTCAAATATGTTCATACCTTCAGTCAGAAATAATTGTTAAGAAACATAATGTCCAATGTTCAAGAGCACTCTGAGCATCCTCTGTGTGGAGGATATTTTAGGCTATTTTTAAAAATTCAGAGTTTAAATAGAAAACTACAATTAAAATAAATGTTAACAAAATATTTTAAAAAGTTGAATTATTTCACTACACAACTAGAAATAATCAGGTCATAAATCAATTTAAAACAAAAATAAACAAATTGGAATAGCAAATTCAAAATTTGAATTTAAGTAACGGACATGATCAAACAGAAAGCATTTGCAAAAATAGAAATAGAAATTACAATGTAAATAAGACAAAGAAAACATGAAATGTGAAACTGTGAAGTAGGGAATAGGTAAGTTTGAATGAAAAAGTAAGGCGAGATTCTCCGTAGATCTCAGCAATGCATATTTTTGAGGCTACAGTTGTCATGACGCAAATAAATTAAAACGAACACTTGTGAATGCACTCATCCCACCCCTGTCCAGTTAAATCAAGTTATTATCATTTTGCATTCAATGTTTGTAACTTGCTTTTTGACAATTTGACACATAAAAGTAACCACATAATAAGAAAAAAATACAAAAATAAATAAAATGATGATAATCATTATTACAAAACAGATAAATCCTCAACACTTTATTTGACATGGTCTGTAGGGCACCTGCATAATAGATAGCGGGGTGAGAACCACTGGTCTAAACCAGCTCATTAGACCAAATATCTGGCTTTTTACCCATTCACTGCTGCCCTGTGTTTTGTAGCTAGTGATGCTATATTTGTCTGTCTGTCCTTTGGTGCAGGTTTTTCACTGAAAACAGCTGCCTGCTATGAACAGGATTCATGAGAACAGCGAGAGTAAACCCATACAGCCTCAGCATGGGGTGTAAAAATCAAAGCAATAAGCTGAAAAACACAGAAGCAGTGAATATGAGCAGTGTTCATTTCGGCAGTTTCATTGTTTTAGGTCCAGTTTTACTCAACAGAAATTTAAGTCATTACATTTTAGTCAAGTTTAAGTCAAAAGTTGGTTTCTCTCTTTAAACTTTTCAGGTGGGACTAGACACACATTTCATTTGAATGACAGAACAATATGTGATAAAGCATCTTAGCTGTCTGACCAGAAGTCTTGCTTTAACCTGCATTGTATTCCCTCGCTGAATATAAAGTGTGATCATAGATCTAGTATTTTCTTCGCCACTGACATTTTAGATCCATCTCATCCTGTCAACGAAAACAAAGCATACATTCTGACTGACAGTCATACAGTTTACAGGCATACAGTTTTTATTATTGAAAATGTATCTTTTAGCTTGTCAACATCTCATTTCACCTCACCAGGCAACAGCAGACAGCTGACCTGTCAGCTCTACCTACTGAGCCCAGAGACACTCTGACAGGGAACAGCAGCTCTGGAGGATCAGCGAACCCCCGACCAGAGCAGTGAGACCGAACAAGACCGAGGTGGATGTGATTGTGAACAGAAGGGGAAGACTATTATGAGGAAACTTGTAGGAAAAATCACTGCAAGGGAGCGAAAAACATATAATGAGGTAATGCAAAAGTAAAAAAAAAAAAACCTCTGGCCATGACCTTTAGGTGGCTCCATAAAAAATAAAGAAAGCATTTATTTGGCAAAAAATAAATATACCTCCCAAGTACAGGATGAGTCTCCAACATTTGTGATGTGTTTCCAGGAAGAAGAAAACTGCTTTTTGCCACTGTTGGCCTGATACTGGCATAAAGGTGAGATCCGCAGCAAGACCTGTGATCATGGAGACATGAAAGCTCATCTTTCAGGGATGGAAAACTGTGTCAATAGAGGAAAAGCAGAATCATTAGAAGTAATGTGGACATACTTCAGACCAAGATAAATCTCAGATGACCAGTAATGCTGACACCTGTGACCTCTGCCCTCTGCGGTGGTTTGTTGCAGTCTGTTTCTTGTACTGCCCCCAGCAGACTCACAGACAACCCTGAGGGAGTGAGTGTGAGTAAGATAGAGGGGGCAAGAGAGACGGGGAGACAATCTACCAGTAAATCACCTCACCAAACCCCCTCCTCATCTCCCAACACTCCCTGTGGCACCTCTGACTCTCACACAACCCTACACACACACACACACACACACACATGCGTGCGTGCACACATACACACACAGTTGACAGTAAGCAGGAGGGTGGAATGTCGAAGTCATACACACAATTGCTATCTGGAGTTAAATGTTTGCTCTGTTGGGGTCCAGTTACAAGGGGGAGGGTAGTGGTCCTCAGCAGCCAAGTTTTCTGTCTGTCTGTCTGGTTGGGCCACGATACACTCAACTACAATAGAATAGAAAATATTAGCAACATGTAAAAAATATAAAAATGTGGAAGATAAACTGGCCTACATGGGTGATTCATTTCTGCTGTACATGTATAATAATGAGTATCAAAAAAAGATACAACCAATGTGGAAATCTTTTTTTCAACACCTTTTCACGGTCAGATTTCCCCTCTTTATCTGTTACATTTTCTAAATGACTTATCTTAACAAAACACCATTAGAACAAGGGGATGGGAAGGTAATGATATCGGGGGAGAGAATTAAAGACAGAGACAGAGATTGGGGGAAAATATGTGTTGAGTGTGTATTGGGATTGGCCGTGGAAATAAAGCTGAAGTAGACCTTAATTACACTTATCACTACAAACGTAATGTGATGTGGGACCAATCACAGCAGACTGGGTATTTGGAAGGGGGGCCCTTAAAGAGACAACAGCTCAGACAGTGTTTCAGACAGAGGGGGATTGCAATGCTGCTGCACTGGACAGTATGAGGAAACTAGTATGTTTTATTGGGCATTAAAGTATATAAAACTACACTAGTAGTAACTCAGAATAAAATTATGAACCTTAATCATCGTAGTGTGTTTTAGATCGTGACCTCCAGGCACTGCAACAAAACATTTAATAGTTAGCCGTGTTTCAGATGAAATTGTAAATGGTCTGTTGTCAAACATTAAAACACAGTTCATAAATGACTCTTCCTATCACAGATGTCACACTTGATTTTACTTGTCGTGAAGTTTTTAATGTCAATTAATTTTTTATCTAATTGCCAATAAAATGAATTTAAGATTTGCTATACTGATACAAAGTGATGTGCTATCAAATAAATGTAGCAAAGTCAAAAGCACAATATTTGCCTCCTGCTGAAGATGAGATACAAAGTAACAGAAAATGGAAATACTCAAGCAAAGTACATTTACTTCACAATTGTACTTGTGTATATGTACTTGGTAACAGTGCATCACTGACCATAATATAGGAGATGTAAAGGTGACACAGTCAAAGTCATCACATTTACAGACATATGTTTTATGAGGTCACCATGGCAACATGCTTCATTTATGATAGAAATAACCACCATGCTGCCATCGATAAAAGATAGTGATAGATTACTCACACACACAAGTAATGCAACACTGCAAATAAGCCTCTAGTTGTACATTTCTTTCAATTAAAAAAGTGAAAAGAACAGATGAGAGAGAAAAAAGCAAAATGTAGCACAGAGCAGGGAAAGTAACAAAAAGGAGAGGAGGAGTGAAGACTAAGAGAGAGGAGTCCTCCTTCCGACAGTTTGCACAGTGCAAGCATATAAAAGCGACCCGGCCCGCCTCCCTCCCCCCCCTCACATTTACTACTCTCTTCATGTTGTTTCTTCCCTCCACCACCACCACCAACCTCCTCCTCTATCCCTCCCTCTCTCTCCTCCCTCCTCCTCCAGGCTTAAAGAGAGAAGTGATCAACCTGAGAGTTTAAACAAACCAGAGAGCCGGCAGAGCACACACACTTGCACAGACGCACTCACAAGCTGCTGAGCGCCGAGGAAACTCTACCGAGCCGCAGCAGAGGGCCAAGCTGAGGTAGGTTTGTTGTAGCTGTGCGTGAAGATGACCTCATTGACGTGTTTTATGACTGTTATGAAACCTAGATGGCACATAGACATTTGAGCTTTCTGTCTGTCATTCTGACTGTTTAAAAACACAGTCTCGAGTTCAGTTCAATGCAGGAAAGTCAGTCAAAGCAGTCTTTTGGATCAAGTTTGGGATGTTTTGGATTCTTTTTCAGCAGATTCTCAATGATATAGTACAAGCCTTAATTTCAGTTTCTTGAATAAGTTGAAATGTAGCTGTTTGCACAGGATGTCATTCTTCCCCAGCTAAGCACAGTATCACAAACTAAAGGTTAACTCTTGTCCCCCCTTTCAGACAAAAGAAATTACCTGAAGAAGTACCTGAAAAGCGGATCTAATTGAAGGAGAAGCAACCCAGGACGTCCCAGGAAAAATCTGGAAGAGTGGGGATAAAACCAGACCTTTGCCTCCTCCACAAACTTTCACCTCCTAACCCTTGTCTGTCAGCTCCCCGTCCAGCCTATCCCTCAGCACTCTGACATAAGCTATTCTCCAGTGGCCAGAGGAGCTCGATCTCAGACTCACAACTGATTTCACAACTGTTTTCCGTGATGGAAGCCCCTACCTTGGCAGAGATGGGAGACTTGTGTCACCCCCGGTCTCCCTCTCCAGAAGGGGAGACAGTGTGTGCAGCTCTAGCCCGCTATGAGAAGACTCTCAGAGATGCCATTAGGGAGATCCACATGGATGTCAGCACTTTTAAGCTGGGCATGGAAAGACGTCTGGAGGAGACGGCCAACCTGAGTGGGCCTCTTGGACGAGCTGTGGCTCAGCTCCAGCAGGAGAACCGACAGCTCAAGAGTCAGCTGGAGGTTCTCACCCGACAGGTGGAGCTCCTGAGCGGGATGACGTGCGACAGGAGCACCTTCAACTACAGCCACAATCACAGCCAGAATAACAAGAATCACCTCAGTGACATTCAGAAGAACCATCAGGAGATTAAAGAGGTGGTCTACGGAAAGGGTCAGGCTCAGGCTCAGGCTAACACTCAGAGCCAGGCTCACCTCCATATCCAGTCCTGCAGCCTGGGGAGCCAGGCTCAGACCTATGGCAGTCATTCCAGTCCTGCGTCCCCACCTGCCCCCCTCTCATCCTCACCGACTTCCAGCAGTCCACCTGTGGGTGCCAGAGTTTCCTCCATGATGACGGGCCCGGTGTCAGGCAGCAGCCCCTCCACCACTCGCTTCTCTAGCCGAGCCACATTTGCCGTGTCCAGCAAGACGAATGTGAGTACTGAATGTTTGTAGAGAAGAAAGTCCTTTCAATAAAGGTCATGTCTAGAATGTATTACAAGCACTTTCATGAGAAATTATCATGCATTTGAAAGGCTTAATAAAACTAAATGTTTGTAATAAGGCATGGCAACATATACTAAGGTTTATAAAGTTGACAGCTGTTGACGTAATATATCATAAACTTAGCATCCATATTGCTTTATACCTCTATGCCAAAGTGGCAAGGTGTTCATTTTTTAAACGCATGGTTAATGCACGCATGTTATGACACTCGCCCCATAGTTTGGGAAATCAGGAAGCGTGAGTTGATGAATGACGAGCAGAAACAAAACTCCTTGAGCAGAAATGGATAAAGAAGAGGGTCTTTTGAAGGACAGGTTCGGCTTCAAAGCCCTGCCAGATGGCGATAACTTACTCACTCTCGCAATATATCTTTACGGGTGGACCATAGTGGACTTCCTAACCATTACTTTCCAAACTTGTAAATTGATACATTTTTAGTATGCACTATGATAATGCCTATACTAAAGTGCAGTAAGATGCTAAGTGGTGGTGACACTTATGTCATGTGACCGCAATGGAGTACACTTATAGCCTAATGTTAGCTTTTTACGTCTTTATTTCTTTTTTCTTTGACGTATATAGATTAGGAGTGTGCTGCTGTGGTAAAGATGCAGAATGTGTGTTTGACTATGGCTGTGTTGTGGCTGTGTGGATGTATCTTATGAGCATGGGCGTCGGTGGGGCCCACCACCCGGCCTGTCTGCTCTACCAAATGAGCCCAGAGACACTGTAGCGCCTATAGCCAGTCATCGGGGCCGTTTACTGGGACAACCATTTCACATAGTCCACCACGTCAGCTCCACCACTGGTTGTTTGTTTTAAATAACACAAGCACAACCCACACAGCCAGTCAAGATAGAAAATAAATGACGTGTCAGTTACACTCACAGGTAGTCCGCTGGACAAGAGGGAGGGAGGTCAGTGGGAACCGTGTCTAGTGCCAACAGCCAAGTGCCTGTTCTTGGCTGCCCTCCTGTGTCCACGACCCCCTGGGTGACCCTGTGGTCTGATGTACAACCAGAGAGATGGAGGGAGCTCAGTTGGCCACAATGAATTTACTATGAGATCAGACTGCAAAAGAGACAAGAATTAGTTGTCTAACGTGCTATTTCTAAACCATATATTCAGGGACTGGTGTTAAAGGGTTGACGTTGTGTTCTATGAAGGGAGGATGTTATTAAGATGAATCAAAAACTAATAGTGATCAATTTAATACATTTACTTTTTCATTAAAATATAATTTGACAGGAATAAATACAAATTAACACTTAAGATAAAACCGTAACCCAATAATTGAAAATATTTAATTACAAATGGATTTTTAATGCATGGAAATTAAAAAGTAAAATAACTTTTAATGTAAAACCTTTTTAAAAAAATGTTAATGTAATATTTAAAAAATAGCATCATTGCAGTCATATCTTTGTTTTATTCCCTCGTAGTTGAACTCACTACCATTTTTTTATGGTAGTGGGCTATTTACCCACTACCATAAAGCAGTTTAAGCTATTATGAATTAGTCTTGACTCAATATACATACTTTTTCTTTTTTATATTCAAATATATGATCTGGGTTAGGGATCTGTAAGGTAGGCCTACCGATTTTCTCACATTTTCTCACGCTACTCCAGCCAGATATAGTATCAAACCACGTGCTATGACATACCAGAATAAATGATATGACAAACACACTTCATGCAGTTACACAAAAGTCGAAGGAAAGAGCGGCAAACGTCTGATGAAATTGTCCCACGCACATTTTAAATTCTTCTTACGCCATGCATGCGAGTCACCAGCTGTGTCACTGCCATTGCACAACAGCCCTCAGCCAGCATGGATAAGGATTTATGAAGAAAAAGTAACATGAGTTGAGCAGGCTTCTGGGAGGTGCGGTTAATGTGGTTTTCAGACCTGAGTCGAATATGTCAAATCAGCACTGTGAAATGGGGAGAAGTAATTATCGCTTTTGTCCCATACCAACCTCCTCAGTCCAGTTTTGGGTAATTCTATGTTTTCACTTGGCCAGAATGATTACATGGTTCTGGTTTTGAAAAAGAGATGTCCAAACACTGGTCTTGTGAAACTCCCTCTAAACTCCACTGAATACATTTCAAAAGTGATGAGTCAAGTCAAAATCAAACCTGTTTTCCAAGTCCATCAATACTGGTTTTATGGTGTCTTGTGTCTGTGTCTCATCTACATAGTTGACCACATCGTCGATGACCAGACAGTGTCAGTGTTTTAGTGCCCCTCCTTGGCCTCTTCTTGCCTCTTGTGTTAAGTGGAGCGAAATAGTGAGGACCCAGTCACAAGACACTCAGGAGGCAGGCGGGGTAAAGAACAAAAATCAAGTTTTTAATAACAAAAGCTGTAAACCAAGATCTGAAAGAATACAAAATTTAAAAAAACACAAAGCCCGAACACAAAAGCTAAACAAAGTTCAAACCATGAAAAGCAAAGTACAAACCAGGAACAACACAAGGAATTAAAGCCAGAAATAAACCATGGGAGAAGGGACACAGAGGCACGGGAACAGGCTCAGGGGAACAAAACAAACCAACTAGCAAGGACAGCAGGGAGCACACAGACTATATGATGGACTGATTAACTAATAGGACACGGGTGAACACAGAAATAGGGCAGGAAATCACACTAAGGGAGGAAATGCAAAGCAAAACATGGCACAAGGGGGCAGAACTTCAAAATAAAACAGGAAACAACAAAACCACAACTCAAACTACAACACTGATGAAACAGAAATACAGACGCTCCTTCTTTCCATCCTGTGGTTGCTGCATCACTCAGCCAATAGATGATGTGTATGTTTTTTTTTTCCTGGCATTATCCTGATCAGAGACTTACGTGGGTTTTTTTCATAGCAGAAAAAATTTAATCTGTCAAATCTGTCTAAATATTTGGAAACAGAACGAGTAACTATCAAGATTTATTCTATTTTGTCTTCCCATTTTCAGGCTTTTGTGTTTACATACATTTGAGTGTATTTTGGAATTGGCAAGAATGAAGGCAAATCCAACCAATGCCTTTATTAATTGCAAGGAATTTGCCAGAAATTTCTCAGAGCAGTCTTGCAACACGATCCACTTTAACCCAAATGCTTCCACTGGCTGGGGTATGCTACACAAACTTGCACAAAAGTAAAAATACACGAGCTTCATCGGGAGACATATTTTATTTATTTCCTTACTTTTGTGGATTCTGGACACCTTTTGGACATTGACTCCTTAAGTAATATACTGCAGAATCATATGATACTGGGACCGAGTGGCTGAGGTGAATGGCAGGAGGAGGGCCACAGAGGATGTTAATCACTTCCAGGGTGCTGAGTCCTGCTCTGGAAAGTATGACATTTATGGGGCCAGTATTCAGACTCTTTTTACTTGGAGCAGAGGTGGTCCTCGGTGAGGCTCGCTATTTCGTCTTGCCTGTAAAGTCACAGCTGACACAAAGCTGGGACACATTACGCCTACACATACCTCTATCCTCGCACACATCCCTCATGCAAACTGAGTGTGCATATAATGGAGCGCAGCAGGCAGCAGGTTGAGATGGCAATGATACGACACAGTTTTGGAATCGGCTTTCCAAAATGATACAGACTGCTATGGACAACATCAGCTCTGTATGTATCTTATCCGTTTATTTCACAGAGACAGTGCACAGCCTCTAAGCTGGTCCAGAGTTAGCTAAAAGCTAATTTACATCTGCATTCATTGGGCAGGAGACAGAGAAAAAAAATTACAGCATAAGAGCAGTTACAAAATATAAAAATACATGAGTACATGTCTGAGTTGATTTCCTAGACTCAGGAGATCTACGCTGTATTGTATTATGAACTCTTTTAATGGGGGAGGGGCTAGAGCATTGATACCCTTGTACACTAAACAAACATCAGCAAGACGCACCATATTTTCAAGGGTTAGAAGGTTATACCTCTGAATGATGTTACAGTAGTGGTAACCTTGTGGGCCTTGCACGTTTGCTTTACCCTGAAGTCTGCCTGTAAAGGTTTGGTTCAGGTTTTCAGTCTTGCATACCAAAGTCTACTTCAATATCTAACTTCATGCAAAGTATGTGCACACACTGAATTGCAGATACAGATATGACAATTATGCAAATCGCCGTTCCTCCTGTATCTGTCATTACCAAAGTATTTTGTGGAAGAATGTTATCTTATGTGGAATCATGTGGTTCAGAGTGAAACACCACAAGGGCACCTTTGTTTCTGTGTTTCTGCCACGGGAGATCCCCCGCACAGAGCTCACATCAAACATACAGAAAATACTCATGTACTGTTTCCATGCACATGCACATGCAAGGTTCACAGTCTCTACGCTGCTCCTCTTCTCATGTCTTGGTAATCAGCGCCATGCCATTTTTTCATCCACGCAGTCAGATCCTGACACACTGCTGTTTGAATCATAATGGCAGCTTGCTCTTCCTGCCACGCCCTCACCTGTCTGTCAGGATAGGAAGATACAGTACGTTGAGTTCAGCTGGCTGTTCAAACAGGCCTGATTGACATGATACAGCACGAGTCGCACACGCACGCACATACACACACACACACATGCACACAACAACACACTGAGGGCATTCTTAGTGACTTGAACCCCAGCTGGAAGCAGACTGTGCCAGAGAGATGTGTATTGGCGTGTCTTGTCTTCCCGCCTGCTCTCCAGCTGTCGATGTGCACCTTCACCGTGACCTGGCACGCCGTCACTTGATGACACACACACACCTCCACGTCCACACACACACATACACGCACACATGCAGATCTGCAAAAGACACCTGCAGCACATCAGCATGATCTCGTTCACATTAAAAACACACCTGCAGCACACATGTATAAATCATGAATACTTTCTTTTTGCTTTTTTTCCACTGTTCTCTTCAAACAAGAAATCAAACGGAAGATTTGGTGCTCTTTCAGCAGCTGAACTGAAATATAAACACAAGTTTGCTTTATACTCCAGGTATGTTTTTAATGACAAAATGTTGTCAAAATGAAGAGTAATGTTTCCCAATATGTTTCCCAAATCTGATTCAGAACAGTGAAATTTGCATACAAATATTTGCTCAGAGACCAAGCTGTGTGTGTCAGTGTGTACGCATTTCCATCTGGAAGGTTTTTGAAGTGTGTGTAGACGCAGCTGTGTGGCTCTTTTCTGTCCTCTGATAGTTTTCAGCAACAGGAATTAGTCAAGATTAGGATTGGGACAAAGACCTAAACCTCCTTAATATTGTCACCTCTTTCTCCTCTGTTTTCTCTTCTTGTCTCCCCTACACACACACACACACACACACACACACACACACACACACACACACACACACACACGTGTCAGGAGACTGCTGTTGCCAATTACAGTGCCAAAGCAGTCGTTTTAATGGGCCATGCTGTGGGCTCTTTGGCCTCATCAGGAATACATTGAGTGTGGAAAGATTACAGAATGGACCTTCCCCTCTTCCTCCCCTCTGAATTATTCTTTCACTCATTCGTCTTCTCTTCTCCATCTCTCTCTTTCACCCTTATCTCACCTCATCAGATTGTAACTGCTATTTGCCTCTGATCTTGTAAATTCCTTCTTGGCTTTGGAATAGTTTGACAAAAAAAAAGAAAAAAAAATGGATGTAATTTGCTCAGCTGTAAAGGAGATGGCTTATCATGTCAATTTAAAACTGCAAATTCAGAGATTCTATATTCTTGGTAACAAAAAAATACAACTGAAGAAAAACATAAAATGACCCCATACAGCTCATCCAGCATAATCCAAATCCCATTCCCATACCGATTTGAAAAGACGCTATTTTGACCTTTTTAATGTCTAAATCATCACTACACGTACATCAAGTACACAAGCTCAACCGGACATCTAGCAGGCTTCTGGTAGCTTGGATTTCCCTGGTCGAGCTGTTTGACGCCCATTTTTATGTTTTTTTTTATTTTTTTATGTGTCTTAAAACAAATCAGCTGACAAATCCAAAGTATGGCTGAATTGACTGAATTTTCGTTTTTCGGGCAAACTGTCCCTCTATATAGACCTCTGATATCAGGTGGTTGTGTATGGAGGGGCAGACTGGAGCAATCCTGTGGTTAAAGCTCCAGACTTGAATTAGTAAGTGCACCTAGTAATTCACCACCTGTGAGAAAAAGCTGTAAAAAATATTCTCTTTGGTGCTGGAGGAGCTTTGTAGAGCCTGCCAAAATAGCCCTGATGATGTCATAGTGATGTCATCAAGGTTTTTTCATCGAGGGCGGGGAGAGAACAAATTATAAACAGAGACAGATGGCAGACTTCCAATGGAGGGTGGAGTCTCAAAGACATAGCTCCTGCTGGTGTAAACCCAGCATTTCCTGGTTTTGTCACTTCAACATAAAAGCTTTTACATAACAATTTAACAGGGGACTTTTATTGTGAAAAATTGATAGGAAATGAAATGTGTTGATTACCCAAATATTGAGGCACTCATTACCCATAATACTGCTGGGAGTATTATATTTTTCAAAATCAAATGAAAGTTTCATATTTACTTAAATGCACATTACTGTAATACTTCTTCATCTTTAACATTTCCTTCTGTCTGTGCTGTCTTTCTTTCACAGTTAAATAATAAACTTCCCAGACCACACTTGTACTACTCCAGACTCCAGTACTGCAGAGCATTAGACACACTACATTCCTCCAGCGCTGTGTGCTGGGGCTGGGTGTTCATTAGCTGCCAGGTTAGAAGGTTATCTACAGTTCTCAGTGTGCAGACACTGGATTCACTGGATTTATGGCTTGTTACAGCACTTGCATCACACGTTGTGTAAAAAATGATTTCTTGAGATTGAAAAGTTGAATTTGGGGTGGTGTGTGTTTCATGTATGGCTGGACAGGCTGCATAGATGAAGGTTTTCATCGTGAAGTTTTCCAGCCATCAACAGTGCAGTACAAACTGAGTAGGAGATTTGGCTGGAAAACAGATAATTGAATCAATAGATCTTTGCAGGAAGCAACTGGATTTGATCTTAATTTAGAGAAACATCTGTACTCACAGCACCACTGCTGCGAGACACAAGCCACATGAAACATTCAGGCTGCCATATGACGGTCTGATTTGATCCGTCAGAGGGACCAGCACATGATGTGAATGATGATGTGTGTGTGAGTTGGTGCAGATTTCACCAGGTTGCACTCCCCCTCCATTCCTCCTTGTGCACCCATTAGCTCCATCTCCTACTAACGTTTCTTATCTGCACATTCACCCTTACGAGCAGCAGACCTCTGCTGTGTTTTAGTTTAGTCACAGTCTGAGAATAGCCTGGTGGATTGATTGTGATCCCAGTACAAACTGAACTACACTGTGATTACTGACTGCTGGGGCAACATTAATACATGCGCAGACCTTCCTTTAGTATTATGTATGGAAAAAGTGAATGGTTGTTTTGATCCATCTGCTGTTCTCCTGTCTGGGTAGTAGTAAAAGCATATTCTCTTAATTTTTTATTTATTTATTTATTTTTTGTTGTGAAGGGGGGGTTCTGCCATGCTGTCAATTACTGAATTTTGGATTACTTGCATTTCTATACCACCTTTACAATCTACTGACAACTCAAAGCACTTGTTGCATTCACCATTCACACACCACATTCAAATGATGATTGTTTTTTTTTTTTGTATAACATATCTTTATTGATTTTAAACATAGGGTTAGGTGTACATCACTTTTTTCAAAATGGCGTGGTTGTCTCATTTAAAGTCTCCCTTGAAACAGCTTCCCTCCCTCCCACCTGCCCAAAACAAACATGCAGCACTAAAACACATAGCACATAATGAAAAGGTTTTCAATGTTTTAATGTTTTAATATAGCTTGTTTTCATCATTCCCTGAATGAAAGAGGTTATTTAACTGCTTTGTACTGACTCCCAGATACATTAACACAATTTCCCTTTGTTTCATTGCGTCACTTTTAAAAGAGACTTGTGCAAGTAAAAGCCCCAATGTCCATACCAACAGCTGTACATGTCTCCCACAGTAAACACGGGTCCTGAAGTGCCTGAACACCTTGTCAGTAGTGAATGCTGAATGGAAGGTGACTCTACAGACTAGGACATCACTGTGGTGTTTCCCTGACTAAGATAGGGAACCCCCCGCCCCCCCCCAGACTGTGCCAGCTCGGACTGTCCCAGCTACAACTTCTGATCACTGTGTGTCCAAAAATTCTTGTGAGACCCATCCATCCATCTATCCGTCCGTCTGTGTACTCCTCCCCGCCTCTGCGGCCCCTTCCCCATTCTCTCACCCTTCCCCCAATCTCCCCCTCTGAGCTCGGCAACATTTTAAGGCTGGATTCCTGGCACCAATCCCCCCGTTTGTGGCTATTAATACAGCCATGAAGGAGACAGAAAGCAGACTTTTAAACACACACTCTCACAAGCTTATGCAATGTTTGGAAAAAAATATGTTGTAGTCATCGGACTTGTTAACCTGTCATAGATTGAGCTTTTATTTCACTAAATGTCATTATGAATTCATCTCTGCATGGTTGTTGGTCTGTCTGTCCCCTCTGTTGTTATTTTGAGTGTTATGGCAATGTAAACTACTTACTGCTTAGGCCATTTCTAATGTTGGTTTGGCAATATTTACTCTGATAAAGACATGCTTTCAGTAAGAAGTTAAAATAGACTGAGACTGATAGAGAAGAAAGAAATAAAAGTGAAAACAGGGCACAGCTGAGGAGAGAACGCAAGTGTGTGTGTGTGTGTGTGTGCGTGTGTGTGCGTGTGTGTGCGTGTGTGTGCGTGTGTGTGCGTACACATGCCGGGGGTTTAACAGAGGTATGCGGCCACTCCCTGGCTACCCCTGGCTCTCTTAATGACTTCCAGACAATAGGCCGTGTTCCCGTCATCATCTCTTTGGAAACAGGTTAATAACTGACTGGCTGATGGGACGGCTCACCCTTGTTGCCCTCTGGAACTCAATTTCAGAAAGTAGATTTCAAGGTTGCCCCTTTGGCTATGTCAGCTCCATCCACTGTGGGGATACCTCACAATTTCATTTAGCTGCGCTCAGATGCAGTGTCCTGGAGGAATGCCCAGAAGGCACTTTTATGAAATTTGGTTTGAGAAGTGTGGGGCACGGGTGAGAGAGTTTTCTATCAGACATGAAGTCTCAAGACCACAGGAGGGCGAACCCCGTATAACTGCTCCATTGGGCCCAGGCGAGGTAGGAACATGACCCCGACTTAATCAATCTGTCTGTCAACTCCAGGAGGATGAAATTCAAAAAATGAACTCTGCAGAAGTCACATAATGCAGCGTCGGAGGGGGACAGGCAGCCTATTGCATAGAGAGCATATTTGTTTTCACAACAAGATAAAACTATTAGGAGCCCTGCAGGGAAATGGGGTGATTACAGCAGCTACAGTCACAGTAGAAATGCAAAATAACCAGGTACAGCAAATCGTCAGTGTTTAGATAAAACACAGCTGGCTAGTTCAACTCTAGAACATGGTGTGTAGAGAGCTAAAAGGAAGAAAAACATATACTGACTTGAAATGTGCTGTGAAATCCAGTATTCCATTTCACAGTAGAATACTGTGTTTTGCAGTCAAAAGTGATGGCAAACACAGAGTTACTGTGATAATCACAGTATTCAAGCCACTGCTGTGAAGAATCACAGTAGATATAGTGCCTGTAAAAAGTATTCACCCCCTTAATTGTGTCCCCCTCTTATTGCTTTTATAAACGGCATCATGGTCAAAGAGAGTCTTTGCCGCTCTCCCATAAAGCTTTGACTGGTGCAGAACCCAGGCAACAGTTGCTGTATGCAGAGTGTCTCCCGTCTCAGCTGATGAAGCTTATAGGTGTTATGGGTGTCTCTGTGGCCTCCCTCAGAATTCTCCTTCTTGTATGGCCACTCAGTTTATGAGGATGGCCTGCTACAGGCAGATTTACACGTGTGCCATATTTCTTCCATTTGTTAATGATGGAGTTAACTGAACTCTGGGGGATGTTCAGTGACCTTTTCACAGAGATGCTTGGTGTGTTCTTTTGTCCTAATGGTATGTCTGTACTGATTAACCAGTGACTGGATGTTCCAGTGTATTTGTACCACAATCACGTGAGACACATTCACTGCAGTCAGGTGATCTACATTTCACTAATTGTGAGACTAGTAGCACCAGTCAACTGGTCCGCTGTTGAATTAGGTCACTTTGAAGCAGGTGTTGGAAGTTTTTTTTTTGTAATTTTTTGGGGCAAAAAAGCTAAAATGTTTGCACCATGATTCCATTTATAAAAGCAATAAATGGGGAAAACAGTTAAGGGGGTGAATGCTTTTTAAAGGGCACAAAATAAAGAGAAAAAGAGAACAGTGAACCTATATACTGTACATACATGCAGTCTGACGTGTGAAAATCATGTGAGCCTCCAGACCAAACTTTTGGACTTTTAGACTTGTCTCCACTCCTCAGGGTGATGAGAGCTTCACGCTAGGCTGGTTCTGCATGTCTTCTGTGTGTTTATTTGTTTTGCTGCAGGCCAGGGTAGGTTCAGGGCCAAGCAGAAACATGATACAGGCCATGACGTCGGCAGATGGAGATGGTTATCATCATGATGTCTGCTGACTTTTAAGTGACTCTATCACCAGCCATCAAGCCGGAGTCAGAATGCAAAAGCCACCACAATCCAAGTGGCTCTTGCATTTGGTTTGACACTTCTGGGCCACTTACCTACCAATGTGCTCCATTCACCCCCTCACCGCTCACTACGCAGCTGTAACTACTCTTTATTGTCCATTTTGGACTATTATTTGATTAGATTGTGGTCTTTACAGTTGTGCATTTAAGTTAACTCCTAAAAACGACCTCAGGCCATGCTAGCAGCTCTGAGACTGAACTTAAAACCAGTGTTGTGAATTAACAGCAAACTTGAGAATGCTTACACTGATAATGCTAACAAGTCAATATTTAGCAATTAATGCCTACATTTCCACCACCTTAGTTTAGTCAGTTAGCATGCTAACATTGGCTAACCAGCACTAAACACAGTACAGCTGAGGCTTATTGTAATGTCATTATTTCTGCAGGGATTGGGCTCTACATGAAAAGTTAAGGAATTTTTTTATGAATGAATTAGTGAGGTGGCTGCAAGCTCATGATGTAAAATGGGCAGTCTAGTAAGGAAGGTTTTTGGTTTCAAGGCTTATTGCATCTCGCGCAAGTGCAGAACATACGCGTTACTGTGGCGTTGGCAGCACGTCGAGGCGGTATGTTCAATGCAACTTTTCTGCTGAACGGGTCAGATGAGAGGCAACGGGTGGTCAGGTAAAGGCAGTTGGTTTAAGTCTGGGTGGTTTGTGGTGGGCCTTAAGCAAGAAGTGTCCTGAACTCCAAATTACTTCTGTCATTAAGAGACATCGTATGGGGATCATGATTGCTGATCTGATATATGCGGAGATATTTTACTCTGGACCGAAGTGGTGGACTAAGCACCACTACTTTCTTAGAGCTGCTGCTGGCAGAAAATGCTAATCAGTCTAAATGGTGTCATAATATCATATTGAATTTGTAATGCAGCTCTGATGAAAAAAACATGGATTTGGTTTTGATAAGACCACATGACAGCTACTACTGGAGCACGCACAAGCAAAAACACATGTATGCTCTTACACTCACACCACCTGTACAGTATCGTCAAACTCCCAATAGAAATGGGAGTGAGGGTAGAGCTGAGGTCAGCATGTCAGACTCCCCCACCTCATCCTACACTTCTCTGCCTCACTGCCGGGAACAGAGGAGGAGAGGAGAACAGGAAGGAAGGGGGACAGGGAAGACGACTCTCTATTGTTTACTTATGTTGGAACTGGATGTTATAGAGGAGAGAGTGAATAATGATTTTTTTTCCCCAAAAGGCAAAGGACCCATTTCTCATAGATACTTGTCCCAGAGGAGATACTGTTCTTCCTCTATAATGCGTAGAGATCTGTCACTGTGAGCAGGTCTTATATGATATATGTGCTTTGTTCTTGTCATTTCTTTTAACAACGGTTAAAAAAAACAAGACAATGATTGAGTCCTTGAGTCCTGCTACATCTAATTATAGTATCAGTCCAAAATCATGTTTATTTATCAATGGACTGTGAAGAAGTAACATGTTTGATATTATGATGTCTGCACTGTTAACCATGGTAACCAGTCAGCCAGCCCTGTCCCGTCCCAGTCAAAAGCTTCTGTAAACACCAGCACTCCCCCAGTTCTCCTGAGCACCCAGTCTGGACCACTAGATGAACGGATAACCGAGCTAACTAGCTAATGGCACCTCCAGGTAGCAGCAGTTAGCAGTTACCCAGGTGATATGCTGCCCCCTCATTGTTTTGAGTATATGTCTGACATGTGGTCAATTTCTTACATATACATACCTTTAGATTTTAAGTGATTAAACAGTGATGAGTGTGTTATTGAGCTGTTAAAGAGGACCTTATGTATTTAGGACCACAAACACTTGTATAGTTGATTGTCCAAAACTAAGAAAATCCCCTAGAAAATTAATTAATTAAAATGTTAAGTAATTATTGTTGCTTTATAAAGGAATGCCCACGTGACATCACTATCCATTGAACTGGTCTGTATCTCTAACCATGAACAGAGGGTTGAATGCCTTTTTATAATCATAGCAAGAGATTGTTAAAGACCTCAAAAGAATCACAAAAGCATTAGATGCAGTTTGCAGAGAAGCATATGTGAAATCTTGTCATGCCAGCAGCCAGGACTGTAACTTGCATTCAGTGGTGCTGTGTTTATGAAAGAAAACCCCTGTACAGTGGCTCACCTGCAATTACGTTTTTTATCCTCTTAGTTCAAAGGCTTGTCATATTTTCCACTCTCTGCCTAATGTGGTGTTTCCTGCGATTTTTCTAGCATAGAAATTGCAGGCTGCATGGTTGTATATGACGAACAGGTGGTTTGAATATGTCTCTTCCTCTGAGAGGATTCCTCTATAGACTCCCGGGAGGAAATTACAGAGCAGGAGTCCTCTGTCAGCCTAGAGGGAAGCTTACATTAGCTGGAAATAGTCACAGCAGATAGCTCACAATGAAACCACAACTTATTTAAAGGTCTGTGTGTTTGAATTAAACAAACTAGACATGATGTGATAATTTGGATAAAGCTAGGTAAGCTTAATGTCAACAGTTTATTAGCTTAAACGTGCAATATGTAAAAATTGTCCGCCTGCCATTTTAATACTCGGATAAATAGGGGACAACATATCACCAGAACAACCACTAACTGCTGCTAACTGCAGCTGCCCCTTAGCTAGGTAGCTGACATTCTCGTGCAGCTATCGGGTCAGTGCCACAGGAACTTTGGACATGACAGGCTGGGACTGGCTGGCTAGCATGCTAACTTCAGTAGATATCCCAGCAACACAACACACAGACATCATGTTGTCAAAATTGGTAATTGTTCACAGTCAGTTGATAATTTGTGTTAATTTTTCAGTGTTTTCAACTTAAATTCCTACAAACTTAAGATAAAGACTGGAATTGGATAAACGGCTTGTTAGGCTGTGTCCAAAGGGAAAATAAGTCTGTCTACCAGAACCTCTACATTTAAATAACTGGCTCTAGCTTCATATTCAGTGACCTAAATGAAAGTGGTATCAGTCTTCTGATTTAACCTTTAAAGAAGAAAGTCAGAAAGTGAAATTCCCAAAATGTGAAACTATTCTTTTAACTCTTCTATTTAACCTATTTTCTGTCACCTAAATTAGATAATATTTAAAGACATAACAAAAAAGCATCAAATGCAGTGTTGGAGCACAGAGCCAACACAGCGCTGGGCCACTGTTATGATGGAACTGTATGTTTCCCAGCAGTGTACCCTCATCAAATATGTCCCATTCATAGCTCACCCCCACCCCTACCAGGTCTTTATCAAAGTGTCAGTGATGAAGTTGCCTCTGACAGCTGAACAATGTCTTCTGACTAAACACAAGACATGGCGCTCACCCAGCACCCTCATACCTCCTCCTGTTTGCACAGACAGGTTTCCCAGGTTTTCCCGTCGTTCAAAAGTAACAATATTGTGGTATTTGCAAATGCTCTGGTGGACATTTTGTTAGCATTAAAAGTCAAAACTCCCACTGAGACGTCGGAAGAGGAACAGTTATAAGTTTCAGTATGTTACATTGTCTCATAGAATCAGGCTAATATATTGTAATTACCAGGATCATTTTCTTTCTTTTTTTTATTTTTTAGATTAATTGTACAACAAACAACAGTTCACCCATTACATGAAAGCTCTTTACAACACGCTTTGATTTATCTTTTTTGTTGAATGGCATTTCAAGCCGGTGGTCTTTTTTGTCAGAATTTGATGTGTGCAATTAAGTTTCGAGTGCAAGTAAAGATGGCAGATTCCTTCCTTTCCTTCCTCTTCATCTGTTTCTTTCCTCCTCCTCATCCGTCTCTGCTCTTAGACACACCGAGGGCTGTTCCACAAATTCTGCTCTGTTTCACCCATTTCGTCCAACATTTTATTGCTCCCCACTCACGATCAGTGTTGGGGCTTAACTTTTTACAAAGTAATCTGTTACTTGGATTACTTTTTTGTTGTAACAAGTAAGGTAACCCATTAGTGCTGCAATCAATAAAAGATTGGAAAAAATGTCATTTTTTCCCCCTTTTGATGGCACTAAGATTGAATAAAATTCCTGAAGCTTTTGCTCTGTTCTTGTTACTCTCCTGCTGCTCAGCAGGTGGCTGCGTGCAGGTGGAACAGTAACCTACAGTTGTCTCAGTACACGTGCAAGCTAGCTAATTCAGTGTTGCAAGATGGCAGAGAGGACAGCATTAACTTTGTGGAAATATTCCCATTATTTTGAATTTTCAGGCAGAAAGGACAAGAACAATTTGTACCTGGAGGCTACGTGCATGTCAGAGAGCCCTATAAGAGCCTGCGTTGTATTGTTTTCATTGACACAGCTGTGCCTAATACTGTCTGCCTCTGCCAGTTCACTGTCAGATTATCAGCAAAATAAAAAGCTGGAAATGTTAAATTGCGTCTGTCATCCCTATTATTAGGACTTAGAGTTACTGACTGTGCGCGGCATGCGGTTTTGCCGTAATTTATGGTGACTCTAAAGTACTTGAACGCTTTACTTTTCTCAGCAAATAACGCGGTAACGTAACAAGTTACTTCTTAATAGCAGCTATCTTGCGATGTAATGAGTAACGTCACCAAACACTTCTCAGGACGCAATGATACACTACCAGGGAGTCAGCAAAGAAAGAAAAGCTAGCTTTTGTCTCCCTACTCTTCTGTATCTCCATTATGAGACTGCTTTGACAGAGATGTTGCAGATGTGTTCAGATGTTTTTCTTCTTCTATGAAGAGCTAGAAGACGATGACAGCTGCTAACAGCAGCCCAGACTAAACAACTGGTCATTCCCCTTCAAGCTTTAACTTTGTCTGATTTACTTTATGGGAGTCAGGGACAAATTGAGATGAAGAGAAATGTAAATACACCTCCTGTGTGTCTATCAAGGGATCCTGAAACAGCTCTGCAAGGTCTGTTTGAGCGTCATCTTGACATGATGCTAAGTTTAGCCTTATCAGTAGGCAGCTAACACTCTAACACACACGTGTCTGCCAATAAAGAAAAACATGACTCTTACTGACTGATATGGGTTTGAGAAGCTGCCACCAGACTGAGGCGATGATCTTTAAATTTGATTGCTAATTTCCAAGGATACAGGGATTCATCAACCCTTTGACTCTTGGCAAAGGACTAGTTTTGGGAGTGCACATAGCTCGAGACCTGGCATGAACATGTGATTGCGCTAAACCAGTTGCCTCACGAGAAGAGGTAAAACTACTTCCTGCTATTCTGTGGGGAACACGATTGTCTGAATTAAACTTGATTTTCATCAATCCAATATTTGTCAAGAAATCTCACCCTGGTGCTGCACTGACCAACTGACATTACTGGGCCTCATTGTTTTCATTGTTAGCATGCTACAATTTCAGTTTAAGAGATTCGAGAAAATCATAAAATCTCTTTTAAATGTATAAAGTAGTTGTTTGTAATAACCTGTGACCTCACCCCAACATAAAGAATATTTTCCAGTTGTGTGAGAGTGTCCAACACTTTTATTTATTTATTTTTTTTTTAAAAGCATAAAGATATAAAGGTTTCCCAAAACTGAGGCAGGTAGCAGTTACTATGGACACTGAGTCCCGCTGGAGCAGCTGTGTATTTGCACAATGTTTCATTGCTGTTGCAGACTTACATATCCACACCTCCTCAATGTATAAATATTTGCTTTGGAGCAGATGCTGGTAGCAATATTGACCTCTAGCAGAACACTGCGCTCGATAGCATCCAGCCTATGACACCAAAGATTTCAAATGGTCCTGTGTCTATTGAGCAAGAAAAGTTTATTATCACATTTTGCACATAAAGAAACTGCAAGAAAGAAGTTAAAATGATAAAGCAGGGATGAAATGCAATATTTGAACTTTGGTTAAGACCAGGAAGCAGGTCAACATAGCGTTAAAGATGCAGTACGTAAAAATCAGCCACCTGTCTAATTCATACTGAGAATAATACAATACAAAGACATAACATGAAAAATGATTATTTCTTCACATTCTATTGATACAATTAGTTAATTTTTGAATGTTTTTTAACCTAAATGATTGCATGTTGCACCTTTAAAGCAGAGTGAAGCATATATAAAGCCAGGATTGTTTCTGAACGATTGGCGACATCTTGTTGCTGACATCTATATTTAAAAATAAAAAGCTGATGATCCCCACAAATCAGCACCTCATGTTGGGAGTAAGTCTATCAGATATCACTTGATGTTTGTGTGTGCATGCTCGTGAAGTTCTGGTGCCAAAGTGTTTGTGTATGCATGTTTGTGTGCATCAGTGCTGTGCCATGTTAGGTGAAAGCACCAGTGTGTTCTGCCAGCAAAACAGACGTGGAGACACCAGAGAGTTTATAGGAGCCTCAGCAGCTGGTTTCCCCCTCTGACCCGCTGTGGACGTCTGATGATCTGAGTAATTAAGCCTGCAAAGCCCTCTTCTCAGAGCCAGACATTCTGCATTTCTCCCACCTCCTGCTGGATCGCCAGCTGTTTCTACCTCACTACCATGGATGGCTTTCGGCCTCATTTCCAATAATGCAGTACACAAGCAATCCCCTCTGCGCCTTCCTCACCTGTTCATACGTGATGATATTTTCTCCAGAAGTCCTCAGTTTTTCCCTTATTCTCATCCAGGCTGGAGGGGAATAGGGGAAAAGTGTAGCTTATTTTGTGTGGGTTCAACAAATGAATAAACACACTGAAATACATTGAAAATAAGGCATTAGATCAGAGATTGTTTTTGATATTATATAAGATATTTTGAAATATATGTTAAACAGTATTTCATGTTGGAAGGTGATGATCTTTTCCACTCTGCCGGGGGGCAAGGAGGCCAGAGGCATGTGCCCAGATCCAGCACAGACTCAGTACAGTCTTCCAGTACACCATCATCTGAACACCACAGATGGTGCCTGTCGCATTCATTGCGTTACTGTCTTGGTCCAGTCTCACTGCTCTCATCAGTATCATTTCCAGCAGCAGCAGGCAGCTGGTTTCAGGGTATTAGCTGTGATAAACCCGTTGTGTGCCACCACAGCACCAATCTGCAGTCAAAGACAGTGATCACCTGGTGTTGAACATTTAGCAGCCAAAGAGATATTTCCCACAGAATCAACGGTGTTAAAAAAGGTTTAGGAACAAACTTTGTTCCCTTTCAACTGACTGCAAATGAATGTGATTGGTTCCGTTTGTTTGTCCATGTGGTCTCGTCTCTATCCGTTCATTTAGGGGTTTCTGACAGCAGAGGCAAGCGGGCCAGATGCTGCGGTTCTTCTTCCAAACATGGTGACGTTATCTAAACAAAGAATTGATGCATCAGATGCATCAGTGGTGAAATAAGGTTCTCGGTCAGACACAGCGCAGAAATCAGCCTTGTCTGCTTCATTCCTGTGTGAGAGCCAAGTGTTAAACACAACCAGCTGTTCAAGTTATCTGTTGCCAAAGAGCTGAGGATCTCCAAAATGACTGCCTGAGGGTGCGTTACGTCTCCTCAAAGCCTGTTTCAGGGTCTGTCAGACCAACACAGATACACTGAGACATGTGGTTTGATACCGACCTTGAGAAAACGTGCGCAGCTATCAGCGCTGCACTATTGACCGGGCTCGTGTTGCGAGGCCAAATATCAACACAACAATTTCCATCTGTCTGTTTGACAGGGCCACATGGAAAGTGACAGCTTGACCCACAACCTATGTGGGTCAGCAGCACCATGCGGGTGAGAGCTTGAGATAGAAGTATCTGCTCAGGAGAGTGAATAGTTGTTTCCATGTGGCTGATTGTGTTTGGAGAGTTGTCTGCACTGATCACAGAGACGGGAGAAACACAGGGACACGTAGCCTTTGAAATACGAGCCGAAGATATTTAAGATGTTTGACATTAAAATTTGAGCTCAATCATTTTAGGAGTCACGCTGCCGGATGTGGGCAGCCTTCCCGTCACTGGGTGTCTCAGGGACAGTAGTGCCTGATTTAAAACAAAGACCACTCAAGTCTTATCAAAGGAGGGGAGGCAGACACATAGAACAGAACAGAACACCCCGGTGCCTCTGACGGCTACATCAACCAGCTCATTTATCCACACATGCCGGCCAACTTTGAAGTGTGTCGAGTCGTGTCAAGCTTTGCCGATTTGTTTTGTTCTGTCTGAAGTCATGTCAAAAAAGCCCATATGTTGGAGGAAGGTCCAAAACTTAAAATGGTCCAACAATGACTCAATGAGCTCCGGACATCTGGATTTCTTTTTCTGTTAAAACAAGGAGAACATGATGCCCTGACTTTCTGCCATCCAAACACATGTTGGTTTACGAATGACTCCAAACAAAAACTTGCACGAGTTCAGAATGGCAAAAAGAACAAACACTACCATCAGTCTATACAACTAATCCAGAATGATTAATTCACCAGGTGCTTATATTTCTGTTTTAAAACTAATTTTCCAGCTTGAACTGTCTTGGAAGTAGAAATACTCCACCAACAGCCCTCCTGCTGATCGCCAGTGAAGGTCAAATATGACTTCATGCTCCTTTAAAAGCAATAAAGGGTGCTAGTGTGTTGTTGTTAACTATACGGTTCAATGTGTTTCAGAGCATTGAGAGAGAGGAGCCAATAGAGGTGGACCCCGCCCCAGCACACGCCGGCCAGGAGAACGGACACGCTGCTCCCACAGGTAACTACACCACCACTGTTCTACAGCCTGCTTCAAGGTTGTTTCAAAGTCATAGCAGCCCTGAAAAACAAGGTTGTAAAGGATGACTCCACTGTTTTTACACATGGAGATCAGTTTACATGTCATGGGGAGTACTGCTATGAAAATAGTTGAATAATGTCTTACATAACTCTGGAGGAGTTTTACAAAGTTTGAAAAAATAACCCAGATGATGCAATCAGATTATGGCTAGGCAAGGTTGAGACTACAAGTCTTTGATTTAGAGCCTTTGTTACAAACTTAAGGAATGGACTTTGAAAGACTTGGATGTTATCCATTAGTTTCTTGTGACGGTCAGTGGGGGAGGGATTATGGGTGATACTTCTGACGTTCAGCCAATAAAGTATCATAACTGATGCACCTGCTGCATTTTCAAGGTCATAGAGGTGTTAGCTTGTTTGCTAAGCAAGAATAAAATTGTTAGTAATAGCAGTAAAAGTATGCACGTAATTAAGTTGATCAAATAGAGAAACAAATGATACGTTGTTCCATTCACTTAAAGAAACAATGAGTGTGTGAAACAGAATGAGAGCGAGATGCAGATCCACATGCCAAAAAAGACCCACAGAAGGGTTGCCAGATGCCTCCTACCTCTGCATTCTAGTCAAACATAATGTCTCCTGCTTTCCCTGCAGTCTTGTCAGGTATAAGAAACTATCCAAGGGTGAATAATGTTGATGGTTTACAGTACCATCAATACTCTCAGCTTTGAACAATGCAGACACAGCCTGTTTTATGGTTCCTCCATTCACGTTCTATTGTGTGGCTGAACACGGTCCATTTACACCTGGATCAACATAATGCAGACCTACCTGCAGACCTCCTACTGCTTCTCTGCCTCTCTGCTTTTCTCGCTAGTGTGCTATATATTAATCCTTGCTTTATTCTTTTTCCAGACGCACTTTATTTTAGAGTACACTAACGAGATGTGATAAGCTATACTTTTGAATTGATATGGTTAAAAAGTTAAAAGCAAAGTGAACCAATAAACTCCAATAAACAGTAATAACATTTAATAATCCATCATTTGTATTAAATTAGACAAAATCTAGAAGTAATGTGGTCTATATTTGACACCAAACATATAAAAGTTATATGCTTAGTAATCTGATAAAGATGTAAAGTAAATCCATAATTTGCATCAAATTATGCAAAAAATAGAAAAACTATGGTCTTTACTAAATAGTAAACAAGACAGTTATAAGATAAGTACACTAATAACACATACACATCCATAATTTCTATTCAATTAAGAACCTAACTCTTCTGAATATGCATTCAGTTTTTCATGATTTTGAAATTGAGATAGTCCTGAACAATGTGATGACCAGGTCCAGTTCTGTGGCTTTGTGACCTCACACATTGTCACAATGTCAAATATTTTCATAATTTAAGCAGAACAGCTAATTCGGTAAGTAAGAATTTATTGAGCAGAGCTGCTCTGATGTTGCAGTACAAAAAGCAGTGCTGGCTCAGGCACATGTGAGCTGACCAATCAGAGCAGAATGGGTAATCAGGAAGAGGGCCCTAAACAGACAGGAGCTAAAACCCCAGCATTTCAGACAGTGACAGAAAAGTATGACAAACTGATTGGACTGATGTGTTTTTGGATCATTAAAGCATGTAAACCTGTTTTAGTAGTAACCCAAAATTAAATTGTGAATCTGAATATGAGTGTTTTATATCCCCTATAAGGATTCTCATCAACGTGATCACGTCTTTTCATTCAACCAGAACATTCAGGATTGGTACACGGAAAGATCTCTCTGCTCAATGACTTGCCACACGAGCACACAGCCCCCGTTGCCATGCGAATGCCACACCTCCCAATCACTGCGACAACCAAGATGGCCGAGGGCCCCGACTCCCCCAGCAGCCCTGTTGGTTCTTGCTCCTCTCCAGTCTCTGGTGCCTCACCTACTGGCCAATCAGCTGCTAGTGCCAAACAGACACAACCAATTGAGGAGTCTCCAGTTCATCCAGGTGATTGATGGTCCCCGCTATATCTAAATAGACCTCTCTGTTGTTGTTGTTGTTGTTATTTTCATGACATCAGTGTAGGATGATTTATTTGCAACATTCAATTTCCTTGTTCTTGTTGCTTTTAGTATCCTCTACATGGACTCCTACACCTATCAGAGCTCTGGGATCTCCCCACCTTCAAGGTGAGCCATGCTCTCAGACACACATGCTATCCTGTTGAGACACTGCACATTACAGATTTGATTTACAATGACTGTCTTTTACAGAGAAAGCAAATTCAGCTCCAGCGAAGTCGGTCACCTACTCAGGGCTGCTGCAGCATGACGGGTGAGTGAAAGGTGGCATCTTTAAGGACAGGTAAGAGATGTTTTGCATAGGCATCATTCCATGTTCTTCTGTGCTCACATCCTGCAGAGATGGTGACAGATCCTTCGGGCAGGTGGGAGAGAGGAGGCGAGAGCTAGTGAGGTCACAGACTTTGCCACGGAACATTGGCGCTCAGGCTCGTCGGTCCATCTTTGAAAGACTGGACTCAGAAACGAGCAACAGGTAAAGGCTGTTTACCATTGCATTTGGATGAAATTAGCATTGAAGTTGTTAACAAAACACTGAAACACTCTTCACTCCTTTCCCTGCTTATGTACAGTCGCCCCAAACCAGTGGACTCTAAACCCAAGCTGAAAAGGTCTCAGAGTTTCGGGGTGTCCAGTGCCAGCAGCATCAAACAGATCCTGCTTGAGTGGTGCCGCTCTAAGACCATAGGCTACCAGGTAAAACACCAATTATAAATGTGCAGACACAACCGTCCCAAAAATATTCACATTCACATTCAGCATATTTTCTAACACTTGGTCAGATGCTATAAGACTCCACACAAGTTCAAAGCTTTTAAATGCAATTAAGTATGCTTGTTTCATCCCATTTGTTACAAACTGCACACATGTAACAGTATTGCTGACTATTTTTCAAAGCAGATCATAGCTGATTACATGTTTTAAGATATTTGTCTTCCAGCCAGACAGTCATTGACAGTTGAGTACGGCATGAAGATTAATTGACAAATACTTCCTTAAGATAGGTAACCCTGTGTATCTTGGTGTCTTTTTTGTGGAAATTATTTAATTTTTGCGCAAAATGTAATGGAAGCTGGTGCTGTGTTCATGTTCTCTTGGGAAAGCGTTAACATCTGAGCTTTCAAGTTGGCAGCAGATCAGCAGCAGCAAAGTAAATGCAAGAAGCTCATAAATCCACGTTATCCATTTCATGATGTTTTCCAGCTGGTAGTCTGTTGGGGCTGGCTGGGAATGCACTGTTGTTCCTCAAGCTTAAGTCCTAGATAACCGAACTTTCTACCAGCACATGAACACACCACATCAGCTGGCTTCCTGGCTTACAACTGCGATATCATGCCAAAATAATATAACTTTTGTCCCCCCCACCCAGTGTCTCCCTGTGGTGTGACGGTTGTTGCTGCTGTTGCAGACAGCCACATGGCCACCTCTTACAGCTTGGCCACTGTCCCAAGCAAAAAACACCTATACAAATCCCAATTTCTCCTAGAAATCCCAACTTCAGTGTTAAGAAGTAAAACACAAGTTTCTACAGTTTTTCCACTGTTCCACTGTTACCTGGGGAAACCAGGGGAAAACAATGCCTCCTCCTGTTTTGGGTGCACATGGCAGACATGCTTTGTTTGTGCTGTATCTCAACCTTTATTTTTCTCCTTGTAAAATCAGGCCAAATAATATAGAGACCATCAGTATTTAATTCAGAATGATACATTAATGCAGAAAAGTTATTGCATGATTTTAAATTTAGTTCTGTATTTTACAGGAGGCCAGTGTAGAGAGGTTAATATGGAAGAAATATGTTTTCTCTTATAAGCTCTTGTCAGTATGTGCGCAGGAGCTGGATCAGCTGGACAGTCTTTACAGAGTTGTTGGGGCGGCCTGATATAAGGGAGTTACAATAATCCAGCCTTGAGGTAACAAAAGCGTGGACTTCTCTGCATCTTCTTGAGACAGGATGTTCTTGTTTTTTGCAGTGTTATGTAGGTGGAATAAGTCAGTCCTTGAAATATGTTTCATGTGGGAGTTAAAGGACAAATCCTAATCTAAGATAACTCCCAGATTCATCACTGTTGTGCTCTAGGCCAGAGTAATGACATCCAGAGTAGTTATATCAGAGATTAGATAATGTTTTACTGAGACGTTTAGGGCACAACACAATAACAATAATGTCTTGTCTGAGTTTAAAAGCAGAAAATTGTGGGTCATCCAGGTTTTTACATCCTTAATACACGCCTGAAGTTTAGCTGATTGATGAGTGTCATCTGGCTTAATGCATAAGTATAACTGTGTATCATCTGCATAACAATGAAAGTTTAGTGGGTATCTTCTAGTGATACACCCTAAAAAAAGCATATATATAAAGTGAATAGTATTGAGTCGAGCACAGAACCTTGTGGAACACTATGACTAACTTTGGCACAGTAGGATTCATTGTTTGCAAACAATACAAACAGAGATTGGTCAGATAAATAGGACTTGAACCAGCTCAGTGCAGTTCCTTTAATACCAGTTCTATGGTCTAGTCTTTGTAATTAGATATGATGGTCAATGGTGTCAAAAGCTGCAGTAAGATCTAACAAGACTAGCACAGAGACAAGACCTTCGTCAGCTGCAATTAAGAGGTACTTTGCCAGTTTAACCAGTGTTGTTTCAGTGCTATGATGCACTTTAAAACCTCATATGAACTGTTGTTACGTAGGAAGTCACACAGCTGATGGGCAACTGCTTTCTCATGAATCTATATCTGCCATGCAAAATCATGCTTACATTTAGTATTTTTCAGAGATGTTTGTAAGCAGTCTTATAACTTCGAGGCTAGCTGTTCGAGCTTCTTCGAGCACATATGCTAAGCTAAGCCAATTGTCTCTCAGTCCCATGTTCTCACTGGACATGAGAGTGTATCATTATCATATACAATCTAACTATTGGAAAGAAAGTGAGTAGGCTTTTTTCCCAGAATGTATTCCTTTAAAAATGAATAAGGCACACTCATATATCCTGCGTTACTGTAGCCATTCCAGAGTTAGCCAATGTAAGAAAAACATTCATAAAGATTTCAAATGACCGGCGGAAAATAACTATTTACACAATTTGTCAGAAATGTGCTCAATAAAGCTCCAGCACTTAGTATTGACATGAGAGAGACAAATAAGTTTTAAATGAGCCCAGCCCCTCTCTATCTTTCATATAGCTTTAACCTGTCAGTACACAGTGTAGCGTTAATGTGTTTAACATCTACCTCTCAGCCATATAGGTGTATGGAAGTGAGTGCTATTGTGAATAAAGGTGTGTGTGTGTGTGTATGTGTGTGCTTTGTGTTGAGGGTGCAGGATTAAGATCATTCGAGTCATGGTTGAGAACATTGCTGCACACTGGTAACCTTTTTCCCTGCAACAGCCTGTGCCAGCTGCTCCATGTGGCTTTGGTTATAGTCAAGCCAGGCAAAGCCAAGACTCTTATTAAAAGCGGGCAAACATTCACACACACACACACACACACACACACACACAAGACAGATTTTCATCTGATAACTTGACATGTTGCATTTCATTCAGCGCAAACTCCAGACTAATAAAGGACAGCCTTGCAATGACATGAGTTCAAAAGCATGTAACAGACCAAAGTCAAGAGGAGAGGGGAGTCTGTTTTATCCATCATCATTATGAGCCACACAGTGAATGAGGGGATGGCCTTATGACTTTTTAAAAGTGGTGTTCTTAAACGTCCTTCAGTCTTTAAGTTTTTACTGCTGTCTTCCAGGCACACAAACGGACTGGAGTGACACAGGAACTGACACACACATACACACTTGCCGCATCATCATCCAAATGTCCTTCTTCTCTGTTTCTCGGTAGAACATTGACATCCAGAACTTCTCGTCCAGCTGGAGTGATGGGATGGCTTTCTGCGCTCTGGTGCACTCCTTCTTCCCCACCGAGTTTGACTACAACTCTCTGCTGCCCGCCCACCGTAAAGACAACTTTGAACTGGCCTTTAGGACTGCAGAGTGAGTGATACCAGAATACGAAGACAAGGCAGCTTTTTGGAATTCTGTGTCTGTGTCCCTGATATGATGATTATCATGGGTTTTGATCAGTTACAGATTTATTGTAGAACTGATCATGCTTGGGTTTGATCCATATCATTGTCAGATCACAGCAAAATGGCTTTGTTTTGGGTTCATATTGATGTGGTAAACATCTACTTGCTGGTCACAGTTACAGTGTATTGATTTTAGGTTTATTGGAGAAACACTTATGTTGTCTTTCCCTCTGTCACTGATATGAGAAGACGGGTACCAATCTCTGTTTGTGCATTAAAGATGTTATCGATAACATTCCACCACAAGATGTGGCATTACTCCTCCCATCTAAAACTGCATTTACGCCACAGCAGCACTGTTGTTTATCTGCCCTTTTGAGTGGTTCTGTTTGTTGCACTAGATTATATTAATGCTTATGCTAGCTGGCTAACTATAATGTTGCTAATGCTTGCTGCCTGAAGTTAACATTGCTGAGGCTAGTTAGCGTAAACATTTCTAATGCTAGCAAGGTAACGCTGGCTAGCTGATGTTATGGTAGGACAAAATGGCTGCACACTGGAGAACTCAGTCATTTTTAGGTTTCCATAAACTGGCAACAAAAGATTAGTACCATGTGATACCAGTGGCATCATGCTATTGGCTGACAGAAGCTTGAACCAACCATCAGAAATTTTACGTATCATCAATTTGGACCTGTAAAACCATTTAAAATTATTGATTTGTAATCATAATAATGTCTTGAAGGAAAAGTAATACCTTTATTCTGCACATTTCTGCAAGCTCTGTAGATGCCTCATTTAAAAAATATATATTTGTCTACATAGAAATATCATCAATGTGACTTTCAAAGCCTCCAGTGTATTTTGACATTTTTATGGTATTTCTATATTTCTATATTCTTATTAGTCATTTCCTGACAAAGTAGGTGAGCCTTACTGTTGAGAAATGTTTTCTGAGAAATAACTTAATTTTGTGTCAAAGTCACTACATTTAAACTTTTATTCAAATGTCATTGGCATAGTGACGTATGACTGTAGTGTTTATCCTCCAATAGGATTATAAAAGCAGCATGGCTCCTTTAAGATATAGGGCAGTGTATAGTGTGTGAGTGGTAAAGATTGGATTGTTTTCAGAGCAGACCATCCAGCAAAGACTTAACTATTAACTATATAATATGTAAGCGATCTGCATAAAAAAAGTCTATCTAACAACAACTCCCATGTTTCCATGCAACATTCATAAGCCTAATGATAAACCTGTGTTTAGCTTTTCCCAAAGTCAAAATATACTTGCACCAACATCTCCCATGTTCAGAAATTAACACATTAAATTGTTTGTTTAATTACATACTGAGGGACAGAAAAAGTAATTATAAATAAAGTTCTGCAGGTAGAAAGGTACTCCCACATTCGTGTTGCCGCAGTGAGGCTGCACGGTTTGATACTATTGATGCCTGCACAGAGTCCTACAGTGAAACCTCTCTGGCCACCCACACTGTAGCAAGCGATCTAGTACAGAAGTTCCAGACAGATGGATGAACTGATGTTTTTCTTAAAATACTTGGAACAAGTAAAACAAAAAATCAAACAAACAAACAAAAAAACTAACATTGTATTTAAACATAACAGTTTGTGCACGGATTAGACAGGTCATTTACACTAACAGGCTCTTTTTCTAGTTTTGTAGAAAGCAGCTGTGTCTCCCTGAATCCATTCTTTAAACTAGGCAAAGCTAGTCACATCCAGACTCCAGCTCAAAATGTAGCGCACAGACATAAGAGAGGCATCAATCTACACTTGGAAGGAGAGCCAACAAGCGTATTACCCTTAAAGTTGAACTATTCTTTTAAAGCCACAACAGGAATTGTGCTGAAAGAAATCAGCGCTGATTTAAGCCGTTGCTCTCGTCATGCAACAGCAGAAAGACTTATTTGTTAGCACGGAGTCGGTTGTGGTTTCTGAATTTTGCTGGATTGGTCTGAAAGTATTTATTGGCCTTTCAACAATTCAGCAGTTCAACAATGCAATTCCTGACTTTTATGTGGCTGAGTGTCTCTTAATATGTTTTCATTGTTGCTTTTGTTATATTATAGCCCTAAGTTTATATAATGATTTTCCTGCCTATCATGTTTGTTTCACCAGGCTCTTTTGTTTTATGTTTGGTGCTTTGTCTGGCGTAAAGCAGTTCACAACACAGTGCAAGTGTTGCTGCTAGTCTCAGACAGACACAGTTATCATTTTCATGCCCGGCACCCACATTGTATGAATAGGAAATGCACTCACTCCCACCTGTGCTCTCATCACGTGACGTTGAGGTGCTGCACACTGCTACCTATAGGCAGCTAAAAGCAACTGCACGTTAGAGCAACAGAAAGCTGATGTAAAGTTAATGGTGCAGAGTTCTTCCTGCAATTTAAAGGGCAAATTATTCAGACAGTAAGGCGCACCTTCACAGGCAAATTGCATACATTTTCCATGCCTGTAGTAATGTCACTGTAACATTTGTCGAGGCACATGTGATCGGCAACTATTTTTCTGTACGAATGTGGGTTGTGTGCGAGACATTTTGATGTGTAGAATAACACAGAACAACATTTCACATGGGATACTAACCGATCCTGTACTGATCCTGTTGGTGAGGAAAATCTATTAAGCCTACCCTGTATTCCTTGTGCTGATGATAATGAAAATTATCACGCAGAGCAGATGCACACACACACACACACACACACACACACACACACACACACACACACACACACACACACACACTAGCACTCAGCTAAACATACTCTCTAGCTCTCAAGGAACACCAATTGATAAAGCACAAACATGAGTAAAGCACAAGTGAGGAGGATGCTGCTGGCTGGTAGCGGCAGCAGGGTACCTCTTCCTCCTCCTCAGATAATTTCATTGTATTTTCTCCTATGTAGTCATCATCTGATGGTACAGATGATTGTGGAATGACTGGGACAGAAGGACAGCAGCGGGGGACCATATTACCCATATTGCCCCTCAGTGAAAACAAGTGTCACTGTTTAATGTGCTTTAGTCTATGCACCACATAGATCATTTAAATAGGGCCCCGTGGCTTTACAGAGCATGGCTTATTGTTTCCACAGACTGATAGCATCGATACAGGCTGAGCACTATAGAGCATACTGATACAGGCCTGCAGCATGGCTCTGAACATGCTCTCTATCAGGGCTTAAACACTGGCACTCTGTTTAAGAATATGTTTTTCTTTGACTGATAACACTGCTGCAGAATTAAGCTGATTTGAATGAAAAACAATCTTCACTTGGTCACAGAATCAATCCTTCATATATAGAGTCAGATTTAGACTTGACCTCTTAAAGAGATCACGCATCTGTATATATATGAAAGTGTATATGAATTATTACAAGCATAGTGTTGTTCTTTGGCCCCTCAAAGCATGTTTATTGGCAAGTAAATCAGTATTTTCATCAGAACTATGCATGCACTGTATTAGATGCAGATTATGGCTTTAGAAAGGTTAGATTGATATACCAGGCTGGTATTGGCTGTTTATCACTGTTTTCTTGATACATTTCTGCCACAGTGTTTACCTCCCACATCACATACATATGGAATGGTTAGTCAACAAGAATCAACTGAAAATTAATCGTTTCAATACACAAAAATTACTAAACAGTCTCTGGTTCCAGCGTCTTATGTGATGGTTTGCCATTTCTTGCAAACTCTATATTTTTGCATTTTGGACAGCTGGTGTGAGAAAACCAGCAATTCTAAAGAAATGTGATTACATCTTCTGACATTTTGCAGTGCAATTAATAGATTAAAGAAACCTTCAACTGATTCAGCTGAAACATTTTCACCAACTTCTACACATGTGTGCATGTATGCTGTTTCACTGTCCAAACTTTCTGTTTTGGTTGGGTTATGGCAGCAGTCTTGTGAGTATAAAAAGTAATCACAAGTCATTTTTGAAAAAAAGAAAAGACATCATGTTCAAATAATTCGAATAGTACTTCAGTCAAAGTTGAATGTACTGAAGTATCAAAAGTAATTTTCTGGCAATAAATATACTCATGTTTTAAAAGTACATGTAAAAGTAAATCGAACATGTATTTATGTGTATCATAATGTGTTCTATGGGTCAAGAAATGATCGGCCTGGCCGAATCTGATATTCAGCGTTTTTCTGATTATCAGAATCAGTTTTTATTTATTCATTTTATTCTAATGCCAATAGAATACATTCATCTAAAACTGCAGTATTGTGGCTTGGCAGTCTGCAAAGTCACTAAGGATATTACATTAATATAGTGGAGTTAAAAGGTCAATATTCAAACTGTAGTGGAGTGGAAGTATAAGATAGCAGAAAATTGAAATACTCAATAAAAGTAGCTCAACTGCAGTACTTGAGCAACTGTATTGATGTACAAATGTCCCTTTATGCTATAGAGGAAAAACTCTTCCTTACAGTGGAGCGTTGAGGATGAGTTCAGGAGCCTCGCAGCTCTGTGGTCTGGTGTTATGGCAGCAGATGCTTGCTCCGCTCTGACTTGTGTTTCTCTGTCCGTGTCTCCAGGCTGAAGGCAGGCTGCGACCGGCTCATCGAGGTGGACGATATGATGATCATGGGTCGTAAACCAGACCCTATGTGTGTCTTCACCTACGTCCAGTCCCTCTACAACCACCTGCGCAAGTTTGAGTGAAGCTCAAGAGCAGAGGATCCCTTCTGTTGCATGGTTCTCCCTCCAGACTCATCCTCTTCTTCATTCTTTGTGCCTGACATGAGCTGATTGAGATCTGCAGCTGGCATGGGAGCAACCTTGAAAAGACTAGACTGCTCCCTGGTGGTGGAGTGGTCACCATTGGTTCACATGCTGCAGCCAAACTGCCATCAGCTCAGTTCACAGATACACAGTGGACAGTAACTGATTGGGAGAACACTGTGTGATGTCAGCTGTAATGAAGAGGATGAATTTACACACGAACGTCAGGGTTGGTTTATCAGCAGTAGTTTTTGTGTGTGTGTGTGTGTGTGTGTAGTTGAGATATATTGAATGCAGAGCGCAACCATTGCTTTGTTGTACAAAACTTTATTATCATCACACCTGTTTGACAGTGAGTGTCCAAATTAACCTGAAATCTTGCAACAATGGAGAGGATGTATGTTCCATAAATGTCACAGAATAAGTCATTTAGTTTGTGATGAAACCGAGCACGGAGTGTGGCAGAATATCTGACTGGATATTACAGAAAACACAAAGATGTGTTTGTTAAATGCAGCTGACTGCTGACTGACATGTACCTCCACATATGCTGTGATATTGTGTTATCGAGATGATGTTGAGATACGGAAAAATAAATTGTATTGTTTGGCACCTAAAAGTGGATATTGTGTCTTTACTGCTTTACTGGGTACCAAAGAGACTCATTTCTGTATTGTGATGAATAAGGAAGGATGATAAAATGTGACAATACCAGAATGTTAAACCTGTGACACAACAGGGGAAAAAAGGAAAATGAATGTTTAATCATGACATCTTTGGGACTGTGGCACCCGATCCTTACTTTAGGCTACATCTCCATGTTCAACTTCAGTGTTTGGTCAATTTTTCTTATCTAATGTATGTTTATTAATATTGCAACATCCAAACCAATGACAAACACATTCTAGAATGTTCTCCAGAATAACTTCAAAGGTACTGCATGCTCAAAAAACATGCTGAGTGCAAAACATGACAAAGCCCAACTTTACACTTCTAAAGGTTAACTAAACAATGTTAATCAGCCTGCGAGCTGCTGCCACACATTTAGCTATCACTGTTGAAAGTTTGTCGCGTGTAGACGTGTCAAGGTGTCTCAGATGAAAACTATATACTGTAGTCTGCCTTTGGCACTCACATTGACAGTTAATGCATTTAACTTTGTTCCTGTGGAGAAAACCAAGCGGCAGGGCTTTGAAGCTGAACTTGACATGCAGTAGACACTTCTTTATCCATTTCTGCTTGAGGAATTTTGATTCTGCTCACTATAGATGTTGGTGTTGCATACTGAGAGAACCAAGATGCCACCATAAATAGCCCAACTTCTCAAAGTCTTGTGTTTATGTCCCAGAAAGCACTATTTCTGCATTAAAAAGCCAAAAGAGGTGTGTGAAACCGATGTAAGTTGGACTTTGTTAAACTTTACAGGACATCCCAAACAGCCTCCTGCTCCCTCCAACGTGAAAAAAAGGCTAAAGCTAAGTGAATGGCTCATGTGTCCCACCTAAAGATACCAGGCATCGACTACAACTTGTCAGCACTTGAAGAGACGTGTGATGAAGAAGAACTTCAAGCAGTTGTTGTCTGTGTCTGTTGCCTGGTGTCTGTTTCTTTTTCTGTTTTTTTGTTTTGTTTTCTGTTTTCATTCTAGGAACTAACCTAAACCTCAGACAGTGATGATCAGAGGAGACTTTAATTTAACCTTTAATCCATGGTAAGACAGATGACCTCAGATTGTATTCAACATCCATGGATAACATCTGCAGGAACTGTTCAAGACTGGACTATTGGCTTATCTCCTATAGACTACGCAATAATATTCCAGCCTGCGAAATCTCAGCTTCTCTGCTCACGGACTACTGTACGACTAGACTGTCCTTAGTGATGTTTTTATGGAAGTTTGATAAGGATTTTGACAAACATGTCAAAGCTCTCATCACTGAGGTCAAAATTCAAGATTCGTCTAACGTGAGCAAATGGAGTTAGTGAAGCAGAGAGTGAAATCATTTCATTACGAAGGAAGCCAAAAAAAAAAAAAAGGAATTGATTGATGAAATTAATTCATTGGTAAACAACAAACTATTGTCAATAGAAAACAACATAAGATTGGAATCCTTACAGTCAAAATTGGATGAGATGTGTCGCGTGAAAGCAGCAGAGCTTATATAAGATCAAGAGCTAACAGGATCGAACAGGAGGAAAAAGCTTCATCTTATTTTCCCGGCCTTGAAAAACAAAGATAAATAAATAATATTATGGACAATATGATACAAGATCAATGATGAAATATGGATTTTTTTTTACTGCAGCCTTTATTAAGCAAAATATGAGAGTTCAGAATGGGAAGAGTGAGGAAGACAGAACCCTGCTGGATGAGGAATTAACTACAACAGAAACTGATAATGCATTGAAACAAATGAAAAATAGTAAATTGTCAGGAATTGATTGATGAACTTACTTCTGAATTTCTTGAACATTTTTGGGATGATAGTAGGGAGTTTCTATGTATAGCCTTTTTGGAATGTATTCAAAAAGGGTATTTATCCTAAACCACAAAGACAGGTTTAATAACCTTATTACCTAAACCAAAGAACACCTGTTGTTGCTACACAACTGGAGACCAATTACTGCTTTGTAATGACTATAAACCACTCGCCCTATGCTTATCGTCTTCAGCATGTCCTTGGGAAACCTACACAGGAATATCAATCAGCCTTTATAAAGGCAAGATATTCACATCCATATCAGACTGAATCACTCATTGAATCAGACAGTCTCATTTTGTTTGCAGACTTTTCCAAAGTGTTTGATATTGTGGAACATGAATTTATATTTAAGGGCAGGTGAAGGGTTTTACAGTTATTCCATTTTTTTTTAAATAATAAAATCTATAGCTATATTTCCTTAATTCAGAAATGACACCACAATTCAAAATTGTACATGAAATCAGACAAGGATGCAAATGTTTACCAAAACTGTTAATATGATAAATAAATAAAAAGTTCAATATAATATAATATAATATAATATAATATAATATAATATAATATAATATAATATAATAAAAATAAAAATAAAAATAAAAATTAATTCACAAGGTCTGGATTTCATCTGAAAGAATGTGTGGTGTTTCCTCTCCATTCATGCACTGAAGTTAGTATTGAAACCACCCCCGTAAAAACTGAGGTAAATTACCTAGGTCCAACAATATCTAAAGATATACAGAAATTGATTTAAACAGTGAACTTTAACTTCATATAGAAAGACAAACCCCACTACCTAAAACAAATTCTCACATTATAAAGGCCTATGATCATGGCGGTCTGGCACAGCCTGGCTCAGTATGGTTCTGTATACCGAGGCTCTTACTCCAGAAACTTGGAGGGTTTGGATTTTTGATGAGCTGTGACCTTCAGATCTTCAAACTACCTGTCAAGCTGTCAACACTTCCACAGACAAATTTTGCATCACTTGACAATAATATTAACCCAATCTTCACGCCACATGGCGCCACCTTGTGGAATAATAGGACCACTACAGTCCATTATGTAGGCTGTTCAAACAAGAATGGTACGAAAAAAAAAGGATTTTATTTGTAGCTGATGTGACGAATGAACATGGCCGATTCATACAGTTCAGTTTATGTACTGAAAGTTGAATGTTGATTGCTCCTACAGAGAATTCTGTCGCATTTGAGAAGTTATTCCGCCTCCTTTAAAACACGTGATACAAAAATATATTCAAATTAAATTAAACTTCCGGAATTGAAAACTGGTGAAATGTTCATCGGTGAAAGGAAATGTAACCACAAGGTTATTAGACCTTACAATGCATTTGAAGTCGCCAGCTCAGTTGAGAATTGACAAACACTGATAATGAATAAATACTGTAAGTATCTCAAATGGCCGTTAGCTCCTAAAATAACAGAACTGCAGTATAAAACATTCCTTAGCGAGCTGCTGTAATTTTGTGTAAGAGGTTTGATTCTGAAGTAGATCCATGTGTCCATCGATCCCCTATTCTTTTCTTGCTCAGTCACATTCCAGTTTTGGCAGGATCTGTGTGGCTGGTTAAACAGTGGAACTGATAACCCATCCAGATTATGATTCATATGGATGATCCCTCAAGAAAGATGTCAAACATGGTCAACATAATTATCTCACTGGGTAAATATCATATACATACATGGAAATGAAATAACAACAAAGCCTCTATAACCCTTTTAATCTAAAAATGATTGTAAACAATACTCATCTACTATAAAACTGATGTCTGAGAATAGTGAGTTCCTAAACAAACCAGTATGAAGCTGTGAGTGCTAAAGGAATATTCCCTTATATTCCCTTCCCCTGTATGTATGTATGTATGTATATAGGCAGAGCAGTTGAAAGCAGTTGATAATCACATAATGTATTGCAGCATGACAAGTCTGAGGATTAGAGGCAGAGGTGAATAACACCTGGATTTGCTGGGTGGGTGGTGGATGGTGGATGGTGGGTGCGGGGTGTCCCATGTGATATAAGAAGCGCTCACTCCTCCTCAGAGGCCGGGCAGTGTGTGTGAGTGTGTAGTCATGGCTCTGTTCATGGACTCGGACTTCTCTTTGCTCAGGCAGAACCAGCAGAAAGATGCGATGGATTTTAAGGCGTTATTTGGAGAACATGATCACTGTAAAGGTGAGTTCAGTATAGATTACTATATTGTATATTCTTCTGTCAAATGATGTCTTTTGATTTCAATTCATTTATATTTTATGTATATATGTATCTGAATTATATGTTTTTGTTTATGTTTACATGCATATCTTCTGTTTTCGTAAAGATAATGAACATGTAATGGTATGATATGTAAGGGTGAAAAAACAAACAAACAAAAAAACCCATCACATGTAAATGATTCATGGGATTGATAAGAGAGCCAACTAACATGAAACTTTTTTGCATGAAAATAATTCGATGTCAGTTCACTTGTTTCTAATTAAAAAGACGATTTTTACGGAATCATGACAGAAATGCACAGAACTGTCTAAATTTTAAAAAAGAAAAGAAAAAAAAGAACCTAAAATGTCAAATAAGCCAAAATAAACATCGAACAAAATCGAACGTGTATATATATACACGTTCGATTTTGTTCGATGTTTATTTTTTATATATATATACAGCAAGCAAACTGCTTTAATATAAATATAAATATAAAATGAAAAAATATATTTCAGTAATATGAAATTGATTACATTATTTTTGAGCAGGCCTGTAGTTTTAATTAACATACCCGTCTCTCATTTTAATAGACTAGCCTACTATAACATGCACACAGTTCGAAGCGTGTCTGCTTTAAATAATCAGCTCAGATCGAAATGTTACTGCTTCCTTTTCCCTCCCCAAAACCTTGTTGCATTTACCTCCAACTACAATTTTATTAAAGTCTGTATTTATTACGTTGACTGTCTCACTCCAATTTGTGCTGTCTTCCATCAGAGGATGCCCGAGCTGAGAGCGCAGCGTCCTCCCCGGAGCCGGGCAGGGCCGCCGGCCTGATGGAGGGCCAGAGGAAACGGAAGCGGACCATCTTCAGCCGAGCCCAGCTGTCCGAGCTGGAGCAGGCCTTTGCCGTGACTCCCTACCCGGACATCACCCTGAGGGAGAGGCTGGCGGCGCACACACACCTGCCCGAGAGCAAGATACAGGTGAGTCTGCTGCTCTGGGCTCTGCTCACAACCCCCCCCCCCCCCTTTTTTTTTTAAACTCCATAAAACTACACATAGAACATGTCTCATGATGGTTCAGCTGCTTTTTACAGGTCAGAGTTGTATTTCATTGGATGTGCTGTAAGTCATAAAACATAGAAGAATCATTACTGCTCCCATCGTTTTATTTGTGGCTTCACTTCCTCCAAGAACAGAGCTGGTCCTGCACAGAGGAGGCAGGTACAGATGTAGGCCTACTGATCCAGATTTTTCCTCCATTGCCATTCTGATACCTCAGCTTTTTGTCTTGGCTGATCCCAAGCACCATACCAGATCATTATGTAACAAATTTAAATTGTTATAGTAATTTTTAACAGCTGGATGATATATGGATGATATGTGCTGTCTGTCCTTGAAGTTGTACAGTTTCACTGGATACAGGCTACATGCAGTAAAATATCTGCTGGCTGCATACAGATGAGGGCGATGCTGGACGCTGCTGGGATAAATCTCATAAATACGTTATTCTGTTTTCGGATCAGTGCATGGACTCGTGTACTCGCAGACGGGGACTGATTACTTTTCGACGCCTTCATGCTGTTATGTAACTGCAAAATTGCTGGACAGTATCTGTCCCTAGCAGCCCAGCAAAAGTGTGATTAAAATTGCAGAGACATAACAAGGCTTGCCATTTTCCACAGGTGTGGTTCCAAAACAGAAGAGCCAGGAGTATCAAGACCGGGAGACTCCCCAAGTCCACAAAGCCTGTCCTGGGAGGTCGAGGGGTTGTTGACCCCTCCGCCGGTCCCGTGACCTCTGCTTTCCTCACCTCCACCACCTTGGCAGACATCTTCAGGCCGGAGCAGAACCACTCTTGCGAGGATGTCCCGCAAATGTATTCCGACTGGATCCAGATCTACAGCAACACTGTGTCCTCACCTCCATCTTCCTCCTCCCTCCACCAGCAGCCCTCACTGGGCTCCTCCAAACCTTCGGAGTCCCATCATCTCTGGGAGGAGGAGCAGCAGCACCAGCGGCAGCACCTGGGACCAGCGCTCCCTGGTTTCCTTCCTGGTTCCTTCCCTCAGCCCATCACGAGGCAGCCTCACCACTCGGCCTCCACCCGGCCCTACCAATCCTTCAGGAACTTCAAACCCCAGACGATGGCTCCATCCGGGGCTCATCAGGCCGTGTACGGCGGTGGCATTGCAGGCGGAGGCCACACCTCTGTAGACCAGGTCGTCCCTTCCCACCCTCAGCCAGTGTACTGGGAGGTGACTCAGGGCCAAGGACACCACCTCCCACACCACCACCATCACCACCCACAAATGGGACCTCAGACCTCTATGGGCTACATCTCAGACCTGATCTACAATGCTGCTATTGTCACCAACTTTCTAGAATTCTGATCAGTCCAGATGTGGAGCCTGGGCGGTGGGAAACACTAACACTGAGGCTTTTACTTCTGTCAGTATTTCCCTTGAGTGTGTCCTGTGACACCACAGTTGATCGTCTTGTGTTTGTCTACATAGAGTTGAGTTGGTTTCAAGTTGTCATAGGTTTATCTGTTGTCTTGTTTCGTTCAGTGTGTTCCACTCATGTGCAAAACATTAGGGAGCAATTTGATTCCTTACATCCCGTTTCAGTTTAGAGTATTTTACATTTGCTTTGGCCCAGCGAGTCAGTAGTGAACACTAAATGACATACTCACACACAGAATACAAACATTTAATTTCAGCACAAGTTTTTGTGCCTGGAACTGAGCACATAGATCTCACGTCAGATGCACGGCAGCAGGAGCAAAAATCTGATATCGAATTTAGAGGGAACAATTCATTTCAGAAATTTCTTTTGGTTGGTCAACAAAAGAAGTGCTGTAGCTATGCTGGCTAACAGTCAGCCACCGTGCCAGCTAAGGAGCGCCAGCTGTATTGCTAGTTTCCCTCACTGACTCAGAGGCGCTGGGGTGTTAGGGAGGACTGGTCTGGCAACAAGGGAACTAAGAAATGACCAGTAAATGCAGTTTGATTACTGTCAAATGTTGTTGTCTGTTGGTAGTGTAAATGGTGGTTTAATGAGCTCCAGCTGTGTTTCAGATGATGAGACACATAAGGGATGTAAATATCCAAGGACTGGTGTCTGGAACCAAAACAAACTTTTTGCTTTTTGGCTTGAAGAACAGAAACTGATTCTGTGAAGTAAAATCATCATGTTGTCTCGTATGAATGTCACATTTACTGGAGTTTAATATCAAACTTTAGACATCGTCATCTACAGTATATTTATAGCAATAAATGAAATGAAAGCTTATTTCTCACAAACTTCTGATAAAATTACATTGATGTTTATTTTTTTCATACAATCTTAAAGAAACAACCACTGCAGGTGATGTTCGGATGATAATTGGCTACTGTTTGACATTTTTATTAAACTTATTAAACAGAAAAAAGGGAACTGCAGTGTGTATACACCTACCATCTCTGCACTAATTAAAGAAATGATGATTGATGATTCAAACTCACCTATAAACCCAGGTGCTCAGTGTTGTAAATGCCCCTATAAATGTTTAGCAAAATGAAAACTGAGCCGAAGCAGCTGCAAGCTTCTGTGTGTGATGTGGACGGGTCAAGATTCATGTTTCTAGCCTTATTTTGATGTTTCCTGCACAAATAAAGGACTGACTGAAGGATCCACCGAGCAGCTCATAAACACAGACGTACTTGACATGTTCTCCTCTAACAGATGCCTGTTTTCCTTCTCTAAGCTGAACCGTGCCATGTTTAATGCTGTGACCCCACAAGTATTATCTTTCAAAACATCCTGATTAAAATGATTCCTTGTGGTAAGATACCATGAGAGAAATAATTATTTTCCAAGTCAAAATATTTTTTTTTTCATATCTCCCTGTACTGTAAGTACCAGGAGGGGTTAGATGGACAGAGGGAAGGAAACAAATAAGAACTAAATTAAAGCCAGAGCTCAGGGTCTATCAGCTTACAGGCTCTGTAATTCTGCCTGGATTTAAGTTTTGAAATATTACATGAGAGGTATAATACAGAGGCAAATATGAGCACTGGACAGAGATCTCTGCATATCACAATCATCTTTAATACCGAATAATCTTTCAATAAACCTTTAATCCGGGTGTCAAATCTCAGATCTTAGGAAGATACTGTTTTTTGTATTCCAGATGTAGTTACATCTTTTAATCTTTCCACTGATATGATAGGACGGAATAAGAAGTGGAGGGGATGGTTTACAAAAATATGAATTCATATCTCAGACAGGGGATCAGAGGGAACAGATCTTCTGTGTCGGATTGAAATGTTTTGAAAGAAGAGACATGGTGTTATTGTCCTCTGGATGATAAGTCTTCTATCACGGCTACTGTACCGCAGGGAGCAATAATCACTTGTTTTTTTTTCATGTGCGTGTGTTGGTTGGCTCTATAAGTCACTTCTAACCAGATACAGTAAGCACAGATCAGAGGACAGACGATTATTAGCACATCTGTCAGGTGGAGAAGGATATCAAGTCAGACCGGTAAACAGTGTTCAGTAACTGATGCCACAGCTGGTGGGTTATTCAGAAGAGGCAACACTGTGAGGGGCAGAGGTAACAAAGATTACATGGTGGTGATAAAAAAGCATGTCAATTGAAAATAAGATGGGTAAAAATGGACTGATTTAGTCGAGTGATTTGATTCATTTCAAGCCGATTTGAATCAAAAAGCGTCGATATGATAAGTCATGTTTTATCATTTATCCAGGCAAAAAATGAAAATTTATCATTTGCGGTATCCTCAAGGTTAGCAGTAGCCTGTTTAGAGCAGAGGTGTAGTGCTGTTTGTCTACACAATGGCATGCTATGCTGGATCATAGATTTAATAATAATAATCCATACAAATCTGTGTGCTGGATGAAGGCTATTTCAAGATACAGGTTTGCCAGAAAAGCAGCAGATCCATAATAATGTTCCGGTTAAACAATTAATGGCAGTTGGGTTATTGGTAGCCCAGTTTATTATCAGAGAAATACTGTTTAAAATTAAATGTTAATCAGGTTCTCAAATCAATTTAGAGTTCACAAGGTCTATTTCTCAACTCAAATACATCTTTATCACTTTTATAATAAATTCATAAACATTTTCATCACTTCCATTTAAGTCAATTATTTTTTGTTACTTTCCCCCTTGAGGACGCCTTCCTATAATGATAAATAACTTTCTTTTGTGTTGTGAATGATGAATGTAACATGGGATGAATGACAAACATGACTCTGATCAAATTAGCGTGAAATGAATCGAATCACTTGACAATTTATCAGTTCATTCTTAGAGAAATAGGCATTTTCACCACTCTATTTTCAACGCACAGAATTTTTTTTCACCACTAACATAGTCAGTTTTACTTTACATCAGACTCTACATCTGGTGCCAAGCCTGGACCGTTCCCATAATGCAGAACAGAGTACAGCAGTGTACTGTAATTGCACAATTACTCGTGTTCCATACTTACAATTCTGACCAACTTGCAATTTACTTGCACATTTCCATTTTCAGTTCTGCTACTGCCACTCCACAACCCTTCAGAGGCACAAACTGTGCTTTTTACAAGAAGTTTTTTGTTCTTTTACTTTGAATATTCAATTTACTTATACACAATTTAATTATATAAATCATGTCATATGTTTAATATTATAGCCATGATGATTCACAAGTTACAACACAAAGATAACAATATTTACAACTCAAAAACATACATTATTCTGAAATGAGCCATGGCATTTTCACTTTTTGTTTTGCAAGTATATTTTGAAGCTAATGCTTCCACTTCTACTACTCAAAACAGCATTTCTACATTGTGGTTTTGTTACATTTGCTTTATGAAAAGATCCAAGTACCTTTTCCACCACGGCTCAATCTAAACCAAGAGAGAAGTTTGGTAGGTAATGGAAAATAAAAAAGGACAGCAACTGCATTAATAAATATTAACAGTTTATGATATCATAGATCCAACAGATTTCATTTAGAACCAGTTAACTTCTATGATTGATTTGTACATTTTTATTAACTTAAGTTACTTACTCAAAATTACATACATTTTCCTATCAAATGAAAAGCAAAAAGATCACAAAATTTCCTGGAAAAAAACAAAAAAAGTATGTTGTAAATTCAAACGCAGGTTGGTGGGGTTCTGCTTCGAGGGCTGCTACAGCTTACAGTTTTTGCACCTATGGTTCCCCTAGTTCTCCCTCCATGGTCCGGACCAGCACATACAGCTCAGCAAGTCCAACTACAGATGCAGCGATCACTGCCGATATTACTCGCTGGAAAACAAGTGTCAGAAACAAAAACAGGTTACCTTTCAGCAGGGCAGAAACACAACTTCAAGAAGAAAACATCAGAGATGCCTTTTAGTGTAACGCCAGTAACTACAAAAAAACAAAACAAACATGCAGCAGATCTGAACAACCGTCTGACACACAGTCCACCAGAACTGAGTAGAGCATGTTCTATTACAGCGGGAGTTAGTTTAAGGGCTGTTGAACTGAACTGCACTGCATGTAGCTTGGTAAACTTAAGTGGCATCTAGGCGCAGAACATACTAGAAAAATCGAATGTTCTCTTACCGCTGCAGTGTCAGTGAACAGGTACTGACTTCCCATATATGAACAGGCAAAAGCAGCAACCACTGTGACCAGGAAGTTGAATATGGTCACCACCACAGCTTTGACTGATCGCACTGAAGAGTGGAAAACAAGTTCAGATGAAGTTCACATTCATGTAACATATACACACACAAATGTAGCCTCTGCTTACTGGAACTTGTCATGATACAAAAAGCCCTTAAATTGAGATAAGATAATAAACAGTTCATGTGACCAACCTTCTTTCCCAAAATCTGCTAATGTTCCATTGCGGTTGATTTCCTGAAGACAAAAATAGACATATATATATATCACATGGTAAAATATGTGTAAATCTTAAATATGCCTGGTAGTTAAATATGTCTCATTAGTAAGTGTCACATCATGATTAAAAATCAGAGACTGTTAGCTGTTGCACAGTCTTTAATGCATAAGACCTCTACATTGAAATTGTTGATTTCTGTGAAGCAATCTCACAGCACGATATCACATTTTGACCTTTAGACATCAAAATAAGAAAGCTATATCCTTAATACAAAATTATTAAAAAATATTGCATTTAAAAAGGTACCTGAGTGTTCACATTACGTGTGATTCTGTTGTACTCCTCGTTGGCTAGTTTTGCTTTGATCTTCTCGAGACGTGCCACTAGCTGGGGGTTCTAAAGTATGAGAGAAAGTATCATTTCAGTTGTTTGCAGCAGAAGTTTCTTTATAGTAGTTTCAAATTAAGCTCTTTATTCCTCCTTTAGGTTAACATGTCCGCAGTTTCACCTACTCTGGGAGGTTTCACAACCTCAGGCAGGTACAGTGAGCTGTCCTCCAATAACTCATGCAGGTAGAAAGGTTGCCCTGGAGAAAAAAAACAGCCATAAGAATGATTTACAAAATATATTAACATTACATACCAATACTGGCATGGCTCCTAGTAAGAATTATTTATTTGAACATCATGTCAGAACTCTTTTGGTTGCACCATTCATAATGGCTTTGCTGAAGTGGCCATCAGTGAAGCAATCTACACTTGACTATATCATGGGATGTTTATTCATCAAACAATATAAAACACTGCAGATTTATTGGTCAGTATGTTTCTATTATGAAAATCAAAATGTGTTAACAGGCTTTGGGGAGTACTGCTGCCTATGTGGAATTAAGTTGAATAAAGTCTTATGTGGCTCCAGAGGAAGCTGAATGTAATCTGATAAACTGCCCCAGTGATGTCACACACTTCTAAGTTGCATTGTGGTTAATGCAGTTGCCAGGACTTATCACAGTCAGTTTGTTTTTAAGAGAAAAATTGATACAGCAAACCCAGAGATATTACCTACATTTCCCAGAGTGAACCTAGTGACTGAGTGACATCACTGGAGACACTTTATCACTTTATTTAGCTTCCTCTGGAGCTACAAAAGGTCTGCACACATATGCTTGAGTACCCCCAATATCTATATATACATATTAAAAAAAAACAACAAAACAAAAAACAAAACAAAAACACTGTAACATGTAGAATCGTACGAGTTACCCTTTTAGAAAAAAAAGCTTTTAAGAGCCACATCTGTGTTACTCAACTGTTCTTACTGAATAAGTTGAACAGTGAATGGCTCTGAATTCTTCATATCTACATTAGCAAAGCTTTTCTATCATTGTTGTCTTTTTAATGAGAAACCGACTACATACAACAAAAGTGTAAGTAAATGTTGTACATTGGACTTATTGAGTCAAACAAAGCATGCAATGAAATGTGAGCTTTAAACTGATGGTAAAACTAAGCAGTCCCTCAGAAGGACTCACTCCATCTGACTCATTGAGAGGACAGTATCAAGTATACACATTACATTATGCAGTATTAAATACTTCACCATTGCCTTGAAGGTATTTCTGGAGTTTTCTTGCCGTACTGAAGGACAGGGTTGTTGGGCCCGTTTTTTTAAGAGTCTCCTCCAGTTCTTCCCTCAGTTGTTGGGGCAGGGACGAGTCAGTCTTTTCTAATAATTTCGACGCATTGTTTCTGAATTTATCCCCGATGACAAATGTCGTGGCCATTATTTTATCTAGGTGACTGTGACTGAAAGGTCTGACCTGGATAGATGCGGCTACGTAGATAAATATACCTTTTGTCAAGCCGGCTATAAGCGAATAAACAGGTGCCGGTACACATATACTATCAAGAGAAAGGAGCCAAACTATTATTTAGTTAGCAAAAATATCAAAGTTCCGCATCTGACAGTTAACAACAGCTACGGGTAAACACGAAACCAAGTAGGTAGCCATATTGTTTGCCTTGTGACGCGATGACGTAGTGTTCACATGACCTCCTTCTTCTTCTTCCTCCTCTTCTTTTCGTCAGTTGGCAAACAACAAATTGGCGCATTACCGCCACCAATTGGTATGGAATGTGGATCAGGAGGTCTAGTACAATACAAAATAAAAAACAAACAAACAAACAACTACATTCCCTCAATTATGTTGGTTGCTCTGAGGTACTGAAATAGGATCTTATAACAATTTAATGAGTTTTGTTGTAAAATGTCTATTTTAGGTTACGTTTATTTCCCTGAGATTCTGAGTCATTTGCCCTCTCTCTCTTCCTCACACCTCATATCTCTAACAGTTTGACACCACACGCTCTGCTGTTTCTTCTTGGCCACAGTAATCACACCTGCCTGCGCCATGATTTCCTACTTAATACAGAGAACTTCTCAGTCCATACTGGTCCATGGTGTGTTTGAAGAAATTATGGTTCTCAACACTATTGTGTACTCTATCTACTGTGCTGTCGGTGATATAGCAAGCAGTTCTCCTGCAAAAACGCATAATGTTCCAGAGACCCCTTTCCCTAACTTAAATGAAATTCTGGTGCAAAAATGGAAACTCCTATGTTAATGCTTTGATGCATCTGTGTAGATCTGGACATAACTGTGATAGCTGGCAATACAGAACTGTACTGTCTGTAAACTGAGAATAAAACCTTTGTCCTTGTTCTTCTATTCCAGGAATGTTGAGTCCACTGTGGCGTAACTGGTAACGGTACTGTGACGTAACACGTAACGGTACCGTTGGACTGAGGTCTCTGCACCAATTCTGTGATTTTTTTTTTTCGAATTTTTAACAACGGTTCAATAGCATTAATGATTATATAAATTGTTAATGTTAATGATAAGGGGAGAATATTTATCGATTATTCAACCCAAATGTTGCGTGCTGCAGTACACGTGACCTGCTTTGGTGCATTCAATGGCCCCTCATAAGGGCTTTAAACCTAATGGAGTATTCTTACAACTACGCGTGTCACATCAGTATTAAATTATCATCCACTATAAATGCAACAGGCGGTTGGTGTAATTAAAAATAGCACTGCTAGATACTAAAAATAACAATAATGACAGCAAACCAACACTCGCTTTGTTGTTTTATTAACGTGTAGTTGTACGTACGACTCTCAAGTCGTTCCCTGAAAGCAACATCTGCAGCCCGTTGTAAATGCGTGTGCGTAAAGTCCGTCAGGCCTGGAAAGATGGCGGCGTGCGCGTTACGCCGAGGTTTATTGAGCACTGTCAGTAAATACAACAAGAAACCCACACAGAGATTACTGAGTGTCCTTGACAGCAGCAGCGTGTTCGAGGTGAACAGACCGCGGTTACAATGCCGAGCTTGTGGACTAGCCAGCGGTGTTCAGCAGCGGAGGTTCATGTCGTCACGGTAAGAGACGCAGCCAGTGTCCTCCCCTACTAATGCTACAATGCTAAAGACTTTAGCTAACTTAAGTACGAACTCCTCAAGTTGGCACCGTAAAGCCACTGGCCCCCTTATTGTTGAGTGGACGGATGACTCGAGACGGTGCCTGACTAATGTGCAGTCATCGACATTAGACAACAATCAGCAGCCGAAAGTGGAGAAAGTACAGTTGCCCTCTGCTGATTGTCAGCTAGCGAGGCAACTAGCCAGCATGGGTTGAGCAACACCTGGTACAGTCTGATCTGACTGCCTCTAACCTGCTGAGTCAGATAACGTTGAATCACACATTTATACAAGTTAACAACCACCGTGGAAGACTCCTCGTGTAATGGTTTGGCGTGTTAGATAGGGATTGACAATAACAGCATTATGACAAAAACTGATGCAGCAGTCTGTGTTAGCTAACACACTGGGTTGCTGTAAATCTGCGTCTGATCTGAAATGTTCTAAATGAGTCCATTGTTGATTGAGCTGACATACTTTCTAACGTCTTTTGGATGATAAGTTTATGTTGTAGGATTTAAGGTTTAATGCTGGACCACTCACTGTTTACCTAGCACCTGAACAAGTGGACATTACACATTTAATCCTTGATTAAAACTCAGTAACAATTGTAACAACTCTTCTTGCTCTGCTATATTATATGGCCATTCTTAAATTAATTAAATGAAATCAATAAATAATTGGCATCAAAGTCAGCAAAGCCTACATCTCTGTGATGTCTGCTTCAGTACATCATTCAGTTTATAGTATTGCCTCTTCCGTCAACAGAGACACTTCCTCTGCATGTTCAGATTAGTACAAATCAAAATTTTGTTCCTACTCGCAAAAACAATTCAGAAATGGTTTAGAATGTGTCGACGAACAGGACAAAAAACAAGGTAAATGGTTCATCTGAGGTAATAGTTTAGGCCAAGGTTTCTTACATATGTGATATCTTTCTACGTGCTCACCCGGATTTAGGACTAGGTAGCTGGCAAGGTTTAGTCTGAGACAAAAAACAGTGGACAGTTGTGTTCACACATACAGCTCCTGACACAGTAATATCCTGTGTCACTAAAAAAGTGCAACACACTTTTTGTCCACAGTGCTGTTTAGGATTGACACAGTCTGAGATGACCCCATTGTGTGTGTGCATGTGTTCACATGTGCACACACTAAATGATGGTTGCGTTTTCCAGCAGCAGCAGCCTCAATCACACAGACCAGACAATATGTAGTTAAGATGGGACTCGGGGTCATCATCATTTTTAAAACAAGACAATGATTATCTGTTTACTCAGTCAACGTTTATTTACAAGTCAGGACTCCAAAATTAAAAGCAATGGGTTGTTATTGACTATCGATATATACCCCCGAGGGTGAGAGGTCCACCCCCCATAGTCTCACACAGTCCTGTGGGAAACATTGCTTAACCTGTTGTGTCAGGTTATTGTGGGATGCTGTTAGCTATTGCTACAATTAGCACAACTCATGTTTGCTCATGTAATTTCCTGTATAAATGAAGACCACTATGATCAAGCAAGGGTTTTTGCTTCATTCTGGATATGTCATCAGAGCTTACAGTTTTAGTGTTATCATTAGTAACATGGTAACAGTCATATTGAATGACACTACCAACGATAATTTCATAATTTAGTGCAGACAGTTGCGATAAAGAAGTCCAGTTTGTTTAGATTTTCTTACAATTTTTTATTGTTATGTGTGTGGCGATGGTCATGTTGCACCAGTATATGCAAATCCTGTTTAGGTCACACACCTGTCAGTGAATAGCACGATGTTATTGACTATGATAAAGTGGATGGCGGTGTGGTATTTAGTCTGATACAACCAATGAAGAAGAGGAGCATATAACACTTTTTGCTTGACTGGAACTTCTTCTGCAAAGAAGACTGCTTGCCTCATCGTCAAGATCAAGCCCCCAGAAAGAGTGTCAGGCCTTGAAGTCAGTTTTTGTCGTGGCCAAACTGTTTACATCATCACGTGATGCACTGGGGCCCAAAAATACTTTTTCCCATAAGCTAACATTGTGATAGATATCTGTAAAACCCTGTGGATAATTGTTTTTGAGCCTCACAACCTCCACAAATGCCTTTTTTTACTGTGAAAATTTGAGCCATTCTATCCAATAAAATTTGGAAAGGGTTAGGGGTTAGGGTTAGAGTCCTCTTCCCTAATTTGAATGAAATTCTGGTACAAAAATGGAATCTCCTATTTTATTGTCTAACCTCTATCCAATAAAATTTGGAAAGTCTAGAAGAGTTGCAGGATTCAGTTATTTTATCCCCATTCAAGTTAGCTGCACACTAAACTGGCAGTTAGCTAGCTCGCTCTGCGGAAATCCTAAGTGGGCATCCTCTATTGGCAGCCATTGGTTCTGCATGCTGCACTAGGTCCCGCTTGGCCCGCGTTTGGCCAGTCCTCTCATCACTTTGTTGGCTGTGGTCACTGGGAACTCCCCGTCCTCAGGTCAGAGTTTTGAGGTTCCTGCATGTGATAGTTAGAGAGACCCAAGAGTCAACATGAGATGGCAGGGATTCTGGCCTTATGATCAGCGATTGCTAAATCCAGGCCAGGGTCCTGTATATGACCTTCAGTGTGAGTGGGGAAAGGTGCTTTATTATTTACTGATCAGACATTTTGAGAAAATGTCCTATCAGCTATATCACTGTAATTAGCTGGCTTAGGTGTCTCACAGTTGATGGTAATTACATTTTGAGAGTTTTCCCAAATGATGTTCAGTTATATCTGAACACAGCCTCATTCATTCCAGTGAAAGCTGCTCAGTTGCACATGAAGCCAAAATGACTCGATAAAAATACCATGATCTTCCGTGTTGTGGAGCATGTGCACTAGAGACTTAGCCAGCTAACTTCCAGTTTAGCTCCCGGCTAACTTCAATGCAGATTAAATGATTTAATTCTGCAGCTCTTCTAGACTTTCTAAACTTCTATTGGACCTGATGGCTCAAATTATATGTCCAGCGAGTCGTTTAATCGGATTGTGACGCTTAAAAAAAGGATCCGCTGTTTTACAGGTGCTTTTTTTCACAACATGTCTATTGTTGTCTTCTCTTCTGTTTCCTGCACATTTGTGACATGAAACATGACCTACAACATAACGCTATGGATAAGAATCACAGATGGGCTGACTTTCCTGCAGTAAGTGGCAGTGGGATCAATAGATGATTTCTAACGGGTGTATCCACGTTTAAAAATAACCTGCTAATTTTGGAGGAAAAGCAGTGTCAGAGAGGTGGATGATTGATCTGCTTGGCTTTGATTGCAAGCAGCTATGAAGATGTAGCCTTCATTCAGCTCATCTCTGCTCTGGAGCTCTACTTTCAGGTGTTATATATTATTCAGTTACTATGAGTAGGCAAGATTGCAGTACACACACACAATGCCATGTTGAAAAGTATGACTTTAACAATGGTTAAAAGAAATTAAGCCATCAGTAAAAGATGCCAGATAAGATGTACACATACTACGTTGACACATGGTGATGAATTCTCTAAATCATATCTCCTGTCTTATTAGTGTAATTGCCAACGTTTCCCTACCATGATGCCAGCTCATGCATGATGAGCTGCCATTGCTCCTCCAGTACAGGTGGAAAATGTAAATGTAAGGTGGATAGTTCCTGTGCTGGGCAGGTTGTTGACCAGGGCTAGCTATTGGCAAAGTATCAGAGGTTACACTTAGTTGGCTATATTTAGCTGACCACATAGTGTATTGACTTTCCTCAGGTTGGATGTAGAAATGGAACAGAAGAGCTCATGTTAAAATGAATGAACTAAAAAAAATGTGCTGAGCCACTGTGAGGGCAATGTATGGTGTGTACAGTGTCGTGAAAACATCATCAGATGTCCATTGGTCACCCTCTGTAGCATTAAGCAATACTAAATTGCATGCTCCAGTACTGACCTGTTGTACTCTGCCTCTGATCTCTGGGTCATGCCTCTCTCTCAGTAGGTCAAACATGCTGGTCCTAAAGCGATCTTCATCATCCATGGATGTGTTTACATAGTTGAGTGAATACACATGACACGTTATGTTACACTACACTGTGGTTTCAGTCATTCAAGCTACTAGTCCAGTTTATGTGAATACAATTGCTAGCAAGAAATTGTGGACTGCACTTTTTGCTTTGCAAATATTGTGAACTTTTCCCAGGCAAGTGTTTGTCTGTGTGTTTGTGGTTAGGTTTAGGACACGATTCACTCATGATTGTGAGTAAAATAATGAGATATTAGCAGAAAAGCTAATGTGCTAATCTCCTTGATCTTCATATTCTGTGGCAAAACTAGGGAGCACCATTATGAAACAAAAGAAATATAAAACCAAAAGGGAGACATTTATTTTATTTGCTGTCATCTCTCCCCAAATTGAGGACAAGTGATTCACAGAGCAGCTGTAGCAGACTAAAATATATAGTTTGACATCAGCTGGACTTTCACCACAATTCTCATTGTGAAATCAGGTTACCTTATGATTATTCTTGTGCAATACACACATGATCAGAAAGTAACCTGAAACCAACCTCCTGTGTAATATTAAATCCCTCTGTGCATATATCCACCTCATTAATCCCTAGTCTTCATCTCTGTTGTGAAGATTAGCTTTGCAGGGAGCACACAAGTATGCGTGCTATTTATTTGAAGTGACCAGCTGTTGTTGTCAGTGGTAATATGCACTCTGTGTGTGTGTGTGTGTGTGTGTGTGTGTGTGTGTGAGTTGTAATGATATTGAAATTAGGTCAAATAACATTCCGGTTTGTTGACATCTGACAAGTCGAGGTGTTTCATTCAATCTTAGCAAATTTGTGATTGAGATTACGATTTAATGGAAGGAGAGAGGCTGAAGAGAAGCAGCGGGATATTCTCTCCTGTGTGGATGACTGTAAATCGCCTCTGTAGGAGGAAAAATCCTGCACCTTCTCATCACAGCTGTGAGATTTCCTCTTGAGGCTCCTCTGCGACATAAGGACTTTGTGTTTGTTACATTAATGATGTCATTTTCATGTTTCCCCATGTTTTGAATACAAACCTGTATGTTAGTGTATGATGTTTTTTATCCTATAATTTATTGGATAGAATACACACAAAACACACAGGGGATCTAGTGTCTAATGGTGTTGCCTGTTTTGGGCAGGAACAGGCCTGAGGGGAAGATTTTGGAGACAGTTGGAGTGTTTGAGGCTGTGAAGCAGCATGGCAAATATGAAACAGGACAGGTAAGACACTCACACACACACACACACACACACACACACACACACACACACACACACACACACACACATACATACACACCTACATTCTACTGCTGTGTTTGTCTGGTTTGTTTTTAAGCGTTAAATCAGTAGCTTCTATTTTTATGACAGCACATTGACTTTATACTGTCAAGTAACTGTAATCCCATCTGATGTTGGCCCTGTTAAACATTCTCCAGTAATAATCTCACAATATCTCATTCCATTTCTCCCTGTTGTTGTTGCTCTCCTCAGCTTTTTCTCCACAGTGTGTTTGGCTATAGAGGCATCGTCTTGTTTCCCTGGCACGCTCGACTGTATGACAGAGACATCACCCCTCCCATGTCTGACAGGTAAACCTCCATCTCTAGCTGCAGACTACACCAAACAGGATCTCATTGGCATGGTTTGTGGGTGAGATTAGTATAACTAAGACTCCTTTTGTCTTTCCTCTGTTCTTTCAGCAAACCTGAGCCCCCAGGAGCCCACGGTTCCAAGGAGGTGAAGGGGAAGACCCACACCTACTACCAAGTCCTGATTGACACCAGGGACTGCCCTCACATAGTGAGTGATTATGTTTTTGCCTTTAGGACCGCCAATCACTATCTTACATTTCATTTACATCTGTAGTACCCCTAGAGATCCTTTCAAGGGAGTCCAGGCAGTTAAGACGATGACATGTTGAAGCTTAATGACATCAGATCATTTTGTAATCTGAAAATTGTGCAGCTTCAACAACCTGAGCACCTCTTGTCAGTAAACAGCAAGTCATGAAAACAATATACAAATGAATCAATAATGACATGACATTGGACACACAAGGTGTTCTTGTGCAGTACTGATCAGATCCCGACATGGAGGCCAGTGCCGATGATCCTACAGAGGATATATTTTTGCATGTTTTACTTCAGCCTTTCTTTCAAAATCAATGTTAATGATGCATCAATGCATCATTCCATTAAAGAGACAAAGATTAGTGTGTTGAACCAGGTGTTTTGTTTCTATTACTGGTCATCAGAGCTGGAGCCATTACAAACCTGTGACCACTGCAGAGTCATTTGATGCGGGAATGGATCTAGATTGTACCTTCTCCCATTGAAGACAAAAGCCAGATGCTGTTGGGTGTTTGCTGTTTTGTTTGGGAATTATTGTAGTGCAACAAAAGCACCACTATGGTAGAATCTGGCTGTGGTGTTTCACTGTTGTGTGAGTCACCAGATGTGTGATGGTTTGTATTGTGCTTCACAGTCTCAGAGGTCCCAAACGGAGGCAGTGACGTTTCTGGCCAACCATGACGACAGCAGAGCGCTGTACGCCATCCCAGGTATCCATATGCAGACTGGTCAGGAAACGCTGGCTTCAGATTGGTCACTGACATACTGACCACATGATGTCATTGATGGGACATATACATTCCATTTCAGTTTTTAATGGGGCTTTCCTTTCAGGCAAAGCACTTGGATTCTGATTTCTTAAAAGGTCAATATTAGAGTTGACTATGTCTTAGCTGAGTTTGATCATTGTCAGTAGTAGTTAACCTGCAATAGAACAGTGGCTCCTGTTGGGTCTGGAGATGCGCAGGGGTCCAACGACATGACTAACTTTACAATAATTCAGTCCACAGGTAACACGGTGGCAATATTTACAACTAGTTTGGTCATGTGTTTCATACACTTTCTGAAATAATACCTCTAAAAGCAAAATTATTTTCAGATGGGGGAGCTTGGGACAAGTTATTATAAAATGGGGATCTTGGTCTAATTTTGTCAGTCTAGGTGTCCTTTACACAAAGAACTTTTGCCATTGCCAGAGAACATAGAACTTCCCATTTGAAGTGGTTATACTTGATCTCTGTCTCATCCCCATGTGACAGCATGTTTGTTTCTTCCCTTCAGGTCTGGATTATGTGAGCCATGAAGACATCCTGCCCTATAACTCGACAGAGCAGGCACCCATCCAGCACGAGCTGTTTGAGCGCTTCCTCATGTACAACCCTGCTAAATGTAAACATCCCTCTACTGTCCCCAGTTCAACTTTCATCACTGTTCTTAACACAAACCTTTTCCACTGCCCAGAGCTTATCTTCAGTCTCTACCACAGTGAACATATAGTGAACATATTTCATCAAATTATTTTTTCTAAAATTATATCACGTGGTACATAGATAATGCATCTGTGTAAATATGACAATTTAGTTATTGCATGCAGTTAATGCAAGTTTAGGTGATATTGATTTTTAGTTTGGAGTATCATAATGTATTTCCCTGATAAACAGCAATTCATGGGTAGTTTCACCTCTTGATTCAGATCTGCTGTAGACACTGACATTAACCGGTGACTCTGTAGAAGTCACAGAAGAAGGTATTTCAGTAAATGTCTGTGTTTTGTCCTCGACTGTAGCTCCTCCATTCACACCCAGAGATACTCTGAAGGCATGGCAGGAGAAGAACCACCCCTGGCTGGAGCTGTCAGACGTCCACAGAGAGACCACTGAGAACATCCGCGTCACCGTTATCCCCTTCTACATGGGCATGAGGGTAAGTGACCAGCATGAATCAGCATGATGGCTCTGAATCCTGCACAGCTTGTTGTAATACCAGTTTGAAGGTTGACTACAGTGCAGTGATGTTATTTTGGGGGCCTGTAAGCTTTTTGGGGCCTTTCTCAGTTTTCTCTGTAGTCTCTTGAAATACTAATAGAATTTCTGCCTTGTTCTCAGGAGGCCCAGAACTCCCATGTTTACTGGGTGAGTAGCAGATTGTCTTGTTTTCTGTGGGGTTACATCATGTGGTTTAATCCACCAGCTATAAGTCAGGTGCTGTTATATTTCATGCAGAGCATTAAGCTTGCGTGGCTGTAGACTCAGTGTGTGTTTTCTCCTTGCAGTGGCGATACTGTATCCGTCTGGAGAACATGGGCAGCGAGGTGGTTCAACTGAGAGAGAGACACTGGAGGATCTTCAGCCTGTCAGGAACCCTGGAGACAGTCCGAGGACGAGGAGTTGTCGGCAGGGTTAGTACAACAAGCACACACATTGTGTATGCAAGGCCGCAGCCTTTTGGAAACGGTGTCACTTAACCCATTTTTGATGTATTGTCATACATTTTTAATGTCTTTAAATATCCAAAACATAACGGAACACACAAATATACAGTTGAAAAGATGTTAATGGGTACACAAATTTGAGTACTCCTTTTTATATCAACAGAAAACAATAAGAATGCACGTGTTGAGATGTTTTTCTCAGGGCCGACACTGATTATTAGTAATCAAGGTGACTAATAACCGATATTTGAAACTGATGTGCATTTGCAGAAAAAATGCAAATTGTGGTGTCAGAATTTAGAATAGCCAATAATGGAAAGTAACTAAGTGCAATTCTTTCAATTACTGGAATTTTAGAGGTGCTTAAATTGAGTATTTATATTCCCTGCTACTTCCTCTCGACTGCATTGATTTTCATTATTCAGAAAAGAGATTATAATTTGACCTTTCGCTGGCACTTGGCCATGCAGACTGCTCCGGTTGTAAGAAGCATGCACAGCTGGCTGATTCTATTAGCATACTAATGGGAACTCAGCAATATAGACTGAATCACAATGTTTCTTTACAATAGCTTCTGGGTAGAAAACCCCTGTATCACGCATTTGCTTAAATTCAATTGAATGTCTTTTTTAATTGTGCTATTTCAGAATGTATACATGTTATTCATCTGAAATGCAGACCTAATTTAAAATGATAGCTTAGGTTAACCACAACTAGCAGTTAGTCTAAGATGCTCTGTTGTGTTGATATCAAGGAGGGACAGTACATAAAGTAAGTACAGTAACAGTGTAAGGGAGGTTGGTCCACCATGCTTTTCTAAATATCTTTAAATGTTACATTTATGGCTGAAAATGCCAACATAAAAAAAACAAAATAATTGATTGGAAAGTGTACCTAATGAGTATTTATGTAATACTAGATATGAAATGAAATTATGACATGTTAAAACCACAAATAACAAACAACATATACAGGAGTCGGAATGCTTTTGAGGCAGGTTTAGAGGGGTAGTAAAATGCTGTGTGTCTTTCTGTGAGCTGCTAGTCCATTTCCTTTGTGCACTGCATAGTGAGAGAATAGCCTGCATAAACAGCACTCAAAAGTTTAACATATGCTTTTAGTCGCTTTCCAACAGTGAACACAACAATTACTTAAAACCTGGTTCAAATTCAGTATGTAGTCTGAACTTGGGACACAATTGTCATTTTAGTGTGGTCCAGAGCAGCTGTGTAGTAAACATAACTGATGTAGCTATATAGATGATGTGTTTCAGCACAGATGTGATACAAGTAATTATTAAAAGCACACTCAGTCTTGCACTTTGGTTTTGTTGTAACCTTGTCACGTGGTACTTTGTCACAGGAGCCAGTGTTGTCAAAAGAACAGCCAGCCTTTCAGTACAGCAGCCATGTGTCTCTACAAGCCCCCAGTGGTCATATGTGGTGAGTGTGATCAGTCTTTCACCAGTCACATGCCATCTCTGCTGCATATTCTACTATATAGTACATCTAAAGTCACAACATAAGCATATGCGTGATGTGTACAATATTCACGGCTTGCAATATTAAACTTGTTCTTTCATTCGTGCTTAGGGGGACGTTCCGTATTGAAAGGACTGACGGCTCCCACTTCGATGTCCGCATTCCTCCTTTCTCCCTGGAGAGCAACAAAGACGACAAAGCACCCCCCGCTGGCTACACATTCTAACTGCGAGTAGTCCCACCTGTGCTGTCCTGATCACACCGTCAAGTCCTGGTCCTGTCTGGGTGTCTAGAATTGTCCTCCCCCTGTAACACTGACTTAGCCTTCAGCATAAGATTTAAGAAGTTATGCAAAGGGAAAATATTACATTTTTGAGATCATCCAATATAGGCCCCTTTTCCATTTTCCTGCCAGAGTGCACTCAACAGCAGCATGTCTATGATTAAATCATTTGGGTAGAAACTGATCGGCTGTCCTGTGCATCTTCACTCCATGGTGTACTTACAGAGGCATGTGCGTTCTAGTGGAAGTGCACTGGAAGGAAATTGGTAGGCGAGTCAATGTTGCCTAGCTGAGCTGGACTTGTTGTGCATCCAGTAGGTTGAAATGTTGTTTAGGTTGTTTTATAGTGTGAGTTTCCCTGCAGAGAACTTCATACTTGGGCCTCAGTTGGATACTTCCATCTGCTAGTAAGCCATCACTTCTACTACATGTTACAAATGCATCCTTCCTTGATTATAGTCTTGTTTGAATTAATGAAAACATGACACATGACTTTTATCCTGGAACTTATTTTACTGTCATGTTTTTTTTTTCTTATTCTTATGCTACCTATGTCACACTTGTGGGGGAGAGGGGAATCAGACTGACTTCTAGGCTGGTTGAAGTACAGTAATAGTGCAGTATTTATGTTTTATTGTTTTACAACATTGAAGATCAGTGGATGGCATTAGGGTCCTTTGAAACCCAACTGAAAAGAAAGACTCTTTAATGTGAAAACGAAATCTCTAAAAGTGAGGAACAGTGATTTTTATATTTAGCTCCTTCGTGTCCTTATTTATTAGTTGCTCTTTGGCTGCATTTATAGCCTTCTACAGTATTTCTGAGGAGGTCTCCATCAGCTTTGTACATCTGGACCCTAGAAATTCATTCATTCATTTTAGTGTAAAACCGCTCCACCTATCAGGGTGCAGTTTTCCTGCTAACCTATCCACTTCCTGCTACAGACAGGTGTCCCCATAGCATGATGCTGCCACCACCAGGCTTCAAGCCAAGACCACATAATTTAGCATGATGTAGGGATGTATGGTGGGTGTTTGTTTTGTCTTCCTGATGCCATTAACACCAGGATAGGCAGAAAGCAGCTGTCGAGCCCTCTAGATACAGACGTATTCCACCCTGAAAAAGTTGTTACTCCTTGCCTAAAAACTGATCTCTATTCAAGTGATAGTGCTGCTTATAAAAACTGTTAAAACTGCCCCAGTTATATTTTAGGTGTGACATTTTGAAGGGAGTGAACACTTATACCATTATTTTGTATAATTTATAAAATGTATACTTAATAAAAGTTTTGATGAGATCTGGTTCCTCTCTTTGTGAAAAACGTCTAACTTCACTGTGATTTAATGTTGTAAAAGATTAAACTAAATGAGTCAGGGGGAATTAATATTATATTAAAAAGCAGTGAACTCTGTGTTGACTGCCAAAAAAGAAATTCTTTACTGGAAAGGAGGTGAGGGTCGGGTGTCACTTGTCTTTGAATCAGAAAAGCAGCTCACAATTAAGTAATTAAACCAAGCTGTCGGCAGCCAGTGTAGGGGGCTAACAGGATGTGTGTGTGTGTGTGCGCGCGTGTGTGTGTGTGTGCGCGCGTGCCTGCCTGTGAAATGTAGTCTGCTCTGTGTAAAAACAAGAATGAAGTCACGGTGCTGTTCGCACATGCTGGATGTGTTCCAATAAGGCTGACTGTTTAAAAGCTCTGTGACAAGAAAAGTTAAGAGCCAAAAATATATTCAGTAAAATAAGGAAATGAGACACTAACATCTTCCTTTGAAACAACTATGATGGTTGAAATGCTATTGTAAATAGAGATGTAATTAAAGGCTAAACAAATAAAGCTACCTTTTGAAAAGTACAATGTGACATTTCTTGTGCAAATTACTGTTTTCTGCTTATACATGTAACTGTCAGTTTTAGACATGCCCCTGCAAAATAAATCCAGGTGCACACCTGCACTTCTCTGGCATGGACTCCACAAGTTGACCCCAACACATCTCGAAGCTTTACAACAACTACTTGAAGAGCAAAGAAGACCAAGGATTCCTGACTGTCATGGAGTTTCCTCCACAGTCACCTAAACTCAATCCGACTGAACATATATGGGGACACTTGAAGTCTGAGAAAGCTGAGCATTCTGGGACATCACAAGAGGTTTTGTCCGTCAAATTGTGCTGCGATAACACAAGTCTTCAGGTTTTACATAAACTTTTAGACTCTGTGCCAGCTTGAGGGCACACTGTCATTAAAGCAAAAGGTCAACATACTTTTAGATATTCGGAAATTCATGGACAGTTTTCAAATATAACGTTTCACTAAAATTGTCACACTGTTGTTATCGCCTGTAATGAAAACAACAGTATTAAATTCATCACAAATGCAAAATGAGTTTGTGACCCTACTGTATGTTGACTTTGACAGGATCCAGTGTGTTGAACCTCATAATTATTGGATCATGAGCTCCAAGTAGCGACCACCAGAGGGCAGTGCAGTCATCTACATGGTCTCTGTGACTGCATGTACATCAGTAGTGTCATAACATTAGAGCTGCTGACGAGTGAACCGATTAACAGTACTCATCTTGTTACAGTCAGATGTTCCTCCAGAGAAACCGTGGGTCCTGCCGTTCATGTGGACATTTGACATGCACCACCCACTCAAACACCACTGCTGACCAAGTATCCTGCCCTAATGAAAAAATATATCCATACTTACGTACATACGAATTCATTTCAGCCTTTGGCAGAAAAGGATACAATTGTACTCATTAAACCAACATTTGAAAATAGATATGTATTAAAATCAAGCCATTTTAGCCATTTTAAAATCAACATTACGCCTGTTGGTGAAGACATATAGAGACTATAAATGAATGCATATAAGTATATTGTTTCTCTGGAAGAATCGCTCGCACGATAATGCAAAGAATAAATAATAAAATACCAACCTTTAAAGTCGGGTTGTAATATTATGCCTTCATCAACCAAACTATTTTTACCATCAACAATAATCAATTAGTCTAAATTGGAGGTGTCTCTTATTACATATATTGATGATTCGACAATTAGCAATACGCAGAATTACTAGCAGACCGTGCACGACTGTACAAGGGCATGAGTCATCACCGCCAGCCTGAGGAACCGCCGACCACTCAGCGGGCTGGTTAACGTCATGCAGCCTGGTGCGGAGCAGCTGAAGCCGCGTGTGTGACGGCAACAACACGGCAAACTTCGCGCTGCGTGCCGCTCGCGCCGCTCCAGCCCTGCCTCCCCTCCCCGCCCTCGTCGCGTGCACGCGCCGCGCGCCCCCCAACGTAGTTGAACAGAGGGTCCAATACATAATTCAGTCCCAGCACGGGAACACCCCAGTCTCGCCCATCCTGTCAAGCCGTGCTGCAGCTGAGACATATCCCGTGGATCGAAAGCGCCAAACGGGACTGGTTCCTGCTCGGGAGCCGCCGGAGGGAGCAACCTTGGAGAAGGACGGACGCTGTGTTTCTTGCAGGTTGTGTCTGACTTCCAGCGGATGTGGAAGGACAGGGCCAGGAGCCGACAGACAGTGGTGATCTTCAGGAGACGTAAACATTGCCATGCCCTGCTCCATCCATAACTCCCCGCGACCCGCTCCCCTCCTCGGGCCCGGACAGGGGGCTCTGTTGTCGAGGGTCGCAGAATAAGAAGGAGGCGCTGTTGTCGCAGGTAAATATTTTGGGTTCGTGGTGAAGTTGTGTTCGGGATAGGAGGCTGCGGCGCGCCACGATCTGCGCTGTAGGCATCCTGCATCCTGCATCCTGCATCCTGACTTTGCTGTGTCGGTGCTTTGCGGCCATGCTGCAGGCAGCATCCTCCGACCTCTTCCCGACTTGAGCTGCACTCTCTGGGATTAACAAGCTCCCGAGCAGAAAACTAGTGGTTCAGTTTCTTGCTGTTCTGGAGATTTATTTTGGACTCTTGAAACATCCGTTCCTATGCGTAGCTGAGTGATAATGAACGTTTTCAGGAGCAGGAGGCTACAGCAGTTTGGAATTGTTTGCCTCACATTTCAGCCTTATACTACAGGTTTTTAGAAAGATGTGATCACCTACGTTTTGATGAGCACAGCATCCCCGACATTAATCAAACCTGCCTCTGCATGACTTCCCGGTGGGACCAGTGTTGTTATTATCACAGTTCACTTTAAGGCAGCACCATGGGTGCCAAGCAGACCAAAGGCCAGGAGCCTGGAGGAGCCAGCCCTCAGCACAGCTGGAAGCGGACGCCCACTAAGGAGCGGGGGGACATCTTTGCCTCCCTCATGCTGAAGTCAGGGGACCGGCTGAGCCGTGGGGGGACACCGCCGCCCTACCAGCGCCGCATCGGCATGATCCAGGAGATGATGCTGATGGCCAAACAGGGCAAGCAGGACGAGGCCACAGAGATGCTGAAGACACTCCGACAGGTAGCTGCTCTGTGTGTGTGTGTGTGTGTGTGTGTGTGTGTGTGTGTGTGTTTGTCGGAGCGAAGCTCTCAGGGGTCACGGGGTCACATCTCCAGAACACTGCCTGATTAGCTTGCTCCCCTTTCCTCTTCCCTCCTGATTTCATCTGTCTGTGTGCACACAATGACACTGATGCTGAAACAGGAGCCAGGCTTAGACCCGACTCTGATTCAGTGATTGACAGCCTACGTCACTGATGAATTGTGTGTCTGTATGACTGAACAGGAGGCCCCCCTGGCTGGCCGGACCTGTTGGGCTCAGCGTCACCCTGCTGCACTGGTACAGTGTTGCTGCTGCTGCGATTTATAGCCTCTCACCCCCTTTCAAGACATTTGCAGCGCTTGGCTGGCTGCTGCCGCTGCTGCTGCAGGGAGAAGGAAAAGCCCAGCTGCAGACTGGAAGTATCTGGTGCGGTGAGAAACAAAGGGGAAGCAGGAAAGTGAAAGTGCCACCAGTTGAATAGGACGATTTGTAAAGAAAGGGGGGATCAGAGCGTAACAGGAGTGAAATTATGAAAAGTGGATCTGAATAGGTGTCTGTCAGCGGGTTGAGAAGGAAACAGAGAGAAGACGGTGAAGGGAGGAAACACATTCATAAGCTCTTACAGACGCTGAACAGAATCCATATGCTGACGGTGTTCGCTGTTTATCCCCGATGACTCAACCTCAGGGAACAAAGCTACCAGCCTGTACACTCACATACACACACACACACACACACACACACACACACACACACACACACACACAGAGTTTATTGTTTAGGCCTTGGAGATTTCCATCAGCTCCTCTCTGTTTCTATTTACAGTTTTCTGATCAAACACATTTAGATTGTTAATCCTTGCATCAATGGCAAACAATGGAGCAAAGCGAGCAGGCTTAAAGATGAAGGACACCTCTTCATCTGTCATCGTTAACAATCGCTGTCACCGCTTGATTGAGCTGTGATGCCCCAGAGGAGCAGAGTCACTGCTCCCAGTCTGAGAGAGGAAACACAGCAAAACAGTAGTAGTAGTTAGAGTCCTTCCCAGGAAGCACTGGTTCGGTTGTTCCCAGGGCAAAATACATCTGTCACTTAGTCAGTGGAAAATTGAGAGTGATTTTTGAAACTGCAGTCTCTTAGGTGTGAAATGCCAAACTTGTTTCAGTTAGGTGAATATGTTTATACCATTTCTGCGTAAAATATCAGCTACACTAACCTGACTCTATCTGAAGTTCAAAAAATACTCATAGGGCTGTGCACTTTACTCTTTACTCTACCTTGATAGCTGGACTAAAATGTATACAGTTATGGACAATCAGCACTGTATATACAAATATAAATAACTGTCAAAGGCTACAATAAAATTAAGCATCAGAGGGCAGCAGTATGCCACTGCAGTCCGCCTAATCTGAAGAAGACACACAGGCGTTTCTGTAGTGTTGTTAACATTACAGCAGTGCCTCAAACTGTAAAATTTCCCTGTAAATAATTGTGGAATTCACGTACTGTTGGTTTCAAACCATGATATAGGTCACATGAAAAACCCTCAGATGATGTATTAGCATGTTTAACTTGATAAGGCATTTAGGACCCAGCCAGTGGTTGAGTTTCGGCTAATTCTAGTAAGATTGCTAAAATGACATCAGCCAAGACAGCTGGAATGACTTAAAGATTCAGTTTGCACCCTTAAAATCCCCAATCCTAAAAGCACATTTTATCTTGTTTGCATGATCCATACCATCATATCTTTTAGTAGAAGTTAAGAGCTCTTTCTAGTAAACATGACCCGAGTGCAGGGCCTGATGGCAGCTTCCTGGACAGTGCCTGCACAGAGACCAGCTGTATATCCAAATCTGCACTAACCAATCCGCTCCCACCTCCACTGTAACCAATGAGACTGCACACAAAGTGTTGCTTGGTATATTTTTGAACAGAGGCATGCTAGCTGGCTGTTTAGTCTTCATGCAAAGCTATGCCAATTGCCTCTTAGCTCCTGCTCCCTGTGTAATAGACAGACATAAGAGTGGAACCAATGTTATTATCTCCCTGTTGGAAATAATTCAGAATTCAATAATTCATTTCTTTTATTGTATTGTGTTTAAATTTAACTCTAAAGGAACAGACATGGCTATGGCACTTCGGCTGGGTATCATGGGACATTTCCCAAAGCTGTGACTGATACTCTACGTGAGTTCCAGCACTAATAACACAACCTGCATTTTTTGACACTGTAGTTTGTAGTAATATTTGAGGACTCATCTGGGAGAGAGAGGTTGATGAATTGATGAAGCGGATGAAGCTGGTGAATATGCAAAGACCGGGCAGTGACGGGGAGGTGGAGGGTGAGCCCAGAACAGCAGCACGATTGAACAACAGGCAGACATGTTTAAAAGGACGCAACATGAAAAAGAATAATGTAACATAAAGCAATGTAAAGGTTAAATAAACAGTATGTGTGGCTTGCAGAAGCCAGCATTTATTCTGGCAACTGGCTTGTGTGCAGGTTTGAGATGAGAGAGAAGAAGATCTGTGAAGATGCTCTGTACGTCTGTGATGAAAGCTGTTTTTACAGTCGATTAGGATTTTAAAACCGTGCGTCTGTAAAAGCGTGAGCCCAGCGTTAATGTTTTAATCCCCTGCTGTATGGGAGGTGAGATCTGATGGCAGCTCAGTGCTACAGATACGGGTTATTCATCTAGAATCGGTACAGATGCCATAGTACACGTGTGCTTAAAAAAATTACAGTTTCTCATTTTATTTTTTTCCACTTGACAGAAAGAGCACATGGCAACACACATGAAAAACCCAATTTCGATGGATATTCCCACGCGACAGAATAAGCTACTGCACTAAAAAGCACTTTTATTCTACTGGAGGCTCATCTGAGGAGGACAGCTTAAATTGTCAGACCACTGGCCGCTTCAAGCATCTCTCGTTATCCAGCCTCATTGTAATTTGGGCCTTATTTCCAAGCAGACATTCGGTACCGGACCTCCATTGTGGCAGCAGATACAGCTGCTCGGAGATTTGTGGTGAACTAAAAAGCCTTTCATCATCAGCACAGAGTGAGCTACTTCTCCTGCCAACAAGTAATTGGATATGGTTTACAAACTCAAGATGTTTCCTTAACTCATCAGTGCATCCATTCTTCATATAATGACACCGAGTGTTTTTGAAATACCAAGCAGTATCAATAGAAAAGGGAAGCTGCAGTATGAAGAGCAGTCCACGCGGCTCAGCCTTGATCCAGTGGGTGATGGGTTAGGTCAAGCTCATCTGGCCTTCTGATCTCTGCAGGATTTTTTTCTGGCTGCTGTTGGTGGAGGTGGGGATTAGGGGAAAGGAAACATCCACAGTCATGATGCACTCCGACTGGACCGACGTTAACGATATAGAGAGATACTGGGATGTTTCAGATTGAAGTATGAACATGTGTTATCTGTTTTGTATCAGCTGGGGGTCAGAGGGCAAAGGAGGATGACCCGAGGGGTCGTGAAAACTAAATTGGAGGAACTCCGGTTTAATGGCCGTCGGTCACATTTCGTATTGTTTGTGCTCTGGTAGAACAGAACATGACGAACAGATTGCGCGATGAATTGGATTAAGACGATTACAGAGGATAAAGAGAGCAGAGGGGAGGAAAAACACGAGTGTTGAAGTGCTACGTGCACAGCTGAAGAAAGAGGGAGGAAGAGGTGGTGAGGGATTACAGAGGCAATAGATGTCAAAATGATAAAAGGAAAAAAACATAGAGGTAATAGCAGAAAAGGAAAAAAGAGCAGGTGGGAAAAAGAGCTCGTTTGTGTAAGACACAAAGTCACTTATCGCTGGTCAACAGGTTCTTCTCTATATTGCTCGGAAAACCATGGCGATGGCCGCAGGCTTCGGACTAAATAGACATTGATTAATCAAGCAGGAGCTCTGTTAAGAGCTAATGGGGAGGTCACCTTCTTAATCACCGCCATTCAGTTAACTTGACACCAAAGCTAGCTTCCCTTCACCACTTCCTGCTGGGCTGCCAAAGAGCTCATCGCTAAGCTCAAACCAGCAATCTCTGTGGAAACCTCGAAATGTTCCCTCAGAGGTCCACTCAGCTGTTTCTAGTCTGTTGTGAACAGCTGGGATTTTTATCTTTCCTTGTGTTGTGTGACCAGTGTTGTGACAGATAATGAGAGGCTGTTGTGATGTTGTCGCCATTAATGTTTGATAAACAATGCACTGAAGCTCATTCATGAGCATTTTTATATTGTTAACTTGCTCCAGCCTAGCTCCAAAACTATAGGTGGCAGCATAACCAGCTGCTGCTCACTATAGTCTTTGCTGTAGCTATCTTTGGATGTTGCAACTGGCTACCATTAGCATGTAGCTATGGTTGGACATTAAGGCACACAGAAATGCAGCTGAACTGATGGATCTGACTGGTCAGTTGAGGTGAGTGCTGCACAGGCGCGTACTCAATAAGAAGTATTTCTAATTAGGTGTGATCTGTTAAACTGATCATGGAAGTTGTTTAGGAGTGAGACAGCTTACATCTTTCTGATCTCTGCTGAGAGTTGAACATGCACAGTACCGATCAGGCATCTGACAAGCACAGAAGCTACTAGCAACTGTTACTGTTGTAATATAATTTGTTTCACTCAGTCTTTCAATCGCAGCAGCAACTGAATGATGTTCAAGCTTCTTAAACAGGGACCCATTTGCTTGAACTCAGCCCATATCGTAGCATTGTGCCTGCAGAGGGGTGAAAATCAGCACGTTCTACATGTTGTGGTTTCATCATAGCCGTCAATACTACCGAGTTGGATTCACTTAAGTCTCTTAAATCAACAAAATTCTCTAACAACATTATGCAGTGGCCTGCATTCATTTTCCATCTGAAATGTAGACCTTTCTTTGCCAAAATTTGCCAGTAAAATTATAAAACTAAAAAAAGTTTGTTGTCAAGTTTGTTGTAGTTATGTTTTTATTTCAGTTACAGGTCACAAGTGTAGAATTAGAGATTGCAGAATTGACTGAACACCCCTCGCCTCACCCTACTCTACGGTGGCTGCTAAAAACATGAGCGGTCTTCTCTTCAGCCAGTGTTTGGTTTGTTTATGAAATATATTTCATTGAAGATATGACTACAACCTTTTTTACGTACACTGTGCTGTTATTTGAACATCCTCCTTTTTCTTTTCTTTGGTCTGACCAGCACTTGAAGGGCAGCGTCTCAGCATGCTAACGTGGTGATTGATTGATTGATTGGTTCAGCTGTGTTTTGGCTGCATTTTGAATCCCAGTGGTGTGTGTGTGTGTGTGTGTGTGTGTGTGTGCTGTCTGCAGACTGTACAGTCTGTTTCATCACCAGTTGATTTAAGGTCATTCAAATGCAACTTTCAGACAGAGACACATAAAAACTTTGCTCCAACCCTTTGTATATTGTGATCTGCTACAGTTGTAAGGCAGTGACCTGATGTTCAAACTGAAGCAAACAATTTATGAATGGAGCACAACCTGTTTTCCATGTAAAAGTAGATTTGCAGCCATCTGGTTTAAATGCTGACGATTGTCACACTGATGTCATATCCTTAAGACCGAAGTTATGAGGAGTCTGAAAAATATTCTCATCTTAAAGGAGAATATCATGCTTTCTATCCATGTTCCCCTATAGTTTGTATTATAGGTTCTTGTGTATATATGTAAAAGGTCTTGAAAGATGAAAAGCAGAAGACAGCCAGAGACATCTGAGTCATGCTGTCTCAGGCATGTGTGAGCTGACCAATCAGGGCAAAGTGGGTTTTCTGGAGTGAAGGCCTTGAAAAGACAGGAGCTAAAAAAACGTCTCACACAGAGGGGGAATACTGGACGTGTGTTTTTCGAGCATTAAGGTTAGTAAAAGGATTCTAATAGTAACCCAAAATAAAATTATAAACCCAAAAATTAGCACAGTATGTCTCCATTATTTCCAAGTCATCAATACCCGCAATTTCACACAGCTATGATTTTCCCCTCATGGTGAGAAGAATATCGTAAGCACCAATAAACCTGTGGAAAACTGACTGAATGGCACAGTTGCTAGCTGTTACAGATGCATAAAACCCCCCTTCATGTGCGTTGCTAGGGCTAGGTGAGCCCAGGTGTGAATGGTTGTTAAGCTGTCTGCGAGGGAACTCAGAGCTGCATTGTCGGTGGGTGATAAGTGATGTCGCCTCCTCTGCTGCAGTTTGACATAGATGGATTCTCTTACTCCTCTCTCAGACCGTCTTCTCTGGCCAAGCTGTTTACATAATGATTTCTCTTCCTCGGGTGTACGTGCACAGCAAACTCTTGACCTGAGGAGTCGGCTCTCTGTGTTGTGCCATTCGTTTATGGAGAGGTTGTTTTGTCTCCCCCAAACACAAATCCGTGCAGTCCTGTCTGCATTGAGCTGCATAAACTACGTTACTCTGTTTATGCCTGGGTGTTTTGTTCGGCCTCAGCCACTCAGCCTATAACCAATTTAAAAAAGAATGAATATTTATGAAGATTTAAACTCAGAGCTTTCATAAGCTTTTTATTCCCGTGGTGCAATCTCATCTCAGTGTGTCACTCCAGTGTGCATGGCAGGGCCAGTGGAGGAGACACTAGAGATTTTGAGTGCAGACATTTAATTTGTAATGTCAGGAAAGCAACAGGTAACAATAAGTAATGTAAATGATGGTCTTGTTCTATCAAAGTGTCCCACAACATGCACAACACCAGGACCATGGACCTGGAACTGATGACAGGAGAGCAGCCAGCATTATGTTATTTACTCCACCTGTGCTTATTAACTTTAGCATTAACATCCATTTTCAGTCATGTATTCCTGACTACAGTAAGTCTGATTCACTCACAAAACTCTAGATATATGTAGCTTATTTATGGATCTAACACTAACATATCTGGATAGGCATTAGAGGTGGCACCCTGTCCATTTCTCAGTGGCTCATGGAGCCAAAAAGCTTTAGACTTCTCGAAAAATACCTGGAGTGTCCGCATCGTGACGCTCCAAAAAATATGTATCCACCGCCACATCTTTCACAGTATAAGTCTTTTTGGGCTCCATTTCATCACGAGACGTTATAATAACACCGTTTGGCCACTACTCAAACTTAGCTGGCCTCTTTCGGGTGGTTTGGGTTCATTAGCTACTAAATGCTCCTCTGTGTTCACCACATAGTCACCAACTTTGTCTGTCTATTCGAGTTTCTTCCCTGAAAACAGCTGTGTGCTGTGGCTGGAAACGATGTTGACAAAGATGGTGAGACATCTAAATCGGTAAAATTGGGGGCTGTGAAAACCGATTAGCTAACAATGAGCTCATAGATTAAAAATTTAAGATGTTTTATTGTCATATACACAGTTTGCACCAGGCATTGAAATTCTTAATTTGTTTCCCTTCACACAAAAATATAAAATTAGTGCATTAGTGATCCTAAAATACAGACTGCATACAAAGTAAACTGTATTTACACTGACTGAAAGCCTGACTTCACCTATCTTTTTTTTTTTGTACATGCTCATTAATAAAGTTCAATATCAGCTCCATACGTGGGTCCTTGCCATTATTTGCCCAACTGCACTCGAGCCATTATGTCTGCCCCGTCCGACTCCAGCTCCATCTTTGTTCCTATTCAGCTGCATTCAGACCGCTGCTGCTGCTTTGATACTGACCGGCATTAATTAGCGTGGGCGGTGCTCTCTAATGAAAGAAAAGCCCGCACTTTTTGTCTTGTAGCATAAAAGGTTGATGTTTGTGCATGTGCGTGCACTCAACACAGAGTTGAGCGGCGAGAGTTCAAGGAGGAAGACTGTGCTTCTTTTTGTTTTGTCCCCATCATGCTTTTTTTCATGAGGGGTCACGAACCTGTTTTGCTTACTGTTGTTTCATTGTGTTCCACAGTTCTTGTGTTTTTCACCACTGCAGGCCTTGTCACCATATACAAACACAGTGAGCACTCTGTTATGAACACATTAATAATTGAATCATAAGCCTTTTCGCGTTTGGGTTCAGATGAGAGTGAGCTGGAGGAAGCGTTCATATTCTGTGCTGACCAGTTTGCAGGTAGCACCTCAAATTCTTGCCACACCACGAGGAAGCACAGGTTGAGTGTTTGTACCTGTGTCATTTTTTTAAGCCAAGGAAGATCTTGCATTTATATTGGACTCTGTGTTTTCTTTACTGGATGTAAAACCAAGGAAATGTTATAGATGTGTTTTCTTTTTGTTTTTTTTTTGCAGATGCAAATTGGCATCAGTCATTTAAGGGAACAGTTTTGGGGGAAAACGCTATTTTCTTTCTTACCCAGATGGAGATGAAAAGAAACACATCTCAGAGTGGTATCGTTATTCTCATCTCACTTTCAGCGAGACAGCCAATAGGCATATTTCCCAACATGTCTAATTAATCCTTTAACTCTTCGCCCAAGTTATTTAAGAACAAGCTTATATCCAACATTGACAGGGGTCAAAATACTTAATTTAGCTTGTTATACAAATGTACAGTGGACTAGTGTGACATTGAGAAAATAATTCACTAGAATAAAGGTCCTGTATTCAAAGCCTTGCTTTAGTGACATATATAAATATTATCAGCAAAATGTACTTGTAACAAATGTATTGAAATATCAAAAGTAAAAGTTGCCATTGTGCAGCAGCACAAAAGCAAAAGCGTTTTGCAATTATATCTCCTTGATTAATATTACTGCTGCAGTACGCTGGGCTCATATTGTAAAACTCAGCCAGTTTCATGTATTTTTCAATAAACTGGCAACTACCAAGACTCTTGATCACTGACAAAACACAGACACCACGTGATACCTACTGTGTTATACGTTTGGCTGACAGACCTTGTCAGGAACTGGAACCAGCCATCTGAATTCTTACATATATAAACAAAACAATCATTTTGGACCAAACAAACACTGTAAAATTATTAATTCTCAATCATTATGTCGAATTTAAGGAGAGGAGATGCTTTTATTCTGCACCTTTCTACAAGTCCTAAAGATGTTCTTTTTTGTAATTATCTTAATCTTAATTCTTTATTGTGAAAAAGGAGATATTTTACAATCTACCATTTCTTCACATCAGCATTACATTCAATCCCCTTTTCCTCTTTTTTTTTTTTTTTTTGCGTGAACATAAACAGTATGTTTGTGCGTATAAACCAGAGTGTCATTTAAGAGTCCTGAGAAATCTTCCACAGTCATCTTTGAACCTTTCAGTTCTCGTCCTTCCTTACTGGAATACCATGTCTACTTATTTCCATGAGGTCCATGAAAAATGCCTCCAATCCAGATGATTCCTCAATTCAACTGGTTAGCCACTAACCTTTGAACTAAGGCATCTCATACTTCTATTTTTCATGGCATGTGGCGCTTTAGAGGAGTACACAGTCTGCTCACATTGGTGTAATACATTCGATCTGTTTATTCCAGAATAGGTCTTGTCTAATCCCTAAACAGCATGTCAGGTTTTCCATTTGAAATATTTCTAAAATGATTCCGTACCAGTCATCATGTGTTGGTGGTTATGGGTTTAACCGCTTCTAGTGATTGATTTTTTTACTTGCCGCCAGACGGATCTGCAGCAGCTTTATACCCCTCCACTGCCCAAAAAACAAAATGTGGCCCAGTCTCAAAATTCTGCGGTACTTCGATCCTGAAAACTGCACATAGTGCCTTGTGGATGCCTATCTTTCTAGGGTTGAAAACTTTGTAATAGCCTATATTTTTGTGTGTAAATGAAAGATAAGCTGTAAGTCTCCCTATCCAGGATTCAAATCTTTCACCTCCTCTGTTGGGAACACATTCTGTATCGTGGGCACACCATCTGAAGAGTTTTATGATTTTATGGATTCCACACAACTAATATATGGCAGAAGGCTGTTAACCTTTTGCCATATCTTTGTCGCCATGACAACTCCTGAATCCTCTCCATCAGCTGTTTTGGCTGTGTGATTAGCGTGCTCAGACGTGCTCGCCTTCAGCTCCCTCTGGTACTCTGTCAGTCCTTAGGTTTTCTCTCCATGACAAACGCCCTTCTTGGTCTGTTTGTTTCCACTGGTTGCTGCTCTTGTATTGAAAGAATCCCTGCTAACACCTCTTCTGTCATTTGATGCCTCTCCCCATTCTCTACAATCCTTGGTGTCACCCTCGAGATTTTGCCATTTCGCCTTTAATGACTTCAAACTGCCTTTGTTGTCTTGTCTGAATTGTCACACTTCTTTGAGGATTGAAGCCATTTGTAGTTGAACTCAACGTTAGCTGGTATCTGGAGATCTTTCCGTATGTTCCTTTTGTGGTGACCCAGAACCAGAAGTCCCTGCGCCCTGAAGATGTATTATTTATGAAACTGATTTGTTCTTTAAGTAAATGCACATTCCAGAACTCCTTGAGATGAGATACAGGGTTAGAAGGTGTGATGTTCACCCCAGATATGAGATGCGTTCCTTTACAATCACTTTAATTTGTCATTTTAATTCATCACAGATTCAACAGATTCAATGCACAATTGCCAATTTTAAAAACCCACTCAGTCTCATTTACTCACACTGCTCCCTGGTTTAGCCCTGACCTACGCCAGCTCAAAGCCACAGGCCGTCCGACTGGAGCAACTGTACAAAAAACAGACTCACTGTACACAAAAATGTACTCGGACCTCCTTCATCACTACAACCTCGGATCAGCTCCTTCTCTGACTTCACAACACACCATCTCTGAACTCATCCGCAAAGCCAAAGCCACCACCTGTCAGCTTGATCCTCTTCCCACCTCACTCGTCAAAGCCTGTGTGCCATCCATTTTTCCCATGATCACCAACATAATGAACACCTCCCTCACCACTGGCACTGTACCCCCCACTCTCAAACTTACCCCCCACATCCTTAAAAAAACCTGGTGCTGACCCAACTGAACTTAACCTTTACCGGCCCATGTCCAACATCCCCTTCGTCTCCAAAACACTTGAGAGGGTGGTAATTCATTTGTCACTTCCTGCATCGACTGCTGCAGCGCCCTCCTCACCGGACTCCCCACCAAACTCATCAACAGACTGTAAATCATCCAGAACTCGGCCGCCCGGATCATCACCTGTACCAAATCATCTGACCACATCACCCCTATTCTCGTCCAGCTTCACTGGCTCCTGGTACAATACTGCATCCACTACAAAAACCTCCTCCTCACACACAAAGCTCTCCACCATGTAGCCCCCACTTACCTCTGCAGCCCCCTGCAAGAATACAGCCCCTCTCGCACCCTCTGCTCAACCTCTGCTGGACTTCTAACCATCCCCACATCACGCCTCAGCACCAAGGGTGCCCGAGCCTTCAGCTGCTCGGCACCCAGACTATGGAACTCCCTCCCCCCACACATAAGACAGTCAGACTCCATCGCAACATTCAAATCCAAACTCAAACCCCACCTGTTCAAACTGACTGGTCACTGTGCACTACACTTTTTTTTGTTTGTTTTTAGTTTTTTTAGGTCATGTTTGGTTTTAATAATGTTTGATGTTGTTATTTATGCTTTTATTCTATCTAAGGTGACCTTGGGTGACTTGAAAGGCGCCATTGAATAGACTTAATATTATTAAAATTCTATTATTATTATTTATTATTATTATTATTGTTATTCAATTAATTTGACTATTCAGTGTTGTGACCAGATGGCTTGAAGGAACTCTTGTGACATTGATCAGCCGATCATTCACTACATCACCTAATGTTGGCTCAAGTACTTGCACTTGAACACACTGAAACAATGATTCACCAGTCTTTATTCATAATCCATGATCCAAGCATCATGGAAAGACCACAAATACAAATTCGGCAATTATTTTCATGCTTCTTTCTCTGCTGCCAATTCAGCACGTCTGATTGGCCAAATGGCCTCTTGAAGGCGTTGTTTAATGCCACTGAGTTCTCTCTCCCTCTCTCTCTCTCTCTCTCACACACACACACACACACACACACACACACACACACACACAAACACAAACACAAGCAGAAATAATTTCCGATGCGATGCACCCACAATGCACCATGTGTGATCTCAACTGGAAACTGTGTGTGAGTGTGTATATCCTGGTCGCCAACGGCACATATCACAACATACACCTGTTGATGCACTAATCATAGGTTTCTCTCATCTGCTATGTCGCTATTAATGTCACTCCCGTCTGAAAACACAGCAGCTGATTTGTGTGTGTGTGTGTGTGTGTGTGTGTGTGTGTGTGTGTGTGTGTGTGTGTGTGTGTCAGCCAGTCAAAGCGCCTGTCATAATTCACTGCCCCCCCTACGCAAAACAATAGGCAGCATGGAGCCTCAGTGAGTCATACCTTTCTGTAGGAGACTGAGCATCTCTCTTGCCCTCTCTCTTTCTTTCTCTTTCTCTCTCTTTCTCTCCCTGTCCAAACATAGTCAGCCCTGTAGCCACTTAAATGTCTCGGATCTGTCTGCACAAACAAACCAAAATATATATAAATGTAGAGAGTAAGAGCCTGTGCCTTCAGACTAAAATGTATTCTGCCAGAAAGTGTTTCCAGCCCTCTGGAATTGGCAGAAAAAGCAGCGGTGTTTATAGAAAACAGACCCATTACTGATGTGTATACAGGGTGGTGTGCCAGTATATATCATCTGAATGTATACACCTACCTGTGTGTGTGTGTGTGTGTGTGTGTGTGTGCGCACGCGCGTGTGTGCATATGTGCGTGTGTGCACGTGCATGCAAGAGCATGTCAGAAAATCAATGGCTGTTGTCCTCACAATGATGAATGAGACAAATAAAGTGTGTGGACAAACACAACACTGCACAATAAAGGTGATTGTCTGTTAATTAGTACAGCTAACAGACGGACAGACAGAAGGTTGAGGGGAAGATATCGCTGTCGTCATAGCTCCAGCTACCAACGTCATTATCCATTAATCCACCTGTTGGTTTCACAATGAATTGTTCAGTCTACAAAATGTGAAAAAATTGTGCAAAATGTTCATCACCCAAAGTGATGTCGTCATCATGAATGAATGAACGGGTTCAGTATGGAAAAAAAGATCACTGTGACAATTTCCAAATCCACAACATGTTTTTACCCAATAAAATATTCCGATTCAGTACATATTTGTTTGCATTTAGCCTTTCGAAAATAACATTTTCACTGTGTAAAAATGCACCAGACTGCATGGTCTAGCAGTAATCCAACAGCATGAGCTATTACATTTATATCATTAAAATAACAAACAAGAAGAATCGAGTTTTTTCATGCAGTTTTTTCTTTTTTACTTTCACTGGTGGTACTGTTGAAAAACGAAAAGCTGAAGTATATTATCGATGAGCTTGTGATATGGCAGCCCAATAATCAGTAGATATTGTCTGTGCTGGGAATCACACATCAAATACTGCATGTCTGTGTTACACTAAGAACTGCTGATTTCAGGCTTTCACGCTGAAGTAACGCTTTATTTGATTTATTTGCCGTCGGCTCTGATGGAGCTTGAGATGTGACAAATCTTGATTTTCCCTCATCAGTGAGCGGCAGACAGCGGGACGCGATGCAACAGGCTTTAATTTAATGCTGTTGTGGGTCAGCGAGTTTTTCCAAAGGAGCGTGGAAAATGTTAAAGCCTTTTAAGGATCGGCTGATTTATGTACCAGTGCATTTCATTCAGTATGGGCATGAATGAACCTTTTTATGTTTGCGTACAATGTTAAAAGTATGTAGGCCTCGTGTTCTGTATGTTATCCACTGAATAGTGTGTCTGCTCTTCTGTGTCTGGATTTCTGTGTTTTTGTCCTTTTCTATGCCCAGTGAGTTTCCTCATGTGTATGAAATGTGGTATATAAATAGATGCCATGCTTCTGTGACTGTTTCCTATTTAAGTAGTGCATGTACAGTCGCGTAAGTGAGGCTACCATTTTATTTAATGTGTGTGTGTGTGTGTGTGTGTGTGTGTGTGTAGGACCTGGGCATGGAGTCGACATCTCTGGATGACGTATTGTACCGTTATGCCAGCTTCAGAAACCTGGTCGACCCCATCACGCATGACCTGATCATCAGCCTAGCGCGATACGTCCACTGCCCCAAGACGGTAGGACACACACACACACACACACACACACACACACACACACACACACACACACACACACTCACACACGTACACACACACAGACACATAAAAATCATAATCTTAAATATTGTCGATTACAGTAAAGATGCTTATGCATGCCCCCATACACACACATGCCGATGTGATTCATTTCGCTGCTGCTATCAGGCGATCTCCTGATTCATCTTGTCTGACACTATTAGGTTACAGAAGTGCTCCAAGTGGTTGTGTGGCTGTGTGTGTCCTTGAGGGAAGCACGGCGCCCTGTGTTTGTTAATTCATGTAGTCCAGTTTGTCATTGAGGTTGAGAGGGGGAAAGAAAGGGTGACAGCAGTCATGCTGGATGAATAATGGAGGGAGGAAGTGGGAGTGATGGAGGAGAAGATAGGAATTAAAAGGCCTGTTGTATAAGTGCAGCATGGTGCACTGTGAAACACTGTTGCCCCAATACTGGCTGGGTGAAAGGGCGTACTGTATTTTAGACCAGTGCTGAGCCCATTCAAATCTATTTACTGGAAAAGATCTTGTCATTCTGAGGAACAGATCATATCTACCACTTCCTCTCTCCTCCTGTCTTTTATGATGCCAAATCATTTCTGAGCTAATCAAACTGCTCTAATCTGTGTGTCTGTGCAGTTGTTGTGTGTCAGTTACACTTTCCCCTTAGTGAAGTGCATTTTGCATATCTGCACACACTCAACACCCATAGAAAGATATATTTACAGGTCATTTTGCTGAGAAAAATGACAAAAATTATTCCCGCCTTTTGTTTGTGACAAATGTATTTTTTATGTGTCAGCGAATAAAAACGTAATCAGAAGTGAAATACGACAAATGGACAGATGAAACTATTCTTCTTTATTGCAATTGTGTAAAACATCAAAAACGCAGTTATTCTTTAGATGCAAAGACTTTGAGTAGTTTACCTCCAAAAATCCTTTCTTCTTCAGAAATTGATTTAGCTGCTTCTCTCATTGCACTTATAAGCGCCATTCTGCATCTGGTAATGTTATCTATGGTGCACAACAAAGGCGAACACACTGCGACTGAAGAAAACACAGGCCTCATTCCCCCGGCTCCACTACCTTTTCACCATGACAATCCGGCACAACGCTTGCAGCACTGCAGATGCCACACAAAACCACATGTCCATCTCACACTCCATTTTCCTCTTACTCATGAGCAAGACCCTGAGATGTACTCTGTGTTCAGGGCAAGAGCTCACCCACCAACCGAAGTTGGCAATCCACTGCTTTTTGGCAGAGAACCATGACCTCAGATTTAGAGATTCGCACTTGGCTGCAAACCGCCCAGTGCCTACTGGAGGTCATGTCCTCTGCAAAGAGCAGAGACACAAATCGGAGGGTCCAGAACCGGACACTCCTCACCAGAGCTGTGCTTTGTGATCCTGTCCATTAATATCACAAACAGGACTGGGGACAAGGACCCTGTGGGACGTGGCCATAGGCCTTCTCCAAATCCAGAAAACTGGAGTGTCTGCTGTTCACGACCTGGACGGAATCTGCATCGTTTCTCCTCCGAGGCTCAACAATCAGTCGAAGCTTCTTTTGGCCCCCCCTTGAATTAGGGCTGCTGCAGTGAATGAATTCCCCCAATGGGTTGTTCCATCGCTGTTGGACGCTAAGAAAATGAACATTGACCTTATGTTGTTTCAGAGAGGATCGAAAAGGTGTGACAATGTCCCCTCTGATGCTCTCTTTGATGGTGCTCTTGTTGCAGGCCTTAGAGAGCAGAGTATATCTACCCTGGTTGTTTTGCCACCAGGTGAGATAGTCTTCGTTGGAGTATATGGGGTTGGTATGGTTAGTATGGTATGGTGGTTTTCCGTGACTTCTGCAGGTCTTCACGAGTTTTTTGTTTGTTTGTTTTTGCTGCTGTTGGCACTGCTGGTTGTGCCAAGGACTGTTTCTTCACAACAGCAATGAAAAATAAATAAATAAATAAATCATCTCAGCAAGCAAGCCAATAATCAGATACAACATAAATATTTCACAGATGATATGGATTGCAATGCCATATTAAATGTTTCAGTGGACCTACGTTGGAGAAATTGAGGCTATAAACTCTGATTCTCTCTGTCCGTTTCCAGTCTCTCTGTTGAATTACGTCCATAGAGTAAAGAACATTTCCGCTCCGGTCAGCAGGCAGCACTGCAGTACATAAACACCCGATGTCCTCAAATTTAAAAAGTAGAAGTTCGCCTCCTGTTAGTCACATCTCATTCTAGTCTGGATCAGAGCAGAATGAGCTGTGACTCTGGGTGTTTATTTCTCCAGAAACACACTGGCTCTGCAGTCTCTTCTCTTCCTCAGAGCTGGCCAGTTCTGAGCAGCTGAGGAGCAGCTGTGCTCCTCAGCTGCTCAGCTGACTTGCTGACCCCCCTCCCTCTCCTCCCAGCCATACCCACAGAACACTTGGCACAGTCTCGCAGCGGCAGAAATGACATATAGAGTGTTCAAGTTGTCAGTCATGCTGTTACCGTCTGTTCAACATGAAGCTATCAGAAAACATGAGGGTTGCTAATATACTGTGACAGAATGCAAACTGTGACTTCATATGTACATCCTCTCACAGTCTCTTGTGTTTCAGTCAATACTCCATAGAGCAGAGAATTTATTCAATTAACTTTACCCACCACATTTTTATTAATCTGATGATAATCAAACTGCAGAATTAACAACACCGATCCACCAATAATGACAGAAAGTGAACTCTAGTTTAGTTAATAGACAGCAGTTGTAGTTTTGCAAAAATAGATTTACTACATCAGAGTTAATCATCTCATTTCATTTATGGATCATTCAGGGAGATGAAAGGAAAGATAAAGAAAAAGAGAAACATAAATATTCCATTTCAGTATATTAATACACATCCTTGGGTTGAAGTTGTTTTATCCAAAGTATGCAGTGATTTTTATTAATATTGCAAGCACATAAAACATACCCTAGTGAAGCACTGAAATGGTGCTGCCGTCAAATGATAAAAACATTTATATACACTGGTGTGTAATGAGATTAAAGTCAATCAAGTATACGTTCCTCCCAGCCAGGTACTTGCACTGAGCCATGCTGTGAAGAACAGGCATCATCATGGTGTAGACATGTCATTAGCCCCTCTCTATACAGCAGGACAGTGCTGGGAAAGGTGTTGTTTACCCTGATGTGTTTTTAGGTTTGTTGATTTGCTTAAAGTGTGGAAAGCACCTCTGGCCTGCAGGTCTTTTAGCGTTCCTCCCTGTGATAGGCCATTTACAGCTGATGCACTGAGAGCAGAGAAAACAGCAACGTGTCCATATCTGGTTGAGCAGAGGTATTTTTAACATTAACATTAGCAGTCGATAGCTATGGAAATACATTTTGGACAGGAATTGAAACAGGTTGGAAAATATGAACATAGTCAAGGGTGTCAAAATTATAAGATACTAATACCAAATTTACACCAAACCAACAGAGGACCACTGGCAGGTGTTGGCTTGCTCTTGGGCACTGGGCAGTGGCGAAGGCTAGCACCTGGGCAGCAGTGAAGAAAAGTAGACGAGGCAGCCAGATGTCAGGGAGTCAGGATGTGGTCTTCGCGGAGGCACCCTGTAGGCGAGGCGGTTTCCCCAGAAAGGAGACACTTGGGGCTGGTCTAAGGTGTCAACAGTCGTACGCTGGAGACCAGTGGGCCCTGGAGCTGGTGGGAGGTTTGCCGGCTGACGGCTAGAAAACACTGGAGCTGACTGGAAACAAGCAGCCTGGTGACTAGCCGACACTGGAGCTGACAAGAGGCTAGTAGGCAGGTAGTTACACTGTTACACTGTGAGAACCACTTAAGTGGGACTCAGCTACAAGTCCTAAAACCATACTAAATACTGAATCAGCTGGAGTAATTCATCGGCCTGGTCCATTATTTGTCAGTTTGTGCTGTTACAGGTGAGGGCCTAGAGGCAGAAACATATGGGAAGAAAGGATTAAGAACTGAAAATAAGCTTTAAATGACAAGCCAAAAATCAAAAAACATGTTGTACAACATAAGGTAAGACAATGTACCAACTAAGAAGTACAAAGTAAAAAAAAAAAAAAGAAGAAGGAAAATCAAACCAGGGGATAAAGCAGATAGAACTGGAGAACAGTGGAAGGCTCTGGAGTGACACAGGAGGATAACTCAAGGAGAACACAGGGAGGTAACACAGGATGGATGAAGAGGGAGCACAGAGACTATATACACACACCACTAACGAGGAGATGAGGAGCATGTGGAGTGAGGTGGAGCAAGAAAAGTGAGGGAAATAAATGGAAAAGCACTAGAAACAGGGAGGGGGGCGACGGGCTGGAAGAAAACAGGAGGGAAAATGACACAACGGGAGGAAATGAAATGCAACACACGACACATGAGGGTAATGTTACCAAATAACATGCAAAAGCAGAATCATGACAGAATCATCATCATTTTTGCATCATCACTGACAATTGTAGCATTACACAGCAGTGATTTAAATCTATAAAATGTAACATTCACTATATAGTGTCATACAGTCACTCCAAAGCTAAAGTGCAAATATCTGCAGATTTAATCCAACAACACTGCTCAGTCTGGGGGTGGAGACCGTCGTGGTATGATCCATGACATCATGGGTCAGTGACATCAATGGATGAGCGGCTGAAGTGTAAATTGGTATGATTGAACTCAGGTAAAACATGCTGTATCAGGCCCATAGGAGAGGTAAAAAGACACCTCAGAGCTAAAATGGAAAGCCTTTGAAAAAGAAAATCCAGGATTTCTGACTTTCATTTCAGCTCACTAATCCTCCTTTGTAGAAGATCCCTCCTGGCAGACATATACACACACACACACACACACACACGCGCGCGCGCGCGCGCATACCGTTGCTTGCACATACTCCTTTTTTTTTCTTTTTTTTTTTTACATAAAAACACACAGAGGTGCTCATGTTTGTCACCTTATCTCTCACACTCACATGTTTCCTCAGCCTCCTTCAGGAGTGTGGATGGTGCCTTCACTGCTGTGTGACTCCAGCTAAGCAGGGCGGTTTGTGAACCTGTGCTTGAAGCAGCAGCTGAAGAGCATTGCTGCTTTGTCAGTGCAGCTGCAGGGATTTTCTCTCCATCTCCTATCTGTTCTGTTCTTTTTCTTTTCTCTCTGTTGCCTTTTTATTCCTCACTTTTCTCACCTCCCCTGCCTCCTATCTTTAGTGTGATGTCATCTCTGTCTCTCACTTATCGTCCGTGTCTGTCCGTGTGAATCTGAGAGTTCACAGCTCAAGTTTACTTGGCTCAAAAAAGTGTATGTGTGTGTGTGTGCATGTGTGTGTGTGTGTGTGTGTGTGTATGTGTGTGTGTGTGTGTGTGTGTGTGTGTGAGATCCTGGTTCTGTCATGTCTTCAGCTTCCAGTTAGTATGGGGATGTAATTTCATGTTGAACTAAAGGGGCAATATGTAAGAATTTTAGCTGAAAACATTCAGAAATGATCAACAGAATGTAAGTCCCGCATGTTATGGTGGTTATGTATTGTGTTGCAGAGATATCTGCAGAAGTTAGCACATGAACACTTGTAAATCTGTGATAGACCATCCATCCATCCATCCATCCATCATCTGTACACATTATATGTACGCCGCTTAATCCTCTGCAGGGTCGCGGGGGGGCTGGAGCCTATCCCAGCTGACTTAGGGCGAAGGCAGGGGACACCCTGGACAGGTCGCCAGTCTATCGCAGGGCTACACATAGAGACGAACAACCACACTCTCATCTGTGATAGACCTTTAGTCTTAAAATCATTTGTAATGGTGGTCCATTTTCTGTGCCTCTTCTGAACCTTAACCACAAGCTGTCTGTGTAATTAGGAATACTGCAAAGTTATTGTTTACTCAAAGATCACCACAGCTTTGGTGCCAGACACCTACACAGGGGCCACACACACACGCACATGTGCACATGCACGCGCGCGCGCGCACACACACACACACACACACACAATATATCCTTTCCTATGATTCAAGAGGGAATTGGTCTATACTTAAATACTGTCTCTGTTGTACAATACACACCCATATATACAAGGTCTAACCTTTAATAATAGAGTATAACAATAATAATAAGAATAATAAGAATAATAAGAATAATAATAAGAATAAGAATAATAAGAATAATAACCATAATAAAAATGCATTTTATTCAAAGGCGCATTAAAAAGCACTCAAGGACCCCACATAAGAACGACAGTATAAACAGGAGACAATTTAGTGCAAATGAGGATAATAATAGTGCCAGGAGCTCTGCACAGAATTCATACTCCGCAGTCCTCACCATACAGGAAGTCAACCGAGCCAGGTCCCACAAAAAAATTAGAATAGAATAGAATAGAATAGAATAGAATTACACTGTGTATATACAATATATATACACAGTGCAAACTATACTATAAACAATGCTAATCTATTCAACTGTACAAGAAAAAAACATTTTCTATGAATGTGCAATAACAGAACCAAAATGTACATGTAAGCGTGCAATAATAGAACCACAGGTAATATAAATAGATAAATAGACTTAAAATAACCTAGAATGTGCAGATGCAAACATTAAAACATGGAGTAAGAGCAGTAGAGAGCTCAGAGATCTCTCTGTCAGGCAGAGGTGAGAGAGTTGTTGTATGAAGTGATGGCTTGTGGCAGGAAAGATTCCCTGTATCTGTTGTTATGACAGCATAGCTGAAGCAGCCTTTTAGAGAAGGTGCTCCGCTGTCTGACCAGTGTGAGGTGGAGAGGGTGGAGAGGATTATCCATGATGCATAGCAGTTTTTTCAGTGTCCTCCTCTCCACCACAGCCTCCAGAGTGTCCTGTTTGCAGCCAATCACAGAGCCAGCCTTCCTGATGAGTTTATTGAGTCTGTTGGTGTCGCTGGCTCCGATGCTGCTTCCCCAAAAAACCACAGCAAAGAAAAGTACACTGGCCACCACAGACTGATAAAAGATCTCCAGCATCTTGCTGCACACGTTGAAGGATCTCAGCTTCCTCAGGAAGTCTGCTCTGCTCATCCCCTTCTTGTAAACAGCTTCAGTGTTAGATCTCCAGTCCAGTCTGTGGTTGATGGTAACACCCAGGTACTTATAATCCTCCACTGCCTCCACATCCTTTCCCAGAATGCACAGTGGTTGGGGAGCTGTCCTCCTCTTCTTCCTTAAAATCAATCACCATCTCTCTGGTCTTGCTGATGTTCAGCCACAGGTGATTCTGTCCAGTCCACTCTACAAAGTTGTCCACCAGTGCCCAGTACTCCTCCTCCTGTCCCTGACTTATACACCCAACTACAGCCGAGTCGTCAGAAGATTTCTGCAGGTGACACGACCCGGTGTTGTACTGAAAGTCAGTGGTGTATAAGGTGAACAGGAAAGGAGACAGTACAGTCCCCTGAGGAGCTCCTGTATCACTAACCACCACATCAGACAGGACACTGCCCGTACGGACAAACTGTGGCCTGCCTGTCAGGTAGTCAGTAATCCAGGAGACAATGGAAGTGTCGACACCCATCACCCGCAGCTTCTCCCCCAGTAGCAGTGGCTGGATGGTGTCAAAAGCACTGGAGAAATCAAAGAATGTGATTATCACAGTGCTGCCACCACCATCCAGGTGCAAATGGGCTTGTTGCATCAGGTAGATGACAGCGTCATCAACTCCCAAGATACAGATAGACAGCAGTGTCCATCATAACCTTTCCCTCACTAGAGCACATGATTTTCTCCCTGCGATCAGAGATCCATGGCTCTGTGTCAGCCAGGCTTTCCTTTGCACCTCTTGACTGCTGAAACAAGCAATATAAGATTGAATTACCCGGACAATTATGCTGCAGAATTGAGGAACCATTTAGCAGTGATTTACCAGGGCAGGCAGTGAAAAATACTGACTAAAATAATGGATCCATTTGTACTGTGCAAACTAACTTTATCAACAGAACAGCCTGAAGGGAAGGAATACAGATGAAGCAGACAGATAAACAAAAGAGGGAGAGATGGAGAGAGAGGATAGGTCATCGGTTCCATGGAGACAGGAGAGATTCATAGATGTGTTCTGTATCAATAATGTACAGAGAGAGAGAGAGAGAGAAAGAGAGATGAGGGAGGGAACGAATCAAAGAACTAGAAGCGAGGTGGAGCTGAGAGGGTGGTCACGAGAGACAAAGTGAAAAGAAAGGGATGAGAGAGGGAGAGCAGGATGCAGTGAAATGTAGGAAAAGGCTGCAGCGAAGCCGTGAGGCTCCAACCAGCGGCTGTCCTCATCGACCTGAGCTCCCCCTCTTTCACTTCAGCACAATTCAATTCATGCAGCTTTATTGACATGATGAGACGTCTCGACTGTGCATTAGCTGGAGTGTCAGTACAAAACACAACATCAATGTGTCTCGGCCAGGACCAGGCAGATAGACAGCAATTTAAATTGGAAATATTGTTTGAAAATTAAAATGTTGTTCAAATATCACTTAGATGTTGAACCTGGTATTTATCTTGAAAGCCTTGCAAATGTCAACATTTCTGCAACTAGGACGTTGTACTTTTAGGCTGACATTGACCATTTAGGCAGCATGGTGGTGCAGTGGTTAGCTGTTGTCTCACAGCAAAAAGGTCCTGGGGTGGAGACCGGCCATAGTTCTCTAAGCTGGATTCATCTGTAGAGAAAGGTCCGTAACTCTGCTGGGAAGACTTGACTCATGTTCTCCCCAGAGCCTTCGGAAGCTGTGAAGTCAGGTTAATCTGTATCTCTAAATTGTGTAAATGTGAGGAGGTTGATCAAGCCCAAACTCCTGAGGTGGGCTAAGACACACCAGAATTTCACAGTGGATAACTGGGAAAAACCCCATTTACTTTGAATCCAAGTTTGAAATGTATGTCAGTGACAGAGGATTGTGTGTTAGGAGACAAACAGGAGAGAGAATGATATCACAGTGTTTCACATCCACAGTGGAAATGGTGTTGGGCAGTATTCAAGTCTGGGATGTTCTTAACCTCCTCTGGATTTGGACACCCGCACATAATTGACTTCACCCTGACGAAGAAGAAGTACCACTATATTCTTCAGAGACATGCTACATCCTCTGGTTCGTATCTTTGTGGAGAAGGGTTCATACTGCAGCAGGATAATGAGCCCAGATAGACCTCAGAGCTTTGCAAGAACTACTTGATGACAAAAGAAGACCGAGGAGTCCTGAGTGTCATGGACTTTGCTCCACAGTCACCTGACGTCAACCCCACAGGCTGTTTTCTTCTTTGTATTATAACACCCCACTTGGAGGTAGTCATGTCAAGAGTGCTGGTGTATGAACTACAGGTGTCTCTGTCAGTTCAGGTTGTGTTCATTTATGAAAACAGACCACAAGAAGGCTTTTCATATTGATTGGTTGATGCATCCACTATAAGTGCTGAATAAAGAAAAGTGCTACTCTTTGCTGTGGACAGTCCTCTGTTTTCCAGAAATGACGACAACACTGCCATTAAAGCAAAAGGGGGGCACACAACATATTAACATGTTCTTAACTCATGAACCTTTTTTCAAAGAGTCAGTTTTTCATTAGAATATTAAGATGACCTTACTGTATTTTCTTACTGAAACAAGAAAAGTCAAAGTGTGCAGTATGCGTTTCATTATATATCTAAAAGTGTCATTTTACACAAATACAAAATGTTTTCAACTTTGTTTTTGGAACATTTAACAGATTTAACAGACACATTTATAAGAACATCTTCATAGATTCTCCATGGAAGTCATTATTGCTTGATTTAATTTGAATAATGAGAAATTCATTTAGCAGTCAATCAAATGGAAGAACTCTTTGTCTGCTACCCTCTGGGCATCAATTCATTCACGGCTGTCTTCTAGAGAAATTGTTTTTCGGCTGTACTTTCCAACGTTGGCCCTATATTACTTTACCAGGAGAGCACAAAACAACAGACACACTGACCAAAACAACGCAGTGTGCTATCTCACAGTTTAAGGAACACTGAACCTCTCTGTTGATATCACTTCTTCCCCTCACCATCTGTTTTAGACTGGATACTGGGGACCTGCAAACCTGACTCACCACCTGAATAAATACATTTCAATATGGGTGGGAGCTTCAGACACACACACACACACACACACAGGGCTGGCTAGAAATGGAGCAGTGCATTAGCAACTCATTAGCTATTGTCTTAAACTGCCTTTGAATGAGTTGCCGAGGTGTCACTGCGGGACAGTTGTATACATGCTTTTTAACCTGACATTTTTCATTTCAGTGTTTGACTGAGTAAGTGACTGTAAAGTAGCACACTGGTCGCCAAATAGAGAGCAATTATGGACACAGCCAATCGATACACAACATCAATATTGTGTCGAAATGACATTTCTCCTTTTTTTCCACTCCTCTGCGTGTCTGTTTACTGTAAAAGCTTTGACTGACAGCGTCAAAGTCATGACACAAAAGCCCGTTTCAAAGAGAGACTCCGCATTATCGACGCAAAGAAGGCTCGCCTTTACGCCACCTTTGTTCGTTAACACTGAACCAAGCAGCGGAACCAAAAGAGACATGTCAGTGCATAATATAGTGATTTTTCTCAATACAAGAGACATTACCTACAACAACACAATAGCAGAAGGTGACATGGTGAGTTAAATTTTTTGGCTCTAAATCCCATCAACTGCAGGAGCTGCCTGGCTCTGCTATTTGGGCCAGACACCATTTTTCAAGCAGAAATGTGATAAATGTTGGTAGGACAGACAGGATGACAGACACTTTTCCACGTATAACTGCAGTATTTTTTTTATTATACAAGTCGTCAAAGACACTACCAGTTACCACATTTCTGTTGTCTGGTCCTGTAATGCTGCTTTGTGGGTTGAAGTGTGGGACATTTCTCTTTTGACGAGTGAAGGATCTGTTTGGCTGTCAGTCTGTAAACTCATCAGCCTGAACACTCCTGATCTGTGCCTCTGTCTTGCCTCTTTTGCGGCTCTGATACTACCTCTGGAGACGCACCGGAGTCACAGCCAAACTGTCCCCCCTCTCCACATCTGTAACTTTCACACAGATGGCGAGGTGGGGTATCACCGCATGAAGAAACAGTGTAAAGGTGTGAGATAACGTAATACCAACAAGTGAGTTGTCTGATATAGACATGCATATGATAGAGCAGGGAAGTGAGCTCCGGTCGCAAGAGCTCACTCAAGAGGCATGTGGAGAGGCATGTATTGTCAGGTGTGAAATGAAAGGCTTGAAGCTGTCAGCTTGACTGACTGGATGGTAAAACCAAATGTGAACTGCAGAGTGTCTGTGACAGAGACACTCTACCATCAAACGATTCAAAGCTGCTATTTTAAGGTTTTAAAAAAGTTACACAATGTTGCTTCAAAACAATGAAAAAGACATTATGGAATAGATCAGCCAACAATTGCAATTTTTTTTTTTTTAACTCAAACAATGGTTGTGAAATGTTATTTCTCTATTTATTTCCATCACTGAATTTTACAAGATATCATTTGTCATCAACATCATGCCAAGTTTGATTTCATAGTCACATTTCCTTAGAGTGGTTTTGTCACTGTGCTCTTACCTTTCAACCAATCACATTCCCCCTCTCTAAAGTAGCAAACTTAAAAACTGATAGTAATTACTGATACTGATTAGCTCCAGGCAGCTAGAGCAACAAGAATGCAAATGTTATTGACATTCCTTGCTTACAAGGCACGGGACAAGAGACTGGAGAGGGCAGCTACAATACCATAGTCATGGAAAGTCAGTAAAGTGACAAAAATGAAAGCAAACTTTTGAAAGAGTGTTACAAAGCATTTTAGAATAGAAATGTTAGTGTAAAAACACTGAATACTAGGAAAATAATTGGAATTATTTTGAAATAAAAATGTTAAGAAATAAAGTCCCATAAAACGGTTAATAAGACATGAAATACGAACGAATAGATAACATTTTTTAATGAGCTGAGATTTTGTAAACCATCATATGGTTTCCCCTTTTTGTAACCGAGTCTGTCTGCCTCTGTCTCTTGCCATCCAACAGGAGGGTGACTCTCTCGGGGCGATGGAGAAGGTTTGTCGTCAGCTGACCTACCATCTCAGCCCGCACTCACGGTGGAGGAGGCAGGGCCTGCTCAAGAGGAAACCTCAGGCCTGGTGAGTGAGTGTGTGTGTGTGTGTGTGTGCGTGTGTGTGTCTCACTACGGTACAGTATGTGCCTCTCAGCGTGTCACCAGTGTGTCATCATCTGCTGCTCCTTTGGACGCCATGGAAAAATCCACTGATGTCTCTGTCTCGTTATTTTCTCACCCTCTCATGGACACAGTTGGAGTCGACTCCCGACTCAGCTTCCTTCTTTCCCACCTTCTGTGTCTCTCTTTGCCTTTTTTGCTCAGTCGTGATTATCAAAATGTTTGTGCGTGTCACTATTGCCTGAATTGCATTTTTCATTTTGTGTTATTTTGTTTGGATTTTACAGTGTGACATACAAACACTCCCACGGATAAATGTCGCTTGATTAGTCTGCGAGTGTGCAGCTGTATCTTTATTCACTTTGCATTGCTGTAGCATTGCCTTTATCATAGGAACCTCATTTGAAGGCCTGCAACCAAATGAAGATGGAGACTTACACACTTATACATCAGTGTGTCACAATATGCGAATCAGTCATAAAAAGAAACCTTAAACAACTGATGCCTGGGTTTCTCCAGCTCTGTAAATCAAACAACTTTATTCAGGCTTTAAAGAGCTTTTCTAGAAGTTAATTGTTCAACATATGCAAAACCCTTCATCCAGCTTGCAGTCTAGATGCTGCAGTAGCCCAGAAAGCACAAACCAAACACTGACTGCATTAGTAATCCTTGCACTTTTTTCATGTTTTTGGAAGTAGTGAAGGGTGAGGCGGAGGGGTGCTCGGTTGTTTGCAATCTGAAATCTCACCGAATGACCAGAATCACCAGACGTAATTATGTCTGTCTGTGAAAAGTGCCAAAGTCGGACACACGGCAGCATAGTTGAACTGGCCATCAGACATGGTCAGTCCAACAGTCGGAACTGCCGGCTGTGTAGGGCCTCTTGTGCCACTGTGAGCAGCCCCCTGTCACGCAAGCCAAGATATGAATGAGGGGAGTAACAGCATCTCTACTTCAAGCACGGCACACACACCACATTATTATTAGCATTATCATCATTCCTCAAACATGGAGATGAGGCTTTAGTTTTTTTGTACAATGATGTGACTACAATAAGACCGAAGCTTTTGCAGGTTGGGTTTGAGTTTGTTCACTGACCTGTCCAAGTCAATGCTGAAACAATATATCGCACAGCCCTAGATGCTAAAGGAACCTAAGTCGAGTGCAGACGTGATATAAAATGCATCCTGGTGGGAGCAAATTGTAGAAAAAGAAGAATTGTAGCAGCATACATTTGGAGAATCTGTAGGAAATGAAAATCTCTCCTCCTCAGGTGTCAGCATGAACTCCGGGTGTCACCTCCGCCGTGAAGCAGTTTTGCTCGAGTGTGTGGAGAGAGAAAATAAGATTGGATCTCTGCAGTCTGTTGGGGCGTTCTTTTTTTCAGTGCTTTCACGGTCAATAGAAATGATGGGCTGCTTTCGTTTGATCACACGGCGAGCTCAGACAGTCGCTGTTAAAGCAGTGTGTCACCTATATTGAAATGAAATGATCGCTGTGGATGAAAATGAGTTTGGTAATTATCTTAAGTAATTCTGGACCGTTGGGTCGGATTTAATCAACGCCGCGCTGCAGTCGGCGCTTCAGGCTGCCGTGAACTCCAGTGATTTGCCAGGCAGGCCACGGCAGGGCAGGACAATAGATTGAATCCTCTTTTTGCATGGAACAAACACCATTAATGCCCTCCACACACACACGCACAGTCATCTCCATGCTGATTACTTCAGTCCCATTGGGATCAACAAGAAGGATGAAAACTGTTTCTCTACGGCTGAAAACCAGTTGAGAAACTCTAAAGACATCATTCACTGGCAATTTTGTGGGTTCTTGTGACCCCTGACGACCCAAGTGTGTTTTTTTTGTGTACATTCTGAACGCGAATTGGCTCAACATTATTTTCGAAAGATTCTTTCAGATCAGACTTTTCTAAAGCCCTGTTTGTGCTGGATTTATTTCTTGAGGAGAGGTGGGCTAGCTTCAGACTTACCTGTCCTGGTCAGCCATTTTAATTGCGTATGCAGGTCATTTTTCACCCCCATCCAAATAATGATTGCAGCCATAATGACCTAAAATGATATATTAGTGAATTGTTTTTGTTATTTAAATCATATCATACAATAAAGCCACATCCTTGTATTTTGGCAAAGAGCCCTGTCATGCCTGTACTTTAGGCTAAACATAGGATCATTTCGATAACCTTGGGACAGGTGTGTTAGGATGATTTTACATGCTTTTTCAAGAGGGTTTTTAATCTGGCAGGAAAATGTGATGTTAGCCGTAACCTCCCGTGCTCAGCTCGGAAGACAAACATGGTTAAATGAGAAGAAAAGCAAAGGATGATGGATAGGCTGCTACTACATGTACAATCGCTGTACTTCCATTACTGATGCCGCACCAAGGCCTTGGCAATCGTTGCATATCCACCAGCACCATCAGCTTCATCAGCCTGTCTGTCTCAGAAGAGTCATCAACCACCACTAGTGTCTGGACTCCATGGGGTGATCGTGGGTTGGGATCATGAAATCTCCCTGTAGAGTCTTAGTGCCAAAGACATTCTGACAAGACTCATTGTCACTTATCATCTGCTGTAATGTATCACGTTGCCTGACTGGATCACATTGACTTTTTCCTCATTACTTTTGCTGATTTTATTTTCTTTATAAGTTGCCAGAGACAGTAACTGCAACAACACAATAGTGGAGGGCTACAGAGACATTCTGAGTTTGTTGCTCAAAATCAAGTAACATAATCACTGCCAGGGAACAGACACTTTTTTCAGGCGGACGTGTGGCAAACAGCCGACAGACAGTCTGACAGCGACTTTATCAGATACAAATTCAGTTTTTATTTGAGTTGCCAAAGATGCTACCTGCTAACACGTCACTGTTGTTTGGTCTTGGAACGTTGCTTCGTGGGTTGAAGTGTGACATTTCTCTCCTATATCGAGCGTCCTTTATTTTGAGTGATATCCAGAGAAGGAAGTGAAGCGAAGGCTGCAAGGAAGAAGAAGGAGAAGGAGTTGGGTCTGATGAGGATGAAGAGGGAGGAGGCGCCGATCTTCCGGTCAGCCTTTGTTAGCGTGGGGTCCTGCATATCTTTCTCTGTCTCTCTCTCTCTCTCTGTTTCTCTGTTTGGGAAGTTTCTCCAGTTTCTTCACACCTGACTTTGTTCAGTCAGGACACAAAGGTGTAGCAGGCCTCTGGCTTGCAAGTTCTTTTCTCCAAGCATGCTTGAGTTACCAGCATGCAGCTGAGGTCTGGGTGGTGGCCAGCTTTCCAAGGGGGGAGGGAGGGAGACTCCCATCTTGTTGGCTCTAAGCTTTAGACTTTTTTTTACTGTAGCAGAAGAGAAGATCATCATTATTGTTTCTTTAAGGAGTCTGGAGACTGAGAGGTGACCCGTGATGTCATCAGAGGTGACACTTCATTCCTCCCCTGTGTCCGCCTCTGCTGTCAAACTGTCATTTTACTTAAATCATATCAATATCTCTGAGGAGGTTGAGGTTTACAGATTTAACAAGGTGATACTCTTAGCTGTAGTGTGATACCAGGTATCACATAGATGAATTGACAAGTTATCACATATTAAAAAATGCATAAAAAACATCATCAATTCAGGTTCAAAGTGTCATGAGTGGCAACTAATATGCATCACATGCATCCATGTACGGATACACTCATACTGTATATTTGAGGGGCACAGTGAAATGAATTAAAGCTCCCATATTATACTGTTTTTCATCTATTTCACACAGCTGTCAGAGGTCCAACAACACTGCATTTGATATGCATTGCCCCAAACCCATCTGTGGTCCTGAATTTCAGCTGTCTAAAAATCGCTCAAGTGAGCTCAACTGAGAGCAGGCTGTTTCTGTGCCTGCACCTTTAAATGCTAATGAGCTCCATCTGTCAATGCCTACTTGGAGAGCCCTGCCTGCTACATGCCTCTCTCAGGGAGAGGATGCCGCTTATGCTAGCGGTAGCATGCGCTAATGTTTTAGAGTGGATGTATCGCTATGGCTCACTGAGATGCTGTCATTTAACTATACCACTTTGACCCAGAAGGAGAGGCTCCTGAAGAAGTACAGACTGTTAGCATAGTCTCTGTCTCCAATCTGCACGTTTTCAGATTTTTACGGTGACAACCAAGCCACCTCGTAATATTATTAACATTCAACGAGTTAGCCATCGTCCAGCTGACTTCACCATACTCGTAGGGAACTGTAAATACTATCAAACCGCGGCGACACTTACCTGTGGCTTGGGTGCAGATGCTGGGTGTCAGTGTCGAGGCAAAGCCAGCTTTGTACTGACCCTCGTTACTGACGCAGTCCCATGTAAAGTGGTTAGCACACACATACAAGCCAACACGTTCCACAGCCAGCATGTTGTCGTTAAAAATGAAACACAACTCACTGTCTCTGCTGTTGGTCTGTAGCTGGGACAGAATATAGGCACTGATGTTGTTGTCCTCAAGACGATGTCCTGGTGTGTTTGGAGACATTTCATGACTGTTACGCAGGAGACCTGAAAACACCTGGCTGACTGAGATGTTCACCAGTCCAGTCCAAATGTGCATGTGGTTAATAGCCCCACAGATTTGCACCATGGAAACTGACACCACATCTCACAATTCCTGCTTTCATGTGTGTTTGGGATCATCTCCCATGTGTGACATCCTCTTTGGCTTAGCAGTACCTTCATTGGGCCAACATTGTAACATTATTCAGTATTTGATATATTCTGTCTGAATGACTTAATCTCCACTAAATGTTAGACACAGCTTTACTGAGCTGCCAACATCATGAGTCAGATATTGGACTTGTATCTTTTTGTCGAAGAATAAAGACAAACATGGACAAACAGCAACAGAGAAATGACTAAATACTTAACTTACTTGAAAAAAGAAAAAAAACTCAGTTTCTCAGGCCTTCGGTTTGTTTGACAGTCAAATATGAGCTTAAGCAGCAGAGGTGAAACAAGTGATCATGTCCACTGTGATCATCCAGAAGACATAGTGCTGTCTTCTACAAAAGAAAAACAGTATTTTGGAATGAAAACCTTTTTGAAAAAGCCCTCTGTTTGCTCTCACACTTCCAGATTCAGGCCTTACATCACTGATAGTGTATTGGACAGAAAAGTAAAGAGGAGCCTGATCAGACCCAGATGAGCCTGGCAGCTATGCCTCTGGACCTGAGTTTAATGCTGAGATCACTCAGATCAATTCTGATAAGGGAGGAGCATACTGTATACATAATGTAAATCAACTGGGAGGCAATTAGTCGCTGTCTGTTCAAGAAGACCAATTGAGATGGTGAATCATTGAAACAAAGCAAGATTAACAAGGCTTACTGTTCATTGTTCTGCTGCTAAACAACAGCTCCTCTCAGGGTGCTCAACAAGTCCACTGAGTGGTCAGAAATGACGCGGCTGCACAGCTGAATGTGTGCAGCAGCCAGCAGACCCTCCCTGCTTTACAAGCTAAGTGTGGGCCCCCCTGCAGAGAAAACTTTGAAGGCCGAGAAGTAGGTGGAGAAAAGAAACACTGAACAGGTCTGGAGGACACACCGGAATTATCCTTAAATGTCATGATAATCAGAGCTGATAACCAAGTAACAACCGGATACTTCATCACGTTATATGTATATGTACTTGGATCTTAGTAGGTTCTGCCAACCCAGTCACCAGAGTAAATGTCAGCTGAGTGTATTTCTGCCACAGATACCACAGATAAGTTTCAGACTGACGCAGGTTTGGTTTTCACCCCCAGCGCCCACATTGTGTGAAAAGCAAATGTACCTGTGCGCCCCTGGGTGTGCTGGGCATTAAGTGAGGTCAGGAGTTTTAAATAATCAGTCATGTTTATCAGCTTCTCACCTGTACAAATGCACATGTTAATGTAGATACACATACTGTTTCTTCTGCTGGAGGATCACTTCAGGTAATGTCATTAATATTTTCCTCATTAAGGAAGTATTTCACTTTCTCATCCCACCGTTACTGATCAGGATGATATATCCCGCCTGATCCACACATTGAGATCCACACACACACACAGAGGGAAGTGTAGCAGTGCTTCTCCTCCTCCTCTCAGTTAATTATCAGTTTATTTTCTTATATGCAGTCAAACAGACTTACTGATGGGACAGATGATTGTGAAATGGCCAGACAGAGGGTCCAGCAGCCGAGGATCACGTCCTGTTCCCTCAGTGACGATGAGCGCCGCTGGTTAATATTTAACAGGTCCTGGCACACTGCTCTTATAGGGAATAATAAGCTAAGCTGGAAGCTGAAAACACAACAGTGCGGACATGAAGATAAGGTGAGCAGCGCTGGCTCAGGTGTGAGTGTCAGCTGACCAATCAGAGCAGACTTCAGGGGAGGGGCCTTAAAGAGACCAGAGCTGAAACAGTGCGTTTCAGACAGAGGGGAAATGCAGTGAAAACTGATGTGTTTCCGAGCAAAAAAAATAATGATAAAAAAATAATGACTTCCACTTCTGCCCGTCCACCTCACACTCTTGTAAATTAAGATGGAGAGAGTGGGCTACAGGCACCCGCTGACTTCAAGGAGCAGCCAGCTAAAAAGCTTCTCCAGACAAAATGTTCTGTGCCCGGCATCTGTGAGTTTATTTACCGAATGGCACCATTTTCATGACGTTGGAAGAGAATTAATGAAGTCTCGCTGAGGATTTGCTTGACCACTGCATTGTTTGCCATGGAAACTGCCTGCTCACACACACACAGACACGCACAAATGATCATTCTCTACCTACCTATGTTTTGTGCTTGCTGTCTCTGCACCTGTCTGTCGGTGCATCTGCCACCTGCTGACCGGATGTCTGTGGCCGCTGCACCGACAGATTTATTGGCTGCCTCCCCGAGCTCCGCCAGCCAGTGGAGGGAGAGACAGAAGATGAGTGTTGACTCTGGATGTCCGCGCCTCTCTCTTCGTCTCACCAGCAGGCATTAACAGGCGGGGAGGATATCGGCCCTAATATATATTTAAATTTCAGTGCCTACGTGGGAGGGAAGGACGTGAAGAACTAAACAGCCAGAACAAGTACTGACAACTGTTCTGATATAAGGCAATTATCGGAGATGCAGAGCTGCTGGTTTTTAATCATTCCCCTGCCTTTAGGAAGACATCAATCAGTGCTGCTGTTGTTTTAACACCTGTCACAAGCAGTCACCTGCACTGTAAAAAAAGTTTGTAGAAATTACGGTAAAAAAATGTCAAATGCCAACAGTCAAGGGCCGTAAGATATAAAATAGTGTATCACCGCAGTAAATATATTGAATTACCGTAAAAAGAGAAGAAGAGCATAACTTTAATTGTTACGGTTGAAATATGTAGAAAACATGGAATTTTTCTGTAAGAATGAAAAAAAAGGTCAAATTCATGAGAAAATACTGTAAAGCTACAAAACAGTAATTACCCTAAAATAAAAGGCATTATTCTGTCTGAATTAATGATTCTGCTGTACTTTGAGTTTTATATTCTGCAGTCATACCTTAATTATTATTATTTTTTTTACGCAAGAGGATATATAATGAAAAAATAATGTATTATTATAAGTTTCCATTTCCATATATGCTTTGTGTGATTTTTTTTCCTCATTATGTGGCCCCTAATCCTCACACACACACACACACACACACACACACACACACACACACACACACACACATCAGTATCATAGATCAATATTAGTATTAAAAAAGAAGCATCTCCAAACGCAAGTATTTGCCTCGTACAGTTCCGGGATTGTGCATTTGTTGACATTAATGCGCCAAATTTGAAATTGGCCAATCAGCGCATTGTATCGGATACCAGCCTTTCACCGTCCTCTGACCCGGTGGATATTTCGGATTCGGACTTCACACCGTTCAGGTCCACGGTCTTCACCAGGATTTTACCCTGCTGTCATTCGCCGCCACCTCGGTAAGTAAATTAAATCATGAGGAGGAGACAGAGTGTTAATGTGAAGTTATTGTTTCAATAGTTGACTGCTGCGCTGGCGGGCTAAAGCGGGATCAGTCTATGTGCTGAAGCTCCTGTTTGCCTAACCGCGCAGCAAGGACTGTCTTTCCAACCGCGCTGCTCATCTTTATTGTGAATAAATTAAAGCAAAGGGAGGAGATGGGGGTATTTTAACATAAAAATGTCGTTTCATTATTTGACTGCCATAGGAAAGATGCGCTGGCAGGAGAACACCAGTCTATATGCCGAAATCCCTGGTTCCCTAACCGCAGCTAGCTAGTCTCTCCACCCGCGCCGCGCGTTTATTGCGAGTTAACTCGGTGTATTTGAAAATGTATTCTTGTAATATATGTGAACAAAATGTCCAGTCTGTGAAGGCGTATTTTTTGCATTGCAAGCTGCACCGTAATGAACCCCGACGTATTTTTAAATGTGTAGATAGAAGTTGTAATCAGGTTTGTTCAAGTTATGCAGCTCTAAAGTCGCACTTCTATCGCCGCCACAACAGTGACGTTACGCCAACCGTTAACGTGTCTCAGGCTGTGACCTTAACGCCACTAAAGTGCACCGTCTCGCTTTGTGAACGCCAGTGTGAGGGAACTAAACTGCTGGTTGCTCACTTGAAGGAGCACATTGCAGAAGGGCGCCATGTGGCTTGCCCAGTGAGAGGATGCAAACGTGTGTTTACTGCAAAAACTACTTTTACTTCTCACATGTCCAGAAAGCACAGACATTGGTCAGAAAATGTCACTGGTGCAACAATCCAAGATACACATTGTGAGAGTCCCACTACAAGTACCAGCACACAGGAGGAATCCTTGCCTGCCACTCTGTCAGATGCTGAGGACACTGTAGGTGATTGGCTACATTTCAGCAACCTGTATTTGAGAAATATATGCATGTTTTACATGAAACTACAGGGACAGCATCTTCTCCCAGTGTCTACCATCCAAATTATTATTGAAGAAATGCAGAATATACACGAGTTGGGACAGATGTATACATTGAATCGACTAAACTTGCTTCTAAAAGATATGTCAGTTTCAGATGAAGACATTGTAAAAATCAGTGACACTGTTAAACAATCTGACCTGTTTACAGCTTGCCACACAGGACCCATGAGAACTGCGTACTCGAGAACCCAGTGCTTTAAAGACATGTTTAAATATGTGGAGCCCAAAAAAATCATGCTGGGCAGAGATGAGAACAGAAGAGAGAGGTGTACCTATTATGTTCCTGTGCTTAAAACGTTGAAGGGAATGCTGGAGTCCGGGTTCTGGCAGGGGCTCATGTCAGTGGATCCTAATAATGTTTCCAAAACCAATGTTCTCTCTGACTGTTGTGATGGTAAGGTGTTTATGTCAAACACATTTTTTCAGGAAAACCCAAGCTGTCTCAAGCTGGTTTTATACCAGGATGCTTTCGAAGTTGTGAACCCTTTGGGATCTGCAAAAAAGAAGCACAAGGTTTTGGCTGTGTACTTCTCTCTACTTAATGTGCCCCCTCATGTACGATCAAATACTGACCACATGCAGCTGGTTTTATTGTGCACAGAGAATGATTTTAAGAACTTTGGCCATGCCAAAGTTTTTTCTGAACTGCTTACTGATCTGAAAGAACTGGAGGAAAATGGGATAACAATGGGAGATGAAGTTGTAGTAAAAGGAGCTCTCTACTGTATTGCTGGGGACAACCTAGGCTCTCACACCATTGGTGGTTTCACAGAAAATTTCAGTTCATCTCAGTACTTCTGCAGATATTGTCTGATTTCTCGAACTGAATTTCAGGGCGCTGATCCTAACATCTGTGGACTGGAGCGGACTCCAGAAACGTACAGATCTGCCATCGAACAGCTGGAGACAGAGGATGCTCCACAAGTACAAGGGTTGAAGTTCAAGTCAGTATTTAACACACTACAAAACTTTGATGTTTGTTCACCTGGCTTGCCACCCTGTCTTGGTCATGACATCTTTGAGGGTGTCCTCTCATATGATGTTGCTCTTTATCTGAAGTACCTAATCAAGAAAAATAAATGGTTCACATACACAATTTTGAACAGGCGAATCAAGCAGTTCAAATACAAAGCAACAGATGCTTGCTCCAAACCTTGTGAGGTCAGTCCTCAAACACCAAAACTGAGTGGACACGCTGTCCAAAACTGGAACTTCTTGAGATTGTTGCCTCTGATAATTGGAGACAAGGTGCAGGACCCCCAAGATAATGTGTGGCGATTAATTTTGCAGCTTAAGGACATTGTTGACCTTATTTGTGCTCAGCAAATTTCCAAGGCTCAGATCGCCTATCTGGATGTTCTCATCCAAGAATATTTGGAAACTAGGAAGGCACTCTTTCCAGATATCAACTTGAGACCAAAACACCATTTTTTGCGGCATTATCCAGGACTAATCCTGAAATTTGGTCCACTCATCAGACTATGGACTATGCGTTTTGAGAGTAAACACAGTTACTTCAAAAGGTGTACAAGGCATCTTAAGAATTTCAAAAATCTGTGTTTCACTCTTTCAGAGAGGCATCAGATGTTCCAGGCCTTTCTCTCTGCTGGGTCAGTGAGTCCTCCACCCTTGCATATAAAAGATGGCCAACCATTTTACTCAGAGCTTTACAGTGAGCAAGTTAAAGGAGCAATCCTACATTTTGGCTTCACTGAAAGAAACACAAAAATTCCTGTTGATGTGCAGTACAATGGTATAATTTATAGGAAGGGCCAAATTGTTGTCACCAAGCATGATGATTCAGTGGAGTTTGGGGAAATAATCCTCATTCTTGTAAAAGATGATTTTGCACTTCATTTTCTGATGAGAGTGTATGATGGGGAATTTCTTTCACACTACCACATGTACTCTGTGAAAAAGGAAACTGAAAGATTAGAATGCAGAGTTGTCAGTGAACTGATTGACATGTGGCCTCTATCATATTACATACACAATGGATACCAGATTGTCCCATTGAAGCACAGTCTCTTGTCACACTAAATCAGCTGACCAGATGCTAAACTATCTCTTTTATGTGTCTTAACAGATATGGCTGAATCACAGACAGTAAGCGATGCCATAGCAGCAGTGCTGCCAGATCTTCCTGACCACGTTCTCAAGTCAGTGGAAGATACCTTAAAGGCACTTGGTGCAGTGACGGCAGATGATTTACAGTACATTACAGAGGTAGACTTACTGCCAGTGTTGAAGCCCGTACAAGCCAGAAGACTTGTTGCTGCATGGGCCCAAAACAGTGAGTGTAAAACATTGGTACCACACCACAGCACACTTCTCTTACAGTGTTGCACAAGTAATATAATTTTTAATACAGTTCTAAATGTTAGCGGTCAAATTAAACGCAACAACTTTTGAAAATATTTTGCAGCCCAATAAAATTAATCAGTGTTCTACATTGTGTTACAGAGTTGAAAAATGTTTAAGGTTTATGATTTCAAATCTTTTTGGTACTTTTACAGAGTCATCCACTCCAACTCCAGCCCCGGCATGTTCCTCTCAAGGGTCTCTCCTTTCGTCTTCCTCTGGTTCCCCGGTCACTCCCTCACGAGCATCATCCACAGCTACATCATCCTCAGAAAGCTGTTCTCCGCGTGCACCAAATTGGTTAGACACTTTTCAGATACCATGGCAGAAGCTCTCTGAAGAGTTAGTACAGAATTTGGAAAGACAGAAGAGGCCAAGTCCGCGACTACGAAGAGAAATGATAAGGATTGTGGTCTCTGAAATGATGAAGATTTGTAAGAATCCCACCAAACAGAACACCACAGAGATAGCAAAAAGGATGGTAGCCAGATATCCAAGATCTCTTCAAGATGTGATTGATGGTGATATTATTGGACTTGGATATCATTCCCTGGCAAAGCAACTCCAGTCAAGAGTGGAAAATGTCAAACGACCTGACACACCAAAGATAAAGAGACGCAATAGAGCCTCAGATGATGACACCGATGAAATTTCTGTCGAACAAAGAGCACATGTTCAAGACACATATGGCTGTGTCAACTGGATGCCGAAACATCTGCCACTCCCTGAGACTGTGACGAGTCAGTCAGAAAAAAAAGAAAAAATGAAGACATTTGAAGAGATTAACTTCAATTCAGATGCAGTGAAAGAATTAATCAAGTCCACCTATTTCACACAGCGTAAAGATATCAATAATGGGGAAAGCATCAAGAACTTAAGCCATGAATGGCCATTTTTGTTCAAGGAAGTCGGCATGGCAGCACATTCCAGGAACTGACTGGCGTGTGTTTGATTGAGTCCTTCCTTGCCAATGTGGAGAAAAAGGGGGCACGTCTCTTAAACTTCTTCAAATGTGTTGATGCACATAAACACAAACAAGTCCTGGATGCTCTTCTCAAAGTTCAAACTGAAATAGGTCAGTCCACTGGTTGCTCAGGAGAAGTCATACAGATGGTGCTTCTTTTACTGGCTCATTTTGATGAGAAGGAGGAGCACATGTTCCATTTTGTTGAGAAGACGAGCCTTGCTGAAGAGGTTCAGATGGACGGGGTTCCCCCAACACCGTGCCTTATTGTCTGCGGTAAGTAAATTGAACCAAACCTGCAAGCCTTCTATATTGCTATACTAACACCCACTTATACTCTTGGTGTGTTTACATTCACGTTTGCTTTTAGCCTATTTTAAGATGGTGACAAATATTTTAACTGATAACAAGTTCTGCCAACAGTAGATTGGATGACTCTCATCCTATATTGAAAAAACATCATTGAATGTCTATTAATCGTTGATATTGAAGCTTTTGTCATTAAAGTTCTTTTTTTTATTCATGTTGTTTATTCTTAGGGTCTTCCTGCTTTGCCGCTGAGACATTTATGTTGAGCATCGACAATGAGATTGTCAACGACTGCATCACTTCCTTCACATCTGCCATCTGCCTGATGTTTGGCAGTTACTATTGCTTCAACATACACTACCCAGTGGAACTAAGGTCTACACTGGAGTTCCTCCAACGGTAAAATGTCTTACTTTGTGTCATCATAGAAAATCAAAGGCATTAGATATCCCACCTGAAGTTATTCCCCCCCTTACTCTCTTTCTCATAAAGGTGTTTCTTCTCAATCAACCCTGAGAAAGGCACCAAAGTCGAGTGGAAGAAGAAGAAAAAAGTATTCTCAGTCAATCCAACAGTCTTCACTCTGATCTCAGACCTCGCTGACCACGAGTGGACCTTCCAGTGATGTTGAGGGATGATGTGATAAAAGGTACACTGAATGTATACACTGCAGATATTGTATTGTATTGTGTAAAATTCTGAAAGTTTTACAAGTTTGTTCATGTTCAGCTTTACTGCACTACTTTTGTACTTTAAACACGTTGAAGTAAACTCGCTAGTTCTAGATATGGATGCAGTAACAGAGGAAGTATTAAGATTTATTATGCAAGTTTTGAGACTTTCGCTTACCCTTCATACCCTTCAGGTATGATTTTGAACGTGAAAATGAAACACTGTGTACACTGATAGATTTGTACAAAAATGTTTAATTTGTCCAAATAAAGACTTTCTTTATTTGAAATTTCACGGTTGATATTATTGAGATTGTTCTGGTAACAATTGTTTATTTAAATTTTCAGGTAAAACAAATTTTCTTTTTAATGTCAAAACTTTTGTTTTTACGTTTAAATATCAAATTAAGCACATTTTTCAGTTGCAAAAGCAACAGTATCAACATAAAATTTTCAGGTAGTTGTGTTTTTTTTAAAACTTTGAAACTTTTTTTTTAACGGTAAAATATAAAATTAAGCAAATTTTTCAGCCGCAAGAACAACAGTATCATTACATTAAATTTTCAGGTAAACAATGTTTTTTTAAAACTTTAAAACTTTTTTTTTTACAGAATAACATTGAATTAAGCACATATTTTAACTGTAAAATCAACAGTACCAATACATTTTTTTCCCGTAAATGAAGAAACGATCTTACCGTACTTTAACGGTAGTGTGTTGGCAACTGCTGCTGCCGGTACTTTACCGTAAAAACAACAAAATTTTTGTTACAGTGTGCATTAATCAGCTCCTGGAGAGAGCTCTGACTGAAGAGGAAGCTTGGGTAGATTGGTCTCTGGTCTTTGGTTGACGAGGCAGTAGAAGCTTTGTCAAGAATCTTGCATCCAAATCAAACACACTTAAACCCGCTATTGCCGACTGTTCATTGCTCTTGAACACACTGCAAAGACTTGAGCTGGCAGCCAACTAGCTCACACAATCTGTGCTGAGGTGCTGACCTTCATCCCAGCCAGGGCCGTACGCAGGATTTTAGAAATACCGAGGTCCAAAATTAAATTCATGAGCGTCATTTATCAGATGGTAAAATCAGTTATCTTAGCCTTTGCATATTTCAAGTAGAGTTATGTTTAGGTAATTATTGGACTACTTGGGGAAAAAAATACAGAGATCCGGACCTCGGTACACCTCAATGCTGGATACGGCCGTGATCCCAACCCTCCTCACTGGGCTGTAAACCCTCCAAGTGGCTGCTGCTCACAGCGACTGTACCTTGAGATCCTATCCATGAATCTCACAGACATTAAAATCATGACACAGATTTTTTTTTTTTCTTTAATGTGGCATGGATGATTCAATCACTTAAACAGCTAAATTACTGTCCTTTAACGTTTGTTAAATGTTACATTACATTTTTCTCTGTATCTCTGTTTCTTTTGTTTCAATTCAATTTATTTCATTCACATTTTCTCTTAAAAACCCTTAATGTTTCTGTTTCCTGGTAAGGTTTAGACCCCTGACAATGTCAGTCTTGAAATATTAATGCAGAAAATAATGCAATGAGTAAGATAATGAAGTTTCAAAAACTTATCTGAGCACTTCAAGCTTTTTGACTTCTTTTCTTCCTCTCCCTTCCCTCGTTTTAATCCAAATCTTTTCTCACTTCTCTATGACTCACCCAATGCATCATCCTCCCTGACCGTCATCCCAGCTCCCAAATTGTACACTTCTGTCTTCTCTCACTGAACAGCATCGTTAGCCTGAGGCTGTTGCTGCTTTTTACAATAGCTCGTAGCTCACTGAAGAGAACGGGGAAACAATGAAACACCCGTTTCTAAAACTGTATGTGATTATGACGATGCTGTGTGAATGGGGGACAATGAGAGACGATTCAAAAAGGCGATTCAGGCAGATTGTGCTTATGATACATACTAACGATCTGCTCTGGCGGGGCTGAGAGAGAAGAAACAGACTGTGTTTTTTTAATTCGTGTGTCCAGGTGGTGTAGTGAGGCACACGTCTTAAAGGGATAGTTCGCGTTTTTTGAAGTGGGGTCATATAAAGTACATATCTATAGTCGATCTGTTCTCTACCGTAATCACCGAGTTTGGAGAAGTAGAGAGTCACTCCAGCCCAGATGCTCAGCTTTGTACTGCAGTGAACGGGGTCCAGAGAAAAAGTGAAATAAACCTAAAACAAGGCTCACCTTAAAAAAAATCTACAACAGTTCAAGTGTACATTGTAAAGAGAAAAATCACACCGCTTTACATCGCCGTCAGACCGCCCTTTCTTTAGGCACTACATTTTCTCAACTGTAGAACCTCATATCCCTTCACAGTTGCCCTAATGCGTAGAGATACGGAGGTTCTACTGTCGATGTCTGTGTCTGAAATTGTTCAGTTTCGTTTTAATAAAAAGTAAACCTCTCATCCAGCAACTGGGCCTCGCACTCTATTTTGCCACTCGCAGGTCACCTGTTGCCCAGTTGCGCTAATGCGTAGGGATACGGAGGTCCTACGGTTGAGAAAATGTAGTGCCAAAAGAAAGGCATGTCTGACGACGATGTAAATCAGTGTGAATTCTCTCTATACAACACACACTTGAACTATTCTAGATTGCTGATCAGTGATTACAGCAGGGAACAAGGATAGATATGTACTTTATATGACCCCACCACAAAAAAAACACAAACTATCCCTTTAATCCCACCATTTCTTTCGCATTTATAAATGTATGATTTATAAATGTTAATTCTTCCTGTGCTATGAAGCATACAGTCATAGAGAGTATTGTTGTAATGTAAAGAAATTCAAATGTGACCTTCTGCAGTGTGTGTCTGTGATGTGAGGCTGGCTGTTGAGCCGTGGCGCTGTGCCGCACGGGTCGTCCGCCTCGAATGCATTGGCCTGAACAGACACAAGATGGACTCATGGTCTGAATTTCTGTCTCCAGCCTCCTCCACATTACAACAGCAGGACTTGTCTTGGCCTCAGTGTGACTCATGTTTATTCCCAGTGAACCAGTGACCTCTTGTAGCTGTGTGAATAATTGTATTACCCGCTGAGCTCCGCTGCTGCTCGATAAGATAAAGACACTTTGTACAGGCTAACTCTTGATTGTTCTCAGCATTTCCTTTGTAGATGAAGAGACAGTAGAGTATAGATAATTCTGTCATATTTCCAGTAAAAACCCTCATACAGTTACACGTTAGCAGAGAGCACCACCACAGCTGCCACATCCCCATGTGGAACAGATTTAGTGTTCATTTGGTGTCGTGTTCATGGCTACACAGTCCATCTCAGATCAGAATAAAATGTAAAGCCATTCTGGCCTTACAGGGTTGGGCAGTATTATTGTATCTCGGACTATTTGAAAATACCAACTGGGTCCCTTTAATTCCCTTCATGAAATAATTCTGCTTTGCAATATGAAAATGTTTAGGCTTTAACAACTACTTCAGAGTATGTCCAGCAGTACCACCAGCGTTTGTGTGCTTGAAGATGCGTTGAAAGTGATGACGGTAACGATAACCTTTTCTGTGAGTGATGCAATTTGCCAAACCTGTCAAAAAAGAACATTTAGAAGGATGTAGACTGCACGTACGTCATGTGACAGCCTCTCCCCGACAGGAGAGTTTTCCAGCTCGTCCCCCCGGTGCTTGGTGTTGGCTGTCGCAGTCCCTCCTGACCCACGTGATGCTGCTCTGGGGTTGTAGGTTACTTCTCATCTGGCTCTGATTTTCACTGCCGAGGGTCTCTGGACTAGAGCGAGTGAACGGGCTGCATGTCCAAAGGGTTTGGCATCGTTCATTTGACCTCCGAGCCCTCCAGTCAATGCCTCCGCTCCTGTAGTGCCAACGCTACGGCCAGCCACTCCCTTTTTCCCACATCGCAGTTTTGTCCCATCGTTGAGTTGTGTCAGGAAAAATAAGCACAGGGATGCTTGTTGAGGGGAGATTCTGAAAGTCGGCATTGCGCTGGGGGTGGACGGCTCCCACGCCGGAGTCAGAGGCGTCCACCTGCAACACAAACTGCCAGGAGGGGTCAGGATGGGTAAGCACAGGTGTGCTGGTGAATAGCTCCTTGAGCTTGTGAAAAGCAGTCTCAGCCTCTGATGTCCAAGAGTAGATAGAACAAGTGGAGGTCAGACAGGTAAGGTCAGCTGCTACCTTTCTTTAGTCTCGGGTGAACCATCTGTAAAAACTGGTGGAGCCCAGGAAGCGCTGTAGTGTAAATAATGTAGAATAATAATACAACTGTAATATTCCTATAGCACCTTTCATAGAAGAAATGCAGCTCAAAACTGTATCATTTATATCATCCACATTACATGCAGTGAGGGCCTCACATAAATTACTCTAAAATGAACATGAACAGAACGGTCCACTCCTGTTTGCTCATTCCAACAGTATGTGAGCTGGATGAATATGTCTGGTACAATTTTGCATCTGGGTCAACCTGGCTAATAGTGTAGGCTGCGATACAGCATCTGATTATCTTTTTTGTCATTTGAGTCAGAGTTGGTATTGAAAACACTGACACTGACTATTGTAATTATCCACATTAAACGCACGCAAATCTTAAACGTGCTCCCAGTGTCTTTTGTCATCCAAAGAAGCTCAACTAATAGATAACGGGCCACCTGGATTTCCGCAGGGTTTATGGTTCAGCTTCTCGGGAAAGCACAGCAGCAGGAAATACTCATGTGGGTCAGCTGGTAGAGAGGGACAATAAGGCATGATGCCGTTTCATCAGGAGATGATGCAGCAGCTGGACAAGTGCTGTCAGGCCAGCGTCATGGGAAACAAAATGTCTTGCTTTTCTTCCACCTGAACACTTGAGCAGCAGATTTCCCAAGCTCCTCGTCTGGTTTGAGTCGCACTAATCAGTGTAATCAGATGTTGTAGTGATTGCTTTAAATGTGACTTTGCATAAATGCACCTCTTGGCGGCATATGATTAAAATATAAGGACTGAACAAGATGACTGCAGCGGCGTCAGTGGTCACCCAGAGACAGAGGATAATTCTGCACATGATGTTCCTCCTGCACGTCTAGTGTAGTTTAACAGTAATAAGCAGACATGAAACTCATTAAGTGTTCTTGTGCTGCCTTCGTAAACCTTGTTGCACAGGAGGAGAGGTGTAGGAAGTGTTTTCTCATCTTCACCTTCAGAACAGGAGAGGAGAGAGGAGGCAGCAGGAGACCTGCTGTCTTCAGTGTGCACACATACCAGCTGACTGGGTGATAAATGATCTCCGGGGGGGAAACAGAAAGACAGTCTGGCAGGTGGAGGAGAAACAAGGGCTGAATTCGAAGCCATACACGGGACACGCATTGTATTAAGACCATATTCTTTTAATGAGATGAGTTATCTTAAAAAATCCCCGTATAATGGAATCCGAAGAGTCACTGTCACCTGGATTCACCCCTTGAGTCTGATTCAGGAAACGAGTGGGCGGTTTCAGTTCTTTCACTGGAGGAGATCAGGCGGAGAGCGAGGCTGTGCACGATGTGGATTCGTGGCCGTATATGGACGGATAACATAGAGAGAGACAGAGAGAATGATCCGGGGACGGAGGTGAAATACAGTCAATCCTCGTGGTGAAGTGCTGAAAATGATCTGATCTAACTTTCAGGGATGCAATATGAAATCCAGGTTGTGACGACATCCCTATATCTTAACACAGGCTGCATTTACAGCAGTCAGTGGAGGAGTAGCTCATGACTCATAAGATATTATTTCAACAATGTGATAATTAGAGGCATGTGGGTCAGCAGACTACAAGCAGGGGAACACTGGGCCCAAATGATTGTTTCTGGTTTGTAATAGATTTCTGAAAATTCAGTCTTATTGGTAATAGTTTCATTTTCACTTAAGTCGTAACCTTTTCATGCCCGAGAAAAGGAGAAAACCTACAACAGGTTCCTCCACCAAGGTTACCTTGCATCAAATTGCCCTGGAAACTATCTACAGAGCATATTTCTCCCACTAGTCTCTCTGCACTGGCTTCATGTAAAAAGCAGAATAGTATTTGAAATCTCTCTCCTCATATATAAGCCCTAAATGGCCAGGGGCCTTCATAACTTATAGACTTCATACTATAGTACTACTGCTACTATACTATTACCACTAGAACACTGTGTTCCCAGGATGCAGGGATACTTGTGGTTCATATAGTGTCCAACAGGCAGAGACTTCAGCTATCAAGCTCCTCTCTTGTGGATCTTCTGGTGTCGGTTCCACTGGAAGATGGCCTCTAGGTTTCATAGTAGGATTGAAACTGTGCCTTTTGGCAAAGCAACTGCTCTGAAGTTTCAGCCTGTTAAAAGGAAGATTTTTTATCTCGCCACTGTTGACTAGTGCTCGCTCACAGGGAAAATGTTGCGTCTCTGTGAATAAATGAATCAAGGAGTGTGGTCTAGACCCGCTCAATTCAGAAAGTGTCATGAGATCACTTTTGCTGTGAGTTGGCACCATTGGAATAAAGATTGATTGATTGCTTGAAGCTGAAAACATGACAGAGCCGGACACAGCGAGCGGTGCAGAGCAGACTGGATGCTTTGGAGGGGGACCTTAAAGAGACAGGAGCTAAAATGGAGGATCTCAGACAGGGGGGGTTATAGTGCTGCTGTATGAGAACACTTTTCTTTAGTATGAGAGCATGTAAACCCATTCTAGTAGTACAGCAACTCTGAATCTGAAAATGAGCACAGTATGTATCCATTACATCTGCCTCTGTTGTCACTGTGAACTGCAAGTGGGCTGCGCCACAGCTGGAAAGTGTGACAGGCAGAGCAGCAGTAACAAACTGTTGAACTTTATTTGCACAGTAAAAATACAAGTGTAAAAAAGTCACAGTTTATATCAGTGTTTCCCTCCAATGACAGATCTCGACCGGCCCTCCGTCCCATCATGCTGCTGGTTCTCGTCCAGGCGGGGATGGATGACCTCAGTTTGGAGCAGGGGTGTGTGTGTCTCTCTGTAGCGTGGGAGTCTGGTCCGAAGCCAAATACATCATGCGCTCTCTCAGGGTCTCATCTGCTTTTCATTGGCACACATAGTCTTCCCTTTTTTGTTTAGTGTTTTAAACTGAGGCGGACGGAGTGCTGTTGGACAGAACTGGTAGATTTTTCTGTTAGTAAAGAAAGGAGGAGGGGGCGAGGCATGGGAAAGAAGTCCGAAAACATTTCCCCGTATACACATCAAAGTTTGAAGACAGTCTGCAGCTGGAGGAGGGGACCATGGGAGGAGAATATGAGCTGTAACGATAAGATCAGTGGTTTCAAACGATGTGTAATGGAGAGATGAGGGCATGGCTCTGCCAGCTGTGTTAACCAATTAGCGTGCTTACAGTCAGTGGGGAGGAAATGGGCTGCTGCACTGAGCTGGCCTGGTGCACAGACCTCCAGGGCCTCTGTGGGAAGTGGTTTAAGACAACTTACCCAGACAGTGACGGGGAGCCTCATTAGCCCCGGAGGTGTCAAAACCTTGAGTGTCATGTCAGATGTAAAAGCCTCTGTTATGTTACTGCACCAGAAGAGCTACCTAGAATCTTATAGAAGATTAATGATAATTATTGTATATGTACTGGACTATGCACAATATAACATGTTAGCTAAAATTGAACAAATCTCATTAAAAACAGCAAAATTGATGTGAGTAATTCCTAGCATTGCTGGGCACTGTAGTTTTTCATAAATGTTACTCAAACATGAGCAAATTATTCATTTGTGGGGACTATTTTCAGTTGTGGAATGGTGTATGGTTGAGTGTATGGCTACATCACACTACAGCCACATATTATAATAACATTGTAGGTGGTTATTTGCTGTGTGTTTTGGTCCATGTAATGCTAATTTTGAAAGTTAACACATCCTCTTGTAATCAACAGCTGCAGTTGCAGCAGCTTACGTATCCAGGTTTCCCACAGGTGACGTGTTAAGGTAGTGCTGGTGATGCTGGGGGGAGGGGCTGCAGTGGAGCAGGTCGACCTGAAAACTTGGTACAGCTTTGTTTATGTAATGTGCAACAAAAATAGAAATAGTACACAGAGCAAGCTTACCACCGCAGCATAAACAATATGATTTGCAGCAGCTTCATATGTCAATTGATGTGTTTACTTGAATTAAATATCCATAAATCTGGATCCCTGATCAAAAGGTGCTGTAGGAACGTCTGGCAGAGTTTTGTCTTGGCTATATTTGATCTTGAGATGGAACTAGAAAAGAAAGTGCACCGACACATTGATGTCCCCTGAGATCAGGCTGCGTTGTTCATCAGTGACCTCTTCAAAGCCCGTCAGAGAACGAGGGTCATAAAAGTGCTGTGAAAAGGACAGAACCCACATGAGAGCTATCCACACACGTCATCGGTCATGTGAAGGCTGAAGTAGAGTGGAGCTGCACGGTGTTGAAGAAAATACTGCCAGCAACTTTTATTTATTATTATTGTATAGCCTAAAGGAAGCAGATGTGGCTGCGAAGTGGATGGATCCCATAAAACAAGACCGAGTTGTCACATGTGTCACAGTCACTTAGTAGAGTGTGTTCCTTTGTAAACCCACGCTGTGTCTCAGTGTTTTGTGGACGAACCTGTGGATGAAACTTGCCGTTTTTTGTAGTTCTGATGTTGCAGGTCGTGTATGACGTTAGAGGCAGTGTGCTGGTCCGACATTCTGTGATGACACTGCTTGTTGAAACATTAATTACAAATCTAAAATGAATAATGGCAGACATCTGTCGTTCCAGCTTCTCAAAAGTACACATCAGCTGGTTAATGTTACGCCTGTGGTCCTGGAGGAAGCGGGACATAGCAAGCTGTGACTCCCCACTCTTCCTACTCCCACGTGAGGCCAGCAGCACAGTTAGAATCAAGGCTCCCTGTAGCAGATTATTGAATTCAGATGCGAGAAGTGCCCGAAACAACACACAGTGTCTTGCCAGCCATAAACTTCCCTTTCAAATTAAAACAAAACTTAACAAAACATAATAAATGACTAATAACTAACCTAATCTCCTTACCAATAAATAAGGAAGGCAAACAAAAAGGACTTCTCCCTCCTACTGACTGATCCTACTAGTTACAGGTTAATATTTACTATTAATATACTCCTAACAGGATCGCCGATACACAAGTTTGTCAGATTCACTACTTTATCAATCTTTCTTCACACTCTTTATCAACAGATTTTAACCCCCATACACACAAGCATACACTTGCTATCTTATAATCAGTGCACGCCATTCCATAGCTGTTGTTTAATGTTGGCAAGTGTGCTCTCACGTTTGTTGTTTTACCTTGAAACGCAGCCTGACGTCCCTCCAGGTTTTCATGCCGTGTCGAACAGATATCTATTGAATCAACATCAGGCTGGAAGATTGGCCCTCTCCTGCCCTCCTCCCTCCCTCCTTCCTTCCCTCTTTCCTGGTTTCCTCCTGCAGCAGCTGTGTGGGCACTGACCAGCGAGTTCACGCACTGGAAAGCACATGTATAAATGCATGCATAGCCCCTAGAGTGTGTCAGTGAACAGGGGTTACTTTATGGCAGAGGCCGATATTAGGGAGGTGGTCAATGAGAGTAGAACAACAGGCTATTGTCTATCCACTTTTTATATTGCTGTGCTCTTAGTAGGTTAACAAAGGGACAAGCAAGTTAAAGAGAAAGAACAAAACTTGAAGGAATAGATTCAGATATCTTTCCATTTTATGGAGGACCATGTCAATATGAATATTATGAATAATGAAGAAAATATTTATTTGTTAGTTTAAGCTATGTTGATATTTAACAGGGATCATTTTCACCACTGACTGTCGTAGTTTAGTGTGTAAATGTGCTAACAATTTTCCTTGATGAGGAGAAGTCAGTGATCACCAGCATCACCAGGAGTCATCCTGTGGGGACCATGAATATCAATATCTCTTTCCCAGTCCCAAATGATGTTGGTAGGTTAGTAGATTGACAGCCAGTTGCCGGTTTTGCCCCTAAAAAAATCAAGCTAAAAATGTATTGCAGTGACAGCTCACTCTCTTTGAAACCCCTTGGGAGAGTGAGTAGAAACATTTTTGGAAGGCTAAATTTGACCCACGCGCAGTGCTTTGCTTTTGGCTACTCAGGCCTAGATTCCTCTGAAGTCTCTCTGGTATGTGAATAGATGAATATATTCAGCTGTTAACTGAGGACAATAGTTGGATCCTGCAGTCTGTACTGTCACTGTCACTTGTTCCCAGTGAGCGGCCAACTTTAGAGGCAGGTTTACTGCCAGCTGGTTAATCTTAAATGAAATTATCCTCCTTTGTGTGTGTTTCCAAACCTCACAGTCACATGTGGTACTTGTGGGTGATAATTGACGTTTGACCTGATGTCCAGTGTGTACTTCTATGTTCATTTGTAAGTTCAAAGGATTGAACATCTGATCTCAGTTTTTCTTTCTTTGTGGACCAGATCCCCGGCCAGACCTTCATGTCGGTTCACTAAATTCTCCGCCAAATCCCGGCACCCCACTGGGTTTATTTTTAGCTTGGACCGTGCACTTGGAGGCTATAGCTTAAAGTGTTTTGTTACTCGGCAGTCATTTTTCATCCCATTAAACTTTGTTTTCTTTAGCCCTAAATCCCTCCAGTGCCTGCGCCCGTATGTGTGTGTGTGTGTGTGTGTGTGTGTGTGTGTGTGTGTGTGTAGCTGCCATGGTACAATGCTTTCTGTGCACATAACATCATGCAGGGTGGACTTTTTGTTCAGTTGATTCCTAGCATTCACCATCCAAAAAACTGCATTTTATGTTGGATTGTATTCGGGATGTTGGCACCCAGAGCTATGTTACGGGTCGAGGTGTCACATATAGAACATCTGCAGACTTGCAAAGAGTGTAACTTTGCAAGTCTTATGTGCAAGTCTTAGGTGGCTAATGTTGCAAAGTGTTGAAAAATACTAAATACTAAATAATAAAGTGATTGGATCTAATATTTGCTCTTGTGCTCATCTGCAGTTTAAAGGCGGTGCTGTCGGCCCCTCTGTCCAGCGGGGCATTGGATCTGTCCGGTATCCCTCTGACAGCCCGGGACATGGAGCGTCTGTGTGCACACCTACAGCGTCATGCATCCACCGTGGTCAGCTTGGAACTGGGCTTCACCGAGCTGACGGACGAGGCGTTTCTCCTGCTGCTGCCCACGCTGGCCTCACTGCCACACCTGGAGACCCTGGCACTAAACGGAAACAGGCTGACCAGAATTATTCTGAAGGAGCTGACTGACGCCCTGAAAGTAAGGACGTCACTTATATATTGAAGTTTTGATTATTTTTTATTTTTTTAATATAATTACAATATTGTATAGTCTGACTATAGACTAGTATAATAGTATAGTATAGTATAACTCTTCCCACCACCTGTCCTTGGTATAAACCACAGATTTTTTATCAACATATAAAGTACCAGAAAATTCAGATTTGTCAAAAGAGAAGACCCCAGGGTAGTGCTGATGTTGGTGATGTTAAAATGATTCCTGGTACAAAGGGTGAAGAGGAGGTAATCTCAGGAACTGGAATAGCAGCTACACATCACTGCCAAAACCACTTGTATCACGCTCCGAAAGCAAAATGACCCTTGCAGCATACCAGCGACAGGTATATTTTTTGAGCACCTATTGTAACATACAAGTGAAATACATAGTCTGGTAACTGAGAAATGTAGGTCTTGGCACTAAAACTACTTATATGGTAAATGGACATGCATTTATATAGCGCTTTTCCAGTCTACTGATCGCTCTAAGCACTTTACAATACTTGTCAGATTCACCCATTCACACACACGCTCATACAGTGATGGCAGAGGCTGCTATGCAAGGTGCCAACTGATCAGGAGCAATTTCAGGATCTTGCTCAAGGGCACTTAGAAATTCAGCCAGGGGGAGCCGGGAACCCGTGGCCTAACAATTATTAGACGACCCGCTCTACTTCCTGAGCTACAGCTCAATAATGTTTTCTTAAGAAAACATTATTTTTTAAAATCTACATATTTAAACTCAAATTACTTCCTCTAGGGAAACATTTACTGCCCTTTCTTGAGTTGTTTTTTTTTTCATTTTAGACTTGACAGAGAGAGAGCAGGAGGACATGAGGGAGAGATGGGAAGGAAATGCAAAGACCCTTAGGGTTAGGGGTTAAGGTTAGGGTAAGGGTTTGAGCTGTATTGAAACCAGCATCTAGCAGCCATCAGCACCAGTGGCTGAAACTTTCACCTGAATTTGGTACAAGCAGGCAGAAACCCAGAGGATTTCAACTCCACATGTTGGGACTGAAAAAAAACCTCCTTCTGCATATATTGTCTGCTGTAATTTATTCAAACTTAGTTGATGACAATGTTTTGATAGCTGTGCGTTGATATTTTTTTGCCCTAGGATCCGGGCAGCTTCCCCAGCGTGACGTGGATTGACCTGGGCAACAACGTGGACATCTTCTCCCTGCCACAGCCCTTCCTGGTCAGCCTGAGGAAGCGCTGTCCCAAGCAGGGAAACCTGCCCACCATCCTGGAGTTCGGAGAGAGCCAGGCCAGCGACGTCCCCGAGAGGCTGAGAGTGCTCGGGGAAGAGGAGGAGACGGACGACACCAACCGGACAGAGAGCATGGGCGAGCTCCGGTCAGAGGTGGAGGAGGAGCTGGACGGAGAGATAGAGATCGAGGAGATGATGGAGGAGCTGCTCGACTTCGATCGGGAAGTGCAAGGGATGGAGGACGAGGACGAGAGCATGTGGACACTGGAGCAGCAGAGGAAGGTCAGGGGGAGGAGGGGAAGGAAGGGGGAGGAAGGGAGGGACAAGGAGGCGCAGAGGAAGGGGCAGCAGCAGGGGAGGAGTGCAATGGTGGTGGAGGACGAGGATGACACACAGAGCCACTCCTCCCACCTGTCCTGCTCCAGCCAGTCGCAACACTCCTCGGGAGCCATTGAGCCAATGAGAGCGGAGGAGGATGACTTGGACGACATCACTGACCAATCGGATCACTTGACCTGATTGGTTCTCCCCGCTCTGCTTATGTTTCCCCTCCCGTGTCAAGTCCTGTGTGGAAGGAGGCGAGAGAAGACTTTGTGTCCTGCAGAGCTGACTCAAGGTCAGACAGGCTGCAGTGTTTGGAGGGATGTAATCCATATGAACATGCCATCCCATACTCCCTCCGCCGATCTGATGCGTGAGCCGCCGCCACAGTGCTCAGAGTCCCAGCCCAACCCGGGTGACTCTTGTTGACTGTAACATGAGAAGACAGCACCCCAACAGGATGTGTGTGTGTGTGTTATTATAACTGTCTGCTGTTTAAACTATGAATAGATTGAGGATGCTAATGCTTAGAAAAGACTGATTTATTATGTCACCTGAGGCTTTTATGTATAGGAATGTTAATCTTTATTCAGGTCCTTTCCTCCTGGTAACCCTGCTAATACCTCCATGTGCCTGTGATGTGTCCAGTTACTGGTTAGAAGTGTGCGTCAAGGGATGAACAGAGACCAGGAAGCATGAAAACAAGAGATACACAAACCTGTCAGGGTTCTTTAACCTTTTGGAGGAAAAAAAATTTTTGTTCTAGAATTTGAAGTGAAAATGTATAAAATGTTTTCCTCCCTTGTACATCAGCGGCTGGCCAGATGGATTGGCAGATAGACAGGAATCTGGAGTCAAGCCCACAGCTTCGTGGAAATCAGTTCAGCCTCTTACGAAAATGAACAGATGCAGCGTGCTTTAGTGGAGGAGAAGTGCACTGAAGATGAAATTAGTCAGCTGAAACCAAAAGACATAAACAACCGATGAAGAGAAAGCCTGATGATGGCGAGGAGATGAGTGGCTCAGAGGAGTGAAAACAGTCAAAAGTGTCCTGTTTTGAGACATTTGGTGTCCATGTAAAGTGGATAGATTTCGTGGCGTCAAGTTGAAATCTTTTGTAGCCGTTTTCTCCTAATGCAGGTCACGTTCCACTTCACGGTTCTTCACTCTATAGTGTGCGCCACAAGCTTACAGTGTTTATACATAGGCCGCAGCTATGATCACATTCAGATCGGTCGGGTTACGACAAGTGATATCCTTATGCAGTATGTAGCTCTCACCCCGGCCTGTGCTTTCCATTCATGCGTCACTAATAGTCACAAGCTGTATTTTTGGATGTACAGTATATACAGTATATATTGTTGGTGTGCGGGGCGATTGTTAAGATTGTAGAATAGCTATTTCAAGAGGAAAACCACTCAATTATGTATGGTATTTATGTGGTCTGGGTAGTTGAAGCAATATAGTTCATGAATTGTGCTTAAAAGCTGGTGATTAAAAGATGAACCAGAATCTTAATTTGTGGTAGATCATAAAAGGCTCAGAGATGCACGCTTTTATTGATATAGAGAGGAGAAGTTTGTTATCCAGTGTGAACTTGTATAGAACAGAGGCTCATCCTAAAGCAGTCGAAACTTAATAAATGCATATATTTATTATTTTGCCCCGACAGCTGCCCCAGGCGCCAGTAAATTCCCCTCTGGAGCTGTTCACTTGTGTGGCATCAAAAATGAAAGGCTCTAATGACATGCTAATGCTCACAGCTGCAACACGTCATCAGGCAGTTTAATGAGACTAGTCTATATGAAGATAGATCTGGGAACCAGCTTATTAGTACTCATCAGATTTTTCTTAAAATTCTCCTTTCCTCATACATACTTTCTGCAAAAATCAAAATCCAAAATATCTCAAAATAACCAGTACACACCTGTCAGGCTGTTATATGATATTTTAATTCATTATATATATATATATATATATATATATATATATATATATATATATATATATATATATATATATATATATATATATATATATATATAATGCTGGCAGAATGCAGACCACTGTATTACCTCTGCATAAGTACTGAATGACTGAATGCCAGTGCCGGGCTATTTCCTCTCGGAGGACAAAGATTTTAATAAAGCCACTTTCTGATAACCAATAAATGATCCATAGAAAATCAAATTGAATACCTGAAAGGGAGAATTTTAGGACAAATATCTGATCAGCGTAATAACCACTCAACCAAAGGCAAGCAACCAGTGCATATGCAATTTTGCATAAATTGTGTAAGAATTCTTCTTAAAAACGTTCAAAAACTAAGTACGAGTATCAACAGAATATGTAATAATAAGCAGTTGTGATGTGTTATGCTGTCCCTGTATTGTGTGTCACAGATACAAGTGCCTTTCAAAATTATTCACCCCTTTGTGTGTTTTCCCCTTTAATTCCTTATATAAATGGAATCATGGTCAATACAATTTGGCTTTTTTGACAACAAATTTACAAAGGTTGTATACTTTTTATAGGCACTGTATCTACTGAGGTTAGCATGCTAACCAGCTAGCCCTAGCCCATTATTGGTATGAAAACTAACTCATTCAAACTGGGGTCAGACCTGGCATCCCAATTAAAATAATTTACCTTGTTGCCCTGAAAAACCCTATAAGTCCACTTAAAGAAAGAGTTGATCACATATATACATATATATATTTATACTACCTGAAAGCTCTCTTTACAACACTTAACTACCACTACATTAACACAAACTAGCCTGCAAACATTAGTGTGCACTTGAAACTACTAACAAAGAAAAACCCCCCTTTAAGCTACCTTTATTATAAACTATTAGGGTTCATTCAAAGTGGTGGTGAGGCGAAACGCTGCATGTGTCTGGCACCCCCACTGATCAGTTTGCCGAAAGGTGGAGCTGCTTTGTTGTTATGCTCCTAGCATTCCTGGTCCTACTAGTGATTGTTTATCCTCATCGATGGATTGAAAATAACAGTAGACAACCAGGATGAGGAGGAAAGGTAAAGTAGGTTAAGCATGCAGGTCCTGAAGTGATTGTGGCATCCACAGATGTGTTTTAAAATGATGCACAATGACAAACTGAGTGAATACACACTACATTACAATCCACTGCAGTTTCAGACATTCAAGCTGCATGTCAGATCTCTGGCTTATGTGATCGGCTGCCTGTCTCCAAAAGTTGAAACATGTTAAACTTTTTTGCTGCAGCCACCTTCCTTTTTTTTCAGACAGCACCGCCACAGTCACAACGGACTAGCCTCATGAAAATGAATGGGAAAAACGTGTTTTCACTGCACCACCTGATTTGATCTGAATCCAGCCTTACTCCATTGTCCCAGCAAAATCAATTGTACAAACAGCTCAGTAACATGAACCCTTTAATGAAAGGCAGACAGAGAGGTGACATGAGAGGTGGTGATGCTGAACAGTTCGGCTCGGCTGAGTGCATCCTGACCAGCATCGTCACATATACAGTAAACGAGACAGAGGAAGATTGTCCTTGAAAGCCGCAGTGGTTTTCAGCTGTTGAAGCCATTGTGTGGGTGACGGCTTGATCGTCACATAGTGAGTTCAGATTGTCACATGAATATTTGGATACTATCAATCATTACCAGTGTGGATCACTGGCTCTATGCAGTCAGTGGCTGGACCTGACTCACTGCATGTGTGTGGAAGCTTAAACTCTATTCTCAGGTTTTCTGTGGATTTCTGTTATTGTAAAAGGACTCAGAGAGAGACAGAGAGTTTGGACAGTGGAGGTCAGAGTTACGCGTTACGTGTTTGTCAAATGCCGAAGCCATGCACTTGTCGGCTTTTATGTTAAGATCACTGCAAATCCAAGCAGAGTTCACAACTGGAATTTGACCCATGCACCGACACAATAATTAAAAACTTGATTTAAAAACCTTTGATCCATCAACATCCGCCTTTGATAGGAGAGATTCAGCGCAGTCTGATCTGAAAACTGATTGCCTTCTGGAGGTCATTAACCTTTTAGCTGATTTCACACAAGAATGCAAGAAAATGAAAATTGTCCCAGAGGTTGTTGCTTACTAGGACTGAGTGATATGAAAAACAATCATATTGCAGTTAACTTGATAGATACTGCAATTGCGATATGAGTCCCAATTTTAGTGGGAATGGTGAATCTTGCATTTCATTTTCTCTGGAAAAGACATAAAAATATTATGGTGTGATTTTTGCTGGGTTCTGTACCAACCAAGCATGTTCCCTTGAGTCTGGTTAATGTGATTTGTTGACTGAGATTTCTCTGTAGCACCGCAATGCTTAAATTATGATAGTGTGTTGTGGCACATTCTACTTTATATCAAAAGATTGCGGTTCCTGCAATGTGAACTTGAACTTGTGGACTTGCACTTTGCTGCATTGCGATTTTACTTATATTTTGTTTACTTGTTCAGCCCATACCTTAAGGAGAATAAAGTGTTTGCAACAATGAATAACTTGTCTTTAATTTACTGCACGTACAATGCTTTAAAAAAAAAAAAGATATACTCACTATCTACTTTCATAGTCCTCAAAACATTTCTGGAGCTTCGCAGCAAGACAGTGTTCTCCTGAAGTATGAAAAAAAAACAACAACTCAGGAATCCCAAATTGATTTGAAAAGAAGATTCAAGGTTCAGTAAACTTTATTGTCTATCACATAGTGACAGAAAATGACCTTTAGTTAGGACTTGAAAAACACATATACACTCATGAGATTCACAAAAAATCACACAACAGTGTGCAAGACTACATGAGGAGTGGGGTCTGTTCAACCACAGACAGGAAAAGCCTCCAACACACAGGAGTGCCCCCCTGCTGAATACCCAGTCAAGCTATTTACACCCACTTTTAAGATGAAATCTTTGCTGTCATTGTTAGATTTTTATTTGTTTATTCATTTATTTTTAGATTTAGACGATGAAGGTGCTGTATGGAGCCATTTTATTTAAGGTTTTTGTTGTTGTTGTTGTTTTTTTCAGGTTTTAAAGATACCCCATCTACTTCAGCTGAGTGCTGCAATATTGTTTTGCTGTGAAGCTCCAGAAATGTTCTGGGAAATATGAAACTTCTTTACTCCTTAAATATAAATATTTATAAAGATTTTGCAAATCAGCTTCAGTCCCTCTGCAGCGCATATTGATCAAAAATTTCCATATGGCTCAGCCTCCCTTCATTCACTACTTAGCCATGTTAATAGTCTAATTCATATTGTATTTGAGGTCTTTGTGCATCTGTTTCACCTTTGGCTCTTTGTACAGTGGTGAGGTTCAGTGACTGAGGACTGCCTCCGCCTGTCATTACAGGCACAATGACTAGTCCTTTCATATGTCAGAGCATAACACGAGGTGATTGCTGTGTTTACCCAGGACTCGGAGAGCGGGAGGGGCTGTGGATGCTTTAATTAACCAGACAAAGTGAAGACACTTTGTCTGTCTCGCTCAAAGATTCTGCTGATGTGTTGTCAAATGTAAAAAAGAAACACGACAATGTGAACCTGAAGAAAAGAGTGTTCGTTGCCTTCGATCTTTTCTCTGTCTTTCTTCTGTATGTATTTTTTTTATGCCACTTAATCGAGGTGATCCATTGAAAAGAATGCTCTGCGCATTTCATTTACAGATAACGTTTGTTAAATGTATACTTTTCTGTTACACCATGGATCCCAATAAATTCTATGATAACAACACAAATCCTGGCTTTTCTCACATTGTGTTTGATATATATTGACTGTTTTCACAGCTAAAGTTTGGGTTGTAGGCGTCAGCTACATCCAGTGTGGGAGCAGCAGAGACTGTAGCTCACTGTGGAGGTGCGTCCATCAGTATTCACCCACTCAGCTGCGTGGTAGCTGTGACGAGTTGAACATAGTAAAAAAGTGATTTTGATTGGTGGTTTGACTTAATCCCCTTCAAATATTATTATTAATAACAAATAAATAGCTGAGGATGAGCATCACTGCATCTATGAATAAGCATAATCAGGATGGCATAAACCAATACAGATGACTATTAGGGGCCTAAGTAGGGGCCCCTCAGGAAAACATGACCAGAATTATGTGTCATTTACAGTGGGGATGCCATGGACATGACTGATCCCACCACTTCTTGAAATGGCCAGTTTTGTCCGCTTTTCGTCACTTTTTAAAGCACCCCCCACTGTGTCTGACACAACTGTCCTAAATACAGATCTCAGGTCTGTAACGATTTGTCAGATGTAATGTAGGCGCTGACTACAAGCAAAACTCATGACACTATAACAATGCTGTCTTGAAACCTTAGTAAACATGAATGTAACACTGTGCCCTCTCACTAAAGCTACACAGCGCAGAAACAAGCTGTTACTCTTTCAGCTAAACCAAACTGATATTTCATTGATGAATTCAACCCACCGATCATGTTGTTGTGGTCAAACTTTAAATCTGTTCTCTTCTTTGCTGTTGTCATTTCAAAGCAGAATAAAAGTCAAATGTTCACGATACATCGCAGCGTTGCTGCAACACCCAATGACTCCCCAGCTAAGAGGACAAACATGGTTAAATTAGAGGAAGAGCAAGGATGATGGACAGGCTGCTACCGCTGATTCAACAACCATTACCGCTGGTGCACCGAGGGCCAGACTTCTCCAGCGGGCACTATTCTTCATCTGAAGCTATCCAGTGGCAGATCCAAACCCTATTTCAGGGAGCGATCCCTCGACGATTTATTTCATCCGACAGTCCCCGCTCCTCTCACTCTGGGCTGTGCTGCAATGCTCTGGGAGACTGGCAAAAAGGATTCTCTCAGCCCATCTGGTGCCCACCCTGGGTGACTGTGGTGATTGAAGGATTTTGGTTAAACAGGGTTCACCCCCAGCGCCGTTTCAGCTTCCTTCCTCCAGAGTCTAGATCTCTAGTCATCGCAGCTATCCAGACTCACCCTCTAATGTACAGTGACTTCTCTCTCGACCACTTAATATTCATTCAGTCTGTACACTATCATGTGTACAATCGGACCTCTTTTGGTTACGCAACACCTTCATGCTGTATGAAATGACACAGTGTAATGGATTGGTGCCTGGCTGCTTTGTTCAGTGAAAACAAACAAGACCTGCATAACGAGCCTGTGTGGAAAAGGCTTGTGTAAAGCATAACTTACCTAACAGCTCACATCAACCAATGTTTAATAGTCCTGGGCTTAGCCACGCTATGTCATGCTTTCTGCTGTCTAGCCCAGTTCAGTAAAAAAAGGTGCTGGTGGTCCAATAGCTGACGAGCCAAGCAAGAGAACATTGCAATCCCAATATCAATCAGCACATAATCCGTGCATACTTACAAGTTCTGTGGGTCTGATGGACCTGCAGCCGGCAGCTCAGTCAAGCGAGTCAAGCCTCAGTTTCAACGTATTTCACGTAAAATGTCATAAATACGGAACTACATAGGCAGTTGGTGGCCAACAAAAAGCTTCCACAACATCATAACTGGAGCAGTGTACACCTTAATGGAAAACAAGACGTTGCACTTAATGCCTTAAAGTACATGTGCAAATACTGTTTACTTTTACTTTACATGCACAAGTACAGCTTTGAGTACTCCGAACCGGGACTTTCTGAGTGAGTGCACATGTGTAGAATAAGTAGATTGCTTCACATTTCAAAACTGTATGTGTAGATCAAGAGGAGGAACTGTTCATCTGTCCGGAGGTTGTCTTTTCCCGTCCTGGGCCAAATTTCTCACTGCAGATTTTGCCATGAAGACACCTTTTATCCTCTACAATATGCAAATAAGAGGCTATGGACATTTTGTCAAATTTCTCCACTTGCAGCTCCAGTAACAGCCCCCTATTTTATTTATGTGACAATTTAGTCATCTTCAAATAGCCATCATCATAGCCACCCAGCTGTCTTCATCACTCGATTGTGACACTCTAATAGCAAGGCTATGTCTGTGAGCATAGGAGTGAATCTTCGCTGGCCTCACAGTTTGATCATGATTAACTTGTCGGTCATTCGCATGCGTGATTCTTGATGCATCTCCGTGCATGGCATCCTCAGTTCTCTAGACTGCTGCACTGAGCTACTTTTTTTTTTTACAATTTTAGATGTTGCTTTTAATTCAGAAAGTCCTTTCAGTGATCAAACTAGAGCAGTTTACAATATAAAAGCTGCATGGTTTCATACAGTACATTTCAATACATCCCTGAGACTGACTTCAGGGCAAAGAAGTTACAAAAACTAACCGTGAATCATTCTGCAGTGTATTACACGCATGCAGTGATCTACACAAATATTTGCACATAGCAGCTCTGAGAAATGGTGCTTAATTAATGCAGCAAACATGACAGCATGGCACGGCTCTGCTGCTCACTCCTCTCTCAGAGTTGATGGCAGAGTTGACACTGCTTCCTCGCTGTATTCTTTATAGCTGCAGACGTCAGCTTCAACTGCTAATGTGTTAATTCATTGAGGCGAGGCAGATTTTACACACGGTGTGAGGTCTCGTCCAGTTCATGCCTCCCACTAAGTTAAAGAAAACAGCTGGAAAAGCAACACGGGGCAGCTGTGGCTCAGCAGCTAGAGCGGGTTGTCAAGCAATCGCAAGGTCACTGGTTCAAATCCCCGGCTCCTGATGAGCAGTTGGCACCTTGCATGGCAGCCGCTGCCATCAGGGAACGTGTGAATGGGTGTTGCAAAGCGATTTCAGCAGTCAGTAGACTGAAAAAGTGCTACAGAAATGTTAAATTCCATTAAACATGAGAGTTCAGCGTGGCAGAATCTTCCTCAGCCGCAGCATTGCGACACACCTCTATGAGTCAGTGAGGTTAGGTAAGAAGTAAGAGGACCTTAAATACAGTAATCACTACAACTCGCCTGAGAAGTAGATTTCTGACATCTAAGCCACAATCAACAATTGAGCCAAGGTCATATTGATCTCCTCTAGCTAGTTATGGTTGCGCGTTCAGCAATTTTGGGTCATTGCCAACCTTATCATCACGAATTCCAATCAGTAGCTGCAATCAGTCAGCATAAGTTTCATGATAACCCAGTGCATTATTCTAACACGAACTCCTGAAATTCTCGCAGGTGCCATCCATGAGTTGTTTCGGGGGGTACAATGGTATTTGTCCCAAGTCACTTCGATCCAAGGGTCTGAGCTGTAGAGCTGGGTAGCTGGAGCTCAGGTAGAGAAGGTTGTCCAGTAATCAGAGGGTTGTTGGTTCAGTTCCACTTCTCCCCCCCCAACTCAAGTATCATTGAGCAAGATACTAAACCCCAAAAATCCTCTGTCATCAGTGTGCAAACGTACGGGATGAATGTGACAAGTATCATAGGGTGGTCAGTAGACTGGGAAAAGCAGTATAGAAATGCAAGTCAATTTACCAATAGGTCAAATGTGTGGGTTACACAATTATACAAAGTTTATACAGCTCCTCTTCATGCAATAAGTCTCAGAACTGAGCGTTTTTTTAAGGGAAGGGTGATTTTCTCCACTTTACTCAAAAGATGTAGCCTATATTAGTCATATCGCTGTTACCTGGATTTTAAAAATGTGTCATGTTCACCATCAATATATTATATTATGTTATATTAAAATACTGTACTGCTCAAAACTTCATCCTGCCTCCTCAAAATATAATAGATGTCACAATGGGGCATACTCATCAAAGACTCTTATTTCTCATCTGACGTGAGCATTACAGTAAGTATTTATTAATCCAAAAAATTAAATTACTGAAATGAAGCTCAGTGTAAGTTCAGTCAGGAAGCCTCCCCACTAATTAATCAGCTGACTATGAGTGTTCACACTTTCAGCTGAACCAACCAGATGTTTCCTCACTTAATCAGCCAAGCACTCAAGTTGTTGCCGTCAAGCTTTAAGTCTGTTCCCCTCTATGATCGTGTCAGTGGTTGTTTCAGCGCAAAAGCATTTGGACTCCAGTTCATCATATCTATCACCCAGGTTCGGCTCACTGGAGTTCGCCTCATCACATCCAGATCTTTGGCCATTCTCTCCATCCCATCACCACTACCACCTGTATCTCTGCTCCATCGACTCTTATTTCTCATTTTATGTGCACATTGCAATAAATATTTATTAATCCACCATATCAGGTCGCTCCTGATCTCCTGACTGGCTGTGGCTGATTCTGGTGTGAAATTATTGCAATATTTTAACCCAGGACCTAAAATGTTCAGTCCACTATACAAAGGCTAAGCAACAGCCTATGTGCAGGAAAGCTGTTATTGTCCGTTAGAAAAATAGATGTGATCTGCATATACTGTAAAATCAAAATGTAATACAAAATGTAATACAAAATGATTTGCTGTCTTGCTGGAATAGCCATAAGGTTTACAAACATATTTAAATCATCACTGTGTCCTTTTTGCTGGATTTTACAGTGGGCCTAAATAATAAGAAAATGACTTTCAGTACAGTGTTGCATGCTAACTTAGTTTCTAATGTCTCCTCCCTTTCCCCCTTTGACACTGTGCAGTGTGGGTTGCTGTAAATTAGGCTACTGCTCTCTTTAAAATATGTGTAGCTAGCTACTGTACTTTGTGACTCAGGATCCTGTGGCAGCTCAGGGTGGAAAAGGTTGACGTGCTATGCTTAGAATGAGTCGTAACTCATAAAGTCTTGAGAGCTCTATTTCCCCGAACATTAAAGTATGCAGCATCAAAAACTAAGAGCAGTTTCACTAAACATATAATGGTACAATTTTCCACTCTGGCCTTATAATTTCTCCCCATTAGATCCCCTCAAATCACAAATGTTGTAGATCACTCTGAAAACTGAGCCCTTGTGTACCCACCACTTCTGAACACAAAGTGAAGCCCTCAGTGACCAGCGTAACACTCCAAAATTAGTAAACATCAGCAAAATTGTCCAGTGACACTGGCTTATTAGCAATCAGCTAGAGCATCATACAGACAAATAAGCACGACCCAGCAAAGCTTTATAATCAGCGTACAATCAGCAAAACTTTTCCAGCAGCAACAACATAATCAAGTCTGCACAAATCTTGCTACAGTTTGGCTAACATGCTCATCATATGCAAGATACCTCATTTTCCCTGCAGCGAGGAATGTAATGGCTGCTGGGGTGTTGTATGCCGTACATAATGTATGTCTTATGTGGCACTTTTCGATGGTAGAGTAGTACAGAATTCCTTTAGTCAGTCCATTTAGTAATGTTTTATTTCAAACCCTTACACCTGATTAACAAATTCTAGACTTCCAGGCTCAATGATAAGATTTTTTTTTTTCTTTGTCTTTTTTTCAGCACTGACGGGGTTCTCGGCAACCTAATGTGTGAAACTGGGGGAAAACCACCATGCTGGAGTGTTACAACATAGGAAAAATAGGGATACCACTATTTAAATAAGCATCCATTATTGAGTTTTATACTGCGTATATACTGTGTGGTAAGTTAATTATGATGTACTCATGCTCTAAATGTCATTTACAAGCTATTGATAAGAAATAAGGTGGTGATAAATCTTTCCTGCTGTTGAATAATTGATCAAATAAAAACAACCTGTCTAGCTGGTAAAGCATTAACAAATGACAGCCTGTTTATGAACGTTAGTAAGCACTGAAAAGGGCCAGTAGTTTTTCACTCTCTAAGACATTTTTTGTTAAGTCATCAGTAAAAGTTCTCTGCAATCATTCAAGGCTGCGTGTTGTTGGCAAGTTGTCAATAAATTAATTTGTAACCAGATGCCCTGCAGCTCTTTTCCAGAGGATCTCATTATTATTAAAGAAGCCATAACAGACAGAGTAAGTGTGAATGCAGAGGAGCATAAACACAAGGAGTGTTCTTATTAATCTCTTACCAATCAAATTAAATCATTTATGAGCCATTAAAAATCCATAAGGTACGATTTATACATCTTGGATGAATGGTGCCCTTTGTATAGTGATAGAGGTATTATGTAGGCTAACTGTGGCATGAACTAACTATACAAACTTAACTGTTGGTTGGTTTAAGTTCAGTGAAATAATACCCTGGTCTGGTTAAGGTTTTCATTTGATGAAGACACGTTCTGATGGTGAAGTCAAACCTCAACAGTTGTGACAATGTTGATATAGAAATAATTATTTTTTTTTTTTACTAGTATTTGGCTGACATCTAGTGGGCAATGCTACCAATTGCAACACAGGGATAATATAGGGTTAAATGTGTTGGATATGTTTATGAGAGTTTCTTGGGGGAGCTAAACGTGAAGCGCGTGTTTCGACAGTGTTCTTGCAGCATCGCATTGCAGAATAATACTGAGAGGCGCTCTGGGTTTCACAAGAACCCACCAACATGAAGGACTGTCAAGTGAAACAGAGTGGAACAGGAACAGGAGTTTACACACTGTATCTCCAAAATAAAAGCTTGTTATTTTTAAAAAAAAGGAAAATATGTACTCAAGGCTTATATGGTAAGCGACGGCAAGTTTATAGATGGCATCCCAAATTGAATCGCTATATTTGGTTTTATTTTCTCGGACAATAACACACTAACATCATTAGCAGTACAATATTATGTCGGAAGTTTAATGTTACTCTTTTAGATTGTGTCTGACTTGACAGTGGTGCGTCTGGTGCACATAATTACTACGTCACATCCGGTGAGTGGGGTCTTTTTTTGTTTTCCCGTATCCGCCATTTCAGTTTTTGAAGTTAGTTGTCATCAGTCGCTGGATTGTAGCTGGAATTCTGTCTCTAAAGCGCACTATATGATAATTGGGGCTTAATTGCGGCCACAAACCAAACAAGAATCCTTTTTAATTCGTAGTTGTGGTTGTATATCGGCGAATTGATGTCCAAACGGCCGGCTGCGGATGTCGCCTGTTTACTAAACGTGCTCTAGGCGCTAAAGTTTTTGTATGAGTTGAAGGCTTCTCTGGTGGATAACGGGAGGGAGAGAAGGGAAGGCCCGGTGAAGCCTCGGCTTTGGAGTGGTTATCATGGCCGGAAATTTTGACGCAGAGGACCGTGGCAGCTGGTACTGGGGTCGGTTGAGCAGGCAGGAGGCTGTGTCTCTGTTGCAGGGGCAGAGGCACGGCGTGTTTCTGGTCCGGGACTCCATCACCAGCCCCGGCGACTACGTGCTCTCGGTATCAGAAAACTCCAAAGTCTCGCATTACATAATTAACAGCATCAGCAACAACCGACAATCCGGTCCAGGTAAGATAACAGAGGGGTTTGGGGAGGCGGGGGGCCGGGGGGGGGGGCTCGGCATATGGAGATGCTGATGTGACCATTCTTGCATGACTTGCACCAAAGGGAGATGCGCAATAGTGCCTGTAGCACTGTCTAATATGGTGAAAACGACAGGCCAGGCACATTAAAACGTGTGTCAGTTTGTTAAAAGGCAAACATACCTTTGGCCGTGGTTGCAGACCTGAGCCCAGAGCTCAGACAGCTCACTAGATATGAGACAACACATTGTTTCAGTAAATCACAGAGAATGAAGCACGTTTCCACTAAAATACACCGTGGTGGGCGGCGTGAGTTTTCAGATTGCAGACTGTATTAATGCAAGTTCTGGCCAGCTGCTCTGTTCAAGCCGGCCTAATTTATCAGCTGACCCTGGCAGAGTTGTAAATGATCACAAGTCCATCATATAACCAGGTTTCAATACACACTTATCAGACCTTGCCCCGTGCCTCTGCTTGGTTTGTCCTTTGTATGAACTGCAGGTGAGTATTTGTTGTATTTCCTCATGCCTTTGCAAAACTACACCTATCTTCACAGATCAAGGACAAAACAAGTATGACAGGGCAAATAACTGTAAAATAAGGAAATAAAATTCTTCCTGCTTATTCTGGAAATCACCCCCCCCCCATGCTTGCTCACGCAAATAGACCCACTTTAGATTTAACAAAATTGACAGTGACAGAGCTGGTTGTCTGACTTCCTCTTTCATCGTCCCTCATTTTCACCAGGTTTGGCCCATCCAAGGTTCCGCATTGGTGACCAGGAGTTCGAGGCTCTCCCTGCTTTGCTAGAGTTTTACAAAATCCACTACTTGGACACCACCACCTTAATAGAACCCATCAACAAGTCCAAACACACGTCCTTCATCAGCATTGGCCCAGGCGGAGGCCCCCCACCGCGCCTCGAGGACGAGTTCGTCCGAGCTCTTTTCGACTTTCCTGGTCATGATGAAGAGGATCTCCCGTTTAGGAAGGGCGACATTCTCCGAGTTCTAGAGAAACCAGAGGAGCAGTGGTGGAATGCCCAGAACTCTGAAGGCCGGGCGGGGATGATCCCGGTGCCGTATGTAGAGAAGTACCGACCGGCATCTCCCAGTTCTGTGGCTGGTGCTGGCGTGCCCGGTGGGCCACTGGGAGGAGTTGGGATGCTAGGGAACTCTGACAGCTCTGCAGCCCAGGCTGGCACTCCACTGCTGGGAGACCCTAGCCAGTACGCCCAACCCACCCCCCTTCCAAATCTCCAAAATGGACCTGTCTATGCCAGGGCCATACAGAAGAGGGTGCCCAATGCCTACGACAAGACTGCCCTGGCCTTAGAGGTAAATATGGACGTGTGTAGTAGTTTTTCTTGATATATGCTAGGGAAGACGAGTCAGGAAAAAGAGGACTTTTGCTTTCGTCCCCATTGTGTTTACAATCAATTCCTCAATCCATGTTTGTTGAACAGGGTGAAGAGGAATCAAAGTCAGAACGTGCTCAGCCTGTTCACTGTGTAGATTTCTAGTAATCTTGTCATTTTGTATCTCTTCTGCAGAGATCAGTGCAGTGACATCACCCATTTCTCTACATTAAGTCTGACTGTGAAGTTTAACTCCCTGGCTTCATCTTTCTGGACTAAACTTGCTTTTGAGCGAGGGGCATTTCGATTTTAACCAACAGGGTATCCCAGTATGACTATTGCCATAAGGCTCTGCTCCCTGCTCATGGTGGCTGGGCTGTTAAACTGTCCGGAAGCAAGAGCGGGGCTCCCACGGAGCAGGTCGTTGGGGGAAGGAAATAGTTTGTGTTTGGGAACAGGACCATTTCCTCTGGTCTCTGTGAAGTCAGGAGTCAAGCTGAGCCAGGAGTGAGGCGTGGAGGAGGCTAGACGAAGTACTCTCTTGTCTCTTCTGCCATTCTAACACTAAAGATACTTATACAGAGCTATCCCTTGATTCTTCAAAGCTGTACCCTTCATATGCCTTTTCCTGCTGCTGCTAGTTGGCTAGAAACACTTTGGTTTGCTTAGTTACTTATGACAGGTAGATTCTTTGTGTGACTTGGTTTCTGCCACTCCTACCTGCAGTAAACATTTCTCTGGCTTTGACCTCTACAAGGCTACATGATTTCTCCACTCTTGTTGGCTAGAAGTGACTCAGCAAGGCGGCACTGCAAAGTTAATAATTGGCTCACATTTCCTCATGTAGTTGTCTAGTTTCAAAAAACTCGGATTGTGAAGATCACTCTTTATCATAAGTAAATGGAACTTACATGTAAGGCTGCTACTAACAATTACTTTCATTATTGATGAGTTCGCTAATAATTTTCATGATACATTTTTTTTAGTCTACACAGTCATTCCAAACCAGTCCAAAACCCAAAGACTCTTCATATGTTATCAAAGAAGACAAAGACAGGCAGCAAAACCTCACAGTAAAGCAGCTGGAACCAGCAGATGTTTGAAGTTTTTCTGAAACGATTAAATTGATTGTTGAAGTAGTTAATAGAGACTAATTCTCACTCAACCAATTCAGTAATTGACTAACTAGAGTTTAACAATATGTTCTTTTATTACCCGTGTCAGTGTTTTGATAACACTGTCTGGTCCATAACACTGGATTCCAGTTTATATGTGTTTATATGTATTATTGTTAGTTGTTCATTAAATTATTAGATGAAGAATTATTTCAGCATCCAATAAAATGTGGCAGTGGTTACAGGCGTTATTTCAGACACTGTGAAGATGAGAGTCCATGCATATAGTTGATAAAGGCGAAAGCATACTAACATGACTACCTGTGCTACCATATTCAGTCAATTTAAATATAAACCAGGAACACAGCAGCAAATCGTCACATGTTGGAAACTGGAATGAGATTGTGTTTTGTATATTTGTTTGATAATGGGTGAAATATTAATAACAAAGTACTTGGGGAGTCATCTATTATCAATCATGGAAGTGATGAATCCTTTCTGCAGTACTGTAAAGATGACCTCAGTGAGTCTTCTACTGTTCAGTTTAATAGAAACATTGTCAAAGAGAATGTACTTCAGCTGTGTGGAGATCTTTAGGCCATAGCTTACAGTGGTGTGTTATATTGCCTCATATTGGTGTTTGTGGTATTTTGTCTCCCAACACTGGGGCACCTTCTGGTGTTTTGCAACCCACTGCATCAGTTCACAGCTGTGACCAGTGTGTGTCAAGTGGCTGTGGCTGGTTACATACTGATATGGTCTGCATGCATTGCACCATTCAGACAGTTTGCAACCTCTATTTAAAAAAAATCCTAAATTTGACCTTTGAATGTCTTGAGCTGATCATAAGGACTGATCAATGCTTTTTTTGTTGTTGTTGTTTATAATGCGTTGGTACCTGTGGTGTAAAGCCTTATCTGTTACTATCCTTAATCATTGTATTTTGGATTGTATTTAGGTATACCTTCAGCGTATCACACCTCATTTTTTTTTCTGTTAAAACACTGTGACCCACAGAAGAAACAAACAAATAGCAGCCAGCAGTTTCAATTTATGATTTAGACGAGCTGCAGCTGTTCCACTTTGAGTAATACTTTTCTAAGTCATGTTTCGGCCATGTTTTGTTTTGATTTGCCAAACAATTGGGTTTTTTTTAAATCAATAATTAATGAGCCTTTGGGTTTCGGATTGTTGGTTGGAAAAAAGAAACAATCTGTGGCCATCATTTTGGGCTTTTTTTTGCATTTTATAGAAGATGTTTAATTTTGTAAAGACTGCAGATAATGACTATAAAAATTAATATTAGTTGCAGCCAAACACATAATACAAAACAAATGCTGCCATTAGTTACTCAGCTAATAATACATACCATAGACACAAGTGAAGGAAAAGGCAGAGCAATTAATCTGTGGAACACACAGAATTGCTTTGCTCAGTTTTTTGTGTGCAGCTGCATTCGATTGTAGAAAGAAACTCCATTATTAATGGTCTATAAAAGTTGATTGACAGAACTATCATCATGCAAATGCTGCCGGGTACACATTAACATAAGGAAGATGGTTGTAACTGCTAACAAGTTGTCAGACTGATACTACCAGCCCACACAGCTTTAACCCCTGACTGTTCAGTCATCACCCATGTAAACTTGAACTTTGGAACTGTCTGTTAGTCGGTGTTACCAGTGTTTATTCAGGTTCAGGGACAGGAACAGCCACTCCTCTCCCAATCCAGGTCAACTGTAAAAGTAGGATGGCAAATGACTTTAATTGATTAATCCAGGAATTGTTTAGTCTACAAAATGTCAGAAAATAGTTAAATATTGACTGGTTCTTATTTATAGAACCTGAGGTTCTTTCTTCAGATTGTTCCCTCAACAGTCAGTGGTGGAAATGATGATAATAATACATTTTGTCATTTCTTTGGTTACAAAATGATTCTCTCTTGTTCCCCAGGTGGGCGACATGGTGAAGGTGACCAAAATAAACGTGAACGGCCAGTGGGAGGGCGAATGTAAAGGCAAGCGTGGTCACTTTCCCTTCACACATGTCAAACTGCTGGACCAGCACAACGCCGAGGACGAACTCAGCTGAGAGCGGACAGCCGGCCCACAACCTGGACACTAGTATTAGACCCTTTCCTTTCTTCCCATTCAACAGTCAGCCGCTGACCCTCCCTCACGTCTGCTCCAGCTTTTACCTGCACCAAGTACAGTTTCAGAGAATCACTGAGAACCTCTTGTAAGACACACACCTTCTGTGTCCACACCTCTGAATAATCATGCCCGCCATATTCCACCATCCACTCTGACTGACATGAAAGGGTCACATACTGATATACAGTGGAGCTGTAAACTGAATCTCTTGTTCCATAGAAGTGGCAACACCCTGCAGATCCTCCCGTCGTCACGTCCCTGCCATGGACAAGTTATCAACACTCACTCCACAGGAGACTCCTCGCCACAGAGTTCAACCACTTCCTCTTCCTGTGTTGGAGCCAGTAGATACTGCTCAGCGCTGTGTCATTTTTCATCCTCACCCTCGTCTGTCACCATGGTTACAGTGCTGTAGGATCACTTATGCTGCATTCATGTCCGATGGGAATACAGTAACAAGGAGGAGTAACAGCACAGTTTTTATGTTTTCTCTTTTTTTCTTTTTTTTTAAATCAATTAGGTGCCATTTTTTTAGAAACTTTGTTTAAAGGTGCAATAGAAGAATTTTAGGTTAAATCAGTCAAATATGTAATTAAAATTGTCAACAGGGTGTGAAGAAACATCAGCTTCCGTGTAATGTTGTGTACTAGCTCTGTTAGCAACACCAACACATGGCTCCCCCAAACTCCCAGCACAGAATACTAGCTGGTAACTGACCAGCTAACAGCTGCTGCAGTTAGTTGCAGTTTTGCAGTTAGGTATTACCATGTTGGTATGCTGCCTCCTATTGGTTTGGGGTATACATAAACAGGGGATTCATTCTTGCAAATAGCACCCCAAGGAGTATTTTTTCTTCTTTTTCCAAGAGTAAGATGCGAGTGACACCTCCTCTCATGTCTATATGAAGCTACCACCAGTAGCTGTGTTTTAGCTCTGCGTAACATAAAGACTAGAAGCAGGGAGGGAGAACTGTTAGCTTGGCTCTGTGGTAAGGTAACAAAATCCATCTACCAGCACCTTTTAAAGTGAACTAATTTAAACATATCTTGTTGGTTAAATCCTTGCCAAGAACAAGTCCAGCACATAACCCCTCTGCTAGCTGTAACTCTGCTGGTAGATGGACACATTTACATTTGGACGGCACTAAGCTACCATTTCCTCCTACCTCCAGGCTTTATGTAAAGTTAAACTATTACCTGCAGGCAGTAACTTCATATTGGGCAAACCAACATGAGAATCACACGTATTTTGTCATTATCTCGGCAAGAAACCTTTTCTTCATTCTTTGAATTCTGATCTGTTTGTTTCACACTTCCAGTACAGGTGTATGCAAAGTAATGAGTTTGGAAAATCAAAGTTGCATTATCAGCCACACAGACTATATACGATATGTTATTCTCTCAAACCTGCCATGGCAGCATTATTTCTTTATTGCATTTGCCCCCATTTTTCCAGACTTGTATCTTGTTGGTGTTTATGTCTTCAGTCAGGAAATTAAAGACATACAAGTCATAATGCTAATGTTTGATTTTAAAATATTGTTGAAGGGAACTGTAGGAATATAGACTTAATCTTTACATCTCCAAACAGACAGAACAAAATTCCCTAGCAGTGTTTACTGCTGACTGAAGTGGGGGCCTCTTTTGAAGTCTAAAATTATTCATCTACTGTTGTTATTGGACATGAATGCAGCATAATTTTGGGGTTAGCCAAGACTGAGAAGTGAGAGGATTGAGGCTAAAATACAGCTGCAGCATTTTATCATAGAATTAAATGAAAGCACCATGTCAACTGGAGGTGAACTGTTCCCCCTCAAGGAGCAGACCAAAGACCAGTCCAGCACCCGACCCCCGTACCAAATATCAAGTGGAGAAAACAAAACTGATCAAGACCAGCAGCTAGGAGCGACTTCATGTAGATATAGCCGTAGAGCAGGCACGAGCAGTGAATCTGAAACACTTCAAGACTAATGTTGAGGGTGGAGATAAAGGCAACACTACATTCAACCTCTCCTCACCTCAGCCCATCCACCCATCTACTACGACCAAGTACCACCAAGTAGTCTTTTGTAAGAAACAAAAGAACATATTGTTATGAAATGATGTACTATGTGATTGATTATCATTACATGCTAAACTATTGTTTTTTTGTTCTCTCTGTAGTTTTTGTCATAGCTGATTTTGTCTGGGAGGAAACATTTTCAGTGTACACTTTTTACTGCTCCATGGGAGGGCGTGATGGGTCACTTGTGCAAAACCGATAAATTGACTCCAGCCCTCACAAGGCCACATCTCATTCTGGGTCTGATGTATATGAATGAAGTTTAACAGAGTGAATGTAGGCTGTCCACCATGTTAGTTAGTAATGTCTTCTCATGTTAGTGCTCTGCATTCAGCTCACTGAATATACATTAGCAAAACAGACTGCTCTGTGTTTACATCTCGTCAATTGTGTCGAAGAAAAGAGAAAGTGGTATTGTTGGTACCTGCCCTTTTGATTTTAATAATCTCATCGCCACCTTGCACCATTTCGTTATTTTAATCCTCTGGTTAATCAGCCTGCCTTTCATTTGTGCTTCCTCTCTTAATCCTCTGCCATTCTTTTATTTAAAGCCTTGACCATTTATGATGCACAAGCCCACACAGATTTTTTGTTACTGTTTTTTCTCTACCTTCTGCCAAAAGATCAGGAATAACAGCAAATTACGTTGTAGTCATGATTGCCCTCCCCCCAAGAGGTTGTTTTCTGTGGAGTTTGAATCAATCTATTTGTTGACACCTGACAATCATCACCATTGTGTATCATAGTGCAAACTGGTTTGAACTGAAGCAGGCTGGGTGTGTAGTTTAGATCTTTACCAGAGTAAACCTGAGCTGTGAGAACTCCTTGTCTCTTCCTCTCAGATGTCCTGGTTCAATATTTCTGGCTAGCACACTATGTCACCTTTAGGTGGCACTAAAACAGCATTCCGCGAGATGGTCCCCTTCTGGAAAGCACATTCTGCCAGTGCTTGTGAGATTGAAGGAGATGAAATTTGATTTTTCACAGAATGCACTGACTGCTTTTACACTGAGTCTGCATTGATAAATGTGCTCCTTTTTAGGTTTTTTAATTATCTTTGATATTAGTTTCCATGACGTAATAGCTTTGCCTGTCAAGCTCTGCCCTGCTTTCATATATCATTTTCAAGTTGGCCATTTTCCAAACCCAAGAGAAGATAATAACTTAAAAAATATTGGGTTGATTTCTTAAAAGAACCTGGTCTAAGAAAGTAACATTTTTGTTATCTGCCAGCTTTTGACAGTCCATTTTTATATGTGTACTTATGATCAAATCAAGCTTCTTTGTCATTCACACTGCGCATGACAGGTGCTTAGCCACAGAAATCATTATTTTATAAATTGTGTTGCCAATGAAACCACCAAGAAGTATTTTTTTAAGTCGCCCTGCATGAAGTCATTCATTTCCTTTCATAAAAAGGAAGCGGTGGCGAAATGCCAGTGGAAATTGTGTTAATATCAAAATGTGCCATTTTATTATAACACTATATTCTTTCAAGACAATTGAATTATCTTTTTATTTTCTGTAGCATGTAATGTGTTAATATACTAGCAAATAAACTCAAACTCATGACAAAATTATTCCTTATCTTGTTTTTTTAAAAACAACAAGCATCTTATGTGCAGCTCTGTCAGGCAAGCCTCACTCAGTATTTCATTACCACTTAGTAAAAAAGGTATTGTTAAGAAGTCGGACACATGTTTGAATGCTCGCTGTTTTGATGCCTCAATTCATGAATAAAAACCCATTTTCATTCACGCTGCACAAGGTTGCCTAGCTACAGAAATGATGGACCTTCATACCACAGTGAGGTATTGTTAGTAATATTGAAATTGTGTCTGTACAGTGGACATGTGTCCAAACTGGTTTGGACAGTATGTGCATCAGCTCAAAAGAGCCAGTGTGGGCCCTGTTGTACATTTAGTACAATTAGCAAAAAAACTACTGTGGAACACGGTCAGCTGGTCTTTTTCTAACAGCATAATTTCACACATAGAGAAGCACAAACATGACTAAATGTACAGTAAAAATACACTACTATAGGAATTAAAATGATTACAAAATGACACAGGTCCTGACTATTGGCCTTTTGTGTATTCTCCATTTTAAATGAATGTTTTTTTTTGCTTTAAATTGGCAATGAAGGCTCCTTTTAACAGATCTATTTTTGTCGATCTCCTTGACGTTACTTTACTGTTCTGTGACTAATAGAGATTTTGTTTGTTGAGAAACTGAAATTGCATCTCAATTTAAGGGCGATTTAATAATACATATTGTTAAAGTGATTGTAGGAATGCTGTGTATAACCTCCAAATGATGTCCAGGTTAGTACTTGCCGAAATGTCCTTTTTGTGGAGCTGTGATTTATTGTCTCCATCATGTCCTATTCTGGCATAACCATGTCCCACAGACATTTTAAGATACCCTGTGCAAAAAAAAAAGAAAGAAAGAAAGAAAAGAAAAGAAATCTGGTCTCCTGAATCCCAAAGCATTTCCTCACAAGCCATGCAGATGTGCCGAGCATGCAGGTGTCCACCCCTGACACACCAGCCGGCACTGTAATAATGTAATAACGGAGGTGGACAGGATTTATTTTCAGCCGTAGCAAACCGTGGAGACAACACACTGCTGTTGAGTTTATGAGCTGTTATTTTACGACCCATCGCATTTGCCTTGTACTTTTTGGGGCGTGGGGAACGAGGAAACGTGACACATTTATATTGTGTTTCTACACACAGCTAAGACAATTCTGACAAAGACTAGGATCGGAATCAAACGTTAGTTTACTACGCAGTAACTGCCACAAACTCAAAAGTGGATTTAATGGTATTTACGGGCACACAGTGATCATCCTTACTGCTCCTCAGTTAGGAGAATATAAATGAGTGGGGACGTATCAGAGCTGGTGATTCATGTGCGTATGTGCAGTACGCGGATGAGACTGGTCGCCATCTTTACTCCATCCAAGCACAGTGCTGCTGCCGGTGGGGCGGAACACCACTCATCGACCCCGTTGATTTCTAGGAACCGCCGATAGACCTGACACACCACCGTGTCTTACGCTGACGAAATATCGCTTCCACTAGTTCGCTACTGTACCTGCATCTCGATACACAATGGGAGAGCGAGAGGACTTAGTTTATCAGGCAAAACTCGCCGAACAGGCAGAGCGATATGACGGTAAGTCACACTTTGAGGGCTCGCTCGGAGTGGGACATGTTCCGCCGCAGGGATTTTTTTTCTTCTGTGAGCTAGCTAGCCTTAGCAAGCGATAACGGAGCAGTGCCCCACTAACATAGGTAACGTACGATCAGTGTTAGCCGTAGCTGACGAGAGAGCTAAAGTGGCTAAGACAGCCGCCATCTAGCTAAGTATTCACTGACACGGAGATGGTTTCTTTTCTGGAGAAACCATTGCAACGTCAATGCAAGGAAGCCTCTTTGTTTTGTACAAAAATGTGCGGATGAGACTGACGGTGAATAACGGTAGCTGGGGGGCTACAACAAAATGGCGGATAACGGGAGCGTGTGCTGTCAGGAGTTGCCTCCCCTGCACCATGCTAGCTCCAGCGCTGTAGCTTAACACATGAGCTAGTGGATTGGTTAGCTAGCTACTACAATTAAAAGCCAGTGTCATGTTACAGTCTATGTTACCGTAATAACGTGCCAAGTTTATTTTTTTGGTTTAAAAAAATGCTTTATCAATTTATGCGTGATTCTGTTTTACATTAAAGCCAGCTTTTAACATTAACGAAGCGTTAGCTACATTGAAAGGTCAGCTACTTGAAGCCCGCTACCGTTATGGGTTAGCAGGGAGCTGGAGGGCAGCTGTTCACTAGGTGGGGTGTTCCCCTACCAGCCGGCCGCACGGATCGATTGTCGAGTGGGTCCCTCTTCCCCTCTCTGGTACACTCCTGTCAGACTGTCATACCATTACAAGCCCTGTAGAGGCTGTTTTTAGACGGCTGCCTTTGCCACCGGTCATACGTTGCTCAGTAACGTCAAGTGAATGTGCCATGACTCATTCACAGGATTTGGTCTGAGTGTATCGCCAGTGATTTATAGTTTACAGGCTGGAGGGGTGGCCTTGGTGGAATGTAGTCGAATTATGGCCCTGTTGCAGTAGGTTGTCACATTTTTTTACATATTATTGAAATGATCTTTTTCGATGGGCTTTATAGATACGCCCTAGCACAATGAGTTGTATTTTGGCTTTACATCAGCCTCTGTCTCAGGCTCATACAGTACCCAGCCTGCACGTTTTACCATTTGAACCACTAAGTCAAACCGGCAGTAGTGGCTTTCAGTTCCACCACACTTTAACCCGAGAAGCCTATTAGATATCGACCAAGTGAGTGACTGGTTTATGTGCTTTTACTCCTGTAGTTAAATGATGCAACATTTTTAAATCCAGTCTTTACATTATTTGCTGAGGTTTGGTCAGCAAAAACAACATGACCCTATTAAAACAGCATTATTTCAGAAATGTAGGCTACTTTATTCAATGCGTCTTGAAGCACCTCAGCCTCAGTTTTCTTTATGACAGCACACAGCTGTCTTTTCATCATTTAATACAAGCAGTTAAATTAATATGAATCCCCTGTTTAGTAAGGACCTTCTATTGAGATATTACAACAGATTTTACAGACAACAAATATGAAAAAGCTGCACTTTTTCAATACCAGTATCTGTGATTCCATCTCAATACATGAAATTACATTACATTACAAAAGCAAAACATTAATCCATCTGTATTGCTCTACAAAGATGTTGTTATATAGACAATATCATTTTCTTGTTAGCTCTGCTGGTGCATTCAGACCAACACACGAAAACAATATTCGCTTTGCCTTACAGTGCAAATGTGATTATTAACTTTCACATTACTTGCGCAGCACAGCTCGCTACATTTCACCATCTTGATAAGTGCAGCTTCTAATGCAACCTGAGGTTTGACTGGTGCCGAGTTCTCAGTTGTCCATCTGTCTCCAGTGAGTGGGATATTCTTAATAGGTATGTTTAAAAACAATAAAGGGTAACTGTGACCAGCATGTAGACGTAGATTAAGTCTGTTTTACCACATCAGTATGAACCCAAAGTAAAGATTTCGCTGTCATCAAATTGCGATACATGGATCAATAGGATGCCAAACTAACAACATCATAATGCCACCTTGTAAAAAGCTTGATATTGTGCTTTGTCAGGTCTGTCAACTAGATGTCAAACAAAAATTTAAATTGCTTGTTCCCTGAATGAAATTTGAATCAGGGCTATGCTGCACTGAGACATAATTCCATAAATTACCAGGTAGTCCGACTTTCTCATTCACTTTCCCCCACACCAGTAACTTTTTTGTCCTATCTCGGTAGATGTGTTGTCATACAGCTCTAGGTGGCCGCAAACAGCCATGATTAGTGATAATTATCCTTTCCTCCATTGCCTTTCGTGAATATCTGTACATCAGTGACATTAACGTCATGACATCGGTGTGAACGCCTTGCTTGATTTCAGCGTTTTCAACTTGCACAGCTGTGTGAATGAGGTCATTATTCTACCATAATGGCTTTGGTAGAATAGTCAAAAAAATCAATCAACATAAACTGCAAACTTCCAACTCTGCCCTGTCACTGCATGGATGCAGAACCTTACAAGTCCTCCTCACAATGCATATTGGAATACAGAAATGTCCCTACCTCTGCTTTAGTCAACAGTAACTACGCTGACTGCTCCCGAGTCATCACTCTGCACAAAACCATATTTTTAAGTTTAAATACTGCCAATGGTCGAAAGCTGCATTTGAGCAACATTTTGTTCATGGCAAGATGGTTCGGACTGCATTCAGATCACGGTCTGACTCCGGCCCTTACCTCCCTGCCACAACAGATTAATAGGCCTGCAAAGTAATGCAGATTACAGGACATATAAAATATTATAGGAAACAATGTGGAAACTTGCACTGCTTGGAAGAATGAAGACAAAAGATATTGCGAGTGACGGGGACTGGAAGAGGTAGTGTGGTACATGACCAAAAACATTAAACCCCAGTTCTTATAATAGCCCTCACTCACTAAGGCGTGGGGTATTGCTGTAGCCCTGTCACCACATCTCCTTCCTGTGGCTGTATCTGAGCGGGAAAATGTGTCTGTGTGCAGCTTTCAAAGGAGTGTTACATGTGTCTCATCTACAGAGATGGTGGAGTCTATGAAGAACGTGGCAGGCATGAACCTGGAGCTCACAGTGGAGGAGAGGAACCTACTATCGGTGGCCTACAAGAATGTGATCGGAGCTCGGAGAGCTTCCTGGAGAATAATCAGCAGTATTGAACAGAGAGAAGAGAGCAAGGGTGGAGAAGAGAAACTGAAGATGATCAAGGAATACAGGCAAAAGGTAAAGCACTCTGGGTGTCACTTCTTATCAACAGGCTTAGTATTTGTATTTAGACAGTGTCAGGAGCACTTCCACTGGATTTGTCAAGTCCCGTTGTTTCAAATGTGTTCCAGCATGTCAGATTTGCTGCGCTAATGTGAGACCACTAACTCGTATGGATAATAGACACCATGAACGGCTTGTGTACAGACTGCATCTGAGTCATAGTTGGCAAATCCCCCCCCTCTCTCCTGCTTTTATGGATGGAAATAAGAGCTGGTTATTAATCTGGGAGAGGCTGGAGTGTGTCAGGGAGATGGGAGAGGCAGTTGGACTGCAGTCAATTACCTAATGGGATTCAGGGATGGGTAATCCTGCTGTTGCACCTTCATGTCATTCTCCAAGTCCTTTAGTTGACACATTTCTTCTGTCACTGTCACAGCACCTGTTGAGCATTTAGTAACATGTAAATTGGAGTATTAAACTTAGATATGGAAGCTACAATCAGTCCACGAGGAGCTCAGTTTTTAGAATGGCAGGTGTAGTCCAGAAGGGGACACAGACCGCTACCTGTTAGTGTACTGCATACAAGGATGTAGTTGCATAGCAGGACTTAGCAAATTTGTTGCACTGGTTATACCGAGAGGGTACTGCAACACTGAAATTCAGCATGAGGAGCGCTATTTAGCCATTAGCCGCCAGTGAGCAGCAGAGTTCTGCTGTGTGTTTGGCCAAGAGAGCTAACAGCTAAGGAGCTAATTGCCTAAATACACAGCAGGACTGAGAGTTTCTGTTTAGAGAAATAAGAAGCATTAAACATTGATCTGAATGTACTGTGTTAACACGACAAGTTTACAGTAAATACATGTGATGAAGAACTTCAGCTGAGAACATTTTGGAGGTAAAATTGCTTTGAATTTGAATTTATGTCAGTGTACAGTTGCCAGACTTCTGTCAGATTCAGAGGTGAAAATAACCAGATACAAGCAGTGACCAGATGATGGAGCTTCAGGGCACAAAGACAGAAACAAGCCAGATTTTGTCCATGTTACTAAATTTTGTGTTTACTGTATTTTGTTATTGATTTATACAGTCAAAGGATATCTTTTCAATTTTTTGTAGATCTGTTTATTTGAATCTAGCAAAAAAGGAATGATTATTGCGTTTTAAGATTTTAATGATGTTTATAATGATGATGATCTTATAATGATTATAATAATGATATATAAAATTACATTTATAATTTTATATAATTATTATAGTTAAGTTTAAAAACAATATTTTGATTTGTGATCTTTGTTGGCTGATACTGCTTCCACCAATCAGAAATCAGCCCAAATATTTCCTGATTGGAGCACTCTAGATGTAAGGGAGGGCCTCGTGGAAAATGATCAAAATGTTTTTGGTGATTGAATAATGGCCCTTTTTTTATTTGTTTGCTTGGCAGGTTGAGGATGAGCTGAATGACATCTGTCGTGACATTCTGGAAGCACTGGATAGTCACCTACTCCCTGCTGCTGTCATGGGAGAATCTAGAGTCTTCTATAACAAAATGTAAGAGCTTTGCAGTCTGCGTGTGAATTAATGGATAAGTAAATGAACCGTCATAAGTCCTTGCATCGAATCATGACTACGATTTTTGTTAGGAAATATGACAAAGTAGCCAAGGAAACATGGCAGTATCAGTTCACTTAAAGTGAATGTTTCACAGTGTATAAAGTGGATACTTATGTTATATGTTGCACAGCTAGGTCCTTCAAGACTATAATGGCACCATGATTAACTTAGGACTCATTACAAGAAAAAACTGTAGTTGTGAAAGTTAATTTTGTGGCCACTGTTTTGTTCCCCATCTTCAGGAAGGGTGACTACTACAGGTATCTGGCAGAGTTTGCCACTGGCAACAGCAGAAAGGAGGCAGCAGAGAACAGCCTGGTGGCCTACAAAACTGCGACTGATCTAGCTACAGCAGAGCTGCCTCCCACACACCCCATCCGCCTTGGCCTCGCCCTCAACTTCTCCGTCTTCTACTACGAGATCCTCAACTCGCCTGACCGTGCTTGCAGGTTACTGTTTCTTTTTTATGGATCCCACATGTTGGCAGTAAAGAATCAATCTCAATCTCCATACCATCTCTTGTTTTTAAATTTAGTGCACCCTGTAACCATAATAGCCTTTCTTGTGACTAATGAAGTTGAAACTTTAAAACCTCTTGTTCATTTAAAATATTTTTTGCGCCTATGTGACCTCTTCATGTTTTATTGTATTATAACATGTAATCAAAACCTCTACAGATAAGTCTAAATTATGAACCACAAAGTAATTGATATAATAATTCTCCTCAGGACAGCATCTAGTATTTTTCATGTATTTACACGACATTGCTCTGACTCTGTCAGTTTTAGTGATTGTAATAGTGATTGAATAGCAGTTTAAGTCCTGCTACCAATTTTGGATCCGACTGAGAGCTAGACTTAACCACTTTAAGACATATACAGTGCAAACGAGAATACAGTTACATAAACACAATCACTGTCACAGATGGATAAAGTAGAACATATTTTCATATTTTAACATTACCATGTTGCAGCTTGGAAAATGATAATGCTCAAATGTAAACCATGAAGTATTCGGTGATTTCAACAGAAGTTTCTTTGCTCAGGTTGGCAAAGTCTGCGTTTGATGAAGCCATCACAGAACTGGACTCACTGAGTGAAGACAGCTACAAGGACTCCACACTTATCATGCAGTTGTTACGTGACAACCTGACACTATGGACTTCAGATATGCAGGGAGAGGGTAAGATACCATGGTGCCCCCAGTCATAATCCCATCTAGGACATTGTATTCCCATTGTACTGTTCGGGTATTGCAATTTACCTGTTTGTCTCTGAAGAAGCTTTTTTTCCCACAACTAGATGCTGATACACTCATGAACTATCATACTTATCTCCTGTTACCTGCGTAACAGTAGGGACACATGTCCTGCACGATCAGCGCACATGTGGCAGAATGGGTTTTCAGCACCCATGTGAATTGGGTTCAAGTAGCCACACAGCTGGCTCGAGCAGTGGGGTGCACTTGCGTCTCATGCAAGGTTGCAGTGGTGTGGCATCCAGTCCCGCTGTTTTTTTTTCTGTGCCACACACACAGTTCTTGGCCAAAATAGTTCTGAAAATGATGTGTGGACAGTAAAGATGTCATGATAGACTCAGCTAACAAGATGAGAGGAGACGATACACGATAATGGGTTCATGAGACAAGACCAGATTTTAATACTGTTTTTAGAATAACGTCTTAAAAATTGTATTTGATTAAAAGTCACAAAAAGAAAAGTGCAGGTCCCTTTTAAAAGGTTTAACTAGTAATTACCTTATAATGAATCACCCTTCAGTTATACATTCTGACTGAGTATGAATTAACATATGCAGTAAAAGACACAATCAGAATGTAAGCACTATAAAAGGTTTTTCCACAAATTCAACTGACTGCCTTATGTCTTGAAGTCTAAGATTGTGCAATAATGTCTTCAGACGTTAAAACTGTGCATGAATTATGTGTGAGGTTCTAACTCTGATTAAAGCTGTGTGTGACCTTCTCACTGAACTCCTTTCCACAAATTGAAAGTAAAAAAAAAGTTATAAATAGCAAAGATAAATAACACAACATTTTCATATTCTTTTTCAAGAATATAAGTATGTCTGCATTTTCTGGCAGCAGTTGAGACCTTTGGGCCCGAACTATGTCTCCTGCAGTTGAAAAGGCACGCTCACTAGAATTGAGTTAACGGGTTATGCGCATTTAACGGGATAGTGTACTTCAGGTCTAATGTGTGGAGGAGTCGCTGTTTTTCCATCACGGAAAATGACCTTATATCAGCTGCAGTGAAAACGGTGATTGTTATTGCTGTGGCTCCAGCACTTGACTGTGGAAGTTGAGATGCAAAGGCATTTGTCAGCGTTGCCTGGCCTGTCACTGTTGTATTCACAGGCACAGTTCTATTCTAGAAGAGAGGTGTGGTTGTTCTGTAGGTGTCTTTGCATCTTATATGCTCCTTACGGGTTGACTGCAGTCACAAGACATCACTGCAGCCTACTTGGAGGTGTGACGGTTGCAGCTTGGCTTTACACCGGAGCAGGGCCATGGTTGGCTCGGCTCGGCTCAGCTCAGTAAAACAGGTCATGGAAGAGCAAATCAGCACAGCTTGGTTTGACTCAACGCAGTCATAAGTTCTGGTGCAAAATGGGAATTGGTCTGTATCCTGCTTTGTGTACTGGAACCCTGTCGAATTGATTAACAGTCTCGAGTAATTGGATGTGATTTTATTCTTTGTTATTGGGTTCCATAGTTTGTAGATAAGATTTAGGTGACTCCTGCTGCACAGTGTCTGATCACTCTTAAAGGCTCCAGCAGATCTGCTCCCCACAAACTGGCAACATCTGACTGCTGATGAAACATTGATACCAACAGTGTTATGCCGTTGGCTGACAACTTTTGGTAGAAGCTGGGACCAAATGACATAATTCTTATACAGAAACTATTACTTTTGGCCCTACAGACTTTTTAAGATTGTTCATTCACAAATATAATAATTTTATTAATGTAATATTGTGTCACAATAATGGATTTGAGGAAAAGAGAGACTTTCTGTTTTGCACTTTTCTACATTCTCTCTAGATGTATTATCTTTAAAACATTGTGCCTACCTAAAAATTGTATTAAATAACCTTTCAAATGACTATAAATTAAACTACACACAGAATAAGCTACATTGAATAAAGGATCAGAAAAATGCAGTTGCTTGTTAGTTCAGTCAGAGAGAAGTCAAAAGTGCTTTTTTTAAAGGTGCAATATGTAAGAATTTCAGATAACATAAACGAAAAGAGCCATTTTTGGAGAAACATACATACAGTTGTCTCATACAGAAACACTTTCAACCAGACAACAGAATATTTCTCATTGATGTTCCACAGTAAGCTACTGGGTGAATCTAGCGATGTGAGCTAAAATCACATCACTTGAGATATGAAAATTTAAAGTTGTGATTTTGATATTTATACAAATTATATATTGTTATAGCTTATTTGATTCACTTTTTCTTTCTCCAATCATTCCAGCAGTTTGCATTTTCTCTCAGTGACTTGTCATCTCTCTTGTCTTTGCTGTAGAGTCGTAAAGGAAACGAACCTGACTGTTCATTTCCAATGTTAACTTTACTTTGTAAGTTTTGCTCACCCATGCCTTGCCATGTGTGTGGCTGCCCTCCTTTATGCTTTTTCTTCTAAGTTTCTCATTGTGTAGTAATTGAGTCTACTCACCTGTTGTTTTGTCACGCATTCATTCTGTTGGATGCTGTCTTAACTATTGGCGACAAATTGTAATCTGTTAGTCAGTTAAAATAATGTTTCTTTTGGATAGCTGAGCTGAGCTTGACACATGTTTGTGTAGTGTTAACTGCGTTGGCTGAGGTGTAGTGAATGTCACTGGCATGCTGAACTGCTTGCACTCTATGCACTACAACAGTAAACCATTTTAACCCATGTTGCCCCTCATAAGTACTTTTACCTCCAAACTGTACTCAGCTAAAGTACTTCAGTGCATTTATTTACAGTAACCTTGTTGTAGTGTCACATTAAACTGCAGCTCAGTGTTTCACACTCCATTTTTCTCTAAACTGAAATTCTCAGGGCTGCCATGAGTTTTTGTAGCTCCACTGTAAGGCATTAGATCTGTCAGCTGTAAGCAGTTTGCTCAATCAGCTGTTAGCCCTGCTAGCTGTTAGCTCTCATGCTCTAACAAACAGGGTTGCATCTTTATGCCCCCAGGGATGACAGCAAATGTACACTTGCCAACAGACAATCCCAAATGATAAACTGAACCGACTATGACGGAACGTGTCTTCTCATGCTGTTACCATAGTTCTCCACAGCACTGTCAGTGCTAATCACAATCACTGGCTGGCTTCTCAGCTCAAGACCTAACGTTACGAGAAACAATTGGTGGTAACAGTCCATCAGTCACAATCAGTGGTTTGCTGGCAGGAAATCGCAAATATGTTGCGCTGGTTAAACCAAGAGGGCACCTAAAATCCATATTTATGTTGACAGGAGGAGAGCTAGTTAGCTGTTAGCAGCCAGTGAGCAGCAGAGTACTGTGCTGTGTGTGGCTGTGACATTTTAGCAGCACTCAGAGTAACTGTCTTGTGTGTTTATCTGATCGGGTCGTGCATGTATAAAGCTGCAGGTCTTTGTGTCTGTTGGACCAAGGGCAGGAGTGTGCAACAAACACACACTCATTTGAGCAGAGTGCACACTTACGCTGAATTAACAAGAAATTCAGCAATGCGGCACATGTCTTGCAAAAACATGTAGTATTTGACTTGGATACATGTGGTTTTGCAGGATGTGGCAGTACAAGCTTCATCAGTCTCTGACAGTCTCAGCCTGTCTTCTGAATGCACATTTTATCCAATAATTTGTGTATTTGACCTTACAACGATCTGTATGGAAAGTGATTACATGAGAATTTTTTGCCTCCAGTCACAGCAAGTCGTGCTGGATGTATGGATCTTGCACATGTCTTTCATGCTGGTGACCACTGTTGAGTCAACAACCCTGCAGCTGCCAAGAAAATGCCCTTATGTTCATTGCACATTTGCAGAAATATACCAGGTTTGCTTCTGACTGTGTAATTTCATCATTTCTAATAATTTTTAGAGCAATTGAAAAGTGAAAAAATATAACAAAAGATTCTGCTTGAATCCATATTCATTGGCATTTAGCCTTTTTAAAAAATAACATTTTCACTGGCAAAAAAATGTTTGCCCTCAGATTTTTACACACTTGACGGTGTGGTCTAGCTGTAACCTAACAGCATGGGAAAATAACTTCGTATTACTACAATACAAACAAGAAAATGCCTCACACGATAATAGATATCCTTTTTATCATTAAATATGTGCTATGTGCAGGAATCACATTGTCATACACGTCAAATGTGAGCCAACGCAAACACACATCAGGCACACAACACTCTGGGATGCAGGCTGCATGGGGCCACCTCCCACTCAAATTTGAGTGGCACAAATGCGACACCTTGCAGGGTTGTGTGGAGTTGTGGACAAGTTTAGTTCTGCTTTAGAAGCTCACTGCATTGTCTCTGAAAAGAATTTTAGTCTGTAATTAAGTCCTTAAAAGCTTGTGCTGTGTTTCTGGCTCGGCTCAGCTCGGCCAACTCATTTATGTGTGGTTTGCTTTAGAAGTTATGGATGTTTTTTTTTTGGCATCACCTCCATTGATGTTCCAAGCAAGTTGAGCCAATACTGTGGTGTTGTAGGTATCATGGGGAATCCCATGGACAAAATTGTTTACTGTGTGACTAATACTGAACTTTATGTAGGCCATTACATAAACATTCACACCTCTCCGCCAATCACTTCCTGAACCTGATATCTGCAGGTTTTACCCTAACCAGGTCAGTAATGGCCCTTGCATCACTATTTGTCAGTTTCCAAACCAAATCCCTGAGGTTTTCAGTCAAACAGTGTTTGAGTTCATTGGCTTTTCTGCAAAATGTTAAGCCTGCCTGCCTCTCACTCAGGATAAAAGATGAAAACAGCCGAAGCCATTTTAAACAAACATTCACTTACTGTATATTTTCTGTTGATCAGGTGAAGAACAGAACAAAGAGGCACTGCAAGACGTTGAGGATGAGGCCCAGTGAGACTATGCCACCAACAGCAAACAACTTGAGACCCTCCTCACACTCCTCCCCTCCCCACCTTTGTCCTCCTACACCTTCCAACTCATCTTCCCTCCCTGCTCTTCACCTCCCTCTTCCTCTTCCTCCTCTCTCCTCCTTTTCCTTTCTTCCACCTCTGCAGCTTCATGACCCAACAGGGCCAGGAGTTAACAAGTTTATTTTTCTCTTCTTTTTTATTTTTATATTAGCCCTTACATCATTCAAGTAAATACCACTTAATTGAGACAGGAAATATAATGTTAGAAAGCTAAAGAGAGAGTCCCTGGATTGTTTTTGTTTGTTTTTTTTGTCCTGGTACAAGCAGTTCTGACATGTTATCATTGTTTTCATTATTGTATTTTTGTTATTTTGCTTTTTTCTCAATATTTTTATCAGTTGCTGGATGTATTGAGAATTTTTTTTCTTAATGTAATTACAGAAATTAACTTTTATTACTGATAATGTTGACTCTTAGTTATGGGAGCTATTTTATCTCAGTTTTTAGTGAAATGTCATGCAAATCATTTTACCTTTTTATGGGCAGTTTGGAAAACTACAAGTGCCCTTTTTGTTAACTTAGGTTTTCAGAGGAAGTTGGCAAAATTCGCGATATCCATGTGGGGCAAAGAAGTGCTTAACTTTTACACCATAGTGATTCTGTCATCATGTTTTTGTAGTTGTCCTTGGACTGTACTTTTGTGCTGAAATACTGTAACTGTGCACACATGCTGAGTCTCTGATGGTTGAATTATTGCTAGCTGGTGGTGGCTTAAAAGGAAAAAAAAAACGTTGGAGATTTTATCACTTGTGTAGGAAAAAAAACAAAAAAAACAAACATGTCTCAATGTGGCCCCGCTCCTCGACAGAGAGCCAAAAAAAAACATTTGATTGTCTGTGCTTGCATGAGTTAACACATTGTTTTCTGCTGCTTCTCCTCTACTTTTCACTAGTGCTCCTCTCGGTTCAGAGGTTTTCTTTCTTTGCTGTTTCCTTTGTTTCTCTTCCTGTTTTGTTTCATTATGTGTAACTTGGAGCTGATTTGTACTACTGGATATCTGACTGAAGCCACAGACAGGGAATCTGTATTGTTCTGACTGAAACACAGCATGGAATTAACATTAAATAATCTAAATTAAACATTACAAACTGACTTGTTGCTTTTAATTATTTTATTTGCCTTAAGATGACTGTGATTTTGCCGCTCATTGTTAAATGGATAAATATAATCTGTGGAACTGTTGTAGCTCTTGTAGGCTGTTGAAATTAGCGTTTGAAACTTGTTAGGAGTTTTCTATATGAACACAGATGTTTCTTCAGGAACTGAAAAGCATTCATCTCAGTACCTCCAAGCTTAGTTGAACCTCAGCACAGTCCCACACACAGAGCAGATGTTGCTACTGGGATGGGAGGTGGAAACTGAGTGTAATCATAAATGTATCTGTTATCGCTGTAGTGTTTGAGAGACAAATGCAATGTTAATGCCTGTGGTCCTGCCATGACACTTGCTGCTGCTGCTGCTACAACTGTCTGCAGCTGACGGGGGTGAAGGATGTCTACAGAGTCATTCTCAACATGTTCACAACAATGTTTCTGCATGGCTTACATTAAAATTGTTTCACCAGGTTTTGTGTTGCCACCATCCTTTATCATGGATTAGTGACTAATGCATTCCATTATCTTGTGTGTGTGTGTGTGTGTGTGTGTGTGCACCCAGCTTTAGATCTTAGGCCATTTATTTTTCAAGCACTCAGTCATATATGTGCATTCTGGGAGGACCTTAAAGCCTTAACCTTTCGCCTCCCTGGATTCAGTTTCTCGTAACCTTAATGCAGCCTATTCTACTGTTACATTTACCATAATAACAGCCTGGGTGCTTAGCCTATATTTAGATTCACAGGTGAAAGTGGAGGAGTCGGTCAGACAGAAAGCATGCAGTGTGCATTAACATCTAGTCAAAATGAATTCCTCCCTACGGTGAACTGCTGCAGCTCCTCAACAGCTCCTTGCATCTCCTGCTGAGGTGTAACGCCGATAAAGGCAAACTACCGGGATCCATCTGTGGGACTCCCCGACCTTTAACCTAGCGCTGCGTTCAAGTTAGATTTTTTTCTCCTGGACCCAGACACTGGGCCATGTCAGCGTTATCTTGATCATACATGAAACGATTTCAATTACATTTGCTCCTCATTTCATGCTCCCCAGAGGATGACACTGCCTCGCTCTTATCTTTGAAGTGAAGTCTTTCTGGATCAGATTTAATGCAGAAATCAATTGTTCTTTTGATCCTTGCTGATCACCTGACACTAATATTAGCACAATCATCAGGTCATGACTTAATTTTGCGCAGATTTTGGTTTATCTGTCTGATAGCTATTGGGTTAAGTTTTCCTTACATTGAGTGCTGTAACATCACAGAGCTTCCAGAGTGGCAATATAAACTTAGAGTTGGTCCAAACATCACTGGTAGGACTTCTTTCAAGGCTGCGTGCTGTGTCTACTTCCATCAACACAAGGTGAAAGTGCAATTACAGTGATTTACAGTCAAGTGTCCGCTAAATGTCAAGGATGCCAGTCGAGTCACAAGCTCATCTCTATTCTTGTGCATCTTGTCTGTTTAAAGCCCTCGGTTCTTCGAATGTATGTAATGCACAGCAGGCGGTGGATGTGAGCATGAACATGTGGAGATAAGAGAAGTAAAAATCCAGTGAAGGGACTGGAGGTTCTGTTTCCACCATCTTTCCAAAAGGGAGAAGAAGCAGATTTCTGGTGCCATCGAGCAATATTAAGTCAAAACTCACGATGTGAGATCAACCTGCTGCGTGTCGACTGCAGTGTGACAGAGAATTATCAATCAGCAACACCATGGTAACCATAGTTAATACATGGGAAAGCTGGAGATGAACTGTGGTTGACTGTTATTTCAGTGTTAATGAACAATGATATGCCAGTGATTTATTAAGCAATTCTAACAGTCTGTTAACATCAGACACAACTTTATAATGGCCATCCACATGTTTATAGATGATCTACACAGTGCTTATTTAACATTTATTATATTATGTATTATAAACATTAGTTTCAACTTTGCAAATAACAATTGCTTATTAAATGATTTATCAAGTGTTTAATTGTTAACGGTGAAATAACCATTAACTGAAATTCAGTTGAATATGAACATACCATTTATTTATGATGGTTATTATTAAGTTTTACCCATCAGTCAACAGTAGATTATCATTTATTATCATGATTTACACTTACGTCCATCTTGCATTGACCGACTCACTTTACTGTAAGAAGTGTACGGGTCAGCTGCACATCTGATTAAAACAAATCCCTGTAGTTTCTGTAATCACACTCACTCCAGAGGAGTGAATAATACCGACATTATGCATGCATACAGGAGGACCATTATATGACAGAAAAGGAAAAACAAGGAAGAGCCAGACCACCCCTGAGTGAAGAGACTGGACTTCACCTGCTGGCTGGATGCAGGCTGTGCATCTGCTCCTCTAGTGCCCTCTGCAGGGTCAGATATGAAACACACAAGAAGAGGATGTTCCCATTAATCACTTTCATCATGTTGTTGCTAACTGGTGAGTTTTTGTGACGAGATGTGGACGGGGAGACCACGTCCAGATGTGGATGACAGGATGTCCTCAAGAGGGGCGGGCGAAAGGAGAAGATGCCATCCGACTATCTCATCTTTATCCCTTTGTGCCACCACTGTCACAAATATATTATTTGGGTGATTCAGATATATCCAACTTCATCCAACGAATAAAGGTTTCAGGTCTAGATTTGTACACACTCTTCAAGAGAGAGCACCACACGACTCCAGCTGATGTTGTATCTCTGGCTGATTTGGCGTAATTACTCAACAAACACTAGAGACACAGTATAACAGCGGGTCTTCCATGATCTGCAGTTGACCACTTTTCCCAACAGCTAATCCAGCCTTGAGTAGAGGTTAATAATAATATCAGAAAATTGTATCTTTTCACATAATTGCATTGTCTTAAAATGGATTTAATACATTGCTGTGATACTTCCTTTCTCTCTCACAGAAAGGTCAGGCTGCCACTGTGTCTTTATAGTGATGGTTGCTGCCAGGTACCAAGGTCTGCAGCAGCTTTATCTCCTTGATGAAAAAAAACAAAAACCGTTCACCTCACTTCAGCATGTTCTACTGTTCCACTTCTCTGCTCGGGGTTGGAATTTTCATCAGTCCAGCATGCATTACACACATTAGCAAAACAAGAGGATGTCAGGAGAGGTAACACTGCAAGCTCACCTTGTAGTGATCCTCCTGATGCGGAGTGTCTTGTAGGTTGTCGGATGGTTCTTTCAACTCCATATGTGGTTCTTGTGAATGTGGTGCTTAAGGGTGGAAATATAATGGAGCCAATCAACTGATCAGAGAGAACAGAATACTAAATAATTAAGATTTTTAAAAGAAAATCAGTCAGTTCTAACTTCTTAACGTGACTTGTTGCAGTTGTGAGTCAGCGAAAAAACAAGTTGGCAGGTGGGGGGGTTTAAAGTAAGTTAAAAGTTATAGATAAATGGTTGAAATGTCTGAAGGTAATGAAAAAACAGTTCAAACAGGTACACATAATGAATGAGCTGTTAACAAAATTGATGAACCAAAAGTTCTGAAACAGCTTACAGTGGGTGAATGGCTGACTCTGTTAGCCTGCTGTCATAGCTGAATGGTAGCTAAAAGTCCATCTGGGTAAATGGATGCATGGTTGAGATGGTAAACTGAAGGTAATGGATGGTTGATATAATAACAGTTAAGAGCAGGACAAATAGCTCAAATATATTCATAAACAGTTGAGATGACTGGCTAAAGGTATCGAATCAAATGTGAAAAAGCATAAAGTGGATACATGATTGGAATCTTTAGTCAAATGCAATGAATGAACAGCAATGTGCTATATATGACGTTTACAGGTAGCACTGTAAACTGTCACTACAATGTAGAAGTGCAAATGCAAACAAACCCAAACCAACCCAAACAGTGAAGGGTCGAACAATATCTATTGTCACATGTTTAAAGCCACACTGTGCAGGTTTTTTTGCTTGGTTGCTGTCTGTGAACAGGGCCGTCATCTGGAAAACAGTAGAGTGATTGTGCATCCTGATATATATTTCTCATGATGCACATAAGTTTGTACTCCAAAGTGGATCCCAAACACAGCAAATAATGGGTCCATTCTGGGCCGAGGTGCATAAGGTTTGTCAACTGGTGCTTTAGAAAACCTAGTACATGACATGTTGTGGGCAATACAAAGCTCCTCTGTGAGACTTGTGCACACTTCAGTATATTTAAAGGAGATTACCGGGTCAGCCGGGTCAGTCTGCAGCACTTGTTCCCAGTCAGCGATGTTCAAACTATAAAGCTGTCGTACTAACAGACCCTCATGAGAACCAATGGGGGATTCGGTGACGGATCGGGTTGGCGTGGTGTCTTAAGGTTTCTCTTCCGCTCGGCAACCTGTTGTAACACGAAACCTCAAGAGGGCAGCAAGTTCCAGCTAATCTGAAATCCATCTCAAGCTCTAAAATAATGTCCATATTTCCACAGGATAAGGCGGTGTGTGTGTGTGTGTGTGTGTGTGTGTGTGTTGCGAGGGAACATAACAAGGTGCAACAGCCTAACTGCTCCCTCATTATGTTTGAAGGCCCTGCTCTCCAGAGGGTGCTGGGGAGGCAATGGCCCTTCTCTCCAACACATCTGCAGCCTAATCGCCGTCCTCGAGCTTCCGCCGTCTTCCTGTGGAAACTGTTACCATGTTCTGTTGTCGGAGCAAGATTACTGCCCGCAGAGTACGACCCAGGGAACAAACGTCAATGAAATATTATGAACTTCCTCTTCTGCTGCAGAGACAGAAGTTATAAATAGCCAGGGTTATTTTCAGGCAACACTTGTGAGATTTGCTCAGCCCCGGTCAGAGCGGGTCTGGGCTCAGCCTCCATGTGGGATCTGGTTACAGAACTGTACCGCAAATACACAGCGGGATGAACCTGTGAACTGCAGCTCGCTCTGTCCGGCCCCACGCCCTTCCAACGCACATTTAAGTGGGTTTCAATGTGTCGTGAGCACGATGAGCACACACCCACAATCCAACGTCTCTGGACCCTGACATGCGGATGTTTTTGACCTCTGGTTCCAAACATGTTTTGTCTGATGAACCCCACGGGCCTGTCAAATCAATTTAGTGCTCACCACCACCCAACATTAAATCAAACACTGTTGATTATATAAAAGTGGACAATGGCTAATACAGCTGTCATACATCTTAACTGCAGAGTATTCAGTGAGCTCCCTTTAGCTATTGTCACTGTTGATCCTTTACTCTTAGCTATTTATTTGAGCTGTTCATTACTTGCACTCTAAGGTGTCACAGGTCAGGCAGTTGTTTTCTGTGATCAAATTGGATGCTACATTATTCTCATTTTTCTCAATTTAGTTGAGCAACTCTGTGGTCTTTATACGTAACGTCTTCCTACTGCAGAAGTATCCTTATTGCGTGTGTCCCAGCCAGGAGAGACCAGGTACAGTTGTAACACAGGATGATTCAGCCACCCTGAATCCCTCCGATCTGAAACAAGCCACAGTGATTTCACGCACTCTGCACATGCTTTGTTAGGTTGTCTCCTTGTTGACAAAGAAGTAGCCACATTCAAGACCTCAAGACAACGTTTTTTAAAGTAAAAATGAACTTTTCTATCTGAGATCAAGTGGCAGTATTTCAGGTCCAGATGACATTTTTGGCTTAATGCCTCCTGTAAACTGAAATTACAATAGAAATGGCGGGTCAACACATGGCTGGTGATATTGGTTTCAAGTATCACTTATATTTTTTAAAAATCTAAAGGCCTACATAAACTAGATTAGCCAGCTCAGCAGCACAGTGGAGACGGTCCTGAGTGAGTTTGCATGATCTCCCCGTGCTTGCTTGGGTTTCCTCTGGAGATTCAGGTTTTGTCCATCATCAAAACATGTTAGTTAGGTTATTTTTCTGGTCAGTGCCCCTGACCGAGCCACTGGCTTAGAATCTGGAGTTGGTCAAGTAAAATGTTTTCATTGCGTTACATGCTAATGGTCACTGGAAACGCGTTTGCCTGCAGCATGACAAATATCAGAATGTGGAAGAGAGCCTCCCACCTCGTTTCATGTGGTGTGATAAAAGGTGATAATCATTTCAAACCAAAAAGAACTGTCACAATAACATGGATGATAAATTGTTTTCTTTGTTAATTTTTGACTTTTTGACTAGTTTTTTCCATCGGGTATTCACATTTTAGACATGTTACAACCTGAAACTATAGAGTGACTGATTTTAAAATCATTTTTGCAATCTGTGCATATTTCATAAAACTGCTTAAATACTATACTTTATTATTCCAGTAATTGAGACATTGGAGTTTATGATATAAATTATCAAACTGACAGTACAAGCGTTTTTTGAGTTATTCGGAAAATTGCTTTAATTGCTTAATTGCTTGAAACAACTACAAGTACAACTGCCCTGGTCTCCCCTACATTTATTCCCATGATTTTGAATCATAACTTAATGATCTTAACCAAATATCTCTCTATTGTTATCAGCCTAGAAATGAATACAATACCCCTGCCCACAGCCATCATAACCAAATACATAACTATTTTAATGACAACAATAGAATATATGTAAAAAGGTTTAACAGCTAACACAGACGTGTTGGAGTCATTTCTAGAAACCCAGCTCTGTTGTATTGGGTGATTGTAATGATCATAATATTGATTATGATTGTTGTTAATAGATTATTGTTGTTATCACAGTTGTGTATGTGTGTGTGTGTGTGCGTGTGTGTGTGTGTTGACCCTGCCAGGTTGTTTCCAGAGTCTCTCTTCCTCGTCATGACTGACCTTCAGTCTGCTGAAGCAAAGGAAACACATGGTGACACACACAGCGCACACACTCTATACATGAAAAGTGAATAGAGGATTCCTTTAAGAGGATTCCTGTCATCCACCTCTGTAACCCCTGAGGTGTTTCTCAAGGGCAGTAGAATGCAGGGGAAAGGAAGTGTAATCTCCACAGTCTTGGTATGATGACAGATGTGATGAGCTGGGCAGGAACGTAGGAAACCCAGTGCTTTTACAACTCACCTGTGACATGAATTACAGTAAGTAGAGGAGCACTGTCTTTCCAGAGACACTCAATCAGCATTCAGATTGCTTTTGGCATCAGGTTGGTGGTACTTATCTCCATACCTATATACTATTAAACAAAATACTAAAAATATTAACGTCAATGTTGAACGAATCTTTCAAATATTAATGGTGCAGCCAAGAAACTACTAGAATGTGTGTTTTCTTTTCCGAATGTTTTTGTAAACTCTCAAAATCTTCCTCTGTAGGAACCATTAAAACTTTTCCTCCCACATTACATCACTACAAATGATGTGTGTTTGTGTGCACTCTGTTGTTTTATCTCACTTTTATTCAACATTAAGCAACACATAGTGTATTTTTTTGGAGGACAATCAATCACTTTTTGTTCTTACTTAAGAATGGAATAGGGCAGAACCGTCCATGCTGCAAGGCTGTGTAGTGTGTGCGTGTGTGTGTGTGTGTGTGTGTGTGTGTGTGTGTGTGTGTGTGTGTGTGTGTGCATGTCTCAAGGATACAGGTTTCCTGTTGATGCCAGGCTGTCAGGAATGCCTCCAGCTGGGGTCAGGGGTCAAAGGATGTGTGTCACTGTCACTTCCCCTCTCTCACCAGCAGCCTCTGATGCCCTTCCACACAAATGTTGTTCCCCATTTACAATCTGTGATTCATTCTGAAGTTCACACATCTGTGAATCCTTCTTTAAATTCTGCTGCTTGCGTCATATTAATTTCCACAAAGATACCAATTGTTTCAAGTAAGATTTGTTTCTAAACGGTGACCTAGCAGTATTGAGACAGCATGAAATGCTAACTAAAAGTTGCACAAGTAACTGGATGTGTCCCACACTGCTGACAGTAAGCAAACAGGAATGCAGGGAGGTGTCTGGAGTGGTCCAATGGGTCAGGAAGGTCATCCAAATGATGGGTGTTTATCTTCCACAGTGAAGCTGTTTATATTTTCTGTTACAAAAGCTGAAATGTATGGCTGCAATGTCCCATTCGACCCGGGAAACTACCCATCCGTCAATATGGTGTGTATGTGTGTGTGTGTGTGTGTGTGTGCGTGCGTGCGTGCGTGCGTGTGTGCGTGTGTGGAGTGTCAAGGCCCTTGTTAGTCTGGTCCTTGGGGACAGGAAAAGCACTGCTAAAAGGCACAAGTGCCTTATTTGTTTTTAGAAAGTGCGTGCACACACGTGAGTCTTGCTTGTCTATCCTAAGGGAAGTGCAACTGTCTTCCGCAACACACACACACATTAACACACACATACGTCACACACACACAATCTACTGGGTGGGTACTGATAAAGTCTGAGGCAGGATGCCGGGTCAAAGAGGAAACCCTGTTCAGAGCAACCTGGGGTGTGTTTGTGTACGTGTGTATGCTATATTAAAAACATTGCCATCAATTACTTAATATGAGCCAAAGGGAAACAACAAGGTGAGCAGACCAGTGATTCCCGTGTCCACTATGCGGCACTAGAGAACAATTAATAAACTACATGTTTGGTCGAAGTATATCAAGACAAGACAGCACGATGAACATTTTTGGTAGATCGAAATAAACTGGAAAGCTTACCTCCTGTCGCCAGTGGGTGGCGCAGCGAGTCTACCCAGCAAATTGGCTTGTGATGAAAATGTTATGGGCGGGACTCAGATCATACCTGTGAAATTTGGGAAAGATTCGACCATTCACACAGAAGTTAATAAGCACTTCCTGTTTCATAGTGAGTAACTCCACGCAACTGCATCGGCGTCCAATCAGAACTCATTATATCCTTTATATAGCACCGTCATGGCGCTAAGGGTTTCTTGTAAAATTTGACCAGATTTGACCACATGCAGTGGAGTTACAACAACTTCCTGTTTATGGCAAGTCATCGACCGTCACTGTGCCACCAGGGTCACACCACTCAACACAAACTCACAAAGTTTACTGTTTCCAACCATGTTTTGAAGTCAGTTGGGTTAAAGCTGTAGGATGAGATTGTTAAAATAACACACGTGCCAAATCGCCCAGAATCTGTAGAAATAATGTAAATGGCTGACTTCCTGTTGAGTTGAGGTAGTGGCACCAATAGGCTTTTTTGCAGATTTAGGTGTGAAATATAGTCAAATGAGCTGCAGGGGATGCTGAAATAAGAAAAGAAAAATGTACTGACCTGTTGCCACTAGTATTAGTGTGTCATTGTCCCCAGGCAGGGACTCTAATCTAACATATGAGGTTTGGGTAAGATTCATCTGTGTATGGCGGAGTTAAAGCAATTTCCTCTTTTTAAGCACCACACTGGCCTTCGCCTTGCCGCCATGATCACACCCTTAAACAAAAGCTCACTATCTTCACAACACTTCATCATTAAGGTCTCAATTGTTTTCTGACAAGGTTTGAGGCAAAGCCCTCAGAAAAGCCAATTCATCTTAGAGAGCAAATGCTTGCATTTCAAGGGAGTCCTTGCACCATTTGGTGTTCAGGTCCTTAGTGGTCGAAATGTAATGGAGACATATGGGTAATAGCTCAAACTAATGGATAAATAGTCAGAGCAGTTAGCTAATGTAGTTATAACATTACATTGTTGAGACTGTTGACTACAAATAATAAAGAAACAGTTGAAATGGATAGCTAGCTAGAACTGGTGAGAAGGTAAAAAGTAAGTAATGGTTAAATAGTTGAGTTTTTTTTTTTTTTTAGCTCAGATGGTGAAATAGCTCAAACTAAAGGATAAATAATAGATAAGCTACTTAGCTAATGTAGTAATGGCATTGAGTAGTTAAACATTCTCAGCTAAAACCAATGAATTAACACATGTATTGGCTAGCTAGCTAAAAGGCAATGGACAAACAATGAAAAAATAATGGATAAATACTTGAACCATAAAAATGGAAAAATGGAAACATGACTAAAACGACCAGCAACTAAAAACAAACAGGTTTGTAAGGTACTTGGAAAGACAGAGCACATTGAAAAAAAAAAACAACAACCACCAAACTAGACTGCTTACTCTATGAATTCTTTATAATTATTAAGAAAATCAATTAACCTTCTAAGAATTTACACAGCATTACATAATATTTTCATTCAAGAGACAAATGTGTTCACCATCCCCAATGACTATACACACTTTTATCTTTTCATGAAGCAAATGTGCACACACACACACACACACACACACACACACACACACACACACACACACACACACCAGTAAGACAAAAGACACATATCCTCTGCATGTGACATCCATCTCAGGACCGGCTGAGCGCCATATCCTCCCCATGATCCCTCAGCTCGAGAGGCAACATCCTCTGGCTGCAGTGAGGGGAAGGCGGCCTCACTGCGACTCTCCGCTCGGCAACAGGTAACATCCCAACTCCACCTCTCTGCACCAGTGTCTGTCTCCCCCCCCGCCCTTTTGATCTTCGTGTCATGAAGTAAAATTTCTCTGTCAGGTAAGCGCTCCCATTTGAAAGATGAGGCATCTCTCTTCATGTGCATGTGGGAGAGATCCATTCACTCAAACTGTTGTGTTGTGTTTCTTATGAGAGTTAAAGTCAGTTTCCTGCTTTTCAGGCTTGTTTTTGGATAGTTTTATAGACGCATTCTCATTCTGCCTGACCTACGGATTTGCCAAAGGACGTGAGGGGGAGAGGTGCAGTATTTTCCCTCTGGCACTTCTGTCAAAGTCTGAGAAGGACAGACAACACCTAACAGAGCAGACTACAAAAAAGGAACGAGGGAATAAGGAAAAAGTGAACCATGATGGAACTGAGGATTCAGCTGATCCCTACGGGGGAAATCATTCTTCCTCCGGGAAAGAACGGAGAAAACTACTGCCACAACTGCAAGGTCAGTTCACACACAGCCAGGTCTGAGGTCAGCTCTGGAGTCAGATTTTTCCACTCATCCCTCGTTCCAAAGGATTTTATGCAGCTCAGTGTGTAGAAATTGATGCTGACACAGCTGAGGTTAAAGGGTTCATCTCCCACAAGGATCAGGCGGAGAAACATTTACATATTTTAAGAAGTGTAATTTACTTTAGAGTGTACATCTGTCATGTAAATTACATTGATAAATCAGACCAGCTGTGCTTAGTAAATAAGTTTAAACCCCGCTGGCCTCAGTGCAGTGCTCTCAGAATTATAATAAGCAGTACTTTTGGCTAACTATACATCCTCTGGGGACTACTAACACAGAATGTGATATGAACATCATTGATATGGACAGGATTGGATTATGCGAGGTCAAAATCTGTACAATATAGCCAGATCTATAACAGATCAGTACTGTATAAAATGCCAAGAATCCTGCTGACATGGGCTGAACAGAACATTTAAGAAGCCTCTCTTAATAAAAAAAAAGAAAATATCAATTCCATATGAAAGTTGTCCACCCTGCAGTCTTTTGTGATATACAATACATGTCAGGGTCTAAGTGGTTAGCTGGCAAAATTCCTTACTCCCGTTAATAACCGAACAAACATGCACGCCTTCATGTTGCAGTGAAATATTCCAAGTGCCGTTATGCTTGAGTTTGACGGTAGACAAAGTGTAAAACATGCTGTAAAAACTAATTGTAACCTCAACAGACCAGAAGCCTGTTGCATTAAAGCCCCTATACTCAATATTTTGTATCTGAAATATGGGAAAAAATAACATGCATATTGGTTGCAAGGCTTATTGTTGTTTGGCTCCATCTTACTCTCTCAACAGTGTCATTTCCAGCAGCAGCTGTTTTAAGTAGTATTTGTCAGGTGGCCAGAAACTAGACTACAAATGTATGCTAATGTTGCTACCTGCAAGGTGATGTCCAAATACGGTGCTGCAGGGAGGACGTATTTCTGTATGCTAAGTGAGGAGTCAGCATCGCTCGGGTCCCCTGGCCAGAAAATAATGTTCAGAAAGATGATCGCCACAGATGAACACAACTTCTGTGATTTGTGAAGTGTAAAAGATCTTATTATAAATGACTTTTTGCCAATTTGGCTCTCGGTCAGTTTATTTTGTATAACAAGCTGTGCCTGGACTGTGAAAGCAGCTCCCTGTGGTTTTGGTGGAGGTTTGCTGAGAAAATGACCCTGTCGTCAGAGTTATCTCGGTTTGGGCTCGAAGGCAGCACATTTACAGCAGAGAGCCCTACACACTGGGGTCGCGAGTGTTTGAAAGACTTGCTCCTTTACTGGGCACATGGGGGTGGATTATGGGAAATACAGGAGGCAGTGGTTCTGAAGCTTGAATTATACTAGGGATAAAAGTCAGGATGTCTCAGGCTCTGCTGCTTTGATTTGGACTGCTCTGTTTTTAATAATCTGCCTGTTGTGAGTCGCCCATCTTTATGCAAGTGCAGTAGTTTCCTTTTTATTTTCTCCTACGTCACACCACAAGCTACTATTAGCATTCAGCTACTTCCTAGCTAACGCTGACATTTGATTCCATCCAGTGTGTGTCACTTCAAGGCCCGAAATCACCTTTCATTTTGTATCGTGTAGCACTTATCAGACAGTAATGTAAGCTGGGAAGTGGTTGAACGATTATGTTATAACCGGCTATCAAATAAGTAGTTTTACTGTGAGATATGACTCAGTGTCACTCCAGAGCTTCACCATCCATTACCTTTTCAGTTGCTGGTCAATCGGGGAGAGAGTGACATGATCACAATTTGTCAGATTCTCTGTGCTTATGGGACTCGCAACCTGCTGTACGACATTTGAGCTTCCCACCCCGAGCGTGATGTCTGGTATCTCTAAATATAGTATCTAAGGAATGAAGGGAGTGGGCTTTTTTTAAATCAATCTCCCTGTGGTATAAGGCACCATTTGGTACAGCAGAGCATGGGCCGGCATTAGATTAGGATGTATACTGTGAAGAATGTGTGGTGTGTTTAATGCAGCCTGCTGTGTGCTGGTCACTGATGATTGGGGAGGTGAGGAATGTACTGTAGCCTGGATGGGAGGAAACGACAAAGACATTCCAGTACGCGGCTTCATTTTTTTCCCCCTTCCTACATTCCTCTAAGGTCAAATCACGCTGGATGTGTGTGAAAGGTGTGTGTGTGTGTGTGTGTCGGGATTATCCATTGTTTATTAAGCTATGAACCAAGACCCTGTAACCTGTAAACTACTCACGTCATTTGGTTTACAACCGTCTTTCTCGGGACAATGACTCGATGTGGCCAGTTTTGGGAAGGGCTGTAGGTGGGAGCTGAGGTGGGGGCTCAGTGCCAGGACCGGCCTTTCCGTTCAGTACAGTCAGTCTGTCTAACATTGCATTGTCAACAGGATACAACCTGTGTGTGTGTGTGTGTGTGTGTGTGTGTGTGTGTGTGTGTGTGTGTGTGTGTGTGTGTGTGTGTCAGAGAATGCCCTTCAGTGTGGGTTGTTGGACGCTGAATCGATCACCCCCCCCTCTGGCAGTGCAGCCATATTGCAGTCCAGCTCCGGCATTGACAGCCGGCCGAGCAGCTGAGGTCGAGGTCACCTTCACAGGGGCACAGCACACGTTGCATAACTGAGATAACATCTGACACAATGAAGAGGTTAATGTGGAGGATTTTCTTCCTTATTCTGACACGCCTTATGCAGTAGGACACAATCTCAGTTTTTTTATTGTCAGGTTTAGCAAAAAGTTTGCACTTCACTATGAAAACTGTACACGTGCGTGACTTCTTCTAGGTCAGCAGAAATCAAAACGAATAAAGGATCAAATAGATTTTCATGTTGGGAAGTGAAAACATAGTTGAACTGTAGACTGAAAAACAATGGCTTAAATGATTAAAAAATGAATAAATGAAAAAGAAAGCGGAAGCATAGGCTCCCTGCCACGTTAGCCTGTGGGATTAGGGAGATCTGAATTTACTGGTCAGACTCCATTATCTTCTAGAAAGCTCTTTTTTTTTCTCTTTATAACAGAAAAGTGTGAAGCCATTAACCATAAACTCTTCACAGGCAAAAGCTGCAAACCCTGGTATCGCCCTCACATTACTGAGTCCATAACTGTGTTCTTTTATGAGGGAGGAGTGGACTCCTCCAGACGGGAGGTGTGTGGAGGTGCAGTGGCGGCCTCAGTGACGGCAGAGGGCAGGAGAGCTCCTTGAGACAGCTGTCAGGAGTTCTCACAGAGCTCTGATGCAGCGCTGGCGTTTATTGAAGCGTCTGTGGTGTCATCTGTATGACGACGCTGGCAACACCCTGCAATAAAGACAATGAACTCAGCGCCAAAATGCAGACTGCCTGTAAATAAAGTTTAAGGGGGTTTCCGCTGGAGTTTTTTTAAATTTACTTTGTATTTATTTATTCTTCTTCTTTTTTTTTCTTTTTTTTTTTTTTAACTTTACCTCAAGTCTAATAGTGAATGTCTACACGTTTGAGTACTTTGTTATTGTGATGAGTAGCTTTGTTATTGTCCTCCATTCGTGAAAGGTGTGTGTGTATATTGTTCCACATTAGCCGGTTAGCACCAGAGGCGCCTTCGGTGTACCTAACCTCGGGGCTTTATTGTTACAGGAGAACTCAGACTATTCGCCCCCGAGGCGTTAGTAGAGAAAACAATGACGACATAGTAGTGCGAGGGTTATGCCCGGCTAGAATAAACCATATCAGGCAGGCAGGCAGGCAGGCAGGAGGCTGTGGGATGGGTTGCTGGTGGACTTCCTGGTATAATAAGGCTGGGCTAGCCTTCAGTGACAGAAAAGGAAGGGGGGAAATTGCCACACCACTCCCATAGGGGTTTTTGGGGAAGTGAGTCCCGACCGAAGCGCGAACTGTCAGTTTCTTTTTCTCATATCAACAGCTTCATTTATCATTTTCACCACTTATATATTTAAATATGACAGAGTGTTGACCACCAGAGGAGGTTCAGCTGTGTGCTGAGGTTGCAGTGTGACCGGGAGAGGCTCCAGCTGTAGCACCGTCCGCTGTGGGAGCGCCGGTGTGGACTGGGAGTGGTGGGAGGGTCAGGACAAACCCGGCACGACTTCCACGCTCACTGTACTGTAGATGCCTAGTGGCGCACAGCAGCCGACCACTGACTGACTGTCTGACTGACTGTCTGGGCTGACAGGCTTACACCAGAGGTACCGGACCAGATATCCCCAACACCGTAACTCTGTCTGGAGGTTAAACGCGTAAAGAAGAGAAAGGACGACGCCGTTTTCTGACTCGGCTGTTTGAAGGTAGGATTCAGTGCCGGTGCGAGCTAAGCAGCTGTCTTGCTTTTCTGCGTTACTGTAACGTTGAGGGCGGTTAAGCTAAGTTTGGTTTACGCTAGCGTTACTTGCAATGTCCGTTCTATTGTATAAGTTACAGTGGCCGATACTGCCGTGACATTTGGAAAGTTTCTGCTCGGCAATTCGTGACATATCCAGGGTGAGTGGGCGGAAAGCCCTGACGCGTGCCATGTGGACAAAACTCAAAAAAAAAAAAAAAAAAGAAGTAACAACTGAACGCTGTACGAGACTCATTTACTCGCTTAAAATCAGTCTGAGGCACTGCTCAGTGTGGCGTTGTGTTCAACATGTCAATTTTGTGTTACTTTGACACATGAAGCGTTCACGCTCGGCTCCCTGTCCTGTGCAGACTCCGAGTGACAGCATGTTGAACCGTGGTGCCACAGTTAACACAGCTAAGTTCAGAGGTTAATGGAAGTGAATGGGAGGTTCCCGTGTGAATTCCTGCTATGATTTTTTCCAACATTTGTTCTGGTCGGGAAACCCTTGGCCAGTTAAATCTAGGCACACTGTTTTAATGAAGCTTGGTTGGACTTTAGTTTCTTTCAGTTACCGGAACTCTGGAGACAGTTGGCTAACTGACGTTCCTTGACGGCGGTGTTGTGACTTGGAGCCACGTACTGATTTGGCTCCCAACCTACAACTTGAAATCCCTCAGGTTGGGGCTGTCTTTTTATAGACGACAGACAGATACAGATTAAGATAGTTGACCGCATGGCAGCCAACTCTCACAGCCTCTCACACCTGCGAGCTCAAACTGCTGTGAACGTAAAAGACGTACCCGTGTGTCGGTAGGCAGCGCCTTATTTCAGTGTGGGACGTTAAGCCATTATCAGTGTTTGTGGTGAATGCATGGTTGCTAACCACCTCCAGCATACAGATATCAGCCTACAGCATGTGATCTCTGTTCCCTAAAATACAAAGTACCAGTTCAGTGGTGGTTTCAGTTTGATAGAATTGTTTTATTCTATGTATTTTGTTGCTATGAGTACTTTTCGGCTGCCTGCGTCTAGCTGAGAAAGTGGCTCTGCCGTGAGAGCTTTGCCAACAGCCTGCTCATCTGTGAATGTGTGTGTGGTTTATGTAAACACAAAGGAAGCACCTGGCATAGGAGGCGACCTGCTCATACCCACTAAAAACAGATGACGTAATCTGACATGAAACCCACCAACTTGTCAGATTCTGTCATTGAAAATATTGCCATGAATATAAAATATTAATCGGCAGATTTGCAGGTGTAGGATTGGTAATTTAAAATATTTCCATCCTCATCCTGGTTTATGTTGGTGTTCAGCTGTTGTAATTGGAGAGCGTCTCTTTTGGCCTTATAATCTGCTGATCTCCAGCCTGATAATGAGTGAGTGAGGGAGATTACACACCCAGCAGGGATGGAAAGACAAAATAGCCTTGTGCTGTACATGGGGAGGATGCCCGTGGAGACTGAATCCTGAAGAAAAGAAGTGTGGAGAAATGAGCCAGCATGGACGGTGTATTCCTCAGGGCTCAAGCTGCTTAGAGCAGCTGACCTGTTGCTTCAAGGTCACCTGGAGGGCAGGATCTCCAAGCATTCAGCGGCTGCCTGCAGCTGCCACTAAGTCACTCTGCTGTAAGTTTGATGTAAGCTCCTTTAAATGACAGCTCGTTATTGGAGATGATTGGCTTTGAAGCGGCACTGCAGCTGTGTTCATTTAACGTATTGTTCTTATTTCACTTTGATGGCTCTGAGGAGAAACGAATGCACAGTATTCAGCGTAATTATGTCTGGACCATTATCCAACTTGGCACAGAACACACATCAATGTGTTGTTGTCAATATATTTTTCCAAAGCAGTTCCTCTTGCTGTACACTTTCCGGTGAGATTTATTTAGCTGCATTTTCCACTGGACTGGTGTGGCACAGATGCTTTAAGGCAGATTTTTCCCTCTGTGCTTCGCCTCAAGCCTTTTTAATCTTGATGGGCTGGGTTTCTGGTGATATTTCTGGTTTGTGGCTGTGACAGAGTTGTGGTGAGAGTGTGGTGTGGGGTTAAAATGAGTTTTTACCCCAAATGTCCGCCTGTTTTTGCAGGGTTAGGCATTTTCCCTTTGGTTTTGTATACTTATGTAAGTGAAGACAAATGCTGCGGAATGGTTTTGTATGTCTTTTACATGATTAAGATAATATGTGAAAAATCAAGCACTAAGGCTAATGGGTGTATTTTGCACACTGTTAACTTTATTTGAATAGCTTTTCAGATTTCACATACTGAGGAGACAGTTATTGGCCCTGGCTTGCAGTTTTGACTATTTACTTGATTAAATACCAGTCTGAATTTGATATGGTAAATAGTAGATTAGTTCATTGCAGATTCATACAGTAGTATCCACCCATTGAAGAAGTTAACCAGTAAATACATTTAACTGAATTAGAGTATCCCAAGAACCTTCTTGTAGACCGACATTTAGAACCAGTACTTTATGTTCTGGAGGATTTGATCTGATGTTGAAAGGGTCAAGGTTTTCCTGATTTCCTACACGTTGTGGGCATCCTGGGAGTAACCAGTAGGATACACCTGACAACCTGGCTGTTAGCCAGACCCCCACCATAACCTCTGAAAGAGAAAAAACAGTCACCCATGCTATGCACTCACACTAACTCATGTACTATGTTATAGGAAATGCTTAGTTGGGAATGTATTTCCACTTAACCTTGCCTGTCATCTCAAACTTTTGGATGTCGTAAAGGATGTTTACACAACACAAATGAAAGAAGGGGGCAAAACATTCGGCCACCACCACAGAGACTAGGAGTCAGTTCCTGGAAGTGGTATGTCTGGCGTGGTGACCAGCACAACTGGCAGTCCTATTTGTTGGTTGAGCTTCCTGTACAAAGTGGGAAATGTTGATGGGTGACGGGTGATGCCATTGTCCACTGCTGATGGCCGAGTAGCATTAGGATTTAAAGGCTTCCGTCAGTGACACACTAAAAAATTCAGAGATTGACACTTGCCATGTAAAAATTCAATGTGTTAAGAGTTCAAATTTCAAAATTCAGAATGTTTTTTGGTCCACAGTAGAGACAGCATCTATGTAAATGAAATGACAGAGGCATGGATCAGGGGTGTTTCAGTCTACAGTCTGACAGCTAAACAGAGCCTTCACTCATCAAATACAAGAGAAATATCCCACACTTCAACCTACAAAGCAGCATTACAGGACCAAACAACACAAATGTGGTAATTGTTAGTGTTTTTGGAGACTTATATGAGGAAAAAAATACCACAGTTATACATGGAAAAGTGTCTGTCATCCTGTCTGCCCTACCGACTCTTCATCACATTTCTGACTGAAAAATAGCGTCTGTCCCCAACAGCAGAGCCAGGCAGCTCCTGCAGTTAAATGGTGATGAATATGTGATGGGATTCAGAGCAAAAATTCTAACTCATCATGTCATCATCTCCCTCCACTATTGGGTTGTTGTAGTTACTGTCTTGGATCACTGCGAAGGTCAGCCCTCCCAACTGAGACATGACTGAACTTTCCTCCAAAAAACAACATCCCTCCCCGTGAGTCAGACAGGGTCCGCTGTTTGCTGAAGGCAATTATGTAATTATGTCATATAGAGCAAAAGACATAAGTTTCCACAATGCATGGTGGTTCAGGTTCTCAATCACAACACATTATCACCGCACCCATATGATTTATAAACAGACGGCGGATACATGTTTAGATCAACGGGTGGAAACTGGAGGAAACCTGTTGAAAAAGGGTCATGATGTGTACTGTCAGGCCTCTTTTGGTTCCGCTGCTTGGTTCATAGTGAACAAACAAAGGCAGAGAAAAGGCGAGCCTTGTCTGCAGCGATAATGTAGTGTCTCTGTGTAAAAAGAGCTAGTGTGTATCATGATAATTCCATTGTCATGCGCCCGTTTTATAGACATCACCCAACCCTCATACAGCATATGTAGTTTTTAGATCAGGAATTTGATAACCCCTTACCATCCACTAAAGCGAAACCATCCATTGGTTTATTCTTTAGCTTTGGTAAAACAGCATCCTCTACCTGCTAATGATTATCTACAAATCCCACCTGGCAGAAAAGACTGCTTTGCCAGTCAAGGAGGCCAGTCATTTCAGTCTTCTTGTCAGTCTTGTTTTTAGTCATGTTGAGAACATTATTATGTGTAACCCTAACCCTAATTATATAAAGTTATGAATTCAATAGTTAAGCGGGAATCTTTGCAAGTTAGCTTAGCTTGGTTTTTGAACAGCTTCAGTGAACAAGATAATGTCATTATTGGTGCATTCAAGAGGAGCTGGTACGCTGGTGTTCATTGTTGTTGGTCTCAGTCAAGCTGGTTCTTTCCCTTTGCATTCCTAGCTTAATGCTAAAGTAAGGTAATCGCACATGTGGTTAGCTGTAGCTTCATATTTAGCATACAGACATGAGTGTTATTAATCTGATCAGATGCAATATACTGTAAATCGTTTTTAATGGAAAAAGTGAGAGTGCAGGGAAGCACAGGAGAAAACCCTGAGGTTCATATAAACCAGTGCTTCTTAACTGTTTTTGGCCAGTACCACACTATCCATTATCCAGGTCCCTAACTGTCCCCATCAAATAAAATGTAGGCTAATTGTCTTTCCCGAATGTTGGTGATTAATCTGTTTATAATTATGACTGTTATTATGATTATTTAATTTTTTCCTTATTTATATTCTTATTATTCTGTGTCATATCATTGGAGATCATAAAAAGCCTGCCAGTAAATTTGAAATAACAGATTTGATTTAACTGGACACAAATTACTTGAGTTTATATAACCTCAAGTTACATGCATAGATTCCTCTGAAATTGATTTAACTTATTGTAATGACAGCTGTAGTCTGAAAAATATGCATCGCTGAGATCCACTGATTATTCCCCCTTAGTTGATTAAGCAAATTTCCATTTAACGATCCCACATTTTTTTTTCCATGTCTTATTTTGTCTTATTTGATTTACAAATCAATCAGTTTGAGCATTTCCATTTCAACTTTTGTTTGGCCTACATTTTCATTTTACATTATGAATTTTTGCATTTTCTTTTAATTTACTGATCATTTCTCATTGTGTAGTAAAATAATTTGCATTTTTATTTTCTTTTTAAATTGTATTTGTTTTTGCTATTTGAAAGGCCAAAATCTTCCATACAGAGGATGCTCTGAATGCTCTGAAACTGAGAGAGTGAACTTCCCAATAGCTGAATGTATAAATAATGAACAATTTTCAAACTGAATGATCAGCAGACCATGGTAACTCTTAATCATTAACTCATGTTTGTATTGGTAACAATGTAACACACCCAAGGTGGATGAGGAAACGAGAGATGAACTATGAGCTCTGCATTCTGGGCATTTCTTTGCCTGTATGTAAGAAAAACACCTGTGCTAGATCTTAGGAAACATTTCTTGTGTTTCCACCCACAGCAGTGACAGTGAGCATTGTCCTCAGTGGATTTAGTTTAATCAGACTTTTCACGGCACTATCATCGAGCAAGGATCTGTCATGCAGGCTGAGAGAGCTGCCCTACCCTGCTCACAGCACACTGATGACAGCCTCATGAGGAGGAGAGATTTCTGTTCTGGAGTGAAAGGTGGAGATGAAAAGGAATGTTTATTTGATCTCAATTCATATAATGTACAATATAATGAAAATGGTACTCTGCATTTAACCCATCCCCAGGGAACAGTGGGCAGTATATGAGCTGGGGGACCAACTCCAGATCTTAGCCAGTGCCTCGGTCAAGGGTGGAGGGGTCTAGTTGTGAGTTTCTGGTGTAAACTCTCAAACTGTACTACTTCCAGCACCCCCCGACGTTCACTGAACACCCCCTTGTAGGCGTTTGCGACCCTGTTAAGAAATACTGATACTGACTAACTAACTTATAACAACTCAATGTTCAAGGTCAGTAATGGGTTATACAGCTGTTCCTTGTCATACACATTAAGCTCGGCATGCCTAGTTTAAAGCCCGGCATCTGTGACTACAGTGTGAACCCAAGCATTAAGATATGAGCAGGGTTTTGGACGCCTTGCACTGATAACGGTAAGCATGGATATCACACTAGACTAAGCCAGGAACAGGACTGATAAGGTCCTAATGCAACAGCCTATTCAAGCTTGAAGTGGATTCATGGCCGAACACACCCATGCACAATCATTTAGACAAACAACCTAAACACTTGCATTAATTTATATAGAGGTGTTAGAACAAGGGGGCTGTGCTGCAGTCAGGTCCCCCGAGCGGTTAGGGGTTTGGTGTCTTGCTTTAGTGCACCCCAACAGTGCCCAGGGGGCGAACTCCATATTGACTGGTACAAGTGAGCCTTGAGCTGACCACCCTCCGGTTCCCCCTCTCTGGTCCCAAATATCCATCCATCCATCCATCATCTGTACACATTATATGTACGCCGCTTAATCCTCTGCAGGGTCGCGGGGTGGTCCCAAATATAGTGCCTGTAAATACTGAGCCACTGCCGCCCCTAATTCAGGAGTGGTGAACACCACTGTAAGAAAATTACCACTACAGCTAGATAAAAGGGGAAATTTAACATTATACTCTAAGTAGAAAAACAAGAAAAGAGCCTGTTAATCATGATTAACAATTTAAGTGCTGCAACCACTTAAAGGGCTATTGATCCCCTCCCCCAGATTAGTGGCTATGAGTGGCTTTTTGATGGCGGTTTCATCTTGGAGGCATATACTGCAATGCATTGTTATTGTGTGGTCTTTTCTGAGGTTGCTAAAACTACGTAAGCTAGCGGTCTGCCAACTTGATCTCTGGAGGGGGGGGTCGTACTCGGTGTCGCAGTGTGTCAGACCATGGATTAAACTTACGCCGGAACATCACTTTAACGCACTAGAACTAAAAAAAGATCAACAGTGATGAAAATGGGGAATGAATACTAAAAATTACTCCTGCCACCAGTAGCTACAGTGGCACAGGAGACACTGTATTCTGTACACTGTATTGTAAAGGTGGATGACACATAATACCCATCTACTAATTCACTATTTCCTGTGAGAGGAAATTCAGGAATGAAATTCTGATTAATCGAAGATTCGTGATAATTATATTTAATGAGTAAAATGAGCCTCTGTTGGTAATGTCAGTGGTATGTGTGGTGGGTTGTTTGGAAGATGACTACTACTGATTGAGTTCATGGGAGATTGAGTCAGACATCTAGATGGGAATGTTTAGGAGACACTCAATGTGAATGGCTATTAATCTAAGCTGTCCTACACAGACAGCAGGAGACACAGAGATATACTCTAAATAAATTATTAGAGGAGAGTTGATTTTTAAATCTCATTCTGGACTCATCAAATACTGATTCTTCGGGATTGTATGTTGGGTGAGCCCAAAGCGTCAGTGTTTGAAAGGTGTCTCAGATGGCTCAGAGATGCAGAGTGTTGGAAATGATGCAGGAACAATTCATGAAGTGAGAACAGGTTCTTGTAGAAAGGAATTGATGAGGCTGTGTGTCTGGCAGTGATTCAGACTCTGTGTTACCTGTGTGTTGATGGCACACAGTCTTGGAGTGTGTGTGTGTGTGTACAGTATGTGTGTGCCTGGTTAGTTTTAGCTGCTGTGGGCAGCTGCTTCAGCTTTTCCATGCGACTCTTTCCCACATCCCGAAGCTAGCCCTGTGGAAGAGTGTGCCCCGCCTTACTGGGAGTGAACATTCTGAGCGGCTGACTCTTGCTTCTCCTCAGTATTACAGCCTTGACTGCTTTGGGACTGGAAACCAGCCTGGAAATGAGATGAAATCCAGGCCAGCATTACTGCCATTTTTGTACATGCAGTGCTAGAGAGAGCTAGGAAGTTTTTTCAGATGTTGTAAAGTACATCTTTTTTTTTTTTTTCAGTTTGCCATTAAGGAGTTTCAGATAATGGATGGATGCTTCAAACTTGTTGAAACAGTTTCGCATTTATCTGTTTTTATCATGCATCTGTTTGGTCTCTGTTAATCCAGAGGCTTAAAATCAGTGGAATGGAACAAATAAACATACACTGGAACATGTGCATGGGATTTAACCAACATAATGGACGTTAGTTAATTCTTGTGGTTTTTGAGTGACTTATCTCTGGTAATATAGTAAAAAAGATGCTGGAAGGACTGTTGAAATCCATTTTACTCTCCATTTCTTTGACTGTCTTCGTCCCCCGTTCGAGTCTGACTGGATGAATTAAGTGTCAGCCGAGGACAGAACTGCTCGTTCATGCTTACTTACCACAGTGCTGCTGACTAGCTCACTCTCTAATCCTGTTCTATTCTACACTCTCACAAACACACCCTCACTCAGATTAAACAGATAATACCAGATAAATGGTAATCCCATTTCAACTGCTCTTGCACATCCTCAGGCCAGAAGGAGAGGAACTCTGTGCATTTTGGGATGCTCTGTTGTTCATTTGTTTTTGCTTCCACATTATAACATTAGACTAAAGAATATCACTCTTTAATATTCTAGAAACCAATTGGACATTACATACTGTTTATTTGGATACCTACTAATGCGAGTCATTCTATTCCTGCCCTGCCTCCCACACACTGAGAGAAGAAAAAATCCTTTTTTTTACACCCATAGTGTGCAAAAGAAACAATGTATGTCATCCCAAAACCTATGGCACCAGTAAATGTTCCCTTTAGTGAACAAAATATTAGATGATACAACATGCCATCCATGGAGGCTCTGTGTTCACCAGTTAAGGGTCTGTGTCCACATAGCCTTTAAGCTCGGAAGTGCTGGGATGAAGTGTTTGTGCAGTGAAAGATAAAAAGCTGCATACATCTTGTCTCTATGACAACAATTCTTTACAACCACCACTGGATGACCAACACTGCACCTTTGCAGTTTACAATCTGTTTGTTTTTTATTTGACACGGGGACATCAGAATAAGGAGGATGTTTGTGCATGGTATGATCCAGGGGAGGCACTTGTCTTGTGTATTTTGTACGATGTGTGTTTGTGACCATCCATCTCTGTAATCATGACAAACTGACCTGAGCCCTTTGGATCATCCTGTACTGCATTATAACTGTAATTATGTCAGCTCCCCTCCTGTGTACCTGTGATTTTTCAAATTCCTCCTAACTACACTGCTCATGCTGAGACACACCCTCCCACTCTGTTTGCTGTGATATTACACAAAAGGCAAATCTCAGTCTTTGTTGAAACAAGGGGTCCTATGGTGCATGTGTGCTTGTGTTTGACTGATGTGAACCTGTACTTTTACTATATTTAGCAACTCTGTGTTTTACAACCCTTTTTCGATGTGTTCAAACTGAACAAGAGAGGGGGAGGTGGAGAGAGTCAAGAATGAATTAAACTGGAATCTGGTAACTGGAAAGGACATGGAAAAGTAAAGTATAATACTATTGTAAAGGTTCTTCTGAATGTAAACATCAGTTGTTCATTCGTTCAGTTGTTATTGCCGTGGTTCCAGCACTTGGCTGTGGAAATTTAGATGCAAAGGAATTTGTCAGAGTTGGCGATGATGATTTTTGAAGAGGGCTGTGGTGGTTCTGTAGGTGTCTTTGCATAGTCCTTGTGTTGGCCGTGGCGTAAGGCACTATTTTTGCACAGTGCTTACATACTTTTCTTCTCTGGTCTGTCACTCTGATGTCATTTAATGTTTCCACTGGGTACCCAAAATGGAGCATCTAATTTTGAGCCCTGATGATATCTGATATCACAAGACAGCTTTTCACCTCAACTAGTAATATCATCACATTTTGATACTGTGAGATTTCAATGCACAAGATCGCATCACACCCCTGGTTTACAGTAAATGTTTTAGTGTCAAAATTAAAAATGATTTTCCACCACCTGTCTGGACCTTTTACCCTATCTCTACACTTCTCTGTGCCTGTCAGTGGCAAAGAGCCTTGAGAGTTGGTTAGCTATTACATTTGTGACTTGTAACCAATCAGGTAATTGTGGGCAGGACATCAAGCCTTCATAGCCTTGGTTAAGACTATGAAGGCTTCCTCTGTCACTCAGCACTCAGTACCTTTTTGTTAACCTTTAACCAGTTCTTTCCATGGAGCTATGATAATGTCAGTACTGTAGGAGCAGGTGCGCCCTTGGACCTAGGGAGGGAGATAGAGGGGGGTGGAGAAGTGACACGAAGGACGAGCATGAGCTGGTGGAGTAGGAAGTGGAATGTAGGATATTTAGTGTGGATACTAGCAGACAGTTCATCCTGCTACTTTTCTGTGAAATCCAGGTTGCTCTACTTTTTGCAATCGTAAGGGTATAAAAGCCAGACAGTTTCTGTGGATGTACAGGGTTTCATCAGGCATTGAAAGTTTCATATCGCCTATCTTATCTGAAGAGTTGATAATGTTAAGGAGCTTAAGTCATAAATTCAAGGTTGAAGGCCTTGATTGAGCAGTTTCCTGGTGCACAGTTCTAGGGGGAGGTGGTAAGCTACTATCTTGCTTAGAAGTGTAAAAACCTTTGAATTTGATGTTTATTTTAGTCTGAACATGTTTTTATTGTTTTTAGTTGTTGTTGTTTATCGTTTTATTTTTAGCCATGCAAGGTTCATGATTCAGGAATGGCAATTTTAGTCAGTCCACTACTTACTAAAATACCTCATGAGATTCATGGTCACCAGATGTTGAGTCCTACTGAATTTGGTGATTCAGTTGACTCACATTATTGGTTTTCAGGATGATCTGTGATCACTTTGATTATCTCCTCACTTTTCATCCAGAATCATCATCTTGTCCATCTTTGTCCAGTACTTTTGTTTAACTTTCCTATTAGCATTATTGTTGTTTAGCAAATAATAGCATACTAACTTGTGCAGCTATGTTTTTGAACATGGTAAACATTACCTCCTTGATATAATTACAGCTGCAGCGATTAAGCAATTAATTGATTAGTTGGTTGAAGTATTTTTTTTTTTTTTTTTTTACGAAAGTAAAGTATTTTCTGGTTTCTTGTCACTATGATAGTAAACTAAACGTCATGGACAAGACATGGGAGAACGTCATCTTGGGTTTTGGGGAAAAATGACTGACATTTTCCACCATTTTCTGATATTGTATAGAACAAATAACTAATCAATTATTCAAGATAATCAGTAATAATCAATGGAATAATTAGATGATGAAAATTAATATTAGTAGTAGTCCTTAACATCTGCATGTTAGAATTTTCACAGTGAACATCTTAGCATACTGATGTTAGCATTTAGCTTAAAGCACTACTATGCCTGAGTATAGCCTCATAGAGGGCTTGCTAGCTTCTGAGGTCTGACTTGCACTCATTGTGACATTTTACAGGAGTTCCAAAATCACAGCTTAAAAATTGCTGTGCTAGTTGGCTCAAACTGGGAACATTGTGATTACATGGTGCATGTTAAAACCCTAGGCCACCAGGATTTCCCTGTTGTTTTCCAATTAATGTATTTTTATCCTTAAGACAGTTATGAGTTGCATACCTCCTCAACAACCAGAAATAACTAAGGCTCAGTATCTAACATACCACAGCAGCCCTACCCAGTCTAACTACGGCTAGTGGTTCGATGGTTGTGTGTGCATGTGCGTGCGAATGCACGTGCATGTGAGGGAATCTTTAGAGTTGGAACAACTGTTCTTTTACATCCGTTCCCAGTGGGATGAAACTGTTGGCAGTGGGCCACTGGAGTGAACTTAACAGGGGGCATTCTTTATCTCCACCTGAATTGCCAGCCAGTGTCAACCACTTGTCCTGTGCCCTGTGAAACCAAAGTTCATAATCATACTGTTTGGCATACTTGTCAATCACAGCTACCTGCCTTAACACTAAATTCCCCATAAATCTGCATGTTGCTATATCTCTAACTGTACCACAGGTGTGTGATAGAGGCTGCCACCATCTCAAGCAGCATCCACACATGGCCCGTGACACACTCTGAATGTCTGTCTGTCTCTATGTTTGTCTCAGTCTCAGGAGACACTTGTCATGTGTAGCTGTCTGGTCACTGCTGGATGACTGTAACTAAATGATCTGCATCATTCTGAGCAACATCACTATCTTTACATTGCGAGGCTATTTTTTTTCTCTGTTGTCTCTGCGATTAAAAGTAGGAACTGTGTTTATGGTGTCATTGGATATTGGGAAGTAGAATAGGAGCATGGATTCAGCTGAATTTTGCATGTTTGGAAATGAGTAAGTGAATGGAGTAGCACTATGGACATGCCTGTGTTTATGCCCTTAGAACAGTTGTGTGTATATTTCCTGTCTAAGCAGCCCAACCCTCGGTAATAAATCTCTGCGGAGAAGATTCCAAAGATGTTGCAATGAACTGTGTGTGACCAAACTGCTGAGCTGTCCTCTTGAGTTGGGAGAGGGTCTGTGTTGACTTACTTTCTACAAAGATTCCCGTGAGTTCAAGCAGCTCACACATAAATTCCTATCCACTTGTCAGGTTTAATGTAGGTATATGCAGCTGACATGTCAACAGAACGTTAATGAGAAACTGATGACCTTGGAGGAGCCATCTTTCCAAACAACCACACTTGCTTTCAAATCTTTTCTTTCCCTAAAACATTTTTCCACCTTTCCAGCAAGAAACCCTCCCTGCCTCTCTGTCTCCACCATATGCTTCATTCAATCCCTATGTGTATGACAGCTGAGCACTTTAACGACTCTACAGTATGTATACGCATGTGTGTTCAGCTGTAGATGCTAGCTGAGGGGACTGTCCAGTTGCATCAGCATATAACAAGAGGAAGGTGCCTTCTGAATGTTAGCAGGAAAGTAAAAACTATTTTAAAAAAAGTAGAGGAAGTAAGAATGGCTCCAATCTGCAATGACATGAGGAGGGAAATGAAGGGACATGCAGTATTTGGTGAGGGCCTCTGTTTGTGTTAATCATCTGGGTGTGTTTTGTCCTGCAGCTGGGCTTGTTATTAATGTCTAATCAGCAAAGAGGAAGTACTCGGAGTAAACAGGAAATTAAGTGTTTGGAAATATACAAAATTTTTTCAAGCTATTATAATGTTGTGGACTGGGTACATGTTGATAGACCTACATTTCTCCAAGTCTGTCCAATGTGATAAAATAACTAATATTATACTTTATTAATTTTGTGCAATCCAAACATTATTGGCTGCATTGTTGTTTCAGTTTTTAAACATTTCCCACCCACTGACAGAAAAATGTTCACATTCAGAAGGCACTCAATAGAAAAGCATTGTTTCCTGTATGAAATCTACTGGCCACCTTTATCAACATTTGGCTGGTGACTGGTGCTATTTCCAGCGGAGTGGCTCTAACAGAGACATCATTTGCTCGGTTACAAGACACAGTACCAGCAAAATGATTTTGAAGGGCCTTTTAATTTCTAGCCACCTGCTTCTGTATTTCCCCACCTCTCAGTGTTTAGGTCTAATTACTGCAACGGTCAAGAACATGAATATAGGTTAGATTACAATAAAAACTATAAGAAAATTGTATAACAAATACTAGAGCAAGTATGCATGTTTCAGACTCTCCAATTCGTACAGTTTTGTGTGAACCTTTTCATTATGGGATGTGCAAAAACTCACAGTGTAAAGAAATATGTCATGGGATGATGGTCAAAGATGTCTGCTGATGGAGTATATAGAGACAGATGTCCTGAGACCAGCTGCAGGTGAGATAAAGGGCAGGGTGGTCAGTCATCATTGGGGTGGCTGGACTGGACTTCTGGTCTATTTTTTTTTTTTTTTGTTTGTTTGTTTTTTTTGAAAAGCATTCTGTACATGTAAGACATGATTAGTAGGATAATTCATTTTAAAATTACAGACAGGAGTTATTCAATAATTCACTCAAATGATGTCAGTTTAATTTATATACCACAGTTTAGAAAGAAAGTAAGGAACAGTTGTGTACAAAACCAATGATTTTATACCATCACATAGCAGAAACACGGACTGCAGAGGAAAACATGTTCATCAGACTGCCACATGGTTTTCACAGGGCACACGGTTAAAATAAGTGAGCTTGAGTAGTGAAGGAGTACAAGATAAAGGGAGATGGAGATGGGACCCTAGAAAGAGACAGCAAAGGAATGAAAAGTGATGAAGATAGGATAAAGTGAAGAAAGACGATGTACAAGGATGAGAGAGGAGTAGCAGGACAGATATGCACCGCTGCGGTTATAGAAGGTTGGGAATGGGGGTTGGAGACATAGCAAGTTGCCAATGTTTTGAGTTCCTTCTCAGCAAGTCACCACCTGCCCTGCTGACTGTAGGGGCCTGCTGACTGTGGGAGAGAGCACTGTGTGTCTGTGTTTTCTTTTACTTTAAAGTCTGTGTAAGAGCTAGTCATCAAATATACAAAATCAAGTTATTTGATTATTTCCTGCTTGCTGCTAGGTTAGTTTATGATTAAAACACATATTCACATGAACCTGTTTTAAGATTAGAACACAGATTAGGTAGTCTTTGCGCAAGATGTGAACATTTCTCCCTTGCTTGCCACCAAGTGGTAACATGAAAAAGGGCTTGGAAGTCATTGCTGAAGCAAAAATGCAAAAAATGCTGTTTTCAGCTGGTCAAATGTAAAGATCTCCTGACTTTCTCTATTTTGTATTTTTGTGAATTGAATATGTTGGTGGCTCTTGACAGCTCATCATACCAAACAAGACACTTGAAGACGCAGACAAACATTTTCCTTTTCTTTACATTATTTTCTGACATTTTATAGACTAAACAATTAATTAGTTCACCAAGAGCATACTCAGATAGTGAATTGATAATGAAAACAATCATTAGCTGGAGCCTTCCTAGCATTCATAGCAGTGTACTATTAAGGTTTGGAATGGAGTGAAAGAGCCAATGATTACTATGGTATTAACATGCCAGTCAACTTGACCTCCATTAAGACCACATGAAATTCCCCACTTACTCATTTAAATACCTCATACTTAAATGTATTTTTCCTTTTTACTGTTTTGGTGAGTCATATTGTAACCCTTGTGACAGTAGACATATTGATGTCATATTAAAAGCACAGGTGTAACTCATACCATTGAAGGTGCAGTATGCAAGAATTGGCGTCCTATAAAATGCTCAAAACAAACTGGGGGCAGTATATCACTGGAATATAACTATCATTGGACTAACTGTCGATAACTGTAGCTATAATTAGCAGGTTAGCTCAGTCTGCAGTGCATCAGTCTGGGAGTTTGGATTACCGGGGATGCGTTGGTGTTTACATTGCTAGAACAGTAGCTTTGGCCTGGTACGGGCAGGGACTAGCTGGTTAGCATCCTACACTTCAGTAGATATCTCTGCAGCACAACCCAAAGATTTCATAGTGTCAAATTCTTGTATATTGCACCTTGTAATGATGGCTCTGTTCTGATCTGTAAACTGACAGCATGAACAAGCCAAGGATCGTAAAACTAAAAGAGCTGAATGGAATCAGATGCCACTCATTTGATTATTCTCACCTGTACTTCTCTTACTATGACATGTCAACATGTCGTCTGTTTATATGACTCTTTATAACCAGTTCTGTGCTTCTGTTATTGTCGGCAATCTGACCTTGAATTGTCAAACCCAGTGACCTCCTATAATGCTTGTATCGCAATCACACTAGCTAAATAGAAAACCTAACTTCATAATTGAGTTTTAATTTAGAGCCATGTTTGTTGGTTGAAGCCTTATCAGAGGTTATAATCAATGTGAAGTCTTCTGTAGAAAAGCTGAGACCAGCTTCCATTCATACACACAAAATGCTCTGTGAAAAATGTAGCCCAGGATTATGCCTTTATGGAAGACACTTTAGGAAATGCCTGCATGACCAAAGTGCTGCCACAGTGGAAAAGTGGGCGTGTGTGTGTGAAGGACTGGGAGTGTCTCCAAGTTTGGTCTGTATATGTGTGTGAACTGAAAAAACTACAGCCCAGTTTCTTCTGTTAGCTTAATTTCAAGCCTCATGCTTTATAGTCTTGAGTCTCTCACATCTGTTCGCAATGGGAATGTCTCACTCTGCTATGGTCTGGTACACACACACACACACACACACACACACACACACACACACACACACACACACACACACACACACACACACACACACACACACACACACACACACACTGTGGTGATTCACTTAACCCAGAGTGGTAAAGGGCAGCAGCAGAGAGGAACACCAAGTAAGCTGCAGAGCGAGAGAAACAGGAACAGAGTGCATCTGGCCCCCAGGAACCCCCTTGTGTCAATAAAGGGCTGGGCCACCACGAGCTGACAGACCGCTAAGTTTGTCAGAAAATACGTGCAAACACACCCACACGTTCGCCCTCATTTATTAGAATTCCTCCTCACTGTTACACTTTCACCATGTGTCACCATTTCCTGCCTCTCACTCTCTTTCTCGATGCTTCTCTGTCATTGAATTTCTGTCTTTCTTCTGCCCTCACGTTTCTGTTTTCCCACTCTTGTTTGCCGCCCACATGGCTTGCATTCTTTTGCTCTGACATCACAGCTGCCCTGCTCTGCCATTTGTTGTTTCTCTTCATTTTTCTTTTTTTTTCTTTTTTTTGCGTGTAACTCTTGTCAGTCACTTTCCCCAGTTGCCTCCCTCCCTTCTTGTAGTCCCTGAATATTGACAAGAAATTGTCCAGGTTGGGTTATTTGAATACAGGACTAAAGCAAGCGATTAATTGCAAGAGAGTGAGGGGGAGAGCGTGGGAGAGAGGGAACGTGAAAGGTGAAGGCAAGAGATGGAGTTGGTATGACAGTCTGGCCAATTTCAGGGCTCTTGTTTGCATGAGTGTGTTTAGGTTGGTAGCAGATGCATGGAGATTTACAGCGACCATGTGAGGGTGTTTAATGGTTCAAAGGTTCACTTGAGACACTTTGTATTTTCTTTATTCTTTGATCTGTTGCCAGCGGGTTAAGGTTGGATCCTTCTCTGGCTTTTGTCTCACAGCTCACATTGACAGTTGTATTCCACTGCAAAGAAAGGCCAAAAGTTCATGCAATATTTATTGTCCAAGCTGTTGTAATGACTTGCATTACTACTGATTACAAGACTGGCTTTGCTGATGTGGAAGAACCTGTGGAGTGTCAGGAAGAAAGACAGGCCTGCTGGGGAGTGACAATACACAGAAACAGTCCGAGAGAGACATGCTGGGAGGAGATTACAGAATGGTGAGAGCTTGTAGACATTGCTCCAGATGTTTAGAGGGATGCAGAAAAAAGACAAACCTGGATGCAAGTCATTCATCTTACTTTCTACATCTTACTTCCTAACCAATGATTAATGCTCCTTTTTATTGAGTTTATTGCATGCTTGACTCTTAAGCTGATGTTCTACCAGGGACAGTCCATAGAAAATTATCGGACAGTCTCTCATAACATATTAGCTTAGTCAACCTCACGGCAAATTTTCCCCAAAACTAGGCGTGTTTGTTTTAGCATATTATAACTCAGCTCAGAGGAGCAGGCATGTTGCTTTTGGTTGAGAGCCAGCTATATTGTAATTCTGGCCGGTGGGACCGAGGTTTAACATGCCAAGTATATCAGTTCTTGAGAATGTTGTAATGGAGATGGGTGGAGTCATCGTATGGACTATACTTTGGTCAGTCTACTTATTAGCGAGGACATTATTTTAGAAGATTAGTTTTATCAGTTTTAAGAATGGAACCAAATGTAAACATCTTTTTTATGTTGAAATGCAAGGAATTATTATCAGTGCCTAGGCACCTAATGGGGCCGATCTTTCTTCTGTCCTTCCTCCCTTTTCAGTTTCAGCTTTGGACAGGGGGAAATGGCTCACTAGCACGCCCTAAAAAGCAGCCCCTGCTACTACTTTCACCTGTATGTATGACATTTGTTCAACATGTTTAGGGCATGTAGACCTACAAAAAAGTATCCTGTGGCCTAGACCTAAACCCAACAGGAAATCTGCCATTTCGATTTAGCGCTCATTTTTGGTGATTTGAACGTGTTGTACCGTAATAAATTCGTCCTACAGCTTTAAACCTATCGAGTTCAGACTTTCTCAGGGCAGTTTTAAAAACTTTGTAATTAAAAGCTTGTGGAGCGATGGGGCGGCAAATAACGATGATTCACCATTAAACAGGAAGTTACTGCAGCTCAACTTAACATGATCAAATCTGCACCAAATGTGACATGTTTGGTAAGAGTCCTGCCATGAACACATTTACATTAGCAACATTAGCTTATAGTCACAGTGTCTCCTACTAACAGCAGGAAGTTGTATTTGTTTTAAGGAGTGATGTCAAATGTTAAAAGGGACTACACTTTCTCCAATGTGGCTCCTTTAACCTGGATATGTGTATACAAAACAGGCTTCTACTGCCTGCACTGGCACATTGCTAAGTATCTTCGTGTTGTGTTGCTGCTACTAACTGTTGATCAGTGGAATAGTATAAAAATGGCAGCAGAAGTTGATTTGAATTGGCCACATACAAGCATAAAACCACCCACCCTTGAAAGCACTGCCAAAGGGTATCTTTGAATAAGCAGTTAAACTTGGAAGTTTGTTGTTAACAGTATCAGTGTCTGTGCTGAACAACAGTACAGAAAACTTTGAATGGTTGGGTGAGTGGTTTTGATCTGCACTTCTAGTTCATGTATGTACCACAAATATGTATGTACCACATATACTGTATATGTTAGTATGTCAGCCTATAGAGTATTGCAAATGTTGAAATGGGGAAATCCTGTCTGTGAGCAGTATGTATGCAGTATGTTCCCATGACACAACTTAATGAAGCAATATTTCCTGCACATGACATGAGTGATTCCTATGAGCAGAGTTTGAATGAATGTGCAGAGCAGAGGAAGACTTGGAAATAGATGTTGTGGTACACTGCATTGTGGGTGTTTCAGAGGGCACCCTTCCAACAAAAGAGATCATCCTCAGTTCCACTTTACTGTAGTTAATCTGCATATAATGTATAAATGATCCCAAGACAAGATTGTGCAGAACTAGAAAGGAAAGATCAAACTTTCTTTGGCTGTGCTGGATACAGGCACGAGAAGGCAAAATTACAGACGAGCTCTCTCCAGGCCGAGTTATGCCAATGTAGCACAGCAGAATTTGGTATTAACTCCTGATAAATATGGCAGACTAGTGTGGCATGATGTTACATGACGACACGTTCCCAAGTTTTATTTCTGGACCATGTGGAGGGAGAGTGGAAAATATGCTATATATATCCAAGATAACTCTGAACACACTTTACTGGAGAGGAAGTGAGAGAGGACAGAAGAATTTAAGGGGAGGGGAAATCAGGAGAGAGAACGACAGAGAGAGGGAGAGATAGAGAAAGAGAGAGGGAGCAGGAGGGAAAAGTCAAGTTCCCATTTGTGATTTCCCACGGAGCTGAGGTCACATGTGTTTCTCTGAAAGTGGTCAGTGGGATTTTAAACTTTTTTTTTTTCCTGTCTCCCAGTCTAAACTACATGATGTTTAATACAGTGTACAGTGTGGTGTGTGTGTGTGTTTTTGTGTATGTTTTTGCATGATAGAGAGGCAAATCAATGTGCCTTGAATAGGAAGAAAGGAGAGCTATAGAGCTTTCTTGGCTCCTTTTATATAATTATTATGTTATATATTATATAATCATGCACTGAGTACATAATATAATAATAAAATTACACAATTGACACACCTGCTTTGGCTACACATGGCATCAGGTCCTGTAGTGGAAACAGTCCTCCACTGGCCAAATGGCACATATAATACAATGTTTGTATTGTTTCCATGGCTTTATGGTTTTATATAATATCATTTACAGCCTCAAAGCTATAAAAGACAGATTGAATCCTGTTTTGAAGCCTCAGCTAATGTGTGTAGGCAAGGAGGGTTGTTAGGAAAGATTCTTCATCTGGTACAAGTGAATCATTGGGCTGATAATGATGATGATTTGTTACTCTGTGTAGTTTACATGTTTTGCCTTGTTTTTTATGAATTTCTGATCTAATCTGTAATGTCAGCTTGACCTGAAGGAGTTAACTTTTGATGGAAGTGATGTAATATAAGACACATGGACGAGAAAGGGTTAAAGTTTGACAGCTGAACGAGATACTGTTGGTCAGATACTGCCCCTCCTTCTTCCAAGTCAGCGCAAATGTGCTGTTTCAGCATGAGCCTGCAGAAACAAACGCTCAGACAGACACACACCTTTACAGTCACTTTCAGACAGACACATTAGCACAGATGAATAAACAAGATTGGGGGCTACAGCTGCAAGCCTCTATCTGCTCTAGTATCTTTGCTTGTTTCCTGCTGTCTGTCTAGTGTGTTCTCACACAGTGGTGACAGACAGACAGACAGAGAGCCAGAGAGAGAGAGAGAGAGAGAGTGTCTGGAAAACATTACGCAGATTCCTGCAGCAGGGGCTCCGATTATACTGGCAATGAAAAGGCGGGGCGGGGGAGTGAAGGGAGGGCATCAAACAAGGTTTATAAAGTTTAATCTCTGACACACACACTTCTGAATCCAGAACAAAGTGTGTGTGTTTTCTGAGCGAAAAGGGGGCTGGAAATTGAGTTATTTTTAGGTAGTTTGATGTCTGCCTCAGCAAAAACCAAATGGCTCCTGATTAAGTTTCCTTTGGTTGAGGGTGACCAGTAGAGGGCAGCAAGGAAGAGAAGGTGTGTGTGTGTGTGTGTGTGTGTGTGTGTGTGTGTGTGTGTGTGTGTGTGTGTGTGTGTGTGTGTGTGTGTGTGTGTGTGTGTGTGTGTGACCTGGGTTAGGAGCTATAAGGGAGCATGAAGCATGAATTACAGTGACCTTGACTAGAACTTAACCTGAGCTCTGTAAGCCCCAGAGCTGACTGGGAGAAATGTAGGGGATGAGGAGGATGATTCAAATATCTGAAACAGGAGAAAATAAGCTCTCTCTAGCTCTATTTTTACCTGGCCTTCAACATTCTGTCATGTCCTTTCTCTTTCCACTTTCATTTCAAACTTTTTTTGTGGAGACACAGTTTATTTTTTTTCAGGTGTGATTAAGATAGGTGAGATGGACCTCCAGACATGGAATGTGCAGTACCAGTGAGCGCCACTTCTTTTGGGTTTATGTGCCTATTCTTTGAGATGAGCAGGAAGGAGTGGGTCATCTTAATGAGGCCTATAAAACCTGGCTTTCCTGCTGTTGCTTTGCTCTTTGAAGCTGTAGCTTGTAGGCTCTTCCACCACAGATTAGAATGTCCCACTTTGTCCAGCATCAGGAGCTCATGAGCTCTCTTTCATGCCTGAAGGCTATCAACAAAGTTTCCTTTGGGTATGTTTAGCCATAAACTAAATCTCTTTCTTACCTTGTATTTAATTGAAGGAGATGCTAAACTTGCTACCATAGAAATCCGTCTCTTATACGCAATACTTAGGAAAGGAATATAACTGATTTTGTTTAATGTATTTTGCTACATTTAAGGAGATCATGTGACCGTGCGATCTCACAAATTTGTCTGTCCAGGGTTCAGGCTCTGCCCTCCTGGTTGAACACAATGTTGTTGAACCAGATCAGTGCTTTAAGGATCTACAGGCATCTACAGGAATATTTTCTGTGCGATGACCCGCAAGATAAGTGATTGTTTTTTAAAACAATAATGGTGGCTCCTGAAGAAGTGAGCATAGATGCTGCTGTAGCATGAAGTTATCCAGCGACAGATGGTTTGTCCAATCCCCTGCCAAGTAGTTTTTCTAAACAGTTTCTAAGGATGACTTCCCAGGTAGTTCAGTATGACAGATTTATGGAGAGTTACTTAAAGACAGCTAGCCTGGCTCTTTCCAAAGATTTTTAAAAAAGTGTGGTAATAGTTGACTCCAAAAAGTCATTGCATCTGGTCATATAACAATCCAACACAAGAGCCAAATTACCCAAATTACCATTCTAAATATGCTTGCCAGTTCAGGAAAAGAAAATGCCATTATTTTTTACATCCTGCACGGTTATGAGCACAAGCCTCTTATCCATTGGTAGATGCATTCCTCCATCTGTGTGGTGATATGGCTATACAGTTCCTACATAAAAGTGCTCATAAAAGTCCCGTGGAATATCTTGAGTAATCAGGTCATGATTTCTGGAAAGAGACATTAGTGGTTGTTTTTTTTTTTTTGTATATGCTTTGAGCACCACAAGCTGAGTGCAATCTCATTTCATCATATTGGATAGAGGGCAGACATCTCTATATGATATACCCAAAACTCATCAACTTGCATCAATCTAGAAAGATAAGTAGCACTAGAGGCAAGAGTGAATATCAATGCATTTTTAATGTTGCAGTGAATTGTCTCTTTTATAGGTTTAAATAAAAGTATCACCTCAACAATGAACTAAAGTAAGCAGATGCTTAGTAGAAAACTCCCTTCAAAACAGATCAGCATCAAACTGTTCTTTATTAATGTGTGTGTATTAGTCCAACAACTGTAGGAAATGTGTCTTCCTCCTTGTTCTTAGGATCGCACACCCACTGCCTGTGAGATGTCAGTTGCTATTAGTGTTAAGAAGCAGATGCATTAGACTGCTGAGGCCTTTGATCTGCTGTGTGTGTGTGTGTGTGTGTGTGTGTGTGTGTGTGTGTGTGTGTGTGTGTGTGTGTGTGTGTGTGTGTGTGTGTGTGTGCGTGTGCGTGCGTGCGGGCGTGTGTGCGCGCGCACGCAACGCTGGTCTGGACTAATTTTACTCCCAGTAATGTTATTGTACTAATGATGATAAGTCCATGTGCATGCATGTGTGCATCATTGTATACATGAATTGGTGGCTGTGAATTGTGTGTGTGAGCCTGATATTTATGGCAGTGAGTCTCTTGGCTACTTGTTTCTGCTCCAGCTTGTTAATGGCAGAGTGCGGCGAGCAGGGAGTGAATGGAGTGAATAAAGGCATGAGGGGAGGAAAAGGAAACTCTTTTAGTTCAAATGGCAGATTATTTATCGGCTCTTGCTGCATTAACTACTTTAGAGTTTCCATTATTCACACGAGCACATTTGGATGCACACACACTCTTTACCCCTTTGGCATCAGGACACATTTTTCCCTTCTCGTGATTTTTTCTCTCCAAGGGTTGTCAGGTCCAGATGTGCATGCGTGTTCATATGACAGGAGACTTGTTAGCTCCTCACTATTCTCTTACTTCTGGTGAGACCAGAGAGAGCAAGAACAGAGGGGAAAATGAGAGGAACTATGTCAAGTTTTTTCGCATGAGTGCCTGTTGTATTGCAGAGAGGGCAACTGGGAAAAAAAGCACAGAGAGAGAGAGAGGGAAGGAGGGGGTTTGTGTCACCTAACACAGGGACTATTTCCTCTGGAGGGAGGGAGGGACGAACGGAGGGAAAAGAAAAGTGGGTGAACGATTGGCGAGCAACAGAAACAGTGAGGTGTGTGTTAGGCGGTGTGTGTGAGCAGCAGTAAGAGGAGAAGCTATGGCAGCTGGGTCTCAGCACAAAGGGGAGAGCTTCTAAAAACAAATTCTCGGCTAAATAGTGGTCAGACGCTGTGCTGGAGGCCACATTCTTATAGCTGGACTAACGTTGTGGTTGGAGCATAAAAAAAACCCAGCCCATATCAGCCAAGAGCGGAGCAGGAGCCATGAAGTACAGACCTTTGGTAAGACTCTCAGCCACACATTGGTTTTGCAGAAAAAGTCAGTCAGACACATTTTAATGTTTAAGTGTGAACTAAGGAATCTCTTACCTACACCTGTGGTTTGTTGAAAGGAGAGTTTGAAGAGGAAGGAGGTTTTCAGGAGCTACTTTATTTGTAATGAATACCTATAGTGGCTTTCGAACTGTGTAACAACCTTGACAGTATGTTCTTCAAGGACACTGGAGAGAGAGAGGCAGGTGCCAGCCTACTGTTCACCTGCACGTCACATGTCTATATTATTTTTCCCGAGTACTTTCTCCTCGATATCAGCATCATCTTCCCGCGATACAGCAGGTGGCACTATGCCGCTTAAAAGTTGCTTTGCTATCTGCCACTAGCACAGAGAAGACTAAGAAAAGAGGGGTCGGGGGAGTGAAATGACAACGAGCTATGTCGTCACCCATACAGGCATTTAAATAAAGGTTTCAGAGGAAGACAACATGATTGCAACTTGCTATACATGTTTCACAAGGGTTCAGAGGGGTGGAAAAAAATCTGCGATCTAATGCAGCAAATCTTTTTCATCAGCTATATACAAAGCAGCAGCAGCTAGCTCTGCCACGCTAAAAGAGAGTGTTCCATTGCCTACAATAGTGCCTATTCAACAGACACTCGAAAATAGTAGCAGGAAGTTTTTTAAGGATAACCCAATGGCCAAAGCAATTACCAAGAAAACCACAGAATTTATTGCACTTGATGACCAGCCCTTTTTTTGTGGCCAGAGATTGAGGATTTTGCCAGCTAATGGCACATTTGATGCCCATGTATTCTCTCTCATGCTGCTGCTACATTGCAGACATGTCCCTACCTGCCATGTATGATATGGTCACCACACACATTCGTAGTCTGATTGATAACAAAGTAAGCTTTCTGTTACAATTGGCAGGTGTCAGCAGCTAAATGCTTCAGAGTGTGTTTTCTATTTTTTTCACCTTGAAAAAAATCAAACAAACATTTGAAGAGGTCAGGTCAGTCTGGTCTTTGTTTTTAATGATGTCAGTAAGATGTTTGGTATATTAAATCGCTCATCTTTACACAGCTACACCTAGCTCTTTTTACCCTCAGGTGCATATAAACTACACATTTGGAACTGGAAAAATACAAAAATATAAACAAAAGATTAGCGGTTATCGGTAGGAAGAGGCAGGCAATTATCAGTTATTGTACTGTTAAAAAAATCGATATCATGCATCCCTAGTCAGAGCTATTTGAATCGAATCTATTTGATATCCAAGAGGGTGTGCCTTCATGTTGTTGCTGCCTGAGGGCGAGGCGATGACATTGTGGTGTTGTGTGGCTGGGCAGCATACTTTGGCTTTCACTCAGAGTAAGAGTGAGCATGTTAATGAAAGTGTGTGATGTAATCAGACTTATAAGCTCTTGCTGATATTCCAACCACAATTCAGAAAATGTTTGGACGCTGTGTCTATCTTAGGAAACCAGAGTGCAATCATTTTTACCCACCACAGTTTTGTGAAGTGTTGCTGAACAATCCTTTACACAATCATGTGTTTCACTAAGTGGTGAACCTCAACCCTTCTTTGTTTGTGATTGACTTATCCTTTCAAGGACTTTTTCATACCCAATCTTGATACTTCCACTTGTTACCAATGAACCTGTCTACCTGTGGAATTTTCCAAACAGATGTTTTTGGAGCATTCCACATCTTTCCCAGTCTTTTGTTGCCCCTGCCCAAATTTATTTGAACTATGTTGCTGGCATCAAATTCAGTATAAACACATGTTTACAAAATAGTGATGATGTTGATGAAGTGAAACCATTAAATATATTGTCAAACAGGTTCAGCAAATTCAGTTTTGTTTATGTTTTATACAGTATCCCAACTTTTGGGATTTGGTTAGTTTTCTACAAGCCTTCTCTGAACCTATGAGAGTGTGTGTGGAAGCTGGAGGACTCGTCAGGACAGTGCAATGCACTGAGAGATTCCTGTCATTACTGCCTGCGAGGCATCTGTCTTTAGTTGAATAGGTAGTTTATGTTGGCTTCGCCTCACTCTCTCAGGCTTTCCACTCCAGTCACTTTCTAGACAGAATAAAAGTTGCAATGAAGCTTGACAAGTGAACTGTTTCTGAATGGCTCAGTAATATATCTTATTGTCACTGGGCTACAAACCCTATGACTTGAAAACCTCAGCTGCCATGGAGTATCGTTGGGGCTGGGTAAGTTACTGTTGCTGAATTCTTGCGTTGGTCCAACTGGCTCATTAATGTCTCATAAAGAATAATTTTGTTTGTCATTTGAAGGGAAAAGTAAGATTGTTACTCATCTTAAACGATGAGAATAGTGGAATCAAGTCAGTTTATATTTGAGCTAATGCTTACTACGGTTTTAGGGTTAATCTGCTGTAAAGCTGAGTGAAACCAAGGTGAAACTCAGCTGCCTGTCTGGTACAGATGAGTCAAATTCCTCTGATCACTCCAGACATAGCTTTTATTGTGTGCCTCTATTAATCTGATGAGAATTGTATACGTAGGTTTTTAGCTCTGTGGATATCATATTTTGGATATTTAAGCAACACGACTTTTTATGTTATATGATATATGACGCCTGTCACAATATTTCAGTCCTACATAAGTCCTGGTTTTCACTTGAATGTTTGTAATGGCTGTAATCACTGAGGCAAAATGACAGTCATACGATAAATGGAATACTTATGTGAATCCACAGTATAAAAGTTGTGTGTTCACTTGCTCCAAGCCCCCTCCAGAGTAAGTTACAGTGGCACACATGGAGATGGTAGGAATACAGTGACTTACTCAGGTGGGTCCTTAAAAATAAAAAAAAAAATTTAAAAAAAGTACATGATATATAAACTACTCCTAGCTGCTGGTTGTATTGTTTTGGCCCACATGTACTCAGGTAGGCTGGCTCATTTCTCAGCTAGCTCGTCCCACCTGTCTGACTGCTCTGCAGAGGCTCCACACTCTCTAGGGATGGAAATGAACATGCTCACTGCTAAGCCTGGAGGGTGTTTCCTTGGTAATCATAATCAAAATGTAAATAAAATTGGATCGCGGTCAGGTGTGGAGTAGGAGATGCTTCAGTGTTGATAAATAATTTTAATTTGTAACACACGCACTAACACGAGTGTTCGGATGTGTTGTGATTTTTTTGGTCACTTCCTCGTTCAATAAAGTCTGTGGTTGACTTGTGGTCCCATCAAAACCAACAGGGCACTAAACATGTCACACTTGGCTTCATTATAGGATGATGTTCATGTCACAAAAATGGATCTAGGTATTCTTTATTTCATGCCACCTTCTTTCTACCAGCTATTGCAGAACAGATGAGAGAGGAGGAGGGATCAGTGCCAGACAACTGATTCATAGTGGAAAAATGTAGAAAAGGGGTAAAACATTCTGTGAGTACCTAATCATTTCTTCATCAGAACCACACGCCTCGCTCATTTGGTTATCATTATAAAAGTTGCACAGATGATGTGAAGCAGAAGTCAGAAGAAGTTGTGTTTTTTTCTTGCTGTACTTCTCTGTTCTTGTTTTTGCATATTCAACCTGGATCTTTTACATACAGCTATTTAACTGCAGTTGTTTTAAGCACTCTGGGACCTTTTTTGTTTATTCACTCTTTATTAGCCTGTTTGGGTATCTCAGCTTGGGCTAAAGGCAGAGAGTCCCCCGAAACAATGGCTAACCATAACCGTTAACCACTATTCAAGGCAAGGAAAAGATTATCGTCATGTTGGAGATGTTTGAATTAGTAAATCTTTGGCATTTAATGCTTAAAATGTGAGTAATCATTCATGACAATTGTTGTGGATTTTCCAACAATTTATTAATCAATCACTCAATAAATTGTTCAAATACTAAAAATAAAACAAATATGCTTAATTTTACATTGTTTTTAGGTAGACATAAATATGAAATGATATTTGTTAGTACTACAGATACTACAAACTTAATACTAGATTTTAGCATATGGCCACAGCCATCTCTTTGATTGTGGTTGCAATGGAAATACATAGTCTAAAATTAGTTGTAAACACAAGTTTGCAGCTCTTAAATGTAGAAAAAAATATTATATAATGTTTTTTGATACTTGGCAAAATCTCCTTATTGACAGGTATGTTGACAAGTTCACTGAAGCTAGTGGCCAAGATTGGTACTTCGACCAATATATAGCAAGTGCCCACTGTTTTTTTTTAATTAGCAATGACGAGAAGCAGTGGTGCAACATAAATAAGCAAGTAAAATGGAAACACTCCCAAACTCCAACTTAGTTTCATCATTATCCTTCATGATTGCATAGGGAGCACTGTATGTTGCACTGAAAGCAGCAGGTTAGATGAGGTTTACATAAACAGTGTGACATCTGATCTCTGTGCACACACCCGAGGCTATGTAAAGGTCAAGCAGCTATTGTTCACCGGCTGGCTGGATGATCAAATCCCTCTGCTTTTCCCCCTTTCTCTGCTTTTCTTAGATGTGGTCTCTTGTTCAATCAGAAAGAATACAGAGGCACTAAGGGCGGAGAAAGCACATTGATGAGAAAGATAAAATGTGAAAGAAACTCAGGATAAAATCATTAGAAGAGATGGCAAATATACACTAGGTGGCATGTTGGAGAGTTGAATATGTAATATTTGGCATCATTTGTTGCATTTGCCATTTGACACGCTGAAAAACTGCAGTGCTCTTGCACCAGTTTTTGATGAGTGTTATACCTCTAATCTCTGTCTAGACACACCAAGACTTGGTGTCTGGAACAAGAAATATTAAAACTGTCAAGCAGCAAAAGCTGGCATTGAATACTTCTTGTTTTCTTGTTAGTGATGAGAAGACTGGTTCCTCAGAGTAACCCACTTCGTTTCATTCACTTGCCACTATCGAACTGACATATGGATGACTATTCTGGTATTTTAAGAAGTCTCTGGACACACTTTGATCAAAAATCAGGTATCATATTTGGCAATCACAATAAAGGTCCCAGTCATCTTTGCAGCTCTGCTGTACATAGACTTTGAGCTAATTGCTAATATCAGCAGTCTGCAGTGCTCACAGTGACAATACCAGCATGGTGATGGTTAGCAGGTGTAATGTTGACCATGATGGGATTGTAGAAGAATGAATGACAGGTTGATAGACAGGGTAGATGGGAAAAACAGCCAATCCACTCTTTTTGGGTGAATAGATGTGTGATTACCTGCCCTCAGATACTCTTTCAAGTCAGGCATTGGAATAGATCGAGGTCTTAGCAGAGAGTTACACCTTCTCGGGTCTCCTCCTGCTAACCTGGCTTCAGGCTGCCTTGTTTTCTACACAGGATTTGGAAAACATGACGACATGGCGAAGTGGGGTAGGCACATACTTGGCGTGTTCCTGAGACCGGGTGGAGGTCCGGTGTGCAGCATTACATGCAGGAAAGCAAACACTGAATGCAGCACTGGGAAACAATGAAGTAATGGAGAGTGAGGGCAATAGACTAGTTCAAGCAGGGAAAGTGAACAAGAGATAGAATATGTAGAGGAGGAAGAGGAGGGGAGAGGTGAGGAAATAAGGCTCTGTTTTCTTTCCTCCCATAATATTTGGAGGGTTTTGTAATGAACCATGACTTTTAATTGTAAATATCAGTTTTGCTTCTCCGAATGGTAAGGGAAACCTAACCTTAAGCCTGTTCCTAGATGATGAATTCCTTTACCTTTGGTCTAAATACCTGCTCCCTTTCAATTCACAAAATAAAACCCTCAGTGTAAAAGTCAAGTGCTACAAAAGCAGCGGTTACTTAATGGATATGAAGTGGATAAAATCCAAAGTGAACAGGTCAAAATATGATCATACTGTCTGGTTAGAAGTGCAGGAAAAGGGAAAAGAGAATGTTAGTCACACACACAATAAATTTGGTATAAATGGTGAAATCAGTTGAAACGGTTTGTTTAAACAGCTGCAGGGAGGTATCACACACTCAAGACACAGAAGCAGACAGAATGCATTTAAACACAAAAAACAGACAGGCTGTTGCAGCGAAATAAACATCTTAATGTTGATTTTACAAGATGACACCAATTATTTAACCTTTGCTATAGCAATTTCACAAAGTTTGTTAAGTTTCCCTCATGATGCAACACTTAAACTTAAAATCACGCAATTTGTGAGGGAGTCTGGGACAAGGGACTTCACTTGATTACTTGGTCCATGCTCATGACTTTCATACATACACAGCAGCCCACTTCTTGCACCAATTGTGTAAAGTAGAACACAACAATAGTTATTAAATTTGAATATGACAAGGTATGACAGCACACACCTCAGAGAGAGACTTAAGTGGTCATTGTCCAGGTCATTCACAAGAGAATTATGTTGCTTAGTTCCTCTGGAAAACCTGGTTATTTTAATTTATTTATACCATTTAATGCTTGTTGGTAATGACCCCACCGCAAGATGATCTTACTGCTTTCATGGGGGCTCAGAGTCTGAGCTCCCATGAAAGCAGTAATTTCACTGCTGAGCCTCGGACCCTACCTTATGGGAGCTCAGCTTCCATCAGCTTTCATTAGCTCCCACAGGACTTGAATCTTGCTCTTACAGCAGCCTCGAACTGTCTTGCCCAGCTGAAAAAACCCCCAAAAAACTCCTGTCCAAAGCTAAGGGAGTCAACTCTCACACCCTTTTGGAGCGAACAAATGACATTCATCCCTGTATCGGTTTAAAAGCATCTTTGTCTAAACATTGCATGTCCAAAACTTAGTTGAAACAAAGTTAGCTGGCTAGCTCTATCGAAGAAGATAACTGAACTGATTGAACACACTTACAGTGTCCCACAGAAAAGAAATAGCCACCAATGTAACCTAGCATCTTGGGTTCAGTGAACTGAGCAGGTTTAATAAGAAAATGATAAAAGGGACATGGAGATACAGCTTTTTATTATTCTCTTCCATGTTATAGTGCCAACAGCTTCTGGTTCACTATATACTATAATTTAAAACTTAAGTGCAACCATCAAATTTTGAGTGTATTTTTGTCCACACCTACAATTTCTGTCAGTGTGCCAGCTTTCTTTGCTCATCACTTGTGTGGTTTGCATGGTAGCAGCTTTTAGTTTAGAAGCATCTGTAAATCCTCAGCATGTGCTGAGGAAGTCTACAGTAAAAGTGGCTAATGTGTATGTCGCGGGGTCTTATCACATCTAACAATAATAGCCATCTCTCCTAAAGGGATAAAATCTAACTACACTTTGGATTTTTTGCCATTGTTGTGTCTATGCGAGGATATGTGCACACAAACACATATTCTAACACAGACACTGGATTAAGGAAGTAAAAGAGACAGATGAAAGCTTGAGTCATCTTCAGATCATAAAGATTAGAGGTGAGTCAGTGCTATCAGTCTACCTCTTAGCCAGGCCACTTGGCTCTTTGAAAGGCTGTAAAGATAAAGAACAGGGTGATTCACTCAATTACAGAGGATAAACATAACAGGGAGAGCTAGCTAATGTTATGAGGTTGGAAGGGATCTGCCGTGGTGTCGGTTCTGTTTCCCTCAGCTTGTGGACACAGACCAAGGTCCACACTGGTGTCCCATTGTTTCTGCCTATGCATGAAGCTCCATGGGAGACTGCAGTTCTACTTTGAACCCCAGGATCAAACATACTCATGCATACTTGTGTAAAATCTGATCAAGATGTTGTGTGTTGGTGTCTGTTGTGCAATGAAAGGACAGGCAGTGGAGTGATTTAATGGGCTCTGTTGTGTTGTCTGGGGCACTCCTGTGTGGAATGTCAGGAAGTATTGTTAACTTTCCAGAAGACTTTAAATGGAGCAATGGTGCAGGACTAGAGTCATAACCTGGCACCCATCTCCTCTCTTTTCTTTTCTTTTTTTTCTCTCTTATGTATTTTTCCCTCTGGTCTCACCCAGTGCTAATTAATAACTTCTCTCCTCCCTCAAGCTTTCCCTTCTCTTTCTTTCTCCATCTCTTCTTTATGCTCTCCTGGGGGTCGAAGACTACTGTACTGCTTAACACAACAACAACACCTGCTGTACTTTGTGTGTGTGTTGTCTGTCCTCGTCCCTGTCCCTACCCTCCAGCACAAATTGAGCTGGATTAGTTCTGTCCAGCCTCAGTACGTGCTGAACATGGATGTAAGTGACATTCGCAATCTTATGCGTAAGACTCAGTCCTCTATTCTAGAAAATGGCTTCCTTGGCTTCGGTGATCTTAAAAATGTAAGTGTTGCAATTTAACTTCCTCTCTGATTTAAATTTCATGCTGTATATTTTTAGATAGACGTGCATCCTGTGTGGGGCTTGGTGAAATTTGGCTGAAGTGTTACATTCCCACCCACATTTGGGCTTGGCTTCATTTCAACTTTTAGAGGTGTTAACATCACTTAGAGGCAAATGTTTAGAACATGAGACGATATACAATCATACCTTCTCTACCTGTATGTTTTGTTTATGTGTCAATCATTGTGAAGTCTGTGAATGTCATTTCAACTTCAAACGGTGGTTCATGGCATTGGTCTGAAAGTGCTCCATTGTAGCTTATGGAACAGGAAGAAGTTGTATTTTACTTGTTCAGAAAAAACAAACAAAACAAGAAAACCAGTTATATGTCAATGAAGATTGATTTCAGATGACAGGTGATAATCTGTGCTCACATCCTACATTCAAAGGAGAAATATTATGCTAATTTTCAGGTTCATAATTTTGTTTTTGGTTACTGCTAGAATAGTTTTACATGCTTTAATGCTCAGACAAATGCAGCAGTTTTATCATGCTGTCCTGTGCAGCAGTATGTATTCCCCCTCTGTCTGACACAATGTGTCAATGTGACACAATGTGTCAGACAGAGGGGGATGTTTAGATCCTGTTGCTTTAAGACCCCCCTCTGAAATACCCAGTCTGCTCTGGTTGGTCAGCTCTCACACGTCTGAGCCAGCACTATTCATCGTGTCTCCAGTTGGATGTGTCATGTTTTCCGCTTCCGGTAACTTGACTTTTACCTTGAATAAAGGAATACATTTTGCAAATGTTTTTGACGCACTGTGGGAGAGTGGGCTTCCGTTTGTGTGGACTTTGGACTTTTTAACTTCCAAAACCTTCTACATACACAAGAACCTGTACAAAACACTGAAGAAAAGGGAAAAGAAGTAGCACAAAAGGTCTCCTTTAAATTTTATGGCAAAAAGACTCAAAGAGACGGACTGTAAACTATGGAACACTCAGTTGATTTCCCTAAGTATAAATATGCTTGCATACTTGTTTAACATCCAACATCTATTGATCGAACACAAGTAGTACTGCTACTTTTACTTGCATTTTTTACTAGCAGCAGTACTGATTTATGATTGTAATTTTAGTCCTCTCCTTTCTTTCTAACTCTTAATAAGGATGGATAATGTGAGTGTGATGTGTAGCTTTTGGTGTTTTACAGCCCTTCCCTTCATCATTTCTTCAATTTGCCCTTGCGTGGGACAGGCAGTGTCTGATTAATGAGGTTTTGCAGTACATAGGTTATGTTATTATATTCAGTCACTAACCCCACACTCTTCCCTACTTGTCCTCCTCTAGGTGGTGGCTAGTGACGGGGTGCGGGCTATGATGGAGTCCGCCCTGACAGCCAGAGACCGGGTGGGCGTGCAGGACTTTGTCCTGCTGGAGAACTTCACCAGCGAGGCTGCCTTCATAGAGAACCTGCGCAAACGCTTCAAAGAGAACCTCATCTATGTGAGTGAGAGTTGTGAGGAGAATGGGGGGTTTAACTACATGTTTATGTATTAAAGCCTGGCCACTGCTGGATATTTGACAAAAATCATATTAAACTGAATCAGGCACTTTAAACACTATGCATGTAACATAAACATTGATATAATGATTGCTAGCAATTTGCTCTTATTTCCTACCAGACATACATTGGTTCAGTGCTGGTGTCAGTTAACCCATACAAGGACCTGGAGATCTACACCAAGAACCACATGGAGCGATACCGTGGAGTCAACTTCTACGAGGTCTCACCACACATGTAAGTGCACAGCGTATACACACCTTACACTGTGCAACCCAGCTATACATTTACTGAAAAATACTTTAATGCTTACTTACAGCCAAATTACTTGCTTAAAAGTTGTGAAAGACAGAAATCAGAGAGAAGCTGGTTTGAATTGATAATCTGTCACAACATACAATTGTAAGAAACAATATGCAATCGCCTCCATTCAGGCAATCTCATATTGAATTAATTAATTTTTATGTCTGGCCATGAGTGCAGCATCATACTTGAATGAAAGATGAAAGAAATAATGAAATCAGTTCTTTGTTAATATTAGCTAAATATTCATGGTGGACAACATGTTTGGCGTTGCCTTGTTTTCGCTCCAACACCCTAACAGAAAGAGTCCATTGATGCTTTATGAAATTTTCCACCTTAGGAGGACCTAACTTATGTGGCACCTGGTTTCTCATGCTCTCACAGTGTGTGTGTGTGTGTGTGTGTGTGTGTGTGTGTGTGTGTGTGTGTGTGTGTGTGTGTGTGTGTGTGTGTGTGTGTGTGTGTGTGTGTGTGTTTCGAGTGACTATTTGCCACTCTCGCAAAGTCAACTAGCTACGCAATGCTCTCATGCTCTTACTGTCCTTTATCAGCCCAACTGTTTGCAAGATGTCATGGCATGAGGCCGAGTAATTGTTTGAAAGGTTGCCACAGAAATGTTCACGGGATTCCTTGTTACATCCTCCCAGACCCTATAGGTCAGCTTCAAGACAATCAAGTACATTATTCTGACCTGAAGTGGCGTGATCGTAACATTTCATCCCTCACTAGCTCTTTCTCTCCCTGCTCTAACCACTGGTATTTTTTTCTCTCTCTTTACTTGAGCAGAGGGTCAAATGTTTTCTCCCCCTCTGCTGAAAGAAAGATATGCTTTGGCAAGTAGCAGTGGAGGGTTAGAGAGAGAAAACAGGAGGGGAGAGGTGGAAAGAAAAGTAAGCAAAGGATGGTACCAGGCAAGAGGTTTCCTCCCCTGAGAGGGAATTCCTCTGACCTGAACCTGACGCCTCCCCCAGCCCCCCCCCCCACCATATCACACTCATACTGTACACAAACATAAAGTATGATGCAGCTAAGGCCAAGCTGGTGGTTTTCTGCAGCAATTAGTCTGGTGTCAGAAATGTGTCCAAAGAGGCTGAAACAACATAGGAGTGGTGATAGCTGACAAATGATCCTGTAACTAAAACAAGCTGTGTTCCACTCTAGACTTCATGATTCACTGTTTGTTCCATGTTCACACACCATAAGATGCTATCATGTGTTGCATTGAAACACACATTTTCCGAGAGGTTCTAAGTGCTTTTTTTAACAGAACATCATTACCTGTTTTCCCTTTTCATTCATTCAATTCAGTTCAGGAATGTTGAGCAGAAAGTTTCTGATATTAATGGATACTGTTTCTTCTTTTTGATTATGTGACAACAGTTCGACTGTTATTGACTCTTGGTACCCTTTATGTAATTTTGGATCAAAACTGCTGATGGAAAAATACCCAACTATTTTTTAATAAAAGAGTCACTTGTAGTGAGAAACCCAAATGATCACCAACTCTGCAGATGTCTTTAATTCTACAAAGCTTTTTATCCTGTTTCAGCTCATTCTTATGGTTCCACAGGATCTTCACTTTTGTGGTTCCCGCTCTCAATAGTGCTGTTTCCAGCTGCAGCAGGCAGCTGTTTTCAGAGAAAAAGGTCTGAAACCAGCTGGACGCTACCTTCACAGTGCCAAACAGTAGACTGAGTCAGTGACCAGCTGGTAATAGTTACACGACAGAACCAAATACTTTTTTCGGGAATTGGTGGAGACTGTAAACATAGCTGAAAGGAGAGTGACATTTGGAATGAAATTAGTAGAGTGGCTATAACAGAACCAAAAACAATGGTAACATACTGTAGCTCTGTATTATCTGTAAATATGCTGCTTTTTTTTACCATTTCAATATTTTAAGGTGGTAATGTGTCAATTTTGTGTTTACGGCTTCTCTCAACTTCTGTCAAGTGGTTGGAAAAAAAAATAGTTATTGCAAGTTTCATAAACATTTAATTTGGACTTTTTCTTTTGTTTAATCGCTCATCTGTTTAAAGTGCAAACAGTGATTTTGCATTAAAGCTGTAAATGGTCAAAGCTTTTACCAGTATTGAGTTCCTCATGCTCGACTGCCATGATTCTACAATAACTCAGAAAAGACAAAGCAAATGCTGGCTCAAGAGAAGGCCTTTTGGGTTTCTAACAGCCACCATAGTGGAGGTTAAGAGGAGGTGTGTTCAGCTGGTAGCAGTCTGCAACAATGACAACTAAACTAAACTCAAACTTTTTCTAAAGCTGATTTTTGTTAAAAGTTTGAAACCTCCATTGGTTACATCCGTGTTTACTAGCTCACAGATTTCTTCTTTTCTGCATCAAATGTTTCTCTTTTTGTGGTCCAGGGCCTGCTTTAACAACAAATTTGTTGTCCATTTGTATGTAATTCTTCTAAACATCTGTCTGATCATGTCTCTCACTCCACTCCTCCAGTTATGCAGTGGCAGACAACTCATACCGTTCCCTGAGGACAGAGAGAAAGGACCAGTGCATCCTCATCTCCGGGGAGAGCGGTGCTGGGAAGACGGAGGCGTCCAAGAAGATCCTGCAGTACTACGCCGTCACCTGTCCAGCCAGCGACCAGGTGCAGACCGTCAAAGACCGCCTGCTGCAGTCCAACCCTGTGCTGGAGGTGAGATTTCATAGCACTTACGTAATCTTGAAGTTAAGTGTTTTGGATTTACACAAACTATGCTAAGTGTTGAGCTATAAAAAAAAAATTGGTGCTCGTTCCAAAAAGAAGTTTGATGCTGTAATAATTTGGTTTGATGGATAGTGTATATCAGTTTGTTGATACATTTGGCCCCTCTTTGCTTTTTACTACATGCAAGATGTCAACCTGTCAGCAGTGTTTGATAAGTTTTGCCAAGTTTAATATTTTGAGGTCAAAATAAGTACAACATGTCAAACCATCATGATTAATGTCTTCTTATCTATTTATTAGAGCAGAAATCTGTCATTGTAATGTTCATATGAACTGTTGCTTTGTTTTAATCATACAGCATGTTTACTGACTCAGTGAGGGAGAAATCATTTGGATTGTTCCCCTCCACTGTGATGGGTATAATGTAGTTCTTTTGATTATTCTGGATCGTATTGGAGCTTCTTCCTATTCAGCATCTTCACTCTGACATTTTGGTCACTGCTGTTCAGTTGAACTGCTACAGTGAATGGTAGAACGTCAGTGTTTCAGTGTTCAGGAGGATGAAACCTCAAGAGAGGTGCTATAGTTTATAGGGGCATTTGTTTTGATGTCTGGCATGTCCCTGACAGATGCTTTCCAGATGTGTTGTTGTGTGTGAGTGTACACTGTGCCCTGTAATCTGTGCTACTGTTCTAGACAAAAACTGCAGGGACTCTAATACCTGAGGTTTTCTCTTTGTTTCACTGCTACCTCCGCCTCATTTGCCACCCTCCCTGTATCACACTTTTCCTCTCTGATCTATGTTATCGCTCTACCTCCCGATCCATCAATCATCGCTCCCTTCCTTTCTCTCCTTTCTTTCCACTCTTTAACCCACTCTGTTCTCTCTCCAGGCTTTTGGCAATGCGAAGACATTGCGTAACGACAACTCGAGCCGCTTTGGAAAGTACATGGACATTCAGTTTGACTTCAAGGTGAGCACAACGGTCTCATTTACTTGTTGGGTTAGGGTAAACATGGTGTTCCTTCAGAAATAAAAGTGCTGTTCCCAAAACAAACCAGTAAATCCAGACTCAGTTGTATTGCATGGTGATATTAACATTGTAAATGTGCTTTCTGTATTGTACCACTCTGTGTTCACTTCTCCCTCCTGTATCCCTTTTTTATGGTTACTCAAAATGTGTTTTATACATGAACTACAAAACATACTTGCTTGTTAAATCAACCCTGCATCACACCTCAGTACCCCAGCCTCACCCTTTCCTTCTCTTCCCCTGACTCCTCCCGCCCTCCTTGGCCTTTATCCCGTCGGCAGGGTGCCCCCGTTGGTGGCCACATAATCAACTACCTGCTGGAGAAGTCCCGCGTTGTCCACCAGAACCACGGGGAGAGGAACTTTCACATTTTTTACCAGCTGATCGAGGGAGGGGAGGAGGATCTGCTGAGGCGCCTGGGCCTGGAGAGGAACCCTCAGCAGTACCAGTACCTGGTCAAAGTACGAATTTAGCACTTAATAGAGATAAAAATTGGCAAAGCTATTTTGGGAGCCATTGGTTCCTGAATGAAACCCCCATTAATTTGTCCTCATAGACAATGTAATGCAAAATATTAAGAACTCTGTGAAAGAATATCAGGTTCGTTGATACAGATTTAAAGGTACAAGCCTGTAGACATTTAAAACAGTTTTAAGTTTGCTACTGCTATGATTCACGCTTCCTACTTGCCTCATCTCCATGGCAATGGCAGCCAAAGCTCATGGAAAGGTGCCATGCTCCTCCATGCAGAAATGAAAGCCAGAACATCATTTCTCTGAAAAAAAGTTTATCAGTTTATTTTAAACTGGTGTCCATGACATGAACCTAAACATACATTTAGAGAAGAAGAGGAAGTAGATAAGTCAAATGGATTTCTACTTTCTCTGTAACGTCACTTTTGACAGTATTGTCTGGGTAAAAGCTACAACTGTGTAAATCCATAGTCAAGTGTTAATGAAGTAATTCTCCAGCTATACCTTGAAAAGAGCTGCAGTAAATCTTTCACTCACTCACTCACTCACTGTGTGTGTGCGTGTGCGCATGTGTGCGTGCGTGTATCCCAGTGGGAGTTCTGGTTAATAGGCTCTCAGTTAGGGACTCTCAGCACAGCGAGAGGAGCTTTCCTCAGGGGGCAGATCTGCCTTAAGGCGCTAGTTGAGCCTTCCCCTCAATAAACACACACGCAGACACTCACACCAACAGCTCCTGAGAAAAAACACAGCTTATGTGTGTTTGTGCAAGTGGGTGTTTACATCACACACAAATAGGTGTTTACTTCACATGTAAACACCTATTTACACATCAACTAATTCAGGGATTTTGCTTGACCTATTCAAAACTTCACTGGGAACGAAGTTTAAGTAGATGATAAATATTGTGTGTGTGTGTGTGTGTGTGTGTGTGTGTGTGCGTGCGTGTGTGTCTCTCTATGTGTGCGTGCGTGCATGTTTTCCATAGGGTAACTGTCCCAAAGTGAGCTCTATCAACGATCGCAGTGATTGGAAGGTGGTGAGGAAAGCTTTGACCGTGATTGGTTTCAGCGAGGACGATGTTGAGGTAAGGAGCAAATCCAGGCTTTGTAGATAATGCCAGACTCTTTGTTTTGTCACCTAAAGAGGTGTGGGATGATGCACGTACATGCTGCATGGAAGAAACTTTAAAGGGACAGTGCACGCCAAAATCAATAATCCATATTTTTCCTCTTACCCGTAGTGCTTTTTAGCCATCTAGTTTGTGCTGGTGTGAGTTGCCAAGTTTGGGAAATATTGGCCATAGAGATGTTTGCCTTCTCTCCACTGAACTGGAACTAGATGTCATTCGGCCTGTGGTAGTGACTGAATTTTCACTTTGGGGCAGCCTTTTCCTGTGATAAACATTTGTACCCACACTATGTATATTAATGGCTATACAACAGCTTTTACCACAGGTTTCACGATGAACAGCAATGATACTCCATGTGCCTGAGGGGCCGGAGGCTGTTTCCATTTCAGACTTGTACTGTGGATGTTAGCTAGTGCTGTGTGTGTGTCTGTGTCTGTGGCTGTTATTATATGGTGAGAACTTATTTGTGCTCAGCGTGGGAGTCTTGCTCCATGTTCATGAGTCTGGGCTTACTGCCAGTGCTTTTTAGATCTCACACTGCTGATCAAGTGCTGAGCAGGTGTGAGTTTGTGCAGCTCTGGTTTGTTATGTGATGAGCACATTGCTACATTTCTGTCCTGTTAAACTCTTAACCTGATTTAATTCAAAGCTGCCGTTATCTATGTTGTCTCTTATAAAGATAGCCTCGGCAGTAACTTCAGATCTGTATAATCTTATCGTGCTGCAGCCTCTCATATCTTCACCTTTGTTCTCTCCCTTCTCCTTGTCCTCCTCTGTCCCCACTCTCCACCTCTTTGTAACTGTTTATCCTTCATGTTCTTTTTCATGTCCTAATTTTTCCTTCCCTGCACTCTCTGTGTTTTCTCCTCATAGGAGCTGTTGAACATAATCGCCAGTGTGCTTCACCTGGGAAATGTGCAGTACGGCGGGGAAGAAGGCAATGCCTGCATCACTTCTGACACACAGATAAAGTACCTGGCCAGGGTAAGATGCTGCACCAAGCAGATTCATAACGATTCCTAACAGGCCAGCGAGGAAAGGTTTTTCATCTCAGGATTTTTCTCAGGAGAAGCCCTGAAAGTTATTTCTGAAGCTTCCTACTCTCAGCGAGGGCAGAGACTACTTTTAGGAGAGAGTGTAACATCTCTATTTTATGACACTTTCAATAGCAGAGAAGAAATCTGGATGACATATTGACAGTTGCCGTTTGTGTTTTTATACAAGGTAACATGGATGGATAGGCATAAAACAGAGTCATAGGTGTTATGTATATAACAGCGTCTGGTGCTCCACAGCCTTGCCAGAAGAACTCAATTACCCCTTCACTGGCTTGACCCACTATTATTTAAAAGCACTCTATTAAACTTTACAGACAATAATTTGGCTGGTTTAGTCTGGCCAAGGGACGTTTTAGTAATTTGTCGAATACTTTTCGTATTTTTTAACCCTTTATCCATTACTTTTAGCTTACTATTTCAGTTGTTTACCAATTATCTTTTGCTAAAAATTTCCTCTATTTATCTATTACATTTTTTTAAATATTTATTTTTTGGGAGGGGACTTGTCATTGCTTTATTGATAGGACGTCAGGTGCAGGAAATGGGATCAGAGAGAGGGGGCCATAAGCAGCAAAGGGCGACAGGTCAGACTCGGACCCTGGGGTGCTGCAGCGAGGACAAGGCCATCTATACATGGGATCCCTCTCCTACCAACTGAGCTACTGGGGTGCCCCTGAGATATCTATTTAAACTATGATTCTGTTTCTTTAACTTTGGTCACTTCTCCATTTAGCTAGCCAAGAATACTCCACCCAATTTCTATAGCATACATATATCCACCCATCCTTCAAATGCTGGTAAAGATTTAAATAGTCTGCACACTGCTGAAGAAGTGTGGGTGTTTGGTGGCAACACTTTTCTCAGAAAAATCCCCCATTTCTTCCTGCATCAGTTGTCGTCAAAAGTGTCTCAGACATAATGAAGCGAGCCTTTACACAGGATGTCACTGCTGCTGGTAGCCATGACGTCTGTCTGTTTTTGAGATCACATATTTGTCAGGCTGTGACATGTGCTAATGTTGTTGTGCTTTTCCAGTTGTTAGGGGTGAATGGCACAGTGCTGACTGAGGCACTCACACACAAGAAGATAATTGCCAAGGGAGAGGAGGTAGGTTTGGAGACACACTCCCATTGTAGTGTCAGTGTGTGATAAGCATTTGTATACAAAGCTTTCCTGTCTGTGTAATGTCTCGTCTGGTCCAGTGTAATTATATTGTAACTTGTAGCTGCTGAACTCTGTCTAACTCTGTTAACGTCTTTCTCTGCCGGTCTTTGTTTGGTGTGTGTGTGTGTGTGTGTGTGTGTGTGTGTGTGTGTGTGTGTGTGTGTGTGTGTGTGTGTGTGTGTGTGTGTGTGTGTGTGTGTGTGTGTGCGTGTGTGTGTGCGTGTGTGTGTGTGTGTTTCTTCATCAGCTGATGAGCCCTCTGAACTTAGAGCAAGCATCATCAGCTCGAGATGCTTTGTCCAAGGCAGTGTACGGGCGCACCTTCACATGGCTGGTGAACAAAATCAATGCTTCACTGGCATATACGGTACTGTCACACATAGAAATAACTGTCCACTTTCCACTAATTTGATACATTTTCACTCAGACTTTCTTAACCACAGTAAAGCCAAACATTGTCAACACTGTAGAGCAGAGCATTCAATCTATTGTGGCACAGCTCCACCTTGTGGATGTACACTATATAACTTGGTAGTTGCTACTATTGAAACCATTTCATGTGTAATGATTTTAAGTTCCTATCATTATCGCAAGACTGTATGTGTACTAGAGTTTTCCATTCAAATAGACAAAGAGATGACTTTATTTCTTTTTCTCCAACAGGACGATTCCTTTAAGAATTACTCTGTCATTGGCCTGCTGGACATCTACGGTTTTGAGGTCTTCCAGAACAACAGGTACAGTATTAATGATATGAAACATGAACACTTACGGTACTCTAACCTACCTATAGTTTGTTTTCAGCATGTATTTATCCATCTAAACCTTAACATAACGGAAAACACTAAAAAACAACTTTTTTTTTTTAATCATGCACGAGGTCCACCTCTTGGAGCTTTCTGCTGCGTATCATTACCTTCATCATTAGCTGCAGGAGTTTGCTCTGTTGGTTGCTGAGCAGCCAAAGTAAAGTCCAATACTGAGATGCAGCTGAAAGCTCCAGAGATTCCCTGTAAGTGGAACTTGTGCCCAGAATTTTGTAAAACTTTATTTTAAGGTCAGTCTTTAACCTTAGCCTACGTAACCATTATTGTGAATTACGCACTCTCTGATAGCTGACTTTTAGGATGCTAACAGGGAGTAAAACATTCCAATATTGATAGATCTGCCTGTCCATACACTTTTTGCAATGATCCCTCAAATGACTCCAGTACTTATTAAGGTAACACCACTGTACGTAGGTAATATTAGTCTTTGAATAAAGATCAGTCACCCACTGAATCAGCAAGACAACCACTGACGTGTGTGTTTCTTTCCATTCAGTTGTGTGTTTGTTGTTGTGTGTTGCAGCTTCGAGCAGTTCTGCATCAACTATTGTAACGAGAAGCTGCAGCAGCTCTTCATCGAGCTCACCCTCAAGTCAGAGCAGGAGGAGTACGAGGCTGAAGGCATCACGGTCAGACATCACTTACTCCTCTCCCTTGGTGTCCCATCTCTCTCCCACACCCACCCACTTTGTTAATTTCAGATATGAATGCATCCCAAGTTGCACTTACAGTTGAATTCTGTGAACGGAATAATGTGGATAAACAACTCGCTGTTATTTTCCTTGTGATCCACCATCACTGCCTCTCAAACTGTTTGTGTCATTTTGTAAGCAGCATCCATTATCACTCCCTCTCTCCTCCCCCAGCCAGGGTTTAGGCTTGGCAAAGAGCTCCTAATTGCGTGGCTGAAGTTTTCAATGTGAAATTTGTAATTTGATTTATCCCTCTGCTGTTTCACAGAGGCTCTCCATCGAAGTGATTTACACTAAGTGCACATATTTTTAGATGATGCAGCACCATTAGAAATTAATCCCTTTAACCCTGTTATTGTGAGAGTTGTAGTGTCCCTTATTTAAAAGAGATCTCCACTGAAATATAAGAACTCTTCTCTTGAATTATCTCCCTAGTTGCTCCCTTCCGTGTTTGCCTTATGTATATGTATTGACTTTACATTGTTTTGTTTTGCTTCTTCGGAACAAAGGCCTCTTGTGTTCAGTCTAATATAAATGCACTGGTCAGAGAGCAGGTTGTGGGAGGGACTCGGACTCACCTCTCAAAGAGCCCATTATTATCCAGCATCAGGACCGTGGGTTTCACTCTCTGTCATCTCTGTGGCTGTTAGTGCTAACGTAACCTAACAGTGCTGCACTGACCCTCTGGAACTCTGTGTTCATGTGCGTGTTGACATGCAAGTGGGCGAGCAGCATGTCTGTGTGCCAGGATTCCTGAGATACTGCAAATGATTGACTTCACGGTCATTAAATAGCCCAGAACAGTTGTGATTGTATCAGATTTATATACTGGGTAAGAAGTATGTCCCAGAAGTTCATTTTAGTTTGGATAATGAGAAAACACAAAACACGTCTTCATTATAGTCATTATGTCTGCACTGTAAGGTTTATTTTCTCTAACCTGAAGAGTGCTTGTGTTTCTACAGTGGGAGCCGGTGCAGTACTTCGACAACAAGATCATCTGTGATCTGGTGGAGGAGAAGTTCAAAGGCATCATCTCCATCCTGGTGAGCAGACACACTGCTCTTTTTCTCAGCTATAGAGGATTTGAAACTGAAATACAAAGCTCACTTATTAAATATTCTGGAAGTGGAAACAAATGAAGAACTTATGGCAAGTTAAGGTGTATAAAAGGAAAAATCCTACATTTAAAGGTATATTAACCAGGGCTCTCCTCAACAACAACAAACAATTGGTATAAATGATATGTTTAATCTAGGTATAGCGGCAAAGTATGAATTTATGAACTTTTACTTTTATGTCTGGCTCATGTAAATGATATTTGGACAGTCTTTTATAAAGAGAATAAGAATGAGTGAATGCTACTTTTTTTGTCCGGCTATCACAGGACGAGGAGTGTCTGAGACCTGGAGATGCCAGTGACCTCACCTTCCTAGAGAAACTGGAGGACACTGTTGGAGGACATGCGCACTTTGTCACGTTAGTTTGATTCCTACTCTGGTGATGTATAAATACTGTGATACCACAAACGTATCCAGAGCAGTTTAGTCTCACAGAAGTTAAAGGTTGGCCTGTTGGATGTATCAGTACATACATGACGTGTGCATGTGTTTCTGTCTGTTTGTGTGTTTGTGTGTGTGTGTGTGTGTGTGTGTGTGTGTGTGTGTGTGTGTGTGTGTGTGTGTGTTTGTGTGTGCACGTTTGTGTGTTTTCTGCAGTCACAAGCTGGCAGATGCAAAGACCCGGAAGGTAATGGGCCGTGACGAATTCAGACTGCTGCACTATGCTGGAGAGGTCAACTACAATGTCAATGGTGTGTGTTTGTGTGTGTTGTAAACAAGGCCAGTAAAAATGCAAATACCACAATTTGTTTAATCTGTCTTCAAATGAAAACTAGCTGATTTTATACCTTTGTCTCGTTGAGAAGGGAGTTTCTGTAAATTCAGCTCTATCGCATTTTCAGCTTCACTTCCACAGCTAATATAGACAGAAATGATGCACATGTGTCATTGTGACATAGTACAATGTCACAAAGTCACCAAATTAAAAGCACAAGCAGGTGGGAGAGATGAGCTTCTGTTGGTGCAGACTATGACCTTTTTAACTTTCAAAATATTATACATGCACAAGACAGGGAGGCTTCTTACCTAAATTAGATGAATACCGGTTTCAAATAAAGGTGTAAAGACGTGTTTGTGTTTGTGATTTACTCTAGTTCTGTCTCATGGTGGGCATGTCTTATGGATTGGAATATAAATACAGCCATTTACAGTGAAAATGAGACAAGTAGTGCTGGTCTTAGTGGAAGCGGTTTGTCATGACATGCGTCAAACTCAAATTCCATCTTTTCTCTTCTCTCAGGATTTTTGGACAAGAACAACGACCTGCTCTTCAGGAACTTAAAAGAAGTGAGTGGACAGCTGTATTTCAGTAGAACAGTGCGATACATTGTTTGAAATTTATACAGCTGATTCAGAAATTGAAATGACATTTGTGTATTTTATTTATTTATTTAATGTTCATTTGTATAGAGAAAAGAATGTAGCATAACCTGCCACACACTACAGCATTTATAGGCTAAGCTAATTTGCACTACCCGTCCTTGTTTGCAGGTTATGTGTATGTCAGAGAATAAGATCCTGACCCAGTGTTTCGACCGGGAGGAGCTGAGTGACAAGAAACGCCCAGAAACGGTGAGACAGCTTGTTGTTTGTGTGCCATCCCTCTTTGTGTCCTGGAGTTTTTCTCTGCACGTCGTCCACTCTCCTGTAAATCACACTCTCGTACATCCCAACATACTTTCCCATGGTAAAACAATCAGTGTTGTGTTTCCCCTCTGCAGTGTTGGGTGGGCGGTCAGATGGGGATTCTCTGCAGCCTCCCACTTACTGAGAAATGCCCTGACACTTGTATGCCCTTCTCACATACGCACTTGCACAGGGAACTGTCACAGGCTGGCAAGTTAAAAGTCCCAGTCGTCCACACTGGGCCTAGTGTTCAGTCTCTGCTGGACAGCCAGTCGCATCATCCAACCCTCTGCTTGCGTAGCTCTTCTTAGGTCATCGTCTCTGTCCGCGGGCTTCCATTTTCTCCTCTTTGGTTTCTACCTTCGCTCACCGACCAGCTTGCTCTCCCGTCCTCTGGCCTCTCTCCTCATCCCTTCCTAACCAGCCCTCATCTGTTCTCTGTGTCTTTGTGTCTGCCCCTCCAGGCAGCCACCCAGTTCAAAGCCAGTCTGGCGAAACTCATGGAGATCCTCATGTCGAAGGAGCCGTCGTACGTCCGCTGCATCAAGCCCAATGACTCCAAGCAAGCAGGTATGAAGTCTAGTCTTGTTTTCAAGTGCCTTCTCAAATATTAAGGCTAAAACAGACTTATCATATATCTAATCAGTTGTGAGTATAGAGAGTATTAAAAATTGTCATATGTGGAATTTAAACTTGAAACACTCAATTCAGAAATCCAAAACCTTGTCATGATTAGACAATCAATCATTGTGACGATGTGTGTGTATCAGGATCGCAAATGAAAAAGATTCCATACTTGTTGGACATCCCGGTTTATCAAAGTTTCTCTTCAATACTCAGTACACTTTGAACCCAGTTGGATTTGTTGTCAAGTAATGTATCGGCAGAAAAATGTATGAGCTGACATTAGCACTGGTTACCTAATCAAATGACAGAGAGGAGGAGGTTTCGGTGGCGTGATGAGACCAAATTATTTCTAAATGTTTTACTCTGAAAGCCTGAATTTCTGTGGTTGTAATGTCCCTTTGTGAAATCTCCAGAAGGTAATTTCAAGTTCAAGTCTGTTACATTCAAAAATGGTATGGGTAACACTTTACAGTAGCCATCATAAATAAGTTGTACATTTATAGTCAAATAAAGAATTTCATTGTTTTTCAACGGTGAAATAACTGTAAAGTTTATTTACCTATAAAGTTAATCGGATGGATGTGATAAAGTGTCACAAAACATTTTTCAACATTACTTTAATTCAGTCAATCAAATTGTGATCTAAAGTTTTAGGTCAAGTCAATAAGTGGATTACTTCTTGCTCTTGTATTTTACACACATATTTTCAAACATAAGATAGCACAGAGATCCAGTTAATTCCATTCAGGCTTGATTGATTATATTTTGTTGCCTGGATGTTTGAATTTGGTGTTTTCATCTTGACTGTTGCTGTCTGAATTTCACCAATCCAAGTTACGTGATTAGTTGATCAGGAGCCACTAAGATAGGATTTCTTTTAAGTAGGGTTTTTTTCCTATTAACCTTAGAAGTTATGCTTTTGAGATTGCACAATGTGGAATGACGTTTTCATTCTATGTGTTGATCCCATACTTAACAGTTCTTGTAAACACAGTTAAAGCAGCTTAGCAGTTACAACAAACTAATAGTTTTCCAGAAACATCATGTTAATCCTGTGCTTTGGCTAATTCCAAGCAAAAAGTTTGTTTTGGTTGAGTGTAACTCTGTGTGGTCGTCAGAATATCAGGCCAGCCTTTGTCAACACTGGCCCTTTTGTCAGTTTCACACTGTCCCTCTGTTTTGACCCTCCTACTTCTGCTGTTTAGCAGCTACTGGTTTTCTCTGGTTCATTTTGTCCAACAGGCTTTACATTTTTCTCTGACCTCTCCCTCTTTCCTCTTTTCTTCCCGCTCCTCCTGTCCCAGTTCGATTCGACGAGGTGTTGATCCGTCACCAGGTCAAGTATCTGGGGCTGATGGAGAATCTGAGGGTGAGGAGAGCTGGATTTGCTTACAGACGGCGCTACGAGGTCTTCCTGCAGAGGTGATCAACAAACCTTTTTTTTTTTCTTATTCAGTAAAGTTCAATCACACGGATCCATGCCACATCCACATCAGACATGTTTAGTCAGGCATTACACAAACAAGTCACAATGAGAAGTACAGTAAGAATGATCATACAGGGCATTTTGATTGATGAGTAAGTGAAGAGCAGTTGCCTACAAAGCAGTACGGAATTGGGCTTATCACCTTTTTTTTACAGAACGATGTCACGAGAGTCAAATAGTATAAAGGGGTCACAATTCTTTCACAAGTCTTTGAACAGAGGAGGTGGCCTGCGACATCTCTTATCACCCACCTACAATGCAGTACTGAGTTCTCTCCCCAGACAGCTTAACAACCATTCACCTATCCCTAGTAACCCACATGAAGGCCTGGTTGGATCAACAACCTGCAAGTGGCCCTAAAAACTCTGAAATATAGAACTCAAACATGTCCTTGACAACTTTGTAAGGACATTCCCACACGGAATTTAAAGCCTGCAACTCCCCTCCAGTTAGTTAGAACTGAACAAGCCTCTTGAGGGTGAAACATCTTCTAGAAACTGAAACATGTCCAGTTGCCTATGATACAGCACTTAAAAGCTGTTGAAGCTGTTGCAGAGGCTGTGCCAGTCACTGGTGCTCAGAAGTAGGCCAGATTTTCCAGCGACATAGGGAACATTGAGGGGGCTCACTCGTTTCTAGTCCCTTGGCTTTAACTTAATTCCAGTAGATAGAGATTAAGGTTGAAAATTGGTGGAATTATGCTTTAAAAGATGATTCAAAGAGATCTTTCTGTTCGTTAACCTTTTCTTCCTGTAGTAGTACTCTAGTATTCACTTATGTTTGTGTGTAGGTATAAGTCCCTGTGTCCAGACACATGGCCTAACTGGCAGGGGAAACTGTCAGATGGAGTGGCCACACTGGTCAAACACCTGGGATACAAGCCTGAAGAGTACAAACTTGGCAGGTCAGTGCCACACAAATGTATACAGAAACTTTACACAACTTTCACAAGTACAAACTTTGCTTTGTGATGTATATCATCTTCTCTCTGCGTCCTCTTCATTTGTGTTGCACTTAACCATTTTGTTAATTTGATTTAATATGTGTTAATATGTGTTACTCTAAACTCAACCTTTTAGATCCAAAATCTTCATCCGTTTTCCCAAAACCTTATTTGCCACCGAAGATGCTCTGGAGACCAGGAAACACAGTCTTGGTGAGAGCCTCGGACACAAGTGATGATTTGTGACCAACACTTTTTATCATCGCCACATATTTGAACCATTTGGTTCCTCTGTTTTTGTCACCCCACAGCCACCAAACTGCAGGCAGGATGGAAAGGATACAGCCAGAAGTCCAAATACCAGAAACTTAGAAAATCAGGTGAAAAAACTTTTGCATGTTCTCATCCTGATGTCACGATAGAGGTTGTTTATCAGGTACAACAATGTCTTTGTGTGTGTTTCTTCATTATGTATGTAATCTACCTTGCAGCTATCGCCATCCAGGCGTGGTGGAGGGGGATCCTGGCTAGGAGGCGGGCCCAGCAGAGGCGACAGGCTGCCAATACAATCCGCAGGTACAGACCAGCAGATGGATGAGGAGATAATACGTGAAGATTTTGTCAACCCTTTTCATTTATTCATTTTTTTTCTATATACCCTTCCTGGTCTCATCCTCAGGTTCATCAAAGGCTTCATCTACCGCCACAAGGAGCGCTGTCCAGAGAACGAGTACTTCCTGGATTACGTGCGCTATTCCTTCCTCATGAAGCTGCGCAAGAACCTGCCCAAGAACGTCTTGGACAAGAGCTGGCCGACACCTCCTGCTGCTCTCACTGAGGTGGGGATAAATCAAGTTGTTATACACACACACACACACCCTTAGTTCAACCTGGAGTGCACTTGACTTGAGTGCATTCGATTTAGTCTTTTGATCCAGCTGACTGTGTGCTTAACCATTAATTGAGGTCATACACAGTTAATACAATGGTGTAAATCATAAGCTGGTGTGCACTGGAATATTGATTTGTTTGATCTACTATGATTCACCCTGTACGGGCTTCATTCAGAAGAGAAGCACCGCTCTGCACAGCATCACTTCCATTTTTTAAACCAAAAATTACTCTAATTTTATCCACCTTTTGAAGGAGACTTAGAATGTAAATGTTATCCATAAAAGCGGCAAGAAAAAAACAGTACACTTGCTACAGTGACTACTAACAGTATGTGTTATGACTCCATAAAGTGCAACTGAATAGCGTTGTTTGTTAAACGCTCTCTCTGTGCCTTTAGGCTTCAGAGCATTTGCGTAAGCTGTGCATGCAGAACATGGTGTGGAGCTACTGCAAGAAGATCAGTCCTGAGTGGAAGCTCCAGGTGAATACTCTTCCATCAACAGTAACAACATAGCATTTGTAATCTGACTGTCAGATTTGCTTCACTGTAATCTAATCTGTCTGAATAGATGGAGCAGAAGATGACTGCCAGCGAGATCTTCAAGGACAAGAAGGACAACTACCCACAGAGTGTGCCCAAACTGTTTGTCAGCACAAGACTCAGTAAGACTCGCGCATTTTTCCGACAACAACGTTGTGAAACTCGTACAGGCTTCATTTCAAACACTGTGTAAAAGACTCTAAGAGCATGTCCTATCTTGTTCAGATGGAGAGGACATTAATCCCAAGGTTCTGCAGGCTCTGGGCAATGAGAAGATGAAGGTTAGTTATAAAACAAAGAGTCAATGCTGTCTGTAAGTGTATTTATCAAGTTATCTGACCCTCATCCTTCTGATCCCAGTACGCAGTGCCAGTCACCAAGTACGACAGGAAAGGTTACAAACCTCGTTCCCGTCAGCTGCTGCTCACCTCTAACAGTGCTGTTATCGTAGAGGAGGGCAAACTCAAGCAGCGCATCGACTATGGAGCTCTGAAAGGTTAGAAGGCAACCGCCAGTTTTTCTTTATTTCTCATGTATGTGGACAGTGTTGGGTTCAGTCCTCATATTAACTGTCCTCCCCCTGCAGGTATATCAGTCAGCTCCCTCAGCGACGGCTTGTTTGTTCTGCATGTGCCCAGTGAAGACAACAAACAGAAGGTGAGCAAACATGGGCGTATTACACTAAATCATTATACATGAACCAAAAGTAATATACCTATTCATGAATGTAAATATGTTTCACTTGTTTCACAAAGTGACTTTGTTTGCTGGTGTGTTCACAGGGAGATGTGGTTCTGCAGAGCGACCATGTGATCGAGACCCTGACCAAGATTGCCATCTGCTCCGACAAAGTAAACAACATCAACATCAACCAGGGCAGGTGAGGAGCAGAAACACTTAAACATACACTTGGCGTTATGATTATTACTGCTGCTACACGCTGAAGCATCTCCAGGCAGAAAGTGTCCAACTCTTCCTGTGTTCCTTTTCCAGTATAAAGTTTACAGTGGGTCAGGGGAAAGAGGGCATCATAGACTTCACCCCCGGATCAGAACTACTGGTGGCCAAGGCGAAGAATGGACACTTGTCTGTGGTGAGTGTGCTTATCTTCCTCAGTTATTCTGCTTTGTAAATACATTTGATTGTACTTTGTTATTCAAGCCCAACTGATAGAACAGCAGTTTTGGAAATAATGTTAATGTTTATGCTGATCACCATGATATGTGCCTTTTTAATTCATCAAGTTATGAGTAAAAACAATAAAGATTTTTGATAGCAGCATCTACTAGTTGATATATTGCAATTAGAGCTGCAACAAATGGTCAGTTATTCGATTGGTCGATTAAAAGAAAAAAAATTGTCTACTATTTTCTGAAACAAATTATTGTTTCAGTCATTTTCAAGCAGAAATGTCAAAACATTTGCTGGTACCAGACTCTTAATTTGAGGATTTTCTGTTGTCTTGGACAAAAGAAGCAATTTAAACATTTCACTTTTGTTCTCTGGGAAGTTGTGATGAGCATTTTTTCCCCATTTTCCCCAATCAGCAGATTAATCAGTAATGAAGATTTTGCAGCCCTAATTGCGATGCTGTTTAAAGCTGTGTTCTTTAACAAAGGATCATATTACGGCTATCTACAGGGCATTTGAGCCTCTTTTAGTTAGCCTCGTGTTTTTATGGGCCACAAACTACAGTCTGCTCAACTTTTTCCCAGGAGCAAGAAGCTTTGTTCAGAGAAATAAATTTGATCAACTTGTCAGACACATACAGATACATTAGCTGCTAAGCACCGAACAGCAAGCTGACGAAGTTAGCATCCAGCCGGAGAACATAGTGGAGTGTTTAGCAGCAGATATTTTCCTCAGGAGTTGGTGCAGACAAAAATAAAATCTCAAATATTAAATAAGTGAAACTCTTGAAACTGCGTTCATGTAAACCTTCCCCATTCAAAATGAAGTCTGGATGATAGAATCTTCTGTTATGATGACAGCATGTTGCACTGCCACCTAGTGGTCAGTTAATGCTGCTCTTATATCTTTAAAGTAACATTATGTCAGTATTTACCTTAAAATAACAGCTTAAAAATCATCTGGATGGTCTGGTGTCTTTTATTTCAAGATACGTGTTTTCAAGCCACAATGTTGTTATGACATAATGAGTTTGTTTCTTGGCAGCACCTAAATGACGTCTCACAAATAGACCTTTATTCACGTCAGCCATGTTGACATGAAAGGTAAACACAGGTTTAATGAAGGTGCTGTTACATTTAGTGACTTGCTAGTGAGCCAACATGCACAGTAGCAACACCATGACTCTGTCTGAGCTGAATGGAACAGAATCTTAGTTGGTATCATTGGTTTCTGTCATTTGTATTTAACAGTTACCAACCGTGGTGTTGCACTCAGAGTCTATGTGGGCCCCAAATCACACAGACTGCAAAAAACAACACATAATGTCGCTCATGAGTTGCGAGCTGGTTAATATTGAATTTGAATATAAGTCTTTATTTACTAATCAAGCTTTCGGTGTTGTGTTATTTGAGATGATTTGTGAATGGGGACATTAGATTCAGGCATGTTTTTACTGGAGCTCGTGCTGCTCCTGTCTAAAGAGCAGACGTCATCATGTCGCCCTCTGACCAGACGTCCTGTCTCTCTCCTCTGCGTGTCTTCCAGACTGCTCCCAGACTGAACTCCAGATGATGGCCACTCTGACCACGCACCAGGACCCTGAGACCTCCTGACGTCTCCCATCCTCCAATCACACAACCGCAGACCCCGCTCTGCTTAAGCCAATCAGACGCCAGCTGTCACCACATGGGTGGCATATGCTTCCAATTAAAATACGTACAAATCCAGCAAAACTAATTGATATATTTATGTTTATAGATAATATTTTTGGGATTAATACTATTGCTGTTTGAATATTCTGATTTTATATATGAGGCCAAGGAATAACAAATATTTTGGTGCATTTTTCTGGCACCATGTGTGTTTATTGTGTTTTTTTGGGGGGGGGACATGACCAAGAGAACGACGAGGGAAGTGTCAGGCCACAATGAGAAGAAGGGGATTGTTGTTGATGAAAATCAGGGTTAGTTGTTGTCTGTTGCCTCTTTTTTTTTCCTGTTTGCTCTTTCTGCTTGATCGTCACACTGACACTACTTTTTCTAACCGGGGCGGATTGCTTTGTACTGAGGCATGAAGGTGTGTAGAAGAAGGCTGACAGTATGTAGGATAGCTGTTGAAAGGTTCAGGGACTGGACAAGAATAACTCGTCAGTCAAACAGAGATGCCTTGGCACGGTAGTGTCAGACAGTGGCTCGCTAAATCAGAAAGAATAGCTGAATGTACTATATATTTCCAAAATCTATTTGTAGAATGAAGCTTGTCATGAGGGATTGACTACATTAAATAAACGGCATACAGTGGAAATACTGCAAAAAGGAACAAAGTACGTGAGAGGTGGCTGAGGAAAGGCCAAAGAAAGATGATAAAAGGCAGCAGTCATTTGCCTTGATCCCAGGTGCTCGTGCCTTCCTCTTTGACTAATTTATTCATAGATTGAGCTGAAATATTGATGTATGAAAACCATGACACTCACAGGAGAATGAGTCGAGTTAGATAAAAGTGTAGATAACCAACATTATTCCAGCAGCAGCTTCCTGTACAGATGTTTCCTCCTTGAATCGACGTAACCCGCTCTGACTTGACCCCGCCGTCTCATTTGGCTGCATTTCCTCTGAACTGGAGCTTCTGCCTCACTATTACAGAGCTGGTCTTATGGCTACACCTGGCTGAGTGTCAACTATATTTTTGTAACAGCCTAAAACGTTTTTTTTTTTTGTGCGCTGATAACCAAAAAAATCTCTCCACTTTTACAAGTCTATGTCTTACATTTGAAATGTGAGAGTAAAACAATCTGAGGCCATAAATGTTGAACCTGTACTTCAAAACTGTGTTCAGCCGAGGCATGTCAAGTCAAAAACAGTGATTTAATAGCTGTGTGATGTCAAGATGTTTGTTTAAGTGTGACATTTTTAAAGGAACAGTGACATTTTGGTAAATGTGTGTGACACCATGCTCAGCTGTTGTGAATAGGAAGGTACAGCCAGGAGACACGTCGCTTAGTTCAGGGAGAAGCAGGTAGCACTGACACACGTGGTTTTCTACAAATCAAACAAACAAAACAAAGTGTGTTAATTTGTAGAGTGAGAGGTGCTGGAAGGCAGACTGTGTTCCCTCTGAACAGAGCCAGGCCAGCTTTTTCCACTTGTCTTGCCAAGCTAACTGTTTCCTGGCTGTAAGCTTGCTTCATATGGATCCTCGTTTAAGTTTCTGGCATGAAAGCACATTAGTACATTCCCCAAAATGTCTAATCCTGTTGCATAGAGCCAGAAATCTATAGTTCTTTTCAGAATTTTGCTCCTTTGAGTGTAACAGAACATTTCCGAGAAAGCTTCTAAGTTGTCACATGACTCTAAAATCTTGGTAGGAGTAAAATAGTTGTGCATCCTTCTAGAAGTACCACAGTGCTTCAGGCTGAGAGCCTCCTGTAGACAAACATTTCTCTCTTACTCAGACCAAAGACTGATTCTGAAAGTGATTGAACATTTGAGAGAAGCTCCAAAATATTTCCAAGATTTTTTTTTTTTTTTTTTCCTTTCTTTCTTTTTTCCAAACCTTGCTCAGTGACATACATGTGGGTGGCAAGGCGGGTGCAATATGCCGAGGCAGGACTGTGCAACTGCACTTCAGATATACTAGCCAAAGACCCTAGTTGATTTCTAGTGATTATCAGTTGTATGATTTATATGATATTATTGTGTCGCTTCTAATTGTCATGTTGTTTTTCTGGAGGGCGATCTGTTTGTACAGTTTGTGTTCTGTGTTATAAATGAGAGGTTCAAGCCAAGTGAGGTTTGCTGCAAAACATTTTGGGAGAGAAAAGCTTCTAGTATTGTTTGTTAACACAAACTTGTCCATGTGCCTTGTCGAATAGCAATACAGCCGATTTGTGTGGGATTATGAAAGAAATACCTCGGTGGCAGAGTCTTGTCGGGCCATTTCTGAATGTTCTCCCAGCAGCACCCAAAGGTCTCCTCCCTCTGTGTGTATAAGCTTTACTCAAACCAAATCCTTTAAAGTTTATCTATTGACTTACAGATGCACTCCTGTTATCGATCCTGACTTACTGTATGCACCACACCAATGTATAATTATGCCAACACACTAAAAGATAAGATACTAAAGATTTGAATACATTTGAATAGTAAATGCAAACTGATGAATGGCTGTTTGTGGTTTGTTCTGTTCTTCCGCTGTCTGTGTCCTTGTGTCTAATGTAACAGTTGTACCCTATATTTCAATATTAAAAACTCAATAATAGTCTTAAAGCTTCTGGATGCGAGAGTCTGGATTAAGGCAGTCACATGTATGAAATCACAAAATGGAAATATTGTCACAACACTAACACTGATATGAAAATCTGACAGAGGCTTGTGTTTGATATTAGATGAATCTTTACACACATACAGTAGGCTCCGAAAGCCTGAGACATCCAGTCAAAGTACTTCTGTTTGCATTTGATGATAACAGCTCAACAAGTTGAAAAACGAGTGAGAACTTGAATCTTTAAAAAAACAAATGTCCATGAGTTTCAGAACGTCTCAGTATTTTTTATGTCCCTATTTTGCTTTAACGACAGCCTGCACTCAGCCTGGCATGGACTCCACATGTCTGAGCAAAACCTGCTAACTTTTATCTCAGAGTGACTTGACATTGTTCCACAAAGCTTATCGGCTTATCGGCACACGGCTTCCTTCAAATGCAACCATAATTATTCAGTGGGGCTGAGGAGGAACATCCGTGACAGTCAGGACTCCCCTGTCTTCTTCTTCTTGGAGTGAATTAATAGATCAATGCAAATGTATATGGGACATGAGAAAGCCAAACAAAAAGTTTAACTAGTTTATAATATCTTTTTCATTTTATTATGCTTATTTGTCAAAGTATATTCCAATTATAATAAAGGAGTGGAGAAAAAGCAGTATACACTTATTTAATCCTACCCCTTCTCCACAACACAGTCATTAATAATAATCAATGATAACTCATTTACAATTTGATATACTATGTACAGTTAATATATAATATATCTAGATATATACATGTGCTGAACGCAGGTAAATAAAAATACTTAGATGTGCACACACGTGTCAAAGCGTTGAGGTGTGTTTGGGCTCTTTATCCTGCTGCAGTGTGAATCCTTCTCCACGAAGGTACAACCCAGAGGGTGTAGCATGTCTCTGAGGAGTGGAGGGGTACCTGTCCTCGGTCAGGGTGGAGTCAGTTCTGCAAATTGTGTATCTGATGTCGTGGTCACTTGGGCTCTGACTGATCCTGTTCTGGATACAACTGCTCCAGCTGCTCTGCACCATTGTACTGTTACAGACACAAACCACTTATGAACCTTCAGTCTAGCCATGATTTGACACTGAGAAGGACCGTTTGACTTCTGACACCTTCACTTGCTTTCTGAAATCGTCAAACTCCAGTGAAGTACTGGCAGTGTATTATTGACTGTATCTGATGATATATTCTCTAGATATTGACAAATAGAACCACTCCTGCCACTGATCATACATTACTTCTAATGTAGTAATACATGCATAGTTTATTTTACGTGATACATTGTAAATGAATATTAGAATATATAACCAGTATACTATAAAAGTTTACATTAATTATATTTTTTATATATTCTTGAAGCAAAGCCACAATATATAGGCACGTTTTGTCAAATACATGTGGACTCCTTTATGTATTAAAATGTTTGAGATTATACATGACTAAAGCACAATATGACCTGATGTGATAAGGGACGTCAGAGTCATGACTTGGTTACTGGATAGTTAGTTCCTGTCTTCCTGTAGTGTTTTTACTGCTTTTGCTTCCTGATTTCACTAGTTACTCTGGTTTTATCCTTTGCTTTGTTTGTTTTTAATCTTGATGCTCTGATTTAGTTGTCTGCCTTTAGTTGCTCATATTTTGGATTTGGGATTTTTCATTAAAGCTTGCTTATAGGTTTCAACCTGTCTGGCCCTGTTTCTGCATTTTTGTCCTTTCTGCTTTTCAAACTTCAACACACATGGCTGTCAGCCCTACTTTATTACCAAATCAGGCCCTGTTGCTGTTGATGTGACTCTACAGTAGTTATACGGTTTTCATGTTCCCAGTTTTGTGCTTAACTGTAAAGCATATCTAAAAAAAAAAAAAAAAAAGAAGAAGAAGAAAGAAGAAGAAATGTGTGTATAATCAAATGGCCACACAGCAGCAGACCTGAGGTCAGACACTATCTCAATAGTTCCTGATGCAGTCAAACTGAAGAAGTGAAGTCAAGCATTGTTCACCTGAAATGTGAAGAAAGACTAGATTTAGTCACCCCTACTTACATCCAATGATTTTTAAGATTAAGATTAAGATCAAGATAGACTTTATTTATCCCACAAAGGGGAAATTCACTTGTGACAACAGCTGGAGATGTGCAGGGAAAAGAATCCGACAAATATGCACAAAGTGAAATAATAAGTAAATGAATAGGAAAAACAATAAGATATTTACAAAAATCAAACCAGAGAGTGGAAAGTAATTGCTCAGGCAGTGCTTGAGTGAAACAGTGTGACGGCTGTGGGGATGAATGATCTGTGGTGGCTCCTTCTCACACACTGGGTGTCAGAGTCTGCAGCTGACAGAGCTGCTGCAGGCCTCCACAGTCTGCTGCAGGGCTGAGAGCTGCTGTCCAGGATTGATGTCAGCCTGGCTAACATCCTCCTCCTGCCCACCACCTCTGTGGAGTCCAGCAGACAGTCCAGGACAGGGCTGGCCCTCCTGACCAGTTTTCTCAGAGAACTGTCAACAGTCCCTCCGGCAGATCAATAACCAGTGGTTTGAACGGGTCTGACATCATCAGAGCGGGTCTGTCTTTACATGGAGGCTGTACAGTGCATAAGCAGCAGCGTGTTACTTTCTGTTCAGGCTGTTAATGGAAGTACTGGATCACACTGCAGTGGTGCACGACCCCACACCACCTGAACATGCTGTTTGAGTGAAGGGGGGTCATGGTAGGATACACAGTGCATCCTCTTTCTATCCCAACATAAAAATGTGAGGCCTCCAGACAGTTTTTTGTATGAGACTACTAGGCTATGTACTGAAAAACTGTCCCACAGTACCTGAACTCACCCCCATAGGATGCAGCGTCATGTCCATCAGTGCAGAGACAACAGGCCACACGCTGGCTGTATCAGAAGTGTCCACTAGGTGTCGCCCTCGACGCGACTCTCTCCTCTGTGCTCTCTCTGTCCCTCTCACTGGACCATGTCAGCCCTCCTCTCCTGTGTTTCTAGGAACATGAAGTTTTGAAGAAAACTAGTGAGTCACCTCTCAAGCTGACGGAGTGGATTTACAGCCCTCATTACGCTGTAGGTGTCGGCTGCGGCGCTTATACAAACCCTATAGATATGTGTGGCGCAGAGAAAGCAAAGGGATCAGGGCGTCACTGGGCTGAGCGCTCATGCACGGAGCAGAACAAAGATCCCACTGTGGGTCTGACTCCAGGAGGACTCGGGCTTCAGGTCAGAGTGGGACCATCTGAACCACAGGGAAGTAGCTCCCGGGGTGGTTCTGCTGCAACAAACACGGCTCTGATGTTGCACAAGCCTAAATAACAATTGTCTTTATTTATGAGGGAGAGTATCCACTGTTTATTACACTGAACAACACAGTAAACATAAAACATAAAAACACTGACATATCCCATTATACTGCCGAATTCTTAGTGGTTTTGTTGTCATTCTGTTTGTGTAATAATAATAATAATAATAATAATAATAATAATAATAATAATAATAATAATAATAACGGGAACCCTTTTATGAAGAGATTATTTAGCTGCACAGTTGAATGTAATGTAGTAAATGTGTTTGTGTCCTGTTATTCCTCTCACCTCAGCCGTGCCCAAACATTCCCACAGCTGTTTCCCCAACATTTCGATTTCCCAGTATTGAGAAACAACACATGTAACATTGCCGCGCTCCGATTGGCTGCGGCCCGTCTCTAGCTCAGCCACGGGCCAATGGGGAGGCGGGCTTGTTTGTGTGCGGCCGCTGCGCTGCTTATAAAGCGGCGGCAATGAGGGATGAGAGGAAAAACAGTCACCCCGACTAAACCAAAGAGCCGTCCTCACACCTGACCTCCCCCCCTCCTCTCTCCCCGTCCCCGCTGCTGTGAGTGCGTCCGCCGACGAGGGGACAACTGGGAAGGACAGATCCGACTGAGGCTCCATCGTCCCCGGATCCACAGGCTCAGGTAGGCTGCTCCTCTGTCCGCACCAAGGATGCTCTGACTCACCGCCGGAGGGGAGGCGGACTCACACTGCTGGCGCGTCTCACAGGAGGGAATCACCGTCTCTCAGGGACAGTGTCTCTCTCAGGGACAGTGTCTCTAAGGGACACAGTGTCAGTTTCCTCTCCGTGTGTCTTTTCTTTGTTTGTCGAATGGGCTGCGGAGAGGAAACAGTGGAGCTGCAACAGCCTGCGACACTGTCTCCAACTTTTAGCTTCCAGTGTTTAATGTAACGGGGCCGTGTTCTCTCCTTCTGATCACTGCGTTATTTATTCACATTTACCACAGAAAACACACACACACACACACGCACAAACACACAGGTGACATCAGATGACCTGGCTCGTCATAGTTTCTTGTCATTGTCATCATCTCTCCCTCCGTGTCTCTGTGTGTGGCGGAGGCTCGGTGACGACACTGAGCCTCAGCGCTGGAAGAAAGTTGAGATCTGATTTTCTCACAGGAGAATTGTCTCAAACTCACAGACAGACAGACAGACAGACAGACAGACAGACAGACTGTGGCAGGACGCCTCTGCTTGTAGTTAAGTGTCTTTGTGTGAGCAGGCTGATGGAGCTGACTCTCTGCACTGTTGTTGATACCGAACAGCTGAGCGCCTCCTGCGATGCCCGTCAACGCGCTGACGATCAATCCGGATCATTCCGGGAGGTAACTTCAAGATAAAAGCATGACCACTAGTGCAGACAGCAGCGTTCAGTTTCAGGACCTTTGTTCGATTTGTTCTTAGTTATGTATCAGGTGCATTAAAAGAACAGTTCCACACAGTTAGTTTCTTTCATTATCTACTCAACCTGATGCTGAAAGTTTCATAGTCCGTCCTCAAAAGACTTTTAAAAAAAAAAATTTTTTAAAGTAGATGTAGTTAGTGGATGATTAAAACATAAAAGAAAAACAAATTAAAAAATGAAATGAACTGACTCAGCACAGCTTCTGTGTTGTAATCCAAAAAGCCCTGACTTCCAGAGCTGGTTTGAAAACATGTAATTTACACCCTTTATAAGCCCAAAGCCTTAAAGCACACTTCATCTGAAGTGTTGCATGTCAGGAGCGGCAGTCATGTCTTTTCAGATCAGTTGTAGATCTTCCAGAGACTCAGATTAGTGTTTGTGTTTGGGTGGGTTTTTGTGAAGTCCTCATCTGCTTTGGTTGTTTCTGTGAATGCTCCAGACATTCTTTGTGTACCATGAAGCATCAGCCGACTCTCCATCAGCATCAGCATGGGGGTAAATTGCACATTTTTAGGGGGAACTGTAATCTATTTAATATAGTAGAAAAACCCCTTCATCAATCACATCCATAATGTTTGTTGTAAAAAAATGCATTGATATAGTTTTAAAGCCTTCTGTGCATGTTGTGGCGAAATTCCCACCACTGTTTATATAGGCTGTTTTTCTGTTTAGTGTGGGCTGCCTTATAACGGTCTTGATCGTAAACTTAAAAGTGGGACTGACACAGTGTAGACATTTGCTACAGTCCACACTGGAGTTCGATATTATTCACGATGTCCTGCAAAACAGCAGCATTCCTTAGACTCTAATTGTGAAAGAAGCAGCCGGAACACTGGTGTTGTGTTGTGGGTAGCGCGGCTCTGAGTGGAGCGGAGGGGGCTGGAGATGCAGATTGGGGTTGGAGGGGGGGTATTGTGCGGATGATTCCAGTCCAGTTCAGACCAGTTCCAGCTCTGCTCCTCAGTCACCGCAATATACTTTGTCTTATTATTCGCGCACATCAGATCTGCTGCTGAAACACGGCGCTCAGAACACAAAGGGGGCTCATCATTGTTTTCCTCGCTGTGCTCAGTGCTTTGGGGGGGGGGGGGGCGATGAGTGACACCAAGTTCCTGCTCACACAAAAACACACTAACAAGATGGTGGGACAGTAATATAACGTACGATGAATTTTCCATCATGGATTCAGATCTGGACATTCATGTGGCCGGTGTGTCACACCTGAGAGGGCTTCACGGGTCATCAGACAGAACACAGACTGACACGTCACTGTTTCACTGATTTTTATTTTGGAATTAGTGGAGCAAAAAATAATTCATATAGGACAAAATGTTATTTACACATTTTTATTTGATTGATTCTTTTTTTTCTGTGTTTTTCTTTATGTCCCTATACTGATGTTGAGTTCAGGTGCAGCTCCTCTGCTCAGTGTGTGGATGATGATGGTGTGTGTGTGTGTGTGTCTGTGTGCAGAGGCAGCAGCAGCGCGAGCTTTCACGGCACAACACCGACAGTCTCGCGCCGCGCTGGTTCGAACCGGCTGGAACTCGCGCTGCATTCGCGTGCAGTGGAGTTTCCCTGAAATACACAGTTGTTTTTAACCAAAGTCTCCTTGTCAGCCCCACACAACACTGAAACATTTCCGTTTATCGTTCCACACGAGCAGAGCGAAATCCAGCAGATATACGTGTCCCGTCGATTTTTTTATTTTATTTTTCATTTTTTATCACCAATTCAAGGTTCAAGCAACATTTGGGCAATTTCTTTTTGTTTTATGTGTCAACAAATAACAGATAAAACAAAAAGAACCATCACGTAAAATGTGGGACTCGGTCCTAGCATCACACCCAGTAGCTTCGAGTTGAGTTTTTTATGCAAAAGCTCGACAGAAACAAAGATTTTCTGACAAAAAAAATCTCCCCCCACAGACTCCCCCCACGGGATATGAACGCAACACAAACCTCACGTGTAGCCGCTGCACGAGCTGACAGCCAATAGGAGAAGCCCTCATAAACCCTAAGGCCAATCAAAGATGTCAGGGGGCGGGTTTTCTTTTATTATTATTATTTATAGGAGGGGTTTGAGCAGCTCGAAGTCCTCAGCTGTTTTCTGTTTATGGAGTCTGCCTCCAGGCCGCCTTCATCATCATCAGTAGAACAAAGACACATCCGAGGTCCATCACAGTGGACTCATTCACAACACATTATCCTGAAACCAAGCAGCCCTCATTCACCATCAGTTTGGCTGGTCAAGTATCTATTATACACATGCATGGAATTTATATTCTGGTTTTAAGTTGCTCTCAATTTACACACAGCAGGTAGATAAGGCATACAGCTGGAAATACAGATATGTTAACATAACGCACATGCAAATACAAGTAGGTAAACAAGAATACAGTAGTTCCTGTTAACTACCAGTTAGCATTAGCACCAATATCATCTGATATCCTTCCTTCTGTCTTTTTAATATCCAACCTCAGGAGAAGTCTTAATGTCATGATCATCCTCTCATCACTATCCCCACCGTCTTGTCTTCCAGGCCCCGGCAGCCCCTCCCTCACCTCCAGTCCGGCCAGTGAAGGGCCACCTCTGACCCAGCTGAGATGGCTCCCACCCTCGCCACAGCCTTCTCCCGCCGCTGGTGGATGGCGGTGACGGCAGTCATCGAGAACCTGCTCTTCTCCGCCGTGCTGCTGGGCTGGGGATCCCTGCTCATCATGCTCAAGTCTGAGGGCTTCTACTCCTACCTGTGCCAAGGACCTGGTGAGTCAGCTTCACATGGGTTATCGTATTTAATGAAGGACCGGTGCATTTCAGGACTGCTGAGCAGAATTTGTGAGTGCATCAGTAATGGAAAGTAATGCACTTGCACATGTTTTCTCATTTGTAATTCAGTTTGATTTCAGGAAATATGATTTTATGCAGGTTTACCCTTTACTCCTCTATATTTACCTGCTAAAGCTACGGATAACTTTTAAGATTAAGATTTAGCTTAATAGCTTGTTTTGAAAAAGTCAGTCATAGACCAGTGACAGGACACATACAGCAATGCATTATGGTCCAGAGGTTGTCCACATCTGGTAGCTGGAACATGGGTGCCCATGACATTGGCCTGGACTCTGGGCCAGAGGAGGGTCAGCTATAGTCTTTCTGGCAGCTGACCCCATGCCTGACCTAGATAACAAAATGTACAACACATGCTCATCCGGTCCATGTACCGTGTTGAATGGTGGCACTTGGACCAGAACCAGAGAGGGTCGTCACTGAGAGGGACTCATTTTATGTAGTAACACTGGAATTAAATAACTTAATGTCGCAAAAAGAGAGAAATGGGAACTGTTTCTCAACATCCGAATGGGATGTTAATGACACATGACGCACGGAGCATCTCTGAGCTGCTGAGAGACCAAAAGCTTTCAGATGACTGATTGCAAAACCCCAAGGTTAATTTATGCTGAGTGGGTGTGGTGGAAGTATGAAGATTTAAGGACACGCAGACAAGCTTCATCAGAAAGTGCTCGCAGCCTCGGCCTCTCCACATTCTACGGTTTTCATTGCGTTCACTGCGGTGTTGCGGACTGCAACCGACAGCTGAGAAGCAGCTACCTGCGTATTAGCAAACACACATGATTCTTGTTGATCCAACAGTTTGGTTTTTCTCATGGGAAACGAGTCAGTGTGATCTGGAAACAAGCCTCAAAAGCAGCCATAAGGTCCACATTCATCCCCACATTCATAATGATTGCGCAGGCTGTTTTCTGACTTTGTCTCTTTGATCCTCTGATTGTCGCTCTGTCTGTGTATTCCTCTCTCTGTAAATCCTACAGAGGAGCACTGATGAAAGGCCTGCTGGCTTAATTTTTGCAGATAAAGCCTTTTAACGGTTTTATCTCTCTCGCGCCATCACGTGTCATTTCCATCAGTGGGTCCAGCACGTTCAGTCTCCTGTGAATTAAAACTCTACAGATGTCTGTGAAGGCGGCCTGTTTATCTGATTGGATCAGGTTTCAGCTCAGGTCTCCACATTCTTTTCGCAGCTCTCTGACCTGTTTTAAGTGGCGCTAAATCAACAGTTTCCATGTTTACTTGCCTGAAATCAGGTCAAGAAAGTACGATGTCGGCCTTTTTGTGGTGTCTCTCGCAGTGTTTGTCTATCCTCAGGGCCAAACATGAGCACACATTCGTCGTCCTACTTTGAATGTGTATTGTCTGCATTAATTATTACATATAAATTACATGTAATCTTTGACAAACTGTCGGCCCTTCTTACTACTCAAAGCGGAGTAGTAAGTAGAGATAGATAGCCTAGAGATAGTAACACAAAGAGGAGATTTTACATTAAAAAGTCCCACGATTTGAATGAGTTCCACTCGATTTCACTCCCTCACATTAGCTTCAGCTGAACTCAGATGCATTTTTGCACAAAACACTGTAGAGTCTGCCTCTCATCTCAAACATTACAAATTCTCAAGGAAGGGATCTCACCTTGGCCAGTATTCCACAAGAGGAACAAGCACAGCGACTGGAAAACAGCTTCAGCGCTGCTTCTGAAATTGCTCCCCTCATTCGCTGTTCGGTGCTGAAGACAGCTCAACAGTGTGTCCGTTAATAAAAAACCCAAACATGGGAGGCGATGCAGGTCACGCACAATGCGTGCTCATATTTTATGAAGATGACTGAGCATCATTTGTTCCCTACTTTTAAATGCATTGTTGCATTTGGGGTTCTCTGTATGGGGTCTAACAGCACAACAAAAGGGAACACAATTGGATGAATGATTAAGGTCCACGTTGCCTTAATTCAGCATCACAGTGAGGGCGAACGTGTCAGGCAGAGGGGTGAGAAATGAGAAAGAAACCAACAAAAAGAGGTTGTTCCACTGCGTCCATTGTCGACACTCCTCTTAAAGGTGTGTTGTGTTACGATGTCGGCAGTGGAGAGTGCAGTTAACACATCACTTCTGGTGTGAATATCAGTGTGCAAACCCCTGCGTTCGCTACGTTTCTCCGCTCAACCGGACGCTCGCCGCAGACGGCTGATAACACACTGAGTCAGAGATGAGACAGCGTTCAGGCTTCGCGCCGGTCCAACTGCAGTGGTTCCACGTATCGTACAGATGCTCCAGCGCTTGCCTTAGGAAAAAGAGCCGCAGCAGATCAGGCTCATGAAGTTGCCTGTTATCACATGGGGGAGGGGGGAAGCGAGAGAGGTGTGCAGGAGACATTATACACTAAGTCACACCCTGGATTAGGCCTGTTCATCCTGCATGGTCACGCTGTCTGTGTCGGCTGCATGTTTAATTAGCGCGTGTATCAAGAATACCATACCTCCCCCTTAAAGGTCACAGTTTTCTATTCCTGCGCCGCGGCTCTGTTGAACAGGGCACACTCCTCGTCGTGTTAGTGAAACTCCTGTTGTTGTTCGTCAGCTCAGAGCAGCCTGCTCCCCCACACTCAGGTTGCAGTGGCTCTGAGGGTGTGAAGAGTGCGCGCTGTGTTCCTGTGTCACACAGTGGATAAACAAAGAAAGAGAGAAAACACAGTTCCCTTGTATAACTCACCGGCCGGTCTCACCTCCTCCCGGCTCTCTTTTTTTGTCACGACGCGACCTTCTGTGGCTTAGACCAAACGTGTGTTGTGACAGTTTGCAGTCCGGGTGAACAGAATGTACGCCACCACTAAACATAAACAGGATGTGAAATCATTCCTTTGTGTGTCTTCTTGTATGTTTCTTGTTAAACATTACCATCACTTGACCCTATCAGCTTTAAACAGTAATGAGTGTATCCTTATGTAATCAGCCTTTAATCATCTGACAGATCAGTGCCTGCTAATCATTTGTTGAGATGGCTACTGTGTATTCCACCTCACATCCTTTGTGATAGTCGGCGTACACTGGCGATCAGGTAGAGGAAACAAAGCTGTTTGTTCACCCTAGCAATCATTAAACCAACTAACTCTGCAAGAGGCGCGTCCTTGACATCCACTTTACGTACTGGAGATATTTTAGAAGAGAGTCGTACAAAAAAACAAAGAAAGTGTGGCGATAAATGTACATGACATGGTGAGGCGAGCAGGTACACGTGAGTTCAGGATGAGGAGTTTCTCACAGATGATCAAGTCAGCCTTTTAAACCCTTTTAAACCCTTTTGTGCCTGTGTGTGTGTGTGTGTGTGTGTGTGTAGTCCGGGCTCTTCTCTTATTGTTTGCTCTGGCCATCTGATTAGTCAGCAGCTGAGGCCGTTGGGGGACAGATGCTGCTCTCATCTGCGAGTCCAACAGTCAGCACTTAAAGCTCCAATACACCTCAAAGCATGTCGAGCACTTAATCTCCATATTGACGGAAAAGGTGTGATCACGAGGGGCCCTCCAACGCTGATAAAGAAGCACATATCTGGAGTTTTAAGCTCTGCCATTCTGTCGCCTTGATCCAGACTAAAATAGTTATTATTAACGCAAAAATAATTAGCATCAGCTTTACTGGTCAGGAATTTTACTTTTCCGGGGTTTTTTTGGTGCTGTCAATGTTACATGCGGTTCCAGTAGAGCTAGAGATTGTAAAAGTAGAAATACAGCTAAGATTAGGGACAGTAAAGCTGGACAGTTGTCATAGATTTATAGATCAGAATCCTGTAAACATCTGCAAAGACAACAGAGCAAAACCCCAGTTGCTGAGGAAGATTGTGTAACATGCCCGAAAGCTCCGAACCATCTACTAAATGGACTGTGTGAGCAGATTGTTTTGTTGGTTCACATTCTATATATCGTATATACCTATACATGATCCATAATGAGTGTACGTGAATGTCTGTGAGCAGCACAGCTCTGCACCCTCGTGTGAAACCTCACTGGTCCTGTCTGTCTGCAGCGGCTTTGTTTTGCTGCTCGGCTGTCCCCACGTCTCTCTCAGTGAATCTGTGCAACACTGCATTAAGACATCGCCGCAGTCATCAGGTGTTCATCAAGCCAAATTAACTTTGACCTACTCATACGCCGCACTAGGATGCAATTAATGGTGACATAGAAGCTTCCTGGTCTTCTAAATACCCCCCCTCAGTCCGGAGACCAGCCTCAGCACCTCCTCCCTTTATCCTTAAGCCACAAGCTGCCTCAGCAGAGGTAGAAATCAACACCTCACACGGCTTAAACAACAAGCAGATCTTCAGTTGTGTTTATCAGACCCGGCTGAGACTCTAGCTGCTGCTGACAACTTGCCCTCAGGGCTCCGACGAGGAAAACACTCTGATGACTAAGTCCTTTATAGCTCCCTCCCTCCCTCCTCCAGACATGTGAAATGTGGTAACTGCTGAGTCTGTCTCTATTGTTTTCCTGGCAGCTGATCAAAAACAAAGTCAAGGTGAAGAGTTGTTTTCCTCTGTCGGCCGTCCTCTTGTCCCCTGTCCGTCCGTCTGTTGATACCAGAAGCGTTTCACCACAGGCAACGGTCTGATAGAGCAGATAGACAGAAATAGAGTGCACATGAACTCAGTGGACTGTGTTTACCAGTGATTCAGGAGAGCGAGCCAGCATCTGTCCCTGCTGCACAGAGTTCCCCTCCGCCTTGCATGGGTGCCGCTCGGACTATTTCTGGCACCTGTTTACCATGTATTGTGTTGTTTTCCTTCTCGGTGTATTTACTTGACCTTTAATGAGTCTCCTGGCTTCTCGATCAGCAGCTCAAACCCTGAGAGAGAGGGAGCGGTGGAAGGGGGAAGCTCAGACTTCAAAGAGCAACATTAGGAATTGCACTCCCTTTCAAAACAGAGGCCGTTATTTCAGATCATGCCAGATACTCTTATCAAGTCAGCAGGTTTCCATAATGGTAGTTTCAGGAACAGGGAAAGTAACGATGGTTTGTGCACACATCCAAAGGTCGGATTCTGATGTTTGATGCACTTATTACCGCGAAAGTTGCAGTCCACTCAAAAATGAAAATTCAGTCATTGCCAGCTCGGCCCCATGCCAATGGAAAGTCAGGTGAAGTTCTATAATGCACAAAACATTGCCGGACCTTCACAGCAGAACAGCTCAGCAGCAGTCTCAGCTGAAGCAGATGGGGACTTGTTTCAAAACGTATACAAGACTCCATACAGTGTGTCTGACACAATCCAAGTCCAAACCTCGTACAATGTTATTTGAAGCCTTTTCCGGGACAAACCTTGCTGTATCTGTTAGGCAAAACGTGTCAGCACCTTCTGAAGTGGGTGAAGAAAGTCGACCACGTGTCAAGGGTGTAAATAACTATGCTGTGGTCTTCTGACCTACGTGCTAAAAACGACAACCATAAAACGCCAACACTGCAGTACAGTAGCTCAGAAATGTATGTTGGTACGGTATGTAAGAAAACTCACATAGTTACAGTCCACCTTTGGGTATAGAGCTCGGCGGACAGGTTGGTCACCTGAAGTGTGTTGAGGACAGAATGACATGCAGTCTTTCCAACTCCACTCCCATTTTTTCTCCAGAGAACAGCTCCAGCCTTAACTTCTCCAAAGCCAACGAAACCAGCACGTCTGAGGAGTACCTGGAGATGAACGGCTGGACCATCTGCAAGGACCAGGACGAGATGCTGAACCTGGCTTTCACCGTGGGCTCCTTCCTGCTGTCGGCCATTACCCTGCCCATGGGCATCGTCATGGACAAATACGGGCCACGGAAGCTACGGCTTCTGGGCAGGTGAGGCCTGAGAAGAAAATCCACCTTCCCACGTTGTCACATGGTGTCCGAATGGCCTGCTTGGTTTACTTATTGCCTTTCTGCTGTGTGTTCCCAGCGCCTGCTTTGCCTTCTCCTGCCTGCTCATCGCCTACGGTGCCAGTGACCCCAACAGTGAGTATCCCTACTCGTGTCATCTCACATGCAGTACGTGGCTTTAGCAGCAAGGGCCACATGCATCACACACCGCTCTCTATCATGTTGCTTTTGTAGGTCAGCCATATTGCACAGCAAACAGGTCACATGTATCGATGCAGCAGTGACACTTTAATCGATCACTTGGGATGTGCTGGCGTTACCTCATGTCATCAGAACTAACAGCATCTGTCTGTGAATCCCCTCTCCCTTCTCCAACAGATCTGTCCATCCTGATCTTCTTCGCCCTGGCGCTGAATGGGTTCGGAGGCATGTGCATGACCTTCACTTCCCTGACGGTGAGTAGGAGAGCGTGACCACATTTACCGCGCTCTCATTTTCACGTTAAAGCTGGTCAATCGCATTGGAAATGGCTGTCGTGTGGATTTGCCCTTTGCCTCGAGATCAACTTGAACTCAGACACGCATTGTACACTGTTGACCGATGGCAAACAGTCCCGACTGTACTGACGACTGAGGCAGGCAAACAGAGGACCGGGTCGACCATGGATGGAAGAAGCATAAATGAGCTGTGTCCAACCACCTAACCACGCAAATCATGTACTAAAAAACATGTCATATATATTCGCTTAAGCATTTTCATGCATTGCCCTCCTAAGCAGCAGACATATTATGCCTGGCTACTGACATCATGTGACAGCTCGCTAGCATGTTAGTGGTTAGCTGAGCGGCCACAGTAACTCCCAAACAGGACCTGCAGCTGGTTAGCCTGCTGCCTCTTTAAGCTCCTTCACACCAGTCTTGCAAGAAAGCGCAGGCACAATTATTGGCACCACTTTCTCAGAAGACCGACACTAAAATGCTGTTCATCCAGCAGCGGATGACTGAGAGACATATTCTTTATTACAATATCAGTATCAGCAAACCAGACTGCAGAGATTTAATATGTGGGGAAATGAAATGAGGAGGAGCGGATGTGGAGAAAGAGATGAAGCCGGAGAGGCAGGAGAGTGGACTGGGGGAAGTGATGGCATCAGACACTGATGGAGAGAGGATAAAACGTGAGGGATCAGCGGATGGAGAGAGGGATGAACAGAGAGACAGACGCGTCAGAGAGGAGGACAGCCTGAGAGGATGGAAGAGGACACAGGGGGAGATGTCTGAGCAGAGGGAGGAAGGGATGAGCAGTGATGTGTGGACTTCAGAGGGAGGGAGGGAGGGAGTGGATAAGGAAAGCCAGTGGTCAGGATGATCTCATCAAAAAGTGCTGCATCACAGGAGAGTCCACGTGAGAGGGAGACAGAAGATGAGAGTGGTTCAAAGAGAGCGAGTCTGCATTGGTAATCTATTATTCACTCCTGTACTGCCGCGCTGGCTAGTAGCCAAAAAAAGACCTCTACTCATTTTTATTTCATCCGCACGGGTCACTAATGTGTGTGTGCGTGTTGTTGAGCGTGCATGTCTACAGATGTGCGATTGTTCTAACCGCACAACAGAGTGTGTTATAAAAGTGAGAGGACATTTTTAGGGTCTGTTTTAAAAAAGAAAAAACAGAGAGCAGTTCTGATCTTTACTGTCCAATAAACACATCGACATTGGATTGTTCAGTTTCTAGTTTGTTACTGAGTGGTTTATTTTGCGACAGTGTCACTTGCTGCCTGAACAGTCTGTTGCTTTATCACAAAACACACCGACAGGCTGTCGCTGAGGAGACAAACAGGAAGCAGCGACAGGGGAACTGAGCGTGTGTCTCTCCACCCATGCTTCAGTGTTTCCTATTCAGGCTGCCGACTGGGACCCTGACTGACACACACACACACACAGAAGTTGCTTAGCTGGTTTCATCCCCCCCAACCCCCCCAGTCTTTAGTCTCAGCCTGGTTGTTTTTATCCTCTCAAGTTTCAGCTGCTCTCCTTCAGCAAGGCTGGACCTGCACGATACTGTATGGTACTGTATGTCAGCAGTGTGTGTTTGCGTATGTGTGTGTGGTTGTTTTAGCTGTGGAGGGCCTCTAACTGACAGTATGCTCTCTGCAGGCCTCAACAAATGTTTCGTTTGTACAACTGCCTCAGTATGTGTGTGTGTGTGTGTGTTTCAAAGCATCTGCAGGGTCTGTGTGTGCAGAAATACATCGCGAGGTCGAGTAAGCGTCTGTAACGGTTATTTCTCATGGCTGCGAGGCTCTTGAAACACCTCAGGTCAGGGTGCGATTTTGTCAATTGGGAGTAGAACCAGAGATTTCTTTCACCCTCTCTTGCTAAATCTGAAGAGCTTGACGTGGAGTGTTTGCCTCCCTCTCGTCTTCTTCTGTTATTTCTACTCTTTATCTACCACTGCTTGACGTCCTCATTCTCCTGTGGACACACGGTCAGCAGCACTCAGTGTCCCGGAGCTGGAAAACAGGGAGGGAATCTGACGAGAGGAGGAGGAGGAGGAGGAGGAGGAGGCGTTTAATACCCTCTCTGCTCTTCTGTGCTTGTAAACAGCTTCATGTTACACAGAATCTCTCTGAGTGTTCCCAGACAGACCCCCTCTACATACATAGTGTACATCCACACCCACACCCACACACACACACACACACACACACTTGGAGCCCCTCCCCCTCCTGTTTTCCGTCTGGTTCGTGGCACGTGTTTGAGCCCCCTCTGTTTTGCTGGTGTTTGGCCTCCTTGTCTGCCCTGATCTACTTTCTGTCGGATGCCCTCTCATGTGTATTTCCTGTATTCCCAATCCCTTCGCTTTCTGTGTCACCGGACCATCTGGGAAAACTGTTACAGGCTCGCTGATCACTCGACTGATTCCCTGACCGAACAGGCTGAACTGTTGCTGAGATGCTATGAGGCAGATGTTATGGCAGGGTGAGATGCAGGAAGTACAGTATATGCTCTGTCTGTTACACGTGACCACACGAGACAAAGGGAATGGAGATGGAGTGGGGGCGGCTAAATGAACGCGAAAGGTCAAGAGTTGCTCAGTAATTTGAGATCCGAGCCAGCTAGACAGTCGCTGTTGTTGCGCCCGTGTGGATGTGGCTTTATGTTCCAGGTGCTGGTTGGATCTAGGTTTTAGGGTCGCCTCTGCAGCTGAAACGGCTGTAAATCCTTTCCAGACACAGAGGGGTCTTAACATCTCCACCCTTCTGTTAACTTATTTCTAGTGGAAACATTCGTAATATACATATATTTATAGTTTTTGGCATGGGGGTCGGCTTGTTCCAACACAAAACATATCAAGCTTGGCATTAAAACACATCCTGATAGGAGGGGGATAACGATGACGTCAGGCCGATGGAGGTATGCAGTCTGCTGTTCGTCAGCTGGTGTTTGTTAATCTTCCGGCCCACTTGGCTGCTCTTTATGATGGATGGAGTCCTATCTTGTGCATCAGGACAGGACCGGTCGGAGCTGGTTCCCAATGGTCAGGCAGCTGAAGTTTCCACTTGCCGAAGCAAAGCCTCTTCCTCCTTTCATTTCTCTGTTCTCTAGTCTCAAACAGCTCTGTCCGGCTTCCTCCTTCCCCCCCCCTCACCGCCTGACTTCAGGCTCAGCATGTTTTCTCCTCCCCTAGGCCTCTTTGTCACACCAGTTTCTGCCTTTTCCATTTCCATTTTCAACACTCAGCACGCACCGACTTACTCAGAGTGAGTGACAACATATGTGCGGACGTGCCGGATGAGCCAATAAGTTCTCAGTGAGCAGAGAAACAGTTAATTAAGCCAGAATCAGCACATCACATACTTATTGTGCATGAGTGGGTTGAATGGTGCTCAGCGTACACAGCATTAATCTTCTTTGTCTGCACTGATAACGTTCATTACACCCAAACAAGATCATTTCACAGCCAAACAGGTTTGTGTTACCGTGTCAGAAAGGGTCCACAGCCATGCTAACAGCTGTGTGTGGTTGCACTGAGGCACCAGTGTTGTAAAAGTACCCAAAAGGCACACTGGAGTAAAATTAAAGATATCATGTTAAAATATTAATTTGGTAAATGTAAAACTCAACCATATGAATGGCACATGAGTTAAAGTCTAAGGTATCTGATATTATATCTACTTCAGTATCAAAATTGATTTCATGGCTGTAAATGTATAAAAAGTAAATTATAGACATATTTAAATGTATGTACTGTATACTCTGGGTGGACCAATTATCAGGTCCAATATTTGGCATTTTTCTAATTACTGGAATATTATTTTTCAGTGGATTGCTGTCTGATATCTGATTCAATACATCCATTTAAAATGTGCCACTTTGGCCAAAAAGCAGCATGTTATCTGCAAAGTTACTAGTAACTTACTTTATTAAGTAATTGTAGTGGAAAGTAAAAAGTCCAACAACATATATTTGACTACAAAATGTTGAGGAATGGAATTGTAACGTAGTAGAAAATGGAAAGACTGCAGCAAAGTACAGATACCTTAAAATTGTAATGAAGAGTACTTGATTAAATGTACTTATTCCACCGCTGCCAGGCACAGTGGTGCCTTTGAGCTAAATGTGTAAATGTGTCAACATGTTAACGTGCTCATAATGAGAATGGTAACACACTAATGTTAAGCAACCGTCACGGTCTTAGTTTAGCGTGGTATGGATGTTAGCGTGGTCGTGTGCCGGTCAGCAGGTGGGGTTAAATAAGTTCATTCAGTTTAACCTCCCTCTCTGCTGTCTGTGAAGCCCTGGCTGTTCTTTTAGTGGCAAATCCCGGGACATTTAAGAGCACTTACATTGTTCCAGGACATTGTGGCAGTGTTCCAGGAGCTCTTTTTTTAGACGGCCAAGAGGAACATTTTCAAAGAGGACTTGTGTTTGATTCATCAGCATAACCCATACTAAAGAGATTTAGACAGTTTTGCATTTCTTCTTGTTTGGTTCAGTTAAGACCTCCTGCACCCGTTCAACCTAACCCATATACCAGAACGAGATGTCATGCTGAGTCATGACAAACAGCGGCGCTTGTGTGAAACACTGAGTTACCTGGATACTGCTCAAACAAAACCCTGAAATGAAACCACTTACTGATGAACACGAGAAAAAAAAAAGAAAAAAAAAAGCTGCACCTGCCTCTAACCGAACACGGACCACCAAACCCTGATCTCTTATCTGCAGGTGACTGCTCTCTGAAGCTAAAATAGACCCTCTGTCCAAACACTGAGCCCATCCTCGTGTGTGTCCTGCCACTGTCTGCATGGATACACTGTGACCACAGCGGTAACAAAAGAGCTATTGAGGAAAGAAGCAACAACAAAGTAGATGGTGGGTGTTATTATTTTAAAGAGGTACGACTGCTCTCCGTCTGTTCTTTCACTGCTTCCTCTGGAGATGAAGGCAGCGATTCTTACTTTTGTAAAGTAAGCACGATCAGGAGACCAGTGGAAGCAGTGAGGAGATCAGTAAAGCCTGTTAAATGAGGGGACAAGGGGAACAAACACTGGGGATGCCTCTGATTAGGAACTCTGACTTGACTTCCTTTGTAGCAACAGTCACCAGCCTGACATCTTTGATTTATAGTTAAAAAAAAAAAAAGAAAAAGAAAAAAAAAGTTCTTATAACACCTGGACGTATTGCCTTGAAATTTTAGGGCACATTTATGTAAACCTCAAGTTTGTGTTAATTAGCGCTAATTTAGCAAATGCTAACACACTAAGCTAAGTTGGTTTTGATGGCATACAGTCCTAAACATCAGCATGTTAGCATGCAGCATAGCATTTAGTTTATAGCAACGCTGTGCTTAACGCTACAACGGCTTTCATGTTTTGTTGATTCTGGCTAATAATTTTGACTTATCCAATGTGAACAAGTTGACATGCATTAAGAATATTTACTGTATAATGTCTATAGCAACATAGTCAGTCCTCTTTCTGGTGATCTTGTTTGCTAAAGTAGGTCACACAGAGGCGACAGTATCACATTGAGACTGTTTGACGAACAGTTAAAAGGAGAATTCAGCAACTTTATAATGGGATTCATGAGCATAAGAAAGTTTGATTCATACCCAGAAAATATTTGTGTGTATTTGTTGTGTGATTGCAACGCTTGTTTTCATGGCAGGAACAATCATCCTGCCTGTTCCCGTGTGACTGTGTACAGTTATTCCTTGCTTGTTGTGTGTGTTTTAGCGGCTGAAGCCACAGTGCAGACTCTTTGTCCTCTGCCGTTAAACGGCCACAAAGCTCACCTGCCTTGCTTGACAGATGTGTTATTGACTCCTGCTACAAAAACACTGTTATCTGCTCCTCCTCAAGCCTGACAGCCACTCCTCCCATCAACGCACTCTTTCTGAATCTGTCCTCCCGCTGAGCTCACTAAATCCTACTTCTGCTTTCATGATTAGCAGACAGACCGCTGTATGTCATGTTTTTTTGAAAAGAGTGGTGTCAGCAGCTGACTGTGACTCAGATCTAGTGTGACATGCTCACTTTATCAGGCTGGTGCTCGGCATCACAAGGGCCAGACGTGTTTTTTACTCTTGTTTGGGCATGTTGCTGCGCTCACAGTCGCTTTAAGGCTTGACACGGCTCCCTTCGCTCACGTGACTGAGCTGTTTTCTCTCCCACTCGCACGTGTGCTCTCAGAAGTTACCACCAGTGACAGCAGTGCTGCTACCAAATAAACCTGATCGCGGGTGCATAAGTAGAAGAGACACCGTGGAGGTGAATGACAGAGAGGTTAGGGACCGACCTACCCGCACTGCAGCAGCCTTATTCCTTCGTGTCTGCGCAGAATATCCTGAATCTAGATGGGAAATAAGCCATTTGAACCAGTTTCCAAGTCACTTTCCAAGTAGGAAAACTATTTGAGTTATGCACGCCAATATATTTAACAAGCTGATTCTGAATTGTTATAGTGGTACAACTTGTTTTATCACCCATGGTCTCAAGTGATGACACTTTCATCAGTGTCGTTGGACACTGGACACGCTTGGAAATGAATGAAATCTGTTGGTGTGGAGTTAAAAAGAAGTCAGTTTAGTCCAGATCTCTGTAGTCCAGTCCTCTGTAGTCCAGACCTCTGTAGTCCAGACCTCTGTAGTCCAGACCTCTGTAGTCCAGTCCTCTGTAGTCCAGATCTCTGTAGTCCAGTCCTCTGTAGTCCAGACCTCTGTAGTCCAGTCCTCTGTAGTCCAGACCTCTGTAGTCCAGTCCTCTGTAGTCCAGTCCTCTGTAGTCCAGACCTCTGTAGTCCAGACCTCTGTAGTCCAGTCCTCTGTAGTCCAGTCCTCTGTAGTCCAGTCCTCTGTAGTCCAGACCTCACCTCTGCTTGAACGTCTTGGGTTTACATTACCTGCCACTAGCGTAACATGCACTAATCTCCGACTCAATTGTGGCTGACTGATTCTCATTGTGGGCAATAGAGCTGTCAGATTTTGACGAGCGTGACAACAAAGTCAAAATCTTGTCTTCTTGCAAGATGTCCATCATGAGTCAGTGCTGTAGAAGTGCAATGCTCATTCTGTAGAGCACATTTTTGATAACTTAATGGAACGTCTAAAGTGCGCCACCAATTTAGATGTTTTCAAAACCCCTTTTTCTAAACTTTTTTTTCTGTATTTTCCACGAAAAAAAAAGGCAGAACCAGAATGTAAATGTAGCAAAAAAAACCTAAAGACCACATAATTCCTTGAGCCTTACTAAAGAGCAAACCTATTTCTAACATTTTCACTATTAATAGAGCTCTTGCAAAAGATTAGACGTGAAAAAGGACCCATCATCTTGTGCCAGAGCAACAGGAAGTGCAACGCTGGGGAAATCCGAACCTGTTGACTCTGCATAGCTTACAAGGCCTTTATTCGTCATGACCACATTAAAACCTGCTGAGCTGTACACAGGCTGCGCCGGTCATTTCTTCTACAACAACTGAGCCAAAGGTCGTCCACCTCAGCCCCGGTGTTGTCAGTGGGTCAGCCGTCTCCTCTAAGGTGTCGCGACTGGATACTTCCACTTGAGCGCCGCCGGTGAAGGAAATCTGGGCTCTTGTTAATTTGGATGTCATGGCAGGGGCGCATTCATTTTCGTAGCTCACCTATGGTCCAATTAATGTTGGCAGTGACGTCTGTCTGGGGTGAGGGAGTTCAAGCAGCCGCCTAACAAGCTGCACCCCTGTGGTGAACACAGCAGCTGTATGGACGGACAGATGAGGACAGTGGGAGAGGAATTGCCTATTTCTGACCCACAATGACGTTACAACCTAATGTTTCCCTCCCTGCCCCCCATTATGTTACTAAAGTCCCAGTTTATTCACTGGTCTTGATTTGATGTTACAACTATACACTCTCCACATGGCATAAATGAAACATAAAGCTGACAGAGGTGATAAAACTCTGAGCCACATTGTTTTGCCCTGTTTCTGACTTCTTGAAGTCAAATATTTATCGTTGGAAGTTTCCAAGTTTAGGAACAGCATGTGCTCTTGTCTCGAGCTGAGGGTTGAGTAACCTTTCAGCAAGACCTCACTGTCTGTGCTCCACTTCAAATGCCGGAACACAAACAGGAGCAGACAGCACAGGGCTCGCTGTGAGTCCATGAGGCCTGTCAGCAGTCACTTGTTGTTTGCGGTTTTTACAATGAATATTTAGACTGTAAAAGGTTTTATACGAACATTATGTGTGTTGTGTTTCGGTGAGTGATCTAATCTGTTCTCAACACTGTCTCCACAGCTCCCCAACATGTTTGGAGACCTGAGGTCAACTTTCATCGCTCTGATGATCGGATCCTACGCCTCCTCTGCCGTCACTTTCCCCGGCATCAAGGTAACATTCGATTTGTGCTGTCGGTTACGTCACACCAGCATTGATTCTATCCCTCGTCCCTTCAGTGAGAGGGTGGGATCACAGCGGTACACGTGTGTTCCCTTCAAGATACAAGTTTTAAAGAAGATAAAAGTATGACGGCGTAATGAGTTTTGTTTGTAGTCAGCACCCTACATTACATCTGATGAACTGTCACAGACCAGGGATTTGTGTTTTATGGCAGAGGCGTTGCACAGACAGGGATATTGATTCTCATTGATTGATTGTTGTCTGTTTGGGTGCCTGTAGGTGATCTATGATTTGGGTGCCACCTTCATCAGCATCCTGACGGTCTGGGCCGGCTGCGCCTGCCTCGTCTTCCTCAACTGCTTTGTCAACTGGCCTCTGGAGCCCTTCCCCGGCCCGGAGGACATGGACTACACGTAAGACAGACGCTAATACTCTCGCACACACACAGGCCTGTAAGCCTTTCTGTGGCCTCCAGCTATCGTTGTTAAGCAGCCATTATTATCCTAACCTCAGGTTATACCTTGTGTAAGTGGATTCCACTGGGCCCAGACAGCCTGCATTCTCCACAGAGATCACTGCATTACCGCAAATACACATGTGCAAGCCTGCATTGACATGCGCGCTCACACACTCATGCACGGTAAATCTCTGTGTAATGCAACTGAGGCCGAGTGAGCGTTAAAGACAGGAAAGGCCATAACACCAGATGATCAGCCGGCTTTGCTCTGAGTTATACCTGGATCATTTGTTACCTCCCGTCCTTTTTCTTGTTTCTGCTCCTCTGACTGTCTTCCACCCTCTGTATCTCGCGCCCTTTATCACCTTTCACCATCTCCTGTCTTTCCGCCGTTCCTTCAGGGTGAAGATCAAGTTCAGCTGGCTGGGCTTTGACCACAAGATCACTGGGAAGCAGTTTTACCGACAGGTGACCACCGTGGGGCGCCGCCTCAGTGTCGGCAACTCCATGAAGCAGCAGCACCAGCCACCCAAAGACCTGGCCACGCAGGAGGCCAACAAGCTGTGCCTGTCCACCGTCGACCTGGAGGTGAAGTGCAAGGACAATGTGGAGAGTAAGTCTGACACGAAACACACCCAGCTTAGAAGTTCTGCAACATTAGTGAGGCGTGGACGAAAGAACACGTTGAAACATACCGCTGAGAGAATTTAGTGTCACCGATACGTGAAGATCAGTGCTCCCTGTGCTCAAGTAATCTGGTCCGAAGCAGAGGCGGTCCCGCTCTTTGTCATTTCCCCTCTGCCAACTTATGCATATTCATCCGAGCGTCTCAAGAGTCAGTCCGCTGGTTGAATGAAGCGGGCAGGAGAGGAGAGACGCTCTGCGTGCCAGATTGTCTGGAAGCTCCATGACGGACAAAGACTCCCCACACAGCAGCCAGTCCCACAGTCCTGGGGGAAAGTGATTCCAGCAGTGATACGGACTGCAGTGGGAACTAAGTCACAAAGCTGTTTCTTTTGTATCTGAGATAGATGTTTGTAAGATGATAAGTGTCACAATTAGAACTTGGCACTTTGTTTCTTTGATGGAGTAATTTCAATGCCCGCTGACGATCCCACGTCAAAAGTAATGAACTCTTTCAAACTCTCTCCACTTTTACTCAATAGGCCTACACAAGCCCAAAGTCTTCAAACATATATAAAAAACAGCCTGTCAGTAACTGTTCATTAATAACTTAACTTAATGTTGAATTCAGTCTTGCTCCGTAATACTTGTTTTGACCGCTAAATTTTGAAGAACAATAACACGATGAGCTCAAGCTCCAGTCACAAAGTCTGATGAAAAAAACAGTTCAAAATACTGATCTCCAAAAATATAATTCTTGAGGTTTTTAACTTAAATTTGTGAATTTTTGAGAATGTAAGTGTCCTAAAGTAGCTACAGCCTTGTATGTGTATCTGCTGTATGACAGAAGCATCCCCTCGGCTCTGACGGTCCAGGCCTGACCTACATCTGTGCAAAACAATTAGGCACAAGCGCCCCTTACGCCCCTACGGTATCCCTGAAATGCCCCTTTACCTCTGCCCTACATCCACGCTAAGCTAACCTCTTTTACCCCTGCACCTCCACGCCTCCTCAGACCCTTCTAGCTTCCCTACACCGAGGTCAGGGTCTCCCAGCGGGGGGCGGGGGTTGCTTCCCTCTCAGTCTCTTTGGTACCAAACAGACCGTGGAATAGGATCGGACCCCGCTCTTAGAAAAGCTGCCCAGCAGGTGTGTGCCACACTGGCAGGGAGCCCTAGATAAGCATTATTGAGGTCTGAATGCCAAGCATCAGCCAGTTTGAGAGTGTGTGTGTGTGTGTGTGTGTGTGTGTGTGTGTGTGTGTGTGTGCGTGTGTGTGTGTGTTATTAGTACACTTAGGACATCCATGGTTGGATTCATAACAGCTGGACATGTTTTGTCTGTCAGGAGCTTTAAAGAAGCCGTTTCTCTGTTTCTCAGAACAAATCTTCTGACCTGCCATCTTTCGTGCTAATTCACAAGTGTTAGCATGCCTCACAGGACTGCTAGCATGGCTGCAGATTATCATATTCTGTTCTGACAAGAGGCAGAAAGAAGAGATAGGGAGTCAAACTTACTATAAAAGAAGTTTGGAGTGGTTATGAAGCTGTTTAAGTTAACAAAAAGGTGAGGACCCGGATGCAGGCACAATGAGGCAGGTAGGTAAGAAACAAAAAGCGACAGCAGACAGACACAGGAACGCAGGATGAAAACAGACAAACTGACAAAGAGCTTGGGCAGAAGACAAGACTAAACAAGGGCTAATGAACAAATGACACACACGTGCGCACAGATAAAGATCAGAATACGACAAAGACAGGAAGGGGAACGTAACAAATGACACATCTACAAAACCAAAAAGGAAATTACCAACCAAAACACCAAACCAGGTCAAAAAACAATCAACAACCATCAGTGAAGAGGATTGACTACTTCTATTTATTTCTATCTGGGTTTGATATAAGCCATAAAATTAAAACTCTTTTTCATGTTGGAATTCTTAAGATGAAGCTGGTCTTTAGGCCCCAAAACAAAGCCATCGCCATCATCAAATTGATAAAACAATGAAAGTTCCTTGGAATACCGTAACTACGATGCAACATGTGCTTCTAAAAAGTTATAATACCCCGTAAGCCTGACCTGGTACCAACAAATCCCTCCATTTAGCCTCAGCTGGATACCTGTTGTTCTGGGTAATAAACCCAGCTGCTCCATCTGTGCACTGGCAATTAATTGGTTTGTCCACTGCTTCACCATATGGGTAGTTGTGTCCAATTTCCATTTATATTTCCAACTTTGATTAATGATCAACTTTTCCTGGAGCCCACCTTTCTTTGAATCCCCCTGCACACTTGGCCTCTCATGCAGAATAAGACGTGTTGCCGTGGCACACGAGGGCCGGCGGGAATATGTCGATGACAAGTCTCTCCCCTCCATCTTAACAGCCGACTTATCCTGGAAAGGAAGCACGTCGGTGTAGTTTTCCATCATGAGCAGAGAAGAGGAAAAGAGGCAGAAAATCTTGTGTAGGAACGGACAGGTTCGGGCTTGTTGATGTGGATGAAAGTTCACTGCTGCTGCTTTACCTGCAGACGGTAGATCATTTCTTCAGTGAAAATGAAAATCGTCATGCCAAAATGATCATTCCCACTAATCATGGATCATATTGCAATGTGTGTCAAAATAATCACGGTATGACTCTTAACATATAGTGGGTTGTGCGTTCAGAAACTGTCAGTGGCACAAATGATGTGCAGACAAAGTTTGGCCACAGACTCAGACATGTCAACCACTGATGTATCATCAAACTGATCTGATATGTATTGACCTCCTTTTCTTTCATTTCCTGCAGCTCAGTCCTTCATGAAGAGTATCTTCAGTCCCATCTTTTTGCTGAGCCTCATCACCATGTGTGTGACCCAGCTGCGCCTCATCTTTTACATGGGAGCCATGAACACCATCCTGGAGTCCCTGACGGACGGAGACCTCAGCAAAGGTGTGTGCTGCCGTGAGCTCGGATGGTGCTGTGTGAACGGTTGCTATGTACGTTTAACATCCGACCGCAAACACGTGGTGGCAGTCGAGGTTACCGCTTACTCTCACAACTATATATATCTTTTCTCTCTGCTCTCTCACACCTAACGTTTCTCTGTCGACTAAGCCGTCTTGTTGCCTGTTGTTAACCCAGCTCTGTCTTTCTCTTATCGTTTGTCTTTCTTGCTCTTCCTCTTTTCCTCTCACGTTGGCTTCGTGCTGTTCATTCAGTGGAGACCATGCAAGTGGGTAAGAGACCAAACTAACAAAGATCTAACCACCTACCCTGCTCAGCCATCCTCCTCACCTGTCCGTTCTGTTCTATGTGTGCTTGTATATATGTGGACCACCCTCTAAACTCTCCATACTGTTCATTTCATGTTCAAAACTGTGCAAAAATGTAGCGTGAAAACATGTCAGTAATTGTGTCTGCACTGCTGTCTGTCTCTTAGTGAGCGTCTACACGTCCATCTTTGGCGTGCTCCAGCTTTTGTGCCTGATCACCTCTCCGGTGATTGGCTACGTCATGGACTGGAAGCTCAAAGACTGCGAGGACGAGAATGACAAGTGTGCCAAGAGGTGAGGATGCACATATCACGAGGAGAAGAAGAAAAAGCAAAAAAAAAAAAAAAAAAAGCAAAAGAAACCTGACCCTACTGTATTCTGTTCTTTTCAATTAGGGAACCTGGTCAGCCCCGTCGCCCCAGCAAACAGATCCAGAAGATCACCAACGCCACCAGAGCTTTCATTTTCACCAACCTGCTCCTGGTTGGCTTTGGATTCACTTGTATCGTCCCTAACCTTCCCCTCCAGGTACAGTGTGAAGTGTGCACACACACACACACACGCACACACACGAGAGGCTTTTTGGGGATGCACATTCCCCAGCATGTGCTTGAGAGCCCCAAGCCCCCTCAGTTAACACTGCAGAGAGACTTGTAGAGAGATGTACATGATGTTCAAACAGGGGAGACTCACATGGCAATGCAGCTCCCGGCATTTCTCAGTGCTTTGGTGACACCTACTGGACAAACGACACGAAAGTCATTGCGTGTTATTTACACACTGAATCTCATTTATCAAAGATGAAGGCTAATTCTCAGCAGGGATCTGACCCGGTCCTTAATGATAAATTCATCTTTTCTTCCCCACACTTTCCTCCTCCCCTGCAGATCCTGTCCTTCGTCCTGCACACCATTGTCAGAGGCTTCATCCACTCTGCGGTTGGCGGCCTCTATGCTGCTGTGTGAGTAACGGCATAACAATCATACTGTATGAATCCAATATACCGTAGAATATACCACTTACCATTTGTATCATATGTGACCAAACATATGTGGATACAAACATTACACCCACATGTAAACATCTTCTTTCATGCTTTCCTTTGAAATGTGTTTATTGAGAGTTTTTCCTGTCTGAATCAAGGCTCTAAGGCAGATCTGTTCATCTGGGCTGAACATGGCCCAACCTCCAGCCCTTTGATCATTTTGTTAGTATGCTACTTAGCCCATCCATTGGTTATATTTGTTGTTAAACTCAAATATTCTTAATTCATTATTTTTTTTAATCCAGGCTATTTAAGATGAGAAAAAAATCAAACTGACAAGCTCCTATTAAGGTTACAGTGTACTTTTGTATGAACATTGTTTCTTTTTTAATCATTACAAAAAAAGAAAACTACAACATTAGATCACTGAATACATAAAAGCAAACATGTTTTATGTGTATTAGAGACATATACCAGTCTGCATTTACACAAAACATGGTCAAATACCTGCCCCAATTACAACTGGTTTATTGAAGGATATTGAATTGGGTTCGCCAGGTTTGAAGACCTTATATGGCCACTGTAAATAAGAGCTAATCAAGGAACCTTATTGCTGCAGTTGAAACTTTGCTAAATAGCTAACACTGTTTACTAAAAAATACTAAAAAGAATTAGATGAGAGATGAAATATTGAAAGAATAAGCCTGTGGGGTTTAGTTGTATTGGATTAGATTCAGTTTGAATTGAACCTTACCAACAGTGCCAGGTTAGTAATAACCCATATGACGTCATCACCATATGACACGTTGTTTTTGTCCTGTATAGGTACCCGTCCTCTCAGTTTGGCAGCCTGACAGGCATGCAGTCCCTGATCAGCGCTCTGTTCGCTCTGCTCCAGCAGCCTCTCTTCATGGCCATGGTGGGACCCTTGGATGGAGACCCTCTATGGGTAAGTTGATGGAGCGCGTATAGTAGAAGAAATATTTAATACTAGACCCATGTAGAGCATTTGTGCGATTTTTAGTCAATATGTTGGTCTGGCCTTGTCTTCAGGTGAATGTGGGCCTGCTGGTGCTGAGCATGCTGGGATTCTGCCTTCCCCTGTACCTGCTGTGCCACAGCCGCCACCTCCAGCGCCTCAGAGACGAGCGCGACGAGGATCCCAAGATCTACGTCAAGATCAACGACGGCAGCAAGCCCGAGGCCTTCGTCTAGATGAAGGAGGGAAAGAAAGATGATCTTTTAAAAACCAGAGACGAGCTACACTACACAAAGAGACATACAGAAGAAGAGAGGGCAGGGCAGAGGGGCGAGACCCTTCCATCCCTGACGGTGGAGCACCTCTCTGTTCACACCTCACATTCCCCTGAAACACACCTTCACTCACGCCATTTTACTGCCAATCATATGCCGTCAAACACGACTGCAAGTCACTGTGACGCCCACTTTCACCCTCTATGATACACTGTGAGAAACCTAACACACACGCACACATACCTGCTCAAGCCCCATGGAGAGGTCCCACCACCTCAACCACATCTCGAACCCAGGAGGGGACAGACTACTGGGAGAGACTTTTAATATCTCCCCAAATGATACCTCTTCACCTCTTTTTCCCCTCTTGTTCATTTTTATTTCTCTGGTTTAGTCTCATCCAGAAAACATAGTAGAAGAAGAAGAAGAAGATGCCAGCCAATGAAAAGCAGCACTGAGGAGACGTAAAAGAAATCTCAGTGTCAGCATTTTTTAATCACTTTTAAAGTCCCCTCACAGAAACTGACTGTGGTGTTGAGAACATGTTCAGCACAACCATGACGATCTTTGCTCCCTCGTTGGTCCGGGTCTGTCCGAGGTGCCACGCAAAGAGACAGAAGCGTCTCCCCTGGTCATGGCATCTCTGCTTCCTCTCACCATAACAGTTCGGACTGAGACGCAAGTGTGTATCAGCTCGTTCACCAGGTCTCACAGATGAGTGGAGTAAACACTGCATGTTACATAATGCAGCGCAAGTTTAAAAACTGGTTTCTGAGGCCAGAAAAACTGCATTGCATGATTCCAGAGACAGAGCTGGTCCCATATTACTGTTTCACTTGTGCAGGAAAACACACTCAACTTGCCATGACAGTTTTTTTTGTGTTTGGAATATGTAATCTTTGGTTGTTTTTAAATGTTTTCAAATGTATTTACTTGCAATATGATCGCAGATGTGTTGTTAAATCTTTGTACCCTACACATAATCTGGCGATGCGAAGGAGGAAGTGTCTTTAGAGTCGGTAGACTGGACAAAGATATTATAGATTGATACGGTGTGTTTTTAAAGGTGGGTGGTCGCGGAGGTGGAGCCTCTGCGTCACTCTACTGGCTACACGCACATACTCTTGATTCGATGTAGCAATAAGTGCTTCTGTGAGGTGCTGGGCAACACACAGTCACACACACAGACAGGTGATCGTGTAGATTCTATGGACTGTATTTCTAAATAATAAAAAAAAAAGGTGCTAGTTGAATTACAGAAATGTGATTTGTTGACGTGATTCCAAAGAGCCAATCACGTTACCATTTCAAATGACTTCTTTGCTCTTGGTTTCTTATGACTTTTGTCATGATTTGCTTGACGCTAGCAGGCTGACACAGACGCGTCCCTCCAGCAAAAAGAATGGAGGGTGATGAGGCACAACGCAGACGATAAAGAGTCTTTGTCTTTGAGGAGTCCAGATGAAGCTTTGTGTGTAGCGAATGAAAAAGGAGGGTATTGATTGCTGTCTGATTCAGCCTGTCGTCTTCAAATGCCATACAGAGAAGCTCCTTAGTATTCTTCCTGCCTGGCAGTAACTCACAGAGGCACTTCCAAAGACAGCCATGACCCTCAGAGTGCCTCTCTCAGTTTCCAGATGATGGGAGGAAAGCATCCAGGCAAGATGTGGCGCACCCAGCCCCTCTATCCCTCCATCTATCTATCTGTCTATCCATCTTTCACTCACCCATCCATCTTCAAGGTCTTGAAATGTTTACCGGTGACAGGTGACAGAGCTGAGAGACAAGCCTCTGCTGCCATTAGATGAATGACTTCAGTGAGAAATGAATGGCACGTGATGCACTTTAGACCTCTAGCAATGGACCTCACTCATGTGTTTCTGTATAGCAGTGTGTGGCTGCCTACTGGTGGTGCATAATACAAAGAATGTATATTCGGAGCATCAGATGCTGATTTTGAATTCAGAACATGGGAATGGAAAGACACTCTTATTTTTTTAATATATTCACAATACTTCACATTAGATTGCCTTTATGTGCTCGGACAGTGTAGCAGAGTCTTGTCTCTCAGTTCTTTCGTAAGCGCGGACAAACCAATCACAGCTGTGGAGACGTTAGTCCTCACTGAGCTGCATGAGTTTGTTATCTGTGAAAGAGCAACAAGAATTGTACGGGGTAGAATCGGTGCCATAATTATTTAACCTTGTGCGGTCTGATGACTAATGGGAAGATACAAAAAAAATTGTATATGGAAATCCACAAATCCTACATTTCTATGCATGTAAAAAAAGAATGCGGTGGAATGCTCTCCTTTAGTCAATGTGGAAAACGAAATCATGCAGGAGGAGGTAATGAATTCCTGCACACATGGCAGCAAGTTTAAAAGAAAAAAGTCAAAATCAGAATCAGTTTTTGGTCATAGATTCCTCACCATCAGATCTGAATTCCTTGAGCAGGCTGGAGTACTAATCTAAATCATTTCATTTGTCGATCTTTATTTGTATGTGTAGATACAATATCACAGTCACACACCTCCCATCAAGTGTTTTTGTACTTATATTCCTTAAAAGGTGGGGATAAATCTCCTATACTCAATCCCCCTACCATCCACATGTTTCAAATAATGTTGTTTCAAAGTTCCGGCTCTGTAATTGAGTGATACAACCAATGTAAATTACATGTGCATTTTTTGTTTTCACGTCACTAAACCTGATTCATATTTGCCATTCTTCAAAAAAAAAAAGAAAAAAAAGTGAATAATTGTGGCACTAGTTGACCTCTGTACACACACACACATATATATATATATATATATATATATATATATATATATATATATATATATATATATATATATATATATATATATATATATATATACATACACTATGATGCAGTAATGTAGTCCAGCTCTATGAATGTGAGGGATGACGGAAAAAGATTTTCATTCACCTGGTAATCCATCCCGAACTATCTCTGTGGCTTAACAGGTATTTAGTTCATTTACAGACGTGTCATAGTAGAGCCTGTGATGAGTTGCCAGGTGAAATCTGCTTTCCTCGAATTGGAAAACCAATCAGCACTTTCCTTCACTGCCATACCTTAAACACCATTACCCTGTCCTCCATATCATCAGCTCCCACGATCTCACCCCCAGACTCTTAGGATAGGGATTCTACAGTAGTTTGGTTTATTGATTGATGTACTGATTAATTGTTTATTCTCTGAAGATGAATCATTGTGTCACCTTTTGCTTGCAAGTCCTCTTTTGTGTGATGATAGGATATGGGGTTTTAGCTGGAACACAGACGCCTTGTTTTCCTTCCCCTGGCATGTACCTTTTGTATTTTTTCTACCTACCAAGCCTCCGTTTAGTTTTTCATTCTTTTTTTCCCCAATGTTTACGAAAATGTGTACTTTCATGGTCTTATATTGTATATTTGGTTGTCTTTTGTCTTGTACCACAGTATAGCAATTGTCATTGAAGTTTCAAGTCATATTGTTTCAAATGAAAGAAAAAAAAAACCAGATCAATATATGAAGCAGAATAAACAGTAATTTGTAAAGATGTGTCTGTTATTTCAACATCAGTGTGAATGCTTGTGTGATGTTGGAGAGGAAGGTCAATACTTCTTTTACACTCTCTCTGGATTCTGATTCACCCGATCAAACAGAGGAGACGTTTTGGCTTGATATTTACTGTAGGTTCAAAAAGTCTCAGACCAAAGGCCACAATACTTTTATTATTGCATTTCTTGTGAATATAGTACTATTTCTAAATGACCTTAGTATTTGGCATGTCGACCTTTTGCTCTACTGACAGCATGCACTCAGCCTGGCATCACCCACACAAGTTTGTACAAAACCTGCCAACAAATGTTATCTCAGCATGATCTGACTTTGTCTTTCACAAAGCTTCTAGACATTACACAGAACACAGACTAATTGGTCTTTTTTGGTCTTCAAGTAGTTGTTGCAGAGCTTGAAGGTCTGTTTCTGGCTCACTATCTTGCAGCAGTATGACGACAAGTCAAATGATGGCCAAACTAAAAGGTTTCTTATGGGGCAGTGCGTGGAAATCTCAAACTCTTTTCAGAATCTGGATCAGTTGAAATGCCAGAATTTCACAGTGGAAAAATAGTCCAGATGAGTTTACTGATGAATCCAAGTTTATGATGTATGGCAGCGACAGAAGTGTGAATGTATGGAGATGGACAGGATATAAAAATGTACCACGGCATTTCAAACCCACAATAAGGTAGGTAGGAACAACTTTGAGGGCACTTTGCTTCTTGTAGAGTTGACACCTGCCAAGCATTCTGGGATATCACAATGCTGGGCTGACATGAGTCATATGTCATATATCTATACTGAAACTCATAAACAATTTACAAAGACTCAAATGCTGATATTACCCTTCGCAGTTGAAACTGTATACATTCGGCACATAGACTACTTGTATGTGGTGTGACATATGAGAGGACAGGGCGAAACTGTTGAGTGACAGCAGCCAGGGAGGAACATCCCCAGCGAACTGAGTCTGAGTTACCTCACAAACAGGTTGAACCAGACTGAGAGGGTTTCCGCCTCTTCAGGTTTATCCACGTTGGAGCGTGACAGTCTCCATCCGTTTAACAGGCTCACAATGACCTCTGTGTCACATGACGAGCCTGAGAAAATGCGGGAGAAGCAAGCGATTCTGTCCGCTTTACACCACAGCAGACGAGTGACAAGGTTTCACTTAAAAGTCGAGCCATCACATCTTTTGTTTGTTTGCTTTTTGTATTTTATCACCACATTAATGGGTTTGACGCGTTGGTAAGACGTGAGTAATGTCTCCGAGCTGCACTTGAACGTCACATGAGTCTACCTGAAGGTGCAGGTGGGTGCCTCCTTCTCTTGTGAAGCCACGCCCCTCTCGCACTCACACGGCGGCTTCCAGAAACGAGTGGCGTCAGACCGCAGTGGCCGAGCCGTGCCGGGTATAAAGAGGAATTTTAGCGGTTCCCACTGTTTGGACGGAGGAACAGCCAACATGCTCACTAAGGAGTTGTGAGTATCTTAACTTTATCAAACCGCGTTGTTTCTTTAATTGCTCTTTATCAGATAGAAGAGACAACGGGCTGCCATTGTCCTCCGCCTGTCAGCCCGTCTCAAATGATTAACCATGACAGCGGGAAGGAGGCCGTAGTAATGAAACAGAAATGTACATTTTCATGTTCAAAATGTGTGTGAGTATGGCTCGGCTGCGGTGTGTGGTGACCTCCGTGTGTTGGAACTCCTTCACCGAGTTGTTTGAATGTTAAGTGTGAGACTCGCAGAACTCCACATACAGTTTTCGCCAGGCAGGGTTTAATTGGTTGTTAGCAAAAGTACACACATGCTATCTGGACTGCTGACAGATGAAAACGAATCGCAGAATGTGCCTTTGGTGCCAGGGAGTGGAGTGGAGGAACCTCATGATTTCTGTGTTTCCTGTAACTCCTGAGCCAAGCAGTTTTTATAACTGTCATGTCATATGGACATCACTGCTGGAACTGCATCCAGTAGCTGGCTGTCATCTGACCAGGGTGCAAAGTACATTGAGACGCTCGTGTCAAGTTATTATCCTGAGGATGATCAGCAGAGATACTGCTCAAATGGACACCTTTTTTTAAAAGTGTGAGATCATGGCCATAACCTGTAGACTGTGCAGTGTTTCTATTGGTGTAGAGTGCAGATATAAGTATATCTGTCTGCTTAGACCGGCTGTTCAGTTCAGTTTAAGGCTCCTCTTTCACACTGATCTGTACTAATAAAATATTCAGGCCCTGCTAGACTGGCAACAGGTGGCGATTAATTGGCTATTGTATCAAGGCAAACCACACACACACACACACACACACACACACACACACACACACACACACACACACAGGGTTCCATTAACTGTCACAAGCCATATTGTTCTCTCTCACGCTGGTGTCTTTATTGCAGTTTTACAATTTCCTCTTCCTCTTCTGTAGGTTCCTATGACAGTAAGTCACTGGTAGAGAATTAACTATGTTCCAAGTGCTAGTTATAAATCTGTGTAACTCAATCAGTCCATATACTCTCTTCAATGCTCTGATTTAAAATACTGTCTTGTTATTATGAGTCAAGATTGTTGCTCTAAATGTGAAACGGTGGGAAAAGGAACATGCGTGCATGTGACAGTCACCTCTGTAGACCAGCTGATTGTCCACTGATTCTTGTTTTTCGCTGCAATAACCGAAGAAGAAAAGCTGGTTGGTTTTCCAGGTCACATGTATCTAGAAGTCAGAGTCCTCATGTGTGTTGAAATCAAACCAGCAATCTCTAAATTAAGATCCAGTTTACGCGTCATCCAGTCTTCTGTCACTCTACAGGGAGTTTTAGCCTCGCCCCAATAAACAAACAAGCTGAATTGGACTTCCTAGTTGTAATGAAGGCATTTTGTTATTTATTTTATTGTGCTTTTTAGCAGGCGGGGAGGGATTCATGAGATACACAAATTATTATGAGCATTATGGGAAATCTGAAGGATCCAGTGTTTTTGGATCCATGCAAATAAACTAATATTTAGGATTTTTCAGCTTCTGCTGCTTCAGTTTTGACCATTCTGTTGTAAGTCTTTCTTTTTGTGACACGAGTACAAAGACAATAGTCTGCTTCAGCGGTTCCTGCTGATCCTGAGGTTTGATGCAATCATTCGACATACACACTTATTCTCTTTCCTTGAAAGAGTAGTCGGATGAGAAGTTTGATACCACAATCTGTATGGAAAATATGCACCACTAGCTGGAGTCAGTGGCTGAGTAGCTTAGCTTACAGTAAAGTTTGGATACAGCACGTCTGACATTGTCAAAAGTTAACTGGGCAAGAAACAGCCTGGCATATAATTACATGTAAAATGGTAAATTATCCTAGTGTCATATTTTTATACAGTTTAAAGAAACTAGACATAAAAATGTTAATCAGTGAGTATTAGAGGTGCTGGTAAGTCAATTTTGCTATCTTTGGACAACCAAGCTAGTCTTTACACCCCCATTTTCAACTCGTAATGCTAAGCTAAGCTAACTTGATGACACATAACCGCATATTTACTAGACAAATATGAGAGTGGTACTAATCTACTCACCCCACTAAAATGTCCAACTATTCCTTTAAATGACATGTCTGGAGGCAATTTCAGAATGAAATCATCTGCAAAGTTTATTTGATTCCTGGCTTATTTGAAATGTGATGTGTTTACTGACATGCTTAGTTTAGCCAGTGTAATTAGAAGACTGTTGTCTGCAGGTTAAACCTAAAGATAAAATGTTGGTATGTTGAACTGTGATAATAAATCCTTATCTATTTTTGTAGGTCAGCAGTAGAGGTGTCATTGTTTTATTGTGTAATTTTGCTCTGACTGATCAGTGCCCTAATTAATGTCTTCTCTTCATTTCTTTCTCTGTTGCAGCCGAATTGTCCTGCCCATTTCTGTGACGGAAGTAAGCACTCATTTTTTTATATTTACTTTATCAGGAATGGTGTACAACATTAATGTAACGTGCGTTAAATACTAAATGGCTAATATGAATGTATTATCCCTTTTTATTAGGCTGTTTGATTCTCACTCACTCTCGATTGTAGACATTTGTTTTAACAACAAGGTTACAAGGTGATTTATTTGTCATTATACAACACAGGGTTAAATAACAAATTTAGTTTGTGGTTCTTGAATACCTTAACTCATATAAACCCAGGAAATAATTCTGTCATGCACTTAAATTTGTGACTTGTGAGTTGAAGAGCAGCGACGCGATGGTGATGATAATATGGTTGTTAACTTCACATTAAAAGTTCGACATCAGGTAAACACTGTCCACCTCTCCTCATCTTGCTGTAGTCCTGCGCTCTGTCATCTCTGTACATGGTTTGCTGTTAATTGGAATGGCTTGATCTGGGATCTTGTGGTGGACACAGGTCTATTTTAAAAGGAGGCTGGCACAACAATCTCTGATTTCCTTAGTCCCATTTCCTCCATATCATTTTCCTGTAACAGGACATTGGCCAGTAGCATCCTTTAATCCAAAATTGATGAGCATGGCTCTTATTCTGACTCTTTGCCTTCCAGTGGTGGTCCAGCTTTTCAGTTGTGATAACTGATAGATGGATTTGCGTTTTTCTTGGCGGTTGGAATGACTGTGGAGCGATTAAAACAAGAAAGGACTTCACACAGTGTGGGTGTTGGTGTGCTCCTGATCTTCTGTCTCTGAAAGTGCTGACACACATCCTCTTCACAGACACTGAGCGCAGTTATAGGGACAGTGAGGGGGGGGGTTGAGAGGGTGGTTGGGGGAGTGCATGTATTCTAAAGTCAGATCACATTTGAGGCACTTAGCTTCCTAGTTTTGTGAACAGTTCAGTATTAAACATACAGTGAAGATAGTTAGAATACATTAACTACAGAGGTCTCATTTTTTCAGCTCACTTTGTTTAGTTTTCAGAGGATTTGATGAAATCAGTCTCATCATTTCTCTTCACTTTGTCTAAATAATGTTTTTCTTTGAGGAGACTGCTTGTCTCTGATGGTAGTTGATAAACCTCTTTCATTTTAAACTCAGTAACGTAACTACTCTTTGATTTTGCTTGCTGGAATGCTGTTCAGAATTCTCCAGGCTGCAGTTCAACATGTTTCAGTTATCACCATATATGTGATCTTTCTGCCTTTAGAGATGATTAAAGGCAAAACAGAGTGGCAGGGTTTGTACGCATACTGCGCTGAAGTGGCCACCAGTCAGTATATTATGTGTCTGGATATATATGGCTGTTGTTGGAGTTAGCCACTATCATGACTGTCACTTTAGGCTGCCTGTTAGATCCATGTGCAGTTTAAACACTCAGTAGCACATTTAGTTAGCTGTGTTTAATTTACTATACCATTGCCAACAACCATGTTATCAGTTTCAGACACTTGACCTTTCCCCTGGCTCAGTCTACATTTGAATCCAAATGTTCCATACAGCACAGTACTTTGTTTTTCAATTGCTTAACACAAAGCAAGAACCGGTATTTCACTTAATCATGTAATAACCGTTTGCTGTACGACCAGCTTATCCTCAGATCCCTTTCAGTGTGAAATGTTGGCTTGATTCCTGTCTTAGTTAAGCAACTGTTATAATTGTAACAGCTGGAGTTGTATCAAATCTGAATGAAATAGAGTTGAGATCTGTAGCACAGTAGTGAATCTTGTCACATGTGATGCTACATTCAGTTTTTGGATACCAGGTTGAAAGGCCTACTTCCAGATGGGCACAGGTTATCAAGTCTACTTAGGGACTACATTATGGACTTACTTAGTAATGCATTTCTATTACATTTGAGTCAGTTTCAGATGGCTTTTATCATACATTCATATTATCAAAGGTTCATTTCAATAAGCCCATCAGACGCTGGCTATAGCATCATATTTTTTGCACAGATATAAGAGAGGTGCCATTCTTCTTATCTCGCAAATAGGCAAAGAAGTGTTTCCCAAAATGTCAAGCTATTCCCTTTTATTGTTTAAGTTATGTAAATTCTCTAGATACACCTTTTCAATTTCTTTTCAACTGCATCCCAGTTTGTAACACAGAGTTCTCGATAATCATTTGGTTTCCAAGCCCAGTATGCAAAAATTGATTGATGTCATCAGGGTTATTTTTCAAACTTACCTAAACTTAAGCTTTTGCAGAGCCAAAGAAGACATTATACATGAAGCTGTTTTCACAATCTGACACTGTTTGTGGGTAACGCTCATTAGAAGACCTTTGTATTCACAGCTGTTTCCAATTGTCTCTATAAAATACAATTAACAGTATGATTGAGAGAAACACCAACAGCAGCCTGCAGTCAAGTGTCTTGGGTTCTCCTAAATGTGCATGCTATAAAGAAAAAGCTATACAGGACATGGACACATAATGTTGAGAAATGAGCAGTAGAAAAGATATTTTCCCACATGTCATAAACACCAATTACTCCTGCGTTATGGCAGAAACACACCAGAGGGCACACCCTACTTTGCTGTGCCCTCTGCTGTTTTTTTTTTTAAATTTTTAAAAAATCACATTGTTTAAATATTACAGGCTCAGAAATAGATGGTTGTCAGCCATCACTGCTGGATGGTGCCATCGTCTGTCGACTGTTGACTCGAGAGGTCAAAGTCATTCTGACAAAACATTCTCGTTCTAGAACAAAGCTATAAAACCTTCATTCATTGTCCACACCTTGTTTTTGTCAGTTAAACACATGATCTGAACCGGCATGTTCACTTATTCTCTGACAGAACACTTTGCCTCAACATGATTAATCCAGTACTGATGACCACCTTCAGGTTCAGGGCGTTTGTTGTTTGCAGGTGAATGTTGTGTTCCTGCCCCTGAGCGCCTAGTAAAGGTCTGTGTTATGTCTGACTGTCTTTGTCTCTTAGAGGACATACTGGTTATACACGAAAAGTCAGAAGTAAGTTTCTAGTTTCCTAAGGCTGAGCATCCACAGCTACCAAAATAGGTTACCAGCCTGTAGAAGCTCTGTGCCTCTGGGGGATAAAGGGCTTGGCTGGTTAAAACTACAAGATCTTTATCAAACTGAACTACAGATTGCAGCAGGTGTGTCATCGCTGATGTCACCAACTGTCACTTAAATTTATAAACATTTAATAATCATGTTGTTGAGACAAAAGATACTGTGATACTGTTTCTTCACCTGAGGCCTCATTGGACTAAAATGCAAAGCTACTTGTTGTGTACTTTCATTGAAAGCTTTTTTTAAACTTTTTTTTTTGTCACTTGATTATTCTCGCCACAACTTTGAAAAGAGTGTGTGTGTTTTAAGTGGCATTGTCGGGGGCAGGCAAGGCTGACAACACCAGTGTTGTGTGTCAGTCTTTCCAGGGTCACACTCAGGGTTTGCACTTTAGGGGTATGGGAGAAGGAAAGACAAAGTCATCAAAAGGCTTACTCTGCTGCTTTTCCACTGCTAAAGTCGGTGTCTGAGATGTGTAAAGGGAAATGGTTAACTCAGTCAGTCTCATGACAGAGGTCAATGACAGATTGATTCTCAACAGGAGTCTTTGAACTTATCTTTCTCTTCTGTTGTCTTTCTCCTGGGTTTATTATTACAGTATTTTTTTTATTGTACCAGTTATATAGTATTGTAACATCACTAGCGCACATATGTTTTTGAGCAATAACTAAGAATTACAGTAAAACATCCAACACTGAAACTGTTGATCCCCTGATAGGACTTAGGTGAAAAAATCCTCCAAATCCCATTTTTCAAAGATTGAGCTGCCCATTGTGCTTGTTCACCGTGTGCGTGTGTGTGTGTCTGTCTGTGTGTGTGTGTGTGTGTGTGTGTGTGCACCGAAGTCTGTGTGCCTGTGAACAGTAGACGATGGTATTTTGACATTTGTAGGATAACATCAACCTTCATTTTGTTTTGGCCACTTGGAGACAGCGTAACAACTGGTAATTGACATGTTGCCATCTTCTCAAGTTGTCATGTCACGCATCGAGCAGAGCAGCATTCTGTTCACCTGATGAATGTAGGTGTACTATACATCCTCCTTTTGAAGTTCTGCTTTGATAACCGTCTTGCTCCTAGGCCACTAAATACTCCAGTATGACAAACAGCTGTTTTCTAGCTTGGTCAGTCTGCCATTTGGTGCTAATCATATTCTGCATGGTGAGCTTTCAAAACTTTTATTTTGCTTAATAGGAGGTTGATGAGAGCAGAGACAATGAGCTATAAATGCTTAAATGCTCCATATAGCTACATTTTGGCTTTGAAATTGCGTCAAATTATCCAAATGACAATTAGTTTGTTAAATTGTAAAAAAGAAATATTGATTACCGCAACTTGAATGTCATTAACCTAATTTCATCAGTTCCACTATTTCTTCTTGGTATGAAAAGTCAAAAAAGATCTATCTACTGTCACTGAGTAGCATACTCTACCTTCAGCCAGAGAGGGGAGTTAACACTAATGGGTCATGTCTTCCAAACTCTAAGACTTGATCATTTATTTTCCTGAAAAATGTCCTTTAACCCACCACATTAATGAATCTGTTTTAGCTCTGAATAATTTGTATGGGGTGAATTGATCCAATTTATTACTACTTACGTTATACTTCCTTACATTATATAACCATGCTCTGCTCTTTGTCCCTTCAGTACCAAGTGGGCCAGCTGTATGCAGTAGCAGAGGCCAGTAAGGATCAGACGGGTGGAGGAGAAGGTGTGGAGGTGCTTGTCAATGAGCCCTATGAGAAGGATGGAGAGAAGGGACAGTATACCCACAAGATCTACCACCTGAAAAGGTATGCAGCTCAGGAAACTGAGAATGCTAACACCATTAAAAAAACACAGAGGGTACATTCTCTTGAACTGCATCCACATTTAACTCACTTTCAGCTTTTCCTTGCATCTCCCACTGAGTATCCATGGAGAGATGCCAGAAAACCATGCGAGTAGGAAGGAAATGAGTAAATATGTTTAAAAAGAAATGAGAAGTCCTTTCTAGAAACTGACCGATACTGCATTTCTGGGATACTGATAATAAGGAGCAAAAAAGAGAAGTGATATCAATATATTGGTCAATATTACACATGTACAGAATATTCAAATCCACATTTTGTTTGCAGTAATCCCACAAATGTGGTTATCAAGCACTTGTGACAAAAATATCTACTGTAAGAATGGAAGGCAGGATATTTTAAAGTCTAATAAACTTTATTGTACAAGATAACCTCACTGCACTAAAACAATAAATTTAGGTATCAAGTTAATCATTTTAAATGTCCCCAAACATCTTCTCCTGCATAATGTTCTGTAAAAAAAATATATATATTTTTCATACCTGCACATATTGGACAACAAATATAGCAATACCAATACATCTGTGATAGGCCATGGTTGCCCCAAAAAATCTGACAATTGTATTGGGTGATTGGCCAGACCTAATGCTTAGGAATTCTCAGTCTCACAGATGACTGAATGGAAATGACTGTAAATGGTGTAAAAAGTCAGTCCTGCTGAAAGGGCAAGAAAATGGGGGGAAATAACAGATTGTGAATAAAAATTGTTTGTGGTCCTTTTTCAACCAGGTTTTTAACTCCATAGTAAATGTAACATTAAACTTTGGAGTGATACATCTGTGTTCGCCTCTGATATGAAACTCCAGTCATGTTGTGATGTATCAGATCAGTCTGATCAGCAACAGCATCCATCAATAATTGATATCCAGAGTGCATGTTGGCCAATTAGAGAGATTTCCGTGAAGGCTGCTCTTTTGTGTCCTCCCTTGTTGCTTGTCACAGATTCCTACTCACTCCTCGCTCCTCAGTACTAATATGGCCTGCAAGATGGAGGACCAGAACATCTTAAGGTTAAATCAAGTATTGAGGAGCAAGGAATTATCAAATAAGGGAACTGGGACGAATATAAAATTGTTAATGTCTGTGTTTTAATTAATTCAGCTACAAGAATTGTTTGAGTTTGTTTGTAATTGTGCATATTTGTGTAACTAAGTCAGTGTCTGTTTTGTCTCTGCAGTAAAGTGCCAGGTTTTGTCAATGCAATAGCTCCAAAAGGGTCTCTCAAGGTTCACGAGAAGGCCTGGAATGCCTATCCTTACTGTCGAACCAGTGAGTCCCACTACACACACACATGTTGGCTGACAAAAAATGATAATAAAAGTGTGTTGTGGTCTTGTTGTACAATAAAGACCAACTCCAGGGGCCAAATGTATAAAACATGCGTACATGCGTAAAAATGTCCTTATGCCACTTTCCATGCAGATTTCCAAATTTAAAAAACCTGTGAGTTTGAGAATGTGCATACAGGTACACATCTTTAACACCATGCATACCATGCACAGTCTTTTCAGTCTGATTATTGTGATGTTGCAAGTTGACAAACATGATACGAAAAGTGTGAATTAGGGTGACATTTTATTAATCGCTGGTTTTTCACTAAATTGTGTTAGGATACATCTGTAGTTTAAAAAAACCTTCACTGTGATTAATCAGTGATACAATTTTTTTTACTGTCTTATATGTTTGTCAGTATGCATTATTATAATTATAATGATAAGGATCCTTATGTTAATGTATACAAATAAATACATGATTAGCTACTTTGGTGTCCCCTCGTATATACGTAAAGACATAAATACATAAATACATTTATACATTTGGTTACAGCTGTTTGCTCAGTGCAGTTTTAAGTAATTTGTTCACTAAAGATAAGCTTTATGCTTTAAATCTGTATTATATTAAACCTTGTCTCTCCTTCTCTTTCTGATCTATCCTTGCTGCATCTTGGTCCACCCTTTCTGCTGATGCAGTTCTCACCGTAAGTGTTCTTTCACATTGAAATTTCCAAATAGAAATTAAAATGAAGTCACAATTTTGACATGTTTTTTAGGGTAGCTATGCTACTTGTTTAGTTTTTGTGATGATGGCAGAGTGTGAGCAAAGATAATGAATTGAATTATGAATTATTATAAATGTGCTGTCTTCAAAAGTAGCAAGTAGTCATACTTGCGAGGAAAAAAAAAATCATGTATAGACATCAGACATTTTGATGCATCAAGCTGCATTGATAATCATTTTATAATGGCACCATAGTTCTTTGAGTTGGAAACAATTGTACATGTGTGGGCTTCTGTGCGAGCGTGTGCATGATCAGCTCACATACTGTTGATGATGTTTATGCGCTGACATCAGTACACAGTTCCTCTCACAAACTATAATGCATCACTTCACACGCACTACAATTTGATGGGTGACTGACCCTATCATGTTTCTCTCCTGTTGCTTACAGAATGAATACATGAAAGATAAATTCGAGATCAAGATTGAGACATGGCACAAGCCTGATATGGGGAACCAGGAAAATGTAAGTCATGTGATCTTGTGATAGTACGACAATGATGTGGTCACACCTCACTCACCATATAAATATATACAACTGGTATACAACTTACTGATGAGAAATGAACACTTTGGTTCAGAGTGATCATGACCTCCTATATTCCCATATCCATATTAAAATCTCTCAACAACTTAACTGCCATTAAATTTGGAACAAATAATCAAGGTCCCTCGAGGATAAATGCTAATTCATTTATTGGTGACTTATTGGTGTCATCAGGTCAAAATTTTTAGTTTGTCCAATACCTAGGTTTATGGCTAATGTGACCAAAAATAGTGATTCTAATGAGCCTCAGTTGTACTTTGTGTTTAGCAAATGTTAGCATCCCTACAGGCTGAATGAGGTTTATGACCAAGGTCAATACTATAATAGCTAAGCATCCGCATTGTTGCTGTGACCAATGCCAACAGTAGTAGGAGATCTGCAAATGAGGCTGTGCAGTCATCACTTATCACACTGAAATCAAAACTTTATAGTTGGGTTTGCAGACTTTTGGATGACACCACATGTCACTGACTACTCTTAAAGTGTCTGATATCTAAAGAGTAATTGTTTTGGGAAAATTGCAGATGTTCTGTCTGACTAATGCAAGCCTGAAAACTGGAAGACAATATACCAATCTTTTTTTCTTTTTTTTTTCTTCTGAAAAATCTGTAGTTCCAAGTTCAGCAGAAACTGACTGAATAATCCAGACTGGATAATGAAAGTCCAATAAATCATTAATAGGAATTTTGAGGCCTATGTTGCTGCACTGGTCCACCACAATTTTCTGTTGTACTTTGCTTCTAAACATGAAGTCTGATATGTGTTCTTTGCCTTTTCCAAACAACTGACCTACACTTTGCCTTGCTGCAGGTACACGGACTGGAAGAAAGCCAATGGGAAAAAACTCAAGTAGTTGACATTGATATTGCCACATGTCGCATAGCTCCAAAGGTAAGAGCAAAACGTTCTGCATGTTTCTAGAGGTATGCTGAGGTTTTATGTCAGATTCTTCCAACCAGTAACTAGCAAGCTTCAGAACTGCTTTAACATCTGCTGGGAATTGCTTGCAGTCACACTCCAATATGTTTCTATGTTTCTGCAGAAGATATAACCACTAAACATTCAGTATAATAAACCTGCTGCTTATAAGACTACTTCATATCTGTCACTGTTGTGATTTTACTGGTTGCATTCATTCTTTAGGACTACAACCCAGATCATGATCCAACCAAATTCAAGTCAGAGAAGACAGATAGAGCACCTCTGGCAGCTGACTGGAAGGTATCTTACCTCTTATAGCTCTGTAACTCAAATTATTGAATTTAATTTAGACTATGTATTTTTATCTCATTGATGAATTTGTGTATTTGCAGAAAGAACTCCCTAACAAGGCCAACTGTCCACACATGTGTGCCTATAAGTTGGTCACTGTGGAATTCAAGTGGTTCGGACTGCAGGGCACGGTGGAAAAAAAAATACAAGATGTATGACATATATTTTTTTTTGCTACAAGAGGAAAATACAACTTTTGATTGCATTTTGGTGGCAAATATATGAATATCTGCATTGATGTATATTAATTTGCTCTGATTTGATGTGCCACACAATACTAGACATGTCCTTCTGATGATTTTTATATTTGTTATTGTAATTTTTGTCTAATCTGTGCTCTCCTTCTGTCCAGATCGAGGAGCGTTTGTTCGCAAACTTCCACAGACAGCTTTTCTGCTCGATCGACAAGTGGATTGATCTGACAATGGATGACATACGACGTATGGAGGAAGAGACAAAGAAGGAGCTGGATGAGGTGACTGAGTATATTTTACACTGCACAAATGCGCACATTGTCACTCCAAATTGACTAAAAGTATTACTGGTACAAGAAAAGAAATGCAGAAATTACAACATGTTTTACATGTCTCCATATGTCATTAATATATTTTAATGACACAACAGGTTCATTATATTGCAAAGATTTCTATTTGGTAAAGTTGACAGCATTAATTAATGAATTATTTTGAAATCAAATTTGGCACCCAAATAAACCTCTGGTGTGCTGTTGCAATTGAGATTATTCAGTTTAATGTAAAGATCAGGAATTGAATTAATTAGATAAACTGACACAGTCAATAATGTGTAATTACCAAACTAACCAAACCAATGGTCCAATGTTTCACATTGAGAAGCCTGCAGGAATATTACAAATGGGTGACCTTATACGTAGAGAAAAAAGTGAGGTTTCTTTAGCCTTCTCCAGGCCAGACACTGCTCTTTAAATGGCATAAGAAGAGCATAGTGATAGTTTTTTTTCTCTTGTTATTGCAAGAAACGCTTCTTATTAAATCAACATGTGTCTGACATATACAAGTGAGATAAAAAGAGCATGAAAATAGTTTGGAATAACATTAAAAGGATCTAATTAAAACATGATTTTCTCTGTTTTTATGAGGAACTGAGAAAATAATTTTTTCAGGGTGGCAGCAATGATAATCAGTAACACGTGTCTCCTTGTCTTAGATGAGGGTCAACGATGAAGTCAAAGGCATGGGAGTTGAATAGTGAAGGCAGCTGACTGACCAACCCAGTAAGTATTAAATGTTTAGCTGAGATTTAACATGGATTAATCAGTCTACCCTAACTCTTTTGAACATGTTCTGTGTTTTGCTTCAGATCACCATTTGATAAAGGAGGATTTGACTTCATGCAGACACTGGGCCTGGAACTGGTTGATTGGCATAATCGAGAATACCACAACATCTCAATAAAGTATGCCTTAATTAGAGCTTATTGTTGTAAATGAATTGTGTGTATTCTTGGTTATGCCCATTCAGTATTCTTAATTGATAAAACATCAGGGAAAAGGTGTGGGTTGTCTCTGAGGACACATGTCTGATTATACTTTTTAATGGCATTTATTTGGGTTTCGTGCTTTCTCTGGTTATATATATATATATATATATATATATATATATATATATATATATATATATATATATATATATATATATATATATATATATATATATATATATATATATATATATGAAAGTGTTTCAGTGCCTAAGAGAAAACAATGTTCATTCTTGATCTCATAGAGTGCATTTGCTCTGCTTTCTCAAGCTGTACATTCCTCCATCCTCCCGTGGTTAAAGGTTCCTAAAGTAATTTGATTCATGACATACAGCTTATGTTTTATGGAAACTACTGCATATGATGCATTAATTCACAAGAAGCCATTGGGGATATTAATACAGTTTTTACAGTAGTCTGGAATGGCTGCACCTTGTTGTCAGGTGGTTGGTTTGGGCTCATGTAAAGATGTCGGCTGCTGTTTTTTGGTTTAGGTTTTGAGTGTTGGCAATGATAATATGTCAGAGAAACATGAACTCTGGGCAGATTTAGAAATGATTTACATGTGAAGCAGTTTCTGTCTTCCAATTTTACAAGTTTGGTCTAAATCATTGTAAGTGTTGTGCTGTGTTGAATGAAATAACCTGGATTTTCATGTCATGAGTTGTATGACTGTGTAATGTATTAAAGACAATGTATTTGTTCCTTGAGTTTTGTATATTTGTTCTTTGTTCCTCTGATGGAAAACTACATAAGTGTCCAAACAATCACCTGTTGTGCAGACTTGAAAAGACCAAATTGATTATGGTGGGCTGTGGTCACAAAGCATCACCTGAATCAGAAGAAAAGTTCAGGGACCAAAATGTTCACAAAAAAACGTGGTTCCTGATCCATTTTAGAGGATGTGATGTCCTGATGTTGTTTTTGTAATTTGTAAATATTTTTTGTATTTGAGTCCAATTATAAGATGGAACAATTTCAGATTGTTTCATTTTGACAGAAGGAGATTGGGTCCACATGTCAAAAATGTATTTGACTTCAGCATTGTCAGACATGTCAGTGTTCTGACACTGATATCAGATCATTTGTTTCATGACATACTGCAAATGATGTAAGTAAAAACTAGTGACCCTTATCATCTTCAGCACCACCATAAACAAGGGCTCTGGTAATCTAATGTATTTCCTTAAGAATAAAAGCATCTAAACGAGCTTTGTCAGATGAGAATAGCCACACCTCACCTTCCCGTCGCCAGAACGACCGCGCCTCTCTTTGGGTGCGTTCCGAAACGAATTTATTTTTAATTTTAGTACGCGCTGCAGCTGCTCTAACAAAGTACACAACTATATACATGCGAAGCGTTTGCAGAGCGCGTCCTGTCGGGAGGTTTCTGTGTGTCTGCTGACACCAGAGGGGCTGAAGGAGAGAGGGAGGAGAGCCTGACACAAGTTACATCACCAGGGTGTGGTGTTATTTGTTGGAAGTACTGGAGCGACGCGCTCATGTGTGCGCTCACGGTCACTTTCTTTTTAACCATGAACAATTAATTCACAAAGACTACCTGCATCTTTGAAGGTGGAACATTGTCTTGCATGCAGGGCCGTCCTCATGATGTCATACATGCTGAGGTCACACTAGAAGGAACAGATAAAAAGGAACGAGAAAATATTGTTTTGAGCAAATATTTAGTGGCACAGTTCGACAGTGAAAATGATGACTATCGTATATTTTCACACTTGATCTAACATTATTCATCCACTGGCGCGCTCGACAGCTTTGGCGCACATAAATTCAACCAGGACTTCGCTCGCTGCTGCAGCCAGCCCACATTCACAAGCCAGCCTATCACACGTTAGAAAGAAAACGCAACGCCAATCCTTTTAGGGATATTGGTTCAGGGAGGCGGGACAAGTACAGAACAAGAGCTATTAACTGTATGTGTACCAATGTATATGTATTACTGTCCCCTAGCGTCTCTGCCCAATCCTACGAACATGTACTATGCAGTATGTTTACGACTGGGATAAATGACTCTGTCATGACACGCCTTGAACTTTGACCTTCTTACTGGTACATCCATCGCAGCCTTGTACTATAACACTAAAATATGGCAGTCATTCTGTCAAAAAAGCTGTCGAATGGTAGTTTCTCGCTCGGCTTTGTTTATGTTTTCATGACACTAGTGTTGCGCACGACCGTATGTAATGGACATTTGGACATCCTGGTGTTTATGCGATACTGCATTTCACATACTTTGTATTGTGACATACTGAATATTTTTCTGGCGTACTGCATAGTATGGCCGCATGGGTATTGGAGATTAGATTGAAAACAGATAGTAAAAACATGCCTGACAGCCGCTGTATTGCATTTTTTTTATGTGAGATGATAAACCCCGCCAAAGCTTATGGTTTTATTTACTTCCGCAAAGAACTGAGGACAGCAAAGAAAGAGATGTGTAGCCGGACGACCTCCTGGTGCTCCCCCCCCCCCCTTCCATCAATTTCCCCACAGTAACATTAACCTGTAGCTGTGCTAAAAACAAACGCTTCAGGTCGGGCTTACAGTGTGATTTTCAGATTAAAGTGTTTACTGTGTTTGAAGCTAATCACAGAGCTTAAACACATTAAACAAATTAATGTCGATATAACATAATGGTGAAATAATTGTGAAGATATATAGAAAACAATATATTTGATAAAGAATAGTAACTTCAGCTGACCATATTGTTAACGTCGCATTTTTCCATGCTTTAATTTGGAAGGTAAATATCCTGGCTTCCGGGTACAGATCAGTCACAGCAACAGCACTGTACTCTGCAGCGGCTGGGCGACTCTATGTGTCTTTGCAAGTAGAAAAACAACGAAAACCAGTACTGCCAACGATTGTCAGGTAGTATGCAATAAAACAGTCATACATGTTGTTATTAAGTGTCTAATTATAAAAAGCTTCGTTAAGCTTTACACTATCAGTTGACAGCTGCCACAAGTAGCAGCGGGGCGTGATGACAACGTTCGCTGTTGACGATTAGCTTGACCCAAGTTAACGTTAGCAGCTATGTAGCTGTTAAATTAATAACCGAGTCGGCTCAAGCCGGAGATGAAATGTGTTAGATACACTGTGTAGAAAATCTTTAGTTATGTTCAAACGCAACGTTGTTGGAGGCTGAAGTTGCTAGCAGTGTTAGCAAACAACGAGGTTTATCGAGCAAATGTTTTGACCAAAGCTGTTACTGCACGTATTAGCTAACGCATTTAATTTGCCTCGGCACAGTGCAGTAAGTTACAGTGGATTTGCCTCGTTGCCTTCCAGGTGTGGAGATGATGGAGGAGAATGAGGAGCAGTCACATGGCCAACAGGCAGACTTGAGTTTGAAGAAGGGGAACTACGAGGAGGAGGAGGAGGAGGAGGGGAGCTTCAGGTTGGACTCTGCTCTGCAATCATTGTTGTGTCTGCGTTTGTCGATACTTCTTTGGTGTTACACGACGAATACATTCATTGGATGTCAGCACCCTTCATTCCACAAATATCTCTAGTTGATTGCAGGACTAGTGTACCATTGTGGTATTTAGTGGTAAGCCAGGTATTACCAGTTTTAAAGATATGATCAAGCAGTATTATTTTGTTATTCTGTAACCAAGAAGCAGTAGCCCCCCATCGGACTCATCAGAGAGTGTGTAACAACTACTGCACAGTGAGTAGACTTGGAAGAGGAGTGCTGATGTCTAATGACCTTTGTTTTTATGTGTGGCTGATGCATGGTAAGGGGATTACATGCAATGTACAACTACTGAATGGTTGTGTTGTCACAACCATGAAGTGTTGGGCTTGCTGCTCAGAAAAGTGAGGCCATGTGGCAAACAACAACTTCTGTGTTTTATCACTTAAAGGCCCAGGTGTGTAACATTTAAGGGATTTATGAGGATCTATTGGCAGAAATGCCATCCATCCAAACATTATCTGAAACCACTTATCTTATTGAGGGTCACTGGGGGCTGGAGTCGATCTCAGCTGACACTGGGCAACAGCGGGGCACACCCTGGATAAGTCACCAGTTATTCACAGGGCTCAGTATGGGCTTTAAATTTATAATCATGTTTTCATTAATGCACAGTATATGATGTAAAACTAAGAGTCCATGTGTTTTTGTACACTTGTACACTTACTATATCTTACTTTTGTCCTTTATATCTACAGAGGGCTCTAGGTTGAGACTGTTGCACATTCACCCTTAAATCTGTGTGACAACATTTTCATTGATTGCACAGATGTGCCTGAAATTTTACAGATAAAAACTTTTTAAAAAAATATGGGCAGTTGTTTATGACCAAACATTAACAACATTAGCATGTTTTCTGTAGATTAGATTGTACATTGTACAGCAAAAATTGACGTTAATTTATTCATTAGAGTTTTGTCAAGCATCGTTGCTCTTGGGGTGGAGGTGGTGAGGACCGACCTACTGCCTCCCAAACCCAAAGTTCCCCTGGCTTATTTGAAAACATGTAATTTCTTTTCCCTGTAAAGCAGAGTGACTGTTTTTGTAGTCAGACCAACAATCTGTGTCAGTAGAACTGTAAAGAAGCCCCATAATACAGTGAGAAGGATGGTGTTACGATTAAAGACTCCGGTATCTGTTCTGAACACAGTTTATATTTCATTAAAAAAATAAATAAATAAAAGTAAGCCTGAAAATGTGTATAATTTGACCTCTATAATAAAAATTTGGGGATGAGTAGTCTTCTAACTCTTCATGTAGGTGCTTTCCCCTGGTACCAGAACCACAAGACTTTTGTGAAAGCATAATTATCTTCCTCATTTAGGGTTGATTGTGCTCCAAGACTAAATACATAGCAATGTTTGCCAGTCTAGAAATCAGACTGCGTTTTGCCAGGTGGATTATCTTGCTCAACAATACATACCTAATGCGGATTTGAAGAAAATAAACAATGAGTTGCAAAGGGAAAGAGTTTTTATGTTCATGCGTTCAAGTTGGTTACTCAATTTTTTAATAGGCCTACTGTTGAAACATTTTACAATGAGATTATACCTAGTTTTTGGTACACAAAGAGGATTTGTAGACAAATTAAGCAATTCCCTAATCGCTCACTCCAAGTCTGAGGCACCCACATCCTTGAGCTTGGACTTCTATTATTTCACTCAGAAGTTTGATTCAAGAGAATCAATCAAATCATTGGGCTGCAAGTCCCACCAGTCAACTTTGTTTTCGTTTAGAAAATACTTAGTGTGTTCTTATTTTGCACCACAACGCTGAGGATTTGAAGAAGACAGCAGACTTGGGCTTGCTGCAATCAACTTTTTTAGCCAGAATGGATGAAATCAGTCGGATTTTCGGCACCATAGGGCGTGAACGCTCTGATAGCTATTCCACACAGTCGACTGGCAGCAAACTGTTGCTGCGCCATCGGCTCAACCAGCTGATGACCTGCGTGGATGACTTGGACCCCAAAACGGAGCTGCATGAGAAAATGATCAAGACCCTGGATAATGCCTTCCTCGTCTGTGGCAAGAGAGCCAACAAGCCAAAAAAGGACAGTTTCAGGTGGAGAACAGATGTCACCTGTACAGGAATCATATTTCTTACCTCCTCGTTTTCCTTTTGCTTTTCTCTTTAACCTGCTTCATTTTTTTCCCTCTGGGTTCAATTACCTGCCCTAACACTGGCCATCCAAAGACACTCTTGATTCTTGCTAGTTAACACCATCCAGTCAAATGTACAATGTATATCTTGGAATATCTGTCATACATTTTACAGTCGCAGTTGGACACAGAAAACATGGCATTATGGCTGCTGTGAGTTTGGGTGAATGGATGACTGCTCTCATTATGTGTAGACTGTAGCAGCCTGACCTGCATGTGCTCGAAGCACTGTGACTTTACAGTGGTCTGTTTTGCATTTTGCCACACTGGTTGAATCATGTTCTTTGACTGTAAAGCCCAAAGTACAGTTTTGTTTTATTTTGTGCCACAGTGCAGCTTGACTTTTTTCAGTCTCCTGTATCCTGTATATTTTAATGATACAATGTCATACACAATAGCTTGTTCAGGTGAAAACATTGTCTATCTATTATTGACAGAATATGTATGTTTTTGCTGCAAAAATGACTATTTTTCCACCCTCCGTTCCCCAGGCTTCACGTAGTGACGTGGAATGTGGCCACAGCTGATCCTCCAGATGATGTGACCTCACTCCTCCATCTTAACTCCCCAAAGAGTCCAGACGTCTATGTCATTGGGTAGGTGTTGCGGGTAATATGAAATGATTGGTAGGGTCAGCAACTAATGATCATTTTCATTATCAAGGCTTCAGATTATATTCACAATTGATTGTTAAATGGCAAACAGTCTGAAGCTAGACTCTTCATTAATGACAAAGAAAAGCAACAAATCTTAATATTAAATAGAATAAAAGGAGCAAATGTTTTCTTTATTGATAAGTTAATTAATTAAATCATTATCGACTGATTTAATTTTGATCTACAAGGGTCAAAGTTTACACACTCGATTTGACTTGCTAGATGTGTGAAGTGAAAAAAAAACCTAATTTGATTTAACAAAGTCAGAATATATATCTCTATTTTTGTCCTTTTACTTTTGTGAGGTTAAATTTTGTTCTCAGATAGGAAGGATCTCCAATTGTTAATTTTGTTCACAATATGAGCACAGTGGGGAGGGTGACACTGGCTGAAGTCAGTCAGGAACTTGGATTTGTCACACTATTTATATGATACCCAAGGTATTTGCTTTTGGCTCGCAGCCCACCATTACATTTCTCAAATGGAAAATGTTTGGGCACCCCTGAATACATAATTTTTTGTACCACTGCATGGTGATTATGACTGTGTGTGTGTGTGTGTGTGTGTGTGTGTGTGTGTGTGTGTGTGTTAGTTTGCAGGAAGTGTATGCGGGTCCATTGAGATTTGTTTCAGACACCGTATTTGATGACCGATGGAGTCGTCTGTTCATGTCCACCTTGGCACCTAGGAAATACATTAAGGTGAAAATCTTCTCAAAACACATGCATGCATTATAGGGGAATACGGCTGGGCAATATTGTGTCGTTACTGTGACATGAGCGTATACTGTATATGTCCTCTTAGGTTTAGATGTTGTTATATTGTGATATAGCATAAGTGTTGTCAATAAATCCAGATTAATGATGATTATTTATCAAACATCTCATTGTGTCAATATTGAGAGTACCAGTAGTAATCACCCCTACAATATTGTCGCAATACCAATGTCGAGGAATTGGTCAAAATTTCGTGACAGTTGTTTTTGTCTCCTCGTCTCAGCATTTATGAAGTGTGTGTGTGTGTACGTGTGTGTGTTCAGGTGTCGTCTATCAGACTGCAGGGTCTGCTGCTGCTCCTCTTCTCCAAACTAGATCATGTCCCCTTCATCAGAGACATCCAGGCCACGTACACGCGCACGGGCATGTTCGGTTACTGGGTGAGACATGCATATTAAAAGACATCTACACTGATTTAACATTAAAGTTCAATAACACTGTTGAACGTGGTCATTTTCAAATGTTCCAACCAACGCTGACTCAAGTGACATCATTTGAGGCAATTTATTATAATTGACACTCAACTCCATCTGAAGCCAGAAGGCTTTATACTATGAATACTACGACTACTTCTTTTTCACATATGCAGTAAAACTTCCCACCAGCTGTGAACACACTTAAACATGTAAAAATGAAGCAGCTGCTCCTTGAAGAGGACGTGGAATAAAAGATGTATTAGGTGATCAAAAACATGTCCTATTTGCTGCGTCGGTTTTGTGAACTAAACTACAGAAGCAGAAGTTATTATATGACATCTTGCTTTTTTTCCCTAAATGCCAAAAACGCTCATTACATAAGTCGTCATCAGTCATTAACTTTTGTGTCTCAGTTGTCAAAGCTTATGTTCTTCCCTTAAAGAGCATAAAAACTAAACGGATGGTACAGAGTAGTCCAACAGATCGTGTGACTCCTCATTCACTTCTATCTTTCTGTTTGTCTCTCAGGGTAACAAAGGCGGTGTGTCTATCCGTCTGTCTTTCTATGGCCACACACTCTGTTTCCTCAACTGTCATTTGGCTGCTCACATGAAATACGCCTCAGAGAGAGTGGATGAGTTTGAGTACATAATGGACACGCAGACCTTTGAGTGCAAAAAGGCTCCAACAATTGTTGACCACAGGTGAGTGGATATGCCACAAACAGACATCTATTCACCCAAACAGATGTTTTTAAAAATATGACTGATCTTAAAGGTGCTAAAGCAGTGTTGTATCTGCTGCAGGTCAGTTTGTATACATGTCTAAAATCTCTATATTTTCTTTAATATATATGCTTTTTTATTCTTTTTTTTTTTCTTTACATTTTTCAACCGCTTTCTCTTGCGGTCCTTCCTCCCTCCTTTGTCCCCGTAATGGTCCAGGCTGGTGTTCTGGTTTGGAGATCTCAACTTCAGAATAGAGGACCACGGCATGCACTTTGTCCGCTCCTGTATCAACGATCAGAAGTACAACCTGCTGTGGAGCAAAGACCAGGTCTGACACAGATTCAGTCAGATGTTTGCAGCATAATTAACAAGGGCTGTCCTGGGTCCCAGACACACGCTTGAATCATTTGTTGATGAGCAACAAGAATAATATTTAGGAGGTCATGAATTGTCTTTGTGTTGTGATTCCCAGCTGACCATCATGAAGAAGAAAGAACAGATCCTACAGGAATTTGACGAAGGGCCTCTGGACTTTCAGCCCACATACAAGTTTGACTTAAACTCTGATACTTATGACAGCAGGTAAGTTCTTCCAAGTAACATAAAGGCAATCATCATCCGCATGCTCAGTCCCAGTTAATCATAATCATACTTTTTAAATCACTTTGTAAATTTTAGTACTTGCCACTTAAAATTTTAATTTGAATATATTATATTTCCACCTCTCTTCGACTTCACAGGGTCTACAGGACATGGCTTGGCTTTTAGTAAGAGTTCAAAGCAGTTTGTGTCCACACTTCCCTTAATATCTCATGTCATCCCCTGGTTTAACCTAGCTGCACTTAGCTATGTGTATCCATGCTACTTTTAACATGATGAAAAGTGATCTTCATGTGTAACAGGCTGCATGTTACACAAACAAGCAGATGGGACTGTCGGTCTATTTCAGACAAATGTCGGAGTGTCTCTGCAAAGAAAAGACTGAAATGCTTGTTGATTTTACAGAATGTTGTTTGAGCTAGCTCAGTACTGCTACTATTAAAGGTCCCCTGTGGAGTTTTTGATCGCTTTTGACTGCTAGGTTTTTGTCAATTTTTGTATCATTTATGCGTGCCTGATGAGATGTGAACTCCACACTACGGTTTCATGGACTTCTAGCTAGCAAATATTAATGTAAACAATGCAGAATTTGAAATACTTCACCATGTTTTATGAGGAAGGAAAGACATTCAGAACATTTGTTTAAACATTGTGTTCTCAAAAAACACTCCACAGGGCACCTTTAAATGACAATATTCCACTAGTCCATATAAACCCACAATTAACCTACAGTGTGTAATACCATCCTACTGCTTCACAGCTTGTTTATATACAAGGCAGTATGTAAACCTCTCTGGGTCCCAGATCATTTGCTATATATAGTAACTGCTAACATGCATGGCCTGAAATAGATGTTTTGCTAATACAGGCTGCGGAATAGTTCAATATTTGTCTATTGGATTCTAACCAGATTTTACCCTGCTGGATATTACAGCTACAGCATGATCTGTAAAAATATGCAATGAAGTTTTTACTTCATTTCAAAAATGACAATTTACACTGTTTTCTGAATGTTTGGTGGAAAGGTAGTCACTATTAAACGTGGGGGGAAGAAAATGGGAAGTTTTTAAATGAACTATTATTTTTAGTTGTTTCAACCCTCCAAAGTCAGTGTAGGCCTTGAGAAATACCCACATCTCGAATCTGATCATGAATGAGTGAAAGGTTGAGGGTAAAAAAACTAGAGGGGCAGCCGGAGACTCGGTATCAAAGGCTTAATATCCTTCCCAACATAATACCACAGTGTGTTTATGTCAGACTTGGCATCTCGGCACTCGGCCCTTTGCTGTATAATATAAACAGTGCTTTAATTATGTAATACAGTTTAATACATACAATACACTGTAATCTCAAAATGTGTAGTGAAGTAAAACATAAAAGTAAATACATCAGAGTCATGTGATTGAAAGCTGTCATTCCTGCAGAACCACATTAGATTAAATTTGAATGTTATGATGAAATACAACCATCTGTTTGATTGCATTCCACAAAATAGCAGCTTATGCAATGGAATGTAATACGTTTATCTTTACCTGAACAAACAGACCTAAACTTTCTAGCAGATGCATATACAGGTGTACTAAGGCTCATAACACTTACACTTACAATTTGACAAGGCTACTTTAAAACATATATTGTAGCTTGTTTTGTGTCAGTGTCATGTAACTTAACATATTCCCCCCCCACACTATTTAATTCATTCATTCATCCATCCCAGTCATCTACCTCCCCCCATCCTTGTTTCTATTAAAGAGTTGAATCAGTGTGCTAATTGAAGCCTGCCTCTCTGCTCTCTGTTCGTCCATCACTTGCAACCACCTGTCCAGTGGTAAGAAGCGTAAACCTGCCTGGACTGACAGGATCCTGTGGCGGCTCCGGCCCAAAGCTTCGCTCCCTGACGAGCAAGATGGAAATGGGGCAGGACTGGATGTGAAGCAACTCAAGCAGCTGGAGGAGGATGAGGAGTACCCGCTGAAGATCAGGCAGGACTCATACACCAGCATCATGGAGTACGGCATCAGCGACCACAAGCCTGTCGTCAGCATCTTCACGCTGGAGGTGAGAATCTGGTTCAACACTAAGTGCTCTACACAATGTAGTTATATAATATGCGTCGGTCACTTTTGTTGACTGATCTCTCTCACACACCCTTATCCTCCTTTCTGACAGTCATGCCATTGATTGGATTATATATTTATTGGAGAGTTGAACAATGCTTGTTTTGTGAAGAGAACAAATCCTGTTAAATCCAACAGTGGGTTGATTGTACCAACGAGTATTGTTAGTGTGTCCAAAGCCTGATATATCTTTGCTCTGTGCAGTGGAGCGCCATTGTTGTCCAAAAAACCCCCAAAACGATTAAATAGACTTGAGTGAGTCACACTGTGGGGACATGTTCCTTCATGAACACACACTGTGCAGTTTATTTTGACTCAATCTCCAACAAACACCTGTACTGCAACGCCCATCAGTTGAGAAAGTAACTGAGCCTTTTATAAAAGTGAAAGTAAATATGACTTGATTCATGTCTTTAATGAGAACAAATGCGATGGTCTGGCATCGCACCTCTGTGGACAGTTTAAAAAAATGATCCAAATCAATACATCAGAACCAGAGATTCTGCAGTCCAGGAAATATAAAAGTAGGTTTGATGTAAACAGTATCCATTTCATAGTTTGTCCACCAGAGGGCACTGACAGTTTGATTTCTCAACTGTAAATAAGTTTGTATTAACACATCAGATAGGGTGATAATCTCCATTGTCTCTGCTAAAGTCCTTAGACTAGCCCAGTTTTGACTTTTTTTGACTGAGCTTTTGGCAATGTCACACCCTCAATAAGTGAGTGATCATAACTGATAAAAAAAACTGTTACCAAACTTCACAAGATTTAATTTTAACGAATGAATGATTTGTCTGTTAAATATCTCTAAAGATCTGCCATTTACAGATTAATTTTTATATAATTTTCCTTCAAAAGGCAGGATGATTTATAATCTGAAATGTATTCTTCTGTCCGTCTAGCTGAGGAAAATGTACACGACTCCTCTGGTGCGTCTGCAGCCGGAGGGAGACTGGAGCGCAGACATTGATTCCATGGTTCTCTACAGCCCTCTGCAGCCCTTCCCTTCCAGTACATGGGACTGGATCGGACTCTACAAGGTTGGCCATACAGCTGTTTACCACTGGCAAATTAATTGTGAGAATTTCGCATGACAGTCTTTAATGTGTGTCTGAAAATCAGGTGGGATTCACCAGTGTGTCGGACTACATCACCTACACGTGGGTGAAAGATGATGAAGTGGCCTTCAATGAAGAAGTCATACAGGTAGTAACTCAGTGCACCAGTGAGTTAGATGTCTAGAGTGAGACATTATCTGTTGACAGATAAGGATCACAGATTAAATGTGTTGTGTGTCTGTGTTTGCAGGTGTATGTTGGTAAAGAGGAAATCCCTGTGCGGGGAGGAGAATGTGTGCTGTGCTACTACAGCAGCACTCTGCAGTGCATCATTGGAATCAGTGAACCATTCAAGGTAGGGAATAAGCACATACTCTATATCAATACATTTATTTCCCCCTTAATCCTATTTAACAACTGGAACCTGACTGAATTTGTGAGTTCCTCTGCGTGCCATTAAGCAGCAGTGTGACTGGCTGCTCTCTCTTTTAGGTCCATGAGTCCAAGGTGGCCATAGAGGAAGGCTTTGTGCACGAGCAGATCAATGGACTTGACAAAACCACAGCGAGTGAAGCCCTGTGGAACTGATCTGTTAGCGCTCACAGATGGTGGGATGAAATAGAAATGCATCTGTTTGGGCCTGGTCTGCCTGAACCAGAACAAGGTGCTGTCATTTCATGCTGTTACACACTCCCACTGACCTCTCTAATGCTACCAGTGTGGCTGCTACCTACTTACACCTATGTGGTCAGAACTCTGGTACACATTCTCTCTTCCCGTGTTAACAAGAGGTTAGTTACAGAAAGCAGAAACTATGAGCCATTCTTCATCATCAACTGAGAGTGAGTTTCCTCAGGATGGAAACTCAAATTGGCTTTACATAGCAAATCAAATAAAATGGCAAACTTAGTATATTGTGTATGAGACAAAATCTAATGAAATTTGGTTTATGAATAATTAATGGGATGTTACAGGTTAGGTGTATTGATGAAAAAGAAGGTGAAGTATGTTGTAGGCCTGCCACTTTGTCTGATTAGTTGAGGAAAGGAAGTTCTCTGTTTGAGGTCTACTTTATGAATGAAAATAGTTGCTGTTTGATCTGTTTTAATTCTGAAATTATTGAAGGAAATCTGCTGGAATACTGAATATTTGAAGTTTGCCTTGTTTGGAAGAGTGAAAACCTCCCAGTCTATCTTCACCTGACTGCTAAAATTATGAAAAGGGAACTGCAAAACTTTACCTCTATTTTACATAGAGGAGTTATTTAGCAAATCAGCATTCACAGATTGCTTTGTGAATATAAGAATGGTAGCCCTGATGCCTGTCTGTGGATATAGACAACTGATTTGCTCATGGCAGAGCCAGTATGATGCAGGAGAAGGAGCTCACACAGGAAATGCCTTCATTCATAGTTTATATTTATCCATATTTCCCATATGTTTATTTTGGTCTTATTCAAAGCTTTAAAACAAACATGTACTCCTTGTCCATTGTTTGAGGGATGATCAGAGATGATCAAAATGTTAGGAGGCAACAGTCGAGTTTAAGTCTGCAGTACCGCTGAACTAGGGATGGATTCCAGACTTGGTACATTAAAGGTTACTGCCCGATTTGCTTCGTTAGTACCAAGTAACAATTCACATTAAATCAGTCTGTGGCAAAATTTGGTACCTGACTGTGCATCTTCACAGTGATGTTAAAGAGATAGAGAAGCAGAGGTAGATGTCTCCCCAAAACTCAACCACTGACCGCGTCTGACATTCCATACTAGCATGTTGTTTAGTTAATTAAAACAATGTGTTTACGAGTATGTCCCAAGCATTGGTATGAAACCAGCAGTGCGTGAACTGCATTTCTTCTAGTCACAAAATGATCTAACGTAACAAGTACTCAGCCCACTAGTGAGAGTGAGGGTTAGCATTGTTAGTGCTTTAAAATTATTTTCACAAACAGTTTTGATTCACATTACATAAAATGATGCGTGTGCTTACAGGCATATACAGTATTAAATGCTTTGGAAACTTAATTATAACTGCTGACCTCACATTATGAACTCAGTCTGCTGCTGTAGCTTCAACACTGAGCCACTACAGGAAGCTCAAGGGGTCAAAATGCAAATGAAAAATTCTTATAGGTTTAAAATTCCATCTATTCAGTCTGTTCTTATAGCGCTAGGTTGAGGAACAGGAACAGCTAACTAGTATTTACTTTTAGTATTTTATTTTACAGATTTATATGCAGTGCAGTAAGATGCTAGATTACATTACAGAGTCTTTATTGTCCCAGTCACAAAACGTCACAGCAGCCTCACGTTTCATGTACGTGACATCTCAAGAATACCGAAAGGGAATTTCTTCGAGTATGGTACATAGGTCCAGTTGGACTTGATGAGCTCATTACATTTCGGAGGTCATTTTATGGTGATAAAGTCTTGTGTGGACAATATTTCAAGAATGCATCGAGGGATTTGAGTCCAATTTAGCACAAACCTACGCCTGGACTCAAGGGTGAACTGATTACATTTTGGTCACTGCTTATTTTAAAAAACAAATATACAGAAATACAAAATGATTAGTTTATTTGCATCAGCCATAAGAAGCGGTTAATTATCCATGATTTGTTTCAAATTACAAAAAATAGAAGAGAAAAAAAAAAATCTATATTGTGCATCCTGTTCTTTATCACATATAATCTGCTGGCCCTTTGAGCTGCGAGTGACCTGAGCATCGTCAGTGACGACACCAGAGAATAACACGTTAGTGTGAAGTAGTTTTAGGAGAAATGTTCTGCACATTTTCTGCCAATTTTTTAGACTGCTTAAAATTGGCCCAATCATAGGTAGTTGGAGTGGTATTTTGCGTGTTGGTCCTACAGACGTGGAATAGCACACTAAAAGTTTTAAGGCAGAAATAAAGAAAAAATTGAATTGTATTCCTTTAATAACGGATGACAGAAGATGATCACACTCTATCCTTCTTTTCCATTTTCTTATCTAAAAATATGTATTATTGAATAAAAGTAATATTTTATTAAGAAATATTCCAAGAATTGATGAGAATCTTAACCTGCATTGTTGTGAAAGCTTTGCTGTAGTATATAATATGAATCTGTTCATGGTTTTAAGTGTTTTGTATGTTACTGATCATATTCACAGAATATATTTCACCTTGTTGTGAGTGGACTGCTGTAAGAAGATGTTACAGTTTTTCTCCTCATGGTATTTTAATGAACTTCAGTTGTTCCTGGAGACTTGAAAATATATTAGCTATGAAATAGAACTTTTAGTTTTTTGCAGAGCACGCTACCTGTGGCTCATTTTCAGCTTGTTTTCTCATTAGCTCACCTGCACCTTGCAATATTAATCATTCCCTTTTAATGTTGATTGTTATATTACAGCTAAAAGGAGAACACAAAGATATGTTGCACTGTAAGTTGTTCAGTATTTATAGATTGTCATGTTGTCATTATTAGTGTGTTCTGAGAGAGAATATGAATATTTAGTTACTGTTTGTAAAGTATGGATTTAGCAAGTGCCTTTAAAATGCTTGTTGCTTTTCATTTAGTGTACTTTACAATGCTGCTCAGTTTTGATATAATATTTATCATTAATTCATTCATCAGATATATAGACAACATTACGTGGCATGACTTTCAATGGCCTCTACTTGTTCTTCTTGATTTTAAAAAGTACTGTTCTATTGGCCTGCTGGAATCATTTTTATCTGCCAGTTTATGTCATGTCATGTTTTTTTTTAACTAAAAAAGTGACTTATTTTCTCAAACAGCAATGAAATATTGTCCTGTACTGTAACACAACACCACAGATTTATAGCCTGGCAAATGCAATTATTGAATAAATCTCAGTTCAGTCAGTGTGTGTTTTGTTGATTGTGAGTTGTGATCTAATGATGTTTTTAATTAGTCATGACAAGCAGGTTCCATAGCTAGGATTTTACAAATATTCATATTATTTCACAGGAAGTTTTTTTACTTTCTATCTAATGAAAACAAATGAAAACAATGTTGTTACATTTCTCTTCTGTTCTGACATTCTGTAAACAGCAAACCTGCTCTGTCAGTCCAGATTTGATCTACAGCTGCAACTTCCACACACTGAACTTTTGTGAAGTAAAACTGTGCTGTGGTCAGCAGAGGGAGCTCTGTATCTTTATCACCAGTTGAGACTCACTCACCTGTCTGCAGGTGACAGCTGAGATCATTTTTAGACCATCAGGTTGTTGAAATGTGACTGAAGGACATGAAGATGTTCACATGTTGTGTTTCATCTGTGATATTTGATTTAAATGTGACGTCTGACTCAGTTTGTCACACATTACTTGAGTATTTCAGGACATCAGAGTCACACATGAAGATGTTTGACCTGATTGATTCACAACTCCTGAATAAAAGTGAACCCCAACTTGTTTATTGAACCTCTGAATGTTTTGTTGAATGTAGAGGCTGCTTTAGGTCATTCTTTAAGTTTTTATCTTCAGTGTTGTTCTTACATCGATCTCTATACCTCTACTGTGTGGTGTTGAGTTTGCTGCTGTCTGGTTACAGCTGGACTTTATTCTGTTTGGAGTGAAACAGCAGCTTCATCAGAAACTTGAGTCTCCCTCATGTCAACACAACAGGTTCCCAGTGGACCAATTCAACTTCCGATTCAAACATTCAGAGTTTGTTTGGCTTTTAAACTTCTGTACACAAACAGATGAGGATGTTAAAAGTTAGAAAAATCGAAATCTTAACACAAAAGACATATTTTGACAAACTGCGATCGTCCGTAACCACAATCCCTCAGAGATCCTCCAGTCACAGTCATTACACAGTGAAGTCACAGAACAGGTTTATTTTCAATTACTGGAAATCAACAAGAGTCACATTTCATAAGCAGCTCTGTCAGCTGCAGACTCTCACACCCAGTGTGTGAGAAGGAGCCACCACAGATCCTTCATCCCCACAGCCGTCACACTGTTTCACTCAAGCACTGCCTGAACAATCACTTTCCACTCACTTTGTCTTTTGTAAATATCTTATTTTGTCTATTTATTTTTTTTATCACCTTAATGCGTATTTGTCTGATTCTTTTTCCTGCACATCTTGAGCTGTTGTAACAAGTGAGCCGGGATGATGGTGCTGAAAGCAGAGCTGAAGTCCACAAACAGGTTCTGGAGGAGGTAGTCATCGCTGGTGCTGAGTCATTATGTTCTCAAGTAGTCTGTCCTTATGTCTAATTAAGATGTTGATCACACTGTCCTTCTCAGCTTACTGATCTGTAACATTTCTTGAGTCCCAACTGGAGTCTGAGGCAGAATCCTTCTTCATCACACAGACGGTGAACAAATAAAAGATAAAGAAAAACTATTGCTGCTGCTGCTGCCAGTCCCAGTCCACAGTAGAGGACGACCCTTCCTCGTCTTGCTGTGTTGTCTCTCCCAGGTGTGTCTGTGTTGTCTCTCTCAGGTTTGGGTCCATCTCTCGCTGCTGTAAAGAGACCAAACAACAGAAGAGCTGAAGTTGTGACATATTTTTCAGAGACTGTGAGAATGAAGTGAAGGATTGTGGTCGTCCTCAGTACTTTTCTTCAGGTGCTTATTGATCCAAAAAAGCTGCTGAATTGAACGTGTTAATAAAATTCTACTGACTTCTACTCAACCAACTTACCAGAGACGTTGAGCTGACATTCACCAAAGTCCACACCATAGTTTGTCCTCACATCACACAGGTACCGGCCTGAGTCCTCAGTCCTGAGTCTGGACACATGAAGTCTGAGTCGTCCGTCTCTGAGGACGTCTTTGTCCCACTGGACTCGTCCTACAAACTGTTGATCCCGAGACTCTGGGACCTCAAGACCTCCACATAGTTCAAACAGGACTGAGGCTCTGTGGGCAGTGCTCATCTCACAGAAAATAAAAATGGAGTTGGGGGAAGTGTCAGCTGTGGTTGTGAACGTCCATTCCAGTGAGATGCTGTGGTTCTCCTCCGCCTGATAGGACATCTGTGTCACATTCACTACAAATGTTCCTGTTGAGGAGACACAGAGGGAAAGTGAGGAGCAGACACACTGACAGCTTTAACATGGCAGCCTTTAAACTCCATCTACATGTTTCTGTGGACTGTTTAGTGACGTCTCAGAGCTGCAGAGGCTCATCAACATCAACTGTTTGCTCACATGTGGGCGACTTTAACTGATTGAGTGAATCACAGTGTAATAAAGTGAAGCTGTAAACTAACCACAGACACAGTTGAGGCTGATGAGCAGCAGGATCCTGCAGATCATCTTCTCCCTGTGAGAGGACACAGAGGTGAAGAGTCTTGTGATCACAGTTCAGTCCTCACATGAACCTCAACTAACATCTGCAGTCAAAACTAGTTTGTTGAGGATTGAACTTTACTAAATGTGCAGCAGAGTGAAAGACAAACATGTTGAAATCCAGCAGCTGCTAGTGAAGTTCAGAGGAGACAAAACAGAGTGAAAAAAACAAGACTCCATCCCAATCTACATTCACATCACTGTCACACAGGACACCAGGAGCTCACAGCTGACGGTCTGACTACATACTGATGAATGAATGTGTTTAAACTGTGTAGATGAAGGTGGAGGTAAATATCAACACCAACTCTGTTTAGTTTTATCAATAAAATCTTCGCACAGACAAGATTTATACAAGTGGAAATTATGTTTCTGGTAGAATCTTCCTCATACAGCTGACTGATTCATCTGACTCCAACAAACATGATTACTTACAGAGATGTTTGCTCAGTCAAAGGTGCACATCGCCAAATGTCGCTCCTGCTCCTTTGCCTATCCTTTTGTTCAACTCTGCGTAGTATTCCAGATACTTCAAGTTACTGGAAACCATCTGATACTTTGGTATATATATGTTGAGATGAAGGCGGGGCTTGACCGTTCACACTAGTTAATACTTAACCGATGTGTCCTGTTCTAGTGCCACGTTTAGTAAGATAAATATTTCTACTCATCAAGACTTCTCCAGCCATAAATGGTATTGATAATCCTTTAAAGAGGGCGCATACATATTTAACCGACCTGACTAACTCTGGTTCTGGTTCAAAGTTTCCATGTCAGTTTCAGGTTGAAAACTCAGCTATTTATGCTGTTTGCTCTCCAGCTTCCTCTCGTATGTCTCGACATGTGTTGGAAGCATCAGAATTAAAACATAAAGACAACTGCAGGTTTGTCTCAGTGCATGATGGGATTCTTTATATTTAAATATAACGTAATGTAACTAGATGATCTGATTTGTCGTCACCACTATAACGATTGCTGAATTGAAAAGAAGGCCCAGGTAGTTTTTGACAAAGAGTAATCATCAGTCATCACAATCTCAGAGATCCTCCAGTCACCGTCATGTTACACAGTAAAGCAAAAATATATAATATGAAAATCATATAAGAGCTCACAGCTGACGGTCTGACTACATACTGATGAATCAATGTGTTTAACTGTGTAGATGAAGGTGGAGGAACAGATGGAAACGGAGTCTGATCAGGTTCATCAATAAAATATTATTACACTCGTCCACCACCATACAGCTGACTGGTCATGCATTTTCAACAACCTCAATTTACACTTACAGTGTAATTTGTGCTTAGTCATGGACTGATAGATATCTGGACTCAGTCCCACCCTTCAACAGGTAAGGCCAAAGTTTTACTGCAACACACCACCTTCATCTTTATCAGCATTCACTATGTCGTCATAGTTATATACCAGATAAGCCACAGCCAGTTCTTCCCCTCAAACCTGCACCTTCGTTATTGACCTGGCTGGTCTGATTGGGTGATCGTGTTCTGGTTCAAAGTTTCAGCTGTTTATGCTGTTTGCTCTCCAGATTCCTCTCGTATACCTCAACATGTGTTTGAAGCATCACAATTAAAACATGAAGACAGCTCTCTTCTCTCCACAGAACACAATGCATGATGGGAAACACTCGACTTGTCTACTACTGGAAAGAAGTTTGCTCTGAAGTTGACATGTAACTAGAGGATTTTACTTGACATAGCAATTTTTTTTTCTTTTCTTTTCTTGTTGAACTTGACCAACTTCGTGACTTTCCCCCACGGATTTGAGGACTCAGCTGGGTGCTGCTCCTGTTCTTCTCCTCTGCTGACATGGAGCATGGAGCGGGCTCGGGGCGCCCTCTGCTGGTCACAGTTCTGCAGGGTCACAGATGGAGGTGAACTGTAAACTCTGAGCAAACCATCCATGACGCGAGAGATCATTGATGGAAAGCAGGTTAAAGACAGTGAGAGCTGAAACACTAGAAGTGTCCCAGTAATGAATCAGAGTTGTTCAGTGGGTTAGTGGAGCTGTCTGTGATGAATCACATAGAAAATGCAACTAACAAAGTGTTCTGTGCTATTTTAATACATAGCTGGCAAAAGGTGTGAAAAACTGATATTTTTCAGCCTCATATGATAGACAAAGTTCATAAATTTTAAATAATCACATGATATTCAGCCTAGTTTTTGGGATGTTGGACGTCTTACAACTGACGGGCATCGCTACAATACCATGCCTCTCCTAATGTTCTGTTTATAATGTGTACATGCTGTAAATAAATCTATATTTGTATTAGAAATGTTGTTTTGTCTGTTCTGTGTGTATATGTGTTAGGATCTCAAAGGCCCAGAGAGAAATAGAGTGGACATGACAGTGTCCTGATTACAGTTAGAACAGAACAGTGTATAACTATGTTCCCCATCCTGCCCAAGTTAAATCAAATATTTTTGATTTTTCTGTATTATTATTATTATTATTATTATTATTATTATTATTATTATTGTTATTATTATTATTATTATTATTATTATTATTATTATTATTATTATTATTATTATCATCATCATTATTATTACTGTTATTATTATTATTATTATTATTATTACTATCATCATCATCATTATTATTATTATTATTATTATTATTATCATAATAATAATAATAATAATAATAATAATAATAATAATAATAATAATTATAATTATAAACGTCTCCGAATAAAAAACGTATATCATCTTAAGGTTAGGCTCGGTATTGAACAGTCCAAAGGAGAGAAGAAAAAAAAAGATGACGCGTGCCATTCGTTGCCATAGTGACCGTTTGTTTTGTTGCACTTTTAATGGCGCAGGAGGCAGAAGACTCTCAGAACGTCAGAAGTAACCAGCTAACTACATTTGGGAGTATACAACTGCACAGAGGAAGGTTTGTTCAGAAACTACCTTTTATTTTGCTGTCATGTATATTGGGTAACTATAACTAAAGTGAGGAACAACACGGTCATAATTCTTCTTTCTGACAATAGTTTGCTGGCTAACGTTTACAGCTAACGCTAGCTAAAAGAAGTTAACATAGGGCTAACGTTAATGTGTTATTGTCACATTTCTGTTAATAATTGTGAACACGAAGTCGCACACACGAGTTTGTAGGAATTCAAGTACCACTGTTTTATCCAACATAACTTCCTTCTCGATTAAAATAATGTAAAACGGACACCAGCAATACCACTTATAAACCAAATACAAATTCACAATATGACTGAAATGTCGTTATTGACACCAAAAGTTTGACATATATTGTCCATTTGTAATGGCACTAAATAACTTTTAACACAACTTCTTCCATTCAATACATAGATGTGTCAAAGTGTTCTTACTTCTTTCTGATATTTCTTGCAGTAATAATCAGTGTGTGTTCAGTAAAACCTATTGTCATTTAGACATTTCCTCTGGAATTTTCAGTACTCTTTCCAATCCTATCAGTGACAGACCACCACTGGAGAACAATGTCTGTCCCAGATCGCATTCCCCGCAAAGGTGGTGGACCCAATCTAGCTGGCATTGAGGTAATGCGGAACCACTCTGAACTCTTCAGAGCAGAATGCTTGAGGCTGATTTCTGAGACCAACAAAGCATGCAAACGCATGCAAAATCAGGATAGCAATCAGCTAGGTGAGTAGGAGAATAATAAATCAGCTCTCTGTGCTTAACACCAAGGACAATGTTGTTAGCAGCGTTTGTTTCCTTCTGCCATTCAGGTCAGCGGGTAAAAGACATCCAGTTTCTGAGGAAGGAGTTGGAGCTGAAGTTGGAGGAGGTTATTGTGGAGATTGATGACCTCATTGCATTGAAGAGCAGAGTGGTGAAAGCCCTTGAAGCCAGCAAAGAGGTGCTGAGAGTCACCGTTGTCTGTCTGGAGGAGAGGTTAGGCTGGAAAGTGACAGCGAAAAGAGAATCTTGAACATACAAACTTCCCTCGCTACTCACACTTATTTATCTGCATTTTTGATTGGGCCACAATTGTTAATGTTGAGTTATTCTTTCTGTCAAGTCCCAGCTTTCAACAGCACTATTTTTTAAAATAATACTTATGCAAAAACAAATAAACAATACAAAATGCTATGTCTGAGAAAGACTGCAATTATCTATTATACATCACTATATCTATGTAACTGATGAAGAAAAAGAAACACTTAAGAGGCAAAAGGCAGAAATTATGTATTTCTTCACTGCATTGTGGTGTCAGTTTCATAGAATTTCACAAGTGAAATGAAAAATTGACAAAAAGTTGTATAGAGTCGTATCTTAGTGTCTCTTTTACCAACACTGAATGCAACTTGGCCATGACTTTCTGTGCCATCATTCTAATGTAAAATGGTTAGAAACCTGCAAACGGCCGAACTGCACAAAGCAATACAGTCCTGGCATTAAAATGATTAAAGGAAGGATACAACTATCGCTCACTGAGTTCTTTTTTAATCTGTGTAAATCAGGTTGACACAATATCAGAGTTATCAAATATCAAATACTCTAATGTCAGGGGAATCTGTTTTGAGTTCTTGTCTTATTTAAACACAGTATCAACATCTGGCTCCAGTGGTGATATGAGATATATCCCTTTCCCTTGCAATACGCTATATGATGTGCTCTTTTTGTCGTCTGGCCTGCAGAATGAAACGTCCCCAGTCTGAGAGGCTGCATGATGAGGTGGACACAGAGCTGCTGAAGGAGAGAGAGCTTATTGAGGGAGTGGCTTCCGTCCTGCAGCGTGTCATAGAGCAGATCATTGAACAAATTCGGTAAGGGAGATGGACAAGGTTAGATTATTATTACATACAGTTAATAAAAGCAGGCCTTTTGGAGTTTTTTATATGTGAAATCGAATCATTGCATATAGTTGCCAGGAGGAAACATGTTGTTTTGTGCTCCAGATTAAACCGATCCGGCAAGTATCACCTGGAGCATGATCTGAAGGAGAAATTTGAGGCCCAGTGCATCGACAACTCCTGTGCCTTAATGACCATTTGTTCTATTGACAACCTGCAGAAGTCCAAAAACATCAATGCTGCTATGCCGAGGTGAACTGTCATGCTCCATAACAACAGGAAATTCATATAATGTCATTGAAAATTAAACATTTTGGATGATCTGAAATTATTGCCAGTGTACACCTAGAAGAGGTCTGTCATACTCCTCAATATTTCTACATAGATCTGGGATGTCTGGAAATGTGCCAGGTCCTCATAAGCTATTTCATACCTTCCTCTCTCAGCCTGTCAGTGACTCCAAAGCAGTGGGAGAACATCTCAGACATTCACATGGCCAAAGTGGAGCAGCAGAAGACCAACTCTCTGTCCCTACGGGCCCTGGTGGAGTCTCTCCTCGAGCAGACGGCTGCTGACATGCAGAAGCAGCTCCAGGCCACAACAGAAGCCTTTCAGCATAATGTCCAGGAGATCAAGTCTGCCAAGAGCCAGATGGAGGATCAGCTGACCACGGTAGAGCAGATGATTTTATGCTTGGCAGAGAGAGAGGGGAGACAGAGTCAGGCAGTGGGGGACAGATGTCACAATAAATATGAGAGAGAGGAGATTTGTTTAAATTATCACATCAGTATTGAGACTGTATGAAAATGTGGGTATTAGTTTGCCATTTATGATCCTTTAATGACAGGATGGTCAGGTGGGTAAGGATTTGATTGACTTTTTTTTTCTTGATTTTTTAAAAGTCATTCTCTGCACTTAAAACACGATGCAATAGTCAAGCCCCAGCAAAAAGATCACATTATATCCACGACTGAGTAACAGGATAATAGTAAATGCTGAAACATGGTATACCAGTTAAACAAGTAGAGAGATGTCGTAACATTAATGCCAGTTACACAGACATTTCTTTCTAATGTTTGCAAACAGTTTACTGAATTAAGCAAAGGTGCATGTTATGAATGAGCCATATTCTGTCTACAGAGTATCTGACTTCATATCTATATTTAAGTGGGACAGCCCAAACAAAGACTGAACAATGCTGAAAGGATTGTTACACCCAAATGCCTGAAAAACCATATTCTTATTTACTCATAGTTGTATTTTATATAATCATGCTATTTCCATCGGCACTAATTCTTCTGTAGAATGAAATTTGACGACAGTCAGTTGCAGTTTTTGGATTATTTTACAAAGAAACCTTCATAACATAAAAACAAACACATCAGTTTAAAAGTTCATCAGCCTGGGACACATCCTTTAACTGGCAATGCATTCTCTGAGCTCATATTTATATTTGTACAACAATTTTTATGCTGATATTCTTACTAATTTTCATTAATACAGACTCACCCTGATGTGACACCTCTGTCTTCTTTAGATTACATCTGAGATAGCTGGCCAACAGAGAATCAGAGAGGATCTCCAAGTGGCTACCACAGAGAACGAGCACTGTCTGAGTTTGGCACAGGCCCGACTGGATGTGCGTCGCCACAGACCTGCCAAAGAGCAGTGCCACGATCCAGCACAGTCCCAGCTCCTCGTTGAGGTCCAGCAGCTCACAGCTCAAATCAGCAAGTAAGGCCAGGACACACTCGCCTCTGATGTGAAGAGATGTACTCAAAAGGGATACAGCGAAATGTAATAATGCTTTTGTGGACACACAACGGTTGCCAGATTCTAAGGCTACAATATACAGTCATGGTCAAAGGTTTATATGCAAATATATATGTCATGGCTGTCTTGAGTTCCAATGATTTCTACCACTCTCATTTTTCTGTGATGGAGTGAGTAGAAAACATACATACCAAAAAACACTGATGAACTTTGGTTCAATAATGAATTTATTATAGGTCCTCTGAATTTGTAACCAATTAATTAATATTCTATTCTAGTCTATTCTAATTTGGAAATAATGCTCCTCCTTGATTATTCCATTTATCACCAGACCCCCTGGCAGAAAATCAGCCACACAACGTGACAGGCCTCATATTCTCTGACCCAAACATATGTTTTCCTCCAGAAGGTTTTTTCTTTGTCCTCATGATCAGCTGCAAACTTCAACTGAGCTTTAGGGTGCCATGTCTGGAGCAAAGCAGTCTCTCAGTTAATGTTGATACAAAACCTGCTTAATTGCGGACACATCTGTCCTCCAGCAGTTTGTAATTCATTGCGGACTTGCTTTTTGATGGTTTTTGGTTGACTCTTGACTGTTCTGATCAGTTTTCTCTGAGCAGCAGGTGATAGTTTGTGTTTTCTTCCAGATCATGGCAGTGACACACATGTGCCATGCTTTTTATACTTTTAAACAATTGATCTTGGGTACTGTAACTGCTTTCTAATGGCTCCAAGTTGCTTTCCTGCCTGAATGTTTTTTGTTATCAAGGAGTATGTGTTCGACTCATTCCATCACAGGAAAATGAAACTTCATTGGAACTCAAGACTGCCATAATATACTATACATGTTCTTTACGAGAGCATGTAATCTTTTGACTTTTCGACTGTAGATATAAGAATTTAAAAATTATGATGATGGAAATGATCATGCAAGAATGTAAGAAAGGTTTTCTAATAGAAACATCATCATCATCATCATTATTATTATAAACTGTATTAAAACAGAAGGTACCTTCCATGTTGTTAATGGGAAGTTTGGGTGGCTAGCATAGACTGATGATCCAGTTTGTTTCCTGTTGACTGACGCATCATGTGACATCATTATCTCTGTTCTGCCAGACTGCGTGAGGCAGTGGCACAGTCAGAGATGGAGCAGAGGGCTCTGGTTCGCTGCCAGCTGGAGCTTCAGGAAAACATCGAGGTCAAGGCCAGCGCTCTCTACATTGATGAGGTCATCTGTTCCCAGCACAGGGAGACCACTATCATACATAACTTCTGAGCCGTCATCAACAATAAAGATCTACTTTTACATAGTATGTCTTTTAAAATACCGTTCTGTAAAATGGATTACAAAATATATGTATGAGTCTAGTTTCACTTTCATATGGTCTTAGCATGGTTTCCTTTGTTTTTCCTCTTTTTGTTTTCTGATCATTGATCTGTAATGGTAATGGTAACTGGCTTCATGCCATTTTGTTTTTTTGTGTCTGATCTCATTTTAAAATAACTGTAACACATTTTGATTAAAGAATGAGGTGTGGCAGACTTTTCTCTTTTTATTTTGTGAATGAATCAGATTAATAAAATATCTCCACATTTCCCTCCATAATTTATAATGTAGCAAAGTTGCAACCAGTAAAAAAAGACGATAAGGGCAGAGTTGCACCAGCTATTGTATTCACTAAGTGGAGATTTGGACTGCTGGCAGAAGGAGGTTTTCAGGCCCGGGACAGGGGGACCTGGGGAGAAATGCTGATTTTATGCACCACACAAACTAATTTAGCTGTTAACTATAAGTCACTTGATAACTGCCAGGTTAAACATTTTAAACCCTGCCCCCCCCCCCCCCCCCCCGTGGATTTAACTAGGCAAACGGGTAACGGCTGATTAATTTGTTTCAGCTGGCAACAAGTTATTTAACCCAAACTGATGCAGGGAGTAGCTTCTCATTTCTTAATCAAAGGAAGACATCCTGTGGAAGACATCCTGTGGTCGTGGAAAAGACATTACTCCGTTTCATCAAGCAAAGGAAACAACTAAGGAGGTTACTAAAACCACTACAATTGGATTAAGAACTGTTCAATATTTGGTGACGTCAAATCATAAAAAATCAACAGCAGAACTTAGGGCTAAGTTTAATAGTGAAAGTAAGAGCATTTCCACACACACACACACACACACACACACACACACACACACACACACACACACACACACAGACTGTGAAGAGAACTCAGGGGATTGGGAAAAAAACAGTTATCAGTGAGGCTAATCAGAAAAAAAAAACACTTCAGTTTTCTAGGGAGCATAAAGATTGGATTCTGGAGCAATGAAAAAAGGTAATGTGGTCCAGATTTAACAATGGTGCATCAGGGTAGTTCTCGCAGTTTCAGTTACACTTCAAATATCCTAAAAGTGGTATTCACCCGAGAAAATCAATCCTACTGAACAAAACATAAAGTATCATAAACTTATGTTTGCCACAGAGTCTATTTTCTGCAATTATCCAAAATCCAAATATAAAAATCCCATAGGCTTTTTGTCAAGGGAGCCAGGGCGATGCTAACATCCAGGTTAATCAACAAAAATACGCCATCCCTGCAGCACTCTGGCAACATGGCTGACTCTGCCGGAGAGGACACAACCCTCACAAAAGACACAGACTTCATGCAGAATCACTAAATCACCAAGTCATGTGAAATAGTCTCAGTATGTTACAGGAGCCTGTATCTTTATATACATATCTTAATCTTACCTATATCTTAATATGTGTTTGAATATATGCACTTGTAAAATCTGACATGTAAACGTTTCATGTTAATGGAGTCTTTAGCATCACCTGATACAATTCTATACAAACTAAAATGGATGAGCGGTGGTGTTTCTTCAGATGAATAGTGGCCCCTGACACTGAAAAATGCTCGCTGTGATAGTTCTTCTCATAACATTCTATTCAAAGGTTTACAAAAGGCAACTAGCATGAGCTGTAAAGTAGCTGTATTTGTATTGGAAAACAGATACATTATAAAGTTGTCAGGAGTGTTAAATTCACTTACAGATGATAATATTCTGAACCACTTTCTCTTCATGTGAGCACACTGCAAGTCATGTGAACACTAACTAAAAATAAAAGTGACCAACACTAAAAGCAAAATGTAGACATTCAAGAAAGTATGAGAAACTGATGAAGGCTGGTTATAAAATGACATTTCAACAGCCCATATTCTTCTTCTTCTTCTTCTTCTATTCTTGAAACATTTATCAAAGATCACTGAAGCAGCGTATCCATTCTGAGGAGTTCTCTCTCTTTACTTTAAGAGAATGTGGATTTGGCACTTCACCTACAAACACACAGAGAGCAGGGGGGGGGGACACCTCTTACCATGTGAACCGTTCAATCGCGTACATGCAAACCTTGTGTGATGCAGGAAGCTTACCTCATGCCAACGCAGTGTGAACAGGGGCAGGGCCAGGTGGCAGTGGGGACAGGTGCTAATCTGGTCTGGGTCACCGCCGCTGGGTCTGTCTGTCAGGGAGGCTGCCTTGTAGGCGCTGCTGAGACTGGCAGCAGTGGCCCCTCCTCTGTAGAGATTTTCCTCCTCCTTCTCCTCCTCCTCCTCTGGCTCATCCTCTCCATCATCAGACCTGTCCGCTGGAACACACTCCCACTGGTTCAGAGGATACAGACAAAGGTTCAACTCTACTGACCGGCGACCGAAAAAATCATGTGGATTTTTTTTTTGTTGAAGTGGATTTGGTCTTAAAGATACAACAAGAATCTTTCACTGGTTCTGAAACAGTCACAATTTAATACTGATGCTTCTATATGACCTACAAAAGCAAACAAGAGTTAGAGTTAGGCGGAGGATTGGCGATTTCTATGAAGATCACGGTCAGATGGAGTTCTATCCAGGTTAAATTAGTCACGATATGAAAACTCTTTCTTTATGGTGGCGTGCTGAAGAGGAACTGAAGAGTCTCACTGCCTGAAGGAAGAAGCTGCTCTGTACTCTGGTGGTGCCGCAGTGAAACAAAGTTTACTGTTTTTTTTCCTAAGCCGTGAAACACACCTTTACTCACTTCAAAACACCATGACCAATAGCTTAAGGAGGCTAAAATTAGCCGATGTTAAAAGACGTTCATTAAATGTTAATTTATTACTGCGTCATGTTGTTAACCTACTGACTCTTTTGTTTTACTGCCTTAATAACATTTTGGCATGATCTGGCAAGTCCAATCATTTCTTATTTACACATCCAGAAACATAATCAAATAACTGTCGTCATATTTTGGGATACTGTCATGTCTCCTGTTTGTGTTGGTTTTTGGTTTTGGGTTTTGATTTCATGTCCTTTATTCCTATGTCTTGTTGTGTTCTGTGTTTTGTTTTTCCTTGTCTTGTGTCTCATGTTCTGATTTTTCCATGCCCTCATGTGTCCTTTAAGTTCTCCTGTGTTCTCCCCTCTGGCTCCCTCTGTCTGTTGTCTTGTTCCCTCCTGGTCTGTTCCTCTGTGCTCCTCCCCCTCATTATCTCACCTGGCTTCCTTCCTCCTCTCTCCTCACCTGTTCCTCGTCATGTCATTAGTGTCTGTGTATTTAGTCTCTGTGTTCCCCTCACTCCTTGCCCGGTCATTGTTTTCTGTTTCCTGATCCACGCTCCTGTCCCGTTTGGTATGTCTTGGTTTTGAGTTTTCCATGTTTAAGTTGAACTTTGAATTTTGGTTTGTACTTTGTCTAGCTGTTTTCTTTTGCTACTTTGTCTCGTTCTTGTTTGCTACTTTGTCTGTTGCCCTGTTTTTGTCTGCTTCTGGTTTTTGTAACAGCTTTCATTAAAGCTCGCCTTTTGTTCTCCTGATTTTGCCTCCGGTGTAACTGCATTTGGGTCCCCCTTTCCCTTCCATAGTTTTCCCTTTAAACCCCCACCTGACAGATACCTGACAAATCCGAGTCCCTAATTCTACTAAAAAATGACAGTCAAAACATGATTTCTACCATTTAAAGTTGACGCCACAGATAATAATCGTAATTTGTGTCCATATACAGTACAAACAATTTGCACGAAATGTTCCTCCCATCCCTTCTTATGTGTGCAGACACGTATACCTCATGTTTCACCATCTCCTCACGTGGGATCGATGCCTTACATCTGCCACAGTTCACTGTTAATGTTGCTGTGAGGGGGAAAAAAACAAGCGTAGTAGTTAAATGTGTGCCCTGGAAGTTCATTTGGGTTTGTGTCAAAGCCTTTAATCCTTCCCTTACTGTTGTTCGCTGTTTTTTCACTAGTAGTCTGAGGAGGACCCGAGCCATTGACAGTATCTGAGCAAGTCAAGCCGTGCTTGGCCTGATCCCTCAGGGTGACGTAGCGACCGCAGTCCCTGCAGAGCTCGGTGCGACTCCCGCACACCAGCTGGTGTTCGTCTAGCTGCTTCCACGGCAGCTCCAGCTCGCAGAAGTGACAGCACTCTCGACGCTCCACGCACTCATCGGACTGGGAGACAAAAGCAGACTCAGAATGTTAAAAAGGTGTCCCGGTGCAGTAAACTGTGTTTAACTATGACAACAATTCAGCCAGCTTGGGCTGCTCCTCTGGAGGCTTTTACACCTCAACAAAAAAATAAACATTATCAAGAAAATGAGGTTTTGGGTGATGTGGCTAACAGCACGGGTTCTGAGTGTAACACCACTCATCATAAATACAAATCCCAGGTCTGTAACAATTTGTCAGACTCAATGCACGTGCTGACTATAAACAAAACATGTTACTTCATAACAATGTTGTGAAAACTTTCATCTTGAAGTGGACATGTAACGCTGCGATCCTCCTCTCTCACTTTAAGTCAGTTTATAAGCCACATAGTGCAGAGACAAGTGAGAGGGCGGTGGGATGACTGTGACAGACATACCAGTCACTCCATTACAAGGGACTGTACCATCAAAATCATTTTTAAAACTTATAAAAAAAGGAAGCATATCTAGTAAACCACTGTGAAATTATGAACGTGAACATGAGCTTTATATGTCTCCTTTAATGGGTTTATCCGTTTTGCCATGAGGGACTGGACTCTGGACTCACCTGATGATCCACTAGGCGGCAACGTTCCATCTTCTGGTTGCACTCGGAGCACCTCACCTGTAAACAAACATGGTGTTAAACCTGCAGAGAATACGCTGACATGTAGTGTGTGTGTGTGTACAGTATGTGAACCTGGGTGTGTTGCTCCTCTTTGTGCTGGCTCAGTTGATCTTTGGGAACGGCTTCATTACAGTCGGGACAGAGACACAAGAAGCGGCTGCAGTGCGTTTCGTGCAGAGCGAAGTTGGCCTCTGCAACGTCTTTGTGGCTGTAAGAGAGAGGACAGAGGGTCATCTTCTGCCCCTTCTGTTTGGGGAAAGTTAAGTTTATACACACACACACACACACACACACACACACATATATAGAATGCTAAATATCTAAATGGGTGGCTACAGCTTGCAGACCTATTATCATTGTATCACTGGACATGTAATGTTACCTTCAGGTCAATATGTTCATCTGTTGTTGCTTCTTGGGTGTTGCCATGTTGTGCTGTCAGCATGTTTTTTGAGCGTGCAGTACCTTTAAGGTTATCATGGAGAATATTCTGGACAGTATTTGTCGTTGATTTGAATTGTTGCAATAATAATAATAACCATGAATTTGCATAAAGCAAGCCTATGTGTTTGATCCCATGTTGATAAGAGTATCAAAAAAGCTTGAGAAATATCCCTTTAAGGCACTTTTAGAACAGACTAAAATGTGCGACTAATTCGCCAACATGTCTTGTCTTAAAGTGATATATTTACAACAATATCAATAACATTTTTCCAAGAACTGTGTTCAGTGCATCGTGCAGTAAAACCTGTGATTTACAGTACAACACAATGCCTCACTGAAACTCCACAGATAAAGGATCACAAGGCACTGGTTGACCTTTGCCTAGTATTCCTGTAGCTGCCTGGGCTTGAGAGTATGGGTGGATACAGCTTTCAGTATTGAGGACTTGTACCTACTACTGATTATACCCGGCTATTGATGGGGACAAGTTACTGATTTTAATGCTGTCCTTACTGACTCAGAGAGCAGGACTGGCTGATGTAATACATGAGACGCATCACAGACAAAATACAAACAAACAAACAAAACCTCTAAGAAAAGTTTATATCAGTGTACCAACAGAATGTCACACACCGCTGAACCTTTCTGTTTCACTTGTTGGAAAAGCACTGATCTCACTGAAAGTGAAGGTGAACAGTTTGTTCCACTGATGTCAAGTTCTGTGTGATCCGCCCTGATTGTTATGCAACCACTCACTGACAGCTCACGCATAATAACATGCTATGGTTCGATCTGCCTGGCACAGAGTTTGGAGTCCGTCTTTAACTACATAATCTTACTTCTGGTTACATGTTGTCACGAGTTTGTGTGTTTTAAAAGCTTTATAAATTAAACAGAAATCCATTTCTTCTCACCGAGCTCCACCTAAGAGTGGCTCCGAGTCCACACTTGTTTACTTCCAACCCAGCCTCCCGCATTCTGATCAAATCGATCTTAAACCCTTTTTTTTTTTTTTTTAAATGTCACTTCGTGTTTCACCCCCAGGAAATTCTCACATCGAGTTAAATCTCACCATCGGCCGCATGTGCGCGTCGCTTCCTCCGGATCCATGTCCAGATATGTTTGAACTACGCTCAGCTGCCAGTGGGGGAAAATGGTTCCGGCGTTGACACTTGCCGGCCCGCTTCGGCAGAACAGAAAGTGAAAATATCTGAACCAGAGCACCGCTTGTGTTTTACACTTCCACCGCGAGATGGCGCCAGATGCCCCCGGGTACCCACTCTGCATCTGAACCTCGGACAGTTTGCAGGTGATGTCAGTCTCTGTTGAAACTTGCATTTAGAAAAGACAGAGAAACATTCTTACTGTAAGCAAAAAAACAAAAAAACATACATACATTCACTCAAACATCACTTTTAATTTCTTGTTTCACCTGTGATCAGAGAGAAAATATGTCCTGTTGACAAGATTCATAAGAGGGCAGGCCTCACCCAGGAGAGCACAGCTGAGAACACGCAGGCCCGAATCAAAAATTACAGTGGAGAGAAAAATAACATGTGGACAAGTGCTGCTTTTACTCATTAGATGAAGATGTGAACGCTTCCTCCCATCACTGCAGCCACTGAACTCCCAGCATATGTAAGAACGTTCTGCAAAACTTACCTGGAGGTTGGGGGAACTTTCCCTGACTGTAATTTTGGAATGTTTTCTTAATGTTCACTGTGGGGGGTCCAGGGAGTGTTTCCCAAATGGAAAGTGATCTAATGGATTGCTTCTCTCTATTTACCAGCTCGGGCTCTGACATATATCATCAATCCGTCCCCTGAACACTGCTACTACCTTATTTTTTAGGCCCCTTATCAATAATAAGAGCAACAAGAATAAATATGATGCTAACAAAGATCAGTAAAAATGATGTGAATTTATTGAATTAATATATATAATCCAACACTGTGATTGTAACTCATTGGGTCCACACATTACACTGAAAACTCAGGACCAACTGTCACCACTATTCATCATTACAGAGGGTAAACCAGATCTTTATAAATAGTTTCTCTTGCCTTGAGGATGACGCTTCAGTTATCGGTCTCATCCGGGGCAGTGATGAGTATGCATACAGATGGGAGGTGGAACATATCGCTGTTATACTGCTGATAATGATTGCAGTTAGGTCTCCCAGCCCAGTCTCAAATGGTTACGCTTCATCTCTGAAGTTTCACGTAATTACATCAACGTTCCCTTTTTCAAACAAGATTATGCCACACAAAACACTGCTAATGTGAGTCCTGTGATAAAAAAGTTTTTTTTTTCTTTTGAATACATACACACAGTGCATCACTTTTTAATTTGCTGCTATCTCCAGTTCATCACGGTCACACCAATACAATGGTGCGAAATGTAGCATCAGCACTACCAGTCAGTAACAATCTTAGTGATCTCCCACATTTCCACCTTGATATCATCTGTTAATAGTGTGAGACTTTACCAAAGGCTAGACAAGCAGCTCAAGAGCTGACAATATATTCCCAGAAAAATAAGTGATACTTTTAAGGATTATTATTTAGATTTATATACATCGGAATTTCCCTAAGATACTTCTTCTATGGTAGGATTTCTGGGGAACCTAAGCATCCCAAAGATTACAGGAGTCCAAAGAACAGGAACTAGAGAACGCAACTCGAAACATGCAAACCAGTAAAGCCCCACAGCATGAAGGCTTTCTGGTCAAGTTTCATAAAAGCTTCCCTTCACAGTGGACTCCTCAGCTCCTCAACATGTTGAACTACTCTCTTGAGCAGTCAGCTCTCCCACAGATGCTGACATTACTGTTAGTGACATTGCTGTAATTAGTAACAAATCACATTCACAACATTTTCCTCTATCCAGAGGAACATGTTAGGGTTGCCCTCTGAGTCCTGAGCTGTTCATCTAAGCCACAGAGCCTCGGTCAGTAAAGAACATCTCAGTTCATTTGTGGTGTTAGCAGGATGGGTATAAGGTTTCCTTTTTGCAGATAATCTTATAACATACTTTACAGATCCATTGTCCTGTGCACCTAAAGTTCTGAGGATACTGGGTGACTTTGGTAGGTTTTCAGGACATAAACTTTACTTCATGAAAAGCTCATGAAAAGTTTCCCTATTAATGACAAAGCTGCCCAAATCTCAGATACAGACTTGCCCTTTTGTGTGTCGAAATGTAATTTAGCCATATCAGATTTGGTATACATGTTTTGGTCAATTATTATTTTGGAGCTCAATATTCAAGATTTTGAATTATATTTTTGTCTTGACTATGCTACCCGGCCCTACAGTGGCAATATTTGGTGTCCAAGGCGATGCTACTAAAATGACTAACAGCAGGGACGGTGCTCCAAAAGTAACCCTAATAGACTGAAAGAGAATACTTGGGAATCACAGAGACTGCCTAACGTTTCTTCATGGATTCAGGATATTTTAAAATGGAGTGATCAAAAAAAAAAAGAAAAAAGGATCAAGTGAAAAGTTCTACAAAGTCTGGGGCCCTCTAATTGCTTATTTTGAGAGACTTGCAGTTCTTCCCTCTCAGTGGCATATGACATTTAAAAGCATCTCTACAACTAACTATGTCTGCCAGCAAGCTGTTTTCTGTGAGGGATGGACTGAATGTGTTCATGCCACCTGCAGCTCAGTCTGAAGGTTGTGTCTGGCTGCCCCCAGTTAACTAACACAACTCCTCTCAGCCTGAGAGATGCAGAGAGAAGAAAGAATCAACCCGTGATTGGTTACGTCTGTGTCCGTGTGTGCGTGTGTGTTTAATATTACAATGAAGAGCGCAGGTTTTAGACATCAGTAGAACAAAAACACTACGACAGAGGAGAAAGTGTTCTGACAAAGTTGTTTTGTTAGATTTTAACTCAACTTTAATTCTAACTCCACCAGCATCTCTCTCTCTCTCACTCACTCACTCACACTCACACACACACACACACACACACACACACACACACACACACACACACACACACACACACACACACAGGATGATTCTTACTTCTCTCTGTATCTTTCAGCCTGAGAGGAGTCGTGCTTACCTGCAGCTGATGGCAGCCAGACACAACCTTCAGACTGAGCTGCAGGTGGCACCAACACATTCAGTTAGTCTGCAGCTGAAGCTGTGAGTCTCTAACGTTTGTCAGTCAAGCCTCACACTTTTAACTCATGATATCAGTGTGAAAAATGTGGTAGATCACCGAGGGTGCCGTTGCCACATTCCGCACTGTTGTATTGGTGTGACCATGATGTACTATAGATAGCAGGAAAACGTGATGCACTGTGTGTAAGTACTCAAAACTGTACTTTTTATTGCAAGACTCACTTAAAGCAATGTTTTGTTTGAGAGAGGAGTGTTGATGTAATTTTGGGAAACTTCACAGATAAAGAGAGGAGATTGGGAGATTTCACTGAAATTATGATCAGCATAACAGCTATCGTTCATACATATCAGGATATGTCAAACTTGCGCTACTTTGCTGATTTTCGAGCATCAGTCTAATTAATATTTAATTCCACCAAATTGAATTTTTCACAGATTTTTGTCTTGTACTATCACATTCTGCTCATATAGGAAAACAGATAAGGCAGCCCGTACTCTATACAGAAAATAAAGTCTTATGAAACAAAATCTAACTTTATTTTTTAACAAACAAAAGCTTTGGAAATCTGAAAGCAGTATCTGTAGCAATATCATCTCAAAGTTCTGGCTTGTAGTTGCTTTCTGATCACAAACATTTACATACATTTCTTTGCATTTATTATATTCGATGGATGGATGGATGGAAAATCCATCAGCAAAATGGGAAGGATGCACATCCAAAGTTCTGTCCTCATGCTGGCAAAATAATGCATGCTAACAATACAAATACAAAAACAATACAAAATTTGATTTTTGTATTAAGCTCCCAGCCATATGGAGGAGCTGCGACTTGGGTCACACAAACAGGCACAACATCCGGCTCTGGTCTTTCTCTCTTGTTCCCCAAGGTCACATCAGAGATGAGAGCTGGTGGGATAGGCAGACATTCTAGCATTTGAGAACAGTAAAGGCTAGACAGATATATTAGTTTGCATAATGTGGTATTTGAAATTAGTCCTTTATTAAAAATCTCAGTCGGTCCATGCAAACCATCCCTGAAATGAATCATGTTTTTTTCAGTTTTTGACTCTTCCTCGGTGTCAGTATTTAATGAAACCTGTCTCACTGTGCTACGATCCCAACCGTCTCACACAGTGATACAAGTCTGACATTCAGAGGAGAGATTTGGCAGCGGCCACTCAGAGGGAACTACTGGAGTGAGCCATTGAGAGGCTACTGGGGAAGCTGAGCAAGTAGAAAAAGAAGAGGAGGCAATGAAGAAATTCCTGGAGCATTCTAAAAATAAAGTTAATTCAACAAATGCAGCACTATTTATTTTTTTGGATGATGACACAGAAGTCAAAACATCCCTCCTGCTCCCTCTCTCCTCGAGTTTTCTCATTGTAGTTTGGCAGCAGGAGGTCCGATTTCTCAGCTTGGCTTTAGGAGGATGAGGACCAGGAGGCTCATGGGAAAGGTTGCTGCTTCAGAGCAGCAACAGCTGATAGACTGCTCACTGTTACTGTCATCATCACATCAATACAGATGTACTTATACATACTATAGATGTGCCAAATGTGGAAATGTGGGCATAGTTGTTCAGATTTTCTCCATGTGTTATTTATGTAGGCGTGTCTGTTTGTGTGATTGTTTGTGTGTTTATGGTTGTATGCAGCATACATTGCTGCAGGTGGAGCAGATGCTGAATGACCTAACTGACCATATAAAGACAGGCTATGTATAAGAAAGTGATGTGATTTTTTCTACTACTACTACTACTACTACTACTACTACTACTACTACAACAGAGCAACATTAATGTTCATTCGCAGTCGCTCTGGTTTGGTCTACACCAACTCCTTAATGAAATATCAAGGCTCTTTATATGCTAAATGGCCCGCTGTGTTCCTCAGCTAGCAGCTGTTTATTGTTTTTCTGGTGTCAGGTAGTGTTGTGTTTTTAAGAGCTCTCAGCTGCCTGTGGTTTGAAACTCGCCTGATATCTTAAAGAATGGTGACAATTAATATTAAACTAAGATATAGAATGATTCAAAATGCTCCACAAAGTTGAGAGGAATTGCACAATGCCACAACATTTACATACACAGTCATTTAATCTATGAACCAAATGATGTTTTCTGTTACGTCCATTGTTCAGATTATTTTGTTGCGAGGATTGTGGTACTCGTGGCACACCGTGGCATGTTTGGCTGATATGGTGTTTTCCCGTGTTGAGCACTAACATAGAGGTGTGTCTGCCAATCTGAACTCTCTTGGGTTTGCTTGTGAGGAAGTCCTATATCCAGTTGCAGAACATGCACTCAAGCCCAGAGTGTCTAGTTTTCCAGTCAGCTTCATGGGTCAGACTGTGTTGAATGTTGAGCCGAATTCTGAAACAAACAGCATCCTGATGTAGCTGTTCTCATTCTCAAGGTGTGTGAAGACCGAGTGAAGGGCAGTAGGTATAACATGTGTGGCTCTGTCGGTTCTGAAAGCATACTGGTGAGGGTCCAGGCCAGAATGGATGTTGTCTTTGATAGAGTGGAGAATCAGTGTATTTGCCATGCATGGGTGTGTGTGTGTGTGTGTGTGGGCTGCTGGAGTCCAAACACCGCCTTGAATGCAGCCAGAGTGGATAACAGTAGGCTGGCCCAGAGTGTGGAGACAGGCTGTGTTCACTGACAGCAGTTTACAGAAGAAACTAGAGCAGGCCAGGGATCAGTATCAGGCTGCCATCACACCGAGGTATACTGTCAGACAACTGCTTGGTCACAGTGTTTGACATGAAACACATGTGTGAACAAGATATCTAAAATGGCATTTCTTAATGCCGTCTGCATGCTGTCTCTGTTTATTGCAGAGATGGAGAGCTGTGTGACGCTCAGACAAAGATTAGGGACTTGTCAGCTGAGCCGGGCTGAGTAAAGCTGCAAACTAGGGGAGACTATAAATCTTCTGTGAAAAGACGCTCCACTGGGGAATCTCAGAGGTACCAAACGGCAGAAATGTTCCACTGTTGTATTGATTTTTTATTTTTTTTAAAAAACATATTCCATGCTGAATGATCACATCTTGTGAGGTCCCTGATTAAACATCATCCCCACCAAGAGTGTTGAAAGACCTCCAAACAAGACTTGAGAGTAAAAGTTTGTAGTTTGTAATCTAAGCAGCTGGGAGATTTACTGAAGAGTGTAAATATGTATTGATGTGAATAATCCTTATTTAAAATCCACCCCACTGACTGTGCAGTTTTCAAAACAGTGGGGGGCTGCCAGGGTTCTTTGTTTACATCATCCATACTTTCTCAAAATCTATTAGCTACTAATTCATCAATGTGAAATAAATATGAAAAATGGTGCCGGCACCCTTTTTGCATCTTTTTGCCTCAGGTTTATTCTCTTTACCCAGTTTGTGTTGTTCTCCCTGTTTTCCTACCTTGCTAAAAATGACAGGCCTCAGGATCAGCTGACCCATCCAAGGCCAATCAGGAGCTCTCCCAAAGGGTGAGCTGGAGTGGCAGGTGTCCAAACAGAGAGCTCATATCTACGTCTCTCACAGTGTTGAAGTGCTGTCGGTCCAGCCTGCACACAGTAATGATAAAGATGTTGAGGATCATGTTTGAAACACAACTAATGATGCCACCTGAAGCATTTACTGTGGTTCAGTGAAGACTTTCTCATAATGTGGTTAAAGTTATTTCCAACATGACAGGATTTATAATTCCAGAGGAGACACTCAAGGTTGTCATGATTATTTTCTATTCATCTAATAGCTCAAATTTGAAGTGACTGAAATTTGCAAGGGCTTTTGGAAGCATCAATTTATCTATGAGGCCTGTATTGGGAAGTTGCCATCATATATAAATGCTATGCTCAAACTCTAGTCTAAAGACTTTCGCTGCCAGTCCCTCAAGTTTATTCTGAATGTGGAAGATGTGCTTCTAGTTTCTGTGCCCAACCTACATGGAGCTCTTCACAAAGCACCCTGAAAAGGAACATGTTGATACCATTTGGATTAACCGAAAAGTTTTACGCTCATGCGTTGTGTTTTGCTTTTAATTTCCTCCTATCATTTGATTTCCCACCCTTTTCTGTGTCCACCAGTGTTGTGTTTGTGACCAGCCCTTGTGTGTGTATATAGGTGCTTCTTGTTTCTCTTAATTGTCATTCCCTTGGAAGTCGTTCCTGTCCGTCATCTTGCAGTCCATTTGCTCCAAGGGTTGAGGATCGAGGAACAATCTCCGAGGAGCGAGGACACGTGAGAGCTGCCTTCCCGGCAGTCTTTCATCAGCTGACACGCCGCCTTAATTATTGATCGGACGCTGCAGTGGATCAGACTGATCTGATGTATCACAACATGACTGGCGTTTCATACAGAAATGAAGACAGATAACACATAAAACTCAAGTGTGTCCACCATGAGGTTTTATATGTGGTTTGTTTTCTGATTCACCAGCGAGTTTAAGTGTGTCAGCCTGACTGTAGGAGAACGAAAGGATCACAACAACTTAATTAATAATAATAATTAACAATTGTAAAATCTGATAAAGCAAGAAAAATTCTGACAATTATCACTGCCCAGAATGAAAGCATTTATCTCTGCTTCTTCCCGGACATCTCTGAAACAGGTTTGAAAAAAAAGATAAAATAAATAAAAATCTAGTGTCTATGACCCACAAATGAGAAGTACTTTCCAACTTACATCTGCAAGCCCTTCCTCCATTCAGTCCCCAAAAGATGCAATACTAGACCGTGGTACAATGTATATACAGCTAATTATTATATCTTTGTTTTTGTCTTGTCTTTTTTCTCTGCAGATTTAAATTGTTGTACTCTGTCAAACATTCTAACACTATATAATGATATATGACAGGTTTTTGTCTAGATTTGTAGCCACTCTTAATCCGTCTAATTCACAGTTCTTTTACTTTATCAGGGTTGATCCAAGATTCAGGAATGGCAATTATGGGGAACATTAGTGAAAACTGTCTTCTGTATTCTGTGATGTTGTTGAAGTTTTCATACAGGCCTCTGCAGCTGAAGTGGATTATTGATAATCTGTTAACTGTCTTAATGGTTTCATTATACTGTTCCTCTGTGGTGTAGCAGCTACTATCAGTTACGTTACAGAAGAAATCAATGTCCGGATCAATATCATTTTCCATGGTCTGTAAATTGTTGTGATTACTTAAGAATGCATTTATTAATCTAGAAAAATAACAGTTGCTACATTTCCCAAAATGCTATGCATGCATGCTGGCATGTCACTGCGGATCTCTTCAACATCAGGCTTTAAGTTTCAAGAGGGAACACCCTTTTGTTTTCTCATGATAACAGGTTGAGTTATCACATTTTTTCGGGATAACAAAGCTTGATGAGCTTGATCTTGTCATCTCGGGCAAAAGACATTTGTTATTTTTGTCATGACATCAATAACTTGACATCTGAGGAAAACAACCAATATTGTCTCCTCCTCACATGAGTCCACAGCACTCAGACCAAATAAACTCAACAGAAGTCTTTCCGAGAGCGATATAAGAACATTGGTGATAACCTCATTTCTTGGTGTTCAATTTGAAGGTCAATTCTCAACCTTCCAAGATTCCACCGTGAAAAATGTCATTGTGGATCAGCTCGGATGCCTCTGGTGCAACAGGTAAGAGGTAACCAATTTGTGGACACTAATTTGTTCCCAGCGAGTCTAAACTGTTCTTTAAATGTGATACAGAACGGAGCAGCACTGTGTTTAAAGATGCTTCAAATACTGTTACACCATTTTCAGTCAAAGCCATTGTTGGTTTTGAGAATTTTGTCTCATTCATCTCACATCTCTTTATTCAAAGAACCTTACAGATTTACTATGAAGGTTTGACTTGTTTTCTGTTCATGTTCACCATCTCTTCGCACGATCCCATTGTCAGCACCTGAGTTCAGGCAGGTCCAGCTCTGGTCAGCAGCTCTCCTGGTCACTCTGTTCTGGAATGTATTGGTGAAGGTCGCTTTGGCAAAGTTATTGAAGGCCAAAATCTGGCAACAAAAGAGAGAGTGGGTGTAAAGATCCTCAAGGACACCAATTACACCAAGGACATGGAGAAGGAGGTACATTTTAGACTCCTTGCATTTTTATGAAATACAGTGCGTTTCCTTGTTTAGATTCTGCAGGCTTCATCAGAATACATGCTAAAAACTGTTGCCTTGATTGCTGTTTTCTCACCAGATGTCCATGTTAGAGGTCATCAGTGTCCTGAACCCAGACCACATTAATGTGGTGAGGCTCTTTGAGCTCTTTGAACATATGGGACAAACCTGTTTAGCGTTTGAGATGCTGGACGGGTGTCTGTATGATCTGCTCCAAGAACGAGATATGAAACCACTTTCTCTGAACAAGATCTGGCCAATCGCAAAGCAGGTGTGTATTATTGTAAGATGGAACTGTTTTGACCCTGGAGGTGTCTTCATGCTCTGTGGCTCAACTGTTAACCTGAGCTTGGGTCGTTCTTCTAAACAATCAAATTCTCCTCGTCCTCACAGCTTGCCAAAAGACTTCTCATCTCTTGCACTTGTCTCCCCTCCTTAGGGCTCCAGAAGTTGCCCTTGGCTTACCCATAACTCAAGTGACACATGTGTGGGGATTTGCATATCTGTTATATGTCACACCCCATACCTGTGTGTTTCACCTGAGCCTGCTCCCGCTGGTGTCTTCCAGTGTTCTCCCTGGTCTCCCTGTTTTGCCACGGGGTATGTTCCTGGCTTTTTGTTCTTTTTCTTAAGTTATATTTTGCTCCTCTTGGTTGAAATATTTTTCAGCTTTTGTGTTTCAACTTTGTATTTTGGCTTTTTGCACTTCGTATTTCTTTTTGTCAATCAAAGCTCACCTATTATGGAGGACTAAAAGTGCCATAATTAAACAAATAAATACGCCATTAAATAATTAATCAAATGTGTCATTAATGAATGAAAATTGGAATTAAATGTGTCATGTGTCAATGTGTCAATATGTCAATTCATTAAAATACCAATTCAATTTATGTAAAAAAAACATACACAATTATTTCACTATTTAGTTAATTATTTCATGGTCCTGTGTTGCAGTGCTTCATGAATTTATTTTATCTGTCAAACTTGCCCATCAAAGTCAGTGGGTGGGGCTAACGCAAATTTAGTCTAATCCGTTGCTTTGGTCTGCAGTCTTGAAACTGAAAGAAGAAGAATTTTTTCAAAACATGGTGGCTGCATTCACGGAGGATCTCCATGAACTTTCCAGGGAGGGCAAGTTTTTGACATTTTGTCCTGCACCTTGCATGCTGTATCAACATCGGGGCTAGCAGGGGACCGAGCCTTCAACTTGATTTTTAGCGGTTGCCACTAAAGTTTTGTTTGATCACATCAATCCTTTATCTGGAATCAGTTTGCCTTGACTGGATAAGCAGGGTAACCAATCAGGTGTTAGGATCCACCCACCAACTTTGATGGGCGTGTTTGACAGATAAAATAAGTTCATGAAGCACTGCAACACAGGACCATGAAATAATTATATATGATTTATGCATAAAATGAACTAGTATTTTAATGAATTAATGACACATTTAATTCCAATTTTGAATAATTAATGACACATTTGATTAAATAATGTCATATTTAATTGATTAATGACAGATTTAATTCATTATTTAATGGTGTATTTATTTATCTAATTATGGCACTTTTGTCCTCCATCCTGCTTGCATCCTTGGTGTTCTGCATTTGGGTCCTCACAACATCAGCTACTGTTAGTATCTGTTTTAATTGAATTATTTTTGTGTCTATTAATAAATTGTATTTTTTATTTTATCTTAAATTGTTCACTCAACCTCAGTGTGAACGAGGGCCTGCCCTCAATTATCATCACATTTAAAAAACTTAGAATATTGATTATAATATTGAAGCTTGCATTTTCTTAACTTGAGGTAACTTGTGCAAGCAGAGCCACAACTCAGGACACAACTCAGGAGCCAGGACCGGTACATGCTTGGGTAAATGTCAGGCCGGAAATCTTATTCTTTTGTCTCCAAATGTATCTGTCACTGTGAGTCGAAATGTAGAAGTCCAGTCAGCTGTGTCAACAGGAGTTATAAGTAAACATCAGGAGTTTGCAGGAGAAGGAGGACAGTACGCTTCATAACGCCAGGATGGACTCCTAGGTGGTATGCATCTCTTTTATCCTACCATCTGAACTTTATGGCTGATACTGTTTCGTTAAAATAGGTTTATGTGTTGTTTATTGTGTAGTGGCTTTCTTTTGGTTCAAGGTGAAGTGTGAAATATTGAATATATATATATATATGAATTCCTTGAAGCTGCTTAAATCTTTAGAATCAGTCAGTAAAGCACATTTTAGCAGTCTGTTAACTTTAAAGCTCTTTTACGTGCACAAGAAGCTATATACAACACAAAAGGAAAGGGGAAAAAAACAAAAGAGCGTAACAGGTCTCCTTCAATTCAGTGACATTTTGAGGGCCACTGATCTCCAAAAGCAGTTCTAGTGGAAAATATTTTCAGTTGCATAATATGGCCATTAATATCCTCACTCAGATGGAAAACCTCACTACCAGAAATTCATGAAAAAATAACACCTTAACTTTCTGAGAAGCTAATATATTGGCTCCTGTGGTAGACCAACAGACACAGTTAAAGCTTTACAAATGATAGCACTGGATTCTTCTGATTCAGACCAGTCCTGTCATCTTTTGCCTGTTTGGTCAGACAGGACGAGTCAAAGCAAGTACCTTGTGCATGCTACACCTCGGGAAGGTCCAGTACAATTTGTTTTACAGGGAGAATTCCAGGAGGCCGACAACTCTCATTCATCACCGTAATTAAAAAATTGATCCCAAGCTGTGTTTTATAAAGGTGGCTGAGAAAAGCCGAGCTTATTCTGAAGAGCCGGGCGTTAAATGAGTATAACAAACACAACCGGTGTGTTCAGTTTATTAAACTGTCTCAGAGCTTACGGGCTGTTTTTGCAGATCACATTAATTCGGGGTGGGAGACCATCTGTTAACTCAGGCCTTGACACGAGTAGACATAAAGTCAGCCCCCTTGAACTCCACTATCAGCTCAATTTGGCCCAGCTCTCTACCTCTAATCATTTCCCCGCAGGTTTTGTTGTGTGTGCTGAAAATCAATGTACAAGATGCGTGAGATGCAGCATAGCTTTGCAGTGTCGAACAGGACATAAGCCCTGTTGTGTATTTTATAGCAAGAAAAATCATTAGCATTTTCCAGAAGCTGTGATCCTCATCAGTTTGATTTCTACAAGTGACATTAAAGCCTCCATACTGTGGAAATACAGTTTAAATAGCTTCACACTGGCTGTCTGCACCTCCAGTACATTGTAACTGTAACTGATTTACCTGACAATAACAGCTTAAAATCATTCAGATGGCACAAGTGTCTTGTAATAGGCTGAATGTTGTCTCTGTCTCAGCCACCCCGTCACTTCTGTCTGCACTGTGTAACTTCAGTGGGAGGGTAGGATCACAGTGTTACACACATGTTTACTTCAACATACAGGTTGCAACACATAGCACTGAGCACTTTTACATTCCCACAACATTCCATGAACGGGGAATAATTTGATTTGAAGGGTTTACATGCACTGTGATAATGGAAAAGACGGGTTTACATGATTTCATTCCAGTTACATAATATAAAACTGTTTTTTTTCCCCCAAAAAACATCCAGTCAACATGAAGCTGCTTATCATGGTGTCTCTGCAGGTCAGGGCTGTCCTTATGAGAGGTTATGTATATGAGCAGAAAATGAATCCACATCTGCTCGTGTTTTAACAACATCCAGTTTCTTTGACATTTTTGCGCATGCGCAAATGTAAAATTAATGTAATTCATTTGCCCAATAAAATGGAATACTGGGCAAAATAATTAGGTGTGTTTAATGGATTTCTCGTAATCCAGTTATGGCTTTTATCCGATAAAGCAGACATTATTATGCTGTTCATATAACCACTTCAATGACCTGGTAACTGCATAAGTCAAATAATAATGCATTATCAATTAAGATGGTATATTGAAAACACTGTTACTGCTTACGTCAACATGTTAGTAATATCAGTGTGAGTGTGTTAGCATGCTGCTGTCAGCCTCACAGAGATACTAGCTTACTCTTGTTAACAGATGTATTTCTGTGCGTCTGATTCTTGGTATAAAGGTGACGCTTCATGACAGAACACATAACAAATGCTAGTGCTGTGGGTCAAAATAATGCATAAGCTTTGTTTCAGATGCATCGTATTTGCCTGACTAGTTATGCTTTACACCAGAGATGCAGCCCATGCTGTAAAATGAACCATATTCACAGTGCAGAAGTACAGAGGGAGCTTCAGGGAGCAACGCTGGTAAAAACACAGTCAGGCAGATTGTGACTGGTTTAACTGCTAATCTTGTGTAATGAAACACCCTTCTGGTTTGCACAGCTGGATGATTATGTATTGTAAAAAGTTGCTTGGTTGTTTGCAGGTTTCACACAAACGCGAGGCAGAGCGGGAGGGGTGGACTTTTACCATCCAACGCACGGAGGCCGAGAGAGAGCTGGCTCACATGACTGGATCGAGGATCCAAGCCTGAGAGGACACAGCTGATAACACAGCCACACTGATTATAACCAACAGAAACATCTCTCTCTCTCTCACACACACACACACACACACACACACCTGAACACTAAAGCAGCATGACACAGTGATCCTTTGTATTTATTCAAACACTGAACGGTGACTGACAGGGAGGGTGAGATAGCAGCCACAAGTGGAATAGCAGCTGAAGAGACAGACATGTGTGAGTGTGTGTGTATGTGTTTGTGTGTGTGCGTGTGTGTGTGTGTGTGTGTCGTCCTCCGTATATAGCGATCAGAAGTTATTGATGGTCAGGAGGGAAACATGCACTCTCATGACAGACTGTACAACCATAACATCTGATATAGTTCTCCACTGTACAAAGATTCTTCTGTTACCAACAGATTTATACAAAAGTAATTATTTAAAATAACACTGTGTACAAATGTATGATCCTCCATCTAGGTGCACTTTCTTCTGAACAGAGTGTTTTGGCCTCTGTCACTGGGTGACTTAACTGTGAATACACTGTATGATGTGACCCGGCACTCCCCCTCTTGCTAGGTTTGTATGAAGTCATTCGGAGTTCATCAGGAAACACGAATGTGAATAATCCAATCACAGGGGTTCCTCCATTGGCTCATAAATACGCTCATCCAATCTGTTTAGGTTGTTAGCCATGCTGCGAATTCTAGTAAGGAAAAAAAAAAAACCTCTCTTCTTCTCAGCTCTTTCTGATAAACGCACCGGCTCATTTGTGATTGTACCGGAGGCTGAAGAGGTTGAATGTGTCCTCCATTTGGTGCTGCGCAGTGCTACAAATCCTGAGAAAAACATCTACCATGAGTCCACCTTCTGTTTTCTCTCTTTTTTTTTTTTTTTTTTAGAAAAAGTTGACAAATCTTAGAAACCGTACAAACACTCACAGTAACAAGAGGACCAATGCAGGCAGACAATACGACAGTCATGGTGGCTGAAGGGTGACCATTACTCTCTGCGGCCTCTAGAGCGCAGCGCTGCGACACAAATCGGACTCCATCACCAAACGGAAAGAAACAACATTTTGGCAGGCACGAGGTTGCTACTGATCTCTGTTCATTTTTTAATAGGTCCTTGTCCGGTTTACATCAGGGAGTGAAGTCACTGCTGCTGTTGCCGATCGTTGCGCCTCTGATACGCTGAAGTGTTTGTCTAGCTGATACTACAAACAAGAGAAACGCTTGAAGAAACATGGTGCTTAATTAAAAATCTAACATGAGTACGACGCATGATGCATGAGATTCATCTGCTAAAATAGAAAAATAGATGATTTGAAAATAACTTCAAACATAGAAAAATATATATATTCAAATGATATAAATGTACACGATCATGCTTTAGACTGGTTAGGACACACAATGAGCAATGTCTATAAACTTTCCTAATGTGTAGTGATGATGTTGAAAAGATATATTTCCTCCCCGTGTCCCTTCATAGGCAAGGACAAGGCTTTCAGCGCGCTCTGTATCGTCCTGTTGGCTCTGATGAGTGTGTGATGTGGGACAGGCTGTGTGTTTGGGTGCGGGCTGCGGAGATGGAGTTCATCCCGAGGTCAAGAGGCGGACAGAGAGGTCACCACACGGAGCATTTATCTCCGGGGTTCATCGGGGAACCCTTCGGACAGTGGAAAACACGGGCGAACTCATCAAACTGGGACACGCTGCCGATCACTCTGCAGGGGGAGAGCACACACCATTAGCAATTGTGGAGACCATGCAACATTTATGCCTGTGTAATGTGTGCACTGGGGCTGCAATGATTAGTCGACGGGGAAAAAAAAACATGTATCACCAACTTTTAAAAAATTCTATTGTTTCAATCATTTATAAGGTAAAATGTCAAACACTTGCCGCTTAAATGTAAGCATTAGCGGCTTTTCCTTCTCATTTATAACAGTACATGGAGAGGGTTCTTTGAGTTCTGGACAATTGGTCGGACAAAAGAAACAATTTGAACATGAGACTTTGAGCTCTGGGATACTGTGATCAGCATTTTTAAACATGTTATAGACAAACCGATCGTGACAATATTCTGAAGATGAATCAGTGATTGAAATAATTGGTAATTGCATTCCTTGTGTCAAGTTGAGTGTTAATGAATATATTCCATAAGCACATTCCTGCCATGTCCTGTGCACTTCTTACTCTCAATAGATTTGTCATTTTTTGGACATCTTAGCTGTAGATGTAATATAATAGGTGAATATTCAGCAACAGATAACCTTGCTTAAAGGAGATGTATTATGCTAATTTTGAGGTTTCTAAATTGTATTTTGGGCTGCTACTGGAAAAGGCTTACATGCTTAAATGCTCAGAAAACACATATATTTTTCTCATACTGTCCAGTACTACAGCACTGTATTCCCCCTCTGTCTGAAACGCTGTGTTGTAGTTCCAGCCTGCTAAATACCCAGTTTACTCACAAATGCATTACCCAGCAATGGGTGTGCCAAACTAGCCGCTACAGGCACGATTCAAGCAAATGAGACATAGTGAAGTAGCGTGATGTCACGACGTGCACATGACATGGTACACTAGAGGAAAAGAAAAATAGTTATAAAGCATAATAAAGTCTCCCTGAAAATGTGATGCTCACAAATCTAACATGCTGGTGATTTTCTCAGTGGTTTTAAAGTGAGTGTGTACGCACCTGTAGTGCTCTGGTGCGTGTTTGTCAGTCAGCAGCTGCAGGTAGATGGACTGAGATCTTCTCTTCATACACCAGTTCTGAAAAGACAACAGGAACACAACCAGTTACCCAACCTGGAAAGAGTATTTACATGTCTAAAACTTCAGACTGCTACCCCACAACAGTTTGCTGGGAAATATTGTATGTTTTCCTGCACCGCACTGGTTTTAAGAGCCAAACGTATTAGTTACTTCCCAGATAAGATTTGCATGAAAACATATATGAGCTTAATAAATGTAATGTTATGAGGTCAAACCAGTGGTTCTCGACCTCTCTGGTGAACCCTTATAACAAAGCAGTTGCAGCCCCTTGTCTCGATTCAGATGTGAGTTGTTCAGCAGTTCCATCAGAGAGCTATTTCCCCTCTAACCTTCTCAGGGGGTGATATGTTCAAGGCCCAAAGAGGTCAACTTATTATACATTTCACAAAAAGCACAGGTTAGGTAAAAAGTCTAAAAATGCATAATAAATAGAACTGCAGCAGAGCTTGTTTATTTCCTATTTTTTACTCCAACACTATCTCAAGACCCGTCAGATAAAACCTGCTCCACCTTGAGCAACAACAGCAGTAAAATACTAATTAAATGTTGAATATTTAGTATCAACAATCTTTTAACGTAATACATAATAATATGTCAGTCAAGGGCCATTTTTCTCCAAGTGCTTTAACTTGATACTTTCGGTACATTTTGTTGTTAAAAGTGTAGTTTTAGTAAAGCATCTGCTTTGTTTTTTCACCATTGATTGCACCATGCTTGGCTGAAAGTGGTCACACAACCAGTTATGGCCACAAATTGATATGGTCAGCCAAAAGCACACCCTCTGGAGACATCTTTGAAGCACAAATGCTGTGTGATTTGAGTAGAATATTTGGCCATTTCATTGGAACTGAAACAAGCAGGCAACTAACCAACAAGTCTTCCTCCAGAAAGTGAAGAAGTCAAAAAATTGTCTAATGATCATTTTCAAATAAAATGTTCAACTCCCTCTCTTCTCCAGTGTGAATATTTGCTCATTTTCTCCTCCAATAGTAAACCAAATATTGTCCTATTTTATCTATAGTTCTTTAATTTGTTAACCAAATGGGTACATCAAATAATCAGCAGGTAGTATAATCATTAGTTGCAGCCCTGCATTTGTCAGTGGCTGGTTATTTCAGAAGTCAAGCATGTCTGCTGGCCTGCTTTGCAGAATTAAAAGACTGAAACACATTAATTATATGTGACCACAAAGGTGATTGCTGTGGCTCACAGCTGGAAAAAATATGCACATGTGACATTATAAAAGAAGGCACATACAAATATACATGATTTTTATATCACTTCCCTCTGGCAAGGATTTTAAAAATATGCTAAAACACTGCAAATTGCATTAAACTGTGTCTAGATTTTGCCACTGTTACATTAAGCTGTGAATTTCAATGAAACCATTGAAATTCAATGATAGTCATAATAGTTACAGGGAGCAGCGGTGGTCTGGTGCTTAGAGCCACTGTGCCGTCATGAACAATGCCTTTTTTCCTCATCCTTCCAATGGTTAATGCATCCATCCGCTAATGTTGGAGTAATACAGAACTCCTACCTGCTCTCTGTGATCAGTCGCTCCAGCTGAGAGCGGTGGCTAAAATGATTTAACATGTAAATGTGATGACAGAGAGTTGTGGGAAACTTTCGGGAGGACTCTTTACCTGCGCAAAGGCGATGAAGAGCAGCTGTTCGTGTGTGTATCGGAGGCCAGGCAGGGGCCTCTCCGGACCGTGTTCCCTCACCCACTTCTGATACGCCTGGGCAGCGAGAGAGGTGCATGGAGGGAGCGAGTAATTAACGTCAGGGAGATACGTTACAAAGGAAATAATCATCCTGCTCTTAATTAGTTGTGCGATCAGATCTCACTTCCTCGCTCTATGTGCAGAATAGTCATGAACGCCACTGGGACAAACAGAGACAATTCATTTTCTTTACAGAAAGAGGGAAATTTTAAAGATTTATTTTGTGAACTTTTCTACAAGAAATTTAAAAGAGGGACTAACTAATAAAGTCATGGACAACATTTCACACAACATTCAGGATTTGTTTTTAACTGCACAACTTTAAAAGAAATGGCAAGCATTAAGGGAATCTGGGGACTCTTTTCCAAGAGTGACAGGTAAACTATACACATATCACTGTCTTTGTAATGTTAGAGGTTTACAGGTTTTTTCAGTTTTTATTTGCCATAGCCGTTTCACAAAGCTTTTTTAAAAAATTCCTCCTACTCAGCAACCCTCACGATTGCTCAGTTTGTTAAGGTAGTGTGGGATGTTGCGGTTACTAATTCAATGGATAATTGAAAGAGGGGTTCACAAACTCAGCTGCTAACACTGGCAGGTTAAGAGCACGTGCACCCTGTCTGATTTTCATGTAGCTACATGGAAATCAGACAGTGTGTGATCCTTTGAGCCTGTTGCTGTGGCTCCTTCATCGTGTTACGCAGTCGAATAGGCGATCCCTCAGTGTGGTCCAGGACACACTGCTGGAAGTATCTGGTCACATACCACCTCTGACTGTGGTCTAAGTGATCAGATCACCAATGCGTCCTCAATGTGACTTGGGAGCATTCACACCTGAACTGTGATTAGATCACTCAGGCCTGATGTCGATACCAAGTGTGAACAGTGCCTGTGTTTTAAGCAGCGCACTCACTTAAACTAAGATCTGCAACCACCTTCGTCCAATACCTGAGACATGATAGAAACGTTCTTCTTATGTTGAACTGATCAACCTGATCAAAATAACTAACAGTCATGATGGCACCATTGTTGCCTTTTGATATTCCAGTATGGTGCATTTCAAAGCATTTGCTAATTCCCTTTGTACTTTTGTTTCTGCATGCACAACACACTCATTGCTTTAATATACGCTACTCCATATGAAATTGAATTATTTAGCATGCCAGATACTCTGCTATCCAGGAAAACACACACGCACTCACACACACACATACATACACACACACACGCAAGGAAATGGAATTGAATAAAAAATGTTGATCTTTTCTCTTGATTCTGGGACACTTCTGCTCTTTACTTTAATGCAAATGAAGCACAGCGCTGTACGAAGAATAAAAAGAATGATTCGAGACAGGAAATGGACAGAGGCACTACATACTGATAGAGTGAACTCTCGTGTTATTTTGCAGCCCCATGACCACAGTGTTTGTGCAATGATGGTATTGAACTTTACTTACATAGTATGACAACTTGAGCCCTCCCATGTCCGCTATGTTCTCCCCCAGGGTCAGACGACCGTTCACCTGGACACACAGAAAGGTTATGTCTGACAGGACACACTGAAAGGTCTTCACATCTGTGCCTGTGTGCTTTTGTGCTGGTGTGTGCAAGTACTTCAAGGATGTACTTCAATCTAGGACCTAGTGTGTGATGAAAAGAGCAGTATCAAATACCAATGTTAATATATTTTTCAGTAAAGTTGCTTCTCTCTGACCTCATCTCCCAGTGAGATTAGTCTGTGCAAAACCCAAAATATCAAAATTACAGGTTGTGATTTTAACAGGGGCTTTGCTCTTTCTCGTCTGATCACAGTGACATCCTGAAGTCCCGACAACAGTGTGGGTTGCCAGGCGACCAGTGGAGTATCAAGACAGACCAGGTTAGCTTATTCAATGTCTACTAGTTTTAGCTTTATTTTCTTACCATGAGAGTGTCGTCCATTTTCTTACTCTCAGAAACACAGGAAACATAGGGAATAAATATTCAGTGTTGTACAAACATGGTAAAGTCGCCAAAGCACCACCGCAAAATCTCCACATCAACAATTTCAATTAGAAATTGTACTCTTAATAGTTCAGTATTGCGTTTCTTTAAGACTGGGAGACTTGGGAGAAACATATTTGTCGATAATCCAGCAGAAGAAGGTAGAATCTTCTGACTTTTTGTTCCAGGTTGTGATCTGACAACAATGGATTATTCAACATTTCTCTAAATTCAACTCAGTAGTTTCCTTTGTTAGAACTGCAAGGCCTGTCTGTCTTTGTCACCTTCAAGCACAATCAGAGATAACTAGACAGAGATGTTTCCTCAGACTTGACACAGCTCCTTCAAGGCCACTGAGGACATTTGACAGCTGCTCTTACAGGGGGAGTAGTACTCTCAAGTAAACTCATCTTTACATGTAAAACCACTCCTTTGTATGAGCGGACATGTTATCATAACATGTCACGCATATCTGTTTGTAATAAGAACAAATATCGCAAAAAGTCTTCCACAGTTAACCAGAGCAGTATTGATATAATCAGAAATACTAATCAATCAAGCTTGACACATCAGTGAATCCATAATGTCTATGTAATGCTATTGTGAACATTGTATGTGCGAGTATTGACCTGTGCATCGTGTGTGTGCTGACCCACCCTCTGGTTATACACGGTGAAGTTATCGTAGAGTTTGACGATACATTCAGCCTTTCTCTGGAACTTCCTGTAGGACTCCTCTGTCCACCACTGTTTGAGGTTGCCATGACGGTCGTACTGGCCCCCTAGGGACATGAACCATTGCATCACTAAGATGAGGGGCAAAAGGGCAGGGGGGGGGCAGTGTTAGCGTGGAGACAACACGATCTGCAACTTTCCTTCACAGTCCAAAGAGCTGCCCAGCATGTCATCTGCTGCACTTTTTGCAGCTGTGGGAGTCAAACTATTACGAGGCAAATTGTAGTTAAACGCAGAGTTGACCTTGGCTGATGGATCCAGTTCAAGAGCCAATTGAACTGCTTTTGTAGCCAACTAAATTCATAGAATGGTAATAATGGCTGACTGTCTGCCAAAGAAGCTGGTAGTGCACAATCCTAGTCACACTCACAGTTATTCCAGCATTTGGTGGGTGGCTGGCAGAGATTTTACACCCTCATTAAATTCTTTTGATGTATCCTAAAGGGCAGCACTCCAGACTGGAAATGAAAGTTAGAGATTGTGGCTCAAAATAGCCTCTGCTGTGCAGTTGTGGGCATCCTACATATTTCATAAAATTACACAAATCATCAGGGAAGCCTTGGTCTTTCTGTGAAATAGAGAAGTTCAGTACAATTGTGGGATTGCAACTTAAGATGGTGAAAACCTGTGGGCATATTATGGCTGAAAAGGTTGCCATTCTTACCCCAGTCATCATATCCATGTGTCAGCTCATGGCCAATGATAGCTCCTATTCCTCCATAGTTCAGAGACCTGGCGGCAGGAGGGAAAAAATGGAACAATATTTACATGTAATTAAAGGTATACTGTGCAGGAAAAAAGAAAAAAATCTCAAAACTTATAACTTATGAAGACTTAGACTTAGACTAAGACTTAGACTTAGACTCAATCATCACTTGTGGCCCACTGTAAGTGTGTGGTGGTGTCTGTATCTGCAGAGACCATGGCCTCTGTCTGTACTCTATTTCCATAAAAAAAGAAGTATCTTGTTGTTTTGGGGGGCTTTTCTGGGCAGCAACCTTTTGGGCAGTGGTTTATAGCCCTGAGCCAATAGTAGCATGTAAGGTATGAGTTCATGACTCTGCTCCTGGTCTGCCATGGATATATAAAGAGCTGCGGGTCTCAAACTTTGAGTTTCATTACAGTGGGCTCTATGACCTTCTTTCCTGTCTTTTGTCCCAGCCCAGTGCCACATTTTCTCTTCACACTGATTGGGGAACATCAAATATCAGTTCCACATGTGTGGGAAAAATCAGCGCTGCGACCCTTGAGCAGCAGTGTGAACATAAATCCTAATTCCCCACGTTGTATAAAACAAAATAAAACATACAAGACTGTAACACGCCCTAACCTTGTGCAGGGCTCACTGGCTCACATCTCGCATAGCCCCGACCCATGTGGCCCTCGATTCAAAATAGCAGTGGGTCGCCCCACCTCTCCTTGACCCTGGGCCGAGCTAGAGCACTGTCTCTGCAGCACATGCAGATATATAGAGCGATGAGAGGGCAGACTCGGGGCTATTCACATGGCTACGTCTGAAAATGACTTTCTGACAGCTAGTCGATACGCTGCCTCACACTGAGCCCGACTCCCCCGCTAAACTAACTGGCTGATTGAAGCTTCATTATACTCAACGTGATAGCAGGGAGGTGTGTGTGTGTGTGTGTGTGTGTGTGTGTGTGTGTGTGTGTGTGTGTGTGTGTATGTGTGTTTGTGGGAGTCAGAGAACGAGAGTTTATGGGAGGTTAGGGCTACTGCAATAATAACTTCAAGGGGACAGGCACCAACACACACACGCACATTTTATTACATCATCAATTAATATTGATTAGCATGCAAGGCAGCAGGTGGTGAAAGTAGTGCAGATCACCTATAATGAAGACACAGAAGTGTTAGCTAATGTTGGGTACACAAAGTACTAATTGAGGAGTGTGTGTAGTTGAGTGTGTGTGTGTGTGTGTGTGTGTGTGAGTGTGTGAATTCTTACTCAGGGGAGTTTATATGAATGCAGGAGGTGCAGCCATTTGGACTGTACTGTAGGTAGCGGCTTAGAATAATGCTCAATACTGGCGGCAGTGTGTTTGCTCCTCAGTGAATAGCTTTGGTTAACAAAAGACCTGTGGAGTGGAATAGAATATTTTGTTTTACCTGCACAATTCTCAGTGCCGCAGGTTTTCTTGGTTTAGTTTCTCACTCGACATGTCATTTTCTACCTTCCAGTCGGCCAGAGAAATTGAAACATACAAGTAATCCGCCACTGTGAACGGTCAGTTTTACTTCATTTAATCCTATACATATACATACCTGTCTGACGCTTTGAGTTAGCTTTCAATCATTTTTTTCGTGAGCAAAACTCATTTGAACTGAACTGAAACGTCCATGTAATGCATGCATGTATTTAGTTTCGTGTTGATTTTTCCCTTTCATAACCCTTTCGTTTTTGTCACCCAAGTGCTGAATAGATTTTCACACTGTGCTGAATGAATGAATGCATGAATGAATGAAAGGAGAGGCAGGGTTGAAGGAAGTAAAATAAATGAATCACAGTTGTTAATCACTGATTTAAAGTCAGTTATACTCAGCAAGGAGCGGAAAAGGCTAGAAATAGATAGATTTGATTAGGAAATGCATTGAATATTGTAAAAGAAAAGTACAATTAATTGTGGCTGAATGATGTTAAGCTGCTTTAATTGAAGGGACCTGGTATTGCTCATGCTGGCTCAACCTCATGACCCAGTGGAACACTTGAATACAAAAGAGCCATCAATTATATTGTTAAACCCTATTACACTGGTTGTCTATACTATGTCCACCTCATTCCAAGCTCCCATCACACCTTCAACAAGTTGGTGCTGTGACTTCAAGCACTTCCTGTCGCCAGAACCAGTGTTTTCCATGGTAACAGGGTGCTAATCCTCTTTTTTTGTAACATTTGGTCCAGCATGTGATTAATTCATGAAGATTTAGGTTAGTGACTTGATCGAGTAACCAACAATGTTATTTTTGCTTAGCCAACGCTAACGCTTCTAAAGCCTTGAAAGGCATCTATCATTATAATTCTTCCATAGCTATTGTAATTGTTCCTGCAGTGACCTCGCCAGAAAACTAAAAAAAATAGATACAAAGTACTGATTTTGATCAGGTATCGGGATAAGTATAAATACATTTCAGTCCAGCTGTAGTACTTGGGACATTTTTGCTTAATGGTATTATCATTTAGAATTTGAAATACTACAGAAGATACTTGGTCCTTGTTTGGCACAAAGATGATAAATTGTTAAAGTTACTAAAAATTGTCAGAAAATGCTCTACTTCCTATCAGCAGCTGTATTCCAAAAATATTATTGGCCATGAAATCCCCCATATAAGAACTTCTATCTAAAATGCACGGCTGAAATAGAAGTACTTTGTGTTCTGATTTAACTGTGTGACTAATCTAAAGTTATGAATAGCTTTGTTCAACAGTGCTGTGACTCTAACCCATGAATTTCTCATCACAAAGAGCTTATTTGAGAGCCAGAAACGAGAACAAGTGAGATAAGTAGAACGGAGAGACAGACAGGGAGGCTATCTACTTTCATGCACCATCAAATTACTCAGTGGACTCACATTTAGGGAGGCAACCTCTCAATGACACCTGTTCCATTAGCAGGACCTTGTTCAGTAATTGAGCTCTTGGTGGGTAGTTAAATTGGTTTAATCAGGTATGCTGGGGCTTCAGGAAAGCAGAGGCTTACCAGACTAACATAGCCTTTAATGACCCTTGTTGTTATAGTTGCTGGTGATGCTGTTGCCTCCCTACGGAGCATGCAGCAGGGACAGAAGGAGGAACACTTACTGTGGAAACTCGGGGTTGTAGAGAGTGGGCTGAAGGATGCCGGCCGGAAAGACTGGAAGATGGATAAAGAGACACGTTGAGGGAAGTGGAAATGTCCATATACATCTCATATCAATATCAGTTAAAATGTTGGAGGCTGGGAGGAAATGGAAAACACAGATGCTGTAACGCTGCACTAGCCTAGATGTTGATGTGGAATATCTCAGCAAATACAAATCAGATTCCTTTACAGCTTTAAATGATCCTAGCGGCATATTAGAATATATCACAAGATGTCTGCATGTTGTCTGTGCCTCAAAACCTTCAACTGAGAAAGATTTCATTTGAGGCAAAACAATAATTTGTCTCCACCAAAAGATATAAAATACATGGTATATTACAAAGGTATATCATGTAATGGTTTTAAAAAAAAAACTATGAATAGACTCATAGAAAAATAATCCCTTTAAACCATCCTTAATGACCCACTGGAAGAGTCATCTGCCTGTATTTTATTATTTTCTTAGTATTTTGCAATGTTGGGGACATCTCTACATGCCAGCCTGTGGAGCAAATAACAGCAGGAAAAGGTGTGAGATATAAAAATGTAGTGACCAGATAACATGGCCTCCTCTGCTCTCAGGCTGTCAGAACAGCTGCTGGACTGTGCGTCCGTTTGATTGAGGGCGGGGCGAGCCACACACACACACACACACACACACACACACACACACACACACACACACACACACACACACACAGAGCAAAGAGGGAAGCCAGGATGTAGCCTGCACTTCAACTGAATTCATTATAAAACTGAAGTAGCAGGTTGTGCGGATGTGTAGGTGTGTTTATTTCTCTCATTCACTGCTTCGTTCTCACCAACACTCTCTCTCCCTTCATTCACAAATTGCACAAAATGCTTTTTCTACGTAATGTTGCTACATCGTGCATGTTGTTTGCGGTAGTTGGGGTTGAACACTGTCCGTGTCAGTCAAATCAGTCATTGGCTGACTGTGAGACAATCAAATGAATTTAAAACAAAAATTTTATCAATTAAAACCAACTCTGTATCAATAAAGCTGAGAGGGAAGAGAACAAAAATCACCAGTGTTCAGAAGCTACTTTTAATTAAACCTTTGTCCTTGTCTCTTCATCTTCAAACGGAACCTGATACTCAACACGGAATAAGAGAAGGCAATGAGCTGAAGAGAATGAAAATAAGAACTGCAGAGAACTGAAGTGGCTGGGTTAAGTGATAGAAATAATGTGTGTAGGTTAAAAAAAATTGACACGGGGGGCTCTGATGACTGTTTGTCTGACTCCTCCTGTCCTCTAGCATCAGCTTGCGAGCACACCATTGATTTTTCAGCGAGAGATTTAATCCAGCTGGCAGGCAGACACAGACAGCGGACCGATCCTGGGAGAAGACGAGGAGAGGAGGGAGGGAGGGAGGCAGGGAGGGAGGGTAACGGGGGTGACAAGGCTAGATTTGTTAAAACTCGGAAAGGTGTTACTGCTTGTTTTTCCTCCAGGGGGGTATTAAGTATGTGAGGTGGAGATCGAAGTAGAAAGTGAGCGATGAGAAAGAATATTATATGAGGAGGTGGACGCTTTTTTTAGAAGCTGACGCCATGTTTGACTTGAAAAATAGGCAACAACATGGTGTAACTGCATGTAGCTAATGCACGGTCCGTGTCGTGGTGCAGAATGGCAAATGGGGAGGGGACTGTGTGTGTGTCTGTGTGTGTGTGTGTGTGTGTGTGTGTGTGTGTGTGTGTGTGTGTGTGTTTATATGACAGAGAGAACACAAATATCAGTATGAACAATGAATAGTCACGCACTCACCCATTTGGTTCTTGTTAGGGAGGTAGTAGGCATTAAGGGCCTGAGGGGGGAGAAGCCACCTGAGGAGACAAACAGTATCAGACAAACAGGGTTTTAAAGATGGGACCCCCCCTCCACTCCACACACACACCCACTTAAATCACCGATCTACCTACTCGAAACACACCCGATCCTGAACAGAATCCCAAACACCTCTGCCTATCGCTCTCTCTAAACCCCGCTGGTGAGAAATATTCAGTGTGTGTGGTCCCACGGCCAAAGTTCCTCTCTGCATATGAAACTGCGGACAGTTCCTTTATGGTAATCCACTTAGAGCCCGGCCAATCGATGGACACAAAATCCTGAGATGCCCTTGTTCTAGGAGGGAGAGACTGATGGCTCTGCACAGGATGTGGAGAGATGGAGGGCAGACAACCTCAGGGAGGAGGAGAAGTGCTTCGTTCTCTACTTTTTTTTTCCTCGTGACAAAACAGTGAGTGATGAGAGGTTCACTTTTGGTGATAAAAGGGGAGTAAGTGCGTTAACTCCTCAGGGCATTGAGTGTGGGCTAATGATACAGTTGTTTTGAGCACCTCGGAATACTAATGTGACTGTAATGTGTTGTCATAGCAGAGAATCACTCAATCCAGGCGTACACGGCTGTAGTTCAGAAAAATGAAGCCCGTGTCCCACAGCACTTTGCTGCTGCCTGGCTGCTATAGATAAGTAAATCAAATGGATTTTCTCCAGCTGTGTATGTCGATTTGGTATCTGTTGGTTTAATTTAGAAGCGCGTCAACAAATATGTCAAACTGAAAAGGGATTCACGGGGACACATGTTAGGCATGTCAAACATATTAGGGAGACATGCACTCACAGTGATGTAACTGCAGGCTCTGGTGTGAGCCTCAGCTGCAGGAGCTCAGACTGGATTGCAAATATATTAACCGTCCTTAATTGCTTTGCACCGTGTGCCAGTGAACTGAGCCTGGTGAGGCTTGTGTAATGTGAGGAGATGTAACACTCACGTCGTCTTGTCCACCTCTTCGTGGATCTTCTTGACTGACAGCTTGATGTTGAACTTGATGCTGTTGAGGATGTTCTTGAAATAGGTCTTTTCGTCCACGTCAAACTGCAAAACGACAGATTTGAGGTGATTAAGAGTGTGAACAGCTTTACTGTAGGCAGTGTTTGAAAGGAATAGCTCGCCATTTTTAGGAACGGACCTTCTGCAACGGACTTTGACGGGAAGTTTCATACCACTATCCTGATTTGCACAATAGCAGTCTTGGGGGCAGGACTTGTTTTGCTTCTGGCATTTAAATGGCTACATTTGGTTCTTGTACAAACTAAACAAATGAGATGTAGCTAAAGAGATAATTACTGATCTTTAGCAGTGCTGGGAGGTGGATTTTGTGTGTTTTCTCATGTCTCTAGTCTTTGTGCTAATCTAATATAACCAGTCGATTGATACAGTTTCACATTCAACATACAGACATGAGAGTGTAATGGAACATGGAAACAACTAAAGGAACTCTTGAAGCAAGCAAATAAGTGGATTTTCCAAAAATGTCCAACTGTCCCATCAATTAAATGTTTGTAAATGTGTGTGAAGTGCGATCAGTGGAACAGAGCCACTAAGTCAGCTACTAATTAGGTGTTACTCTGTACATAGTGGTAATCGATGGTGCCTGAGACACAATTTATTTGTGATTCAGTATGGGTGCGAGCTATACTCCTGTTGTGATGGTAGTGCTGAACATTAAAATGCACTTGCAGTAGTTTACTTTGCACCGATTGAAAACTGGTTTTGTTTACTTGCCGAAAAGAATTGACTGTAATGTGCTTCTGTAACATCTCCATCCTTTAAACTGACAGTAAACACATCATGTTCCTTGTTTGCTTCTGTTCGGTCTCTAACGGCCAGATTTGCTTCCGTCGGTTTGTGACAAAAATGCACATCTGTGCGGAGCATTACTTAACATTGTGGGAGCAGATGGAGGACATTTGTCTCCGACAGAGCTTTCACAGCCACCTCCCACCTTTGAGTCTGCAAACTTTTGACTTAAGACAAAGAACCAGTAACACAGCTAAAGCAACTCTTTGCTTGTCAGTGACGGTGTGATTAAAAGCTACCAATTTCTCTCCAATTTAAATATAATTCAGCTGTAACATCACTGGAAACAGCTGGGGACGCAATTTTGTTATGAATTTCACTCATCCAAGCCAATTAAGTATTGCAGTTCTTAATCAGAAGGTACCCTGCAGACCATCTCCTTTCAGGGGCCCATGTTACTCAATTGGACCACTCAGACAGGTTGACTTTTTTCGTGGTAGTTTCAGTGTCTGTCATATTTTCTCTGGCCGAATATCGGGGGGGGCGTCTGAAGTTATGAGCGGTTCCGACACAAGTCGTCTTCGAGGGAAAACAATGAACAATGAGCTTTTACAGGTTTGAACATTAAAGGTCCAGTGTGAAGGATGTAGTGGCATCTTGTGGTGACGTTTCCACTGCTTTCACACACGCCTCCTGGTTTTATCAACATACTTAAAGGAGACCTATTAGGCACTTTTTTTTTTTCAGTCAGACTAGTCAGAGGCAATGGCAGCTTCTCTCTCCCACAGAGAACACTGCTTCTGAGGCGCCTGAAGCGCCTCGTCAGTAGTCCCGAGTTAGATTCGACAACTTCTTGACATCACGTAAGGTCACCATGTCACACATTTGTATAATTTATGCCTAACGCTTGGCAGAAGTGAGGCCAACTGAAAGCTGGAAACACCACAGAGCTGCTGCCCAAAATCATTTTGCATGTAAACAGTTTATTCATATTTCAAATGACACAATTCTATTTCTAAAGTAGCCATGGTAATGTTTGAAACAGCCGAGTCACCGTATAAACATGATGCTATCTCACTGGAAACAGATTTAATGTCGGTAAAATAAATACTTTTCCTGTCATGATAATGCAGAGTGAATGAGGAACAAAAACATCAGTCAGTATCAGTCCGTCCTCCTCCCTCCACTCGGGTGATTTACTACCCGCAGGTCTCCTACTGCTGGTAGAGGGATGACAGGCTTCTTTGTTTCAGCCAGCGGCAGTTTCCAAGAAGTCGCAACGTTTTTATGATATGTGGCAAACTATACTTCACACACTACATACAGACAGCTTATGTTGTGGCTTGGTTTGTAACAATGTACCGAAAAGGCACGGAGCAAAATATCGCTTTTTTGCATGTTCACGTTTATGTTATGTTGAACAGGTGAATAGAGAAAGTACTGGATTTTTAGTCGTGAAGGTTTTATCACACAGGATGGGGAGAGCGTCAGGGGTCTGCGTCACGGACAACCGCCCAGTAAAAGTTGAGAAGTAGCTACATGAGAGTAATGTCATGGTTTTTATGAACTTGGTTTATACATTATAATTAGCTCTGGGACCCGCTGAATAATGAGTTTTGGTAGCCATCGTACCCACTTTACTTTTTACACAGGCCCCGGTCCATTCATCCTTACAAAGGAGTGGAGGAGAAAATCAGGAGCGAGGAGTGAGAACAAGACAGATCAAATCATGGTCGAGAGTGCTGCTGTCGATTGGCACATCCTCGTGAGTCTCTTGAATTTGCATTACACATTCAGTCAATCATCCCCGCCATCACAAGCAAGGAGAGCGAATCCAGTGCTATGACTGGTCCAGCTTTTCTTCTTCAGGTTTTCTGGCAGGCTGCGGGCTTCTTGGCATATCGCTCTTGCCTCTCGTTATTACTGCCGCACAATTGATCAAATTCACAAGGCGTCACCAGCTTTTTGAGTACTTTAGAGTGACAAAATGCACTAGAATGTTTGATGTCGAAATTGCAGACCTGTTATGTAGAATGAAAGAGATTGGCATGTCTAAGGATGCATGGTGATGTCTGATAGGGAATCCTTTTTGAGACAGAGAGAGGGAGAGAGGGAGAGGGATGGGATGCCGGAGAGTAGAGTTTGTTCCCATGATGTGTGGGTGCTTGTGTGTCGGTAAGTGTGACGAGACAACGGCGAGTGTAATAGAGCGACTCATGACTCACCCCGTATTCCTCATCTATGAGCTCGGGTTTGAGCAGGAAGTCTGGGTATCCTGTCATCACCATCATGTGCTTTAGCTGGGAGGGAGGAAGAGGAGAGAGTGAAGAGGAGGAGAAACAGCTGGTCCAACATCACCCTACGTCCACTCACAGCAACAAATAATCACACACGCACACACGCACACACACACACACACACACACACACACACACACACACACACACACACACACACACACACACACACTTTTTTTTGGACACACCACCATCAAGCCAAGCACTGTCTCACACACACACATCAACTAATCAAGCTAACCCAATGTAATAGGATTACAGGCAAGCTCTTTATATTCAGCATGGCCCTCTAAAAGGATTATAACTTCAGATTGTAAAAGTATTAGAAGGGATATCTTGCAGTGCAGACCCTAAATCAGCACCACAGAGAGAAAGAGATCCGGATTAGGCGATCCTTACTTCTCAATGTCAAGCCCTTGATGTATTCTATCACACACTTCTATCTAACCAAGCAATCAATCAAACCCCCCGGAAAGAAAGGAATTGCAAAGAAATGATTAAATTCTTTTCAAATACTAAACGGATCTGGCAGGGAGTCGTGTTTGTGATGCACAAGCTGAGTTAGGTTGTGAACCTTTGCTCTGGCAGCCTCCTTGGTAGCTTCATCCATCCAGTCCAGGTCTTGCAGCCGGAGGTCCAGCGAGTGCTTTATGTCCTCTACCAGCTCCTGTACCTGGAAGGAGATCACATTCACGCAGGAAGATGTTTTAGAGGCCCTGGAAACACATTTTCTCACCATCAATTATGAACAATTTGGGGTATTTCACATGGGAGAATTCTGCTTTTTGTTTCCTCTGTGTGAACATTTGAATCTGAATCTGATGACAGTTGTCGGGTTATTTGGTCACTTTCAGTCAAATCTGATCAAAAGTCCATCCACGCAGTCCTGATGAAGCAGATCAGCTCTGCCTTTGAATCTTTAAAAGCAATTTAACATCCTGTTTCAGTTTGAACAAATCCTCTTCATTAATAATGAACCGGTGCTTACACCAACCCGTCCTCTTTGCCAGTACGGCAACCCACCACAGCTGACACTCTCACCCCCCTCACTCTGTAGGAGCTTTTCTCCAGTGTTACTCCAGCGCATCTCCAGCTATGTGCTTCAGCCATATCCTGATGTTTCTGTGCCTGGATAGCGTCTTTTATACTGGCCGAAAGTGAAAGCATGACAGCGGCACCAGTAGAAAGCTGAGTGTAAGTTCAATCAGGAAGACTTTCTTTATGCTGCTCATCATTAACTATGCCACGATGTTCTCACACAGACAAAGACAGGATGTGGAAAGTAAAACATGACACAGCAGGATACCATCTACAAAAAAAAGGAAAAGAAAAAGGGGAATGTTTTTATGTCATGGCACCCAGAGACACCTTACATTTAATACAGCATAGGTACACAGTGATTAATCATACATCAGATTGTACTGAGGCCTCAGACATAACAGCATATTTTAACACTATTTACTGTGTCAAATGTTTCCAGCATGTATTCTGACCACTGTCTGACTGACAAGCTCCCGCTGAGCTCTAAAAACTCCTGAACAATGTAACATAAAATGTAGCTAATGTAAATGTCGCCATTTTTCAATGTGGGAAAAAAGTTAGTAAAAATGTACAATAAATATTCAATGCTATAATAACTCTCACTGCACTGTTGGCCCTGAAGAATGAATTAATAGACTTTCACTGGAAGAAGGTAAATCACATGAGAGAATGGGACCAGGATCAGTACAGAGTGAGAAACAGAATAGAATAGAACAGAATAACTGCCATTGTTCAGGTATATACACAAGTCATTCTGGTGTGCTGCCTGAGCCGAGGTTGAATAAAAATGATAAGATCAATAAAAAGCAATCACACACACAATGGAGAACAAATATGCATACCTTTGTACGTATACAGTACAGTCATGAAAAACTTGAATCAAAAAAAAAAAAAAAAAATCACTTTCTGCATGCTTGTTTGTGTTGGTCAGACAAAGAGAACTAGGGATGTGCAAATGTCAAAACAAGCCGAAGTATAAAGTATCAGCACAAGAACCAGCTGATGAGCTGTACAGGAGAAGACACATCTTTCTGCTTTTGCTACAAAAAAACAATTGTACCGCGGATCATTTGAGTTGAATTACTTCCAAATAACTGGGTACAGACTGCGGCTGCAGATAGCAAACAAATCTGACAGCACTCATGAAATGAATGTTTGATATCTTCAGCTGATATGACCTTTGTCATTTTCATCAGTGAGAGGGACAGTCAGAAACAGCTCGAAATGCAGCCTGTCCTCACATCAGAACCTCATAGGTTGACTGTGAAAGCAACGTTTATTGTGTAGTGATGACCTAGTGGCTGCAGAAATTATTAAGCAGCAAAGGAGGAAGTCAGGTACAGTAGTATAAAGAGCCGCCAAGCTATTGGGCAGGCAGGCAGGCAGTGGCTTCATGTGGGTTTTTCTTTTTTCAGTTGGATACTTAAAGATTCAACTTGTATTAGCTCTGCTGGTTTGAACAGTCTTACCAACCCCAGCTTTAATCTGAAACCGTGATGTTCTCCCAAACCTAACCAAACTGTGACCAAACAATGAAGGTGAAGGTTCGACTGTTGCTGGTAGGCTGCCGCAACAGTCATGTCGTTTAGGGAACAGTGAGATCATATCTAGTTTTGGGAGTCACTGCCAATCAAATGTTTCGTAGGTTGCTCTAAGAAAGAGGGAGGAGAGATCTGTTAGTGTCTGAGTTCAGCAAAATGTGTAAATAGTGTGTCTGTCATAAATGAGAGCAGTGCTGAAGAGATTTTGGTGGACAAAACACAGTTCAGTGAAGAAATTATTCATTTTAGCTGATACCAATCCATTCGCCTTTGCTCGGAGTCAATGCACTGTGCAGTAGTGTGCCTTTCATGTAGCAAAGCACAATGCGAGGGAAGCATTTCTCAAACTTAAACCATAACGCACATCTGCAAACATCGACAGTGGACGTATTTACAGAATCGTCCAAAGCTCGTCCTTTCTGGCCACAGGGTTGAGGATCATTCACCGTCAAAGCTTTCTCAAACTGCTGTAAACAGGCCCGCTCCACCTGAAGACACTGGGACATGTTGTGTCCTTCAGCTCCACCTACACTGGTGATTCAGGATAACAAGAAAGCTCGTCTCTCCCACTCCGTCTCCTGTCTCTCAGCTTCAGCTCCTGAGACTCATTAATTCCTGTTCATGCTGAGGTAAGCAGCATCCTCGAGTCAGTCAAGGCTTCACATATCGCTATTGGCATCGTGAGCTGGTAGCTCTCATGTTGATAATGAGGTCTCCAAACTGCGTGGACATGCCAACATGGTACAGACCGACGTCTACAAGCAATGTGAAATAATCAGTGTGAACATGGAAAATGCCGAAAAATGCAGGAGGCGCTCTATCCTGCCCACATCAGATCCTCTGCAGCACATAGAGGACAAATAGTGTGCAAATACAGGGCTTGAATAATGCTGAGGTGCTTGTGGGATTATCACCCAGTTCATGTGGCAAACACTCTAAGCCTGATCCTCAGAATCCCTCTTCTCTATTCTTTTATTAATCAGAAAGGCTCCACTAGCTTGAAGCGTCATTGAAATTTACGCCAAGTATCTTATTAGAATCTTAAATGGAACATTAGGAGCTCGGGAACCTAAATTTCAATTAAGGTACTGTACATAGAAAGTAATTAACGCCCAGAACTTATCCAGTTGCGTCCGGCTTGCTTTGTGCTTTATAGTCTTGAACTTTGACAGAGATTTAAAAGTTTGCAAGAGAAGAAGAAAGGCGGCTCAATGTAAGATAAAGCGAATGGGGCTGGACCATGAGAGTATAAGAAGAAGATGAAAGAGAGATGATAAAGGGCTTAAAGAAAGAGCACGGGGTTACAGGGGTTAGAAATCCCATTGGGAACCATATCCCCATGTCCTAGAATGGACATGAGACTGAGATAAGAATACATATGGGGGAGGATTAAGGTGAAAGCGAAGGGGACCAAAGGGCAGAGGTGGGGGATTAGTAGTGACCGACCTATAGGCGAGAGCTAACGGATACAGAAAAGGCAGCGCGTGAAAGGTAGAGCCTGGAGACGGTTCAAATTGGCATGGATAGTATTTTCAAAACCCAGTGCAGGAATCCCTCAAAAGCATCTCGGCATGTCCAGAAACACAGACACACCTTTCAAAAGTCTTCTCCCACTCCTCAGTTCTCTCACTGACTGTGCCAAAATTCCTTCTTTTCTAGTAGTAACCCAAAATAAAATGATTAGCCTAATAATGAACGTAATATGTTTCCTTAAAGAAAGGAACTTTGGAATGATCATTAAATATTAAACACATCATTATTTTTTTGTTTCCCTGTAATTTTTGTAGCTGTTCGTTTCATTTCTTGCAGTAAGTGAGTAGCACCTCTATTTCCTTTGTCTACCGCATCGTGGGACAATAGTAACCAATAAGTAGTTTCATTTATACAACACCTCTAGAAACAGTTTGCAAAGTGCTTTGGCAATCAAGCAAAAGCAGGAATCTCGGGGAAGACAATATTAGAAAATAAACAGTCATCAGTCAAGCCAAACACAAAGAATTCCAGTCTAAGGATGAGTTCAAACAAGAGGGCAGAACAGAAAACGTCAAAACGCAACAAGTCAATATGAGTCACGACAAGTAAAAGGAATCAAAGTGATGAAACAGGCAAAATCACAGAAAATGGAGAGAGAAGAAAAATAGATGAATAAAAATTAGTGCATTATTTTAAAAAATGAGAAAACAGAAATAAATTAAACAATAAAAACAATGAAGGACGATTATAAGTCATCACATCAGAGGAATTAAGAACAGATACAAAGATTATGAGTGGTAAATGGAGTAAAGGACAATAAACAGATTCAAGACAATAAATAAAAATGGCAAAGGACGGTAAGAACAAGGGAAAAGACTTAATCAGCTGTTTGTTAACTGCACGAAGAGTGTTTAACTGATTATGAAACAGTCTCAGTGTCATTCTGATGCCTCTATATGATCTACATGAGCAAACGAGGCCATCAGCAGATGATTGCTGGGTGGAATTGGACTAATATCTAGAATAAATGAATATTTATCCCTCTGAAAAGCAGGACAAAATAAAGGCAATCCACCCACCCACCCACCCACCCATCCATTCCAGCCCATACCTTGGCTTTGCTCTGTGAGGAGAAGTGTTGCTGGACGAACAGGGCTCCCAGGGCCATGCCAAAGTGTTTGTTGGCCTGAGTGAGGCAGAGCCTGCCAAGCTCTAGCTGCTGCTCCGTTCCATCAATCTCACGAGAGAACTCGTGGATGGTGCTGCGGAAGGCGGTGGCCAGGTGCTCACTTAACGCCGCCACGATGCGCCACAGCATGTAGTTATGGAGAACCCTAGAATGGAGGAAACAAAAGGGATGGGTCATCCACACCAACAAACGATAACTATAACAACTAATCATAATGATCTAAGCAGCCACACTCTACATGAGATTCTACATAGACGAGAGTTTAAAGCATTCAGCAGTTACTTTCGCATGACCCAAAATGAATTTCTCTGGCGATTGTCAAAGAGGAAGAAAATCAGACATCGAGACCCCAACATTCCCAAAGACTGTTTGTCATTATGTCTCAGGTAAAATTGTAGGTTTTTGCATTCTATCAGTAGTGGTTTGATAAGTTGTGAATGTGAAACCCAGTAAATTCAAACTGGCTGTGTTTCTATCTTTCATCCAATCACTCACCCAAAGTGATCCCTATGACATCATTTACCACCGTCTTCATTAAAGTTCTGATGTAGACTCCTCCGTCCACTCGAGATTGTAAAAATAACCTATTTCTAGTTGCAGTTATCGTTCTCGGAGTTGACGACCCTTAATTCATCTTTAAACATGCTGTAATAGCTCTGCAAAACCCACATTAGACACAGATGTTTTCGGATCAAAGAAACTAATGGCTCCTCCAGTGATCATTTAGCAGTCCCCTGCAGAAAATCTTTACCCAATGATTAATTAAACCTTATTTGATGAAACTGTTTTTAAACTGTAGCTAACTGGCCAAAGCTACTGGTCATACAGAACCACGTAAGGCTGTGGCAGCAAAATACCCGAGCATTTCAAACTGAACGTGGCTGTGTTTCATTTCTTATGAATTCAAATGATCTACGTTGTATCACTCTGCAAATGCAAGACAGTGGTGCACTCCCTCTCCTTTGTCCTTTGTGCAAAGCGATGACGACTGCGTCTGACTGTAATGTTGTCCCATCTGGCTCAAAGTTCTGTTTCTCCATCTGCCCTCTGAGCCACTTACAAGTCAGAAAAGTTAGCGCGAAAACAGGAGGGAGACAGAGATTGAGAGCGAGTGGCGAGGAGTCAAGAGGGCCCAACAGTTAAAGAACAGCTCCCTCCAATCCAGAGTGAGTCACAGCGGAGAGGCAGCAAGAGGGGTGAGGAAAATGGCTAGCGGGGGGGAGAGAAAATGGATCATTCATTTATGTATTCAAGCTGTGTCTTCTCCCCCAGACGATGGAGTGCTGGTGTGTCCTCGTGCCCCCACTGGGCGCACACATCTAATCTGCCCTGCAGGGACAAATGCCCTGCTCTCCTACTGCGAGGCTCCATGTGAACCTAAAGGCATGTTGTTGTTGTTGTTGTTTTCCCCTGCTCTTTTTTTTTTTTTTCCTTTTCTTTTTTTTAATTTTTCCCTATGCATGACAGATATTAAATCAAAAGCGCCTTGGTAACAGCACCCCGAGGTCCTGCCAACAAAGCACTTGTGAAGTGAATTTAATTGACGGGAAAGGGGCGACGAAGGCAGGAGCCGGGGGAAGTGGGGGGGGGGGGGTAAATAAATGAATGAGAGACTCAGGTGGTGTCCTTGATCATCCATACCATCAGCTAATCAGCTCTGCTTCATTAGCCGGTTTCTTTCCCACCCGATTGTTTGAATCTTCACACTTGCGCGGCCTCAAACATGCAAATGTGCGCGACAGTTTGTGCACAGAAGTTCAGCTACAAGTATGAAAGTCATCTATATGATAATGGTAAAACTGCTTCATCTCTCCACTGTGTGGGAGAGAGAGAGCCATTTTACTGAAGGCATCTTTGAGTAGAAAGTAATGACAGTAATCTCTCAGAGTAAAGCTGGAATCACACTTGATGCAAGGGGTTAACGGGAGAGCCCGATTTACAGTTTTCAGATTTCTGCCGTTGACGGCACCATGGCAGTGTGAGACAGATGTGTACTTTCTTAATTAAATTTCACACAGCAACGGTGTTTGCAGTTAAATGCACCTAAATGCACCATGAAGTCATTACAGAGCCAGAGCTGAGCCCCAGACAAATTTAACCCCCACACTGTAATCAGCGTTCATACATTCACTGTGGCAGAGAGCCGAATTTTTTGCCGTGGACATGGCTTCATCGATGTGTGTTCTGAAGAGATGTTTACTGAACCTTCAACTTCTATAATGTCGTCTTTGTTGTCACCAGTCTCCTCTGTCACATTAGACTTATAGAAGAAAACACATAAATCACTTCTCCTGCAGTCCCCGCACGGTAACCCCCCAATGTGTCATGTCTATGTGCACGTCTCTGTGGTGTAGCCTGCTTTAGAGAAAACACACTCGGCCACTGTAGCTACACATTGGATGTACAGCCTGAAGTCCAGATAAAAAAAAAAAGAGCACCCCACAATGAGTGACAATGATAACATGTAAGCCGAGACTAAAGTTTAATAATGTTCTAGACTACATTTCAGCATTTGTAAGTGTGAAACAACTTGACACTTAAGGAGAGGACCACTGTTAGAGAGAGAATATCAACATATAAGAGCAAAACCAGAGTATTTCTAACAACACGTCCTTTTCTGCTGTACTAATGGCAACAAAAAGAGATACTTCTGAGCCGGCTGCCAAGCGAGAGACCACTGTTCGAGCGGTCATTGTAAAATTTGTAAGCATGAAACCAGTAGATGTTCTTCCAGCCATGTTAGCGGCAAAATAATTGAATATTTTCCATACCAGACATCCAGACGATTTCCAGCTGATGGCGACAGAACCAGGTAAGCCAACACATCCTCTTCTGACTCAAAATGAATGAGTTTGAGTTGATTAGTTTTTGTCTAAATCATCAGACATTTGTAAGATAAATAAATGTCTAGTATTGACATAGTTTGAACAACAACCCTTATTGGCAGAAATATACATTTAGTCTGGGGATTCGGTTGTTCGTCAACCATGGAATACATGTCGATATACTGCAGTGAACATGAGGTGGTGAGAGTCTTTCTCTAAAGGGAGGCGTATTGGATACAATCTGTACTCCATTTGAGATGAATGAGGATATCTCACCTGCTCGTTTCTGGTGATGTGAATGTAAACTGTGTTGTGTTGCTACGGTCTCTCATGTCAGATATATGATCAGACTATGTGCTTGACAGGGTTCGGGCTCCCCTGTTGGGATGTATTTGTTGTTGTAGTAATGTTACATGTTACAGAAGCATAGCTTGGCTGTTTTGACGTGGGACCCAAACTCTGCATCACACGGTGACTAACATGGACTCTAAAAACATGGAACAAATGATTGGGTTGTCTGTTTCTTTGAATTAAATCCCCCTACAGCCCCCCCCCCCTCCCCACACTCTCCCCTACATGATGCCAGTGTGTGCTTAGTGCCACGATGGAATCACAGCGGTGCTAAATGAAATCAGAGGGACCGACGGTGAGAGTGCTGTACAGATCAAGCAGTGGGTCTTAATCACCGAAGGACTGAGTGAAGGATCATTAGCTGAATGGATTTTAATGACGCTAGTTACGGAGATGAAAAGACAGCGTCCCCGTGCACTTCATCAACACATTACCACAGGTAATGACCCTGCAGGTAATGAAGGAGGGAGGGACTCCTCTTACTACAAACTTGCAATAACCTGGAAACTGGAGTTTAACAATTTTGTCTGTCAAATGATAAATCGAAGGTGGAATAATGGGACAATGACACAGTCAAACTACACGTACAAGCTCTCAAACTGCAAACTACAAACCGAATGTCACATTTTTTGGGGAAGACTTTTATCCAAAGCACCTTACTGTAGCATGACTGCATATATTTCCAGCTCAGAAGACCCCGCTGGGAATCAAACCCTGCGCTGCTGCAAGCTACAGCGCCATGAAATCCGCCATTTGGCGACCGGCTTCATGTGAAAATGCTTTACAACTACCTGAGTGCACATATTGAAAAGCAGCGGCTCCGGCAGGAAAGAGAATCCCCAACTGCGAATGTTTCGCTTCTGTGGATTACTCGCGAACACACATTTTACGCTGAAACACACCTGAATAAACAGGCATGAAATGACGGACTCTCCTGCTAGCCTTCAAACTGCGCGGCCCAAACACTCAGTAAAAATCGCACACGACTGAGGGATAGAGGGAAAAATAAAGAGAGTGGCGGCAGAGGGGGGAGTGTTTGAGAGAGACGCTGGTTTTGTCATTATGCTTTCCCCTTCATTGAGGCCTGCTCATCTGGCTAATGGGATTGGCTGCAGTCATTGCAGTGTGTGGGGACTGCACGCACGCACACACACACACACACACACACACACACACACACACACACACACACACACACACACACACACACACACACAAACTAGAGTAAGGAGGGAGAAAGAATAAAAGGAAGATGGATGGAGGATAAGCAGATGAAGAGTCACTGTTCTTGTCAGTCGACTTGTCTGAAGGGAAAGCCATCACTGTGCGAACACTGGATGGGTGGAGAGACGGAACAATGGAAAGAAGGACTTGGTCAATAGATGCCTATAACGATGGAGAGTGTTTATTCTCACAGATGAAGGGACTGAGAAGTGGATGGAGGGATTTAGATTGATAGCAGGAGTTGTCAATAGCTAACCTGAAATCACTGAGAATGAAGAAGAGAGGGGGAAGAAAAGAAATGATCCTTACAAGGAAAATGACGGGTAGCAACAGGAAAGGAGGAGGACGGATGAAGACCTGGGATCTTAACAGGAAGGGAGGTTAAAAAAAACTGGTGGAGGACCGTTGCAACAAAGGGAACACGGGGTGGGAGAAAGTACGAAAGGGAAGGTGTGAGGAAGACGAGAGACGACAGGAGACAAAAAATGAAGGAAGTCAAGAGAAGGAAAGCAGGACAGTAGAAGGAGGGATGGTGCATTCATTTTTAATCATGCGCACTGTCATCCTGAAACACAGACGGATGAAGCGAAGCAGCTCTGCTGTTCTCTTGTCTGTCACCTTTTCACCTCTCAGAGCAAAACTTCTCACCGCTGCTCCATTTTAACAAGAATCCAGGTTTTCCTCCTCCTGGTTTTTTTTTTTTTTTTTTGCATTGATACAAGTGTCAGTTTGTTGCAGCCTCTTCAGCTGTGTTATATCTTCGTGTGTGTGTTTGTGTTTGAGTGAGTGTCAGAGTCCTGCAGAGTATGAAAGAGTATGAAAGAGTTTCTGTGGTCCATTAGTGGCCTTGAGAGGAAACAAACCTCACCATCTGCTCTGCTGGACAATGATACGGGCAAACACCTCTGCCACAACCCCTGACTCACTCTGCACCAAGCCAAACAATGGCTCTATCTTTGTGTGTGTGTGTGTGTGTGTGTGTGTGTGTGTGTGTGTGTGTGTGTGTGTGTGTGTGTGATGACAGCAGGGCTCATACTCTCTGTGTGGTCAGATGTGCAGGAGATTTATATGAACACAGAGATGCATTTTTTTTTTTGCACATTCCATGATGGTCACATGCTTTGCTCTTTGCTCAGCTGGGTAAGTGACCGGGCTATCATGTGGCTTTGTTAGCCATGCATTGTTTATCGAGCTCATGCCCTGATTCTATGAGAAATAGCAACTCTTCATATCCCACATCAAGAAAAGACACCGGGCAAAAGTTCAAGCTGTGCTTACGGAGCAGACGGATGATGGATTTAAGGAAATTGGAAGAGTTCATGTCCTTTGGTTGCCTTCATGTTACATAGTTGGTATTTCTGTGCATCATTTTATGTTTTTGACATGCTAGCATCATAGTGCTAGAGATTACAATTTGAACAGACTCTCATGGTCCCCAGCTGGTGTGTCCGGATGACTCCAGTCCACTTTGTGTGGCCAATTTATTGTTTATTTATATATTTTCAATTTATTTGACAGGGACAATACATGTAGGCGTTGTTACATCTTAATTGAAATGCAACCAGTGCAATGCATATGGGAATTCTAGCCATGGCTAAGTCACAGTCCTTGTCTCTGGGTAGACGTCTGAGGTATAAAACACATCATACAACACATATACATAAAAAATAATATTACGTATTAATAAAACAGACAGAGACATGTAACCTAGGACTAAGAACAACAACTAAGAATAACACCGATAGTGATGTTTGATAACATTCGGGATTAAGATTCGATTTTTCTTTTTCAAAAGTTTAAATGTGTCTGGGATGGATATGTCTGAAAAGACATATCAGTATGAGTCAAAATAGTAGAAGCTGTGATGAATTTGCAACAAAAAAAAAAAACAAGAGAGAAGAGTGGCCTGCCTCAGTAGCTCAGTTAGTAAGGCGAGCACCCCGTGTGCGGAGGCTGTGGTGTCCTCACTGCAGGGCGACCTGTGGCCCTGTGCTACATGTGATCTCCCCTCTCTCCATCATCACATTTCCTGTTACCCTGTTATCTAATCAAGCCGTGGAAAAGGCCAAAAGAAAAACAACAATGGAAAAAAACCCCCAACATTTTATCTGCACAACACTGACAACAGTCTACCCATGAGCTTTCATGCAATCATGTGATCGAAAAAATCTAATGGCATCTATCTGTAATGGCAAACTAGTTAGCCAGCTAGGTTTTTATTGAATTGGCCAGTTATCAGTCTTAATATCGAAGTTTCAGAACAATATATTGTAGGCCTGACATGCTGCAAATTCTGCTGATTTGTTAAGACATGGCACTTTATGCCTTTGCTTACACGTTATTATGGGCCCAGCTTGACATACAACAGTAGCATTGGAATATGAGTCGGACTGTTCCTTTATCACTACCCAATCAGAGCATGTACACAGCCTCGAACATCGCTATAGATTCTTAGTCTTCCAAATAGAAACAATGCTATTTATTTTGGGTAGTGTTACTGATACTAAAAAGGAATTTCATTAGGATATGAATTACTAGGAAGAGTAAGCATATATATATTTTACCCCCCCCCCCCCAAAAAAAAAGAGGCGTAAAAGAAGGATTTTCTTTTTTTTCTGCAGGATTTTTCTCAGTCAGGTTCACATTCCCCGTACACCAATGTGAGTGCAAACTTCAGTGTCATGGTGTTTGTGTGTTTGTGTGTATGGGTGTTGCAGCACGCTGTGCAACTCACAAATAACAGGCAGCGGTGGAAAGACCGCTTGATGTGAGGAACCAGGGCATTTTTAACACAGTCCTTATAGCTTTGCTAATGAGCGACACCCCCAGTATAACTGTGTGTGTGTGTGTGTGTGTGTGTGTGTGTGTGTGTGTGTTTGTGTGTGTGAACTCGCAATGCCAACCTTTGTTTAAAACCCCCGATAAAGAACTTCCTGGGAGACAGAACCTGGAGACGGACTGGAGGTGGGAGGGAGATGAGAATGAGAAAGCCAGGAAGAAAAAGAGATTAAAAAAAAAGTGACGGGAGAAAAGAGTGAGAGAATGGAACAGGTGTGGAGGAGGATGAAAGGAGGTAGAGAGGTAGCAGACGAAGAGATGGATAGAAGACAACAGAGGAGATGCAGATGGAGAGAGGGGAGAGTGGTGCTCGGGGGTTGAGGCAGAAATGGGGGACGAGGGTTATGCATAGTGAAGGAAAGATGTTGCGAGGGTGGAGAGGCAGACAGATGGAGAGCTGGGGAGCAGGGGACTGACGAAAGAAGAGTTTGGTGAAGAGAGGAAGGAAATGAAGGAAAGACACTGACACGGTTATTAAAAAAAAAAAAAAGGTAAAAAATTTAAATGTAAAAAAGTGCTGCCTCCCACTGTCACTGTATGGAAACTCATTCCCTCCAGGAGTTAAAGTTAGAAAACTATGATACCGAATCAAAATGATGTTTTCTTAAAGGCAAAGACAATTCTGACATAATATGAAGCATGTGTGGCAGGCAGGGAGAGTTTAGGGGGGAATATTATGGGAATACTTGGATCCATTTTTGACCCACAATCTTCGGAGTATCGGTCATATGTGAATAACATTGAACCTTTTTTCATTTCTTAAATTTCTTCTTCACCTTTAGTACAAGCAGTACTTAAAGTGGGCCAGCACTTACAAGAAAAACAAGAGAGAGCTGGAAAATAGCTCAGAAAGAGCCAAAATAATGTGGAAAATAAGGACCTGTGTACTGTTTTCCTGTGAGGGGTAGCGTCTCTGGTGACTCTCCAGGTTCTCAAAAAGAGACGCTCTGTGCTCCATCCAAAACCCTCCCGCTCCCACGCTACCTGCTTACTCACGCTCTGCTCCACTCTCTCATGCTCCGCTCAGAGCGAAAAGAGCATCGCAATGACAAATTCATGTCCAGTCAGAGCTCTGAACGGATGCCAGGTGCCCTCCGAATCTTGAAACTGTTTTTTAACCTTAAAGTTGAAAAAGATATGTTGAGACTGAGTGAACGTGTGATCAAATGGAGCGAAGACAGGATGTCTGATAGACACAGGTGGAGGGGGAACAAAAGACAGGGAGCGAGGATGATTGAAACTTAGTGTAAAATCTATTACCGAAGCCATCAGGGGGGATGGATGGATGGACGACTCAAAGGGAAGATTGGTAAACAACAAGGGAAGAGACAGAGCGTGCGACCTGAGGAGAGGTGGACCCGGGCTAATGGATGCGACTGTGGCGAGGGTAGCTGCACTATTACAAAGAGGATTATGAATCCCTTAATGATGCGACCCCAGCTCAATGAGTATGCATGTCGGAGTGTTGTGATTAAAAAAAAAGTACATTTCACAAAGAGGGGTGAGCAGCAGGAGAGCAGATGAAAGAGATAAGGGAAAATGGGAGCACAAAAAAACCCGAAACAGAGAGTAGAAAATTTGATATGGGGGGAGATGTTTACACTGATGTGAGCTGAGCTAAATCACTGCTACAAGAAAGATCCTATCTTTTGTTGTAGCAAGCAGTGGAAAACACTACATTTCAAGTGAAGAATAACATTTATTTGTTTCCTTAAAAAAATGTAAATGCAGGAAGAAAAAAAGGGCAAAAAATAAGGCCATACATTGAGGCAAAGCCGGGGGGGCAAAAAGTCTTTCTGCATGATCCCAGTGGACATTTAGATAAAGGACAATACTGTAGATGTTGTTATACAGTGTGTAAGTGTCACACCGGTTGTTTGTTGTGCAGGACAGATCGCTGGTAAACCCACATCCAAGCACAGATTTGCTCTAATCCTGTTCTTTGTTGTAGGCAGGACACCTTCCTTCAGACAGCTGTATGCAACACTCTTCTATGAAGAGTTTGGTTTTAACTGCTGGATATGACAGTCTCTCTGACTCTGTCCTAAGCTCCGGGGCACTGACTGGTCAACCTATGGGGCTTTTTCACACACGTGTGCTGGCTTGACATGACTTGATTCGACTTAGCGTGTCAGCCCATGCATGGCAGAGGTTTGAAGCTCCATTTCTCAAAAGGTTTGGGCTAGAAAAGTACTTAGTATCAGACGTTGCTCCTGCTGCTTTAACGTATGTTACTTAGGTGACTTACAGCTCAGCCGTTCAGTTAGAAGCTACAAAAGCAGTCTGATCTACACACTCAGAAACCTTTTAGGAACATCATCCTCTCTAGTCCCCTGCACAGATGTGAGCTGAGCGTCACAACACACACTTGTTTGAGGAGAAGGGGAGCACGCTTGGAGGTGGGTTGGGCACCATTCTGGATTCAGCGTTCGTAAATTAAAGTGGGAAACAGAAACGCAAAGCAGCATGGCATTCATCTCCTGGGCACGGCTAAGAGTGCTAGCGGGAAGGTCCCACTGATGGACTGAAGGACAGCTGGCTGTCCAGGCACCTCTGTCCACCTTAAAACAACTAGAGGAGATTTGCTGTTGGGAGAAACGTTTTGGCTTCAGCTCTGTCGTGAACTGGTGAGTTATGAAATGTCTGAATAGGTTTCGCTGCTAGACAGACGGACAGACAGACATATATCCAGTCGCCGACATAATTGACAAGCAAGTAATCCACCCGCCAGCCAGTCATCTGGCCAGTCAGCCATGCATGAGGGCTGACTGCTGTTGTGTATTTGTGTGTAGAGCACAGTGACTATTGGCGAGCTGTCAGTTGCTGTGACACACACCCTGACGTACAGCAGCCCTCTAAGGCCTCCCCTGGAGTCTGTCAAGAAGAGGAAGGGGTGTGTGTGTGTGGGTTTGTGTGTCTGTCCGTGTGCGTCTGTCTGAGTCTGCAGGTGGCAGAAAAGTGTAGGTGTAGATCAATAATAATCAGCTGCAGCAGAACTGGGGGTTCACCAAGGAGTGACTCACCGCACACACAAACATGCACAAATACACACACAAATACATGCGCAGCGCCACTCAAAAACCAATCTATACACCTCATGACACTGCGTGGTGGCCCAAACTATACTGACATCCCTCATCCAGAGGCAATGCACACACACACAGGCACACACACACACACGCACGCACGCACGCACGCACGCACACACGCACGCACGCACGCACGCACGCACGCACGCACGCACGCACGCACACACACACACACACACACACACACACACACACACACACAACAACTTCAAACAAAAGCGCTTACTCATGCTCAAAAAGTACCGCCTCAAAAAAAAAAATTCCTGCGTCTAATTTCATCGATTTTCCATACACCTCAGCGCCCTCGTCCTTCTCCCCTCTCTACCCTCCCACAATCCCTCCACCCCCCACCCAGCCACCCGTTTTCTCCCTTCCTTACCTCTTCGAAGTGGTCTTGATGATGTCAGAGACTTTCTGTATGTAATCAGTGGCGAGCACCACGATCTCTTCATCCTCTGAGAAGTTGTCGTGGAAGATTCTGTCCAGCAGGCGTTTCCAGTGGAGCTGTGGTGAGCGGAGGAGTGACACAGTGTGAGAGTCGTAAAGAGTTATTCATTTCCCCTCCGTCCAAAAAAAACAAAAACAAACAAACAAACAAAAAAACAACCACAACCCTCCAACCTATTCTGAATAATTAAATACGGGAATGTTTTAACCACTATGTGGCATTTTCTATGACAAATGGGATTCCTATGGCCAGTATTTCCAAATCTAATTAGAGCTGCGTCTGCTACTGGATCTAATCCCCAATCGAACACTGAGTCCTTCAAATGTTCATCACTAGAAGTGACCTGGTGAACAGAATTTAGGGGTTCAGAGGTTACTGTGGCCCGACCTCCATCAGTTCATTTTGTACTTGTAGACCTGTTCTGTTAGTAGACCTTGAGCTGATGCAGAAACAGGCTCAGAGCTTGCAGAGGCGCACAACAGCAGAGGGAAAAGAAATACTGAAACACAGAATCAAGCAAAGGCACAGTTCCTGTTGTCAAAGATAACTTTCTTAACGCTCAAAAGATGGTTAAAGAGTCAGTATGTAGGATGTGGTGTCTTCTTGTAGTATGGCTGTAGAACCAATGGTCGCTGCTATAAAAAAGCATCAGTATCCATGCCGGGCAGATTAATTTAGCTCTCTGTTCGCTTTCAGTTGCATTCTCTGTGTAGATCTCATCTTTATAAAATCATTTGCTCCATTTTTTTATGCATGGTTTCCCTTCTGAAAATCTAAAAATTGAATGTGTTAAAATACATTTCTTAAATTGCATCTTGATGTTTCTTTAGGTTCAATTTCCAATTTCAACTTGCGTGTCAATTGTGAGTTTAAATGTCAACATTTGCATGGATGGGCCGATGTTTCTTACTGTAGTTTTACCTGCCCAGGCTTACAGCATGAAACAAAAGTTTAATTTTACTTTAAGTAAGAAAAGATGAATATGTCGGGACCAGCTGCCTTAAACCTTCAACAGAGATCTATTCTATTGTGAATTTAATCATTTTGCTTTTTGGAAATAGTATACTATTGGTGGTGTTGGTGCTTGCCACTTTCAATTTTGAGTGACAGCGCTCAAATATTTTACCGCATTTGGACTCCAAATCCAAGTTCCAGCTAATAAACAGCAGCGTGACGATGAAGTCATTTAGCAGCATTCATTTTTCCTGCTTCAATCACTATCCTCTAATCTGCCCCAGACCAGGCCTGGCTTTTTTCTTTCAAGGGTCTCCCACATCCCTTTTTATTCCCACTCACGTTCACGCTGTCTGTTTCCATGTGTGTAGTTTTTCTTGGCCACGAACCTCAGACTCAAACTCTCTCTGCCTCTCAGAACACAGCCCAGATTCCATTTCTCCTCCTTCCCTCCCTTCCCCATCCATCCCTCCCTCGACCATGAAACATCTTGAGGATTCTCTGTCAGTGTTCCCGCTGCTTCAGAAGAGAGCCCCCACCTTCTCCTCCCTGCTTGTGTCTCCAGCGTCTTTCCCTCTCCTCTCCTCTCTCCCCTTCCTCCATCATTTCCAATACTCCCTCGCGTCTCCTCATTTTCTTATTTTCCCCTCTTTTGTTCCATCCCTCTTCCTCCCCTTCTACCCCTGCAGCGCGGACAGCTTTTGTGAGTCACTTAGGCCACTCTCTGTGTGTGTGTGTGTGTGTGTGTGTGTGTGTGTGTGTGTGTGAGTGTGTCACTCCACCACACCCTCCATCCTCCCTCACACACACACGCACCTTCCCCTTGTGCGCTCACCACTCTACTTAAAATGCTCAGTTGGAGTTCAAATCTTAATCCATCACGTCTGCTTCTACCCAAGATGCATGTGCACACACACCAGGTTTTGAATGATGTGTATTTTTATGTGCTGTATGTGTGTGTGTGTGTGTGTGTGTGTGTGTGTGTGTGTATATGCAGCACTCACACTTGGAGCAATGCGCTGTAGCTGCCTGAGGGTGATACGGTTATACATGGTGCTGATGTCCTTTCTTTGGTCATCATATTCTGACACTGTGATCTGGAGAGAGAGGAGATTTTACTCAACACTGCACACACACACACACACACACACACACACACACACACACCCATGCATGCACATGAGCATACACATGTACATGCGATCAGCTCACATTGGCCAGACGGGTCTCCAGCTGTATAATCTCCTTGGACTTCTGTGTGGGGTCGTGAGCCCCCAGCATGCTCAGCAAGCGCTCCATCAGGGCCTTGTACGCCGCCAGGATCTGAGAAGGCACAATGACATCACCACTAATAGACAGGAGGTGCTGCGACATCATCAGTAATGGGCGGTGACGGGTGTGACATGTGGCAAAGTGGACAGGATAACAAAAGCACAGCGGGTGACAGAGGAAAACAGGTGGATTGATGAGGAGATGAGTCAATAGGACAGAGGAGGAGGAGGAGGAGGAGGAGGAGGAGGAGGAGGAGGGAAAGGAGGGAGGAAAGAAGGGCAGTGGGAGGGAGAGATGAGAAGAAGCTTAACTACAGAAAAAGTGAAGGAAAGGTAAAGATGATGTAGGAGGGCTAAAAGGTGGGAGGATGAGAATGGATGGAGGCAAAAAGGGCAAAGGGGGGAAGAAGAATACAGGAAGAAAATGAGTGACGGGAGGATGGAAGAGAAAGGGATGTATTATAAAAAGTGGGTGGACTAAAAGGGAAGAGGAATTAAAGGATGGCAGGTGATGGCAGAGAGTGCGGCGTTGAGAAGGAGGCAAGGAAGTGTGTTTACCTTCACACTGTCCTCGTCCTGTCCCAGGTAGAGGCTTCTCTCAGGCAGCGTGAGCCCCTCCTGATCAACCTGCGCACACACACACACACACACACACACACACACACACACACACACACACACACACACACACACACACACACACACACACGAACACACACACACAGAGTCAAAGCTCATGTACTAATTAATTTTTTACTGGTGTGCAGTCACATATGCGTTGCCAAGCCCTCAGCAGATGCATAATCAAAGGACTGGTTAATATTTCAATAATCTGTAATAATGCCAACCTTTACAAGCCACTCGACACACTGTAGGCTACACAAATGAATTATTAATAACATCAAATATTGCCCACACATCGAGTCATTATTTGCGTCTTACTGATTTTTTAAATCTATTCTAAATCTCAGATATGGGCCAACAAATATTACTCAACCTTAATATTGCTGCTGTTCAATTCAAACCACGCATCTCCAAGCGTGTTGATTTTGAGCTTCAGATATAGACTAAAGGATTAAGTATTCCTTCATGGCTTTTAGAAAATTCTTCTTCTTAATCCTAACAAACCACTTTAAAGCTCATTTGATTATCTGAAAAAAATGAATTGTCTGAAGCTGAACACAGGGCTCTTTCTCCTACAAGTCGAAAAGCTTGAAAAGACAACTTAGAGAAACATGTTTTCAAGGGGCAGCGACATTATTGGAAGTTAAGAGGTAGTTGGTATGTTTTAATTATTTATTTTGTCAGAACTTTGCATCGGACCAGATGTGACAAACCCCAGTCTATAAAAATTGAACAAAACTTTTCCTCTGTGTTAAACCATTCTGGTGAACTTCAAGCTTGACTTATTAGGTTTTTCTGGAGCTTTCATCCGTATCCCTCATCCATTTGTCAAGCAAGTTGACTTTGTTCAGCGGTCATCACATACATACAGAATTTCAATCGTGATGATTCAGGTGGTTGTACATGTGGAGGAAAAAAATCCAACTGCTGAAGAAGGTTTGTGAGATGCAGTGGAAAAAATTGCAACAAATGTCAATTCAAGCCCGAAGTGACTTGAATCTTCAAATTACGCCTTTAAATTTTATTTGAATTGACTAATTGATTTATCATCTATCACTACCTGCAGCTCTAGGAGCTTGAATTCAGAATCTTTGGTCACCAGTGTGTTCTCACGGTTAAGAATGAATCTCCATGTTCAAGTTCATTCACCCAGATTTGATAAGGCACCTTAGTAACTTTAGTGTGCCAGTGTCCTGTGACTGCGCTGTTTCGGAGGAAACAGAACACAAGCGATGCTTTCACAAACACACACTCAAATCCCCAACATCCTTTTACTCACCCTGATTGCGTTCCTGGAGGAGTTTTTGTCATCCACATTGACAGTGAGAGAGAAGAAGACTGCAGTGCTGTACACCCCCTGGGTCCTATACAATAGCTCATTGAAGTCCGGCCTCTGCGGTGCATCCTCTCTCTCCCACCCGGCAGCAGCGGGAGGAGCACCCACTAGGTCCCACCCGCCACAGCTGTCTATCACCTCCGTCATGGGGTCAGAACCCAGCTTGTCGATCTCCTGGATATTGACGCAGGATCGATAGAACTCCTTGACCTTGCGCTCTGCTGAGTTGGGCCCGCGCCTTCTTATGGGCTCCAGCAGGAGGCGCTGCAGTTTCTCCTCATTGTGCTCCCCTATGGCCGTGATGATGCCGTAGCTGAGCTTGTCCTCGGGGATGCCGTGGCGCCTTAGCCATCCGCCACAAGCAAAGGAGTAAAAGTCCTGGCAGGGCTGGATGGTTGGGTCAATGTTGGCCTGGACGAAGCGCGCCGCCCGCAACAGGGAGCGCTTTCGTTGGCAGTCCTGTCGGCACTGCGGGTCCTGCTGGGCATCCAGGGAAATGTACTTGAGTGCCAGCATGCTGCCCAAGATGACACACATACCTGCCGCGAAGACCAGCGCTGACAGGAGGCAGATCTCCCTCCGGCTCCATCGAGGAAGCCCTCCACTGCTGCTGGTGCTACTTAGATCTCGGTTTCGACCATTGGACCAGGTCCCTCCCCTTGTGCGCCCCATGTGACGGTCCAGACTGCCCCCTAGGTGAAGAGTCATACCATTGCTAAGGATATCACTGCTGTAGCGTCCGCCATATTTTACTTCCTGGAATTCATCATAGTGGGCAGTAAGTGAATACGTCTTCTCCATGGCAATGGTCTGTCACTTGGTATGAAGTAGCAGTAGGATGTAGCGAGTGGGATAAAAGAGGAGTTATTTATAGGTTTAATGTAAAGTCATGACTACTTCTTCTGAGACAAAAGGGTGAAGTGCCACTACAGGGCAAAACACTGCAGTGATGTTAAATTCCTGTTAGCCCTCTTTAGGCCGAGTACCCTTTATTCTTTTTAAATCAAAAGCCGGCAGAGGGAGGGCCTCCCATTGTGCACGAGGGATCTCCTGGGTACTGCTCTCTCTCTCATCGTCTTCCTCTCTGCTCCCTTTCCATTTGTTCTCCTCTCCTCCCTCTCTCCAACCAGTTACAGGTCACCTGTCGATAAAAATAGAAATAAGATAGGGGAGGGCTGTAAGTCAGAGAGAGATAGGAAATTGAATCCGCGATTACAACAGCAGAGAAAGACGAAATGGGGTCTCTCTGGGCACATTTCCCCCCACTATGTCTTGAGTTGTTTGTCGGCTAAAGTTGTAGGATTGATTGGTGGTAGTCATCCCTCGGGGGAGACGATGTCCCCGGGTGACTCATGGCTTTGGATGGCTCAATGCAGACAGGAGCAGAGAGCTGAGCATCAGTTGGGCATGGAGAGGTGTGGCAATCACCATAACTTAGCTTGTGTCAGTCCAAATGGATGTATAACTTTATACTATTACAGAGGGACGGACAGAATTTATGTCCTCTGTCTCGTCAAACTGAGGAAACACACACACACACACACACACACACACACACACACACTTACAGCACAGAGGGGATCAGCTGATCCTCTCTGCAATTTTAAAGGAATAACACGCTATCACATTACCAGCAGCTGCCAAATATAAATAATAAATCCCAAGGTCTTTTCTTTTACACTTATACTTCTATACTTATTTCATACATATGTGGTATTTTTGATGTATATTTCGTGAAGGTATATCATTATTTGTACATGTTCAACAATGTGGACTCACAGCATACACAGGAGTTCCTGCCATAAGGCAAAAACACTGACAGAGACACACACAACATATTTTAGCTGTTTGCATTCTCCTTTACTTCTGCTGACTACATGTAACCTGTAGGCGATATCACAGGCCTTTAGACGGAGAGCCTGAGTAATAAATTGTGTTTTTGGATCCTGTCCCAGTGTGAGTATGCAAGCCCTTGCTTGTGTGTGTGTGTGTGTGTGTGTGTGTGTGTGTGTGCATGTGTGTGTGTGTGTGTTTTCAGTGGCTAGGCGCAGTGAACTTGCTGAAAGCTGTGAAGGCGATCTGTGAAAATTGATCTCTGTTATCTCCACTGAGAATAGCGAACTTCAGCACTGATGTCTTTAATAAGCTTTCCCTTGCCTTATGGGAGTGCTTCATGTAGATAAGAATAGAGGAATAAGAAAAAAAAGAAGAAGGGAAGAGAAAAAGAAAAACTAAAGACAGAAATAATACATGTAGTGTTTACAGGTAAACACAGAGATGTGTAGTAGAAATCTCGGACTGTGCGAGATTGTTATACAGATCACGAGGGACTGTTTGATGAGCGGTGAGTGGGTTAAGGCATGACAGAAAGAATGCAGACTAAAGGGTCTATTGGTGGTACGAGATTAAATCTTTGTCTACCACTGCAGAGTTCTGGGATTCAAGCAATGTTTGTGTGATCCAACTCCTTGTCTCCCTTAACCACATTCACACATGGTATAAAGAGGATCTGTATCTGGGAAAGATACATTAATTTGTTCCCACATCATAATCATACACTGAATGCAAACATTGTTTGGGCAATAAAAACTCTTGCAGGTTCAAGAGAGAGGTTACGGGAGGCAATTCTGGTGTCCAGCGTGCGAACTGGAGGCAAGATAGCTAATTAGCTGCTCAGATGCAGCACATTAAACAGCATGTAAAGGTTCCTGCAAATGTCACTTGAGTCGTTTTAGATGCTTATATGAGCCTTGCTTTTCATTACTACTAACAACACGTGTAGGCTGCAGAGCAAGTTTGACGTCTTCTTCTCTCCTTCCCCTGCTGGAGCTCAGCCTGCCAACTGCTGTCAATCAAGCACACACACAACGACACCCGTCCAGCTGCCCCAGGCAAAAGGAGCTTTTATGATATTGAACGCGTTTTCCTTTTTAATGTCATTTTATTAGGTGCGTTTTTGCCAGAAAACGTGCACGAATGGGTGAGACGTGGAATTTTGAGCTCACTGTCACTGTCTTCGAGCTGTACTATCAATAAAGCCATGAAGGCCAATAAATAAATACATAAATAAATAAATAAAAAATAACATGGAAAAAGCAAAAAAAGCAAGATATCCCTCCAAGCACACACACGCTGCTTATGCAGTCAGTGTGCCCTGTAAGACCCCGACTACCCCACATCTGGATGTTGTCTGGCTCCTGTTGGATCATAGGTAGGTTCAAATGCAATCTTTAAAATGTGCTGGCAGCTGCACACTTCATAGCATTGACACAGATATATGTTTTTGGGTAAAGGTTGTTCTAATTAAGAGAACCCAGTTAGAATGCAATCATAGTGTCTTAAGTTTGGGGTAAAGAGTGTCACTGGAATGATGAAGCTTTCAAATCCAGCAGAATAGTAACTCCTTGTATGGAATAAAGAATTAGGAAACATTGCAACAATTATTTTGCAATAATCGAACATCTTGAACATGATGAGGCAGTTCTGTAAGTTGACCGGACTGAATAGATATTTGTAATCGTAGCCAAAGTGCGAAGCCAAAAAAGGCTGAGTGTTGGACATTTTGTAACCAATTACCAACTTGTACTTTCCTAATCGTGCTCAGTTGCTCAGCAGAGCAACTTAGGTCTCACGGCACCTTTTTGCCAATGAAGTTTCAATCACTGTTTGGGAATCATGACACATTATCTATGAAAGGGACTGGTGACGACATGTAGCACATGTCTGCTTACATTCTCCCCATGCTAACAGTTGCAGTGATGACAAGTGCATTGCAGAGAGGACTGGGCTTTCCAAAGTGAATCATGTGTCTCTGTGCGGTGTCACGGTCAATTCAACATATCATCCATCAATCCCCTGCCTTGTTACACACACACAATCGCATGCACGCACACACACACACACACACACACACACACACACACACACATTACAGACATTCTGATTCTATGAAAGAGTCACTCTGAGCACCTCATGCTCTTCAAGCATGAGCACATATCAATTGCTTCCATATATCTATGCTTGTAACCTATGCAATCAGATTGTCTCCAGGCAATGTTTATGTATTTTCATATACTTTTCTAAAGTACATGGCTACAAACCATGTGTGTATTACAGCTATGGGAGCAATTATTCTGCCCTCCTTGGTCGTATCTGTAAGTAAAACGGATATAATGCATATAGTCTTAGTATTATTATAACCATTACTTTTTGTTTCACAGCATCTTTATATTATTCTATTTTTATTGTTTTCTCTCTGCTTATGACTCTTAAGCTGAATTTCTCCACTGAGGCATTAAAAAAGTCGTATCTTTTCTCATCTTGTCTTATATGAATATGATGATGATATATACATGTGATATAATGATGTAAATATTATGAATTGCTGCCCAAAATGTGAAGACTCCCTCTTGTCTTTCAAACGCACATGCATTTGATCACATGTCACAACTCCTTAAGCATCATAATAAATTATGATACACGCACAAACACACACACACACACACACACACACACACACACACACACACACACACACACACACACACACACACACACACACACACACACATTCTGAGTGGACACAGTGTATGGCTAATGGATTGGATCTTGTGGGCACCATCACAGAGAAAGGCATGTGTGATGAATGGCTATTTACTGAACATGACAGGGCCTAATATCTGAGAGTTATACTAATACTGCTGCACACACACACACGCACACACACAGACACTAAGAGCACATGCATGGACACCTGGTGATACATAGTGCTGTGTCAGTTGTAAAGCATTTCCCATTCATCTTTCCAGCACCAGAAAATCACTCATTCAAGTAAACCACAATATCTACGAAAGTAACTTGACACTAAATCTACTTTTTTTGAGTAAACGATAAAGTTAAAGGAAGTTACATGTACAGTCACTCCTTTGCATTGTTCATAACTGGTTCATTCGAGGTCATTTTCTTTTTTCCAAAGACAGTCTAATAATTCTGTCTGCTAGATCCCAAAATATCTGTGAGAGAGGTTACCCTGGTCCACATTAAGGCTAGGATTAGGGTTAGATCAAATCCGGTCTTCCCATTCATTTTATTCAGTTATCTAGTTATTTAGTTAGTTAGTTAGTTAGTTAGTTAGTTAGTAACTAAGTAAGTTTTGGCTGCAGCCGTGGGGCTGCAGGGGGTTCTGAAAAAAAAAAAAAAAAGGTCACAACCTGGCATCATGTTGCTGTAGAGTCACAGTGGAGTGTCATGTGTATTCACTCAGTTTGGCACTGTGCAGCAGTTTAAAACATTTTTCTTTTCATCTGTGGATGTTGATGATCACTCATCAACTGGCATGTTCAACCCTCTGTGGCAGATGCATGACCGGAGAGGCAGGGTAGAACAGGTCAGTAGCTGGGCATGTTATTTGGCAGACATCTTTCTTTGTAGTGTGCTCTTCCACTTGTGATCACGCAGCTTGGTCTTGTGCCCTGCTTTAAAACACACTGTAGGCTAGTAGCACAACAACATAACAGCTTTGCCTTTTGGCAAACTGATCAGTGTGGGTCCCAACATGTCACACACACAGACCATGGAGTGACACTCCCACACACCCACATAAAAACCTGCAGTGTTGTGCCGCACCATCTGATTTTTTTGATTTAGTTGCTTCCGGTCTGACAGCACTGTAAGGAGTTAGAATATCATAGTATAATAGGTTGTTCTGAATTTTTGAGGGGCCACATTCAAGTTCAAGTAAGGTGTTTATTTGCTCACTTTGAAATCTGGGTGGAACTTTCTCTGATTTAAATTCAAATAGACCACACTCATCGTGGACTGGGGTAAAAACAAAAAACAGTCTGATAGTACTGTGGTAAACGACCAGCACAGGTCCTCAGCACAAGCTAAGTTTTTTAAAGAAAGTGCAGAACGGTACTCATAAATTTACCAAAAATACATACTAACATAAAGTACAAGTTTAAACAGAATTTTTCTTTTAATTCCTTCACCTTTCTTTATCTTTATGTTACTTTGGGATTATGTTAGTAGAAAAAAACCTCCTGTTTTACAAATGAGATACTTTTTGAACCTAAGTCCCCCTTAAATTGACTATATAGATCACATAATGACATACTCTGGAGCAGAGCCTTGCATTGTGAAAGGGATCCTGTAGGTCCGGTTGGACCCAGTGCAAATCTCATGGGAGTGGGTGGTTTCAACTTTGCTGGAGGTGAGAGTGGGCCGACAAAGGTAAAGATGGGATCCTGTGATTGCAAGCTAACTAGGGTTGCTGCGCTGTCGAAGATTGCCCATCACTTAGCTTATTACAAGAGAACACACTCCTCATCTGTAGGCCACTGCGTTCATTTACTGCTAGTACAAACCTACTGCTGCAGCTTCACATGAAAAGCATTTTCCTGGCGAAATGCAGTTCACTTTTATTTTGAAGTTTGCAAGTGAGAGGAAATACATTATCAGGTTAGTGTAGCACCCCTTCATCATTAATGACACAGGGCAAAACAACAGTCATTTTCTGCATCTTTGACAGGAAATCAGTTAAAAATAGTCAGGGAATGGTTTTACTCAGTCTGTGAGAGTGATTGAACAAGAAGAAGTTGTTAGATGAAGAGCTGCAGGTGACAGGCTGCACACCTTAGAAAGGTGGCCGACGCCCTTTTCCTCATTAACGTTCTCAGGTTATGTATCAGCATTGAGTTCAAATCTGAAATTTTGCAGAATAGCTGTTTTTTTTTTCCTTTGACAACAAATCCAATGAAAAAGAACTGGACCTTGTTGAGAAAAGTGTGCCAACGCACTGACAAACAGCTAAGTGTCGCTTTGTTATTTGTGAGAGGTATGCATTTCTTTATTTATGACAAGCACTGTGTTTTCCTTGCAGGATGAGCGATGGCACAAAATCAATCGAACTGTATTGTGCGGGAGTGTGTGTTATGGATGTATGCAGGCGGGAGTGGACACACACATCGCGGGAAATGGGCGGGAGAGGAGCACACAGCAGGCAGGACTAGGGCTCAACTGCACGCTTCAACCATCAAACATTTCTGATTCAACCAAATGTATGAAAAAAATAACACATTTAAGTTATATATGCCCAACACCCATATGTGACATCACCACTGGTGCTCCTGTGATATACAAGTGACATAAACATGTATACATTGCCTCGCTGAGTTTTGTTTCCTTCGCCCTGCAACCATTAACTCTCTTTGATACTAATATACAATGGGTGTCTTCCTAACTCCCCATACATCATATTGTTACAGGTTGAAGTTTTAACATTTAATGTATGCTTGAGGAATTTTAAATGCAACCTCTTGCTTCTCTGCCCACTTATAATACATCTTCGGGAAAGATGAATGATGATCAATCGGTATAGGTCTCTGGGGATGGGGCAGGATCATGGAGCTGTTACGGAGACTGCGAATGGATCACACTTCTCGAAGCGCAAATGTAGAAGGTCCAGTGGAAAATGATCTGTGCGCAAATGGCTCAATATATAACTGCGCTTCAGACACGGAGGTAGTAATGGTGTGAGCTGATCGATTCGGTAACATTTGAGTGAAAGCCTTTTTCGAGGAAAGGAAAAAAAAAATCCCCTAAAAGTTACATGAAATCCTCATTACAAGTGAAAACGATGTGTCGCCATAGACTTTCATTGCTTTAGGAGCTAACGCATCGGCACCTTCAAATTGTTCCCCGTGGTCTGAGGGAGGAGTCAGATTTGTTGCCCGGGTCAACACCGTCTAGTTGCATAGTTGCCAACAATGCTGGAGGGCACATTAAGAAGACCATAAAATATGGCCGTTATACTAACTCTGTTGGTATAAATTACTGTGGAATCAATACTAAAAAAAAACCTCCTCCACCTTCCTATCTGTAACCTGCTAAACCATCACCATGCATCTTCTGCAGTTTAACTACACACAAACTTAAATTTATTTGCCTTTAGCCGCTCATCTCTTCCTTAAAACTACTCACAACAATGCATACTACGCTCTGAATGTCAGCATCACTTTCTACACAGGCAAACTTACAACTTAACCATCGCCATAAATTCACTGAGAGGAAACTCTTCTCCTCTGCAGTTTGTGATGATATTTGGTTCGCCAGAAATAAGGGCTTAGCGGGAAACTCTCTGCCTTTATCTCCTCTCAGACGAGTTACGTCACCTGAAAGCCCTCTATAAATGGGTTTATTATCCCCTAATCAAAGTGGTCACAGAGCCTGCCCCGAAAGCTTCATGGCACTCAGTGGGTTCAGCATGGGAGTCAGCCCCCTCGAGCCTTATCACCGGTCGCCAGAGGCTGCAGTAGAGCGCTGTTGCGTGTTTGTATGGACTACAGATTTGGACACACAGCTCAGCGGTCCCATATAGAACCAGGAGACGCTACTTCAGCTTGTACCAGAGCAGAACCTCCTTTGTGCTGCTACTTATAACCGTTCAAGTGTTGTGTGTATGTATGAAATCCCACGTGAGCAACATAAAAATACTTTAAAAAAAAAAAAAAAAAAGCACATTGGGAGCTTTATTTGTACCCTGTGATTAAGACAGTCATTCTATGAAACACTTGAAGTGAAGAACCCTTGAAGAAGTCCTCCCTCCTCTCTCACACACAGAGGGAGGGAGAGAGAGGAGTGGTCCTTCATTAACAAGGTTACACACACACACACACACACACACACACACACACACACACACACACACACACACACACACACACACACACACACACACACACAAAGAGCAACTAGCAAGAAGGAATTGCTCACAAGCTGTAACTCCACCTTAATGACTCCACAAAAAAGATTGAACAAGGTTTTTCTTTTTCTTTTTTTTTTTACACTGTACCTGTCTTCATATCTGGGCGCGGCACTATCTTATCCTTTGTGGGCTGCTATATGCCGAATAAAACATAACTGTATACATGTGCGTCTGGGCTTAATGTATCTTCTATTAGTTTCACAACAAAGCGAAGAAGAATTCAGTCGCACCGATTCTGAACGGGATTCTGTACATAGGAGAAATGCGTCTGTAGCTTTGAGCAGCGCATGAATTCACTTGAGTGAGTAGCTCAGCGGTGAATATAGCGGTTGACACAGAAAGCGACTATTATGATTGCAAACTTTTGGGACCAGTGCAAAAACTCGCGGTGCGTAAATACGCAGAGCAGGCTGCTGCTGGTGCGCAAAAAAGAAAAGGAGACCCGTGAGTGAGCGGAGGTATCAGTCACTCCTACTTTTAGTCATGTTTAAAGCCCATTCAGCTTCCGCTTATGATGAAGTCTAATGGCATTTATTAAGTTTTACCTGGAGAACCATCGCCAAAGACGCAAACAAACTGCATGGAAAGGGTAAAAAAGAAAATAAAAAAAGAGAGTAGAATAGAAATAAACTCATGATATGATGAACAGTTAGTACAGAAGTGTTATAACACAAATAACACACATCTGCACAGTTAGTACAGATGTGCACCTCTCCATACAAATGCAGTCAGTCAGTCAGCAAAAGTGTTAGGCAGACCGACTCAGCATCCTCACATACACTTGGATAATGTTTCTAGTCTTTTGTCAACTAACCGACCGGATCCTCGAGGTTCACTGACCATCAAAAACTTGTCCGCCCGCTCATTGACACCGTGAAGAAAAGACTAACAGCGGAGATAACGCGCGTAAAAATGAGTGGGCACCTCTCATTAACGTGTCGACTGCCGAGACGTGACTTCCAAGTTAAGCTGTGGTACTTTTCCTTCACACTTCCTCTCCATAATTATATATAAACAAAAAACAGCAACATGATAATATGTGAATTTAAAAGAGCCCTTATCCTGCCGTCACTCTGATCATAGGCTGCCTGGTTGGAGGACTAGCGTCAGTGCGTGTGGACTGCCCCGGAGCGAAGGAAAACTTGTGCCAGAAACACCTTACCTGTGGTGTCTCAATCAAAGCTGCCGGAGGGAACTGCTCTGAGTGCGCTGACAGAGGCAGATCCACTCCGCTGACAGTCCGCCTGGATTATCTGGTCCCCCTCCAGAGGCTCCGCACCGCGCTCTGCCGCCGCTGCAGCCGCACAGCCTCCGATGTATGGAGGGAGAGGGGAGAGAGAGAGAGAGAGAGGGAGCGAGAGGAGTGGTCCTTCATTAACAAGGTAACACACACGCGCGCGCGCACTCACACACCCGCATGCACGCACGCGCGCACACACACGCAGAAAGACGTTAATCCTTGTGTCCACTGGCTGGGCTTTTTTTTTTATGTGTCTCTCTTTGGCTGCGCTTTTAAATAATTGATTTGTGTGAGTGATTGTGAAGCCAAATACACATTATATATTTATTTCTTAATAATTCGGGTTATTGTTGTTAGTCTTTATTATTTATGGCAGAAGACTGGGATGCAATTGAGACCGCTGGTGCTCAATCCGGCGTCAGAACATCCTGGGCTCATGAGAACAGATGCCACCGCTAACTCCTGCACACTCATCAGACATTTCCATTCACATGAAAAGCAGACAAATATTACCATAAACCTCTAAATGAAAAAAAAACAAAACCAAACCAAAACAAAAACACAGTATATACCATGGTATTAATCAGGATTTGAATATATACAATCCCACCAGCTCAGAGAGAGAACATCAACCCACTCGTAAATAAATGAGTCTATTCCACTGATTGATATTATTGGGCTGCAACCTTTAATGGCAGGCCTACAACCAAATCACAGAGTCAATTTTAATAAATCGCCTGGCCTAAACAACCGCAGAATGCTTGCTATGGAAACATTAATCTCTGTGTGGCCTGAAAATCACTCCAACCAAACTAATCAAACCAAGGTTGACTAATATTATTATGCAGATCAGCCCGAGTAACTAACCGGCTATGTCATTACCCTGAGTGTTCAGAGAGAGTAAACAACAGGTACGATCTCTCTCTCTCTCTCTCTTTTTTTTTTTTTTTTTTACCTTTTGTATCAAAAGAAGAAAAGTAATTGCTCAACGGAAGGTGCCAGTTTTCAAAATTGACTTGTGATATGGTTCAGGAACAGTGTGCGAGAAAGAGGACCCAAATGCAGACACCGGAGCTGAGCAGTTTTTTTGTAACTCGGTTTTGAGGCACTTTGTGGAAATTGGTGTTAAATGAACAGGCTTACGGGCGGCGACACAAAAGTGAGTCCAAACAGGTTTCGCAAATCCAGCAGGCTCAGGCAGCCAGGCAGGTAACAGACAGGCAGCAGGTCGGGAAACACGGGCAGGAGGCAACAGGCACGTCCACGGAGCTGAGACTAAAAATAGGATGTAATTGCCTTCAACATATTGTGGGGGCTCATGGGTAATGAGGGACCAGTGTACAGGAACAGGAAGATCAGCATTGCCAAAGGTAGGAAACAAAGATGGGAGCAGATGAACAGGTGTAGAAGGAAGAGGTCAGGAAAGGTCCAGTAACGAGCAGGTAGAGGGCAACATGTCACTGCGGTTTATGAAACTCTCATGAAATAAAGTATAATGTAGAGGATTCATGTACACTGACACAGATCTTCAATTTTCTTTGTAAGTGTTAGCACGACTGTTTTTTGTGCCGTGACAATGTGTTTTTGACTGAATGGAGGCTGCAGCGGCTGAGAGGTGGCTGTCCTTGTGTCCTGTGTCACGCAGGGGTGTTGTGTGTCTAACGTGCATTCTAATTGGCTTTCACTGAGCGTCTCATTACTTGTTACGCCAAAACGTGGATGATTATTTTTGGTAATCACATCACTGCACCTGCTTGTGTGACACCCAAAGTGAATGCAGGCCTATTGATCTGAATCTAAACCGTGACCTTTTCTAAAACTCAACCGAGTATACTTATGAAATGAATTAAATCTCGTAGTTCTACCTAAACCTAACCGAACTGTGACAGAAGAGAGGACATACTATTGTAAATGTCAAAATGGTAAAAAACAAAAACAAAAAGAAAAAATAATATAAAATTTCACGTACGATGCAATCTCTGATTTTCCACACAAAATTCATTTGCACCATCCACTCAGCCGGCTCATCATACTAATACACCACTAATTGACCATCTTCATACTATATCACCTAAAAAGGTTTCCAAAAGGTTTCCCATGAGAAAACCTGTCATAAAACCATCTTAACAGTCTTACAAGACACAGTATAATGGAGACAGATGGTCAAGGAGCTTGCTGAAGCACTGCTATGTCCTGCAAGATCTCACCCATCCAGGCAAAACACCATGTTTTTGGGGAGTCCTGGCATGGATGGTGAGCGACTAAAATCCAGGAGTGTCGCACCAGAATACAGGGTTACATCCAGTCTGTGTTAGGTTCAGGCATCAAAAGCATTAAGGTAAAGGCACATATAGTTGGCCTAAAAAGTTTACTTACACTTGTAAGAAAATGTTTATCATGGTACAGTTCTACAGCTTTCATTTTTCTGTGATGGAATGAGTAGAAATCACACCACTTTGTCACCAAAAACATTCATGAATGGAACGTTCTTCAATGGAATATAAAATAAAAAGAACTACATCGTCTTTGTAGCATGGCCTCTTAGCATCTTCAGTCTTAAATCAGTGATTCTGATTGATAGCAGCTGTAACTTTTCGGGGCCCATTTTAACAGGGCTTGTTTGATAAACCCAGTAGACTCAGCCACAAACACTACAGTGGAAAAGTGTAAGGCGCTCAGCGTTGATCTAAAAGACTGATTATTGATTTGATCAAGTCAGGAGAGTCACCTGGAGCCATTTCAAAGCAGTTACAGGACCCAAGATCATCAATGGTCAGTCATAGTACACAATTCCCCTCAGCTCTGCTTGAGGGTTTTAGCCTCTTTCAGCTCATTGTTTTGGGTTTACAGGCTGAAACTTTACCAGTATGGTTTGGTGTTGGTTCAATCTCACAGCTCTTATCTATCTCGGGCAGCTGTTTCCAGTTAAAAGCTCTGACAAACCTTTATATAAGTTCACAGAGTGCTGTTTTGCCCTAAAGTAGTTAAACACTAATTTAATGCCTCTTTAAACTATTGTGAGGTTATCAGATATTTTTATGTGATTCAGACAGTCTAGTGGGACATTCATATTTAATTAGAGGCCGCAAACTCAGGATGGGTTATAATGATTAACCTTGCGTAGTCCGGTGAGTTACACAGAAATTGCACTCTTTTAGTCCTGGTTCAATTCACAATTGGAAGGAAGACTTTAATACACAGTGAAATCAGTTTACCCCCTTGATTTACAGATACGTTTTGAAGATTCACATCAGTATGTTCTATCACACACATTTATGATCAAACTAAGTTAGTTGTTTCAGCCTTCCCACATTACAGATTACTCCGTGATGATCGCTGACTGTTTGCCCTCCATTTGATCTACCTCCACCACAAACGACTTACTACTGTTTCATTTTCTTCCTCCCGTGGATGTGACTCCCTCAGTTAATTTGCCTTTAGCTCCGGGGCCATTTTATCCCACTTTCCCTGGCAGTTCCCTGGCTCATTTTACTAACAGGTAACAACAGCGTGGCGTACGAGACAAACCAGGCACACTGGTCTATAATCCGGCTCAGTGAAGCAGTGGATTTGGGGTTCAGCTGTCAGCCCGCACAGAAACAGGACACTTGGCGAAATTATGCCAGAACAGTTGCGGCCTACAGACCCAGAATTTTAACGAGCGCCCCGGCAGACCAGAGAGGAGGGAGAGTGCGCCGAGCAGCCGGGGGGATGCTGATGATGAGCAGACAGGCTGGGATCAATGTCAGGGTGTGACAAAGACAGGGGGAGGGATGGTTTGGGTGAGTGGCGTTCTGCTCCCTCAGCACTTTGATTTATCCTCATTTTTATTAGGGTGTTATTTACACACCTGCTGCCATGGGGACAGGCGAGGAAGCTCCCTCTCCATCTTTGTCTGGCTCCCATGCACACACAGATGCAAACAATAACACTGCAAACTCGCACATCCGCGCTAACTCCCCCCAACACTTCCTCTTGACAATAATCGAAAAGTCTATATGAGCTGCAGAGTCTATTTCAGAGCGTCTAAAAATATCCTTTTTGTCCTGGTTCACTTGATTCATCAAGGTCCCCAAAGAAGCAGACATCTCACAAAGGAAGTTCAGTCAGAGACACAGATGGTAACACTTCAGTGACAGACAACGGAAGGTGTGCTGATTTCACTAGAACATATTAGCCAGTGAGACCAGGGCACGCAGCAGATTCCTTGATGATGGGTTTAATGGAATTACAGAGGTGGCCTCCAGGTAGCACTCAGGTGTAGCCCAACTGAAGATGGATGGTGGGGGCTTGTCTGAAAGGTGCAACAACTTAGATAAGAGCAGAGGGGAGGAGGTCGAAGGGATGTTTTTTGTCCTGCCTGCTCAGCATCTGAGCCCGACCCCACCCCATGCATCCACCCCCTTCCATCTTCCACTCAGACAGAGTAATGGGGAACCTGGAGCACCATTTATATTCCTTGCCCCCCCACTGGCACCCTACCTCAGCTGTCTGATAGTCCCCCCACACACATATCAAATAGGTGTGTGTGTATGTGTGTGTGTGGTTGTGTGTGTGTTTTGTTGTACCTCAGTTCTAATGAGAACCAGGTTTGTCTTCATTCAGGGAAGGACCTTATGTATGTTGTTATTCCATCAATGCATCATTTAACATTGAGTCATTTTCTGTAATTAGTACAGTTATCATAAATATAGCTTCTGCTTCATGTTATCGATAACATTTGCAACCACATGTCCTTTTTTAATTCACAATATTCTTTCTCCATTCTCTCACTCTGTCTGAATGGGTTGTGCTCGTGTTCTTCTCGCTGTTGGTTCGTTGAACAACCAGCCAGCTGGGGGGCCAGCACCACAGATTGTGAGCCGTGGTTGCCCCAGTAAAAAACGACCACCCTGGCTGTTGCAACTGCAGTGTCTTTGGGCTCGTAGGTACAGTGGATCTTTCCACACGAGCTGACATGCCTGGAGACACTACAACAGCAAAGAGTGACTCACTCTCACCAGAGCTACTGTGTGGGTGAACAGTCTCTGCAAAGACTGGTCTTGTTAGAACTGACGTGGGTTCCTAAATACTACTTCATCCATGGTCTACTGTTGTCAGTCACATGGTGATGGTGCACCTATGGATATGATAGGTTGTTTAAACGAGCGAGGGAAGGAGCACACGTGGGAATAGTCTGTTAAATGATTGATAACCCAGACCCTTCACGTTAAGCGTTCAGAAGGGACATTTATATTGCAAATACACTTTTTCTTTTAAGGTTGAGTTCCTTGTCTTCTGCGGTTGTGCTCAGCGCAAAACAAACAAAACAAAAATAAAAAAAAAAAGTTTAATTGATAAAAATATCTATACTGAATGACAGTGCTGCACAGCTCACTATTAATATGTTCACTTGATGTGTTGGTCCAGAGTATGATACAGGCCACTAGAAAAATGACCATATAGGTTGACTGTGAACGTAGCATGATATGACTCATATTCGTGTTTCCTGTTAGGTGATGGAGGAAGTCAGACAGATGGACCCAACACGCACAGGATGTTAGTCCATGAGCCTGCTGTGTCCAGTGTGAATTTCAAAGTCAAAGGTTATTTTAATTCACTGACGTAGTTAAACTATGTCATGTGAATTATGTAACTGAAGTTTCATTAGTAATGTAGTTATTTTAGCCCCCGCCCTCGCTGTCACTTGTATACTGCAACATGTTGTTTTGGGAGTCACTGGCAATTGACATATTCGGCCTTTTAGGTCTGAAAATGTGACGATCTATGCCCTCTAGAGAATTTCTAAAGACAGCATTATCTTCATATAGGGCCACTGTAAAAAAAAAGTGTCCTTGCTTTGCTCCATGATATATCTTAAAAACATATGGTTGGATTTTAATGAGGATTCATCTCTTCTGGTTCCTCTGGAGACTAAATCAACACAAATAGACAAGGAAACCCTACAGCCAGACTGCCATTAAATTACTGATTATATTTATGTTCCCCTAAAGACTCAACGTTAATGATTTATACAAATGTCAACTTTTTTCACACAACATACCATTAGGCAAATTACCATGAGCTCTGCTTTCGTGCTCCCAAGATGATTTTAAAAAGCAGGGAATACATTTTAAAGTGCTTATGTATCTGCATATTCATAAACAGTATAACTGAATTTTAATGTACAAACAATTTCTAGGACAGTTCGAAAGAGTTTGTCATTCACTAATACTGGCAGCAGTTTCATTCTTATTTCTGTAATTTTAGATTACAATGAGCTTTTTGGGCTAAAAAACATTTTTGGACATCTTCAAAACCCTGAGTGAAATCCACTTAGTGATGTAATTGAATTGAAAGTGAACTGAACCACATCTAAATATCCACGTGCACGTCCATATTTGTGTGCGTGCCAATATATCCAGCCAGACGTCTGAGATCTCTCTGTGACTGATAAAAATTGAAATGAACCATAATGACGATGGACAAGAACTTGGCTCTCATTTCCTCCTCCTCCTCCTCCTGCTCCTCCACACCAGCTTTCTTCTTCCCATCCTCTTTTTTTTTACTTGTGCAAATCCTTTTCTTTCTCCTCATCTTCCTTTTCTCCTCCTCATTTGAGCCCAGGCTTCAGCTTGTGTAGCTGGTGACAACATAGGTCACTTCTATTTTCCTTTCAAATACAGGAAACTGGATTTTGGGGGGGATGTTGGTGTCTTTAATTAATTCAATCAAGAAGAGGTGTCTCACACTTCTGTACGCAAAGGACACAAGCTAAATCTTTAACCAAGCGGTGGGTGTCTGAGCGCGTTTCCCCTCAGATAACCCTTAAAATTTCAAACTAACTTTTGTCAAAGTAACTAAATTAGTTAAAAACTCACTGCCGAAAATCCCAGTTGGTCCTCTCAAGGATCTCTGGAAATCCTTGAACTGTGGTTTAAGAACTGCTGCCATAAAACAACCTGCAAAAAACAAGAACCTCAAATAACACTGCGGAACGTCTCCCACGAGTCACAGCTGCAATGTTCAATAATTGCGTAATTAACAAGTTTTCTGAGAGACTCTTCTGAACACTTCTGAACGTGGTGCACTGCTATGCAAATGCGCAAAATAAATAAATAAAGCCACACACACACAGCTGTGCATTCTTTTCACGCACGCACGCACACACACACACACACATACACAATCGCGAGCACATGCACGAATGTGCAATTAAACTTTCACAATAATGAAGGACTGATGAAAAGCGCAACAAAGTGCTGCAAAAGAACGTCTCTCTGTGGAGCTTGGAGTACAGACCAAGGCCTTTATATAAAACTAATAATAATGTCCCTTCGTTTGCTCCCTCCCCAGTCCCTCTCCTCCAGTTTTTTTTTTAGTTCTTTAGTCTCAAGTGTCAGAGACCCCATTACAGTAATTAAGTCAGTGGACCCTCAAAGAGCTCTCCTTCAAACAGACAGGAAGGGGGGGAGGCATGGAAGGGGCGAGATATGCTTGGAAGGAAGGAAATGGATGGAAAGAGGCTTCAGAGAGAGATGGCGGAGTGAAGGAGAGATGAAGCGGTGGATGAGAGCGCGGAGGATGCGGCATGAACAAATAAGCCACACAACAAACTGTGAAGAAAGTGACTTTAAGGTGCACATGTAGCACCGTCACCGCGGTAAATCAGCAGCACATTAAAAACGGAGACGTTGCTGTAATTACTATAAACAAATGAGACCATTTTCAGATGATTGGCAGCCTGCACCAGTCTCTACACTTCCACAGTCAACGCCACTGATTGCTTGGCGGCTTTATACAAAAAAAAAGAAGGCGCCATCTTTCACTCTTCTGTGCTGTCGCCCTGTAATGTTTAAAGTAATAGAAGCTCCCCATCACGGTCTAATTTGTTTACTAGTAATTATACAAAGGTATCATAATACATTTGATAATGATATTTTAATTGTTTTTAAAAGCATGCCATCTTCAAAAAAAAGAAAAAAAAAAAAAACTGGCCAGGAAAGCAGAAGGGCTTAATTTAAGACAGAGAGCAGGAGTAGCTGGAAGAGCAGCGAACGATAATGGAACAAACCGACAGCAAAAACATTCCTTTAATGAAATTAAAATGTAAATGGAGCTTGAGTGAATATTTTTCAAACTGCTATTTCCAAGGTTAAGAATGATGTCACTCAGGTGTGTGTTGTCTCCTCCTCCCAGAAGACACTGAATCAGTGAGGTCTCGATTTGAATCAATGCATGCGGACAGATTCACAGATGTGTTTTGTGATTTATATAAACATGACTCCACAGAAATGTTTTCCACTGCACAACAGATAAGTCATGTTCTATAAAAACCCACAAAAAAGGAGGTTACAAGTCCATCCATCCATCCAGCCACCCGGGGCCGGGTCACGGTGGCAGCAGGCTGAAAAAGGGTATTCCCTCTTTGCAGCATATCTTCCAGAGGCATTCCTCAGCAAGATTAGATATGTAATCCCTCAAGGGAGTTCTGGGTCTCCTACTGGTTGGACGTGCCTGGCAAACCTAAGAAAAGTGTCTCCGAGAGACATCCTAATCAAATGCCCGAGCCACCTCAACTGGCTCTTTTTGGTGTAAAGGAGCGCAGCGGAAGAAAGTCATTTTGGATAATCGTATCTGCAATCTCATTCTTTCCGTCACTACCCAAAGCTCACGACCACAGGTAAAGGTTGGATAGTAGATCGATTGGTACATAGAAAGCGTTCGGCTCAGCTCCCTCTCTACCAAAGCAGCTCAATACCGCTCGTCTGATTCCATCTCAGCCAGTCACATGAGCGTAGATGTGAGAGTATGGCATCAGTGCAGTCTGCAATAATCAATTAGATAATGAGAAGTGAACAAGTGTTAAACAGCTGCCCAAAAGGAAACATGGAAACATCAGAGTCCTTTATTCTTCATTATTATATGATAAGTTAATAATTGATAAGTCTGATATATTTCCTTTGTAGAAAGTTAAAAGGTTTATATCTGTGATACCACATCTACAAACATATTCGTATTCTCATTCCAACTGCTATTAAGTTTGGAAATACACTTTCCTGCTTCGGTAGATCGACTCCTTTATCAGAGTCAGTCCACTTTCACTCACGGTGGAAGAGGTCTGTGCTACACGCTGCAAGTGTTGACACCCAGATTAAAGCTTCATCACTCCAAGGTGCTGGACAAAGGGGAAATCTTTTCCACCCAGCCATGCTACCAGCACAGCTAACAACTTCAAACTGCTCTTATTCATCGTCCTCTCATGCTGAACCAGCATAAGATGGGAAAAGTCACACGATCAAAAAGTGAAGTTTATCTTCATGGAAGCTTTTTTCCTACTTTGATTTCACTGAACACAAGGTGACAAGAACATTGGGGGTACACATTCAATTTGACTTACATCATCCTTACATCATTGGTGAGGTTACTGGGTTCTGAGCATAGGACAGGTCTATGTTACTTCACCATGGCAGGAGTGAGTAAAAGTGGTATATTTGAATTAACTAATGAACTTGTGTAACAAGGTCAACACTGTTGGGTAGTTTGGACTAGGTGTCTCAAATAGACCAGGTGTCCTCTCTGTTAGCCTAAAGGACATAATTAAGGCAACAAACAAAACAGGAAAACAAGGAGCGGTGCAGAGGGGAGAGTGGCACCACTGTGACAGGGACAGGCACGGACCAGAGCAGCAGCCAGCAACCTGAGTTTCTGAGAGAAATATGCGTGAACATGAGGTGGGGTGGGAAAAGGACAGGTGTCAGGGCCCCATGATAAAAAGGCCGGGAACAGAGGAGTTATAGGCACTGAGGGGTGGAAGGGGGGAGGGAGGAGAGGGTTGGAGCTTCAGTGCCAGGAGTGCTTAGAGCTGTCTTCTTCCCACATTGATATTCTGAGCTCATAGTTAGCTAAAAACCCCTCCTTCTTCTCCTCCTCCTCTTTTTTTTTTCTGAAGATGATGTCACCCCTATATGGATCCTTTGGTCAGATGCCACCACAGCTTACATCTCTGTCACTGTCCCATTCTGCGCACACACATTCACTTAGCCCTGCTGTGACCTACATCTTAATGCACATTTACCGCACAGGACACAAATATATCTGTATCATTTGATGGGTGGAGTCAATGGAGGACAGGGCAGAGTCGAGTGGTCATCCAGCTGCAGATGGTCTGGGATCTACTGAAGCTAGAAGAGCCTTATGGTTTATTTAGGTTGGCTAACCATGCCACTTAGGGCCGTGGTGCAGTGGCGCCTTCCATTTTAATATATCAGAGTGGTTCCAGTGGAGTGTGTCCACGTGAGGGAGGGTGGAGCCATAAATCATCTCAAATCATTATGAATTCCTGGTTGGGAGTAGAGGCTGGGGAGTGCGTGCTGCTTCTCTGTGTTTTGAATCAAGAAGCGGAGGTGGCCATCGGCGACCGCCATCAAGATTTCATTTTAATTACCGAGCGGACCACCAAGAGAGGAGCTAGTAATCATACACTGAGAAGATTTTTTAATAATAACACCAGCTTCAAGCTGCGAGGCAACAAAACAGAGGGGCTTACTTTGGGAAATCTTCGACAGTCATCTACATCAGCGGGAGAAAAAAATCCACTACGCGGCCTGTATTGCAATGCCAATATCCGGTTTGTGTGCTGGGGAATATTAGTGGGGTGGACTGAATGAGAGGGAGGAAACAGTCGCTGTGCTCCGCTTCACTATTGGCTGTCGATTGATTAAGGAGGTCATGTGAAAGTCAATCTCTCTCTCTCACCCCCAACCCCCCCCGTCCCCTCCTTCCCCTGTCGGGAATTACAACACAAGGCAGTTAAAGCCAACCTGCCAGTGACTCGGTGTTCCGGGCTCGTAATTTTTAACTTGCCGTAATTAAAAGTGATACAGCAACAGAAGTGGGAGGGAGGTAAGGATTGGTAGGTGTTGGGTGATGAGCTGTGGGGTGATTGACTGATGGAAAGGGGGCGAAGGTGGCGTGGGGCAAGGGGGCAGCGGGGGCTGAGGAGATATGTGACGAAAAGCAAGGGGAAAGGGCAAAAGTCAGAGCCTTGATTTTGATTGGAAAGCGGCGTGTGGAGAAAGAGTAAAAACGGGGGATGGTAGAGGAAATAAATTGTGTGTGTGTGTTTGTGTGTGTGTGCATGTGGCTGGTGTGAATGAGGGGGAGTCTAACCTATCAACAGGGTCCCCAGGGAATTACTAATGAGATGACCGGGGTGAACTAATTGTGTCTGTTGTGTTCTCTTGTACAATCAATCAGTTACTACAGATAGTGTAGTGCAGGTCAGCAGGAGCATGTTCACACAGGTTTTCAGATGTTTCTCTAACAACACAAGCTTTTAGGGGTGTAACAGTAAGTAGAAATCACAGTTTGGCATGTACCTGGCTTTTAGGGCCATGAACAGAAAACAAACAACAAAAAAATCCCAAATGCATGAACGTGTGTTTCTTTTCATTTATTTCCAGCTTACAATGGTACAGTTACAGTTTGTTCCACTTTGTTTCAACTGACTTCAACCTGAGATAGTTAGTACAGCGTACAGTGTATTAAGCAACAAACAGTGAACATATACAGTACTGTCACGTGAGCTGATGAAAACAGATTTGAATGTGATGTGATTGCCAATCGCTTTGGTAATGTGTTGGCCCTGTCTGCTTTCAAACTACAAGGAGAAGTTGTCAGATAAAAGATAATCACTATGTCAAATTTGCGTTAAAACCAGATGCACTCCCTGTAGGCTTGCACGGAGGCCTGTGCCAATGTTACAGTGAATACTTTTTACACTGTTTTATTTTTCCCTTTTACTGCGAACAATGTTTTAGTGCTTCTTGAATGGACATGGGTGGAATTGACGATAAAATTTAACCTGCATCATAGCAACTGTTCGAAAAGGGGGTGAACATAAGTGTGTCCACCATCACCACCAACTGGAGCTGGAGTCAGTAAATATCCATGATTACTGCTGAGTCATTTGATGCAGGACTCAATGCTGATTGAGCCCTTTACCATGAAGACAAAAGCCAGATGTGATTGGGTGTTAGGGTTTTTTTCCCCGGTGTCAGTGGTTTCAGTGTGGTGGGATAGGTAGGACACATAATTTTACAGGATAAATTATCAAAGGACACCTATTATGCCATGGGGCGGCTGTAGCTCAGCGGGTAGAGCAGGTCGACTAGTGATCAGAAGGTCCCAGCTCCGGGCAGGGCTGAGCTGCATGTCGAAGTGTCCTTGAGCGAGACACTGAACCCCACATTGCTCACTAGTGAGGGCCCTGTGATGAGCTGGCGACCCATCCAGGGAGTACCCTGCCCTCGCCCTGAGACAAGGCTGGGATTGGCTCCAGTTGCCTCATGTCAGTTGTAGGTTCTTGTGAATGTCAACGATCTTGAAAGTTAAAAAAGGTCAGAGTCTGCACCAGCAGAGGCTCCTCCTTCCCACTGAGCACACTGCTCCTCCTCGTCTGCGGTCCCGCCTTTAAGTCTGTGCCTTTGTGACGTAACACTGTGTCATTATGTCACATATTTGCTAGCGGCTAGTTTGGGACACAGCAATTCATTTGGCACATCTGTTCTTTTGACATGATCGTTGCTGGCTGAGGCGTATGGAAGCTGAACAATTAGAGCAAACTGGGTATTCGGGAGGGAGGGTCTTAAAGAGACATGCGATGAAACAGAGCATTTTAGACAGAGGAGGAACACAGTGCTGCAGTATGGACAGTATGAGAAAACTGATATGTTTTTTGAGTATAGAATTATGTAAAGCTATTCTGGTAGTAACCCCCCATCCCCATAAAATGATGAACCTGGAAGCGAGCATAATATGTCTCCTTTAAAAGCAGTTGAAAGACATAGTAGTATGAATGGAAACTTAACTAGACTGACAAAAAACTGATATATTAATTGCATAAAACATACAGGACCAAAATCCATTTTTGATAATCAACATCAGTCAGCTTAAAATCATTGCAAATGAACACATTTTAATAAACGATGCTGGTGAACATGCTTGAGTTAATTACACTGGGCTGTGAAGGTATTTTGGACAGGAAATGTTGTGGAGCATGGACACAGTATACAGTATATAAATGATGGAATTCAATGGAGGCTCTGTAAAAGAACAACTGTACATTCGTTTTCATTATAGGCGTATAGATCGGTATGGGCTCAATATTTCACTTTAATGATCTTACAGGCTTTATGGCTATTTTTCTGCTGAGAATGACCCGCATCATACACACACACACACACACACACACACACACACACACAATATAGAAATAGAAAGAGAGAGTTTAATATGGAAGAAAATCATAAGGGAGGAGTTAACAGTTACAGTCCCCTCTGTATTCTTCTCCCTTCAGCCTCCTCTATCTGTCCTCCCTCCTCGTCTTTCCCTCATCCCTCCTGAGTTGCTATTCCAAATTTTTTATTATCAGGCCCAATAAAAGAGCGTGAAATGAAAACATAATTGGGTTTTAATTTGTCTGTGGAGCTCCAGCCACCCGCTGACAAAAGCCCAACCAGATCGCTACTCACAGCCTCATTAGGGGACCAAGACAAGGAAGAGGTAAAACCGCTGCCAGGGACGGAATTTCTCTATCTCTGAAAACCTGTGTTAGCATATGTGTGTATAAGAGCCAGCAGTGTGTATTTGTTCACACGTCTCTGTTTCCTCCTGTGCTGTTTGCTGTGAAGAACACACTGAGAGCTCGGCTGCAGGACTAGGTGTGCTTATAGCTTATAAACAAGTGGTTAAGTGGAAAAGCTCAAGTACCCTTAAGTAGCTCCTTATCACCGCCATGAGTGTGTGTGTGTGTACGTGTGTGAGAGTGTGAGTGTGTGTGTATGTGTGTGTGTGTGTGTGTGTTTCCCTCTCTGACTGTGACTTGTGGCTGTGTAAGCCCTGAGCTTCTTAAAGAGTCTGGTGGGACAAGTAGAGGAAACCAGAGCGAGGGCTTAACCTGAACTGCTCCCCACAACACCAACTCCACTGTGCACCACAGTTACAAATAGAACAGAAAGTGGCCATAACTGGCAAAAGTTGTGTTCATAAGAAGTTAACATACAGCGCGCAGTCAGCACAACTGTGAATAAAACTTGATCTAGAACACAATGCGGAGAGCAATCCCTTACTTTAATCCCAAACTTTAAAGGTGCCCTAATTTGTTTTTTTGGTTCCTCTGGGGGCAGCTGGAGCCATCCACCTCTTTGACTTGTTCAGCAATACAATGAGTGACAGTGACAGATTCACTGGGCTAAAGAAACAGTTGGCCAAGCTTTGTATTATATATGTATCATATTATATTATATATGCAGGATTTAGACTTGAGATGGCAACCTCTTGAATATCTTGATAGCTTTGTTGCTAACCCTAACCCTTAAAAAAAGGGATGGATACTTCACTCATTGCAGTGCAGTAGGGTGATCAGATCCCAACAAACCAAATGTGGGGCAAGTATTTTGTTTCTGTTCGACAATATGGGCCTTGTCAGCAAAACCTGAGAACTAGTTTAAAGTTTTGATACAACATTCAGTTAACCTAAAAAATAAACTTTTCTAGTCTGACCTTTGTTTACTAACATTTGTATTCCCCTTTGGTTGAGGCTGAGTTTGCAAATTTCAGATGTGGAAAAATAACTAGTGCTCGCTTATGCTGTACTCTTGAAATGGAGTTATAATAACTAAGGTTCAGGAACAGGACCATGCCAATCCCCTCGCTGACCTGCCACCCAGGTCCAGCCAATCAAACCACCCACATCATCAACCTAACCACCTGCATCTCATCAATCTAACCGCCTGCACCCAATCAACTCAACCACCTCCACCACCCGATCTCATCACCCATGAAGCCTACATGAGGTAAGCCAAACCATCTCTCTGACACCATCAAACTAGTTAAACAAAACCAAAATGTTTTAAGAAAAATCGAAAACAACTTAAACTTAAAACGTACTTCTTACCACCATCACAATGGAGCAAGAGCTATTTCTTGGACGATGACCTCTTCACTGATGGATCCGTCATCTCCGAGACTCCCCCATCCATGGCAGCTTCCACTCTGGTGCTGCTGACCACCGCAACTTTGGCTCCTGCTGTCGCACACTCCCGGCACACCAATGACCTCACAACGCAGCCTGCCGCAGCAGACCAGCCACCTCTTCCAGCCCCAGCAGAAGGCCAGGTTGTATCACCCCCTGCACCTCTTCCCTCCACATCTCACCTAACCCAACACTTTTCCTCTTTTTTTGTCTTCTATGCACCCACAGACTGCGCAATCGTCCCACGCACATGCATCCCTCCATCCCAACATCCCTTCTTCCCTTCCTTCAACCTCACCAACCTCACTCCAGCAGCCACATCCAGCAACCCAGCCCAGAGAACCACCGCACACAATGCCTTTGCAAATGCTGCGACCGCTCATTGAGGCGTGCCCACCGCAGGCCTGTCCGAACATCCTCCTTTTCTATCCCTCACCCAAGTTGAGTTCGCTTTCGCTTTCTCCCTCTACCGAGACACACTCTGTTCAGCCTTCCCCGACCGCAGTGCTGAAAAGGACGACTACCTATCCACCATCCTGGACTTGGCCCTGCGGTTTGGCGGCACAGGGTTCTACGCCTATCACGTCCTGTTCTCCTCCCAAGCCGCAGGCCACCTCCACCAGTTCAACTAGGGCACGTCCTCTTGCCCCGACCACACGCCCCCCTTTCATCCAGGCTTCATCACCGCCACCGATTGCTCATTTACCTGCCACAACTTATAATCTGCACTCACCGAACCCGACACAGTGGACACAATACTCTGAAAAGAGCTCAAGGATGGCTTCATGATCAGACCATTTTCCAGCCCCCCCTTCCCCATCTATCGAATCAGCCCCATCGGAATCACCATGAGAAAATATTCCAGCAAGAAGAGGCTCATGATTGACCTCTCTTCACCCCACGGCACCACCACCCCAAGCATCAACAGCCTCATTCCCAGCCCAGATTTCTCCATGAACTACTCCACTATCACCCATGCCATAAACCTCATCCGTCTTGCTGGCCGAGGCTCCTGGCTGGCAAAGGCAGACATCACCGGCGCCTTCAAAGTCCTGCCAATCCATCCAGAAATTGCAAAATGGAGTTGAGGATGTGGCGAGATTTTCTTTTGTCCTGGAATGGCATTTCTTTCTTCTACGACGACCACATCACCCAACCGGAAGACATCTAGCTCTACATCGACACTGCACCATCAGTTTTGGTTTTGGAGCTTTGGAGGCTATTATGGCAGCAGATGGTTCGCCTCTGCTTGGCACCCAGAGCTTTCTTCACTCTCCCCTTCCTCTGCACTGTCCAAACTCTACCTGGTCATAATTGCAGCACTTCTTTGGGGGCACGAATGGTCAAGAAAAGTAATCCTCATACACTCAGACAACCTCACAGCCGTCGACATCATCAACAAAGGTAACAACAAACGCACTAACTAGACATCATGAAATTCATCTGACGCCTCACCTTAATCTCGGTTCAGCATCACTTCATCATCTGCACAGCTCACATTCTCGGCCATCTGAACTGCGTTGCTGATTCCTTATCCCGGTTCTCTTTTCAGAAATTCAAGGCCTTAGCCCCAGGCTTGGAACACCCATCCAACACCAGTCCCACTATTTTCAGCAACCATCTACCCGTAAACCCCCATCTCCTCCACCTCATCGCCTCATCCCAGCATGCCATCTTGAACAGCCTGTCACCGAACACCCTTTCATCATACTACAGTGGTTGGTGTAGCTTCAAGTCATTCCACAACCTCCCTTTTCCTTCTATCGACAACATCCACCATCCACCATCTCAACCCTTGAGTCGATGTTCCTCCTGGAATTTTTTGGCTTCCTAAGATGCTCAGAATTCACCTCCACCACTTCTACCCACGACTCCTCTCGACACGCAACCCTCTCAGATATCTCCTTCCATTTCCACAACACCCTCCGGTTCAACCTCAAATGAAGCAAGACCGATCAGTTTGGCATCTCCCATCCCATCTCATCTTCTCCTTCTGACTAAACTCTTACCTTGGCCACTCCTTACACATAGGAGCCGCAACCACCGCCTCACGACAATGAATTACCGAACACACCGTCAAAATCCTTGGCCGCTGGTTCTCCCAGGCCTACAACAACTACATCCACAGCCACCTCAGCGATATCTGTCAAGCCCACGTTCGCATAACTCAGTAGCACCTTTTGGGGGAAGATGAAGCCACACCCGTCAGGACGTGCGCCCATCGAGACATACCCCCACCCTGAGTCTCGACCCCCCCCTTTTTCTATCCTCTCCAAACCTTCCCAACATTTAAATACACTTTTCAAACAGTTGAACTTGGCGTGGTCTTGTTAGTGAAGTTGGTATTTTCTGACTTATAATCTAAGAGGGTCCCGGTGGATCTGTTTAGAAAAACATGGACGCCTGCTGAAGCTGGCGTTTGTTTGGCAAGTGTGCGAATGAAAAAAAAGGCAGAAAACAAACTGCAAAAAAGCAAACTCTCAAAGACTGTAGTTGCCTGAGTTTTATTTACTGCATGATTCTCAAAACAAACACTACATGAAGTAAAAAGTGATAAAGAGGTTAGAAATAATTGCTCGCTGCGTGTGCTGCAGTGCTGCTGTGATTTCTTGTGTGTTTATGTCGGGGAAGTCAGGCTGGATCAGGTGCCGGGTTTGCAACTTGGATGACTTTTCTGTTGCACTTTTCATTAACACACTCACAAATACTCTTAAGCAATGATTCTTATGATTGTGTGACAAGATTGCAAGATTAAAAAGAGTGTCACAGCATTTTGTTGCTGCCTCCCACCTAATATGGCATTTTTGCTTTTAATTTTGGTCACGTCACACTGTGGCAGTTATTTCCCTCAGCCTTTTAATGTTTTTCACCTTTCACACTGCAGACAGTTTGGCTTGTTAAACGCAGGTGTAAGTAATAACATCAGAAATATGTGACTTAGGGTTCCTTTCGCGCGCATTCCTGGCTCACTGCAATGATGAAATGGAATCACAAATGTTATTAGGTACCCCTCCTTCTCCTCCTGACAAGAGAAATGCTTTCTGTGAGAATGATTTACTGTATGCAATCTCTGTGACCCCATGACAAAAGAAAAATAATATTTCCCTTTTTTCTTACTTTCTATCTAGTTTCCATTCTATCCTATTTCTATTTCTGTATTAAGTACAGGATGGAAACACACTTAGTTTCTCCTGAGGTTCTGTCTTTTACCGCATAAAGTTTTTACTGTGTTAACATGGCTGCATCATTTATTTGAAACCTGCTTCAACATAGCCATACACCACATTGCAGTTTTGTGTGTTTTCAATCGAAACATCAGTACAAAATATACTTTATAGGCACACTAAAGCATTTCAAGCCCTCAGTGTTGTAAATCATGGATTCAACATGTCATTTTTGTGTCCCGTGACTGTAGCGGAGAGAGAAATGTGGGAGAGTGAGTGAAGCTGGTCAAACAACAAATGGTGAAAAGGAGATAATGCGTTTGTAAAAACCCAAAAGACTCTTTATCTCAAAAAACAGATTGCCCCCCCCCCCCCCCAACTAAAAAGTGGCTGGAAATATTGCTGTCACTGGTTTAGCACAAGTGCAGCTAACTGTGGATGTTGCAGTGTCCATGGCAACCTACCTGGCTTTTGCTGCCACGCTTTGCTGAATGGGTTTCCTCCTGCCAGTGGCGTGTTAGGAAGCCAGTCGATAGCAGTACATGGTGTAATGAACAGACTATATGAAAGAAGGCCAGGGGCGACGCCACTCTAAAGATAAGAGCATGAAAGGAGAAAATGCTGACTGTGTTGAACAAAGATACAACTATTTAAAGCAGAAATGGCCCTGGAGCCCAGCTGTTCAGAAGGCAACGATGAGAAAGAAGAGCAAATTATCCCAACTGCCTCCGCTCAGCATTACTTTGATTCATTTAAGGGGGGGGGGCACTGAAGAAAAGGAAACTGAATGAATGTGGATGCCATTGGGAAGAAGATCGTGTGACCTGAGTGACAGCACAGCAGAACCTGTTTGAAAGAAAAGTTTGATATTTCTCATCCTCCACTCCACCATGTGTCCTTGAAGTTACATTATATTGAACTAACGTGTTGTGCCAAGTGCAGAAAAAGGAAAAGGAACAGTCACTCGGATGTTGATTTCATCCAGTCCAGCAAAAGACACATTTTCTTTTTGCACAGAGATCATCGAAAGGCAGTTACAATGAACGATTGAGAGCTTTGATGGAAGGTTGTGGTGAACAAACCATAAACCACCACCACTAATGATGAAAACCTGTCTCACATGACTCGGGCACAAATGTTCTTGGACAGTGTACTGTTTGAAATGTTAACTCATGTTATGTTTACACACTCTCTGACTTCAATCCTCACTCAAAGACGCTCTACAGGGCTTTAAAGGCAACAGGCGAACAAATAACACACACTGCTCCAGCAGTAAAGGTACAGATGTCTCTGAGTTACTTACTGAGAAGAAACTTGAGTAGTGAGCAACTTAAAAAACACTTGTGTTTTCCCCAAGTTTCATTTGAAGTGGATCTCATTTTATTTCAATCACAGATGGCCTTCATCGGGTAAAGAAGTGAACAGACATCTGTATTTATCACAGTAACAAATCATCATGTCCTGATTAGATAATCTGCCACATTTACACCAGGATGGTATTCCCAGTCTGTATCTCAAGTATGATCACAATATAAACTGTTATAAATGAAGTTTCTTGTTATGTTCTTGGTTGTTATCTCTTATTTTACATCATAATTTGTTAAAACAAATCAACACATCTTGTGTATGATACACCATGTTTGTTATGTCAAAAAGGAAATACGTCTTTACTTAGACATGAAGAAGACCACCTGTGGTGAAATCATTCTATCATGGTTGCCAAATTTGGTCTTTATGTTTTTCTGTTTGTACTTTTCATCAGGTTACACCAATAAGCGTGACTAGTTAAATGCGTGATAACTGGCGCTCTCACGCCATTAGCTTTGATATTCACATTAGGGCAGAGGGCAGAAAACTTCATACAACTGTAGCCCGCTGCACTGTGCACTGTTAATTTATCCGTAAATTTTAACAGTTAGCGTGATTTGAAAGCCATCCTCATGCTGCGCTGTACAGAGTCATGCGGCGCCATGGCTGTGGTAGGATCAGTAACAGAGGACCAACAGACCTGGGACCAGCTGACCACGTGCCTCTTAATAAAATTATTAAGTAACAAATAACAAATAAAAGTAGTACCATTAGTAGTGCCACTGTTCAAAAAAAAAAATCTACTCACGTAAGAGCAAAAGTATGCAGCATTATAACTGCTCAAAAAGTACAATTTACCCAAAACAATTACTAAAGTACATGCAACAGAGTAAGTATAACCCCTACTACCCGCCTCTGTGTATTAAGATAGACGTAATCCAAGCCTATCCTGTAATGCAATGAAGAACCCTTGGGTTGTTTTACATCGTTATAATTGCCATTTAGTGCAGGATCATGTTGTTCGAAGCAGCAGTGATAAAATTCATTCTGAAGAACCACACTCATTTGATTATCATGCTTTGCCAGTTTATTCTATTTGGACAAATTAACGAGATCTTCTGTACACTGGCCAGCTACCTAAAGCAAAGGACCCCCCTGACAAGCATGAGCTGACTCAAACACACATATGGAAGCACACAGCCCGCCGATTATGGCAGAGTGCATTAATTATCATTATTAGGTCTGTGTTACACAAACAGTCCCTCCTATTGACTTAGTATTACATATCCTTTTCCACATTACAATTCCATCCAGGGGGGATTTCCTGCATGTAATAGCCTCGCTCTGTATCACACTACACTGCGATGCTACACACACACACCCACACACCCCCCCCCCCCCCCCCCCCCCCACCCACCCACACACACACACACCAAGTAAAACCAACATTAAATGGAAAGAAAAAAAAAACAATCCTTTGCTCCCTTATCTGTGTAATCTACACCTCCACCAATCTCTTTTTCATCGTCCACTTTCACTCATGCAATCTCTTTATTCAACGTCCACTTCTGATCCAGTCTCCCCCTCCTGTCCCTCTCTCTCTCTTTCTGTCATCCCCCTCCTCCCTCCTCAGGCCTGAACGGCTGAGAGGAGTAAGTTCAGGGCTATAACATCCTCTCTCATTGGACTCAATCCATCCTCTCTGAAAAACATAAATACCAGTTTCCTATTACATCAGTCTGATGAAGCCAGCATCTGAGGCGAGATTACATTACTGCTGAGAACAATACTTATGTGTGTGTGTGTGTGTCAATCAATCCATCAAATTTTATTATTTTCTTTTGCTCCCTTGTGAGAGACGTGTGTGTGGGTGTGTGTGCGTGTGTGAGTGTTGTGTGTGTGGGAATCTTCTGTCTTTTATGATGTGAAACCACAGGAAAACACTCTTTGTCTTGTTGTGTGTATAGAAATTAAAGAGACAAAGTAAGGCTATTCGTGAGCTAAAGACAAGAGAGACTTGGTTTCACTCTGTGTATGTGTGTGTGTGTGTGTGTGTGCCTGTAAATCAGATTGATTGCAGCTATAATTAAATTGTATGTGCTCCCAGAGATCATGTCTCGTTCTCCCCCTCCCGTGGCCCTCATTCTGTCTCTCTCTCTCTCTTTTACGGTCAGTAGAAAATGGTCGTGTTGCACAGATTTCGGCTTCATTTTTGCCCCACAGGATCATCTGAACGATACTGTAGCGTCTAGTGGTGCTACAATAATACAGTATGACACTCAAACAGTACTTAGCTCATTATTTCTGTTTTAATTGAAAAAAAGGGGAAATAAAGAACAGTGAGACAGAAAATCCACAACACAAAAATGCAGTTCCGTAGAATAAACAATCAATTTCTTAATACTCATTAACCATTTATTGATTCTCTAATCACTCTGTGGGACTCACTTTCTGTTGTGCTGTGCTCACTGCGAGGGGAGCTTCTTTTGGAGGTGTGAGAGGGAGGACGTTTTCGAAATCAATAAAATCAAAGAATAGAATGGCAATTATATTATGTTCCTATCAGAGCTAATAATGTGTTTGTCTGTCTCCCAACACTTCCCTTCTCACTCGACTTCCCTGCTCCAGCTGTGGCTCTCAGCTTTCAGACAACTTATTCCTGCTGAAGATGTCAGTCTTAAAAAGCAGGTTCCAAATGCTACATCTGTTCTATTCTATTCCATTCTACTCTATTCCAGCTATTACACCAAAATTAGTGTGAACAGTGAACGCAGGTTTTTTATTGTCTGCTTTCCCATTCCCATTCTTTTTTTCCCTCATCATTCCAGATGAACAGGACACTGTAGAAAGCAGCAGATCAGACTACAATCAGAAGACATTACAATTGAAAAAGTCTTAATCAGTAACATTTTGGATTAAAGGCAATGTTTTTTTTGCTGATGATGGAAGTTGCTAAGGAGTGAGACGTCTGACTTCTCTCATCTCTGCTGAGCGGTGGGGTACCGCTGAGGCAGCTGGTAAGGTTTGTGTAGTGACATGGTGCCAGTGATGAAGGCAGCGGTGCTTACTTTTTAAATATCTGTTACTTCTTTCTGTCCATCAAACTCGTCTCAGTGTTGCTCGTATTGCCCGGATGAGAGAGTAGTAACAAGCCAGCAGCCTTGACAGAACACACATCACAGCATTAACTGAATTACTGTGTCAACCCAGTTATTGTGTTTACATCAGAGCTGATCAGAGGTGGAAAAAATAACAAAAACACATTCACATTAGAGATAAAAGAGGGTTATTAGCACAGTTAATGCTCTTGTGAGTACTTTTAGAACAAGGAAAAATCCTTCCCACTCTGTGTGTTTTCATGATAATGAGGGAACCTCATGTGTTTTTAGTTTCAGTAGTTTCTGGCCAACGATGGAGCGCTGTGACAGAGGAATAAGGCATATGAAGCTTCAAACACATCCACCCAGTGAGCAATTTTTTGTTTTAAACACACTCTGAGAATGTTACCTAGAATGTTCTTCCTTTGTTATCATGTAACATTGTGGGAATGTTTTACAGAAGGACATTCTCTAATCCGTTACCTCAAAAACATCACCGAAACATCTTCAGAATTCATTCATCTTCAGAAAACATTCTATCTTTGTTAACGTTTAATGTTTTAGAGACATTATTTGAAAAACATCCTTCAAAAGTTCTTTGCACATTAGATGAAAACGTTTCTGTTAAAACATGATCAGAACCTCTGGGGAATGTTAGCCAGTGTTGTGGGAACATTCCCCGCTAGCTCTGCATTAATCCTTACATTTGTGCTAAGCTGCTGCTGTCCCTTTGTGCCCAATGCAACCTACCTCAATGCTGCATCTCGTGTAAATACTGCAAATATCTTATTTAGTTTAGTCTATTTTTTACAAGTTATCTGACTTGTTTTGTGTCTTTGTAACTAACATGCTGACACGTGTACTTTACGTGCTGACTTGTCTCTGTTTACAACTACACCACATGCCTTGTCTAGCCACTGGGGACAAATAAAGTACTTTGAATATAATTGAATTGATCTTTCTTCTTGATTCTTTAATCCAATCTAGCCTTTTGACTGAGTGAATTGGGAAAAAAGAAAAAAACTATATGTTTTAATTGTCCCCATTTCCCCTGAAATAGAGAGCTTGATTAAAAACATTATGAGAAGAAAAAAATAAATTCAGCATAACACTAAAGTCTCATGAAGATAGGAGACAAACACATTCTGTGTTTACATATCAGTGTTTCACCTGTATTCATATTTATTTTGATGCTTTGGACACAGTCAGGATCCCTTCATCCTCTGATTTAACCCAATCCTCACACTGGGACAGACAGGACTGGGAGATGAGAAATAAAAGCAGATGGGCCTCCACCCAAAGCTCCCAGTAATTTCTCCGTTAAAGAGGAAAGGATTGGCTGCTTGATCGCAGTTGGCGCCTGAAGTTGGCATTTGTGAGAGTGACACTGTGATGTGAGTTTTATTATTCTCCGTAATGAGCTGACAGTTATTGCATTGTTGTGCCTTAATTATGTTGGATTGGAATTGCCTTTTCGATAATGGGGAGCCACCTCGAAATTCAATTTTCTCGCTTCTCTAATTCCCCATCACCTGCCGTAACACCTCCCCCTGCCAGCATGACAGAGTTGGGACAGGGACTCCAGCACCATGTATTTACTTTCAAGAGCATGCATGAATGCACTCAATGTACACATGCAGAGGCAATCTCAAATGATAGCCCATTCTGGTTATTCTTTGGTTCTATGAAGACAACATGAAATGTATATACTGAAGAGTGTGACCGAAGAGCAGCAACCTGACACAGAAATGGTGAAAATTAAAGGTGTCATTGATAACATCCAACCACAAAATGTGGCGTTCCATCTCCCTCCTTTTCACCGCATTCATGTTGCCAACAGCGTGACTGTTTGAATCATCTGCCCCTTCGAAAGGTTGCCAGTTTGTAGCACCAAGTTATCTGCATATTTCACTGTCGAGTGGAACAACAATCAGACCCAGTTAGGTCAACTGATGAATCTTTCATGCTAGAATAATTAATTCATGTACTGTTCATTAGCAATAGATTTATGTTACTTTTTGTGGAAGTGTTTCAAGAATGAAGCAACATTATTAATACAATCAAGGGATACAGTAAGTTAATTGATTCATTTTGCACCTTTGCACGGCTCTGTGGATGTAATATTTTTTCAAAAAGATTTTATCAATAAGACATTTAAGCGAGGGGAAGTGATGGATGGGTATCTATGAAAAGCTTATCCCAATTTCAATGTTTTTAACCTTCTTGTTCGAGGTATTGTTAGAGTTAAAGATGCTCTGTGGAACTTCTGTGTTATGCTGGAAGACAAGTGTTAGATATAGTTTGTGGACTCCACTTCTAAACTAACGTTAGCTACTCTTGCTCTCCAGTTAGGGAGCGAAGCACTGAAACGAGGCACTCCAGAACATGTGTGAAGTCACATCCTTTGGACTGGTGCTGAAAATCTGACCAGATCCTTTCACAGTCAGTTCACGACAATGTCAAGCAGCATTGCAACGACTTAAACTAATCGTCCAAAGGCTTGTACAGCCAACTGAGAGAGACGGAGGAGGTCTCATTCTTCATGTTATGAAGAATGGTCATTAAAAAGTGACTAATACAGGTAAATTTGCTATGAATTAGTATTTGTTAAAGGTTAGGATACTTTGCCACACAATGAGCACACTACTGTGTTCAAAATGCAAATCTGAAGGTGTGACATACTGGGCTGGCTACTGTGTGTATACAGCGCACTGTCTACCCTTAATTTCCTGAAAGGGCCAGTGTGGTTCCTCTTCCAAGTAGTTTTCCATGTTGCATCGCTATATTTCCACAGTTGCCCAAATATGGGCAAACTAAAGACTGGCTCATGAAATTGTTTTTTTTTTTTGCATGTCTAGACTTTATCAGCCACTGCAGAGTGAGACGAGGGGTATTTCATTAGTCCCATTCACACACTCACTACACATGGCTGTAAATCACTCACACGAGTACTTTAAATTCCTGTAGGGATGTTGATACTGTTAGTGAAGTCTTAATTTATCACAAAAAATATTTAATTTGAGTCTGCAACATCAGTTTTGATCGTTTTCTTTTATTTAAACTGCCTGTCATTAGTCCTGCAATGTTAAATAAGAGTGACAAGCTAAATCCACAGAGTACTTTTTGAAGGACATTAAATTAGTATTATGCTTCTACATTTTTTGTCCTTTTTTAAACTCTGATATAAAGGTTTTTGTGCATGTTAAATGTCTTAAGTTAAAAAAGGTAAATGTCTCTCCCACAGAAAACACTGCATCTGAAGCGCCTGAAATACTACAATGATAGTCCTGCCTTTCATTTCGTCACCATGTCACATATTTGCATGATTTGCATCTAGCTGCTTGGTGGCATCTGGGACATGGAAATGAATGAGGGCACAGCTGCCCTGTTGTTAAGGGGCACTGGCTTAGACCAATTAGAACAGCCAAAGGGGGGCCTTAAAAAAAAAGGGTTTCAGACTGAGAGGAAATACAGTCCTGCTGCGCTGCACTGTATGAAAAACTGATGTGTTTTTTTGAGCATTAAAGCATGTACGCATATTCTAGGAAAAACCCAAAACAAAATGATGAACTTGAAAAAGAGCACAATATGTCTCATTTATTTATTATAAAAGGAGATTACATTGAGTATTGATTTATGTACAATTTCTTGAGCTAATGCTCATGAAAGTCTGACCCTCTCTATGAAGCGAGTAAGTTTGTGTCTGTTAAAATGGCCATACTTGAACATGAGGGCAAAATGCAATTATCAAGAATGACAACTTGAGAAAGAAGGTCAAACCCTGCGTCACGTCCACAACCTGGTTGGTTATTTCATGATGTTGGCATGCAAAAGTTTATAAAACTGTGGGAACAGATGACTATTTTTAACTATCTGACAAGCACTTTGTTTTAAGCATCGCACATTAGTACACCAGACAGAGCTGCAGTTACTGCAGCCACACAAATGATTTGGTAGCCAGTCCTAGTTTCCAATGGCCGAACCCCTAAATTTCTCAAATCCTGATGAAGTGGATGTAGTTGGTGTTAAGTTCCTCAACCTAATACAAACCAATTATACTGTAACTATGCAAATTCCCATCTAATTAAAATGTGTGTTGCATCAATCACAGTGTTTTCCTCTGTTCCAAACTCTTCTGTGTCTGTCATTTTTATCAGATCAGTTCAGAGCGATCAAAGGAAATGAAGCGATCAAAGCTGTGGGCAGCTGTAGTCAATCCTCTGTGACTTCATACCAGGCATCAGTAGGTGGGAATTTGCAGCACTAAACTGTCAGAGCTAATGATCAAAATCTCCCTCAAAGGCTAATTAATGCCAAAATACCAATAATTGATATCATTGCTCCCCTGTGGGCTTTTATTTGTCATATGATCAATTATTCAGATCAGGTATTGTTTGTGCCTGGTGAGTAATTGGCTGGAAAATTTTTAGGATGGGTAAAAGTTGAAAAGAAATGTTGAAAAGAGTGTTTTTTGCCGTTGACGCCAGCCTGTTATTTTGGAGGCGAGACAGAGAGTTATCTGAAGTCCAGTGCTCTGCTGCTGCATGCAAACACATCCAGATACAGCTCTCTGTGGGCCATCACAGCCAGCAAGAAACGCCACAGGCATCACACACTCGCTAACACACACACACACACACACACACACACACACACACACACACATAGTCACGCAAACATCTGCACAGCCACAGATGAGAAAAATGTACACAAATTCAGCCATAAACTCAGATGTCCACCCTTCAACAACAAACACACACACACAAACACGGCGACACATATACGAAGTACAAATGCCACTGGCAAAACTCCAAACAAGATTAGGCCCCCTGCTGACGACACCTGTCAATACAGCTTTCGTCTGAAGGATGCAGTTGATGTTGCATGGTGATTCATTACTCGCCCGCCTCCGTGCACACACACATGCAACACACGCTCATGTCGGCACATCGGCACACATGCACCAGAACACACGGTTACCCTCAATTTCGACAGGAGAAAACATTCCACATTCCCGTCTCTCTTCTTCTGCGTTTTCATCTTTTGGACTTAATGCCTAATCCACACTGCCCTGGCTTTCCACAGTCTGCTCACTGCTCCATTCAGCCTTTATTAGTCTGAAGCTCTCTGGATAAACACTCGATTGATTTGACTTGACTGCACTGGTTTATGTAATGACCTGGCTGACCTTTTGAATCAGGTACATGTGACGGTAAAACATTTTCATCAATTCCATCTTCAGGCTCAGGCCAGAAAAAAGGCTACTCATACAAGCTGTGTTATGTATTTATAAATACATGTGAGAAAACACAACCCTGCAAATCTGCGGTATTGAAATATGCTACTCAAGTGAGGGTCATGCTATTAAGAAGTAGAGGAACATTTTACGAAAAAAATATTTTAAGAAAAGTATCAAACAAACAAAATGTCTGTAAAAGGCTCCCCACTCTAGTCAGTGTTACTTCCTGTTTTTAATCCTCTTTCTTAAAACTTTTGTATGCAGAGCTAGATCAGCGACCTCATCAAGTGAATACTACCAATGTCATTATCATCGCTAAGCCCACACTAGTTTGATGAAGCACCGCAACCATCACGCGACTAACTTCTCCAGGGAATTTATGGATAGCTATCTGTCCCATTTTAGCAATAACAATAACTGTCTTTTAACAATTAAAGTTTGAGCACAAGATTAAGTTTTTTTGCGAAGCTGCATGGCTGATCAGCACTGTCAGGAATTGACTCACTGTATATATATATATATATATACATATATATATATATATATATATATATATATATATATATATATATATATATATATATATATATATATATATATATATATACACACACACACAGATTGGGTAATCCAACAAGTCCTCCTACTTAAATGACAAAACAAGTCATTCATCTCTTCATTAAGGTCTGCTAAAAATATGAAATTAGACTTGCTTGTCTTAGGTTAAGGAATGTTGCCTTTATGGCTAAAAAAGGCCCACAAAGTTGGTAGGAGTGATAGACTAACAACTGTCACCGTTGACACTGACTTCTCCTCGCTAACTCTTTGATAGTTTCGAACAAACAACAAGTGATATAATTTGTCTGTTGAGAGCGTCCTTCTCCATCTGGGCTCGAGTTCATTTTCTATCAGTTTTCTGACAGTGAAGAAGAAGAAGAAGTTATTCATTTATTCAAATCCCTAACACCCAGCTGCAACGGGATGAATGCAAACTAGGCTAGCGTTGTGTTTAACATTTGTAACTTTTCTGCTTATTCATTTAACCATTCATCACAATGCATTTGATGTGGACTTGTCAGGGCATCATTGAGCCAGCACTGATCCATACCACGTGCCAGCATGTTACGTTTCTGCCCATCTGATTACTGTTGTCACATAGTACTGTTACTTTCTAACAGATGTGGGTATAGTTATTGAAGTGTTTGGCAAAATAGGCCAATTGTCTGCTTGAACAAGCCGTGAGAGGAGGTCAAATGTGCTGCTGTGTCAGGTGTAAAAACCTCTAAATAAAAACGAAAGATCATTATGTTTGTAACTGCCCCTTAGAATGAAATGTGATTTGCCAGTTCAGGTTAAACAGTTTGGTTAACCTTTAGTTAGGCTGAAGCCCAAAAAGGACTTGGTTAGGTTTAGGGAGGGATTTACTTTAGGTATAGCTGTTGATGTAAAAAGGCTAACTTCCTGTGTTAAGGTCTTCTTAGCTTTTACAGAGCAGTGATAGTAAGCATCCTAAGCATCTACAGCGGATGATTCAAACTGTCCAGAACACCGCTGGCACTCATTTACAGAACATCGGTGAAGTGAGATGGCTACACTAAGCCCAAAGGATAATAATAATAATAATAATAACATAAAAAAAGCTTCAGTCTGTTGATCCTGCTAGCATGTGCAGCTGCACCACCAGACCACAGAGTTGCTCTTTTGTGAATTTGGTGGTCAAGGAATAACATTTTGAGCACCTTTATGAGACCAATCATGAATCATACAACAAACTCATGAGATCAATCATATGCTCACTATCTAAACTGGCACTAAGTCATCAAAACGTTGAGAACCTCTGCTCTATAGTTTGTGAACTCTGAATGAATTTCCTGAGTAGACATTTAATTTCAGATGGATGAACAAAGGCTCATACTGGATCATATTTTTCTCCCAGCAATGTCTTCAATTCTCTCACATTCATCCATCTCAGATCCATCTGGGGGAATACCAAGCTGTTGTCTCCCCTGATCGTATCCTCCCCCCCTTCTCCCCCTCCATGATTGGAATGGACAATCATGTCCCTGTCGCTGCAGACTGGGAGGAGTGGAGGACTGGGGCGGTTGGCTGAAAGGGTGGCAGATCGTGTGTGTGTGTGTGTGTGTGTGTGTGTGTGTGGGTGTGTGTGTGTGTGTGTGTGGAGGGCTGCTGGCAGCAGAGGCCATGCTGGGATAGCCCTCTGCTCTTGCCACTAAACATTCAGTTGCCTAGCCATCAGACCTACTGTTATTTACACGGACCAGCGAACCCACAGACTCAACAGCTGCCCAGAGTAAACGTACGTGCTGGTGTGCGTGTTTGACTATGCATTGATTTTTCAATGCCGAGCACTCCTGGTGGCATGCGGGGGCTTACATTTGAGAGTAAAATGACGCTTGAGTGTGTATACATGTGAATCTGTTGCTGCCAACTCTATGTGTGTGTTTCCATCTGAGGGTAAAATGAATGTTGCATGTGTGTGGGGGTATTTACTCTCGCTGTGCATCTCATCGCTGTGAGATGCTGGAATGAGAAACGATGCAGGAAGGATAAGTGTTTTACATGTTGTGCACTCATGTTTGTGTCATTTCCCACTGGTTTTCACCTATAGATGTTTCAAATATTTTACCTTTGAATTTGTGTTTCTAAAAAAAAAAAACGAAAAACACAGCACAACTAATCCAGGAACTGTGCTGTAACTTTCCCCGATTCACCTTTTGGATGAGTGTGAACAGCTCAGCCCAATTCATCGGGGGAAAACCCTCCTTGAAATAAAAAGAGCTGAGGAAAATATGGCTTTTTCTGTTTGTCTTGAAGATGTTTTCATATTTTCTGCCCTGCTGCGACTCTGGTGCGGCTGATGCAGCATGAGATGAGATCTGTAATTCAAAGAAGATGTGGCACGATAAATAAACAGCCTGTTATAATTCAAAGTCCTGTATCAAGTTATAATCCATACAACTTCTGTCCTGTTCTTTCCTGTAAATCCATTGTTCATGTAAATTCTGTGTAGGGATGGCGGACTCCGCTCTAATAAATAAAGACTTAATCTCGATATGGTAATTATATTGAATACCTATTGCGAATAGCAGCTGATAATAAATAATAATAAAGCACTTTGATTTCATGAAAATCTTAAGGATTGTAACTAAGTACATTAAAAGTACAAAGATATTCTCATCAAAATATACTTAAAGTATGAAAGCAATGAGTATGTCATCCATTACATCATTAAACTAATATTAATGTGCACATGTTAAGCAGCATTTTACAGTTGTGGTAATGGAGCTACTTTTAAGTACTTCATATAGAGGCCTGTACTTTATCCTCTGTCTCCTGGTCACATGGTCTAGCCATTAGGATCCCAAAATAAGATCACAAGATAGTTGAATGGAAGGAAAGCAGACAAACAACTGCATGTTCTGTGTCGCAAATGTTGATTCCTCTTCTTGACATTTCTTCTGTTTTCTATTGGATACTTTTGCCATTTCAGACTTCTAATGGTTTCTTTGATGGAAGTGATGAACCCAATCACCAGAATAAATGTTGGCATTTTTTGTTTCTGCAGACCATATATATAAATCGTACCTTTTCTTTTAATAACAAAAACATTAAAACAAAAAGAATCCTCCCTTTTCTTGTAATTTTTTTCTTCAATTTTTCATGTTCCAACTTTACATTTCATTAGGTTAAATTCTTAGAAAACGTTAACTGCTCACATTTTGTCTTGATGACTTTATGTAAAAAGCATCAACATTTCAGATGCATATGAGTTAGCATCTCCTGGTCCAACTATGCCTTGTATTTTATAGGAATGTTATGTTTGTATCTGAGTATAGTGTTTGAGTAAACATACTCACTTTACTTTCCATCACTGCATATTTCTAACATTAAACTGAAACCAGCTTTTTGATTGTGGAACCTTTGTTGGGCACATTCAGTTGATGCCTGTAGCATGTTTGTGTTAGCTGTGATGCTCTTCTTGTTCTTTGCATGCGATGTCTGTAAATGATTTACCACTTATGATATCACCTTTGGGCTGCACAGTGGCCCAGTGGCTAGCACTGCTGCCTCACAGCTAGAAGATCGCCGGTTCGCGTCCCGGTTGGGACGCCTGGGATCTTTCTGTGTGGAGTTTGTATGTTCTCCCTGTGCAAGCGTGGGTTTTCACCGGGTACTCCGGCTTCCTCCCACAGTCCAAAAACATACTGAGGTTAATTGATCATTCTAAATTGTCCGTAGGTGTGAATGAGAGTGTGGTTGTTTGTCTCTATGTGTAGCCCTGCGATAGACTGGCGACCTGTCCAGGGTGTCCCCTGCCTTCGCCCTAAGTCAGCTGGGATAGGCTCCAGCCCCCCCGCGACCCTGCAGAGGATTAAGCGGCGTACATATAATGTGTACAGATGATGGATGGATGGATGGATATCACCTTTGCAGATCTGGACAAAATTAGAGCTATTTTTTTAAGAGGACATGGGAGCACAGTGTCTTAGCTAATATGAGGCATGAGTTGCTGCCTCGGCGCCCTGCTAACACAGCATCAAAACAGGTTTTCTAGATTCAAGGCTTTACTGTCCCTGAGGGAAGACTGACCTGCATCAAGAAGCACAAAAATACAATACAACACAATACAATAGAAAAATAAAACAAATAAATAAAGGCTATAAAACATGTGACACAGTAAGAACAGCAGACTGGATTACCAAGTACCACACTGTGTAATATCATACAGTATGTGCTTCATAGGCAGGTATAGGTAATAAATATTAAATAAGTTTAATATCCTTTCAGAGATTGAGAAAAGATTTTTCCTCAGCTTGCTCCTCCGCAGTCTTACTTGGCCTTTAGTATATCTTGACATTAACTTGGACCATTGGAGCTAGCGTGGACACCAAAACTGCAGAATCCACTCCCCCTTTCCTGCGATCAGGATATTAATGTCGGTGTCACTGTGCTGTAAGCTCTCCAAAGAGTGGAGGAGGGAAAAGAAACTTCTTGACGTCTCCTCTGGCAGAGGATGCACAGACACGTCCTTCCCAGACATCTTTACAGTCCTGGCAGAGTTACCTTGCTGGAACCGTGGCCAGAGCGTGACATCATCGTCGAAACCTGAGCAAACATAGCAGCCGGTTGTATCTTTGAGACTAACGGTAAAGATAGCTCACGCTCTGACAAATAACGCAGACCTGAACCAAACAACTGCAGAGAACGCCTACATTGTCTGTTTCAGCAGCATCACCGTGAGCGAGAGGGTGACAAAGAACCAAAGACCAAAAGAGATGTAGAAAGAAAAAGAGGCAATTAGTGTGATACTGATACTGGAGGAAAATATATGAAGAGAGCTTTCCCCCCCAAGTTGTTTAGTGCTTACAATTCATCAAACCTCCAGCAGCATTATTAACACATCCTTCTATTTCTTTAAGTAAGAATTCATAAAATCCAACAATTCATTAAAAAGTTCCTTTAATCATTCTCAGAGAAAAAAAACCTGCCACGGATCAGATCCAGTCAGTCACTGTCCCTCAGGCTGTCATGAAAACATTATTTCATCCATAAAAAAGCCAGACTGAAGACAAAGTACTTCTATGCCCAGGGAAAGGTGTTGATTTGTGGAGACGTTAATACAGAGAACCTGGCTGACTTCAGGGTGAAAAAGAGAGGCTTCATATACAGTACTGAATTCAGCCACGCACAATGCTGGTTGAAAAAGTAATTCTAACTTTGACGCTCATGTTTAGATCTTGGCACAGAGTTACAGAACATTGTTCTGAGTTGATTGGAAAAAACAAAAAAGAGAGAGGCTATGTACTGCCCGGCCGGGTTAACAAGACAGACAAACAGACTGGAGAGAGACTGAGTACAAGCTAGCACACCAAGCTAATATTATTGTTGGAGAACACAAGTTTACCTGACAGCTGTTCCTGTAAGTCTTGATTATGTTTCTTTCTTTCCCTGACCAGAAGATAAAGCTAGTTCCACCTCAACGAAGTTGTTGACACAACTTTGATAAGATGGAGAGGCAGTGTAATTTCGTGGGCCTTGGACCAGAGTGTGTGCACCGTTTGAGAGAGACAGAAGGAACGTGAACTGAAAGGGAGTGAAAGATGCTTTAGGTCACACAACGTTAGCTTTCACCTCTCATGAGAGCGCTGAAGATCTTTATGTCTGGATCAATATGAGACCATGGCGCATATGGGAAACATACAACTCTATGGCATAAAATGCATAATTACATTTCCCACAATTTTATTATCAAGCACATACGTGACATTAAACATCATCACACCGAACAAGAATCATCATTATCTCACTAGTCCATCGTTACAAGTGGACTTCAGTTACAAAATATTCCAACTCTTTACAACTTGGAGATTTATCAGGGAACGTGTTTAGTAATTGTTTAGTAAGATGCCTAGTGGTGGTGAGGTTTAAATCATGCAAAAGCAATGTAGTGCGTTTACAGCCTAACTATATTTTTTTACTTCATTTAATTACACTTGGAAAACCACAAAAGCGGTGTTCATCTGTGAAGATTACCTTACGGAACAAAATGTGCAACTATCATAAATTTTGACAATATTGCAAACTCCAATTCAAAAATCTCATTTTTTTGAGGGAAGCCTGGCACTGCTAACTTCTGGGTTAGCTTAAAAGAATAAGTCATTGCTACACAACTCTATTGAAGGTAAACAGGAGGAACCTGCTTTTTTCACATTCACGAGCAGACAGTACAGCCTCTATATCGAGTTCTCTGTTCTGATTGGATAAAGTTGACAGGGATACCAGAAAATGTATTTTCTCTTTCACTTTAGCAGCAGGAGAAGAGATATGGGTCACTGAATTTAAAGCTCTTTGAGACTTACTGCATTTTGATAAGAAAAATATTGGTTACAGCAGCTTTAACATTAGTATAATGGTTCAGTCGATTGCAGTTTGGGGGGCAGCATCTAAACTTTTACGTGTGGAGAATGAATACTGAGCACTGCAGTAATATTAAAGGAAACAAGAATTAAATTAATTTCCACAGCACACATATGTGATCTGTAGCCAACAGGGCTATGGAATCAACATAATTGCATTTTGGGGTATAATCTGCTGTTATTGTTTTACAGCTGCTGTTTGTTTATTGGAGCTGGTTTTGGTCACAGTGCAGATGTCTGACTGAAAATATACAGTAAAGTATGTAACTGAGGAGGGTAGAAGTTGTGGCAAACACATACAGGGTGAAAAGCGCTGTCTGGACTAACTATGTGTCTGCTATTCACTCGTACGCTTGGTGTTTCCAAAACACGTGTTTCCACTCTTTATGTTGCCAGGTGAGGCACCTGTAGAAAATCTTGTTGCATTTTTTTATTTTTATTTTTTTGCCAGGACTCATTAGGTAACCTGAGATGAGACAGACTTTTTCACCATTCAGGCAGCACACCCTCACTGCACAGAGTTGTACTGAATTTATTTCTGACGCTGTTAAATGTCAGTGTCTGGTCTTTGTGTTGGTTAAGTCAAAACTTTGAGTCACTTGATTAACAATGTTTAGCATCAATAAGGTCAGGGGAAAGAGATAAAAATAACAAAGTCTATACAGTGTCTGAATGAAAGTAAGCAGTCATCACTACTTGACTGTAGCACTGCAGCCTATGAAGTCTATTTATTAACAGGACAAAACCTTAACTTAAGGTAGCTTAAACTATAGTGTCTGTCAGATTATAAATTACATTGTGTTGTTGGATCAACACTAAACAATGGAGGCTTCAGTGCAGGCACTGAAATATAGTTATAGAAATAAGTTGTCTAAAATATAGCCCTTCTGGCCATTCGGTACCTGTCTGCTGCTTCAGAAGAACCTAGAGCCAACCATTCCCCCAAGGAACTCCTTCTTCAGTTCAACACCACTGGTGTCCACCAGCGAATTCTTGGGTTTCTGCCATGACGGGCACTAATGACCTTCTGACCACAGCTCCTAGCAGCCACCTCTACAATGGAAGCTTTCAGCCAGGACTATTAGGATTACATGTCCCTATCCTCCCCAGGGGTGAGCGAGAAGTTCTTCCAGAGGTGGGAGTTGAAGACCTGACAAACTGGGGCCTCCAGGTGTTCCCAGTTAGCCTTTAAATACTCCCAGGTCTGTACAAAAGCCTCCCTTTCAATCGGATCCAACTCACCCCCCACTGTGTGATCAGTTGACAGTTCTGCTCCTCTTTCAGTGTCCAAGACATACAGCCGTGGGGCTGATGATAGGTCCACAAAGTCCATCATCGACCTTTAGCCTAAGGTGGCTTGGTACCATGGACACATATGAATAACACTTGGTGTTTGAACATGACGTTTGTTAATAAGTTTCAATTCAACACCACCTCCTACTTGAGCTCCTGGTTCTTGAACCCAAGGAAGTCACACCACCTCAGTCCATGTCCTGGTGTTTGAAGGGCTGAGATGAATCCTCTTCTGATGGATCTAGAGTTGTAGATTGTTCTCCTGTTTGTCCATCAACTTCACCATCAGTAGTCCCAGTGTTATTTTGCTCCTCTACAGGAAGCAGGACAACTAACCAGAGATGGTCACAAGTCATTTCTTGCGAGTCCAAGTCAAATCTCTAGCCTTTGGTCACAAGTCCAAGTCAAGTCTTAAGTCTCTGAAGGTAGTAATTCTCAGCGTTAGCATCACTGCTTTATCATTAGCAAACAGTATTATTAGATGTCTGGGATATGATCACTTAAACAGGCTATTGCAATGCAATATGAACACAAAAAGAGAACAGCGAAAAATTATTGCAGTGAAAATACGCAGCTGCAGTAGCTACATGCAAAAAATAGTGTTGCCAAATTATCTGAAATATACTGCAAGTCCTTAAACTGGTGATATTAAAAACATGAACAGTTTTGTTCAAAAAGAGATGTCTACTATTTGTAAAAATTGGAACCTTTCTGTGGGTGACAAAAATGGTTCCTTACATGAAAATAAAGCTCGTGATGAAATATCATTGGAGTTATCGGCCATCTCATGACCTTTTCTTACAGAGCAGAACATTATTTGGGAAGGCAATCACCTGCATTGTTTGACAGTTTCCTGATGGAAATGTTTGTTTGTTTGTCTGTTTCTTTCTTTTAGATGGACTTTTTGGGTTTCTGGAATCCATAGCTTCTATGCAACAGGCTGTCAGCGGCATCTCACAGTCATCCCCATTCACAACAGAGACAAGTATTCAAGCAACATCACAACACTGCTTCCTGGATTGAAGTTTTTAGCTCCTCATGCCCACACTTGAAACATGGCTTGGTTTGAACTATTTTACTGATTTCATCCTATGTTGCAGGATAGTCAATTGTATTCTTGAGCCTCCTGTTGTGTTCGAGCTTTGCTTCTTCGTCACTGGCTGTGTTGGCTTCAGTGTCTACTATTAGGCCAGCACTGTATTCAATATTTGCTTTATTGACATTTCTAGCTTCAGAGCTGAGAGCTTTGAATTCCCTGACTGTTAGGCCTTGTTACTCCGCCAAGGCCCACAAGTTTCCTTTTGGTACGGCTGTAGTTGTTTGTTTTACCAACTCAATCTGTGCCTCTTGATTCTGGCTTCTCCAAATAGCAGATACATTAAGAGAAACAGTTGCACGCCATACCAACCATACAGTGGAAATTTACCTCATTTATTTAGATGTGTCACATTGCTTCTGGTAGAAGAGTCAGATGTGTGTCCATAGTAAGGCAAGTATAAAATGCTGTCTCTGTCACACACACACACACACACACACACACACACACACACACACACACACACCCCTGTGTTGTGTTTACACTGAGCACTGTTTTCCATTAGGCTTGATTGGTAGTGTTGATTGATTCTGTCCATGTGTTGTCAGATCAGTGCAGGCGAGGCAGCCACTCTACTTTATTGGGACACAGTGGCAGACTGAAGACTGAAAAGTGCTGATCCAGCACATAACAGAGTGAAACAGACTGTAGAGGAGCTGAAGACTTTATTGCGTACTCTCAGACCTTTGGTTCTATCTTTTTTCTGTTCTCAAATGAAACATTTTCACATGCCGTATGTATCACTTCTGAGCGACTAGACTGCCCATTTTCCCTCAACTTCACTCAGGTTCTGAGGCTCGGGGTTAGCTGGGCAGGTTGGATCGGCTTGTTAAAGATGCAGTATCTAAGAAATATTAATTCAAATGTTTAAAATGCAAGGCATTTGTTATATATTTTAAGGTGCGTGCTTACATTATCCAAAATATTTCAACAAGTGTCCAAACACAGAGAAAACCATGTTGGCCAAAAGTAACTTTGCATCAGAAAGAGAGAGAGGGAGGTAGTTGGCAAAGGAAGGAACATGAATAAAACTTTAAAACATTACGTCATCCAAGAGCATTTGTGCCTGAGTCACCTCAGATTGTTCAATGGTGTGTTCACTACCAACACATTTGACCACATGATCATTTGTCTTGACTTGCTTGTGCCGAGTGCTGAGTGTTTTTTTTCTAGCACAAACAGCCAGATTACTTTACTGTTTGCCATAAGCTAACCAGAAAAAGCACTCACTGAGGGTTTGTGTCTGTGTGTTTGAATTTAGTTCAATCACTGTTCCCCACAGGACAGTTTATCCAGTCATTAGACTTTAACAGAAATGGATCGCCAGATAACCTTCCTGTTGACAGCGTCTTCCCAGATGTACCGTAGCGTGGTTTCGAACAAAACTGTAGCGTTGTTTCAGTATTCTATATCCATTGCATTGCGCAATCAACATTTGAAATTTTGAAGCACGAAAGCTGTCTAAGGCCAGTTTAAATAAATAGTCAAAAGGACTGATTGACATATAAAGTCTCTAGAACTGTAAGATTCAACTTTTACTCATGGTCTAGTTTAAAAAAGGAGGTAAAAATCACAATTCATTATAATACCCAATCGCATTGTTTTAAAATCGCAACACATCAGTTCTGAACTGTAGCGGTAGTATTAAATCAGGAGATAAGCATATTATCCCAGCCCTTGTATCTAGTGATTTATACTAGGGAATACAATTCAGAATATCTCTACTTCTGTTTTGTATTGATTTAGGACATTACTTTTGGAATCTGTCTCTCACAAATCTTTTACAAAAAGATGCAGTCCTAAATCACTGGACTTCCCCTTTAACATTAACAAAGATTGTATTTGTTGCAGGGCTGTAGGGTTGCATTAGTTTGGACAAGTCTTCATGTTGCTACACTCGCCCCATGATGCTTTCTATCGTGGTGTGTTTGTCTGTCCACGTCTACCTCTATCTGTGTGTTTCCTGTCCTGAATGTCAAACTGACAACCTGAATTAGAGTTAGTGGAGAAACAACCAAGATGAAGTAAGTGTGGCTTAGCAATGTTATCATTCTTTCATCACTTTCTTTCAAGCCAGAGTTTTTTTTCCTATCCATAACAGGAAGTCGACATATCAGCAGGGGCTGATAGGACTGATGATCAATACAAATGGCTCAATGATTACTTGGCCACAGGCTGAAATTTCTGGCTTACAGGCGCCTTGGCACACAGTCTGTTTTGGAACTGAGACCAGACAGTGAAGTCTCACAACAACTGCTCCTCCTCGCTCACACACAAACACAACTGTTTAGTGATGGAGGACAGTGCTTTGGGCAACTCACCCAGCATTTCATCTACAGAGGCTAAAAAAGCCTTGTTCTGAAGCCAGATGATTATTATTCCAGTATTCAGTATAGGGATATATTTTATTAATCGTGAAAATTGTGTTTGTTTGTCTCAGCGAGACGTGGGAAGTTAGGGTTAAAAAGGTTGGAACAAATTATTCTTCCAGCTAAATTCAATTATTTTTGTGGCCACAAAAACAGTTTAATGCTGGGACAAATTATCAAAACTAGAATACTTGAAACTGGTAGAGACACAACTGGTAGAGTCATCAAACTAAACCAACTATACCACATCACCATTGTCACTGAGGGAATCATAACTTTTAGTAATTTCATCAAAATTGCATCAAAATTCAAAATCGTGTTTCATTACTGTAGGTTTCTACATCTTTTTTATAGGTTGTACCCCCAAAGCTTGTTTTTCTGTAGGGGTAAGTTGTAACTAAAAATTGACTCCTTTTAACTGCCTGGTTTAACTCTTGCATAAGTAACGAAATCAGCTAATGATAGCTTGCTAATGTACTACCATACCTACTCGCGACAGCCCCAGGAGAACATGCAAACTCTGTGCTACCCCAACCCTTAAAAAGGGAGCAAGAGTGAGTGAAAGAACAAGTGTGTAGCAGTTTGTGGATTCTAGTGGTGAGAATGCAGATTGGAACCAACTGAATAATTCTCACGTCACCCTCCCTAGTGTCTGTCTGTTGACAGATTCTTGCACACTTATGCAGGATAAACTGATCTGAAACTTTACAGGTGTGTAGTTGAGATGAAAAATGGAAGCAGAGTTTGAAAATGGGTGTAGTTTGACCGAGGTGGGTTGGGGAAGAGGGGCACTCCTCCACACTGTACCCCCATTCATGCCCTTGGCCCACATTCACGGTCCTGGAGACATTTTTAATCTGTTAAATTCCTGTTACGGAATGTTGTGATGTATGATTTGTATTGCACTTATACGATTTTGCCTCATTTATCACTTTTGACCATTTTTTCCCCTTGTTTATTTTATTCACATGACACGCTGAGATACCTGCTTTTGCTTTGTCTGTCACTAAATACTAAATGTGCTATACAGAGGTGGATGAAGGAACAAAAACTGTACTCAAGTAAAAGTACTCTTACTTTTCATTTTTCAACTGTTGCACGAGCAGAGGTAGACGTAGTAATCAAAAATAACTGCTTTAATTAGTACTTTTTGTATTGTTACTCAAGTAGTTACTTGAGTAGTGAGTAAAAAAAAGAAAAAGAAAAAAACTGGCACACTTTGGTCTTTTCGAAGTGGATCTGCCACCATGACAATATTCCCAATCTGTATCTCAAACATAAAGTGTCCACATGTCAGAGTGTCCTTAAAGCCCAACCATTCCAGTACAGATGTTCCCCTTACAATCAGGTGTGAGGGCCCCAAATCCAGATTGGTCCAATAACATGAAGACAATAAGACTACAAAAGTGGTTAGATGAATTATTTAGGTGAATCTAGAGATAGTGCTGTGCCTGTGATGACCACATTTCTGTAAATAATTTGGTCTTTACTTTTCAGTCTATTTTCTTCAGGAAACACCAGTATGACCAGTTAAATGCATGCATGACCCGGTGCTCACACACCATTAGCCTGTGATAAGCGATAAGCCTTCTACTTTTCTACCAACTTCATGCAACTGCAGCCTGCCTCACTGTGTGCTTATAATAAATCTAGAAATATTAGCAGTTAGAGTGATTTAAAGATACTCAAGTACATGTAACAGAGTAAATGTAACTTTTTCATAGTGGTAATAAATAAAGTCATTATTATTTCATAATCCAATAGCATCCAGTTGGCACGTCCGTTGGCTTATGAAACTCAGTTGAGCTGTCAAACTAGGCAGTGTTATTCAAATATGAATAATTCTATTACTGCAATGCCTTGTTCTGTCTCACAAATTTTAGCAAACTTTATTTCACTGTTCATTTCAGCTGTTACTGTTAGAATCTTTTACTCATATATATATATATATATATATATATATATATATATATATATATATATATATATATATGTATATATGTATATGTATATATGTATATGTATATATGTTTATCGACTAGTGATCAAAAGGACGCTAGTTCAAATCCCGGCTCACGGCAAGGCTGAGCTGCATGTCGAAGTGTCTTTGAGCAAGATACTCAACCCCCCATTGCTCATCAGTGAGGGCCCTGCGATGAGCTGGCGACTTCGCCCTGAGACAAGGCTGGGATTGGCTCCAGCAGCAACACCCTGTGACCCCATGGCTGCGACCCTGCAGAGGATTAAGCGGCGTACATATAATGTACAGATAATGTACAGATAATGGATGGATGGATATATATATATATATATATATATATATATATATATATATATATATATATATATATATATATATATATATATATATATATATATATATATATATATATATATAGGGGTGCCACGTTTGCTGTGGGGGTTTAAAATATATTTCTGACAGTATAGTCTGTCTTGGTGTTTTGTTTGAACCGTTTTCTCCAGGCTAAAGGAGGCTTTGACTAAAGTGACCCCTGAGACTGGGGTTTATTCTGAGAGCGGAGATGACGGAGTAGTTTTGAAACGGTATATGGTTTGCTTTTGCCTGGGTAAAGTTTTGTTTAAATAGTCCATGAAGGCGTGTCTGTGCGACAGAAAACGTAGTGATGAGCGGAGCAAGTTGGACTGTTGCAGTATAAGTAGGAGGGGACTCCTGTTGTGGGAGATTTTCCCAGTGATATCTCCGCTGCGGGGTTTTCTGTATGGTGGGGGAGGACGTGGTGGATGAGCGAGTGGGAGCTAGTAAGGCCAAGGTCGTCCGTTTAATATGACGGAGAAATCTGGCTGAGTAGTTTCTGGATCGAAGACTTTGAAATAGAATTGAAACGGCGTCCTGGAGGTCAGATTCACGGCTGCAAATGTGGTGAAAATGCAGAACTTGTGATTGATGATGCCTTTGAAAGTGCGTCATGGATGATAGTTTATACGTTTATACGTTTATTTTGAGACATGGAGATGGGAATAAGTTGAATAGTGGTGTCCAGAAAATGTATCAAGTGAGGATCAAGTGTATGTTTAATGTTTAGAGAGGGGTGATGATCATTAAGAATTTTAATGAATATTTTGAAATCATTCTCACTGTGGGGCCAGACACCGATGATGTCATCCAAGAAGTGTAGGTAGAGGGAGGGCTGAAAGGGGCATTTGGCCAGAGCCTCTCGTTCCCACTCGCTCATGTAGATGTTGGCATACGACGGTGCATAACAGTGACCCATTACAATCCCTTCTGTTTGCAGATACCACTGGCTGTTAAACGTAAAATCGTTATATGTGAGGCAAATTTCCAGAAATTGCAAAAGGGCAGAGTCGGGTCTTTTAGGGTCTGGGTTGGGCATGAATACCTCACGGACATCACAGAGGCCCATGTTAGTACTGATACTGGTGTATAGGCTGTCTATGGCGATTGTAAAGAGAAGCGATGCAGAGGGTACAGTGATGGGGCGGATGATTTCCAGGAAATGGTACGTGTCTTTTATGAAACTCGGGTGCAGTGAGGTGAGTGGGCCCAGGAAATGATCACTATATTTGGCAATATTGTATGCGGTGCTATCACAATCCAAGACGATTGGTCGGCCGGGCGGTATCCTCCCAGGAAGCGTCCACATTTCCCTTTCTTTATGGATTTTCGGTAGAAAGTAGAATAATTGGGGGTGTGGTTCGTCCGGGTCACATAGGAAATTTCGTTGTTTTGAGGTGATGAATTTATTGAGATATAAGAGTAGAATAATATCATAGATTTTTTTTTTGTGTGAATTGTGGAATTGATTTTTCTATAATAACGAATATTATTAAGTTGTCAGTGTGCTTCAAAGGCGTATTGTTGTTTATCCATCATGACTATTTTTGAGCCTTTATCAGCCAGTTTTATAATGATGTGTTTATTGTCTAGTAATTCTTGGAGTGCATCACGTTCGTTTTTTGTGAGATTATCTGTGCGGTCTGGATCTGCTGTATAATGAGGGTTAGGGTTTGGGTTAGGGGTTCATAGGACTGGGGAACATAGGTGCACTCCCCTCCGTCCCCCCAGAGACCTTTCAGTTCCCCACACTGCAATACCAGCACCACACGACTCTTTTCACCTGGACACTTCCTTGTCCTTCCTACAGCAGCAGATGGACACTCATGTTGCACTTTTGTTTTTATTTACATGCCGCACATAGAGCTGTTATTGCCCTCCCCCCACATTATCTGCATGTCACTTTAAACACTCACACTTGATTCAGTTTCTTTTATTGTGTAATACATCCATCAGAGCACTATACATGACAATGCACATTTATCCAGGTACTGAGGACACACATGAGCAAGCTGCTCACCATGAACAATCATTCAATTTGAACACAGGCTCTATGGACAAATGCTATGTGTCTGGACACACATGCCTTACAGCCTCTCTGTAATGATAGTCAGGATTTTCAGTACCTGACATTGTACCCAAATGTTTCATTGCTTAATGATATCAATCTATGAAAGCAATGGGGTGAAAATGTAACTTTTCAATCGATTCAGATGAACCCAGCGTCTTTGTTTGCAGCGTCTAAGGTCCGTTGCCTGCATCATGTTGTATAAAAAAGAGCAACTTTGCTTGCGTATGCAGAAGTTGCACAGCCAGCAATATCACAAGACTGAGTATGGCCATTGTTGTTTGGAAGTTGATGCCGGGTTGTGTAACACGTCATGCCCGTAGCGTCACTGGTCACGCCTCTTTTGGAGCCGCAGCTCTGGCTTTCTGTGTGACTGACACTCTGGTTCGTCTTTTATGCCAGAGCTGCTCGGCTCTGTATGAACAACCAACGGCGGAGAGTTGGCGCCTCTGCAGCGATAATGTTGCTGTGTAAAAGGGGCTAGTGTGTTTGCCGCCTCTTTTTCTCTCTCTTAACTGGGATTGAGATGAAGCTTATTTGCCTTCAGATGCAGGGCCTTTTTAGATGTTTTTCAGCGTGTGGTGAAGCAAACAAAAAGCTGGAGGATATCGGTTGAGTCAATTCATGAAACTTTAAAGTGTGGTGAAACGCTGCTATTTTAAGGATTCAAACTAGATTTCCTGGCAAAAAATGTGGGCATGTTGGACCAAATAGACCGAAACTATTAGTTCAGACTCATGTTCTTGTCCTCTAAATGCAGTCAATTAGGTCACGGGCCCTGTTATAAACTAATTCCATCTCTCCTAATGATATAATCCCTCTCTGGGCCAATCAGGTGCAAATTTGTTGCTACAACCTGTAAGTAACTGTAACCTGTCCCTCATTTAAACTCGTAAATCTAATTTTGCTAATCTCAAAAGCCAGAACTAGGATTGACTCAGGTTTGGTCAAGATCTGACCTCTGAAGTATGAGATCACACATCCTTGAGTAAATGAACTGCTCTGGGAAATATCCCCAGCAAAATGAGCAAAATACAGATACGTGACTGAGTGTGAGTGTTGTGAGCGAGCAGGTGAGCGACAGAAGAATCAGGGAGAGCTGTTACACACAAGTATACACTCACACTAAATATCTATCATGTCTGCAGTGATTTTGGGTTTGAACCTGCAAATGTGGCCAAATTATGCAAACAAACACACCACGATGAGAGGAACAAAAGAAAAATCCTGCTGTTTACCACCCAAACGCCAGTAGCGCAGGGGAGTTGGGAGAATCTACACCTTCCTCGCTTCTCATTGAGAAAGGTGAATTTGTTGTTTGTGATGCAGAAATATATTCAAATCCTGAAGTGAAAGTAACATTTCAAAGCTTCGGTGTATTAGATGCTGTGTACATGCACACTAATTACAACAAGCTCAGCAGTTGGATATCTGCACCACTGTGAGAACGCTTAGCCCTTAACGCCTTTGTTCCGGTTTTCAAAAGATGCTGTTCTTGAGTACTTAACATTTTTTTCAACCATTATATAATCTTAACTGTTCATTCAAACTCAAATTTGAATATTCCACTTCGTGACTACATTAAAAAAGGTATTGACTATCTTTCAAATTCCATTAAAACTTTTCAAAATGTTTTTGTTGCTTAATTATAATGGAGGTCAATTAGAAATCCTTTCAAAACCACTTATTTACAAGCTCCTCCCAGTCCTTCATACTTACACAGAGAAACTCCATTCAAAGTTTGAAAGAAGTTGTCGGGAAATGTTTGCTGGTTGCAACCATGAGAGGGAAAAAACCGGGCAAACACATTCACTTTTCTCAACTGCTCCACTCATGAGATTTTCAAATCAAGCTCTTATGACCTGTAATGTTTTCTAACCTGGTTAGTAGGAAATGTCAGGAGCCATGTCAGCATCTGTTTTCTGTCCCAGTTCAAGTTGAAGCTGCCTCTATGAGTTGAACGCGTATCTGATGTTTATTTGGGTGGTAATTTCATTTTGACTCACGACATGCTGCTGATAAAACCTTCGTTTTCTGACTTTTTAGTGGACTTTGTGTGGTGGTGGTCTGTTTTCTGGCCATAGCAGAATAAATTAGTACCCAAAGGTCCACCACACTTGTCTTCTTTCCGTATCTGAGTCAAAAGCCGCCAAGGACACGCATTCATCGTCGTCTGACGTCACGTCCGCAGCACTGCGCAGGAAGTTCGGGCCATGAATTGCAGTACATTATGCAGCACACAGCCTCTTCGAGGCAATGGAGAGATACGTGGGTGGGCTCATTATTTTTGGTTTTGAACGCTTCATCACCCATTAGCATTAAAAAACCCCTAAAATGCATGTTTACTTTTTCACAAATCCTGTGCTACTACCAACCTCGTCACCATCACCATGGCATCCTTTTCCAGCTGGGATGCTGAGACAGATCCGCCAATGAGTGCAGATGGATACACATGCATAAACATAAGACATGCACACATAAGTACAAACATACACACAGTATAAACAGTATATACTTTAACCACTTTTTCCAGCATTTAAATGCTCCGAAGCACTGATACATTGAGATTTATTTAATCTTTCAGTCAAATTCATAATATTTGACTCATTCTCTTCATACTCCATCAGCTGCTTCTCGACACAAATTCAAGTCAGCATAGCAGTTTCGCTCACAGCTTAAAGTGTGACGGTACTGGCAGTAAAATGCTTTACAAGCCAGCTCCAACCTGCATAAAAATAGAAACAAAACACGTTAATCTAGAGAGTATGCCCAGTGTCAGGTACAAATGCCTCTTCACGGATGATCAAAAAATGTCTCTTCAGGGAATAATCAAGCTGAAATGTGCTGAAGCCCCAGTGAAATCAAATGTTGGTGTGAATGGGTCTTTGGTTTCAAGGAGTTCAAGAATGAACACAGTGTCCCTTACTAGAAAGACATGGGGCAACCAAGAAAACACGATAGGGTCTAAAACAGTCCACAGTTTCTGGCTGGCAGTCTGATGGGATGAGGTTACTTAGTTATTATGAGTCAGGGACCGATTCAGAATGAGGGATGCAACTTCCAATATTTTGAAGCCACCAGCTTTTTCAACAACCTGAAATATTCCATATTTTTCATATATTCTTGGCATTATTCAAAGACTTTAAATAACCAGCTTTTACAACTGCCTTGTCTCGTTACAAGTACTTTACTTGAATTGATTTCCCTTAACCATGGAATAACACTGTACACAGTTATGACAAGGAAAATAATATTTGAGTGGAAATAACATGGAATACAAACTAGAGAAGGTGACCTACAGAATCTACCAGAGGACCAGCACCATCAGTTTGCACTCCCCTCTCTGTGACTACCATCCAGCTCTGTTTGCTAAATGCTTTGTTTGTCTGTCTAGCAAAAGGCAATAGTTGTTTCTTGTGTATGTTGTGGTACCTTTTTTTTTTAAGAGATGCTGGATATCCTGAATATCTGGCCAAAGTAATAGTGACATGATATTCAGGGAATTATCCCAATAATCACCTCAACTCTAAAAATGGCACTACAACATACACAAAAACAGTGTTCAGGTTCTATGGTATCGCTAAAAATCCAATACTTTTACATATATGATATGTATAATAAATAGCAATAAAATTAATGATGCTGATTTACAGACTTTACTAATTCATACCTGTGCTAAATCTCCAGATAGTTTTAACTTCTGGTCTAAGATTATAACCATAACTAATACACAGTATCAAAAACTGTATCTCATCTATCCCTGCTTGCAGTGTGATTCAGCAGATTTGTTCAGGTTAGAGTGTGGTGTGTGTGGTGTTTGTGTGACTGTGTGTGTTGTGTGAGGCTCTGACAGACCAGTCCACCTGGCTATGTTTCGTAGGCCCTAACTTTAATTTGCAGCCCATTTTCAGTCCATTATGCCGGGCCACTGGGGAAGCCACAGCAAATTAGAACTATCTCTACTCCACTGACTTCATCATTAAAATTAAAATGGCACTCGCTGCACCCCACCTGTCACACACACACACACACACACACACACACTCACATACTGGCCAGAGACCATAGACAAACACAGAGTCGTGTAGGTGTGTGCACCACAGCTCTGACACATATTGGCCATATAAATTCCCACAAATTGACAATCTTTCAAAAACAAAACACTTGTGCAGAATGGACACCCATCAGAAAACACTCACACACACAGAGCTGTTGAGGGAATGGCGCGTGCCCTGTTATGCCCATTCAACTCCAGCATCTCTCGCCCAGTGGGTCGGCATAGTAACTGCCACAGTGTTAAGTCCTGTTTGGACCGCTCTCTAAAACTCGTGTTTGTGTGCGTGTGTGTGTGAGGATGCCTATGTGTGTCTACCCCATTTACACAGTGGGGAGCTGCCTGTGATACCACGGCTAATGTAAGAAGTAAGAACGGCCAGTCATTTAGTTGATATAGCTTCACAGCCAGCCTCGGTCCTCACTGTGGCCGAAAACAAGATCGATAGAGGACAATAGAGGAGGCCTGTAGAGCGAGAAAAGAGGAGAGGAGGGGAATAGATGTACTAATATCACTGCCTCAAGGTCTTGCCTGTAGTAATCACAGCCGTAAAACTCGATAATTACACCAGTTTCTCCGTAAACAGGACTGACTTAGGGGAGAAAACAGATCTGGCGTGTGTCATGACTGCGCACATGCTTTGATATTCATTTCATATGCTGTCTCTCCAAAATATGAAAACAAATTCATTTAAAAGAGCAAATTGTGTACTTATTCAAATAAGATTCAATGATTTCAATTCAAATGAGTCTGAATGAGCGCACTCAACCACATCCGTGTGCACGAATATTTGTATGTGCTCATGTTTGTGTGCCTGTGTGTGCAAATCTATATGCGCAAGCGCAAGTTGTGCGCGTGCTGCGCAACACCTCGGGCCTGGTAAAAGCAGCAGTGGGTCCCTGCTAATGCACGGAAAAAGCGGCAGCAGCGTGAAACGAGGAAGCGAGTGTTTTCCTCACGGTTCACAGAGAAGTCAAAGAGAGAGAGTGGCGTGGAAATGAGATGAATTGGAGTGGGAGGGGGGAGCGAGGGTGGAGAGAGGGGGGAGAGATAAAGAAAAAGTGAAAACACACAGGGAGCATTCTGCTGTGTTCGCTGCTGGAGTGGGAATCGACTCCCTGCCAACTGGCCATGAAGTTTCAGGGGTGTCATTTGGCCCCCCGGTATGCTTAAAGACAATGAGAGGATGCACGCATGACTGCGAACAGATTACACTGAGAGACTGAGAGAGACTGAATAAAAACAATCTGATGTGTCAGAGAATTCATTCATCCTCCTGACTGTTGCAGGTGTGTCAGGATCAGCGCACAGTATTGTTGGAAGCAGATCAGGGTGAAAACACTGAAATGTGTGCACATACATAGACAGTGATGATGTGCACAAACACAGTGAAAGCAGACATATAAGTATATTCATACCTCACCATCTTCTGTTGGTGGATACACGGTTGGGTCGATATAAAAGGATATTCAAACCAGTTTTGTACAAGGCCTAAGACTGGACCGGTAATATCAACTCAGCTGCTACCAAGACAAAGTTAGTGAGAGCCCATGAATGAAACTGTGGCAGCACTACAGTCCATCAGGACAACTGCAACACAACACATTTTCATTTCTCAGAACAACAGTTGAGCTTAACTGGTTGCCTTCTGATGTTTAACATTAAGATGATATATGAAATTAGACTGGAGCTGAGGGACACTGGATAAAAGATGGCAGCAGTGACATTTCAAGTTGTCACGAAAGTGAATTCCACAACACATTCCTGATAATGCTGATGATAGTTGTAGTAGTAGTAGTAGTCTGCACAAACAATAAAACATGAATTTGTGAACATCATTTGTCACATGCATCATAGTGACAAGTTGTGTATCAAGAAAACTATATTCCTAGTTTCCACTTTGTACACATTGTCAATGTGTATATGCACATATGCGCCCAAATCAGCCTCTCTTACAATAAAGACCTGCAAAATCAATATCAGGGAAATTTGGGTAATCAGTGTTCATTTCCAAATGAATATGTTCAATGAATATGAAATGAGAATGTTGAAGCAAGTGGACTTAAGATCTCAAAGTCACAAACAAACTATTTACATTGTCAGTTCTCTCTGACTCTCTCTCTCAAACAGACACACACGCACGCACACACACACACACACACACACACACACACACACACACACACACACACACACACACACACACACACACAGAGACAGAAGGTTTTCATATAAAAAAAGAATAAATAAATCAATAAATAAACTTAAGCTTTACAAAAAAAAAGGTAAAACTCTCCTGAGACCCCTTGGATGTACACATATTGGATGCATATGCCAGTCAGTTGTAGAGTAAGAGAGTGAAACAAAAGTCAAATGTATTTGTTGGCAAGAAAAATGATCATAAAACACTCAGCAGATCATCAATAATCTGGAGGAAGATGTTTTGCCTTTCTGTCAATTTGGCTGCAACTATCCTCTCCAACATCTATCCAAACATCAGCGCCCCACAGCAGTAAATTTCAAACAAGAGTCTACGGCCATGCCAGCAGCTTTGAGGCTGTACTTTGGCACGGTGCTGCTTTGAGTGAAATGATAAAGCCACCATTCTTCCTTGTTCACAGTGACAAAGCTGACAGACTGATGTTTATCAGGTATGATCTTCACCATCCTAGTTTAGCATGCTAAAATCTGCTAATCATCAATAAACCAAAAGTGCACATGAGGATGATGGAATGTCAGTTGTTTGCAGGCATTTGGTCATAAAAGCAAAATGGTGGTTCTGATGATGGTGCTAGATGAAAGATTAGGGGTTCATCAAGTTATAGTATGCATCCTTTGGGGACCATGTTTGTACCAAATTTAATGACAGTTCATCCAATAGCTGTCAGGTAATAAAAAGCATAAAGAGCAGTGACTGAAAATAGTGTATGATTATGATTTTTCTCTCAGGTTACATAAAATGGCAATCCGTACTCACTCCAAATGCTTCAAATACAGCAGCCTGGTCAGTGGGCCTACACATCTACACTGTAAAGAGTCATTAAGAATTTCAGAATGAAGGGGAATCAACTTATGTTTTGTAATTAATTTAACGGAAATATGCAGTTTTATTTGTTTCAAATTGATCAAACTCAGAGTTTATAGTTTTTATTTTAAGATTCACTTCCAAACTTATAAACAAGAATTATTTTAACTTTAAATGAGGGGTTGGATGAATGTAATGTACAGAGTTCATTCAACCAATAGAAATAGGTTTCTAAAGAGACATGATCAGTATGCTGGCAGACTTGAGAGGAAAAGCTGAGTTTGAAGAATCTGCTATGGAAACTTGCTGTGTGTTAAGAGAAGTCATGGATGAAAACATGGCTGCTTATTTTAACAATAACAAAACATTTTTTTAACCATGATAGAAATTATTACTGAATTCAGTCTTTAGCTCATCAAACCTTTACATTTCTGATCAAACTGCTGCAAGTTGTAATGTGATGCTGATCCTGTGACAGTCAACTTCAAAATGAGCTACTGCTGCTACACTCTGTGTGAAATGAAGAACTGACTCCTCAAATGTAAAAAGATGTCACATTTATTTGTAATGATCGTCAGTCAACAGTTGTGGATTGTGGATTCAACTTAAATTAATGTCTAAATTTTGTTGAACATGTATTCTTAAATTAACTATAAATTGTGCTCCAAGACAAAAAGAAAACTTAAAAGAAGATTTTTAACAAACCACCCAACCCTGATTAAGTTAACTCAAATATTTAACACCCTGGACGTTTGCATCCCATTTGTGACCAGCATCAACAGTGATTTGTTTTGAAGTTACGTGACATAAGAAACATTTCTAAATGACTACACTTCCATTACTTAGGACGTACTTACATCACTTACGTTACGTAAACTTAACTACGTAATTGCACCTGAAATTAATCAAACTGTTTGACAACATTAATAACAGACCAAAAGTCATAATATGTCATAAAGCTTGGTAATAAACAGTTTACATGTCATTTTTATTGTTGCATGACATATCATTGCCAATTTGACTATGGAGCCCTTCAAATGCAAAGATGGTGCTTGGGGAGTAGTTAAGCATCATAGTTGAAGCTTCAAACTATATAACGAGAGTTAGCAATTAATATGTACTATTCCCTTTTTTAGTGCCCATACATGAACAGATTTCAATGTGATGTGAAATATTACACCTTCTCTCTCTCTCTCTCTCTCTCTCTCTCTCTCTCTCTCTCTCTCTCTCTCTCTAGTTTAATGCTGCTGGACTGATATTTCTTTGTGAAGGACTCAGCCTGAGAACATGTGTAGAACTGAGCATTTGATACACAGAGGTGTCTCATTAGGGGACATAAACCTTTTTCGCTTCATAAATGGTTTGCATACTTCTGCTGTTCTAAAGGCGTCGGTTTGGCCAAATGCCGTACCCGAGTTAAAGATTCAAACCTGCACAAGGACAAAAAGAATCATGTGCCCCAAACAGAGGATCTACTTGAAACTCTACTTAATTTTGTGCCAATCTAAAGGTCAAGGGGGCTCAAATTTTAAAATCCCCCTTTGTCTCTATAAATCATGATCTTGTAGACGTGACCCTCCGTACCCTCTCCAGCCTTTTTTGAAACTCTTGTTGCTCGTTAGTGAAGACTATTTCCTCCCCTCTGCTCTGATAAACCTCACACCTCTCAGCTCCTTTATCACTCTCTCCTTCCTCAACTACCACCTCTGCATCCGACCACTCATTCACTCCTCACCTGGTGTCTCCTCTTTTTCTGGTATTCTGTCAGCCAGTGTCTTTCGTTTCTGAATCTGAGCTTTCACTTGCTCTCTTTTTGTTTTCTCATTTTCTCCTCTAGTTTTTACATTGCCGCTCTTTCCAGTCGGATGGCAGCGGCACAATGAACAGAAGGCAAAAGTCTGGGTAAGTCTCTCTTTGTCTGCCCATCTCCACTTTTTATCCTCACCATCCCCGCTTTGCTGTCGCCTTTGCTTGTTCCTCCCTGCATCTGTCTTTCTCGATGAATCCCCCCATTTGTTTACCTCCTCACCTCTATTCACTTGTGCTATCTCCGTCCCCCTCCTCACACTGCCGCCATCTCCCTCTGTCCATCGCTTTTATTGCTCTCTACAGCTCATAAAATACAAAGGTAGAGGGGGGAAACTAAATAAAGAGACAGAAATGTATTCAGAAGGGGATAACCTAATAAACTAAGGGTGTGTGGCGACTGTTAATAATGTTGTTCGTCTGGCCAGCCAATGTCCCAGTGTGATTAAGTAATATGCCAGTGGATGGGAAAATGCTAAGCATTAAATTTCCTATTGTTTCACAGCTTCCCTCCAGGAACCGAACCTTTCACCAGTTTCTCCAGGAAGAACAACAACTGTGTGCTCAATGAGAGCAGTTTGTTTTTTCAAAATAGAGCTTGGTGACAAATTGAGCATCACTTTGGGCAGACCTCACTCTTCTCTTCTTGAAGATGGTTGCCGATATTTCTTTGTGAACGTGAACATGTGGCTGTGGATTTCTGGACTGTCTGTATTCAGTGAGTTGGAGAGACCATTTTTAGCTGGAGAGTATTGTGATTGAGCTGTGAATTTGCGTACCCAAAGACCGCTCAACGAGGAAAAAATGAATCAAAATCTTAAAAAGTAAATAAACTTGATGAATACAATAGAATATCAAATCTAGCGGTGGTGATACAGAACTGCAGTGAGATTGGGTCAATATTTTGTAGGCTTCAGTGCTGTTCATTCATTCTTTCCACTGTGCATGCACTTAATTTTAGAATAGGACTACAGCAGACAAGACAGTTGCAAAGGTTGAGTTATGTAAAGCTTAGAATCGGTCGGTGTGGTCCTGGAGATGTGGTTATGGCAGTTTCACAGAGTTTGCTTGGCCTGTGGTCATGGGGCCCAATACATTGTTTTTTTTTATGGGGCCCAAAATCCCTGGTGGTGTGATTATGAAAAAATAACTTATATAATATGTTGAATAGCATGACATGGCAAAATCCATTCATAGATACAGGTGGATAAATTAAAGGGGACTGTTTTTTTTCTCAGAATAGTGTACAAATGTACAAATTCCAGCTTGATCCAGGGGTTGATTCTCTTTATTCATGACCTTTCTGTTAGACAGTCTACATGCATAGAACAGCAGACACAGAGTTTCTAAAATTAAAAAAAAAAGAAAAGCCAACAATAATGCATGTTGGAGTCAGTCAAGTTTAGTCTGAATTTATTTATTTTTTCAAATGATGTGACAGGAATGAATGTAGATTGCACACAACAAAAGCCAGATGTGAGTGGGTGTTGGCTGGTTTTTGTCCAGTGTGAAAGTTGTAACGGAAACTTTTTAAACTGCTGCTGCATAATAAATCTCTGATGTTGATTTGTGTGTTGAGTATGCTCCAAATAATCAGTAATTCACCTATACATCAGGGAAATTCAGAAAGCAACACTGAGACGTAGTGTGTTTGTAGAGAAAGAGAGTTTGGAACTCACGAAAAATAGATCAATGACAAAAAGTAAATTCACTTTTGGATTGGTTGGAGTTTTTGTGGGTATTTTGATACATTTCGGCATGTTCTGAGAGTTTTTTGTCGCCATTGAAATCCTTTGTCATTGCAGACTCAATCATCTGAGAACAGCTGCCTCCCTCAGCAGAGAAGCAAGCCAGAAACTTTACAAGGCCACCTTTCAAGCTTGCAGGCGATGAATACTGGATACTCAAAAGAGATGTGTCAAAACAATTATTCCATAAATTAAACTACTTCAGTAATGTGCTAATTATAAGAACCGTAAATTTTCAGAATTACAATTTGGAATTCTGTTACTGTTGTGTTACTGTGAATTGAGATTGATTTGTTTGCTGTCTTTATGGAGGTTTGACTAAGGGTTGATTTCAGTTTGTGTGAGGACTAATCTCGGACATATTAGCTTGTGGCAGGGGCTGGAGGTGTGGGGAGGCTCTCCCCTCCAGCAAAGGAGAGAAATAGAACTCCAAGTTCAAAATCCACTCATTTACATGTTGTATGTTCTTACCTGCTTAGTAATAATTTAAAGTTAAGCTAACTCTAAATAATGATGTGATTGCTCTATAAATAGCAATAAATTGGTTTTGAAGTGAGTTGCCCAAAAAGCTTCTGAATAAAATTAGTAATTTAAAGTAAAATATTTTTCTCTCTCTCTAAAAGTATTATATGACATGTGCTAAAAATAACATCTAGGAGAAGTGGTCGCTCAAGTGCCTGTTTTTCCATGTTGTAATTATCCACTCTCACATTTTCCACAAAAAGTGAGAAGAGGGTTGAACCAGTGTAGATATTTCAGGTTTGACAGTGATTCATTTTGCACTGATGTTCAAAAAGCTGAGGAATTATAATAATTTTGCACTGAAAGCTGGGTGAGTTGTCATAAAAAAATGCATGCATGTGTGGTAAATGGGTCCATGTATCATCTGTTCATTCAATTATTCAGTTAAATCTGGCGATATTAATGTTTCTGTATCCACCAAAGATGGAAAAAAGATGTTTGTTTCCCATCTTCCACTTGAAAGGGAAATCCAAAAAACAAAATAATCAATCAAATTAGGTTCTAATGTTCTTTATTTAATGTTGTTGGCTCTATGCAGAGCTGACGCCATAATGAGCATGTATACCTGTGCGTGTCTGCGTTGCTGGCACTGGTGAGTGGATTGCCAGCAGTACTACCCCTTTAAACACACGACCCCCTCCGGCTAACAGCAGTGTCTCTGGGTGAGAGAGCGGACAGGCATAGTGTTTGAAGGGGGGGCCGCCTCTCTGCAGACACTCTTTCCAAAATACAACCTAGGCTTTTTTTGTGACTAAGCTAACGTGAGTTATTCAAAAACCTTCTTTTTAGTAAACTGTGTACACAAACAATGTTCTCAATGATCGTGTTCATCTGTAGAGACCCTGGTGATACTACGAGCAAAGTTTCATGTTGTGTCGAGTCCTCTTAGGGTTTTAAAAATTTCGTATTGATGCTATCCTAAAAGTGCCGCAAGCACTCCCATTGAAAATGAGTTTGACCCGAAAACAAAAATACGGTCCATCTTAAAAATGCCCCTTTTGTCGTAATTATGTTTTTAAACGAAGGGTTGACTCGGGTACATTCACAAACAGAGCCTAGGTTGCATTTTGGCAACAGTTTTGCTTTAAATTGTTTTAATGTTTTATTTCTTGATGTATTCTTATTTGTTTTTAAATGTTTTTATATGCAATATTTAATGTCTATTAATATTATTTGCATGCACCTGTAAACCACTTTGAGTTGCTTTGTGTCTAATTGTGCTATACAAATAAGCTTGCCTTGCCTTGCAATCTGCTCATGCCGCCAGTCATGCAGACACACCAGCACCAGCGCACAAATGCTCACTACAGTATATGCCACTTGTGTGGGTTACAGCGTCGGCTCTGTGTAGAGCCAATAAATAAAAGTAAAGAACAATGTAATTTTGACTTATTATTTTGTTGTTTTTTGGTAGTTACAGAAAAGATTAACGAATAAAATAAATTCTCACTTATTTTCATATTTTGTTTGGCAGACTGAAACTGAATAATTGAATGCATGGATGATACACGGACCTTTATGGCTGATCCTGGAAAGTCTCTGTAGTTTTGAGCAATTTAATTTTAAATATTACTTACTGTATAATAGTAAACATCAGCATAGAATGAACAAAAAAAACAAAACAAACAAAAAACAAAACTGGAGTCTAATATGAACTTTCTTAAAAGAGATTAAGAATCTGAAGAATCTGTGGGTCTTAACCCTTGGTCTGTATGTCAGGCTTGCACACACACACACACACACACACACACACACACGCACACAGGCCAGCCAAGTGTTTAAGCGGGCTGGGCACAGCTGGATTGGCACCTCGTCACCCGCAGGCAGAGGACTGAGGTGGAGTAAAGCTGGCGTACCAGCAGGATGAGGTGAAGTGGCTCTAATCTGCTCTCTTGGCATGAGGTGGCACAGGGCCGGCCTGCTGTGCCACGAGTTATGTTGGCAATAGGTGAAGCTGGCATCCTGCTGCGTCCGGCTCAGTGCATCAGCCCCCTCTGGAGCAACAGAGATGTGGGAAATGGAGACAGCATGAGGCCAAGTCAGGGGAGGTGGAGACAGCGGGCTACAGAGAGACGAACGGATAGAGAAAGAGCTACTGGGAGAATGTATACTGAGATATATATCCTTCACCTAATATCTGTTATCATCAGTAGGCCTTAACCTGCTGTACTGAATATGAAATCTAACTGACAAGATTTTGCAGTTTGACCCACGTGATAAATCACTAGACCCTGGTCTTGTGTTACAGATTACTCTCTACTCTTTGAAGACAGGAAGAGTAACGCCACATAGAATAAAAAGTAAGAGGGAAGAGAGTGCAGGTTCACAAAAAGAAAATGTGTTCACATCATTGGTGGCACAAAAAGAACATCTGATTGCATTTAAGAGTTTACCGCACTAATACACCCTGTACTGGGCTCTGACAGGTTGACATGGCAGTCACAACTCCAGTGACTCTTGGGGAAAGGTCATATTTTTAACTTTAATACCTAGTTTATATTGTTGCTTCCCTGTCGGCGAGATACATTCTTGTCCATATTTTGGTTGCTCGGGCCACACAGGGACTGAGAGCACCCATGAAAATACTGGGTGCTGTCACACCTTCCATCCACGGGGAATGTATAAAATAGTCCACCAAATGATATCAGCAACAACACCTTCTGGCAGCAAGTTACGGCAACTAAAATTACTGCTTGTTTTCTTTTTCCAGGGCAGTGCTTTCTTTTCTCATCTCGTCTTTTTAGGGTTCCAGCTGACTGATTTAAAACAAAACACTTCCTGACCTGAAAAATACATTCATTATAATGGACAATGGGGATCTGTCAGCTGTCAACCCTTTACCTCTTCATGCAGGGAAAAGTCAAAACAAAGTTTCACATGCCATTACCTAATAATTAAGCACTCGACTTGCTCACATATGGCATTATTTATACACTTTTGTGGTCTGTGAGCTCACAAAGAAATCAGTAGATTTTGTCAGATGTGGACAGCTTAATCCCCTGATGTTTAAATGGAAGCTAAAACGTGGATTAATCAAGTGGTTTAAAATAATATGTAAAACAGTTAAAATTGAACAGAATATATTCTATTAAGTTAAACATTGTCCCCCCAAAATGTTTGGTTTATTACTTGATGCAAATGTTAGTGTTAAAAATGGTCTTGCTCATTTTTTATAAAGCAATATTTGGAAGACATGACATGTCAGCGCAAATTATGCCCATAAATCAAGTTCATGATATAAATCCTGTGCCCTATAAATATTGATGTGAAAAGTAACAGTTTTTAGGTTGTGGTGATAGCATAGACTGCCATGAAGTCATCCCTAACCTTAACCACCTTGTCGAGTCCTAGTCAAGTTTACAATACGGAATTTCCTGAAGGAAGAATGACTCACAAACATGTTACTGAAACTGTGGCCCCGGTTTGTATTTTCTTATTTTACTGTGTTGCGGATGGTTCTGGGCCGATAACAGCATACAGGGTGTGGGCTCAGGATTCCATACTAATGTGACAACCAGATTACATAACTTTCCCAATAGCTCTCCTCTGCTCCCTAGCAGTCATAAAGAGCTGAAGGTATGTGTGTCAATTTGACTGAAGATGGGGCTGAGGTACAGACACACATACACACATGCAGTGCAAAGAGGCAAACAGCGGATAGGACGAGGCGTGCCATAATTACTTTAAACTAAAAATCACCATGTCTTTGCTAGCTTAGAATGAGCCTCTCACATCTGCAGAGGAAGCAGGTCCTTTTCCAGCATGTTGCACCGCCTTGTTTCTACCATAGCCTAGAAGGGACAAACCAAACACTGACTGTAGAGAGGTTGTGTCACACTTTAGCAGCGTGTTTTGTTGGTTGGAATCTGCAACCTCAGCACTAGATGCCACTAAATCCCACATAGTGGACCTTTATATTAGTCTTTAATCTTCCAAAGAACTATTTAAATACATAACTCACTGTCCATATGTACACATTCCTGCTTGTATGTTGTTTTGCCACAAAAAATAGCTGTTGATGCACCTCTTGCTGTTACCAGTGCAGGTGCACACAGCAAGTCTTGTTTTTTTTTTTTTTGTTTTTTTTTAACATGGGGATAAATATCCAGTGGAGCAAAAAGCCTTTCTTGTCCCAGAATTCCTTCTGACCTAAATAGGCCAATATGGATACCCACTCCATTTTTCTCCATCGAACACCCCTCTGCCATGGCCTGTCACGCACAGTTAGCCCTCGATTGACTCAAGGCAGGATCCTGCTGGATGGAGCTAGGCGGGAGCTAACTGCCATTTCCCCTCCGCAATTTAGTGTCCACTCAACCCAGAGCTACCATTCAACTGGCGCCACCAACACTGATCTAAGGCAACGGTTACGGAGAAATTCATGGAGCAACCCTTACAACCAAAACACACAAACACATACACACACTCACACACACAAACAAACCGGCTGATAAAGATGGAGATCATTAGTTTAATAATACAATTCAATCTGTACCTCAGACTGAACAGCATTTTACATAGATTTTGTTGTGTTTAAATGTTCTCAGGTTGCTTAAATACCTTTTCTTTTACAGATGCATGGGCTCGAAAAAACCTGGCTCTGCGAACCGGCACTCTCCCTGGGTTTTGTACAGCTCTCACACTGTACAAAAGCATTAACAAGAGTTGTAACCCCTCTCTGCCAACAATGATATTCTTCTCCACCACACCGAGATTGTAGGGCACTGAACATTTTATAAACTGTTCACCAAGGTCACCAAACAAAGGCTGGCATGACCAAACATCAGATCATCAGCATTGTCTGTGATACAAAATATCATTGTTATGTAGCTATAGCAGCAGAGCTGGTTCTCATCTGAGTAGCACTGACAAAGGACCAGAGATTAAATTCATCATAGTGTGTGGACTCATTTCACTCCACTGATGCTACTTCAGTATTAGCGAAGAAATTGGTACTGTGTTAAATTTGTCATTTCCATTCAAGAAAACGGCATCATGTGCTTTGATGTCAGAACACAATAACCATGTAATTTCGCTATCATTATGACACTAAGATGCAAGCTGTGGCTGCTTTGAATTCTGGTCCACTGAGACTGTTGTTCGTGAAATTAATATCTCAGCTTCGGCTGGGATGTATCCCTTTACAACGAGTTGGCAGTAAGAAAACCCGTTCTCCTTTCCCTATATGTTTACAGTTGCTGTTCTAGTAAATTCGACTATTTTTCTGCATTCACACTCAATTGTGGCAGCACTGGAAAAAAGCACTGCACTCACAAAAGACAAACTGCGACTTCCTCAAGTAAAAAAAAAAAAGTCTTTTAAATTGACAAACATTTAAAGTGAAAATCTCATCAAAAAGCAACAGAGGCTTTATGAGTCAAACCTTCGAGTAAAAGCATAATTAAGTCAAAAGAGTCACTTTTAAGATTTACCATAGTTTCGTTTTCTCTGCACATGAACACGAGTAGTGCGAGTATTGTTTGTGTACTAAAAAGAAGGTTTTTGAACAACTCAAGTTAGCAGCTCTATCTGTGACCTAACAGGAAGGTGAGTAAGAGTGGATAGCCTTCTTTTCCAACCTTCTTTTTTGTAGAGACCCTGGTGATACTACGAGCAAAGTTTCATGTTGTGTCGAGCCTTCTTAGTGTTTTAAAAATAGAGATTTTGATGTTGGCATAAGAGCACTCCATTAAAAATTAGCTTGCCCCGAAAACAAAACTATGGTAAATCTTAAAAGTGCCATTTTCGTCGTAATTATACAAAAAATTATTCATACAAAAAAAAAAAGCCTAGGTTGTTTTTTGGCTAGAGTTTCACTTTAACCTGTAGTTGATGGAACAGAATCACTGCCAACATCTCGTATTTGGTTGAGGAATTCAGAAGAAACATTTGCTGAGGCAAAACGACCTTCAATTGGGAATGTCCGGATACATCGTGTCCTGAGATGTTGACTCAAAATGGACATTTTAATAGATTTTTGTCAATATTTGTGAGTCAAACACCCCACACATCTTGTCTTTGGAAGCAAAATGCAGACATCACGAAGCAGATGCAAAAAAAAAGAAAGAGTGCGAGATGAAAAAACCTGAGTGGTAAAAAGTATGACACAGAGTCAGTCCTCCCTCCCTCCTTTCAGTGTGTGGCTGCCTGGTTAAGAGGTGTTGGGAAGCGTAAATGGTTTATACCTGCATGCAGCCTACAGTAACTGACTTCAATCTGAAGAGGGGGAAGAGCGCGCAGGCCTTGGCCTCCAAATCTCATTTGGCTCCGGGACCTGAGGCCTGACTCACTGATAGGAAAAAAAAAAAAAAGTGAATAACAGCAGAGAGGAGGGGAGAGAGACGAGACGGTGGAGGTGAACATGGAAACGAAAACGCAGTAAGAGAGTGTCAGGGATATGGTGGGGCTCAGCCAGCGAGGAGAGAGAGAACGAAAGGGAGGAAATGGCAGGAAATTGCAGAAGAAATCGCGGGGGGGAGGAGGGTACAGGAGGAAGGTATGAAGGTGGAAGAGACAAAGCGAGGAGGCAAGAAAGTGATAACAAGAGAGGGACTGCTGGGGATATATCTTCAGGCCAGGATGGATTGAAAGAGTAAATAGAGGTTAAGGAGGGATAACGTGAATGATAGCGGCTTGTTCTGAGGACGGAAAGACAGAGAGATGTGGGACATCGCGAGGTAGACAGAAAGTGTGGCATTTCACAGAGAAGAGGAGGGGAAAGGAATGATGTGGAAAAGATCGGAGAGAATGCGGTGTGAAGAAAGAGATGGGAAGTGGAGAATGGGTTTGAAGAAAACGTTTGAGAAAAGAGAGGAAGACTGAGGAGAATCTGCGGGCGAGTGTGTGTATGTGTGTGAGAGAGAGAGAGAGAGAGAGAGAGAGAGAGAGAGACGGAAGGAAGAAAACGCGTGTGAGAAGCAGACAGCGAGGGAAGCGGGTGTGACTGATTCAGCCGAGGCAGCAGTAAAAGGTTCCACTAATACGGCGGGTGGTGAGGAGAGATCGAAGCGAAGAAGCCTGAAGGATACACTCTGTTAGGAGAAGGGAGAGAGGATGAGAGGAAGGGAGTCGGGTGACAGGGATCCAGAGTTGAAAAAGTGATGGAAGACAGTTTTCCTCCGGTCCCCTTTTTCACATCTCCTCCTACCCCTCTCTTGTTTGAGACATGCCAAATCTTCCCTTTCTATTTCTCTTTTCTTTCCCCCTCTTTTTTTTTAGCATATTCCCCCTTTCCACAAATCCTTCCCCACTCCCCTTTCTCCGTATTTTGGGGCGTGTTGCTTTGCTGCTGCAGTCTGCGCACTTACTGAAATGGGGGGGAAAAAAGAGACCTTGAAAGCAAAATGTCTTTTCAATAAAACAGGATGATCAAAGAGAGGAGAAAGAGTGACTCAGGTCCAGACATTTTAACGGTAAACCATGTTGCATCAATTCAAAACCACAAGGGAATCACATGCCAGTAGAGCACTTAAAGGAACCTCCAGTTGTCATATCACACCACCCTCTCCTGTCACGAGCACTGACGCTAACAGGCATCATCTGCAGAGATCAGGGAGGCAGCTACCTGTTGCAGAAACGAACCCAAAGATCAGAATCAGCTCCTAGGGTGGTGGCCCCCCTGCTCTCCCCTTACGTCTGCTCTAGCCCCCCTCCTCACCCCTCTTCTGCTACCCTTCCTCCTCATCCTGTCCAGACTGGCCTTGGCCCAGTGCCCAGGAACTAGTGCTGTCTGGCTTTGCAGTCCAGTTGGAAGACAAACTACCCAATACAGGCTGGGAGCAGATAGAGACAGAGTGGTGGATGCACTGCAGGAGGGGAAGCGGGTAAAGGAAAAAAAAAAAAAAGGGAGGGAGACGGTGGTTCAGAGGCGGAGGGATAGTTCCAAAGGGAGTTGAGGTAAAGCGTGCTGGAGCATTGATTTGCAATTCCAATGAAGCCTGCTTACAGTGAATTACACACTAACGCACTCTGGCTTAAGTGTGCATAAATAATCACGCCCAGCTCTGGCCCATAATGGATGGTCCAACCGTAACAAAGTTAGTGAGGCTGTCCTCCGCCGAACAACATAAACATTTAAACCATTATGAAAAGTGCCAGGGAGGATAAAGATGGGATGAAGGGATGTATCTCAGCTGTGTTACCATGGCTCTGAAGAGACCACAGGGATCTGTCGCTATGGAGTTTGAAATGTTTAGTAATTTGCTCTTCAATAATGAATCTTTTTGTGTGATTCCTTTTCGAGCTCCATTTTTGTTTTCCTACAGTGAAAAAAGAGATGCTGACTACAACAAGTTCTCCAAGTTGAACCCTTAAGATGTTTTTTGCAACTGCCCTTTAACTGACTCATTTCAGGATTTTCTAATCTGATGACTCTATCTTGGGAGTGACTTGTATGTCTGTGTCTTCCAATACTGTTGAACATCTGTTTTATGATGTGACAGGGCTATGGTCAAAAGTCCAGTCTGTAAGACAGGTGATTTTTGATTCTCATCCCCTTCCCACTTTGGGATGGCAGCCAACCCAACTTGAAGGTCCCATATTATGAAAAACATGTTTTCTCTGGTCTCTACATATATAAGCTGGTCCTCCCTGAGCCTGCCAACTCCCAGAATGAGGAAAACAAGTGATTCCTGCATGGTCTCTGCAGCCCACCCACTGGTAAAACGGGGCTCCTATAGAGCCACAGGCAAGTGTCACTGCGGTTTGATAGTATTTATAGTTCCCTACAAGTATGGTGACAACCAAGCTCCCTCGTAACATTATTAACATTAAACTCGCTTCAAACGCCATTGCATAGTGGACCAAAGCGGATATCGGATATATATATATATATATATATATATATATATATATAGCTAAAATGCAGGACCATGGATGGGTTTGGGGCAATGCATTTTCTGTACAGTGTTATTGGACCTCTGACAGCCGTGTGAAATTTATGAAAAACAGTATAATATGGGACCTTTAAAATCCCAAAGTGTTGGCACTTGATGAGACAGGAGTCTTTTACCACAACACTTCTGAGACCTCTTGGTAACCAGCAAACAAACATACTAGACAGTAAACAACCTCCTCGGCAGTGATCAAGCATCTTTATTCCATTCAGTTCCTCAACAGTGAGGAAAAAAAAGACTGAAAAACACCACTCAAACCTATTCACACATTAATGCCAACAAGGCAATGTTCAGCATTTTTAACACTTGTCATTTTTCTCACCTACGGTAAGCACTTTTTGGGACAAAGCATTTCTCAATATTGTGGCTGTGGGATAGAAGCTGGCTGTGTTGGCTAAGCGCTGACAGCCAGCCAGCCAGTGTCTTAGCTCGCAGTGTTAATGTGAGTGTAATCTCCTCTATTCACAGTGGTGTTGCATGCAAGCAGGCATGTGTTGTTAACAGGCCCCTATGGAGTGCGAGCCAAAGATTAACATGGTGAAGGCTTGTTGTACACAAAGACAGCAGCCCAGCCAGACACCAGACAGAGTGGCTTTCCACACGTCTAGGAAATGCCAACAGCAGGGAAGAGTAGCAAAAAACAGAAAAAAGAAAGAGTGATCCACTGTGAGCGCAGAGGAGGATAAAGAAATCCAAGAGAATGAAGACGGGAGTAATAATAGCAGGGTGAGTGGAGGAGGTTCGAGGTTGCAGTTGAGACAAATACTGAATGCCGCCACAGTCGGATCCCTGATTCCACTCCATATCAGAAGACGGACACCAAAGGGAAGAAAGCGAGGATGAAGGGAATGTGGGAGCAGATGGAGGGGGAAATGAAGGATGGCTGGTGGATGGATGGACGGCGCTAAACGACGCCATCAGTCAACAAATTAACAGCCTGTGATGAGCCAGTGCACAAGGCAGTGTGTTAACACAGGACTTTGTTGCCACTGCCAGCAATCAACTCAGCCATGTTTGTTTGTGTCGAGGAGTGGACACTGATGAGAAGACAGAGGGGGGGATGAGAAACTAAAACAACAGAGCACAGAGATAAGCTGTAGGACGACCAACATGACTTGAAGATCAGTTTGACTGGAGGCATGATGTGTTTTTGTAGCTTTAGATCCGAGGACTCTGACTTTGCACATGCATGATTGCACAGCACAGATTTCCAGATTATTATTATTATATCATGTGCTGCCTTGTGAAATTGCTTTATTTTGTGTAGTTTTGCTGTATATATTTCTTTCTTACACTGTTGGCATGCTGTGGACAGCAAAGGAAGAATTTAATTGCACAGTGAAACCTGTTTCCTTCCTGTGCATATGGCATTAAACACTTTGAATATTGAATGCTTTGTGAGAGAGAGAGAGAGAGAGAGAGAGAGAGAGACAGAGAGAGAGACAGAGAGAGAGAGACAGAGAGAGAGAGAGACAGAGAGACAGACAGGGAGAGAGATTGTAACTTAGGTGAACTTACCCTTTAAATAGATGTTAATATCAGTACCTGTGCAGTAACAGACAGAATGTAAAGTGCTGATGCTCCCTCTGAACTCATACTGCATACAACATCACAAAACTATCAAAACCTTGTCATATATGCAGAGAGGTACTGATCTACTTCATATACTGAAAGGTGAAATGAGAGCAAGTTCCCCGCCGTCTCTGACTCACTCTCATATCAGGCTGTCATTCAAGAGTGGTAGAAGTGTGCGATCTGCACAGGCGGCAGGTTACTTAAGGATAGTACTTTTTCCCGTCGTGACCCTCCATAAGTCTCTGAATCTCTCCCTCCTTCCGCTACCTCTGATTGAGCCATTAAGCCAGCCAAGCCAGCTGATTAATATACTGCGTGTGTCAGGGTAAATTGATTCATTGCAGTAAATGGTTTGATGAGGGGTCAGCCCACAAATCTCCCAGGACTAATGTGAAGCTAATGGTAAATGACAACAGGAACCAGCTCAACGCTAAGACAGCCTGCGTCTTCAAGGTCAGAGGAGTGAGCCAGTGCAGTTTGGGGGGGAAAATGAAAGTTAGGAGGAGAGGTGACCGTCAGGGAAGTGGAGATGACGGCTGACATATGGAATTGGATGTGCCAGTAAGAATCAAATTAAACGTATTCTATATTAAATAAAAATAACAATTTGAGAAAAAACAAATCTCACAGAACTAAAAAAAGTTATATCCTAACTATTGCTCTTTCTCGATGATCAGACTTGTGCTCTCATTATGCAGTGTTGTGGTTGCGCTGCCAGATTTCTGCTTTGCACTCTTGACTTTTTGTTTGCAATTCTGGCACAAACCTCTCATGTTGCTGTTTTTTTATTCAGGCGTGTATCCTCCCCACAGTTGTTTGAGTGACAGCTCAGTACCCTGGACCATAGATGAGATCAACCCAGATCAACGCAAACAATCTCAGTTATTTGAATAGCGTTCCATACAAATTCTGACAACTTTGCTAGTTTAACTGCATAAAATAAGAGAATAATATGTCTTGTCAGGTATTTGGATCTGAAACACTATGGCCAGTCAGGATAGATGTTGAGCAGCAATAATTCGAATCACATCCGTTTTGAGGTGGAGGGCTGTAGGGGATGTTGTAGTAGCAGGTGGGGTGCATACCTTTTTGTAATTTTGGTATGCAAACAGTAACAGACTATTTGTAGAATAGCTGTAGATCATTACACATTCGGTACTCTACTAAGAATTCACAGAAACATGTTCTATATTACAACTGGTGGTTGTGTTCATGGTAGTGAAGCAACATGTTACCCAGTGCAGAAAAGTGGTGCAGTGCTGTGTTTTAAACATGTTTTGCAATGTTTCCATTTGAAGAGTTTGCCTACATTACATGCTGTTGCTTTAACTGTCCACCTGAGTATGTGCACACCGGCTTGCCTCACCTCTCTGTTTTTCTCTCTACCAGCAACGTTATCTGCTTCCAGTAGATAGCAGTATGTTTTATAAAGTCGGCCTTCAAGCTTCAAGCTTGTCGTTAATTATGTAACCGCTTAAAAACATAAACAAAACATGAAAAACATGCGCTGAAGGACATATCAACAGCCAGGTACACTTAAGAATTACTACAAAGCACAGCATAGGAGGCCTATATTAAAGTGAAACTCTAAATGCAACCTAGGCTTTTTTTGTGAATGTATATGAGTCAAACCTTCGTATAAAAGCATAATTACGACAAAAGAGGCACTTTTAAGATTTACCGTATTTTTGTTTTCAGGTCAAACTTATTTTCAGTGGGTGTGCTTGGGGCACTTTTACAATAAAAAAAAAAAACAAAACTTTATTTTTGGTAAACTATGTACACAAACAATGTTCTCAATGCTCATGTTCATGTGTAGAGACCCTGGTGATACTACAAGCAAAGTTTCATGTTGTGTCGAGCCTTCTTAGTGTTTTAAAAATAGTGATTTTGATGCTATCGCTAACTACAGTAAATCATAAAAGTGCCTCTTTCTTTGTAATCATGCTTTTAAATGAAGGTTTGTCTCATACTGACAAAAAAAAGCCTCAGTTGCATTTTGGTGAGAGTTTCACTGTAAATAGGAGAGGCTGCATCACAATCAGTGGTATGTTGCTAAATATATCTGCGCCAAATATAGCTGAGCGGTCACCAAAGTGAAGTCTATGTGTGGGCATGCTGGGTTTTGGAGAAGAAACATGTTAGTAAGCTCAATTCCATGTTTTGTCTCTTTAATGGAATGTGTTCACAGTATCATCACAGCATTCTTACAGTAAATAGTTCATGATAGCTGCAAAAAAAAGTCCTACAAGCTACGAGCGGGGCAGGATTAGAAAAGCTTTTAGAAAGTGTATTCTGGACAAATGGGATTTTCAGATTTCCAACTAAAAGCTCACTCATGTTCCAGTAACATGAATGCGAGGAGCCAGAAAATGGGAGACGAAAAATGAAAAATGCATGAGGAAGAGAAAATGTGACAACCTCTAAATTGGAGCGATTTGGGCGCTAGTATATAAAGACACATCTAAACCTGCTAAAGTCTTCCATTTTCCAGTCTGCAGCCCCGTGCCGCTCCCTGATTCTCCAAGGGAGCCGCAACTTTCATGTTTTCGAGTGCGACTCGGCGGCTCTGCATGGGAGGTCTGAGTGTACGGCCTGAACCCTCGCAGGGGGAAACAACATCAACCAAATGACTGAATAATTGAATGACCAAATGAAACGGCCTGCGCTGCCGAGCGGATCAATAGACTCCACAGCTTCCCATTAGGTATTCACTGCTAGCCCTCTCTTCCTTTCCATCTCCTAATTTCTTTCTCGTTTTCCTTCTTCAGTCTCTCCCGTTCCCTTTCTCCTCCCTCTCCCACCCGTCTTGTCTCACTCTCTTGCTCTATACCATCTTGTCCTTTCTCTATTATCCTGTCTTTCTGTCCCGATGTCTAAGTCTTTATCCCTCTTTTTCTCGCTGTCTGTCTATCACTCTCACTCAACTTTGTTTTCCCCCCTCCCCTCCTCACTCAAGCTTCCGTCTTGTTTTTCTCTCTCCCACTCCTTCTATGCAAACCTTTTAAACTCTCCTGTCTGCATCTGCAGTGCTGGTCCCCCTCTGCTTCCCTCTCATGCTCTCTCTTCATCTCGCATTGTAAACATGGAGAGGCAGCGTTCTGTTGTTTTCAATATTTATTCTGCTTCCGTCGAGGATACGACAAACCAGTATATAAATATTAGACTTTTATTTAAAAAAAAAAAAACAGACTTTGCCAATTCAGTGTGGTCGATGGTTCATTTTGATGATATTTTGTCAATGTAAAGCCCCTAACATGTGCTTTCTCTCTTGTGACAGCACCTCCTGATTGAAAAACTGAAAACAACAAAGCTCTGCAAAATCAACAGCAAACTGGTATGATATTTGTCTGTGCGCACAATAATAAAAAAAACTTACTACTTTTGCAAAAGCAGCTTCAGTTTCAATGTATTGATATCAGTCCCCGCGGGCTTTAAATAAAAGAATAGTTTCAATATTTATTCACAGACCGCATTCGTCCTCGCCATGTTCCCCTCCTCACTTCCTGTCACAATCCAGCCTTGTAAATATGAGCCGGGCCCGCATCAGAGATCCCATCTCGGGGGACGGCGGTGTAGTCAGCGAGGCAGAAAGACACTGTTGGATTTCAGAAAAGAGGTTAACAGGTGAACGCAGAGGAGGGAAGAGAGATGGGAAATGGATGAGCGGAGGTGTTTTTCTGTGCTGCCACTCTGAGTGTGCGACCTCAGTCGAGCCTCATGAGCACCTTCATGTATCTACCTGATCAGATGAATAGTGGCTACTGAAGCAGAGAATCCCCCTGCCTTTTAAAGTACACTATGTAAGTGTGTGTGTGTGTGTGAGTGTGTGTGTGTGTGGTCTCGTGCTGGGATTAAATGTGTTTACATGAGAAGAAAAAACTTTAAGAGAATGGATGTGTAGCTGATCCTTGTCCATGCAAATGAGTTTCTGTTTCTGTTTAGGTAACAGCTGAGGTTATGGAGCCGTTTGTGTTTTAGTGGTCTCATACTGAGACGTTTCACTTCTGCAGCGATTGTTTTCTTAAACAGATAATGACGTTTCTGTAAGAACAGCCTTTCTCAAATCTTGAGAAACTCAAGGAAATGGACATTTTGAGGGGATTAATCCCCTGCACCACAGAAAGAGATAGAAGGAGTGTTGTGCATGCTGCCTTCGACTCATATCGAGACCAGACAACAAAGATGTTTGCCTGGTGAAACACCAGCATGCAGATGCAGCTCCAGGTTTTTCTAATGACTGTTCTCTCTGAAATGTAGCTATCTACTTCTCGCAATATCAGTGTTGTAGCTGGTATTTAGTAGAGCGCTCCTGGGACATCTGGATTGTTAAATACTTTGCTGACTAAGGAGCAACTAAAGACCTTTGTTTTCCCCACTGTACTGTGAATAATTTTGAAGCTGTACTTAGGTACAGTCCTACTTTGACATCAAGTTTCTTATGTTTAGCATGTATAATGTTTACTATATTCACTATCTTACAGCATGTTGCAACATGAATTAGTTGGTGTTTTGTTCACAAATGCAAGTATTAGTGAAATTTAAATAAATGAATTGAATAAACAAAATCTACCTGTAGAGATCAAAGTGAAATAGAAAGACTTACGATATGTCGATTGTAATCTCAAAAGATAAGAAGTCATCTCCGGGCTCTCCTCCTCCTGTGAGTAAATTTCTCTGCATCAGAGCAGAATCTGATTGGATTCTGGCTGTTTATTCCTCCAGAAGGCCTGGCTCTGCACCCATCTCTCCAGAGCCAGGGAGTGTCAAGTCCAAACAAACTTGACAACTGTTGACAACATCTGAGTAAGCAGGCAGATTCAGAGGAGTTGATATCCTATCTCTACAATGTTTTACTAAAAATCATCGCCCCCTCCTCTGAGGTCTACAAACACCCTTGGAAGGATGAGCTGGGAATTTTTTTTTTTTCCAGAGATATATGGGACAAAATTGTACAGTGTGTACAAACCTGTTCAGTAAATACCAGGGACGGTCTGATACAGTTGAAAGGTGTTACACAGGCCATGCTATTCAAAATCAAAACAATCCCCAACACCCAAACCTTTTATTACAAATGTCAGATCAAAGAAGCCACTTTAGCCCACAGTGTTGTACTTTGCCCTGAGATAGAAAGTCTTTGGACTGACATATTCAGCATAATCTCCTCTGTCCTGAAAACCCCCATGGAGCCAGATCCTGAATTTTATTTATTATACTGGGCATTTCAGAGGCTTTTAGAAAGCTGACTACCCCTCAACAACACTTTGTCTCCTACGGCCTTATAGCTGCAAAAAAACAAAAAAACAACTTGCACTTAAGTTCTGGAAAAAAAAAGCAGAAGCCCCTCCATTGAAGTTGTGGATCACAGAGCCGACTCATACACTCCACCTGGAGCCAATAAGGTTGGTCTTAAACAACAAACTGAAACCATTTCTTAAAAGTTTGATGACCATTTATCTCTTTCTTGAACAGCAGGTAAGATAAATGCAAATGCAAATATTACAAGTGCAACTGGGGCGGTTCGATGGGTAATTTGTTTTCCTTAATCTATTTCATTTGATTTTTGTTTTCTTCTTTCTACTGTTCCCTTTGTTTCCTCATTTGTTGTGGTACGTCTACAAGTCTTTGTAAAATTTGAAGCAGTAATGAATGTGGAGACCTCTGCACGAATGCCTCTAATTAAAGTATCTGAAATAAAAGTGAACCTTATTCTGTTTATGGCGATTGTAAGCTTGGCTGGATCATAAAGGCTTGTAGTTTATCTTTGCATCCTGGCGCTTTGCTTTCAGAGGGTTGAATGCAGTTTGCCGACCTCTTGGCTCGTCCCTTGGAATGTATGCACCCATGTTGCTTTGTAGGTTAGACGGCCAAATCTTTGACTACCCCCGAATTTTCTCCCTGTCTAAATAATCATTTCAGTGAACGATAACAGCAAAAGGACACTAACCTCTTTTAAGCTTCAGTGCCAGAGTTTTATGTGCACAGGGCCATAAAAAAATGCCTAATCCCTGGACTTTTAGAGGAATGCAGCAGTGAACTGTGTTGGGTTCTGGCTTTGGCAGCCTCCTCAATACTGATGAACCTCGAAGTTTTGTCTTTGGTTCTCGAGATCCAGGCATTTGTCTTGTCGTTTTCTGTACTCGTTTGCCACCGAGTCATGTTTTTGTTCTAGAGCTGCAACTTGGTTCCATTGTTGCCCAATTCCAGCTGTTGTTTGGACAATTCACTGTGGGCAGCATGGAGGGACGGTTACTTGTTAGCTTGTTCAGAGAGGATGGAACATATGTCTGCTTTGGTTCCCTCAGAAAAAGTTGACATATCTTTTTTGATTTCTTGGCGCAGGCTGGCTATTTCAGATTTAATGTCACTAAGCACAGCCTCACGCGACAACTGCAGCTCAGTTCCGAGTGCATTGTGGCAGATGCCACTGTGTTGTCTTAGCTTAGCTTAACTTCTAATTTAACACAAAAAAACTATCACAGTTTGGCATGGATGGTCACCTGCTCACTCCTGCCTGCCCAGTCACCGGCCATTCTCACCTTAACAGCCATCTCCACTCACCTGTCCTCTCAGCTGCTAATCACCACCAATCAACCGTTATACATACTCCCGCCTCACAGACACTCTTTGTCAGATTGTTCTTTGTCGTTCATGCGAGCCTCACCAATACTTCTCTGCAAGCTGATTACCTGCTGCCAAGCCTGCCTGCCTCTGACCAACTCATCTCGTCTGATCCCCAGTAAACTCTCAGCCTTCTGTCCCCGGCTTTGAGAGTTTCCCCTTCTTTGGATACTGTGTTGCCTGTGGCTGCTCAGCATCAACTCTCACCAGCTACACTGCGGAGTGAGTTTTTCATTCGGTCTCTCTGTTTTCCGGAGGATTGGAGACTTTCGCTGAGTCGCCTGCTGTTGTGTGGACGCCTTGTGCATTTTCACCTGTTGGCTTCCACCTTCACAAGCTCACTGTCTGCCTGCCTCCACCTGGTAATGTAACCATTGTTCCTCTGTACTCCTCTGAGTGTGGCTAAGTGCACTGCACACCCAGCAAATATCCTGCTCAATTCTGTCTGCCATAGCAGCAAATGCACTACCTATAATTTTGCTCACCTTTGTGTTGCTCTGGTCCTGATGAAACTGTTCATTAAAACTGTATATAAGCATTTCCTGGTTTCCTGCCTCCTGTAGTTGGGTCTGTACACAGCCTGGTACAAAAACAACAAAACTTTTAGTGAAGCACAGACAACACATAGGAATCAGAATCAGAATACTTTATTAATCCCTGGGGGGAAATTGTTTAAATATGATCAATATTATAATTGTATAGACCCAAATCTAATTCCATATTAGCAAACTAACGCTTAAGTTTTGTTTCGCTGAGATGAACTTTTGTGTTTCGCCTCCAAGTTCACAGTTCTTGTATGGCTCCCCAAATCCAGAAATCCACCGTATACAAAAAAGATCAAACCAGGTAACGCAAAATATATTAAAATGCGGTGTTTTAGCTGCCAATCTTCTCAGTGGCTGTTTTGTTTGTTTATGGTAATTACACCCTTGTTTCAACATTAATGTGGTAATGGTTTATTACCTCTGCCTGCTAATGTTGGATGGGGGTTTCATTTTTATTTGGTCTGTTCTCTGTTTGTCTGTTTAGCAGGATATCTCAAACACTTGAATGGATTTGCATAAGATTTTGTTTAACAGCAGGTCACCAGGCAAAGAAGTGTGCACCGTTTTCATTGTGTTCATCAGAAGTTGGACTCAAAAGCGGACTGATAAAAAGAAGCTGATCTGGTGCATGCTTTTATTGATCATCAATTATCATTGATTTCACTACAGATAATTAGTGAAACTTCTGTGTTGATCAACAGACAACTGGGGAACTGGAGAGCTCATCTCGCGTTTACATCATAAACATCCTGAGAATGTTACTGGGTAGATGAAGCAAGATAGTTCTGCCATCAGCTTTTGACACCGTCCAGAAATATGGCTGATGGTACATTCACCTATTCCTCCCACTTTTTTTTGTGCAATACTGACTTCTTCAGATCTGAAGGCTTCTTCAGTTGACTGAACTGAATAGGTCTCATGGATGAGAGGTGAAACATCCTCACAGTAGCATGTCTGGTGCTGATATTGCAATGTTCTTTCCTGTCAGCCTTGCTACATTGATTGACAAGTGCATAAATAAACCTTCATTCAACTATTCTTTGGTTGAACACTGCAGCAGACATGTCAACAGAAAGAGTGGTGTGAGGCAAATGAATCCATGACTGTTGTTTCCAGCTATAGCTTGCAGCTAATGTGTGTAAATGTAACATAAATAGAACTATAACCCATTACCTTGCCAGAGTCACGTAGACATATGTCCATCAACATTGGTCACGACTATGAAGACAACAGCTACCATGTTCCCACGCTATTTTTTTCAATCTCTTTTTTATTTTACACATTTTTTGAATGAGAGACCCCTAGTGGCAGAGAATGCATTGCAGAAAACCTACCTTAGTCACACCATCAAGGTTAAAAAAACGAAGAGGCCCCACTTCTTTAGGAAACGGAAGGAAATGAAATCTAAATTCCAGAGCAAAGTCCTGTAAACTTTTATAGAGGAGCTATAGAAGCTTAGCTTCCTGACAGGAAACATCTCAAACAGGCATGGTTTGTGCAAACGGCTCAGAACATCACTGGTACCGTCAACAGAGCATCACCGTTACATGCAGCCTGTTCACCCTGCTGCAGAAGTATCTGCTGACATGCCACCAGACTACAGAGCGGCTTCCTTTCGTTAGGACGCGACACTCTTCAACTGATAAATAAAGGTAAACATGTCCTTCTTAGAGATTAAGAAATGAAACACAAATCTCTCACAAGAGTGGTACCTCTGACAGCTTTGGCGCTGCATGCTGAATCACCATGCTAACGCATCATTTTAACCTGCGTGACACCACAGAGCTGTCCGCTGACATACATCTGCACTCTGTCTCTGGCTCCTCTATGTCCATGTAGAGACCTCTGGTAACTGAGCCCTTTCTGCAGCTGTGGCAGAGAGTGAAGACAAGCAGCCAGCCAGCCAGCCAGTCATCCAGCCAGTCAGTCGGGCAGCAGGGGGAGCACTGCTTCTCCCAGACACTGATTTATTGGACAATTTCACAACAGTGTCCGCAGTAATGGGACAGGATAAATGGCTGACCCCTCAGTGACTGAACTGACTCCTGGGGAAGAGCAGAAATGGCTCTCACTGTGTATGTGTGTGTGTGTATCTGTGTGTGTGTGTGTGTGTGTGTGTTTATTGTGTGTGCAGTATGTGTCAATGCTATATCCTTTGTTGAGTGTCTACATTTTATTTCTCTCCCCCTCTCGCCAGTGTGTATTTTTATACCTCCCTGTGCACCACCTCATCTTGATACGTACATGCACACACACACACAAACACACACACACACACACACACACACACACACACACACACACACACACACACACACACACACACATTCTACTGTATCTCTTCATCCCTCTTCCACCATCCCGTTATGACTAATTTACTCTCGGCCTTTGCCACCCTTTAGCTGTGTCTCTGTCCTCTTGCCCTCTGAGTGTGTGTCTCTTTTCTTTCCCAGCACACACTCACACTGCGTGTATCATTACTCTTTCCTCACCTCCGTCTCTTTGTTATCTTATATCTCTCTGTATGCTGTTATTCCCTGCAAATCTATTTTCTATGTGTGTGTTTCCTTCTGCTTTCATACTATCTATGCACATGTCTGTGTGTGTGTGTGTGTGTGTGTGTGTGTGTGTGTGTGTGTGTGTGTGTACTTGTAACCTTTTTATATACCGTAAATTATTTCCCCCATTGGGCTGTGAGAGCTGCAGTATGATTCAGATATGCAGGGTCACAGTCACACCAGCACAACAGTCAAACAGGAACTTTTCACAGTGTCCAACATTATTTGGAGGCTGTGAAAAACAAAATGGCTCTTTATATTGGCTCCATTACTGGTGGAAGTAAGCTCTACATATGCTCTGAAGGCTGAAGCCAGTGTTTTTAGATTATAGACACCAGTTTTCAATATCTTTAAATTACTACAAGTATTCTGTTTATTGTATTAATACTTGTTTTTTTCTTATTTTTTTCAAATGCAAATTCTATTTATCAGGTGGTAATTTCTTTGTGCTAGCGGGACTGGGACATTGCCCCAAGTTTATTGGATTGGCCCAGCCTATATTAGTAATGCAGTTTTTTTTTTTTTTTTGACAGTTATTTTGGCATGAACTTGAATTTGCTTCTGCTTGCTCACACCATATCTTTCTGCACTCACAAGTGCAAGGCAAGTTCTGTGGCCCTAAGTTAAATGATTTATTCAGCTTTTCAATTACTACTAAATTGAAATATGCATTAAATACACCTTTTTTTGGCGATCTCTGTATCAACTTTCAGTGGAATCTGTCCGCTACGTTTGGGGACAAGGAGACAAAGTGCAGGAGGACCAGTCATGGTAGCTGGCCACCCACCAGTGAGTCCGGTTCTGCTCTGAGGTTTCTGCCTGTTAAAAGTACGTTTTTTCTCACCACTGTTGCCAAGTGCTTTCTCGTGGGGTAAATGTTAAATTGACCAATTAAGGAGCATGGTCTATACCCACTCAATTTGGAAATTAGTTAGATAGATAAATACTGACTGCTAAGACTGCACTCTGTCCAGTGTTAATTTGTTCATCAAAGAGTAAGTGTATCACGTGCGGCACACAGCTTGATGAATTTCTTTCGTTTGAAGCTGCGTCTAGGTGACTGCAGCTTCCAGCACTACCTGAGGCTGAGTTCTCACCTGCGGAGCACCAGTCCACCTGTCTCTGTGTGTGGCAGTTTCTTAATAGGTGTGTTAAAATCAATGAATAATAACTGTGACCAGCAAGTAGACGAAGAATGAATTAATCTGCTATACAGTATATACAGTATGAACCCAAAACCAAGAGATTTCTCTGTGATCTGACTGCAGTAAATGGACCAAAAGGAAGCTGAAACAACAACATCATGATGTTGTTTGTAAAAAGACTAAATTAATGCTTTGTCAGGTCTAAAATGTTTTACTTTTCTTTGACTAAAACTGGACTAAAATGTTTCAAGTTGTCATTGACTAACACTAGATTAAAACTGTGAAGGATAAAAATGACTAAAATGTGACTAGAACCTATTAGCGTTGTCGTTTAAAGACTAAGACTAAACCTAAAACAGCTGCCAAAATTGACACCTTCCGATTGGCCTTCTGAACTGGGAGCGCTTGCTCTACTCCAGGCAGCTCTGGGGTAAAAAAAGAAACGGAAAAAGGTGGCAACATTTTCACATTGCAGGCAGCAACATAAAGAAATCACACATACCCAACAACAGCGGACTGGGAGAGTAGAAAATATGTCTCCTGTGAGAAGAATTTATGTTTTTGTCTGATGAAGGAAGTTGGCAGTCAGCGAGCGCTGGACTCCACAGGACAATGTTCAAAACGAGGATTTTGATTCTTTTGATCAGTGGACCCTTACAGACTAAGATAATATGAACTGTCAATGAATGGACACAATTCTCTGATAATTTGATACAACTCACAGCGTTTTTCTGTCTCTTCTTGTGTCAAATCTGAATGAATTATTTGTCAGTTCTTCTGGTTTCAGTGGAATTAACTGATCAACTTGTGCAGAATCTAACTAATCTAACAATGTTTCGCTGGTCCAGGTTGTCAGTGATTAACTGTCACATTATGGGTCTTAGTGACTGTAACAGTATTAAAACAAATCCTATTAGAAACTTGTTATATTACTTGTTACTGCCTGATTAGTGTAACCCCCACCACATCTGTTGCTGCAACTTGGCAATCCACAATATAATTCAAGGAGCATGGACACAGCTGCTCTTAGGCTAACTAATGTAGCATAAGTTAGAAATTCCCAAAGCTTTTCTGTCATGCAGAAAGCCAAAACAGGTTTTATGCCCCCTACCCAACAATTTATATCATGTCATGTCATGAACAATGATCTGGGAATTGACCAATAGAAGAAATTGGTATTTTGCGCAATTTGGCACCCCCAACACTCTGAGTGTAACACCACTGTAGTAAATACAAATCCCAGGTCTGTAACTATTTGTTAGATGTAATACAAACCAAACTCATTAGGTCAGAACAATGGTATGTCTTAAAAACTTGTATCTTGAAGTAAACATGCATGTAACGCTGTGGTCCTCACTAAAGTTACATAGTGCAGAAATAAGTGGGGGTTGTGAGTGGCTGTGACAGAAACACCATTCACCCTGTCACAATGTACCATCAAACTCTGTACCATCAAAATGATTTTGTAGCTGTAATCTCAAGGTAAAAAAGAGACATTATGTTGCTTTAAATTATTGTGATTAAATTTAATTTCACTCCTACAGTGGTTTTTGCAAAATTGTTTTATGTAAAATATTTTGATGACCACAGCACACACCAGGTATAAGCAAGGGGCAGCTTGACACAACAAGAAGTAAAATGGAGAGGGAGAAGATGAGATCACTAAGACAGAAGAAAGTTCACGTACATGAACTAAAATATGTAACACCTCAATTATGAATGCACATTGTCCCAAATATGCTGTTAGTGGTAAACAGGCAGCTGATGCCCTGCATAATGTTCAGTTATGTCTTTAAAGTCCAATATACATAAACAAGTCTTTATCCAATTTGGATAAAGCCCTTAAATCTTTAAACAAACAAATGCAAAATGATTTTGAAATTTTATAGTCATCAGTGCACAATTATCAGTAAATCCCAGACTCTCATCAGAAGATTCAAATCTTTACTGGAACTATCCACGCTGTGCCGGCTGTGTGTATGCTAAGGAGGATTTGGGAGAAGTGTGTGATCTTCTGCCACTGTGTTTGTTCTGAGCAGAAGGGAAAACAACTGAACATTTGATAATCCATCAAAAACATGGAGTGTGTTTCTGCCTCCACAATCCACGCTATCAGTGCATTAGTATTCATAAAATATTAAACAACAATTTGCAAATGGCACAGAATATAACAAATAATCATAAACACCATAAATGTCTGCAACAGACTGCACAGTTATCCAACAGCAGCTCAGAGATTTTGCTCTATACCACATATATCAACCAATGCTAGAAGTGGGCCAGTGGGTACCAGTGTGTACTCCCTGGTACACAGCACTGACACTTACATTTAACTTTTTGGTGTACCATGACATTTTCTTGCACTTCTGCCACAGACGGTGCTAGAAGAAATGTCAGTGGATCAGTAAACATATTAGGTTTTCTTCGTCTAGGGATCACAAACGTCTGTACAAAATCTAACAAAATTTAAATGCCATCTATTTACTATGTGTAAGGATATTCCAGTTAGGACCAAAGTGGTGGACCGATCGTGTGACAAACGGACACTGCCATCTACTGAGCTATGTTGCTTTAATAAATAAAAGTGAAATGAACTTTTTCTTCTATCAGTCAAAGGCTTGTAAACTGAAAAGGTTTACCAACTACAACATTTTTAAATTGGCCATAAAACTGCAAAATATATGTTGTCTTCAAAAATAATAAATGACCTGTGGCAGACACTGGCTCCACCCACCTCGTTGAGGGATTGGTGTCACCTGTTAAGAGCCTTTATAAGCCAGGTGATTCCAAGATTCCTTCCACTCTCCTTCCTGGAAGGCTGGTGCCTTTTCATTTTTGGTATTGTTTAGGTTGTGATTATGTTTAGGTGCCTTGGTTAATGGTTAATGTTACATTGTTATGGTTAGCACCGACAGTTTCATTTCACCCAACATTGATTTTTCATTTCTGACACAAAGCATACTATAGCAACACAGCTACAACTAGTGGCCAGGCTACTGCACAGGTTCAAAAAACACCATTAGAATTTGACCTAGAAAATGATCCAAGTTCTCTGAGGAGGCAGGGTAAAAGACTTGGTGTATTAATATGTAGACAGGTTTTGTTGTCGGTTTTGAAGCGTCTTGGTGGTAAGAGGACACACGTGACACTCGGGTAACAGATTTGACACAATACCAAAACTCTCCATCATGTGAATGTCTGTCAGTTCACTCTTGTTTTACCCTGGTTTCTATTACTCTCCCTCTTCACCTTCTTTGGGTCCTTCTTCTGTGGGGTTCTTTTTCTTTTACAGTGTAGAGTTTCCACTGTTATTCCAATTGTTCTACCTGGGGTTTGCGACCATGAGGGAAAACAATGCCTCCCTCTGTTAAGCTTGCACAATGGTGGACTCACTTTCTTTTTGCTGTCATGCAACCTATATTTTTGCAGGAAAAAAGCCGCACCAGTGGCAGACTGAATAGCAAAGTGAAAGTGAGGATAAGAGAGAACGAAATATATATTACGGTAGGTTTTAACATTTATCGTTACACTTACCTGTCCAACAGAAAGCAAGCAACTTTGCTGTCAGTCTGAAAAACATTTCTTCTTCAGAGATTACCATCTTGGAATGGATACTCAAACACTTCCTCTTGTTTCATACCATCTGTTGTCCCAGTCTCGTTCAGCATCCTGGAGACTTTTTTTTCTTCGTAAACTATTGTCGCTCCTGTGATTTTCTTGTACAAAATAAATATGATCCGCCATCCTTTATCAAATTATGGTTTCAAACTTATCACAAAAAAAGTTGGTTGGCAGCAAACACCAACCACATGCACTTCTTCTTTGTCTTTCAACTGGTGCATTTACACTGGCCAGATACTCAATTTGAAAACACTATAGGCCCTCCCTAACACCAGGTTTGTCTGTTCTGGGCTACTGTAGAAACATAGTAGTGCAACATGGCTATGTAGATATAAATGGCTCTTTATACGCTAATGAAACAAAACAATCCTTATTTTGGGGGGATTATACATTAATTAATATGTTCCTTATTCCATTTCTGCCAAGTCTGTTCTGCTAGATACCACCACATTCTACACACTGGAGCTTTTCAGATGTGCGGTTTCTGCAAATACAAGTCTTCCTTTCCTCTACAGTAAATTCCTGATCCTAATGACATCAGCTCATATTCAAACTTCCTCTCTTGCAATTGGCTGGCTAGTGCCCCTTTAATCATGTGTTTTAATGATGTGTTTAAAGTGATGACCAACCACACTGGCATGGAATTTTCTAACCATTTTCTTTTTCACTCACTGATGGCTCTGTGGGAGCCACTGGCATGCTGGAAAGCTATGGGGGTTCAGTAATTAAATCTTATTAACTTGTTTCTATGATTCAACAGTTAGGAGTTATGTAGAGTAACACAGTCTATATAAGTTTTTTTCTTAATGTTACCTAAGACTGTTTCTTTTTGCGTTTTGTGCTTCACCTAAATCTGTGTTTTCTGTTGTAAGTCTTTCTTACACTTTGTGTGTCCTCTAACTTCTGTTTGTCCCCCATTCTACCTTTGTCCCCTTTCTCCCACTATCTCTGTTGGAATGGACGTTCTCTGTTGTGGAGATAATGGGGCAAGCCACTTTTCAAAGCCACACTGTGACGCACACGCAGACACGCACGTACACACACATGCACACACACATGCACACACACACACACACACAAACATCATCTCCTGTCATCTTTGTTGTATACCAGCTAATTGAAATCCCATTCCCTAAGGCTATGGTGCTACACAGCATGTGTTTCAGTGTTACATGCTGTTAGTATGTGTAGGTGAATGTCAATGTTTTTGCATTTGAGGGGGTGGAAGATTGGGAATGGGCCTTTTCGCTTCTTTTTGTCACAGAGGGATTCCTTGGCAACAGACAGGCTGTCACCACATCACCCCGGCAAGGCATCTTATTTGACGATCAGGGAGCATCTGAAAATACATCAACCTGGAAGAGAATCAGGACTTCAGGTTTTGTCATCAGTGCTGTCTTTAAGCTGGGAACGAGGCATGATACTCCTTAAAGCAATTTTTCATTGATATGTCTCTGGATTTCCTTTTATGGACCTGCTTCAGTGATTCATTCAGGCAAAGTATTCTTCTCCTCACATGGCCTCTTTGTCTCAGGTGTGAGAGAGTTTTCAAGTTCTGTAAAGTCTGGTGTCTGAATAAGTCTGATTAGCATGAGCATGTTTGAGTAAGACTCTTTAGTGAAAATAACAGTATACACATTTTGTGTATATACCATTGGATGCAGATGTTCCAAAGTAACTCATGGATCTATTGTACACTACTAACTTCTAGTGTGCACTCTTTGAAGGTTTGTCCAAGGCTTTTGATATTTTTGACAATCATCATCATGTTCCTTGGAATAACCCTGCTCACAGCTGGTTGAAATTCCATCTATCTGGTTGACAGACTGTTGTTGTAAAAGGTCAAGTTTTCAAATCAATTCCCCAGATGGTCAAAAAAGATTGTTCTCCAAACAGACATCTGCACATGAATGTAGACTGTGAAGACCAGGTACAAGATTTTTATGAGCTTATCCCCCAAGAAATATCCTCATTAATTTGCAGATATCTGTTTATAGATATTTGCTGAAATGTCATGTGGACATCTCAAGTTGCTCTTCAGACTGTAAACAAAGACTAGCGCACAGAAGAGGAATGTATCTGTATCTGATGGCTACACTGGATGCCCCAAAACATTAGGTGTTGCCAGAGATTATTCCGAGATTGACTCAATATGCTGATGATAACATCTTGTATGTCTCCCACAAACCATGCCTTCTCCAGATTACAGTCTGCTTTTGACAAACTACAGACTTTTAAAGCTGGCTCTAAATTCCAACAGTAACAGTATGCATTTCATAAGAAGATTTGAGGTTCTTAGTGCAATCAATACACATGATAAATAATGTATCTCAGGTGGTAGATTGTACCACATAACACCAAATGATTTACTCTTTAATATGACCATTAAACTGGAGAGAATTGGCCACAGTCATTTGATAAATCACGGAAAGATGTCATCACCCATATTTACAGAACATCAGCATGCATTTCTTTCCATTTTCACTTGCTATCTAACATCTTCAACATCTTTTGTTGAACTCAAAGTGACCAAGCAGAACATCCGGGTTTAGAGGATTAGCTTTTAATCTAACTCAATCTAACTGGGAACTGGATTTCCGAATTACAGGCATTACTCGACTCAAAACAAGTTGAGTTTGACAACTGGGCCTCTAAAAGTCTTTAAAGTTATACTTACTGATAATTTATAGCCACACCCAGCAGCTGGGGTAATGTCAGTTCATCAGTTGGCCAGTCCTCTGTCTGATGGGCCACAACTTTGGTCCAGACTGAAACATCTACTAACAACCACTGGATGTGTTGCCATTCAAATTGGTACAGACATTAATTTGATCCAGATGATGAATCCTACGGACTTCTGATTCCCTGATTTCGTGTAGCAACATTATGAGTTTGGCATTTGATCACCTGCTTAACATCAAAATGTTGATTAAAAGTGAAAAATGGCACATAACCCAGAGCTTCGTGAATCACAAATTAGAAACCTACAGGGATAAGTGAAAAAGTGAGAGCAACTGGAAGAAAATTTGAAACAAAACTGGTGTGTCTGTTAAATACTGATGGATGTAGTATATATGTATTTTTCACACATTATTTCTCATTACTGGATACTGACCTTTTGACACGGCTGTGTATTTTATTGTGTGTTTTGGACACTCCACAAAGTTCAGTGTTGTTTCTTGTTTGCTAGTTTTGGTGCCTTTTCGCTAAAAGTGCTAAAAGTTGCAAGTGGACGCTTTAAACTCAACCTGCCACACCAGAGCCTGCATCAAAGCAACTTTACCCTGATGTTGGGGTGCATGTGAGGGAACTACTGAGCCCGCTGACCACACCCAAGCCTTGTTTGGTTTGCAATTTTTGCCACTTCTGACACCTGTGCCAAATTCTTTGAGTTTTCGGGTATTCCAACCCTGTCTATTGAGTAGAACAATGGCGACCTTTACAGAACAACAGGCGCCAAGGTCCATACAGGCCCTGGAAACCTTGGTGTCCCCTGACATGTATTAGTTTATAATGTGCACTGTTGGAAGTGCACACTTGAATAGATCCATACACTGCTACAGCTGGCACTGTTGTCTGATACATATATTTGGAATGCACATAAACACAAAGAAGCTGTGACACACACGTTTTACACAAATTGTGCAGGAAAAAACGTGCACATCTGGACTTTGCCGATGCTCTGAGAGCTGATAGCTGCCTATCTGTAGTGCTGAGTGGGAGCCTGCAGTCCCCTCTCTCCACAAGTGAGCAGAAAGGATAAATATCATTCTGGATAAACCTCTCTCATGCTCTCTTTCCCACACACACACACACACACACGCAGCAGCAGCAGCAGCTCTGTCTCTTTCGTCCCTCTAGTCTTCCCTCTCTCAATCTTTCTCTCTCTCTCTCTCTCACACACACACACACACACACACACACACGCAGCAGCAGCAGCAGCTCTGTCTCTTTCGTCCCTCTAGTCTTCCCTCTCTCAATCTCTCTCTCTCTCTCTCTCACACACACACACACACACACACACACACACACACACACACACACACACACACACACACACACACACACACACACACACACACACACACACACAGTCCCACTTGCATTTTGTTGCTCTCACAGATCTCCACCCTCCCCTTCATGCACTGAACACTTCTCCACTTTTGACCTCATGTATTTCATTTATATAACTCCACCCTTTGCTTATCCCATAACTCCTCCTATTCCAACACACAGACCACCATCCTTGTCCACCTCCTTGCATCACTGCCTCTCCCTCGCTCCCATCCTCCATTCACTGAATCCATACATTCTAAATTCATCTCTTGCTCTCTCCCTCCTTCCTCCTGTCTTTCGTCAAAGTCTCAGACACCCCCGGGTGCAGTCAGGTTCTAAGTTCCTCTGTTACTAAGAGTGTTTTCACACCTAGTTGCTTGAGAGTAGTTACAGACCTGGAGCAGTGTCACCCTCAGTTCAGTCTAGGAAACAAGCTTCTACTGATGCATGAACCTGCAGATACAGTAGCTCAGTGTGATGGCTTGGTCAACATAAACAAGGCCATCCAAATGCTGAAGTTGTCACTTGTTGCTTTTTAAATTCAGTGTTTGGTGACAACAGGACAAGTAAATGAACAATAAACCTGATCTAGACAGGCAGTGATAGTTAGTGTGCCCTAGTTAAACGAACTATAGTGCATGGTGTAAAGCACATGATGCAAATACTTTTAGGGTGTGTCCAAGCCACTTTTGCTCTTTAAAATGCAGATAATCGGATAAGTCACATGGCACGAAGGGGTTGTGTTTACACTCTGAATAAGTCATGGTTGTGTTTGGGGCGTAACATAATTAAACCAATCAGGGTGTCATCTCCCATTCTCTTTCAGAGCCAGGCGAGCCAGGAGCTGGCACATTATTATTGAGCAGTGGCACTAATTTTTGCTGAGGGACATGTATGTGGTCCTCTGCTGCTGGACCCTCTGCCCCCAGTGTTTCATCATCTGTCCAGCCGACAACTCTATTTGACTGCATATGGGAAAATACACCGATATTTCACTGTGGACGAGGAGCACTGCTGCACATCCCTCTGTCTGTAATAGTGATACATGATCTGTGGAGCTGGCAGGACCGGTCATAAATATTATCATTCTGATCAATAGCAGGTGGGATGCAAGTAGGTGACATACGTCTTTAATGAGAAAAATGTTAATGACTTTACCTGTAGCGATCCTCCAGCTGCAGAAACATTATGTGTAACTCTCCCTTAACATGTGTATTTGTGTATTTGCATACAAGCAACACTATTTTAATCTCCTGACTTGCCAACAGGATCGGTAAGCATTTAGTGTTAATTAATATTCTGTGTTCTTCTACACGTCAAAAGCTCATACACACAGTCCAGATTCATGCAGTAAAATACTTTCGAGTGAAGCAGCCGTCCTCCTGATAAATCCTGAGCTCCCATCTGAAATATTTATTATAGAGGATAAAAGTTGAATTGTGTTTTCTGTTAGGGGAGTGAGTGTCCTCTCTTTAGTTATGCTGTTTAAATGTGTGGCAGTACTTGTTACATTTACAGTTACATACAGTAACTGCATTCATGGGGACGTTCAAAATGACTTAAAGCAGTCTCTCTAATCATTAAACCAGAGTGTATGCAAGTTGTGTACCCATATGTGTAGAGATATCTTACTATTTGAATATTCTGCCTTTTTTTAATAACAAGAAGAATACTGTGCCTTTGACTTTAGACTGGAGTTTTGTTGGTCTATGGCTCCTTTTGTTTCAGCTGCCTCAACGTAGCAGTGCACCGACCTGACCACACCTTGCTTTAAAACCAACACACCCAGGCAAGTGCATTTGCTATTTGCACAATGTGAGCACTGGGCTGGACGACTGCATCTGCCTGACACTAGTAATGACACCTGCGCTGCACTCTGTGATGCTTTGCGCCAGGCGTAAAATAGAGCTCATTGGTTCTCTTCACTTCAGGCTTGGGTATGAGGAAATGCCCATGTGTGAAACCGTGGCCATCAGGACCAAACCTGATGCCATCTGCAGTTGTAATCAGGTGCAGATCATCACATCTGGGCTGAAAACCTGGCTGTGGGCTGGTTGGTACATTTCCAAAACAACAAGAGGCGCTGTAAAAAAGTGATTTAACATAACAGACTGGTGTATTACCTTAGTCTGTTAAGTTTGGGTTGATTAATAAGCCGATGTATTGTAAGAGTTTTTCAGTGTTCATGCACGTTGCCTGGAGGCAACTTTCTGAGCCACTTCAGTGTGAAATGGATCCATACCAGACTTTTTCTCATACAATCTGTATACAGCACACTAGTGTTGGTTGGGATGACAAGCAATTCTTATGGTGTTTTTATGGACTCCACTGCTTTTCTTGCCTACCTACTCTGCCTCTGATTAGTTGCCTTCAATGGTAACTTTCACTATGTTTGACTTAAACTGCAAAAGGTGAAAAACTGATGCTCTGAGTCTCCCAACTCTTCAAAAAACAATGTTTTGGGATGGCGTTCTACCAATCCCACAATCCAAAAGCGTCATTACTTGATGAGTTGGGAATGAGACTGAGCTCTTCTTGGAAATAGCACCTTTAACTCATGCAGTAGCTCCAGTTTTGTCAGCTTTTCTTGCAGCTTTGACTGGTTTTACCATTTCAGCCTCCTTCTCGGTCTTCTGCTCCTCCTCTCAGGGTTACTCATCCTGCAGTTGTAGTATTGAATGACATATGTTGCACATATAAGAAACCACCCTAATATTATTTCACATAAAGTGCATTTATATGTAAATTTATACATTTGAGAAATAAACAATCTACATTTAAACTCACTCATCTTCATACATTGCAAGAAACATTAGAACATTATCTGCACAAATCACAGACCCCCAAATTCCACCGGTCACCAGAGCTGATCTCAGCCGTTCTCAGACAACGCTTGTGTTTCCATCAGCTGCACCATCGCATGTTTCAGCAGTGTCCCAGAAGCAGCTCATTCTTCTGTCATCAAACACTCAAATTAACAAATAAATTATGAAATGGTTTTACAACGTAGCCTACTCAGCCACGATAAAAAATTGAGGAAAAATTACATAACAAACTAAATTTGAGCAACTCAACAATATTACATTCCAGTGAGATATGAAGACAAAACACATTTCACACATTGCAGATAACAAAGACATGCCTAGTGGAACCAAGGGGTTACAAATATAGGCTTTGATATCAACCCTCAACACGGAATTACAGATTTTGTGCCCGGAAAACCAGTCTGCCCACAGCATCTGGTTTGGGTGTGGAGCTATGGAGGGTGAAAATGTCCCCAGCGGTGCAGAAAGCTCTCAGATGGCACGCCGGTGGCTGGAATACACAGATACCTCCTGGCTAGCTTTGCCACACAAGGGAAATGTGTTTCAGCCACTCCAAAAGGTTGTGGCACTATTGACCGTGGTCAGCAGGGAGCTTCTCAGCTCCACTTTAACAGTCTCCTCATCTGAGGAAGGTGTTCTGCTCTCAGCTGTGCTGCTGCTGCTCTGCTTTTTTGAAAAAGCTGGCCAGTCTTTTTTCTTTTTACCTCAGGTTCTGCTGCTGCTGCTCCCTGTTGCTCTGTCAGCATTGATTTGATCTCTTCTACTACTCTAGCTTTGATGCCATCCACCTTTTTCATTCTTGATGTAGGTAGTTTTGAATCAGACATCAAGAATAGAGACCATGTCAAGCAGGTCATCTGTGCCAGAATCTGATTTTTCAGCCAAGTATGTTAGAGTAGTCGCTTCTACGTCCTCATTCAGTTGACTGTCGTTTTGTCCCTCAGCTTAAAATGGTTCAGTTGAAGCGATGGAGCACTGGCCTGAGGTATGCGATGCTAACATAATACATCAGACAACGCATCTGGGAGTTAACACTTTGTTTGCTGCCTCCAGAACTTCCACGTCCTGCCAACTGGACAGTTTTGATTTTTTTTTTCAGCTTTCAACACCTGACTTATGGCTCTCTGCCACTCAGTCTGTCTTAAGATCATACTCTGTTGTGATCCCCACCTTGTAGGGATCTCTATTGTGAGCTGATGCTTTGGCAGGCCAAAGTCAGCCTGAGCAATGGCCACGCCCCTCATCTGTTGCAAGAAGGCACTGTCAGTAATTTTTCAGTGCTCCTACACCGTCCCCAGCACTTTAGAAAGTCTCTGCTGTGAGTCACATTTTCAAAGGCAGCTACAGTGCAACTGAGCCATTTTAATTAAGTTGAAAACCAATAAACAGACCAGATTGAATCCACAGTTTTTAGGCTTAAAAGAGCGGGTAATGCAAAATTAACAATGAGCTGCTCTGAGCTAGTTTTAACTGCAAGATATTATTCTATCTTCTTGTTGTATGTGAGATGTTTTTGTTTATTGCCGAGTCGCTGCGTGCTGTTCCATTCGAGCTTTTATCTTTTATCGTTTCAGTATTACACGAGTTGCACAGACATATTTCGTGAGTAAGGTTGCTGTTTCACTTTCATACACCGCTGGTCTCAGTGGGTTGATGTGTAAAACTGGTGGAGTTACCTTTTAACTGTCAGGTGCTTTATGCTTTTATCCTCCTTTTCATAGTCATAGATCATAGTGATTCATGTCAGGCTTTCATCCACTTTGACCCATTTTTATTGCTGCATTGATCCCATTTCCACAAATTTTATCTTCTACCACAGACTGGCATACGTGCGTGTGTGTGTGTGTGTGTGTGTGTGTGTGTGTGTGTGTGTGTGTGTGTGTGTGTGTGTGTGTGTGCGCGTGTAAGCATTACAGCAAACATCATGATCCACAACACCAGCTGTCCAGCCAAAAGCTCCTGTCAACAGTTTTGCCAAATTGCTGGTATCACTGATAAAGGTCCGCTCTGTATAACCAAAATTAGTGGGTGTACACAGGTTTTTTTTTTAAATGCGGGTTCACCCACTTAAAATCGCCTATTGACCCAATTACCACTTCCCACAGGCAAGGCAGCCCGTCTGTGATTTTTATCTGGGGCATATCGCTGTGTATCACTGATGTCACATTACAAACAGTTGTAACAGAAGAGAAGACAACAATACATCCATTGTGAATAAAGCCTCTGTAAATTGGTGGATACATTGTTTTAAGCATCGTATCCCCTGTGAAATGACTCATTTCGCAATCAGAAATTGAGCCATTTGGTACAGCAACATTTGGAAAGTCCAGAAGAGTACGATTAAATTATTTTATACCCCCTAAAGTTGGTTGGGTGCTAACCCGAAGTTAGCTGACTCAGTCGGCAATCCAGGTATTTTCATGGATGGGAAGTTGAGCTCATTCCATAAGAATGAACAGGGCTCCACCTCCAACACTGGCCCAGTAATTGAAACATACTTTATGGACCTAAATTCCCTCCTTATTTCTGCACCACCACAGGATGTTGGTAAAGCATCGTGACTTTGTGCGGCTGGCTTTAGCGTGTTCACCCTTATTAAACAGATATAGAATAGATAAAAGCCGAGCCGATGTGATACAAAACCTGTGTAGAGTTTACACATTCCCATTGCACATAAAAGTCTGATCTTTTAAGTTTAAGTGGCCAGCCGAAGCTGGGTACATGATTCAAAGTCAGTGTAGATTTAAAAACTTTGACCTGCTCTGACTCCCAAATTCTTGGCCTTTCTGCCCTAGACAAGCAGACACACGTCCTGCCCCCATGAACATGACCCACGTGCCAAATCACTGTGAAGCCCAGTGGCTAGTGCTGCTACTGCTCACATGAAGAGGTGTACACAGAAAAAAGCACACATCCACACATGTGAATGCCCACACACAACAGCTCTTCATGCAAATACTTTGACTAGAGATGAATAAAGACACCTTCACATTTTTATGGACTTAACATATGGGCCATACCCCTGGTGTGTAATGTGATAGACTGTGTGTGTGTGTGATGACTTACCCAGATGTTGTGTGGTTTCCTCTAAAATGGGTTTTAATAAGAGACAGCAGTGCAGGACAGCAGCAGCCTGGCACACAATACCTCTGATGTTGAACATTATACTCTCAGGCGCTCAGTTTCACCTCTGATATTCGCATTACACTGGTCGTACATATTCACGCCCACACTTGAGTGCAATAACACATGTCCGTCATTTTACACGAAACACACACACACCTATAGACGCACAGAGCCCAGACTGGGTCCCTTAGGAGCAAGGGTTGAGTCTGACTGATGGACTGACTTTCACAGATAGCTACATACTGATCTGCTTTCCCTCACATAACACACACACACACACACACACACACACACACACACACACACACACACGCACGCACGCACGCACGCACGCACGCACGCACGCACACACACATACACACACACACACACTCACAAAGCAATAGGACCAGCGAGCACAGTCTTTCACAGCACAATGATCTCTCTCTTGGCTTCCTGTTTGATTTCAGCACCACTGATGGAACTGGAGGAGCAGGTCTAGGCCATAACACTCACCATATGTCTCCTGGAAACTACAGAGAACAAAACAAAGTCATCAACAGGCTGCCAGCAGCGAGTAGACCAAACTCTTTAACTCCCAAATGACCTCAAATTCATTCTCGCCGTGGCTGCAATGACACAAAGATTCTTAAACGTTTCCAGCTCAGGACTGGAATGTGAAATTTATTCGTGCAATGAAGTCCCAGCTCATAGATACACATTATTGAGACCTCTGAGAAGTCTGCCTACTATTGCGTATTTATCAAGCTCCATGGTGGCATTATCAAAAAGTCGGGCTGGTCAGTGTGGTCTCAGACTCGTCAAAATGCTTTTTGAATGCATATTCATATGAGAATCAATCAGCACTATACTGCGTGCTATATGTACGTCCCTTATACCCAAACTGATTAAAAACACATCAGTATTCTTATTCTGCATATCAGTCAGGCTCAGATCCAGGGGGATACTGGCGCCTACAGTATGCTGAGCATCCCACACACACTCACAAGTGAGAAGTTCACTCTTCTGTTACTTGTGACAACTTTTATCATCGACACCGAAGCTGAGTTGCGGTTAAAGGAGATAAGGCTAATCCGGGCCTGATTGGTTGAAACATGATTGCACTTGATAATACTGATATAAAGTAACATATTACTGCCACATCAGTATGCAGGTTTAAGTATCGAGTTGTACTGCACAGGGTTTAGCGATTATTTTGTGCAGCATCTTCCAAATACAGGCAGTTCAAAGTGCTTTCCATGACAGACGTGTTATGCTCATTTACAGGTTCATAGTTCTATTTTGGGTTACTAGGCACATGCTTCAGTTGTCTCATATTCTCCAGTCCTGCAGCACTGTATTCACCCTCTGTCTCAAACACTCTGTTTTAGCTCCTGTCTCTTTAAGGCCCGCCTCCCTAATAACCCATCTCCTCTGATTGGTCAATACACATGCCTGACCCAGCACTGCTAACAACAACAGAGCATTAATTGCATTGCATTATTTATGCAATGTATGGCAGGGTGACGTAGTGTGATGTCACCATGTCACAGATTTGAACAACTCCAAATAAGTGATAATGTTGCTCCATAACTCCAGGAACTGTTTGCCATTAAGTGCAACATATAAATAACACAACCTCACATTTTAGTAAGACATTAAATTTGGTGATGATATTTTATATATAAGTTGCCAAAGACAGTTAACTACATTAGCACAATAATGGAAGGCCATAAAGACATATGAGTTTTTCGCTCAAAGTCATATAATCACTACCAGTAAAACAGAAGGAGCTGCCTGATTCTCTCTGCCAGGAGTTTTTCAGGGAGAAGTATGAGGAAGAGTAGGACAGACAAACGAAACATCATATATATTTTTTGACTCAAATAAGCTTCCAAAGACCCTGTATGGTCCTGTAATGTTGCTTTGTGTGTTGAAATGTGTGTCATTTCTCTTTTATTTTGAGTGATATCGAGCAAATTATCTTTCAAGTTATCAGATTTTTTGAATGCCATTAGAATGCCACTCGCCTGTCTCCTGGGTGAAAGTCCAGCAATCTGTGTCCTGATCATGAGGTCGTTGTTTTACTTCTCTTTCCTGTTTTATTTTGAAGTTGTGTCCTTGTGTTTCACATGTTGCTTTTTAGTTCCTCCCTCTGTTTTTTTTTCCCTCTGTCCAGTGTTTTTTCTTTCAATTCCTTTCACTCACATGTCCTTTTCCCACTTCACTCCAGCGATACTGTGCCTGATCCCCTCGTCATTGTGTCTGTAGTTTGTTTTTGTTTTTTTTGTCCATCATGTCGTTGTCAGTTTGTTCATGTTCTCCTCTTTTTTTTAATCCTGTGATGCCACTCTGTGTTTCCCACCCGCGTAATCTCTAGTGTCTCCTAGTGTCTCCCCGTGTTATGTTTCTGGTTTTTGTTCCCTGTGTTTTCATTGATTATTGAAGCCCTTTTTGTTGCTACTTTGTCTTTTGTCCTCTTGACTTCTTTTTGGTTTACCTGGACTCTTGGTTTTTGTCTTTCATTCAGCTTTGTTTAAATAAAGTTAAATAAAGTAAATTTCTGTTTACCAATCCTGCCGCCGGTATGTTGTCTGCACCTTATTTGACAAAGTGTAACAATCCATCCACACCTCCTCCATCTGCAGATCTTATAGCCTTATACAACATAACCTGACCTCCTCCTTTTCTTCCATCATAGATACTATGACCTATGGAGGTCGCTGCCTAGTAATAAACATGCCTGCATACTGTGGATTTTTGTGACTTAAGAAGAGATGATACTATGTTAATGATGTTTACAGAACTTGTTCTTGCTGAACCCAGGTGGCCAAAAAATCATCTACTGCAGGTTAAAATGTTAGCTGTAAAACTTGATTTTGAGTTAATAAAGTTAAGGAGGAGTTAAGACAGATATTGCACATTTGTCACAAAAAAAATCACAAGAATTCTCATGGTTCAGACTGAGATAAACCACATACATCAGTCACCTGAAACAGACTTGAAAAGGCCGGAGGATGTGTGGGATTTGAGCTGTTCATTTCTGAGGCACAGACGAGAAATGAGATTTTGGGCAAATGTACCTGTTGCATGAACATACACAACTTTAGAAAAAAACGACAGCACCCAAATATTTGAATCACATTTGCACACGTCTCTGCTGTCTCTCACCCCACACATCCAGCAGCTCCAGTACAAATATCACCTATTTGAAGCTTCAATCTCAAAACCATCAATGACTGTTCTCAAAAGCCAACATTATTTGATTCAAATTAATTGAATAGAGGAAAGTGTGGTACCACAGCACACAGAGCCACCGGGAAGCCCCAGGCAAAACTGATCCCAGCACCACCCCTGAGATCTAGCTACCACCTGTGATGATCAAACACACACGGTGTGGTTAAGCCTGCCATCTGACCAGGAGAAGATAGGCTGTCAGACCCGGAAAGGAAGTGAAAGGCTGTGTGCAGTTGAATCAGTACTCCTTGACTCCTTTAGTCCCCGTCTCATTATGGGTTGATTTTATCGTTATTTTTGAGGTATTGATTTGGAGGTATGTGACCCTGTATAAGCCAGACCAATATACTGTCATCAGAACAAAAGTCCTCTGTTGTTCTGTAGTCTACACTAGCAACAAGTTTCTCCTCAGGGCTATTAGACCTCAGATAAATCTGCTGTACCTGCAGAGCTTTGCCTGTTAAATCCATTACAACTTTTTAATCACTTCTCAGAAATGATTTTATGGACTTGTTCCTGCATCTGGCCATTATTGCTTGGTACTGAAGTGAAAGACATATAAGAGCTTTACATTCAGGAGCCACAGGTGAAAGTTTAAACTGAGGGACAAAGTGTGAGTGGTGGCTGGGTTCCATTTTGTACACTTCTCAAAATTAGTTAGAGATGCTGGCATATGTGTGCATATATGCATGTGCATGGATATGCAATGAAAGGCAAATGAAACGTGTTGCATTTTTGTGTGGACCAAAAATATTCACAAAGCACAAAATAAAAATTCATATATGTCACAGAATAAACAATCAAGTGAAACACCAAAATATCCCCATATCCCTACTTCAGTTTGTGTAGTGTATTTTCAACACTGACATATTTGTCATAAGACTATATATCTATAAGACTTCTACTATAAGAGAATCTATAAGTGAAGCTCTACCAATAGGCCCAACAATTACTTTTTTTAAGAAACAAAACATTTTATTTGCCTTCAGTGACCAACAATTGATTTGTTTGGGCGGCTTTATTTCGTAAGGTGAGAATTATCTATTTTATTCAACTGGGGTCACACTATATAAGAAAGCTCCCTCAATGCCAGGTTCAGACTAGCTTACCTGCTATACGGGAAGATGAACCGTTTGACTTCAGGTTGCTGCTCTTAATGTAAGCCCCTGTCTGAGAGGCTCGGTTCAGGGCACAAATCTCCATTTTCGGTCACATTTTCAGTTCAGTGGTATCTGCACAGTCACAGTCACAGAGAGTATCAAAAAAGATAATGGTTTCAACTTGAAACAAGAGTCTGAAATCACAGCTACAGACAGATTGAGGACTAAATGAAATATGTTTTGTTCGATTGCAATTCTTTTACATAACTCATCACCTGATAACTCCAGATTTATGATCAAATTAATAGTAATAGAAGAGATAAGAAAAATCCCTCAGCGTATCTTTTTACCAAATAATATTAGTTGCCTAACCTCCATTCTAATCAAGTGGCAAAACTTGGCGTGTCAGATTTAAGCTATTGTTACATACGATAGTCATGGAAGGAATTAAATCATTTGGCCTCATACAAGAACCACTCGTATGAACACATTTGTTCTCAAACATGCATGAAAGGTTTTTTGGCCACTTTGGTGAGGCACAAAAAGGTGTAGTTACACAATTGATAGATAGCTCCAGGGCTGCTGACAACAGGGGAACACTGGGACAGCTGACCTGGACCCACAGTCAAGGGAGGGCCTAAATGTCCTTCTCACCTTTTAATAATAAGTCAAAATACAAATGTATAAAAAATGTAAATAGTTTATAGTATTAGTGATTTGTGAAAGCATTTTTGACCTCCTATAACTTTCCTTGACATAGTGGTTGAAAACATTTTTACTTTTCATCTCTATTATCTAGTATCAAGGAATGGTTTGGTCTGTCACACTGCTGCAGGTTAAAGCTGAGACACTATCCTGCATGAGCGGAGAGTGACAGCTGCCTTTCAGAACTGCTGTAGCTCATAGACGTGTTTGTCAGCACAGTATGGGGTGATGATTGCAAAGATACTCATGCTAAAATAAACAGCAACTTTTTGCGCGTGTGTGTTTTTTTTCCGCTGTTAATAGCAGCCTGCCACATCTGGGAACAGCACTGATGAGAGTGGTGAGACAGAACAAAAGCAGCCGGCTGTGGGCCACAAAACCAAAACAAAGAGCTTCTAGGTTTACCACCACTAATTTCAACCACAGTTTCTTTTTACATTTGAGTGGTATTGCCAATTGCTAGCTGGGCTACTCCAACCACTGCCTCAAGATCTAGATGCCAGTCAGTATGGATCAACATGAATTACTCTGCGATAAAACTAGACTGCGGGATGTAATGATGTTTTCACCAGACAGTGTCATTTGTGATTGAAACCTGCACTCAAATGGAGCAGAACAGTAGCCGTAGCAGGCAATTTGATTATGCTGGTACTCAAATTAATGAACATGCGTCTCCTCGCTTACAATTTATGACACGTTTTTGCAGTTAAGAGAGTTTGGTGACTCACTTGGAGAACTTGTTTGTGCCAAAATATAAGAGAGAGTTAAGATAAGAATATGAAAATGTTCTTTCACGAGGCTCATTGTGAAGGCAAACAACAAACATCTCACATATATTATTCCTGTAGAGCTCAGGTGATTGAAGTGTGTTTATTTCTTTTATCAGACCCTTAAACTGCTACAACAGCAAATGTGTCACCTGCATGAAGGTGAGATAAATCAAATGCTCCTCAAGTATTCAAAATGTATTCAACTGTTCTTTGTGCTCAATCTGCAAAGCCATTAACTCATGGCTGAGTCACTCTGCTGCGTCTTAATTAATGAGGCCACTTTGCAGATTTATTCTTGAGTCCAATTACAGCATCTATGACTCGATGGCAAAATCAATCAGTGCTGCTAATATGACATCATAAGTGACTAAGCAACTCTCCTGAATGGCATTACAGCATCAATGACCAGAAATTGCTTTAACAGAGCCATAGAGTTTTAATTTTGGAGCCAGAGAGATGACGGCACTGAGTAATTTCTGTGGAAAGGAATAATGTGATCCAGGTTCTCAAATTATACCAAGATATTGTTTTTAAATGAGTGAAACATGAATTATACATACAGGATATCATAAAATGGTAGAATTACCGCAGGAGACTGTTATTTGAGTTATACAAAAACACTTGTTTTAAAGTCATAATCACCAGCAATATAAAACTTTGGGAAGTACATATTTTGTTACAATAGCATCTGTGTACTTTGTTATCAGCCCATTCTCATCAGAAAATATAGACAGATCCTGAGCTTATTACAGTTCACTACACCCATTATTAGGTTTACATTCAAGGCAGTGACCTCTAGTGGCCATAGTAATTATCACAGCAACAAAGAAGGCAGTCATGGGAAGTAGTCTAGAGAACGACAAAGTGCAAAGGGTGGAGGTTTGGGTAGATAGTTTAACAAGCATACAACTTTCGCCCAGGAGAACTAGTAGTGGGGTGCAAAAAGGTCAGCTGTTTGAACTCGCTAGTATAGTTAAAGGACAATATTCAAACCTGGGCCCTTTATTTACCTGTTTTGTTGTGTAAATTGTTCATTGGAGTTTTGGAATCCTTCCGTTTGCTCCCCTCAGCTGGAAACTGTAATTCTTCTAATTAGCGTCTGTCATCATTGTCCTGTGTGAACACCCAGCTACACCCAAGACCAAATCTTCTGGCTGATGGTTTCAGGTATTCCTGAAGAATTTGGAGAGAATCCTCCTTCTTCATTATTCCATTTGCTTTCTTTAGAGCACAAGATCCACTGGCAGCAAAACAGCCCGCAGCATAATACTACCAGCACCATGCTTGACTATGGGTATGGTGTCCTTCAGGTTGAAGGACTTGCACAGGTAGTGCAGGCACTTTCTCTTTCATATGACCACAGAGTTTTCCTCCAGGAGGTTTCGTCTTTGTCCTTGTGATCAGCAGCAAAGTTCGGTTGAGTTTTAGGGTGCTGTGTCTGGAGCAAGCGCTTTTTTCTTGCACGGCAACCTTTCAGCCCACGTTGATGAAAAACACCCGTAACTGTGGACACTGACACCTGTCTTCCAGCAGTTTGTTGAGTCTTGACCATCTTAACCAATTTTCTCTCAGCAGCAGGTGATTTTGTTCCCTGCCTGATCATGGCAGTGACACAAGTGCACCATGCACTTTATACCTAAAAACAATTGTTTGCACTGTTGATCTTGGGACCTGTAACCACTCTTTCAGATCAGTGCTAAGCTCCTTAGACTTTACCATACAGTGTTTGTGGCCAAGTCTAATGGGTGTATTAAACAAGCCCTGTTACCATGGGCCCTGAAAAAAACATCACCTGTTATCAGTCAGATTCAGTCAGAAGAAGGTAAGAGGCCATGCTACAAAGAACATCTGATTGACACAGCCTTCTATAATCACCAGAATTGATAGTTCAAGTTGCTGTATGTATATTTTTGGAGGAGACCAAATATCCAGGAGATTTTTGGTCACATTCTTGAGCTGTAAAACATCTATTATGGAACCAAACTTCATGAATGTTTTTGGTTTTTTAAGTATGTTGTATGATTTCTGACAATCAGCAAATTAAATCAGGTTATATCAAACAAAAGGATCCACATTTGAAAACAATATGGTCATCTTGCAGTTAGTTGGAGAATGCATTGGAAAGTGAATGATGGCAATATCAGTTTGTTACTCAGATTCAAATATCTCACTTTTGGATGAATTGCCATTAAATTTAGAACATTCACTGTCCCCAGAGAACCAGTTCTACTGGCTTTGAATATCCTGATTATTCAACAGGAAGGAGACACAAAACTATTTGGAAATTCCATTCACAATGAATGGCAGCCTATTGTGCCTCCAAGTCAGGGTATTTGTGAAAAGGGGGTTTCTCTCTTTAGACAACACTAATTAGCACCAACCAAGTTTCAGCAGTCACTGAGTTGATCTTGACAAACTGAGCAGCAAATATTGATATGATCAGTTGTGGATTGAAACTATATATGTTAATATACATCTGGATGGATCCTGGAGATCATGCCCGAATGCTTAGCGCTAAAAGAAGTGCATTTTTGTGTTGAATCCCCCAGCCTCTGAACTTGTACCAAATCTCTTCTCTTCAGCCACTTTCCTCCCCATACCCTTACTCTACGCTCACATTTTAATCAAATTCAGTTAATGAGTCCATTTAAAGTGAGCTCATATCAGTCCACAAGTTTGGTGTAGATATTCAGATGTAAATGTTTACCCCTTGCGCTTGAATTGAGGCTAAAATGAGACTAAATTAACTCTGTGGAGCAGAGATTACAAATGACCTGCTGTGAGTTATGAGGAAGACAGTAAATGTTGAAGAGTAATGACTTCCCTGACAGTACTCCAGGCGGTTTTCTGGGTGACTAAACTGTGATATGTTTTGAGGCATTTTAGGGGTTTGCATAGGGAAATAAATCAAAGAAAAAGATTTAGGTTAGTGTAAAAACATAAATGTTAGTTGACTGTAGCATTATTTAAATCCAAACAACCCCCACATTGTGACTGAACCAGCCTGATGTATCACACTGTTTTCTGCAAACCTCTTATTTCCAAAACGTCACCTTTGCTAGAGCTACGGTAAGACTAACAAGCTTTGCATTGAGCCTGACATCCCTGCATTTTCGCACCATTTACGCCAGACAGTTCTTACCTCAATGTCAATCAAGAAAATCAGAGACGTGGGAGTTTAGAGGCTGTCACAGAATAGCAAAAAAAAAAAATGTGTACTGCTTTCATGATGCATTTACATGTGTATGTGTGGACCAGTCTGAGATTCTTCACCCCTGTCTGCTTTTATTTAGTTAGTGTATATATTTGTGAGGGAGTGTTTGCATTTATTTTTAATCTCTTGCTGTGCCTGTAAATATACAAGGCTATATTCCAGTTGGGAGAGAACACTTCTAATTCATCAATCTGTTAGTACACTAAATGGTTATTTAGTGGTATCCCACAGTAATGGCTCTGCTGTTTAAGACACCCCCAACCTAAAATTAAGCATGTGCCAAAGCTTCAGCAGGGAGCACTTATGTCTTAATTGTAATCGCACTAAAACAAAGCAGTGCTCACATCTCACTGAGGTAAGGATTTTGCTAACCAAGTGATCGTTTTTGTTATTCGTCAGCATAAAAACGCTGGTTCCAGCTTCTCAAATGTGAGGGTTTTCGACTATGTAGAATAGTCTACAATCAGAAATATAATTTTCTCCATCTTGTGGTTTGTAAATTTGAAATCACATTCGGATGCCTGCGGTCACTTAGCTGCAGTACGTGCCTCTCACTCTCACGGCACTTGAGAACAGCTGGCGTTGAAACACCTGCAATTTTACAGCAACACCAACTTAACCGCATCGCACAGTGTCACAGCACCAGTTAATGACGCCTGTAGCTCAACCTGGATACACTGTATGGACAGTAGTATGGGCCAGGATGTGCTGTTCAAGGGAGCGAATGTGCTAAAACTGATTTAATTATATCACTTTAGATTCACGATGCCTTGTCTGCCTCCATCTCATTATCTGACATGTTCGCTGTAAACTGTAACATAATATAACAAAGGCAGAGAATGGCATTAAACAACATTTAACGCCATTTTTCTTATTAAATATTGGTATGAAATCTAAGCTATAGCAACAGGGGCTCCCTCCCACCACACACTCTTGCTACTGCATTAGCGAACATGCTAAACTGACATGCTAAATACAGTCAGCAGCAGTCTAACATCACAGGTGTACCAGGCTAGAAAGGCAGACTAGGCCTACATGAAACCTCTGTAATGCCAGAGCAGCTTGTTATTCAGCACTGATACAAGAAAAAAAGAACACTGTGTTCGGGCTGACAGAGAGTCATACCTCTATTGATCCTTGTGCTACACTCAGCAATAATGACTTTACGGCTTCTGTAACGATAAAATTATACTTACTATCACAATTATTCACCTCCTGACCTCAGATGTTACCAATATAGCCTCTAGCATAAAACACTTAGAAACAGCTGTTACTAGATATATATCTACTCAGCCTTCATACCACTGACCTTCAACAGCTAACTACAATTATTTCTTCATCTATCTGTCGTGATCCTGGTTTTTGTTGTGAGCAAGAGGTTTTGGGTGTTGCTTTTCAGATCCTCCCTCTGTGTTATTCCCTCCGTCCAGTGTTTTTCTCTTCCTTTCCCTCGGCTGTCCTTTTCCTGCATCGCTCCACCTGTACCTCGTCCCCTCATTACTGTGTGTATAAAGTCGTTGTTTCCCCTCTTGGCTTTGTCAGTTCCTTCTGTGCTCGCCTGTGACGCCACCTGTGTCATCTCCAGTGTCTCCCCGTGGCATTTCTCTGTTTTAATCCATGTGTTTCATTGATTTGTGCTTTGCTTTTGTTTGCACTTTGTCTTTTGTCCTCGTGATTCGCTTTTGGTTTTTCTGGATTTCTTGTTTTTTTGTTTTTTGTTTTTTTTTGTGTCTTTCTGTTCGCCCTTAGTTCTGGAATCCTGTCTGCCTCCTGAGTGTTCTGTGCATTTGGGTCCTCCCCTATTCCCGTAACCGTAACACCATCAGCATGTCTGTTAGAACCAATCCCTACTAAATTGCTTAATGAAGTTCTTCCTCTAGTTAGCGTTTCATTAATAAATCAATCTGCCCCTATTAACATGCCATCTACCACAGTCCTTTAAAGTTGCTGCAATTAAATCTGTTTTTAAAAAGGCTACAGTTGATCCAGAGGTTTTAGCCAAGAATAGACCCATATATAACTTTCCCCTTCTCACAAAGATCCTTGAACACAGTTCACCTACTTCTGAAATGCATGTCCATGCCAGACATAGGCTTATAATGACCACATACTCTGTGACAATACAGATCATTTGCAACATACCTTACCACTTACATTGTGGATCATTGGATAGTTGATGAAAAGCTCTTAATTACATGAGTCAACAGTGGTGAAACTATTTTTTTTTTTCCTCGTGTCACAACCTGGCTCAACAGTATGTTGAGGGGGAGACCACACATAGTCTGTAAATAATGCAACATGTTTTTAATTAACCAAAGGAAATAAGCAATATAATTATGCAAATCAGTTGTCAGTATGTATGTATTCATGACTTCCACAGTCCAGCAATAGAAGAGCACCCAGCCGTCTCTATGGCTCCCATGCTTGCCACTAGCATGCAGGCTGAGTGTACTGGACTGACTGGGCTCAACATTCACCTTCAAACATACCAGATCCCTCAACACATGGAGTAATGCACGACCCGCTTTAGCCCTATGAAGGCACCTGTAGGTAAATAGTATAATATGTCCTGATATGTTTTTTCTGGCCATCTTCTCAGGTCATCCTCCCTGAGGGGTGCAGTACATTTGCTCCAACCGTTCACCGCAACATAGACATAGTATGCGCCATGTGTTATTCATGTCATATTTTACAGTAAACACACCATTTGTCCTGCTGTGTGCTTTGATCAGGGTTTGTCCTTTAACCTCCTCATAAAAACATATTTCAAGGACTTCTTCCACCTACAGACTAGTGCAAAAATCAAGAACTTCCTGTCACAATAACATGCAGACAAATCAGTCCACTCTTTTGTTACTTCAAGGCAGGATAATTGCATTTCCCTTTTTTAGGCTGCCCCAGTGAGTCTCTAAAGACTCTCCAGCTCATACAGAATGCTGTCAGCGTGTACTGACAAGAACTCAGAGAACGTATTTCTTCCATATTAGTCTCTCTGCACCAGCTTCCTGTAGAATCCACAATAGAATTTGAAATTGTCCTCCTCACACAAAAAGTCCTTAATGGGCAGGAACCTGCATATCTAAGATGTTCCATATTACCCGAGTAGGACACTGTGCCCCCAGGATGCAGGGTCATTTTTGACTCCCAGAGTCTCCAAATTTGTATCTTCCAGTGTTGGTTAGGGAGGCAGACTCCCTCTCTACATTTGAGAGTATGTTTCAGGTAATGGCTAGGTCTTGCAGCTATGCTGCCAGTGGCTCAGACTGCTGGGTGACTCCCCACAATGGACTGAGCTCCTGTCTCTTCCTCTCTATCTGTACTTTCACGTCTCAGTGACGCATGTTACCAACTTGTCTCCGTCTCGCCTCACAGGTTCCTATGGATCATGGTCGGCCCTGCTGATGTGGTCCATCCTGTCATCGCCGTCATTATATTTCAGTTATGATAAGCTGTTATTATTGTTGTGGTTTCTGTACATCTCCATCGATTACCTTTCTCAAAAACACCTACTGCAACTTCAATGCTGATGTTTAATGCTGATATAAATATAAAGCTTTTATTTGAAGGCTAACATTACAGTATTATTTACTTTTATGAGCTATGTATATAAAATAACAATGCACTTAAACATGAGTCAACTCAAGGCAACTGTGTTGCAGCGAGTACGAGCCAAGTTCTCCAAGTAACTCTGCTGAAGTTTCTCTACAAACCAGGGAAGAAGCACACAGATGACAGAACCGGGTGTGGGAGAAGAGTCCCAAGCTGTTGTTAACGCCTAGGAGGAGTATTTTGCACGGGATAATGTGAGCACAGCTGATTTTCAAGTGCGGACACATTTTACTCAAATGATACTCAGGCTTGTAAAAAGTAGACTATCTGTACCATCTGTGTCTGTAGCTGTACTCCGATGCAGCTCCCTGCATTGTTTTAAGGGAGGGCTGTTTTTTTTTTTTGTCTGAATGCCACTTCAGAGTGTGGTCAAACAGGTACGTGTATCAAGTCCAGAAAAAATTACCCGAAAGGTGCCTGATGAAGGACCTAGTGAAGAGGGGGAGTCAGGGCTGGTGAAGGAAGCAGCTGTAGCTCATGGCAGGCAGAAGCAGGAGGGCTGATTTTGTGAACAAACCCCCCGGTTTACAGTGTCAGATGTGATTGGTGTTTGTTTGGATGAGTAGACTGAACTGATCCGCTGTTGTGCCATGCATGACTTATGTCTCCTGCCTGAAACACCATAAAGCGTCACTCCTGTACATATTTGACTGCGGTGTGTTTATAGCTTTGACATTATGATGCAGAATCCGTGATAAGGTACCATTTCAGCCGGTGGCATCATGTCAGAGAGTGTGGGAGATGATTGGATGCAAACTTGTGCAAGCTTCCCCATAAAGTGGGCAGCAATGTGACTGGCTGAACGAGTAACCATTGGAGAATCAATCAAAGTGTAGCCATACTCCCGTTGCTTTGCAAGACAAACAAAACAGCTCCCAACAGATATTTTTCTCCTCTGTCGCTGTTCCTCTCATCTTTTATTCCCTCTCCTCCTTCCTCCTTCCTCTTAAAACATTGGCACAGTGCTCAGCCAAAACTAATCGTTTTTTATTCATGCTTTTAGCAGGCCAGAAGAAAGTATTGGATTCCTTTAAGATGGAGCAGGAGGCACAGTTTAAAAACAGCATTATCCTTCCAACAACCTTCAATCAATTAGATTCCCTATTAAATAAAAACACTACTAATGGGGCCCAAAGAGCTCTGGCACCCACACACATACACACATAAATTGTCACTACCCTCTTCTTTCTCTGTAAGTCCTCCAAAGTTCTTCAGCGATGGGCCAACCACCATCTTAACGCTGGAAACGCACACTTGTTAAAGAGGGTGGATGAAGGCAGTTGCTGATGCTGTGTGTTAACACATTGTAAACCGGTCTGCTGCCCTTGATATTTACCCAGTCTGCCACACACACACACACACTCTGTCTCTCACATACACACACATCATCGGACCTCATCAGACATCGCAGCCGACAGAAAATGGACAGAGATGTTCGGGGGAGTCAAGGAGGGACCCCCCCCCCCCCATTGGCTGAGCGACCAAAACAAACTCCCAATTAGAGCGGATAGTTACAGGCTAGGCAGACTAAACAGCTGTTACTGTTTTGGACACTTAGCTGACTAGAACTATCAGCCAACTGGGAGGCTCGCAACAGCCTCAGTGACAGTATGAAAACTGTCGGGACACTTTAAGAGGTGAACAAAGTATATGCCACCAGCAACTCAGCCAGAAAAAATGATCCCTGTCTTGGGTTGTCGCTATCTGATGCCATCAAACTAGAATCAAACTGGCTCTTCTACCTCGGTTTTGCACTAAATGCGATTCGGGTTTTGTGCTGAGGGGTGACTAAAAGTCTTGACTCGCTGCGTGTGCAGCACATTAAACAACAACCAGCTCTCCGGAGAAGCTCCTCACTGGTTTTCTTCATCTTCCAGCCAACACGTCTGCTCCCCTTCTTTTCAAACGCCACCTCACTCTGTTTTCCTGACTGATTAGATCTCTTTTCTCCCTCATAGTTTAGATGGATTGCAAAGTTTCCTGAGCTATAAATTTATTAATATTCACTTTGGAGACCGAAGGCGATAAATCACATCCATAAAAGCGCCACACGGGTACCAGCTCGCACACGCACACACACACACACACACACACACACACACACACACACACACACACGGACACTGTACACAAACAGACACAGGGTGTCACATATGCACCAATGAGGCAGGTCCTTAACAGCATGTGTGTCAGTGTGTGCTGTTTGCAGATGTAGTCTGTTTACATGATGGATTCTGGACACTGTATGTGTTGTAATGAGACTGATAAGGGTCACTAAAGCAGACACACATGCTCTTTCTGATGGAAAACTGACCATTGATTTGCTGTGTTGCAATTGATTTCTCCTGCATGAGGGATATTACAATACTTTGTATGGTTTCACGTTATGCTTGATATTCCAATTTCCTGTGGAATTAAACCATCAGCTTCTTTGACTTTTCTTTTTTCGTATCTGTTGACTTTACAGTTTTCACAAGCCTCTTAGTTTTAGGATTTTCTCTCAGTAGCACAATCTGTAAAGTCTTCTGGAAGACGAAAGATGGTAAGTGGTGAGGGCTCAGATGTGTGTGAGCTGGCCAATCAGAGTAGACTGGGTATTCAGGAGGGGGGCTTTAAAGAGACAGGAGCTAAAAGAGAGCGTTTCATGATTTACAGACTGGACACACTGGATGGCTGTACTGCATGGCGCCCATGTTGCTCGCCCAACTGCTGTTCCACACTCACGTGTTCGTGTTCACAAAGGCTGCATGGCAGCTGCGTTGCTGCCATTAACTTGGAGTTTGAATTTGATAATTGTCAAAAAATGTGATGATGGGATTTTCTTTTATCCCCTGTGAATGAGTGAGAGCACAAGGAGGAAAGTGAGGGAGGAGGGTGAGAGAAAGTGAAAGGAAGATGCAAAATGCAAAGGAAAGAAATTGTCTCTCACCTGTTGTGTGTATTCTCTTCATCACACTCTACATATAGAGACATTACAGTACTGTAGTAAGACGCTGGTATGATGTCGATACGACTGTCTGCAGGTCGTTTCGAGGTCTTTTTTGCCAAGAAATGTGCTCGTGTCGTGGTGGAAATAAGAAGTATGTCTCATGCATCCAGTTTTGCCAGCCTCACCTGTTAACATGGACGCTGAGATGTAAAGTGAGAGGTAACACCGCATCCAGCATGTCCAGCCTGTTGGAGCGGATTGGACCATAATCAGAGATACCTCTGCCGGATCATTAATCAGCCTCTGAAAGGTTTATGTGAGGATGTGACTCACCACCATTTCATTACATTACATTTACATCCAAGGGACGTTTGTCCAAAACCACTGACAAAAAGTATAGGCCACAGAAATAAGAGCTAGATGTTATCAAAATCGGAGGTGCATCTGGAAAAACCTCAGTAATATTTTGGCAATGTACAAAAAAGAATAGCTGACACACAACACCAAAGTATAGTTTTTTTCCATAGCTATGAGGAAGTAGAAGACTGATTGGGTTAACATTACACATTTTCATACATTATCAACAGGTAAATATCTCCATTACTTAAAAACTGCCTTACAAATGAGGACATATATACAGTCATCTGGCACACTGGCCAACACTGACCCTTATTATGATGGAGTTATACCTGACAAGGGGTGTATTTGATTGAAAGACAGGTGAAACACAAGCTGTCCTTAGATCATGTGTAAGAAGTCAAGGTGTTCCCGACTCCAAAAGAGTTGGATGCTGTGGTTCTTCTCACTTCACATGTTAAGGTAATCTAATTCACAAGTGCTTAATTTCAAAAAACAATAAGGTTTATCAGTTTGAACATTAAATATCTTCTTGTTATACTGTATTCGACTGATGCTGCCAAACTTTGCATTGTTTTTTTACATACCAGAGCCCTTTGAATCAGTGTCGGTTGCCAATCTGTTCTAGGTGCTAGAGTTAGATAAGGCCGGTGGTTGGGCTAGACAATAAGGTTTACTAGGAGGAAAAAAACAGAACAGAACCTGCCCTGTGGACTGACACTGGAGTTTTGAAGATGATGAGAGCTCCAACAGGGGAGCCAATCACTGCTGCCAACTCCTCAGTAAGGAAAGTCACTACTGGCTGTCCTAAAAGTCGCTAAATGATGCAATCACCTAATTTGCATAAATGGCCATGTGCATTTAATTGTAATGGGCGCTGTGAATAACATTGTGGGAGTCATGCTATGCTGGATCTAGGTGAAATCTGAACAAATGTGTATTGAGTCTTTTGCAGAGGATGGATAGTGATTCTGCTGTCCTGACATTGGTCAGGAATTCGTTCCACCACTGAGGTGCCAAACAGAGAAGAGTCGCGACTTCATACCGTGGGCTTTGTTTGCTCTCTGTGATGGGGGCACCAGTTGGCCTGCAGATATAGATGAGTGTAGTTCTCACGCTGGGACATGTGGCCTTACCAGTGTTTGGAGGTAGATTGGTGCAGTTCCATTGGCGTCTTTGAGGGCCAGAACCACCATCTTGAATGAGATGCGGGCCGCAAGAGGAAGCCAGTGGAGGTCACAGAGGAGGTTGGAATGGGAAAATTTGGGGAAGTTCACCAATGAACAGGATCACCACTTACACTGAAGGAGCACAGGCTTAGTCTGGTCCAGGCTGATCTTTGGTTGGTTCTTCGAAAAGGACTTCCCAGCAAGTGAAGGTGTTCTTCGGACTTGGTCCCACAATGCTGACTTTTGAAACCTCTGAATTTCACAACATTTTGCTTCAGCTGAACTTCTTTTGGTCGCATCTTGCAACTTTTGCATAAATTATTTCCCCAGCAAGCAACATTTAAGAGTAAGCATTGCACCTATTCTTAATGTGTGTTTTGTACATTTTAAATCTACTGTAAATCTAAAACCTGATGACTACCTCAAGACACTTGGCTTATCTCCTTGATTGTGATACTTTCTAAATCGTGTGTTTAAAGCCTCTATGTCCATCTTTGAGGGGGATCACAACCCTCTGGAATAATGCTATCACAACGCCCCCACAGGCTCTTTACAGATATCCTCCCACTTGACATTACCTCAAGTGTCTGAGAAGTGTGCAGGTGATGAGGAGGTAGCTAGTGTTCTATACTGCTGAAACAAATCAATGTTTCAATCACACCCGCTGGTGTTGCAATGTAATCATTTATTTATCAGGCTGCAGTGAGAACGAGGCCTTCCTGGGAGGTAGATGGTCTGAGTCAGCTGACCCTCCACAGCAGGAACGTTTACCACAAAATATAGTTTTTAAAATACAGTTTTGTCTAAAGCTCAAACACCCAGCTGATCCGACAGCTGTACTCTGTGTGTGTGTGTGTGTGTGTGTGTACATGATTAGATCTGAGACAAAGTCAAATGACTGATCCTTGACTCTTTGAGCCTCGTGTTTGAATCTCTCTTTATTTTTTTTTTTATCTGCGTCAGTGTGTGTGTGGGTGTGTGTGTGTGTGTGGGTGTGTGTGTGTGTGTGTGTGTGTGTCCGTGTGCGTCAGAGTGAAAGTGAGTGATTTGGGTCGTTGCGTTCCTGAGAGAAGAACTTTGTGCTTATCTGAAACACCACATGGCCTTTTCTCTTCCCTCACTCATTGTCAAAGCTGCTATGACCAGGGGGAGCAGTTACAGTGAGAGAGGGAGAGAGAAACTAGGTGGATGTAGAAAAGGGGGAGCATTGGTAATCATAATGATGATTCATTTAATTATTCTTCTCCTTATTATTTTAAGTATTATCAATAAAACATTTGTGTTGCTTTTATTCTTACATCAGAGCATACATCATTTTACTTTTTTTTTTTATTTTTTTTTTTTTTACCTAATCCTATAAACAACATCTTGTCAGGGCAGATAAGACTGAAAAGCTGAAAAGAGAGCTCCAAATATAACTACTTCTACTTCTGTCTTCCTGGGTTTTCAGTTCAGTCATTTCCTGTTTTATTTTGTAGGGTCTCTCCATGTGTGTCATGTGTTATTTTCCACTTCCTGTCTTTGTCTGTTTGGCTGTGCTTTTTTTCTGTCCACCTGTGTTCCCAGAGTTCAGTGTTCTGTTTCCCCCCCTGTGTTGTGTTCATGTGCTCCTCCCTCCCTCCCCCACATGTCTCACATCAGTCTCATTCGCCCACACCATTCCTCTCACCTGTGTTTCTCAGCCTTTCTCCACCTGTTATTTATTCCAGTCTTTGTCGAGTCTGTTGTGCTTGCCTGTGCCTACTGTTCAGGTATAAATATATTCATTCACCTTCCTGGCTGCCATCTCTTGCATTTTTGTTTTTGTTTTTGTTTATATATATATATATATATATATATATATATATATATATATATATATATATATATATATATATATATACATATATATATATATATATATATATATATATATATATATATATATATATATATATATATATTTACACATACATATATACCCTATATATACCTTTCTCTGCTCTCAGAGAGACAACACCTCTATGTTTTATTTATTCTGCATGACTGCGAGAGACAGTATGGCATATCAATACACAGGTACTGCATCAGCTGTATATCCAGTTATCTATGACAGTCAGCATAGTAATACAAACTGAACAAAGTTTTTGCAGAATTGTCCAGTGTTCTAGTTGTTTTTTGTCTTTTAAATGTAGCCATAACCTTTACATTTGACTGCTAGTGGTCCTGCAAATAAAGTCTGTCAGATACCCCGGCAGAGTTAGTGTGATATAGTTTTGCATATCCAGAAGCGGCTCCTACTTAATGGATCAGCCCTTGCCATGATCTGAGACGCCAAGTGGACCTGCATGACCTGTAGTATCTCACTGATATAAGGAGGAACCAAGTAGGAAAAAAAGAACATTTATATGGGTCATTCTGGAGGGTAATGTCAGACAACATATATTGGACTTTACATTGTGTAACATTAAATCTAAAATACAAATAACTAAAAAAGTAACATATTTTCTAAAATAATAGTCTCTTTATTAGCCTAGGTATAATTGCAATAAGACAATTCTCATTTGAGTACCTCCGCTGTTAAAGACACAGGTACAGTATGAATAGGAGCTTCGTCTCTGCTCTCGGCAGACTGTGCCGTCATGTCACTTTGTCAGTCTTAACTTTAGGCAAAGCTAAAGATGAAACAGAGCACATGAGACAGGGGGAAATGAAAAAGAAAACATCAGTAAAGCAGAAAAGAAGCTGTTTAGCAGGTAAAAACTGAAAAGGCTTGTCAGCACAAATAAAACAAGAAAGTGCTCAAAAACAAAGGCGATCACATGCTCACAGAGAAATGAAAAGGTCAGAAGTAAGAAAAGCAATAGAATTCAGGGGGAAAAGGTCAAAATTATATAGACAGCAAAGAAAAGAGAATAAGGCAATGGGTAACCAATGAAGTCCCACGGTATGAAGTGGTGTGTGTGTGTGTGTGTGTGTGTGTGTGTGTGTGTGTGTGTGTGTGTGTGTGTGTGTGTGTGTGTGTGTGTGTGTGTGTGTGTCAGCATGTTTCCTGCATTAATGGACTGTGGCTCAGTGAAGTGAGGAGGGCGTACAGGCCGTCTCCTCCACCAATCTCTCCTTATTAAACAGGCAGCGAGAGAAGGGCTGAGAGGGACACACAAGAGTGGACAAATAAGATGGGGAGACTGAAAGAAGATGGGAGAGAGAGAAAGGGAGAAATGGTAAAGGCTAAGGAACTGAGAGAAATGGTAGAGAAATGGAAGGAAGTCTGTATAAACAGTGTGAGACTACTTTAAATGTTTACCAAAAATTAGGGGGGTCATTTATTAGTTTTAGGACTGTATCTTGGCAGCTGGATTTGCTTCAGTTTGTTGAAGGTGTTTCACCTCGCATCCAGGAGGCAGAGTCGTTAAGGACACGCCTAAGTTCTGAGTTTCAGAGTCATTCCAATACTCTTGGATGAGAGGTGAGACGTCTTCAACCAACTGAAACAAGTACCGCTGCCTACGATACAGCTCTTACAGTTACCATGAGAACCTTCATACAAATATCTGGTCTTCTTTTGCCTCTATTTTTGTCTCCACCAACTATTGAGAAATGCCCAACTCTGGTCAACAGCTAGATTTTAACTTTTGAGTAGTGAACAATGAGTTTATCAGAGCTTTTTTTTTTTTTTTTTAATTCTTTTTTTACTGAAAACAGCTGCCTGCTACTGCTGGAATAAGAGTGGAGAGAATGAACCAAAATAACAAAAGTTGCAGGCCAGAATTTTAAATCGCTTTTCTGTGCCAAGGCAAATTGTTGCAAAATGTTAAATACCCGTGAATAAAAGATTCATAAAAGACATCGTTTGCCAACAGTGTCACTGACACAGTCTAGGTTTGTCTTTCCGCCATCACCTCAGGTTTGGTTGAAGTAAATCCTCAATTCACAGAGTAAGATGTGCAAATGTTCCAGCTCTACACGTTTTCATCCGCCGCTGATGTCCCACTCTGTCGCTTCTCTGCTCTCCCATCTCTGCCTGCTGGGTCTTGTCATCCCTGAAGTCATCGCCTTGATCAGAGCCGCTGTAAATCACTTCTGCACCATATCCCCTGCCTACAAACTGACCTCCGTCCGTCTTGGAGGCTGTGCTCAGTCCTCGTTCAGTGTCCAGCTGTGTTCACTCTCACGTCAGGCGGCCAAATCCATTTGAGTGAGTTGCGTTGCCCACCATGAAATAGGAAATTGTTGTAACTTCAGTGTACATTGTCCAATCTTCTCCAAATTTGACGTGATTGATTCACTACCAGGTCCAACATCAGCGACAAGGTAGAAAGTGTCATTTTTCCAATCCAGAGCAACCGTGAAAAAAAGGTTTAGATGGCAAGTTAAAAAAAGAAACCTTTTCGGGTTCAATTCCCATCTAAAATCAATTAACTTTATAAAAATGTCTAAAGCTCATGTGTGTCCATTTTTATCACTACAAAATCTTTTAAATTATTCCAAAAATGTTACTTTTTTTGCATGAAACTGTTGTTAACACAGATCCCAAGGCGTAATGTAGGCACAACTACAACAAAGCTCATTCTGTCATAACTATGTTAAGTGTTGAAAACTTGTATGTTGACGCATACACGTACATAAAGCTGTGATCTTACCCTCTCACTAAAGTTACACAGTGGCCAGTGTATTTCAGCATGATAATCAGACTGAATTGCCACGCTGTTTCACTTTAAAATCTGACATGTGGCTGATGAATCCAACGTCTGCAACCAGGCAAAGTGGACTGGTCATGACCACCTCTAAGCCACTGCTGCAGTACAACTTGCAAATCTGTGTCGGTCATGTCATGCTTTATACTCTTGTCTCAAATTCCTTCTCAGCATCGTGTGGGTTTTGGCCACAAACCTCTCAATAAATCTGACTAATAAGTACATTTTTCAATTCAGTGATGTAGGGAAGTGATTACTTTTAAAGACACCGTCATGTTTATGTTCGGTGGAGGAATTTAAAGTTGCTCTCGAGGCCGCATCGAGAAACGTCTCAGGGACAAACATGGAAAGGTTTGCTTTCCCAGTACTGAATGGGGGAAAAAAAGTAAACCATGTGTTATATATTAACCATGGAGGGAAAAACATCCTTCCTGTTTCTATCTTCTGGAGATATTTTAGTGTTTTACCACTGTAGATGGAGGAGGAAGAAAGGAGCAGGGGAGAGTCGTCTGAGAGGAGAAGAAGAGTAAGCTATAAACCAAAGATCACTTTCATCAAAAAAACAAGACTTACAACCTCATAAAGGCGAGCCACATTAAATCATGCTTGTTCAGTCCCTCCCCACTGTCCCTCCGTCTCTTTCATTTCCACATTTTTCACATCTCATCCAAACTTTACTGTTTTTTTTTTAATACATCCTCTCCTGTGTCTCACCAGACTTAAAAAACCCTTCTTCTTCAACATCTGTCCACTCTTTCAGCTCTCCATCCACCTCTTTCTTTGCCTCTCTTGCTCATCATTCAGCTCCACCTCAGTTTTTTCTTTTTTTTTTTATCCATTCGTTCTCTCACCAACGCTCTTTTTGTTCTCTCACTGGTGTTTTTTATTAAAGGAGGGGACTAGAGTCGGGGGTGATTCCTTGATTGTTCCAGCATATGTGAGGGGCCTATAAATCTATCATCGTACGTCTCTCTCTCTCTTTCTCTCTTTCTCTCTTTAGGTGGCTGAAAAACAAGCTTTAGTAACCGAGCTTGAAGGTTGGGGTAACTAAAAAGCTTTAACCATGAGAGTGGTGCGATTTAATAGGATTTGCCAATTGGTTATGTCCGGCAGCGCATTACCACCCCGGATTAATTGTCTATAGATGTCTGTCGGCCTGGTCACACCCACCCGGTCACCGCTGACCCCTTTAAGCTAGTTCACAGCGGCTTGTAAAAAAATATACACGATTCAACATTTCATTTAACAGACACCATAAAAACCGAAGAATGATTCCGTATAGATTCGCCAGCATGGAATGTGGTGACTCCGCTCACACTACGCCACGTGATGAAGTCGTGTGGCGGCGGATGCTGTGGCCTGGTCCGCTGTCACGAAACCACAACATGAAGATGGACAACTTGTGCACCCATATGTTCTTATTGTGCTGTTTAATCATGGCGATTGCATATTTCATGCATTAGTCTGGTGTGTTGCTGTGGCATTTAGTTCAGTAATATGATTGCTTTCACATATTTGTTGAAATTATGCAAGATAGGCATAATTTATTTTCATACGTTTCGACCGTGCTTAATTAAAAAAACACCTGGATACACTTGAAATATTGAATCGATCCTCTGTGCGTTCCTCTCCTGCTACAACTCTGTGAGTTCTAACGTAATCATCAGGTAATCATTCCATATATTTCTTCTCCCTGACTCCAAAAGTGAGGCACTCAGGCCTGGCTGTGTGAGTTTTTTTTATTAATAATGTCAAACTGGTGGTTCATACAGTAAGTCTTTTCCTGATTGTCGACAGCTAATGAGTAGAAGAGGGTACTGATGTGAACATTAGTGACAGTGCTACCAATCATTTTTCTCATTGCTGCCCTCAGCGTGGTTTCAAAATGATATTTGTCTTCCATTTGTCCCCGTGCCATAAAGTAACCAAAACACTTGGAGTTTCCTGGTTTTTCATGAATTATCTCAGATATACCTGACAGACAAGGGAACCCCAAGTACTGCCATTGTTTATAGAAAAAGCCTATCTTAAATTTATGATGGAAAATGAATGCACCCCCAGCAGCTAGTGATATACCAGTTTGGAAGTAACTTGCTAAACAGTGGTGGTGGGCTTGGTAAAGAGTACAGGTTTTCATGATGAAGTTGAGGAGGGCACATTTGTGAGGTACAAACTGTAGCTCATGAGACACATATATACACACTCAGTCTCACTCACAAACACACACACACACACGCAAGAGAGAGAGAGAGACATTTGGGAGCTGGTAGTTTCAACAGCAAGATGAGTTTTTATTCCAGAATGCTTTCTGGTGATTCATCTGTCAGTTAGACAGTCTGCGAGACACACAGATGTTCCCTGGGAAAATAAACTTGTTTTAAAATGACAACCCAACCACATTACCACACTAAAATCCTCACAAAGTCACAAATTACGTGAATCTGTTTGAAATGCTCAGATCCATCCGGTAGCTGTTTTGCAATGACTGATGCTTTCTTCATAGCCTCCAGCATAAGATAAAAAAAAACATGTAGCATTTAGGAAAACCTAGTTTGTAGAGAAAGCCTGTCTGATTGAAAGTTGTTTATGAAACAAGCTGGAGAAGAGTTTTTTTGTTTCTTTGTTTTACACCTTTACACTTGCTCCGTAATAACTGTTTGTCTCTGTGCCCGGACGAAGTAACATACAGATGTTCAAAACTTTTCACCAACTCCCATAACCTCTCTTCAAAAAGTTTGACACTTTTTAAATCTTCTTCCTCTTGTTGGATGTTCAAGTCTGGATTGAACTATTGGTCACACTGCCCCCCACGACCACCAGAGGTACTGCCAAGCCGCTCACTGTGCAAGAAAACATGCAGAAACAGGGATGAAATGAACACAGAGAGCTCCGTCCAGAAACATTGGCTTATCTGAAATAGACCATAAGTGAGCCCTTAATGGTGACACTTAGTTCAGCTCTTTTAATACATGTGTGGTATTTTCAGGACGCAGCGGTGCATTGTGCTGTCCTCTTGTTTACGTGGGTTCAGGGGGACCTGAATGTTAACACAAACACAGCCGGGGCCACTCTGCCCGTTTAGACAAGCTTAACAGCTCAGCAGCAGTTGAGGAAACAGTAGAGTGACTGGCAATGATCAACAACACTTCTGAGCCGCCCTTCAAAACGTATTATGGTAATTGCCTGAAAAGTGAACAGCCAATCTCAAAGAGGCACATGCTCATCCTTAAAATCTGCGCAGGTGCTCAGAAATTATCTGCAGTGACAGATGAAAAAAAAAAAACCACCCGCTCTGTGTGCTCATTCCCAGTTGTTGCTTTTATTATATATAGACATGATTGACAGCGTGTCGACCACAGATGGTCTTCGCCTGTCACCTTTTCGCCGCGCAGAATGAAATGAGGAATTGGCAATGAGCGAGCGGTTGCAGGTATTTCTTGTCAGTAACTGTTCGCAAAGTGCCAAAAACACATTACTGATTGCAGCTTGTAGCCTCCACGTCCTCTCGATTAAACAATCGCTTTATGAAACCACAGCCAAGACTCACAAACAAGGAGAAATCCCACACACTTAGATTGGTTTGGAGGTTTGATGTAGAGTCGGAGCACATAATGAAGACATGTTTAAACCCTGTGAAAGTGAGCGAGTTCCTCTAAGACGACATGTATATTTAAATAGTGTATTTTGTTAGAAGTTATTTTCCTATCAGGGACGTTAGTGTCTCATCAGTAATCAGTAAGTTTACGAATGGGACAAACTCTGTGAACTCCTTTAAAGCAGATATGAAATGGTGCAGCAGCACTCCGATGTGCCTTTTCCTTCTACCTGTGTGTGCTGTTGTGATTGCTGAGTCCAGGACGCAGTGTAGCGTAAAGCCGCCGCTTCAAACCGCACTTAATCACACACTGCAGCACCGAGTAAATATCTAATCACACACACTGGGCTGCATGAATGCTGATGCACACACTAATGTGTTTATTGTGCACACACACACGCACACACGCGCGCGCCCAGCCTGAACATTTATGAACAAATAGGCACATACACAACACATACTGCTACGTGTCTCTCAGAGATGGAGGGGAAATTCTATCTTTTTCCACATCGTGCAGCGGTCAGAGCAGGCAGGAGCACACACACACGTGCGCACACACACATGCACACACACACACATCACTGTTTGTGATCTATCTCAATGCCACGCCTCAACAGATTCAATCAGAGGGGAGCCTTTGTTTTTTTTCCTATCTGTGGTTTTATTTTCCTATTCTTTCTCTCAGCTGCACACACACACACACACACACACGCACGCACAGCCGCACACAATCTTTCGTTTCTCGGTTGGAGCCAAATAACTTTAGTCTGAATGTTCCCATAGCTCTGCTATGGAACTAAACACAGACATACAACAGGACCACACACACACACACACACACACTGAAAGTGCAAGAGTATTGTCTGTGTGTGTCTGTGTCTGTGTGTGTGTGTGTGTGTGTGTGTGTGTGTGTGTGTGTGTGCGGTGGGGCAGGTGACAGTAGGAGTGAGTTACAGCTGCGGCTTGCTTTCTGTCCAGCCCTCAAGATTTATCACATACTCACACACTTAAGGTGTTACACACTTACATGATTTACTCATTTTATTATGCAGAAACACACACACACACACACACACACACACACACACACAAACTGAGTTTATAATACTTTATTTGTGTGCACCTTTGATTTTAGTTGATAAAACCTGATTACTGATCATCGACACACTCTGTGTAGGCTGTTGGTAGGATTTTAACCAACCCTTTGTAGATACTTGTTCCAAACAAACCTGAGGCAGATCAGTTCCTGTGGTTTGCTTCTCATCTAAGGTATTTGGGTGTGCAAAGACTAATGCAAACAAAGTGCACCGTGAAAAGGTGGAAGCAGAATGCCATGTTATGCAGAGCATGGATGTTTGTAGATATGTGAAGAAATATGTGATACTATGAAATGTAGCAAACAAACATCAAAAAGACTATGTACCAGCCATTTTCAAAGTTTGTCATGCTCACCTGAAAACAGTTCATGTTACAACTTTATCATTTTCACTAACCTATCATCAGTAATGATTGGGGAAGCAACTAATATATATAAAAAAAACTTATCCAAGTACAATATGTGTAATATAAAGGTGGAAACTCTTTATTTTCCCTACATAAATCATGTTCATTTCATTTTGTTCATTACATTTTCTCTCAGGTCATCCAGGCCACCTGGGGGGGCTGTAGGCCTCCCTCAGGGGGCTGTCCCTGAGGTTAACAACTAACAATGTTGGAAATCACATTCAGATTCATGTCAGACTTTGAGCTTTGATGAGCAAATGATGAAACATAGAATGCCAGTATGGTACCAACATTCATTTTGCACCGTCGGCACTAGTCGGCCCTTGTCGGCTGCCTTTTGGTGGATTGAGCATGTTGAGCCCTTTATGTGTTTTTTTTGTTTGTTTTTTTTTTAATCAAAAAGTGACAGGAGAAGCAGCAGGATAACTTTAGTGATTTATTACAGAAGCCTACATGCGGACCAAAACGCAGACAGGCAGGTACACAGGTAAGTTATCAGGCTGGCAGGCTCACAGGCTGGGTTCAAATTATGTGGGAGCCAATAGGAGCTGAGCTTATATGGAGGACTCTGAGCTCCTTTGACAGCAGTAAAGTCACAGAGTGGTTCCTCCTCTTCTCTGGTGCCATTTGCAACTTTTTATCAGACATACTGTCAATTCGAAGTTGCTTTATTAGTGAGAGTGGTGTAAAAAAAAACAACAACACAGCTTTAAGGCAAGGACTGCTCATAGTGTCTCCTTTCCTCTTTTTGATGATTGGACACATGCTACCGCCACCTCCTGGTATGGAGAGATTATTTCCTCTTGCCCAGGTGCAGAAAGTGCAAGCCAGCTGGTTGTTGGCTGTAGTCGCTGAGGTGCGTTCAAGTGCAGCTTTCTGGCCAGGACACAGGAGGCATGATGTGATGCAACGGCCTCTGCCCAGCTAGTTTGTTCATGTTGGTTTGGTGAGCCTGGACCTCTGTTCCTCAGAGGAAATATATGATTCCAAACTAATTGCTCTGATGCGTTCACCAGCTGGTTGCTAACTTACTAACCTATCCGCCAGTCGATGTTAGGGAAGGTGGTGCACGTTGTTTTAATAGCTCTCTGCAGAAAGCAGCTGACAGAAACAGCTGGGGACGAGGTCAGAAGAGTGCTGAGACTGGATCGAAGTCAATTTCTATGTGGTAATTTCATCCATTGCCAATAAAAATATACCAATTAGTGCTGCTTTCAGTGAGACTTACAGATGTCTGTCATGCACAGCAGCTTTTTTCTGTATCAAAATGTTAACCTAGCATTGATTAAATAAATCCCTGCAATCTTTCAGATGTTCTGCTAATTGTGACCAATGTGTGCTAAATGATAGACAGATACACAGAATGTGAAATAATAATGTTTTTTTCCCCCCTCAGTCATCCATCGCGAAAGCACCATAATGTCACATCCCTCCTCCTGTTACGTCTCCTCTTTCTTTGTCACTCCACCTCTTCTCATGACAGTTAATTGAGAAATATACACATTTCACGGCCCCGAGGTACCAGCCGTGCAGGTGGGGCCCTGGAATATGGCAGCGGATTGACTAATTAAAAAAGAAAATCCCATTTACGCATCGACTTTTCATATCCCAAGACCGATTTGATACGCTTGATTCAATACCAAATTCTAAAATCTCACCTGAGGCGGCGAATATTGCCAAGCGTCTGAGTCTAAAAGTCTAAATCCATCTGTTAGTGTGAGGAGCTAAGCCTGCTGCTGTCTGCCTGAGCAGAGCAGGTTGCACTGCGGAGTTAGGCAGATGTTAAAGCTAAATGAAGATGTCGTATCTCATTTCCTCCTGCTCCTCAGTGCCCAGATCACTGTGTCCCAGTCAGTACCTTGCACACCAGCTACCCCTGCCCCCCCACCTTCCCTCGATTTTTCAGTTATGCCCAATTCCTTTTCTTCCTTTGCCCAGTATAAACTCTGCCGTGCACGAGTGGCTTTTATACGACAGTGCCATTTCCCACCAGGCTCAGCTGTTAAAGTGTCAAGAGGACATCATTCTAACTATGCGGCTACCTCAACAAACAAACACACACCACTTCTCTGTATTCAGACCTCGCATTTTTCATCAGGCGACAATCTCATCCACAGTTGTTGAGTAATTTTTTTTTTCTCATTTTGTGCGTTTTTTTTGTTTGTTTGTTTTTTTAGCAAAGCTCTTCAAAGCTTCTTGAAAGCTGTTTACACTTTTAAGTCCGCCATGTATCTCCTGCTGAAAAAGGCCAAATGCAAGTCAAGTCTGTTTTGTTTATGTAGCTCAATATCCCAAAATCACAGAGGCTCTACAGTCTGCACATCCTCTGTCCATGGAAACTTGATAAACTTTACATTCTGGTTAAAGTTCCATCCAGAAAACAAGAAAGAGTTTCATGGGCTGACTTTATGTAAAGTCTTTGTGTAATCACAGGTACATTAATGATGTTGATGAGTCACTGGCATGTGCCGATTGTGCCTCTGTTATGATATGACTACTCTTCTCTTTTTGAATGGTCTGTTTGCTTGTAAGAGTGCAGGGAGCAGAGGGTATTTTGGGAGCTGGACCGTGTTGCACTGGGCAGGTGTGATCACACCACTGGATAATTTTAGCAACACCTGTGGACATTTTTTTCAGCTGTTTTTGAGGTGACAAAAGCAGGTGTTGTGGAAGTGGAAGTGGGGATATTTCCATCCATTCTGTGGCACCAAAACCAGACAGTCAGACTATCTCGATCTGTGTTTGTTGAGGTCATACCATGGTTATTCCCTAACCCTAACCACGTCGGTTTTGTGCCTAAACCGAAGCAGAGCATAAGCACAGCGTCGTGACAAGTGAAAAATAGAAAATTCAACTTAAACAAATGGAAAGTTGAATCATAAAGAAACATTCAGTTTTAACTTATCAGGGGTGATCTTTATTCTGGGGTTTGGTTTGTTTTTGTAGTGCCAGAAAAAAATCAGTGCTTTTCAGACCAGTATTTGGACAATGACTTACCATCAGGGTTTCTTTGTTTATTTTTTCATCCCTGTGAAGAACACTGTATTGAGGTAGAATTAAGAGGGAAAGCAAAATTGAAAGCCGTTTCCTTATAATGGGGAGCAAAGGTTATGAAGACCTGTTCATCCAGGTACCTTAAAGAGCCATTAGCACATCTATTTGTGGCTTGAGTGGCCTCGCTGGGAAGCGGCTTCCTGCTCTAACAGCGTTAGAATGTAAGTCTTTTCACTGAACCTGACTCAACTGCTTGACTGTTGAGACCTTGCTGAACTTCTAACAGCACCCACACTAATTTACAAGGCTTTAAGTTGCCTTTCAACTTCTGAAATCGGATTAATCACACAGACGAATGATCATTTAAGTAAAACACTTGCAATTATCCTCTGTGACATTTTGTTTTCCGCGTTTACTGGATGCACCCACGACCCTGTGTGTTTGTGTGTGTTAAATGAACCCTGTGGGTGTGCTTCGGCGTAGGTAACACTCCATTACTTGTCCATTTCCTCTGCATGGCTGGCCTGAGCATTTTACCCGCAGCATAATGCACTAATTACCGCTGTAAACACACACAAAGACAAACACTCATCGCCATTTACCTTGCTAATTTCACCCAGCCTCTGTATTCCTGTCATGCTCCTCCTGCTCTCCGTCTGATTCCATTCATGTGGTCGCTCTCGTCTTGACTGTGTAAGGAGACACAATTTGTTTGTTCCCTCAGCAACAAAGGGACGACCAAGACTCAACCAGGCTCGAACGGTAGCGGATGGAGGAGGAGGAGCTGCATGGAGGGGGGGCCATTTCATCTTCATCACTGGATAGATGTGATTACATCTCTGGATTGAGTAGTGACGGTGTGAGGGGGGAAGGCAGGAGGTGACAGTGGGTGAAATAAGAGATAATGACAAGCCGTAAGACCAAGAGGAAACGAGCAGATGAGGTCTCTCGCCTCCTTTTGTTCTTCTTTTGGGTCACTGCTCTGGAGACAAAATGAGCAGTGGTGTGCTCTTTGCTTGATATTGTTTATGCAGACTGTACAGTAGACACAGTGGCAAAGTTGATTAGTTGGTTCTGGTGAAACTCAATAGGTAGAGCATGATTCAATTCTTGCTGCGGTTAGCCGTTGAGAAAAGCAGACAACAGAAAACAGTTAAGTCCCTGCAAGAAAATCAAAGTGTCTCTGAAGCAAACAGTGATGCATTCCAGCGCAATCACGAGACTGAAGAGGCTGCAGTCAGCAAATCACTGAGACGCAAAATCCTTCCACATCACCTGCAAAACAGAGCGGCATCCAAACGTCGACTTCAGGCAGACTCTTTGTGCTTCATGATCAGGCACCATTGGCCCTACTTAAATGATAACTAGCACATGGTGTTGTGCGCATTTAACTCTCTTCTGCTAGTTAAGCGATGGACAATCTGGGTGCAAAGTAACACGGACAGTGGAAATGGGTCATTTGGACTCTTAATTAGTCATGGGTGTGCTTGTGGGTGTCACCTCCCATTCCGCTTAAGAGGCAGTTGTGCCAGGACCTGGTGCATTGCTAATAAACAGCGGCACTGGTCTGCAGCTGCTGGACCATTTGCCCCAAAGATTTCACAATCAAAAACACTGGTACTGCTGCTCGTCCCTCTGTGTGTAATAGTGATGTGCGTATCTCAGTCCATGGATCAGGCAGGTTGGGTGTGTGTTTTCTCTTCCCTTCATGTGCACATTTCCAACAAGGAGCAGCAGATAACCTTTGGTGATTATTTTAACTTCTTGACTTACATTTACATTTAGAGCATATAGCAGACGCTTTTGCCCAAGGTGACGTACAGCAAGTACGCAACAAGAAAGACACCACAATATATCGCTGTCAATGAAGCAAAAAAGGAAAAATAGAAACAATTTTCAAGCCCTTGTGTGGGCATAGTAGCTGCTAACTTGCCAGCAGGATTGGTTGGTATAATTAATTAATGTTCACACACGCAGTGTGACACAGTGATTACTTCAGAAACTAAAAGTTTAGTTCTGTTTCCGTTGAAGGGTTTCCTCTGTCCTGACATGTTTATGATTATAGTTTACTTCGGTGCATAAATGTGCCTCACAATTTGCAGCAGTCACATCTCTCTGTGCAGGGGAACATTTTAAATAACTGAAAGCAGCTTCTCTTCTTACAAAACACAGACAGTAAACTCAACTCTTTCTCCTGACTCAGGGCAGTAAGAGTCACTCACCAAAGAGAGCTGGATTCTCAAGTCACTCAAGTTACCAAGTCAGTCACCCAGAGAACAAGTGCAGCACAGACTTTCACCACCTTAACTTTCGGTTACTAACTACTAACTTACATCTTCTATCATACAGGATTTACACCACCTGACCACATCAATACATTCATCGGCCAGCAACAGCAATATCCACACACAAGCCACCAGTGTGCAGCTCAGTGGTATATACAAGCATACACCTCTCCCATTACAGTTCCATGATTCAGATTTTTCAATCACACATACATACATACACACACACACACACACACACACACACACACACACACACACACACACACATACATTTTCAGACATCTACCCCTATTGCATGGATAAACTGATTATGTTTACATGGCTATGAATGTTTTCATGTCAAAGTGACAAGAGATTTTTTATTCATTTTTTTTTTTAAGCTGGGTCAGTATTGAGTTAGAATGTCATACAATACAAAGGCTTAGATTTTGACAAAATAAAAGAAAGAATCCCTACAGAGACAGACTGTTTTTTTTTTAAAATGAAGAATAAGATTCTTTTTGTTTAATCACAAACAACATGCATAATGCACCAGACTCCATTTGCAGACACTGTCATTTTTTCATTGTCATGAAACACAGTTCATATCCGACAGAAACAAAATAAAATATTCTTGCTCGTATTTTTTTCTGTTTCAGCCATCACTAAGTCTAATTAAGTTGAACTGAACTCTTAATTCACTGCATTATCAGGAGAGAAGGGAACTATAACCACCGGTTCTGTAAGTGGATTAGGTGATTTGCCAGCTGTTTCTAGTGCAACAAAAAATTATCACTAAGTGGCACCTGGCCTGAAGGGTTGGATAGTTAGTTACAAGTGTGCTGAAAATAGAAAGGTATAATAAAAGATACACTGTGGAGATGTTAGTGGTAGCCAACCTGTCGGCAGGTGTCTGCCGCCCTCCGCCTCAGCGTCAGCCACACATTTTCCTCGTCTCCCTCTGGAATAGCTTCAGCTCTTTGCAAGAGAGCTGAGTTTCGAAAATTGTTGAAATGGCAGATGTATATTTTTCCATATTCTAATCTCACTGCTCTCCTTTTCTCATCTCATTTAGCATTTTGTTGCGCCACCACTTCTTTTCTCTGCCATGTGTTTTTATGTCTCTGCTAAAGTAGTCTACAACCTATGTTGGCACTGTTCGGCCCCCACAGTCACCTGACACATCACCACCGATGGACACAGCCGGCAAACCAACTGTAGCCCATGAATGTAATCACTAAATCTTCAAGCAGGTCATTCAATAGTTAGGACCCACCAACCCACATAGCCATTCATGGAGTCGCGGTGCTCCTGTGGCTAATTAGTGGAGCGTGGAGGGATGAAAAGGGCTGCTAAATCTTCCTAATGATGTTCTCATTTGTTTGGTTATTTACCTAATGCCCCCAAATCAATACAGTAATGATTTATTGATGTTAGAAAGCCACACGTTGCACGTTTTAGAAAAGGAACTGTGAAGAGAAAGCGCTGGAGGTGACAAGAAATGAAAGCAAATCTGGAGATGAATTCTAACGCAGCAGGACAGGTAGTGAATAGGGGGAAAGGAGCGTGCAGCCCGAGTGGATAAATGGAGAGTGGATGAGAGGAAAACATTGTGGAAACAGACGTTAAAATGAGAGCACAGGGCTATTGTGGGTTGCCAGCTTGCACACGCTCAGACATAGTGTGTTTACTCAGCCTGTTTCAATTACATGGAATTAATATAGAATCTGCCATGGCAACAGCACCAATCCCCACTACTCAGGGACACACAGGCCTTTCACAGTGGCCCTGAATACAATCTGTGAGGACACACACCTGTGGAGAGCGTACCCACTGTTACTGCTGAACTCAAACTAAGGCTAGAGACCAAGGATGACGGCCAAGGACACAGGAATGAGACCTTTCGGCGTCCTTGTGCTGTATCACCTCCCCGTCATCCCACGCGAATCTCCTCACCACCAAAAATACACAAACCGGGTGCTGACAAGCCCTGCGGTGGCACAGTGAATTCAAAATGTAATGACATTCAGCCAGTAGGCCGCCATCTTTATGCACTTTATTGTGTCCAACCTGTGCGTGGAAAATGAATGAATATCGTGCCGCAAGGTAGGTCAAACATAAAACAGAATAAGCAATGAGGAATGCTCTGTCACCTGTGGCTCTGCAAGCAAGTCCGCCATACATATTCAAAAGCACGATGGGAAACTCAACATTGAGCACAGTGTGACTCAGCACACACACTGCTGACACTGCAAATTTATGCTAGTTTGACTGTGCGTGCAAACATGCCAGCTGCATTTAATGGAGTTTGTTATTTGCGGTATGGAATGGTCTCACGAGGACCTTAAAACGGATCTGCTGTGAGTTAAAAATGAGCAGAATCAGAAACGTAACTGTGTTTTTGCATGAAGGGGACATATTGTTGTCAAGTTCATAATTTTATTTTGATTTACTGCCAGAATAGATTTACATGTTGCAGGGCTATAAAACATCATTTTACATCGCTCTGTTATAGCTCCTGTCTCTTTAAGGCCCCCATCACAAATACCCAGTCTGCTCCGATTGGTCAGGTTTCATACGCCCGAGGCAGCACTGCCAACAACAACAGTTTTTATCTATATCAGCCGCGAGGATCTAGAAGGCAATGTCTGCCGGTCGGTAGCTAAATCTCAACAAAACTGGATGAATTGGCATGAAATGTAATGATAGTATGAATAACGAGTTGTGCCTGTCTACACAGATACGCAATGAATATATAATGAGCTGTTGTAAAAAATAGTGGTGCATGAACTGATTTGAATTGGAAATCTTCTTTTAAGTTTAAGCTACGACGACACTGATAGGCAGCCCTCTGGATCAATGCATATGTACTGTCAGCCTGTCAACAGCCCGATTTTAAAGTTATGAATCGTTGAGTGCTGCAACTTCCTCATAGCATCATCAAACTGGCATAAAAGTTCAAAGGTCAGCTGGAGACTCTCGGCAGATGCAACATTTTTTCCAGCCACAACTTGGCGAGTTCTCAGGTTATTGCAGCATCTACAGCCCGTTTTATTGCGCAAGACTTAGAGCCTGTCCGCTTTTCAATGTGTTGCTATCATTAGCTGAATTCTGTGACTGCTGGTAGTACTGCATACATGTACTGAATTGAACCGTACTGCTTAGGATGCCAGGATAAATCGTCCCTGAATTGTATCATAGCCTGTGTTTCTTATTAATTATGGAGTCGTCTTATAAGGGAGAGATCAATATCAATGTACACCTCCAAAAGTTTTATTGTGTAACAAAAGAATGGAACAGTGCAACTGAGGAACGGTGAATATAAGGATAGATACATGCATAGTAATTATTTTGAACTTTACAATTTTGACAATAATGAATTTGCATAGAAACAAATCAAATATATGAAATAAATAACAAAATGGGTTTTAACTAAACATTGAGAAGAGGATGTATTCATTTGAAACAGGTGGCTGGGATTTACAAATAGGTCCTTTAAACTGGGTTTTATAAAGAGTTTTAGACTCCTGCTGTGATATGTCTTCTGGTTTGGTGGATCGGGGCTTTTCTGTTGGAAGGGATTATGTCTCCCAATTGGAACATGTCTGCTCTGTTAGAGGCCAATCCTATATCGCAAGTCAGGAAGCCAAAAGTGCAGAATTTCTCATATTTTCACACATGACAATTAGGCCATGTCTTCACACACTCATTTTCACGATTCTAACGGCCAACAGGTTGAATTCTGGTGTCTTAAACATTCGTGACAGGCTCATTTCCTCACTCTTTTCTCCCCTGCTCATTTCTTATGTCTTTTTCTAGACTGTATTAGCCATGTGATGTATAAGACAATGTACTTGTACATTTGCCTTTTGTTCAAAATGAGTGGAGTGCGGTGCCAGCCAATAGCATGGAACCATCAGTCGGCATTATTATGATGACACAAGTATCATGTGTCAGGTGGCCATTTTTATCTTTATGTCAGAATTATATAACAGAATTTTAAATTGCTACAAACATTTTTTCCCCTGTGCAATTACTTTTCTTCCTTCGGCATCCATCCAGAATGTGGTTTTACAGAGAAACGTGCGGCATAAAAGTTAAAACAAAAAATACAAATAGAAGTAAAGCTGTACAGAGAAAGAAAATAAAATGGTTTCATAAGAAACAGAAAAAAGAAAAAAGTAGGTGTAAGTAAAGAATATCCCGATATATGTAATATACATCACGATTATAATATACAGTGTAAAGTGTCAAAGCTTGTAGATCGTACACTTCACTGGTAACTATGTATCAAACAGCTGCGTTATGCTTCATGATAAAAGAAAGGTTTTGTTTGTCTCTCCCCCACGTCCAGTCTTCTTTATAGTCAGGAGCCAGATCACACATCCTATTGTTCTCTGCTTAGTCGTGGTAATTACAGTTGCATAATGATTTCATGCTGTAGGTGACTGAGTTTACTCTCTCCAGGAGTCCATCCAAATGATCAGCGTCCTGATGTCTTTGGTTACTTTGACTCAGCAGGACACTGTAAACTTGTGTTGCTTCATGCCAGGAAATCTTAAAAAAAAAAAAAAAAAAAAAAAAGTACATTGATGATTGATTGATTTAAAGCAACATTATGTAGTAATTCATGTTTTGTGCTATTTGGCACACAACTGTCATAAATACACAACCCGCATTTCTGTTACAATTTGTCAGACATAATGTAACTTTACACGCTAACCATAAATAAAACTTGGTGTGGCATAACAATGTTATGTCTTCAAACCTTTTGTCTTCAAGTATTCATACATGATCATCATACATGGGGCATTTTGCCATGCAGCAAAGTCTTTACAAGTGCTCCTCGCAACTCAAGCAGGTGATAACAACACATGACATAACCTGCCAAGCCAGCTAATATTACTTATCATCAACAGCAGCAAGTCCAGGCATCTGTCGGCAGCCTTTTATTCAGTGAAGCTCTTTCATATCGTCACCTCTGCTATGATGTCCGCAGAGGCTGCTGACACACAGTCACAGAAGTGATGCAGAGCAGCTGGAGTACATCGGAGGGAAAACCAGAAAACATTTTCCCCATAAAATGTGATCCAGTTTTAACAAAATGAGTGATAGTTAGTGTCATGTGTGATGTACTGCCACAAAGCCTGATACACTGCGATGCGATCAAAGTAACTGAGTGCAGGAAAAAGCAGGGGAGGAGGGGCTGAAACAGAGAGTCCATTCACCCTGTTTCAAGTCATATATAATATATAATATTGCTTTAAACTTTAAAGCAAAGTAGAGGATACCAAAAGACAACACCCACCCCAGCCACAACCTGTTCACCTTGCTGCCATCTGACAACAGATACAGAAGTGTCTGCAGCACCAACAGGCTACGGAGCAGCTTCATTCCCCAGACTCCTTTATTAATCCTCCACACTTCTGTTTGCAATTCACAACCCTGGTGTTGTTCACAAATGTGAAAAATAATAACTGAACCTTCGTAACATCGCTCAGATTCCATTTGGAGGCTTCTTTATTCATTCTCTTACAGGTCAAGCAGTGAATACCTGTACACTGTGGCAAGAAAATGTCTGCAGATCCAAACTATTTTCCTGCAAAAGCCCCCCACAGGTTCATTCTAATTATAATGTTTGTCAGAGCAAGAGACACAATGAACTGCCTGCTGTCTGAGCAACACAAACACCTACACACACACACACACACACACACACACACACACACACACACAGAGTTCATATAATCACAGAAAATGGAGCTGCGATTTGACATTGAGAGAAATGATTTGCTCGAGGTTTCACTTCAGGCTTTCAGAACACCACTCAGTGCACTTTCCTCTGTGCTTGTTGTCAATAAGGAGCAAGAAAATACATGTGCGCACAGTATTGGCTGCAGAGAGTGTCTTAGTGTCGCGCCGCTGAAAACACGTGCAATCACAGCAGCGAAGAAGTACTTTTGCAATCAGACTATGGCCGCTGTGCTGAACTCTTTAAATGCCCTCGTAGTGTAATCTGAATGTGCACACACACTCTCTGCATATTGGAATGCAAACACGATTCCCAGAAAAAATGCTGGGGGCTTGGTTTGACCTTCAAAAACCCTAACTAGTTGCTGAATTTGGGTGTCAGTGTGACTAAATTCTACTTGACACTCCACCCTTCTCTGCCTCCAATCCATCTGATGACTCTGGCAATCTGTGTGTCATGTAAAATTAAGTGGATCTGAAGATGTAGAGAGGGAGATGAAATGGAAAGTGTGGTAGAAATTATAAGTGATGAAGTGTGTGTGTGTGTGTATTCCGGAGGCAGGCCTGGTGGTTAGGGCTATGACACACGGTGGAAGTGACAAGGTAGTGACAAGTTTTCTCTGATCTGGGCTGTAGACATGACAGAGAGTTTTAGACTTGGAGGCAAACACACACACATACACACACACACACTTGGCCCCTGATGGTCTCCATATTTGATTTTGTCTCACACACACACACACACACACACACACACACACACACACACACTTAGGAAAACCCCTTTGGGTGAGCGGCTCCTCTCATCCATCAAGGCCACCCTCCTTCTTCTTGTCATGAGCTCCTGTTTTTCGTGGCCTACAGCTTTGTTTTGTTTCAACACGCTAAACACTTTGAATGCAAAATCTATTTCTGGAGCTTTAAGTATATGGAGAGAAATTAGTGTCAACAATGTGTGCTTCATGAGCCAAAAATAAAAATGGATTTACAACGTATGACAATTCTTGAGTTCTGGCCTATATATTTTCCAGTCTTGGTCAGTTTGAACAAGTATCCCCCCCGAGCAAAAGTCAAACTTCTCCGTTAATATTCTCACCTTCAACTTTTTAAATCTGATAAGATTCTCTTTTGAAAAGCTTCCTATGCATTTAAATGTATAAAGCACATATTGACAGATGTGCTGACTGTGGGTGCATAGATCTCCTGACATGACTGGATTCACCGACTCTACCGATTCTGTCACATTAAGCATGTAGAGGCTGTGTGCCTTCCATTACCGCTATAGACATGTTGATCGACTCTCTGAGTCCCAAGATGATAACCATTTAAGAATAGATGTAAATTGGCTTTTAATTTTATTGCAGCCAATAAGTTCAGCAAAGGGCCACATTCTACAAACATGGCTTAACTACTGCAGCCTAACATGCTACGGTCAGGCGAAAAAAAAAAACAAAAAAACAATTTAATTATCCTGGAAAAAGTACTGTGTAGGAAAACTGCTATCCTTCTTTGGAATAAGACCATATGTCGAATAGAACTCTGTTGATTGAACTGAACTTCCCACACATTAGATGGTGTCTTTCTTGAGAAGCACTGAAATTTCCCACCTGAGAGCCAGACACCTCAGAGGGCTGCTGACCACAGTCATTCTGAGTATGTTGACAGCGACCAAGAGTGGGAAAACGAGGCCTCCCGGGGGCTGAGATGTTGCAGGGTGAAACAGCTGACGCCGGGACATTGGTAGCTCGAGTGGGGGTCGGATGGTATGAGCCCTGTGTTTGGGTGCTCCATCCCGTGGTGTCTAAAAAACACGCTGTGTTGGGCTCTGCTGGAGGTAGCCCTGCTGACAAGGGAGGTTTCCAACTCTGAACACTGGCTAAGGGGTGGCAAGTGCTGGTGTTTCACGGTTTAGGTAAAGGTACCCAACATAAGTCAGCCAATGGTTCACTTGTGCATTATGCTCCAAAGCTTTGGGCTGCGGGGCCAGCACTCATGATATTCATCACTTTATGGTGCTGAGAGTGGAACTCTGAAAGCAGAGCCATATAAAGCTGTACAGCGATGTAACAGGGGAGAAAGAAACACTCTGAACATGTGTCCTTTGTTTTTCTCTCTGTAGCATTTAGCCTTGCAAAATAACATGCCTCGCCACTGGCAAGTACCACTCTGTCTCTGATCTCCGAATCAGGAGTCTGCTAGAGTAGGTTAAGTATGCTGATCCTACGGCGACTGTTGGCACCCAGAGATTTAAAAAAAAAAAAAAGTGTTTTAAACCAGTGCACAATGCCAAACTGAGTGAACACATGTGAAAGTTGAGCTGAGTCTTTTTCAACTTTTGAAAGTTTTTGCAGATGGTTAAATCTTTTGTTTTTTCAGAACCCCTGAGGTCAGCACCGGTGCAGCCAAAAAGCACTACCCTCATCTAAATGAATGGTAGGACCTGCGTTTTTGAATGCCAGACTTGGATTGAATCTGCATAAATATTCAATGGGGTTGATGTCGGTGACTGAGAAGTGGTTTACAAAAGTGCCACTCATCCTGCCTGATCGTGCTTTGGCTACAACTGATCCAGCTTCTGGAAATAGGTTTAGAGTTGCACTGCTCGCTGTCAAACCTTTAGCCTAGCCATGATCTGACACTATGAAAGACCCTCTTCGCATCGAATAATAATTTGACTTTCACCAACTTTCTTAATCGTGAAACCTTTCTGATTACCTCCAGGTTTACATACATTGACAATAGTAGACATTAAACAATGTGCAAAAATAATGCAAAAACAAAGAAATTAAAATGTAAATTTAAACACTGTAAATCTGTTTTACATTTTGTTAAAATTGGTTGGTGTGAGTTTCTAGATAGGAAAAAGTACTTGTGAGCACCATCAGTTACTCACAAACTGGCATACACAGTTGTAAATCTGTCACTAATAGTGCTCATACATATTTGTCACCAGTTCTTTTCATTGAAGTATTTAATAAACACTCACAAACATATAAACAAAACCTAGTCCTAAACCTATTACTTTGCACATACACATTGAATCCTTTTAGAGCCAGGGTCCCTTCCCTCAGTGATAAATGTCAGCCTTTCTCCTCCTGAACAGATATCGATGGTTATTTGGGCTTATTTCTTCAATCTGTTGTTCACCTCAGAGCAGAGATAGAATCCATTTCTGCCTGGTTGGCGGCGAGGGTGACTGTAGGACAAGGTAATTTGGCTGGCTGGCACCTCTAGTATCTCCCTGTCTGAGCTGCTGAGCTATCTCAGCCTCTATTTCCAAAGTTTACCTCAAACAAACAATTGCAGAGGACACAAAATACCCTCAGCTCTCGGCACTGAGATGCCCAAACTGGTCTTCAGCTGACATAAAACAAAGTCTGGACGCTCTGAGCAGTTGTTAAGTTTGAACTGGCTTTAGCAAACAATCTCCTGAGGAAGCGAGAACAAAAATTGGACACAATATCAACATCTGTCTTTAATGTCATTTCAGTTTGCATCTTGTAATGTACACATATACTGTACCTATATTTCAACAGGAAATCAAACACTAAACATTTCATCTCTTCAGTAAACGAGTGTGTCTGCAGAATTATTTTTGCACACTTGTGAGTTCAGGAAAAAATCCAAGACAAAGAAGAAGAAATGTAGTGTCAATGGTTTTTGTTGAGTAGTGTCCAAACAAGACGCCATCCACGAAAACTGGAAGGATCCCGCTGGTCCACAAGTAAACATATATCTCATTTCATTTTCAGTCCAAGCATCAGCCTTTCTTCAAATGCGAATCTGAACCCCACAGATGTGTCAAAGTCAGTGTGATGGAGATTGTCTCCATGAATCTATTCTACTGAAAACATTTGTTTCAGAGAATCTAGAAAAAGATGCCAACGCTTTGATTATTTTCACAATAGACCTACAACTGACATTGATTTTAGATTACAGATTAAATATAAATGCATCAAGGAATGGAAATACAACACTCAATTTTATGTTTAAAGTGAGTCTAGGTAACTACTGGCGAAAGAAATATCCAATGTATTTTCTTACCAATGACAAATTAGATGTATGTGCAATAAAACATACCTTTTTTCAAGTCAATATAGTTTTGCTGTTCTAGTCTTAAGGCCTTTGCACACCGGAGCTATATTTTCCTGCTATTACTTTGCACATTGATATTTATTTTAAAGCTTATTTCTATCATGAGTACTTTCACACAGAAAGGGAGGATTATGCAGCGAAAACCAAATATTTTTTTCGTAACAAGGACGTTTTTTTGGTAACCGCAGGGTCACTTACCCTCCGGAGCAGCTCTTTGCTATCAGGGGAATAGGCTGGAGTGTTTACAGGGGTAACTAGAGTTCACAATATCTATATCAGCTCCACTTTTTCTTGTGGTTGTTGTTGTTGTTGTTGTTGTTTTTTTTTAACAAACAAATAAGCCTGAACATGACAGACGAAAGCCTTTCAGAGGCAGAGTAGGTCAGTGGGATCCATAATAATACCATCGGGCCCTCCTGGAACTCTGCAAGCTGATGCCATTTTCCTGCCAGACCCTGTTCCGACTGGTCTGTGGTAAGTTTTACTCTAAAGTGATAATACACTCATGTTGCAAATTTGCATATTGGAGCATACTATGGCACATGACACCTCTGCCAGAGTGAACAGCTTTGATGCAACATATTTGCAGACAAGGATCCTTCACCTCTGTGTTGTTTATTTGTCATGTCTTCGGTGTGTAAAGGCCTTTGCAGTACTTGGCCTGGTATGACAAGCAGCTTATGATAGCATACTTTCCTAAACAAAACTATGTTTAGATATTGTGCAGGTGACCATAAAGGGTACGTTTTTAAAGACTTCATGCTCTACTGGCACACTATGTGTGTGTAAATGCCACTTGTAGCCTCAGCAATAGTTACATAGGTTCACTTTAAATGTTACAAACACTTCTGGTAAAGGCCAAGGCCGTGAATATTAAAATGTATTTTGGCACTTCAGTTGGGCTGGTCAAGCAATATGTTAACTAGTGAGTAAAAACTATTCTAAAAGTTACCTACAATAAAAGAAGCTAAAATGCATTAAAAAAAATCAATGAAATATTGTGGATAATCACAGTAGTTATTGGCACTGTAAACATATTTAAGGAGTTTGGGAAAGCTGCACAACATGCAGTTTGGCAGAGGACGTAGAAAAGTGCATTTGGAAAATAGAGGAATGTCTTCCTGAGAACCCACAAAGAAAAACATTTTTGGAATTACACTTTGAAGACTACTATAGTAGCACTGTAGATAAGATTGTTCAGCTGTTTCCTTTGTTTTAAGCTGCTATACTGGAAAAGCAGATTTTCAGTAGACAACTGCTCCAAGATGTAAGGCAGTCCAACTTTCTGTCCATGATGGAATGAGTGCAAACTTCAGTCCCCTAACTAGCAAGGCACTTTTTGATCTGAAGGCCTATGGAATGATTATCTAAACTAATTTGAGTAGCAGTACACCAAGAGAACTGGTGAAAATTTCAGGAAAGAGACAAGGCGAGTCTTCAGATCGGGAGTTATTATAGATATTGTGTGGCTATAGAAGTGAATGATGGAGTACAGAGGCAGACTGGCAATATAATTATTATCTAACTATTGGCTAGTATTGTAACTCAAAGATGGACAATTGTACTCGCATTGTATTCTGTTGGATACAGTCAGGATTTTTTGTTATCAAAGTGGCCAAGTGACCATATAAGGTCCTTATATTAAGTATTCTAAAAATGGGCTGTACCTGTAAATTGTCTAAGGCAGATGGTACCAAGTATAGGCAGTGAAATCCCTGTCTGAGTCAATTTTCAAGGGCTGCTCTCTTTTCTTCAGTCTGTGGTTGGGTGGGAACGTCCGTGCTCAAGCGCTGCTGTGCACTAATGCAGTGATGCTGCACTCAAAGTGGTCAACACACCGTCCGAGGAAACGTTCAGCAGCTGCTGGTGACACCAATAAACTCACCAGTTCTCAGCACCTAAAGGAAGTGGAGTGCTCAAAGGTCAGTGGTGATGACAGGCGTGACACCGTGGATTAGCAGTGTGGGACCCAGGTCCTGTGTCAGCAGCTCCAACTGGTGTAAGTAGGTGGTGTAGCGGCGGGTATCGGCTGGGGGGCGGGGCAAGTACAGGAAACGCACAGCAGGAGCAGGATGAGCGGCGTCACGGATCAACTTATTGACAGCTGACAGGTAGTCATCTGACAGGCGTGTGGCGTTGCTTGGGAAGCTATTAACGTAATCTTCCTCTTCCTCTTCCTCAAGTGCTCTCGGCTTCTTCTCTTCTGTAGTGGCATCAGGGGATTGAGACGAGTGCTTTTTGCTCCACTCGCCTTGGCGCTGCCAGTGGAGCGCCACCTGCTGGTCCCAGGGCACGGGGTAGACCTGAGCTTTGATTCTCAACTCTTTCAACAGCTGGCCCAGCTTCTCCTCAGAGCCTCTCACGCTCCGTCCTTCCTCCACACACAGGAAAAGACGGAGCGTAGCCTTGCGCCAGGCTCTCACCATGTTGAGGATGCATGCTAGCTGTAGTAGGAACAATGAGCAGGTGTCAACGTAGCTGCTGCTGTCTGGACGCAGAAGGTTGACCGGCCAAACGTCAACATACACGGCACCCTTCCCTGAGGAGGAGGAGGGCGGCGAGAGGACCTGGGCTCGGTCAAAGTTGTTGAAGTAACGGGCAAGCACCACATTCTTTAACATCTTCATGGCGTCGGCAATGATCGCTACATACTCCTGGGGACCCAGCACCTTCCCGTCGCCATATTCACCACAATCCTGTCTGTCGGTGGACCCCCGCAGGGAGGTAAAGTGGAAGAGAGGGGGTTGCTGCTCAAGCTCCTGCGAAGGGCCTGAGGAATCTGCGCACTGAATGCTAGACAGCGACGGATCAATAAGCTTGTCCCTTGGAAGACAGTCATCATAAAAACCGAGAACAAGAGTGTTAGGACGCATCCCACCTGGAAAGAGAGGAAGCGGAAGGATGAGAGTGGATTTGGTATGACCTAGTACAAATAGTTTCTTCATCATTATCATTGATTACTTAAGTTATGGAGGTAGAAGTTGTGTCATTTTATCAGATGAAGAAGTGAAAATAAGAGACAGATGTGAAGAAGGGCTAGTGTAAAAAGTGGGGGGATGGCAAAAAGAGGTAAGACAGAAGGGACTATGCAAAGAAGAGTGATCAAAATTAGACATTAGTGACAACTCTCAGGAAAGCAGGAAAACAGAAAATAAGAAGGAAATAACTTGAAAAACAGTAAAATATCTTCAAAGTTTTAGTATTAGTTGTTTTTGTTAAAACCAAGTACAAAACTACAATCAGGAAATGATGTGTTGTGTGTATATATACACACAGTATATATACAGTATATACAGTATATATACACACATGTATGTATGTTTGTATGTATGTGCTGGAAATGAGCAAAATAGAGAAAAGAGAAAGGGAAAGAGGAAGGGAAATTTGTTCTCAAATTCAAGTGAGCCAGCAGCTGAAAATCTGTGGTTTAAACATTTGTGATCTTTTCAGGGTCTTAACCTTGCCTTTGTAAGGACATAAGAGCTAAAGGGTGAACATATTTAAGGATATGGTATTGTACCTGAAGTTTGAAGGACAACAATGAACTGAAATGGCAGTTTAAAGAAGCTATTTTTCTGTCTTTTTGTGTATTGTTTAAAAAGACCCTGTGATTTGATTACATTTCACTGAAATTCTAAATTTTAGTACTTATAAAGATAAAATCTAAAATCACAGCACAAAATCAGCTCAAGGCTATCAGCAGCTTTTATCTCAGATATCAACAAAGGCTTTCCAATGTCCTATCCGAACCATAGGGAGATTTTATTGTAATGATGGTGACACTGACCTAGTCCAGAGATGAAGAGGAGATGCTGGATCCCATGGCGCACAGAATTGGCTAATGTCAAGTTGACAAAAGCTTTGATGTTCAGATGGTCCACCAGGTACAACCAAGAGTCATACTGGGACTGCAGCGGGTCAGACGGTAAAGTGCCTGGGAGGAGGAGAAGAGAACAAGATGGTACGATGTTAGACATGCAGGTGACTGTTCAACTGAAGTATAACGGGATTCAGAGAAGGTAAAGGCATGAGAGGGCCAAGAACAATTGATAAAGTCAAAGTATAGAGGAGAGAAGTCGGAATGACAGAGCTTGAATTAGAGGCACAGCGTGAGAGAGATATGAGACAAGATGCTGAGATGCGGGGGGGCACAGAGAGAGAAAGAGGCAAGCACAAATGACAGCGTAGACAGAATGCGAGACAGAGAGAAAGATACAGGGGAGCGCAGGCAGGCAGGCAGGCGATCAATCATCCAAAAAACATCAATATGTATGTCGAGACCAATCCAGAGGCATCTGCCAGCTTCAGAGACGATTCCCGAGGTGGTTTAAGCTGCGTACGGATATCTTCTGACTCCTAACACTGTTGTTTTTATGGATAAGCACTTGTTGCATTCAGCTTCAAAGACAAGTGAGAGAATAAATGGACGGACTTGAAATACTTAGGAGGGCAATGTGGAGTAGCTGGGAGTCCTCCACAACAAACTCCTCTTGAATGTAATTATCTGAATGAACGACTCCTTCATATTTCTCAGGTCCAAGTGCCTCGTCAGTGCTCAGAATGACAGAGGGGCTCTTCAGTGGCTAATGAACATGTCATTTTTTTCCACTGTGAAGCACTCAGAGGATTTGGATTCTGAAGGCTCAGTTCAGGGCCGGCCTCACTCTCCCATCAACACATAAAAAGGCCCAGCAAAATCCTCAAAAGACAAAGAAAACAATCAATGACCCTGCTCCTTTCCGCTCTGTAAGTGTGTGCCTCGGCAGAGTAGAAAGGACACGCCCCTGGAGCTTTGTGTGTGCAATTACTTCCCTCGAAATGAAACCGTAGCAGATGAACCGATGTCGTGGAGAAAGGTCTAGTTATGCAAAAAAGGTCCACTGAATGCTTACTGTGAAACAGGGAGGCATTTTGATAATTCATATACTTAAATATTTTAAAAAGACCTCACAGTTATTTTGAGCCAGCACTGAATGAAAACACTTCAGTAAAGTGGCAATATTGCTTCTTTTCTTTGGTAGTACAACAAATGGCTATTCAAATTCAGAAATAATGTTGATGTTGACAAGAAAAACAAGCTTTTAGTTCTGTCTGATGGTCACATTAATGTTGAATTATCCAAAAACTGTGTGCTTGTTAAGATGAGGCATGGTGCACAAGTAAAGATTCAAGTGCTCCTGATGAAGAACCTTAGAAGTCAACATTGGGTGGTTTACAGATCATTTCACAGGCAAAATAACTAATTTATCATAAGTAATAGTTTGTTTTATTATGACTTGTGTTTGAATTTAATGTACAAATAGCACAGCCAAACACACATCAGAGATTTAAGACTTAAAATTCTGCTCAGCATACGGCTGAAATGACAGCGGACAACTGGTTTGCACCCGTAAGCTGTATGCCAGAATGGTGTGATATAATTAAAGGTGAAGATATAGGTATCAAAGAACAATCGTATTATTCTATTTGACATATCATTGATTAAATCCCTTGCTGTAATTTGTACAAAGAATTTAAGTCATCCAATTTGAATACAAATGTTACCAAAACATCTGACGATACACCTGAAACCAGCGGAAGGATGTGACATTCTTTTCATTAATTTAATCATAACAGTTGAATTCTTATATTTTTTCTAGAAATGTTTTACTCTCTCCGCCTGGACACCTGTTTGAGTGATTGAAATTGAGTTCTCATGAATATGTATGTATAAATACTTGTTTGAACACAGTTGTGTGGAGGGGAATATATACATTTCCAAAAAAAATCTGTATACTTGTAAACAAGACCATGAGTCAGTTTCTAGAGGCTGAGCTGAATTTTAGTGCTCTTACTGAGATCTCCTAGCTGGACGTGTCCCAGCACGTAGAGACCGCTCTTCTTGATATCGTTGATGAAGGTGATGAGGCCCACACTGCTGCGAGGGTTGGAAACCATCAGCAGGACCTGAGGCCTCCAGAACTTGACATGATCCTTCCTCACGTCCAGCATCAACAGGTACTTACGCACCTACAGAAGACAAAACAATTGAGAAAAGAGTTACAGAGGTTACAGAACAGTAACCGCGAACTTCCCATTCATTCACTATATATGAAAAAACCAAGCAAAAACACTACAAGCTGAATCAAGGCCATAAAACATTTTACATAAAAAAACATTGGATTTTCACTTCCAGAGCCTCAATGTTGAGCTCCACTGAGAAGTGTGTGTGTTTATTTATATATTGAGCCTGTAGTCCACGCCAATGGACTCAAGTGACATTCAAACAGCCATGTGTGTAGGGTGAGTTTTCCTATATCAGAGATGTCTCTGCAGTTATCTGAGACTCAAACTCAGAACTTACACTTTAATTACCATTCCCAGACATTCTTATCTGTAGGTGTGTTGCTAACACACATGCTTCCAACACTTTCAGTAGAGATTTTCTGCATAACGTTTTCTTTAATATGTATTTGCCTGCCTACGGATTTGATATGTGATATTCCCTGTGCTCAAGAAGTCACTGCAGGATTTTAATTAAGCAAGTAAGTTGGCCATTTAGAGACTTGAGCATGCTCATTTATATATTTAATACCCGTTTCATGTTTTGCTTTTCCTCCATGATTGGGAACATGTTCAGAAAGGGGAAGTAACTTTTATGGATCATGGTGCATTAAGATTTCACATGGGGTTCATGTAACTGCCTATAACAAACCCAATAATAACTTTCACATCTATAAAATAACTTATTATACCCAAGAAAAATACATTTGATAAATGAACCACTTCAGAAAAAAAACACTGTTAATGAGCTAATTTGAGATTAAGAGAGTTGAACGTACTGTATATTAGGTATTAAGTGTATATTTCAGCCCCTTAGCTCTTAGTGTTTATATATTTTAGCTGTAATATAGGCTCAAGAGTATCAAAAGTCTTAATATAGTCAGTTTTAGAATAAGTTTATTCTTTTAAAATATGCACAGCTGTACTGCAGCCATGGTTCCTAGCTGTGGCAGGGTTATTTTCAATCACACTACCTTGGTCGGCATGACCCACCCTACTCTGCCTCTGATAAACTGCATCCTGCCTATTAAGTAATGCACATTTTCAATTCTCATCAAAGACTCAACAGAGGCGATATGTCTCATTCCATAACTAAAACAGTGTTCAAGACACAGTGTGTAAAGGGTAGCTGAATCAATGCATCAAATGGGAAAAACACTGTGTTTTATGAAAATTAAGTATGTAAACCTATTCTATGAGGAACCTGAAAGTTAGTGTAATATGATTTCTTTAAAGAATCATTTATCTGGTGATCAATTACACAAAACGTGTAAGTGTTTTAAACTAGAGAGTCAGTTTCTGCAATAATTCAAAATCCAATGAAAAAATCCCATAGGCTTTTTGACCAGGGAACCAGGGCAATGCTAAATTCCATGATAGCCGAGAAAAACACACCCTGCATTATAACTTCAACAACTTCTCCTGTAGGAACACAATCAATCTCTCATCATTATCCCATTAAGATAAAAGGGACCAATGGGTTTGTGGGTATATATTTGTATGCATATGAGAGTATTTACTGCAAGCATGCATACATATCAAACCTGTTACTGGTAAAAATGTACCTATCTGTGATGGCTTATGTGCCTGCCATGAATGCTACTCTGCATCAGTATTACAGTACACACTATAACACAGCCATCATTAGGATTTTGAAAGTGTGTTGATGAGTTGGCATCAAGGTACCATTAAGGAAGTCTAACCAAGTGTAACCAAACATTAGATCTAAATCTATAGCCTACTAGGAATAATTAATTCTCTATTTGTATCCTTATTGGAATTAATGACCAATTGCTCAGTAATGACATGTCCACCACGTTAAAGCTGTTGCTGCTTGGATCACGTCTTTGAGAGATGAAGCCTAACTTAGAAGGATAATTTTGTGCTTTTTTAGGGTTTTGCGCTCTTGAGTGGTCCTTTTTAAAAGTAGAGTGACTATTACTGTCTTAGTGTTACAATTAAGTTGGGGAGAAAGCCATCACTGATGCAAGAAAAGAGGGAACATCATGTGATGAAAGTCAACTTTATTGGAGTAAACCAATTAACTCTGCTTAACTTAACTTAAAGTAACTGCCCTTTTTTTGGTCAGAAAACCTCTCTGACCTACACTTGAAAACACTTTCAGGGTGCGTTTCATAGACTTGAGTTAATGATCTGAAATTTAAGAATTCCATTTTTCTCTCAATAATGACTGCCTTGGCAAAACAAGTTTAGCTCAAGGTCCTGAAGCTGCTGAGTCAATGTGTGTGTCTATACAGCTATCAATCAAAAATGAAGATGCAACTGTTTCTCACATTATTACCATCAAGATTTCCGTGTCTTAGATCATGCTAACGTTCGCTAATTGCTGTAAAAGCAAAAAAAAAATAATTAAAAAAAAAAAGGTTTCAGAGGCAAAGTCCAACTGCATCCACTCATCTAATCATCTGTCTCTCCTTATCTCTCCATTTTCTCCTGTCTACTCATCCATCAGGCTATCATCATTTCTGTCGCTTTGGTCTCATCCATCACTTTGCTTCTCAATCACTCATCCCCTCTCCCTGCTTATATTCTGTCTCTATCTTTCCCTCCCATGATACCATCAGCATTTTCTTGCCTCAGTTTGTCTTTTCCTTCGTTCTCTTTTTCTCCTAAACACTGTTGTCAACCGCCTGTTATCTCCCAGTGTGTTTTTGTTGCGAGCCGTTTTGTCCCCCGTCCCTGCTTCAAAGTCACCCAGTTGGCGCCCTGCCATACAGGCTACTGCTTCAGGGTGTGGGAGAGGAAGATGAGTGCATGTATGAGATATGTGTATGCACACACTTGGCCTCTTCTGTTCGGCCTATTAGTGTAATCTCTAATCACTCGGGCCCAGTTTTAAAGATAGGAGGCACATAAGATGCACACAAAAAGCCTGAGTTCTTGGCAATAACAAATAGCACATTATTAATAGTTATATTGTTCATTCAGTGTAATAGATGAATGATGAATAGAGGAACAAACAGCTCATAAAACTAACAATATATTTCTATTTATAACTCTATCTATAACATCTTTTTTGTGGTCATTTTATATTTTGGGAGGATTGTTGTGCATCTCTTTGTTGTCTTTATGTCTCTGTGTGGTCATTTTGCATCTCTCCATTGTAGTTTTGTGTCTCTTTGTGAGCATTCTGTATGTCTGTGTGGACATTTTCTACGTCTCTTTGTGGAGATTTAGTGTGTCTTTCTGGTCATTAGTTTTTGTTTCTGGTTATTTGCCGTGTCTCTGAGGTATTTTTTGGTCTCTTTGTGGTCTTTATGTCTCTGTGTGGTCATTTTGCATCTCTCTTCTGTTGTTTTGTGTCTCTTTGTGGTTGTAGTTGTCTATGTGGTCATTTTGAACGTTTCTTTGTGGAGTGTTTGTGTGTCTTTTAGGTATTTTCTGGTCTCTTTGCAGTCTTTTTTAAAAATCTTTTTGTGTGTGTTTTTGTGTCACTATTTAGTGATTTTTTTTCTCTTTGTAAATGTTTGGCATCTCTACTTTAACTATCTCTACATACAGAGTGGGGTTGTCAGGGGTCCAGGGCCTGTACCCAGTAGTCTTGCTCAGTAATCATACTACTACAACTACTACTAAACTGATGATGATTAGCCACCTACCAATCAACTTCAGACCCTGATTGGGGGTCACCTGGGGCAGCCAATCAGATTGGCCCCACCCCTGCTCAAAGCTGCTGTTTCAGGTAAAACAGCAGAGGAGGGAGAGAATGAGGAGAGGGAGATAAAGTGAAAAGGAAAGGAGGGGAAGGAGGATGGGGAGGAAAAGCTCAATAAGTTAAGTGGTTGTAATAATGTTCTGCCTCCTGACAAGCTGCTGGCAAACACAGCCACCCTCACCCTCCCAGCTTCCCTCAACCCCCCTGCCTATAACCCCTGCCCGCAGCCTTGGCAACTGTTCCTCTCGGCAATGGGCCCTCCTGGCAAAAGGGCCCCCTCTCCTTGAAAGCAACAGGCTCGCCGGATAGAGGACAGGCAGAGCTGGATGATGTAAAGCTGTGTGTGTATGTTTCTGAGTATGTGTGTAATAAATTTAGAGAGCTTTTGCTGAGGGAAAATATGCAAATGTGTTTGTGTGTATGTGTATGTTAATACGTATGTGTGTGATAGTGTGTGTGTGTGAGTGAGTTTCTGTGTCTGGACAACCTGATATAAATGTGATGGATAGCTGCTTCAGGAATGACAAGGCAGTGTTGTGTGTATGTGTGAGAAAAGAGAGCAAGCAACAATATGTGTGTTTGTCTACTAAATGTAGAGGGCTTGGCTAAGGGAGAGTCCGTGTGTGTGTGTGTGTGTGTGTGTGTGTGCGCGTGTTTGTGTGCGTGTTTGTGTGAGTGTCTGTCTGTCTGCATGTCTCTATAAACATGATAGAACGATTGCTTGGCAGAGGTACAGGCTATTGTAAAGCTGAGGGGATGAGATTTTAGTTGCTCTAGTAATGACAATGCAGTATTGAGAGTGAGTGTCTGAGTGTCTGAGTGTCTGAGTGTGTGTGTGTGTGTGTGTGTGTGTGTGTGTGTGTGTGTGTGTGTGTGTGTCTGCACAGTGTTTTTGTGTGTCAGACCTGGTGGAAAATAAGAGCTTGGCTGATGTAGCCCCAGCTGGATGTCGGACTGAGGTAGTGGATCAGCAGGAGCAGCAGCAACATGAAGGCAATGCTGGCCGAGGCGTAGATGGCGTTGATCAGGAACATCATGACGGCACAACCAACGATGCCCAACACGCAGGTATGCCAGGTGAAGTAACGAAAAGTGGGCCTAAAAAGCGGACACAAGAGGAAGACAGGTCAGATTTCCCAGAATCACCGGCTTCTAATCTGATGAAGGCATTTTAATTTCAGATGTATGGGGGTGGTAACATTATTTTAACGCTAAAGTCCCTTGTGGTGCTGGTAAAAGTTATGCAGACTGTCCATATTGGCCTGTCAGCCTTGTGAAACTGCCTCATGGTGTTCATTGATCACTGCTATAGTACCATTTTTTAAGACTTAGGATACTAATATAACCTGAAAGACATCAAATCTCTCAAAAATGTTTTGATCACATGCAGTGACCTTTTTGGCAGCTTGGATGCATGCACAACAAGCTGCAAACATTAAATATTATTGGCTTAATGCAACATTCTGCAGCTTTTTTACCCTAAAATCAGGCTTCAAAATCATTTTTATACTACAGTGTCTTGTAATAAGGTGAGTGGTGTTTCTGTCTCAGCCCTTCACTCCACCCATCACTTATTTCTGCATTATGTAACTTCACTGAGAGGGTAGGATCACAACATTTAATACATGTTTACTTCAACATACTAGTTTTCAACACATAACATAGTAACTTATCTTAACACCCATCTTTTTCCTTGCTTCTGCAAATCCTTCACTATGTTCACAAGCTAGTGGCTAACTTTGTCTGTCTGTCTGGCATTTAGTGATGGGCAGATCTCTGCAAATACTCTCTGCAGATTAGTGAAATACAGTGTTATAAACAAAGTATCCATGGTAATGAATTTTCTTCAAAAAAAAAAAAAAAGATGTGGTAATTAACAACATTTTGATTTGAATTCATGCACATGAAAGTTTTCATATTGACATCGCAAGATTTATTGTAATAAACAGTGTATAGCGTATTGAGATGGAATTTTGTAGGCAGTAACATGGTATCACTAATCTGGTAAATGGATTAACCCTCAGCCTACTGACCACTGAAAGCACTTTCACAACACTTGTTCTGTTTATCTATTCACGCACACATTCATACCGACATTGCACTGCAAGGTTAGGGTTTGGTATCTTGCCCAAGGATACTTGAGCGTGCAGCCAGGGTATCCGGGAGTTGAACCACTGACCTTCCGATAAGTGGACGACCCACTCTACCTCCTTAGTGGCAGCCGCCCCATGATATATATACCTTACTGTGCAAACTTCAAATGTATTTTTTTCAAAGGAGAAATTCTCTTAACCCATTATATATATACTGACGTGTTGAAAACATGGTGTGACACTCTGAAATCTGTGTAGACCAACTGAAATACTTTTCAGTTTGGGCATATTTTGTAGATGATAAATGTTCTGTTTCTTTGTTTAAAGTAAAGAGGGGTTCTCTTGCTTATGTTATCTTCTGGCTCATATCCAACACCTCTGAAGGGGCACTTTTCAATAGTCAGTTCTTTAGACCACTGAGGATTTTGGTGAAAAGGCAGCTGGAATGAAATCAAGATTGTTTCGAACATGGTTATCCATCAACCTGGGTTGGAAAAGTTGCTGAAACAAGAATCACATACTGAATTAAGTAGTAGAAGAGCAAGAATTATATTTTCAGCCAGAGTGGTGCTACAAACTGAAATTATTCCCAACCTGTCGTCCATTTTAAGACATCAATGGTAGGGCTTTTTCAGCCAGATCCTGAATTATCTTTTACCCTCTAAGATCCACTTCTTTAAGTCTTTAAACCCAACTGTTGTTCATACACATTTATGAGATTTATAGCTCTGAAATCTTTCCCATATGGTGTCCAAAGATGAATCCTAATGACTTTCATAATCAATGCAAGCTGATTTACAACCATCTTCTAGTTTGACCACAGTAAACTTTATCTTTTTACAGCCAATTATTTTTATGCCCAATTTAAACTAATGGTCTATTTAATCTAATGTAATCTGAAGTCATCTAATGTAATCTAACAGCTCAGAAGCGTTTCTTTAAAACGACAAAAATGTTTTTATTCATCAGATTAGCAGCAGAGTGAAGCTATGCCAGAAACAGACATGATCTAATTATAAGCACTAAGAAACATTTTCACCCCAAAAAATCAAAAACTTCCTTTCTTTTCCTTTGGGACCAAAATATCAAACAGACAGGCAAAGGAAATGTTAAGGCCAGTACAATACCAGTAGCACGTCCATGAAGTTATGAAGTTCTAACGTGTTTGATTGTTGTTTCTTTTGGATCTGGAATTACTTGGATTGAACCTTTACTCAATATGTTTTTTTCAGTGTGTTATTTAAGCTTAAAGTCTGGTGACTAGCATGTTGTGTAGTTCATGTGAAAAGACTTTACGCATGAACCATCTCATTTTGCTGACAAAAAACAAAGAATATGAAATTCAGTAATTTTGTAAAAGTGGATGAGCCCGGAAAATGGAAAATGAAATCACTTTCACCTGCACTGAGGGAGGCTCTTAAATAGCTGAAAGACAGACATGAAAGAATTACATTTGCCTGTGTTTCAGTGTCAGAGAGTTTTCCACCTCAGCAGGTATAAAATACTTTTTAGTACAGGAAACATTTAAGACACTGTTAGAAATTTAGGAATTAAACAGTTAATGTATGACTATCAGACAGTAGAGAATTTAGAAAACAATGCACATTGCAATGTCACACTATTGTGAATACCTAGTTGGTGAAGCTCATGCTGGCCTGATTTTGTGAGACTGTCAAGCTTGTTACCTCAGCACACTTTTATTCAGCTCGATGGGGATTTCAGAGGTCATTTCTGACGTGTTATTAAACAAACATCCTGTTCTCGGTCAGTGTTGCCGAGGCTGTACTTGTGAATGCTTTCTTGGTTTCTGACATCATGATTTTTTTTAAAACCTCACCTCTCTCCCACTCTATCATTTTCCACTACTGTGACTGTTGCTCCAAAAGATCAAGCTGTGACTATACAGTCTCGTAGTACCACTGTCTGATACAACCCAGTGTCAACTGAATACCAAGCAACAGTACGTGCACTCATACAGACTCTGGTGAAGACAACACACAGAGTACACTTACATACTCTCAAACGCATTTACAAAGTCTTACACTGGCACCTCAATCAATCAATATATACAGTGGCTTGCAAAAGTATTCACCCCCCTTGAACTTTTCCACATTTTGTCACGTTACAACCACAAACATAAATGTATTTTAATGGGATTTTATGTGATAGACCAACACAAGGTGGTGCATAATTGTGAAGTGGAAGGAAATTGATACATGGTTTTAAAACATTTTTACAAACAAAAAACAGAAAAGTATCTCAACCCCGAGTCAATACTTTGTAGAACCACTTTTCGCTGAAATGACAGCTTCAGGTCTTTCGGGGTAAGTCTCTACCAGCGAAGCACATATAGAGACTGAAATATTTGCCCATTTTTCCTTGCAAAATAGCTCCCAGCTCAGTCTGACTGGATGGAGAGTGTCTGTGAACAGCACTTTTCAAGTCTTGCCAGAGATTCTCAATTGGATTTACGTCTGGACTTTGACTGGGTCATTCTAACACATGAATATGCTTTGATCTGAACCATTCCATTGTAGCTCTGGCTGTATGTTTAGGGTTGTTGTCCTGCTGGAAGGTGAACCTCCGCCCCAGTCTCAAGTTTTTTGCAGACTCTCACAGGTTGTCCAAGCTTGTCCTGTATTTGGCTCCATCCCTCTTCCCATCAACTCAGACCAGCTTCCCTGTCCCTGCTGAAGAAAAGCATCCCCACAGCATGATGCTGCCAACACCATGTTTCACAGTAGGGATGGTGTGTTCAGGGTCATGTGCAGTGTTAGTTTTCTGCCACACATAGTGTTTTGCATTCAGGCCAAACACTTCAATTTTGGTCTCATCTGACCAGAGCGCCTTGCTCCACATGTTTGTTGTGCCTGCCGCATGGCTTGTGGCAACCTGCATGATTTTGTTTCAACAATGGCTCTCTTCTTGCCACTCTTCCATAAAAGCCCGATTTGTGGAATGCATGACTAATAGTTGTCCTGTGGACAGATTCTTCCACCTGAGCTGTGGATCTCTGCAGCTCCTCCGGAGTTTCCAGCCTGTTGGCTGCTTCTCTGATCGATGCTCTTCTTTCCCAGCCGGTCAGTTTAGGTGCACGGCCATGTCTTGGTAGGTTTGCAGTTGTGCCACACTCTTTCAATTTTCGGATCATGGATTGAACAGCTGTTCAAAGCTTTGGATATTTTTTCCATATCTAACAACTTTATCCTTGACCTGTCTGGTGTGTTCCTTGGGCTTCATGATGATGCCGATGCTGTTTGTTCACTAATATTATCTAACAAACCTCTGAAGCTTTTACAAAACAGCTGTAAAAATACTGGGATTAGTTTACACACAGGTCGACCCAATTTACTAATTAGGTGACTTCTGAAGGCAACTGGTTGCAATGGAATTTATTTAAGCTTATTAGAGTAAAGGGGGTTGAATACTTTTGCACACCACACTTTGTGTTGGTCACATAAAATCCCATTAAAATACATTTACATTTGTGGCTGTAACGTGACAAAATAGGCCATAGCTTCAGTATTTTTTTTTTTTACCCATAAGAACCCAGACCCATTTTTGGACATTTAAAATTTTGAACATCAAGTTGGACAATTAAAGATTTTAGGGCAATTAATGTGTTTGTTACTAGCGTGTCACCATGGTTTCTTAAGGGTTAAAAGGTCAGATTTGAACAACAAGTCCTCTGGATCTTAATGTCACACAAACCTTAATTACTTCAACTCTAATTATCCAAGCATGCACACACCAACACAGCTACACAGGCATTTAAGGTGCAACTGCACAGCAGCATCAGAACGAATGTGGAGTTAATGCTGGGACAAGACTAATTAAGGCAAACAGCACACATAGATAATTAGCTGCAGATCTCTCAGTGTTTGTGTGCATGAATTTCAATATATGAATGAGCCTATCAGGTGTACTCATAGCATGTCAAAATATAATGTCATACACGGTATGTGTGTTCCATCTAAGTGTAAATGAGTTGAAGAGGTCCCGGAGTTGGGAGCCACAGTGGATGGAAGCGCTCACATATTTGGAGGATCATGTAATTGACCCCAATTTCCCAGTAATAACTGCAGCGGTGTGGATAAACAGTCATTAAAAGAGTCCCAGCTGTAATTACACAACACAGCTCCAATGTCCAAGCGAGCTTCCTGCATGGATACACTCACAGGTTTAGACTACTCAGGAGGGGGAAAAGTAACTCCTGCTGAACACCACACAACAGGAGAGTGTTAAAGTATCGAGGGGACAGACCACCCTGTGACTAAATTAGAAGACGGACCGACAGACGGTCGAGTTAGTCATTAACCCTCCTGTTGGTAAAGTTATCCTTATCAACAACTGGGGGAGAGAGAATGGGAGCAGGGCTAAGGTTAGAAACTTGAAAAGATCAAAGATGCTGAAAGCCAATATATTACATTGATATCCAAGAGTCTCATTCTGTGTAACTGAGACTGTAAATCTGCCCCATTTGTTAAAATTAATAATAGCAGTTCAAACCTGATCAATCTTAATTTTTGAGGCAGATGTCAAAATCTGAGTCAAAAACAGCCAATATACATTATACTGGCGGAAATTCATTTTTGGCTCCAGGGAGTGCAATGTCATTCTTTCCATATTGGACGATTTTGAACAAATCTGGTACAGATATTCATGGTCCCCAGAGAATGAAGCTTAAAAACTGAGGTGATCCTCTGACATTTGCTCTAGTGCCACAAGGAGGTATATGTTTTTTGGCTTCAAGTGAAATATTACGCAGATGCCATGACATCTGGTACAGACATTCATGCCCCCCAAAGGATTCAGCTGGCTGTGGAACTCTGAAGTTATCCTTCATGCACATATAAAACTTATTCCTGGGCAATGTTACCTATCTTGTCCCTTTGGTATCCATATAGCATATAGCATCACCCCAGCTGGGTTGGTTGACATTAGCCTGCACTATGGGATTTACTTTATGTTTTTTGGCTCTAAACCTGATAACATGACCCTAACCCTAACCCAGGAAGGAAAATTCTCTGAATCATCATCCTAGACCACATGGGACACTGAAGCAGGACTGAATGTCACATAAATGAATTTAGTAAGGTGGTTAGCAGCCCTTTAAGCTTGAGTCAGGCAGGTTTCACAACAGGTTTTAAGGACTGACCTTCCTCACACAGCACACTGGGATGATTCCTGCAGTTAAAACTTGATAAGAAGCTCCATCATATTATAATTGGATGACTGCTGTATATCATCTTGACGTACCTGTATTAGCTCTATCCTAGCATTGTACGCACAGTTGTGCCATACAGATCTATAATCCTTAAACTTTGCTTTTCTTCTTCTTGACTTCATCACTTAGCATCCACGGTCTCATCTTATCCCTCTCTCCATCCCATTGAAAAACCGGTGTAATTACGCTAAAAGCTTGCCCACCAGGTCTGCCTTCCCCCCCACCCATGTCTTTTGTCTCGGTGCTCCCTCCATACAATCACCTCGCTCTCACCCATTCTTGCTGTCCCTCTTGTTCTCCGGCAACTGAAGTCACTTTGCTGACACAGCAAAAGCACCCAGAAATAATTGCCGCCAATCAAGTCCTTAGAGACATTAAGAAAAAGAAACTGAGACCGATGAAGATGGAGAGAGGAGACCCGGCCTTCAGCCAAGAGACACGTCATAACTGAGGCAAAGTGGGGACAGAAACTTTATCCTCACGCTCCCTCCCACACAGACACACACTCACACAGGGGGGGCTGCCAGAAGATGCCAGATTCTATAAGTGAGAGGTCAGTGAGTGTATGAGACGTTACGTCAGGCAGCGTCCCAACACTGGCACAACACCAGTGATGACTGGAGTGACTTTACAGAACCACTTAAGAACTGAAGAAATCACTTCATAAGGGAGCAGCCTGGTTTAACACGATAACTCAATGTGACCTAAAATCTACCAGAACACAGCTGCATGATGGGATCAATCTTAGGTAATCTTGTTACACCATAACTGACATAAAGGCATGACTTAAAGAAATCCTGTCATTATTGTTACAGCTCGTTTTGAACTATTACTTCAAGTATCACACTTCCATAAAATTGGGGGAATTGGGGGAAACATGGAGACAGGACACTAAGGGTGATATCAAGACAACAGAAGCTGAATAATAAATAATAATGCGATAGTTTCAGATCTTTTTCCTATATAAAGATTTACTGTTCAAACTGATAAACTTTGTCAGTTTTCTTACTTTTTTGGAATCAGTGCTGTACAAATAACTCAACAGTTCAAGAGCCTTCAAGGCAAAAAAGACCTGACCACAAACCAAAGCCCTGAATAACTGGTTAAAGCTAAGGCTGAGGGTAAAGGCACATTTATCCTCAACCGTTTTCATGTCATACCCCTCCATTAACAGATAATGATTCTCTAACAACCCACTGTCTCTCATCCATCCAGACACAGCTGACCATCCATCTGGAATGTTATACACCCCAATCTGTCAAATCACTCTGACTCAATTTGGACAAAGGACAGGGCCAGCAGAGGACGAAGCTTTTTGTTTTGGGAGCTAATTTCAGCTGGTCACTTCACAGATTATTACAAAGACTGCTGCAGAGAATGCCGCTGATGTAACGTAGACATCAGATGGCACTGAGCTAGTAAAAAGTAAAACGAGTAAAAAATGTGTTTCTTGTTGAGCTGCCAGTTGTGCCACCCCGCCTCCAACTGAAGGTCATAGCCTGCGTGTGACCGAGTTCCACTTTCCAGAAACATCCTTTGGCATAAAGTGCGGGGCGCTTGCTCATGTCCCGAATCCGGGCCATTGCCTTTAATACTGCATGTGTTTATGTCTGTGTGTCTGTGTGTGTGTATGTGTGTGTGTGTGTTTGTGTGTGTGTTTGTGTGTGTGTGTGTGTGTGTGTGTGTGTGTGTGTGTGTGTGTGTGTGTGTGTGTGTGTGTGTGTGTGTGTGTGTTCATGAGTGTTTAAGCCACAAGTCTGAGTGGCCAGTGCCCATGCAGCATCAGCAGCAGGACACACAGTACCCTCTGAGGAACACTTCATACAGCTGGAGGCACCGCTGATAAAGCTGCAGCCAACAGAATCCTCCTCACGCAACACACACACAAACACACACATACACAAAGATAACACTGCAAACACACGCACAACAAGGAAACACCCACACAGACAGTCCTAAAGGCGGATTTACTCACACATCAGTGATCATTAAAAAAAGAAGAAAAAAAAAGACTTGGATCTCAGACGCACACTGTTTCCAAATTGCATACCTTCGCTTTCCTCTTGTATACTCTTATGTGCAAACACGCATGCACACAAATACAAACACGCTTAACAAGCAGGCATCTTTTCCGCTACATCATAATTTCAATCCCTCCCCTCCCCTTCACACCAGCAAATTTAAGGGAAAGGGAAATATTTCTGCTAAATTAGTTATGCTAATTACAGAGCAGTTCTCTGGGGGAGAGACGGCGCTAAATGGCTTTTAATTCTTTTTGCCTGGAAAGAGACGTGGGAGCGAGCCAGACAGAAAGTGCAGTGAAAAAAAAAGCACAGGGCACAAGCAAAAACAAAAACAAAAACAAACACACACACAACCGCCGTTCAAATTGGCCCGGTGACACAGCAACAATGAACTAAAAGTATTAACAACTCAGGGGAAGAGGAAGGAGGCCCAAAGCAGGCGGCTGGCCAGACAACAAGCTGCCTTATCAGCTCCGGGGCCCAGGGTCCTCCGGCCGACCGGGAGATGAACGATCGGTAGGGAAAAAGTTTTGCAGCTAACTTCGTGTCCTGTAGCCTTTGCCAGCGGTCACACAGTGATAACGAGGCATGAACAGATAGCATGCAACACTGTACATGGAAGGCACTAGAGGAAACACTGGGCACTCCGAGTGTGCTGTACAAAAAGTTAAAGTTCCTCTCTCACACCCAATCAACAAACAACTCCTGTAAACACTTATATTACAAAGTAGACAGTGTCTACTGACGCTGACAGTGCGCTCTAGTGGCAGATGAAATTGATGCATTTTGATACTCCTACATCTCAGATTCTAAAAAAGTTAGGAACACATTTAATGTTTTTCTCTCATCAGCTTCACTGATTTTTGTAAACGTATGCTTATTCTGAACTTGATGGCAGCAACACGTTTCAAACAAGTTTAGAAACAACAGGTCCAGGTGAATAATTGACACATTCATGCCACTTCATTATTTCCTGAAGGATCAAGGCCCTTTTCATCACAAAAATAAATGATCACATCTCTGAATTGTATTTTAAGGAGATAACAGACTCAGAGTTAAAGCGGAGGTAAAGCTGCTGTAGGCCATTTTTCTTCAAATACTGTCCTTTGCATGGCCTGTAGTATAAACAGTCAGTGGGAGTTGGAATTGGTAGCTTTCTCTGTTTCGTCATGGCTGCTGTAGGAACTAGAACAGGGGGATCCTCAGCCTGTTCCCAGAGCAGACAGGACTGCCTCTTTAAGGAGTTCACTGTCCTGATTGGATAAAGTGGATAGGGATATCAAAATATTTCTTTTCTCATTTATTGCGTAAGCATGAGGAGGAGAAACATGAGTTACTGACCAAACACTCAATAGCAATAACTGTTACAGCAGCTTTTAATCTGTTGTTGGTTGAATTACTAACATAAGCACTCAGAATGATATTCTAAGAATAGTACTGCATTAAAAACTGGACAGTCACAGAGACACTTTGGTTTATTCAAATTCTCTCTTTGTGCTGGGACAGTTGTCTCTGTCTAATTCTTATTTCATAAGTAGGGAAATCTCATTATAAAACAAAATTGCTTAATGATTGGGGTAAATGAACAGTGGAGGCAGACAATAGTAAATAAGCTTAACTCTAAATGAAATACATGCTTTAAAGGCTCATTAAGGCTGAAACACAGGGCCAAAGCTGGTTGCATCTCTCCCAAAGATATGATTCCAGAGCTATTAAACTGAAACTCTTGCCAAAATGCAACTTAGGCTTTATTTGTGAATATGTATATGTATATGAATCAACCCTTTGTGTAAAAGCATAATTACGATGAAAGAGGTACTTTTAAGATTTACCGTATTTTCGTCGGCGGGTCAAGCTCATTTTCTCAGTGCAAGGTGCACTCTTACGATAGCATTAAAATCGCTATTCTTAAAATACTAAGAAGGCTCGACACAACATGAAACTTTGCTTGTAGTATCACGAGGGTCTCTACACATGAACATGAGCACTGAGAACATTGTTTGTGTACACAGAGTTTGCATTTTGGTGAGAGTTTCACTTAAACAGAAACAGGTTTGCCATGCAAAAAAACAGGGCTGCTCTGATTTTTTGGGGGGATATTGTTCATCATGCCGCTTCTCTAAAATGTGACGAGACAATTTCATGCTGTCAAGGAGCATGCTCTCACAGGCGCAACAACCAAGACCAGGTGTATAAACGATGTGCACGCAGAAAAAACATGCCTTTTCACACACATAACCTGGCATTTATATATCTATTACATGAATGCCTTTATACAAGGTATCTAATCCAAAATGTTTTCCACATGTACAGTATGTTAACACTGATTTCAAGCAGACATGATAGATCTATCCTTGATGTTGGCAGCTGTGGATGTTCTCCCATGTCTTACAAATCACTTCCAACTATCACTGCAGAAGAATAGATAACACCAAATGTGCCACTGCAGGCAACCTGTCATAACAATAAAGTGATGCATGGTGGTAAACAGTTTCTCTATCCAATAAAAAAATAAATAAAAATAGTTATCATGTTCAAATGTACTTCCCAGGGAGTGGAGGAGTTTAATGGAGGAAGGAATGTATTTTAGAGAAACAATATAGGCTATTGGATGTGGAGATGGACTTTCTTTAAATTGAAGATAAAGATTTGAATGCCAACATATTTTCTCTATGACATCGACATCACATCGCTCATAAAATCTGAAATAACTCTTTAAAAAGTTGCAGAGTGAAGCAGACGCCAAACTCTGGCCGCAGTGATGTTATGATGTGATCATCCAGCGACATATACACCAACACCCGCCTCAGGTTTTGCTGCCGCCGTGTGGAAATGGCTTCAGGGAGCTTTTATAAATCAGGATCATTGCAGGTGTCCGAGGAACACAAACAACACACACCAATGCACATACACAAACACTGTAAATTTAAATCTTTAAGCATCTGCACTGTTGCTCCAGCCTCCACTTCAGGCTGCGCCCCCACAGAAACAAATACACACAAACTCCCATTTTTATTGTTGGTCCCTCTCCAGTATGGGGCTATAAGCAGTGGCCTGTTTTTATGTCTTTTAATTAGTACACTGTCACCATGGCAGCATCCAGCTGGCAAACAACCACCGCCTTATGAACACACACATAAACAATGGTAGAGGTAGAAAATAAAGAGGGAGAAGGAGTGTGTTTAGGGAGGAGAGTGTGCTACAGAAAGTCACATCGCAGGTGTTGCCCATGGGCCTTCATTGTGATGGGTAAAGAGTGTGTGTGTGTGTGTGTGTGTGTGTGTGTGTGTGTGTGTGTGTGTGTGTGTGTGTGTGTGTGTGTGTGTGTGTAAGTGACATGTGTGTACCTGAAATTTGGTGCAGATGCCCATTCCAGAGCCAGGCAGGCCAAGTCCACGGCAGCATACACCAACAGGAAGAAAATGGTCACAATACTGGCGATGGTGTTGAGTTTCCCTGAGAACAGCACCAGCTAGACGGAAAGAACAACGCAGAGGAGGGAGAGAAAGAAAGAGGGAAAAAGAGATAGAGGATTAACATTCATAGCAACCAGTCATTCCAAAGTGGGACAGAGGAACGCATTTTAATGCCTTCCTCATGTGACCTTTTCCGACACCAACCTACTTTTCATTCTCCAAAACGAATCTCTAAAATATGAAGTCAGGCGCGTGATTTGCATGTTCATGTGCATCCCAAGTAAAAATCAGATGGTAAAACATCTGATTTATAAGTAACGCAGTGTCACCTACCTTCATTTGGAAAATGGCTCATGTATCAGTCTTAAAGGCCCCTCCAGTGTGTGAGTGAAAGACCTCCTCTAGAAATCCGTGTCCGAAATGTTTTTTCTATAACATTTCCTAATAAAATATTCTTTAAAAAAAAAAAACGCCATCTGCTAATTTTCCCTCATTGTCAAATATCTATGATACCATAAACATGCTCATACATATGCGTGCAGAGATTTAAGAAAATGTTCCATTTTCAGCCGATAGATGTGAAAAAACAGTCAAATCTAACTTGCATTTCCCTTGTTAGTTTAAGCTTGTCAATCTGTGCCAAGCCACGCCCAAGATGGATCTTCTCCCTAGCAGGACCAAAGCACACCCTCCAAGCAGACGGTGGTGACATAGTGCAACCCCATCGAACGCATGATGATGACTTCCCTTCTCCCCCTCAAACAACCGCGTGTTGTACAGAACTCAGGTCCATGCAGGAAACCTGTGTCTAGGTCTCTAGATCTTTACAGTTTTGTACTTTATTTTACTGTTTCACAATGTTTGCTTCATGCTGTTTTCCGGAGTCTTGCTAGGCTACTGCTGATTAAAACGGAAACACTTTCCGATACTGCTGCCTGATGATAAAAGTTTATATTTCACAAAATAAAGGAGGTTTATTTTGTATTGCGAAGAATTTATAGGTCATGAAACATGGTTATCACCGGAGCTATGTTAGCGGTGAATCTTTGATAATACTGCAGTCTAATCACTATAACCAAAACTCAATTCAAGATTCAATTTAGATATGTAATTTTCTTCGTATCTCTTAATTTATAATTTGAAGTGGTAGCCTAGTATTCACATCCTGCAGATACAACTTGAAAATGAAATGAGTAGCTGAAGACATCAAGTGTTAATCTTACTATATGGACCAATCCAAACATGGCTGCCCTGCGTCAAATTTAAGTCCACTGTTTGAGGTCTTAGCTGGCAACACATGAGATGCCTGCTACCTAAGCATTTTATACATTGCTTTATACATTGTTATTAATTAAAAATGAGAGACAATCTCTTTTAGTTGAGTTTAGTTAACGAGGGGATTTTGCCAACTGTGAACCAGATCCAAAACAGAACCGGTAATCAGATCTGAACCCTGGCAACTGCAAATAAATGGTAGAGAATCAGAATCCTCCCCTGCATGGAAAAATAAACAAATACATTCAAAATTATTTGCAAAAAAAAATGTTCTAATTAAAAATACAAATTCTACACACAGGGGCTTTGAGTAGTCTGTTATCAAGGTCGGGGCTTCCACACATTTTTCGAGTCAAGGATCCCAAGATAATTGAGCACTTGTCCAGTCTGGTCCCAAGGAACCTTTTTCCTGCCGTTAGATAGGACTATCTGTCTGCACTGTAGTTGGAAGGTGACAGCAAGGATAGAGTTTTAGCAACATCTAGGAAGCAAGAATTCAAATTAATTTGTTCTCCGTTTTCCAGGGGACCAGTTTAGGACCTCAGCTGGTCCCCAGGCTCCACTTCTGGAGCCACTGATTGAGGCTAATGTTCAGTTTGAATTAAGATGCTATCGGCTGCATGCGCTCGGCTACGTCAGTCAGAGCAGCTTCGTAGCTGCCAAGTCGAGCTACAATTAAAATTCTCAGTCTGATGCGTGTTGATTGTGCATGATTGTATGAGATTCTCCCCTCCTCTCTAACTGAGGGGCAGTAGGTGACTTCTAACAGAGATAGGAAATGATGACCCCATTAGAAGTACGGCTCACTGCCATGTTCTCTGACATCACTATGTGTGAACAGGGCTGTGTGTGACCCACTACTTTTGTTCTTGGCTTTAACATCCATGGTAACTCTTCTAACTGTTTCGTCTGCATTACATTTTGCTATAATAACCACAATCATTGTAAGATTTACAATGTAAGAACGAGCGGATATTTGTGTCAACAAAGCAGAATTTGGTGTTTTAAAGATGCATTGTTTGAATTTTTTGCCCATTTGGGGGTAACGCAATAGGCCAACACAACGCAAATGTACAGTCCTTATCACCTCATAAAGCTGCTTTGGATAACTTGTTACATACAGTTGCACATTTACAGCCAGGCAGACAGCTTGTTAAAATAGAAGTATTGGTTGGTGCAGCTGTAAAGCTCCATTCGAGCCAGAGATTCTTCCTGTTGTTTGGTTAACGTTTGTATTTCAAAAAGGAAATAAATCATTAGCATTGCTACTAGAGGTGTTCATTTTTACTTGCAAAAAGCTTACTATGTTTACAGAAAGACACTTTTTGTATTTACTTAAAGACTGTTATATGTGTGTGCAAAAGCCCAAATATCTACTAGTACTTAAACGCAGCATGCATTTGTGGATCTTGAGATCAGGAGATCCAAGCACACACTTTTAACAATCTGTAAATAAATACAGAAGAAAGTCACTCATGTTTTTAGATATCTATACATACAGTAAGCTTTTAAAAATGAGTAAAAATCTCTGTATACAATATTTGTATTTGTTCAGGTTGTAATGGGTGCATTTGTGTTTTATATATGTGTTCAAACTGCTTCGTACTTGTGTGTGGAATGGAACACGCATTTGTGAGTACCAAAAAATTAGGCACAAATTGTTGGACACATTTGTAAATGCAATTTTTCATTTGAAGATCATTTTCAGACTAATCTCTCTCCATAAATGACTTGCTTTCTAGCTGACAATGCTGGTGCCTCAACAGCTCCTTAAACCGTCCTCTCAGCACGCCTGCACAAGCTCGGAGGATGATGTACGACTTCCAGACTTTATTTCAGTCACACAACATTGTTCATTTCAGACAACGGCATAGTCTTTCTAAGTTTTTAATTTAAGTATTTGATCCACATTGTCAGGAAATAACTAAAAATGTCATTAAAGGAGACCCATTGTGCTTTTCCTTTAGTGTGTTATTTAGGTTCTTGTGCATGTAAAAGGTCAAAATCTACACCAATAGAAGCTCCTTTCTCCCACAGAAAACACTGCTCCTGAAGCACCCTCATCAGAAATCTCACCTGATATTCTGTGACTTCTAGGCAGGACATTAGGTCTCCATGTCACACATTTGCATAATATATGTCTAGCGTCTAGTTTGGCTCATCTGCTGTTATTAGTGGCACTGGCACAGACTTGTGAGCTAACCAATCAGAGTAGACTGGGCTTTTTGGAAGGGCCGCCTTAAAGAGACAGGAGCTAAAACAGAGCGATCAGACAGTTCCATAAGAACTATAGCTGAACTATTCATCCAGTGTCTAAATTGCAATCATGACCTACAACTGTGTTTTGAACTGAGCACTGGCATAAACACTTTGAAGTTATAACTATGGAAAACTTCTCAACTGCCACCTTCCGTTCCACCTTCTTACTTTGGTGGAGGAAAACTAAGTGAGCATAGACATTAAACATTTTGGCAAAGACCATCATTAGCTCTTCTGCGCTGAATGAAACCTTTTCTGTGGATGTGTTATCATCAAATGTGCTTTCTTTATGTGTATGCAAGCTGCTGAGACTGATGGTGCAGAACAAAGAGACAGCACTGTACCTGGAACAGAGTATAGTCTTTCCCTCCAATTATCATGCCTTTTGCAATTGGCCATTGAGAGACTGCGCTGGAGTTGGAGTACATTTTCTTGAGCTCAAGGGCATTTCATTAGTATTAACAGAGTAAAAGAAAGTAGAAACTGTGTGATCACTTTGTGACCATGAAGCAGAAGTAAACTGAAGGGGAGAGAGAGGAGAGAAGGTAATGATGGGGAATTGAGATTAATGATGTCACATTATTGACAGGCGGTCAGAAACAGAGAAAGAATGATGAACTGAGGGAGCAATGAAGATGGAGAAGAGAGGAGAGAAAAAATGAGATGGATAAAAGAGAGGGGACAGAAAGAAAGACAAGTGAAAAAGACAAGGCGGTGAGCAAGCATCTCTGACCTCTGGCAGTCAAAGTCAGTGGGAGTCTCTCCAGCGCTCCCTTGGGTGCGTGCTCTACTAGAGCATTAATTAGCCATTAACTCACAGGCCTGCATGGACAATTGCTGTCATAGCGCACAAAGTATGTGTGTGAGTGTGATGTGTGTGACATGTGTGTGAGCGCGCAACCACACACACTAAATCTCAATTTGAAAGACTGCTTTTACTGGAAAGCCATGTGCATAAATTGCCATAAATTTGAAACTGAAATAAGCGGCCTTACACAGACACTTTTATCAAATTGAATCGAACTGTGTGGAAGCAGCTGAGTGATGCGTTGGGCTATAACAACAACAACAACAACAACAACAACTGCCAACCATTTTCCAGGAATGTCTCCAGATTACAGGTAGCAATTGGGTTCAGATGCAGCACGGCTCATGAAGCAATTAGTTACAGAAAAGGAATCCTTTCTTAAGTTATTACGTGAGGAGTAATTAACACAATTTTAAACAAAACTTTTGCAGTTAACTGATTTTGGGGCAATTATTGAAGCTGTAAGTGACTGAATTTGTACAAAGATTTGTTAATTTAGGATCAATTATATATGAAAAGAAAAAATTACGCTGGCTGTAAAAGTTAGGACTCTTGAGAGGACCCATTATAGGCTCATTTTCAGGTTCATACAAAATATTTGGGGTAACTAGTAGAAAATGTTTACATGCTTTAATATTCAGAGAAAAAGCACCTCTGCCCTCCAAAAAAGCCCACTCTGCTCTGACTGGTCAGCTCTCACAGGCCTGAGCAGGCACTGCAGATTATAGTTCTGCATCGGTCTATCCATCTCTCCTTCTTTTTGAAGGGTTACCTGGAAATGATGGCACCTTAACACACAGGCTCTCAAATTGCTTTTTTTCAAGCAAATATTAGATTGAGGGCTTTAGATCGATTGCTTTTTAGAATGTTTTGCATGGTGTTAATTTTCACTGGGAGCTATGAATTTAAGGCTTGAGAAAAGTGGCTCCATATGTGAAACTCAGTGTTTTCAAGTGCAATGTCCATTTTTTGCATCCAATCTAGACCAGACTTACCTTCACCTCACATATCCAAACTTTTTGTTTTTCTTCATCTCTCCTTTCTCTTGTAGCCCGCTTATTTTCCCTTTACTTAAAAGTCCAATAATAGAAAGCCTTGGCTTGTGCCATCCCCCTCCTCCTCCTCCTCCTTCCCTTTCAATCCTGCGGTGTGTGAGTGTTCCAGGCGAGATTACAATCAGACTTTTGTCATCAGTGAATCATTCAAATGGTGGAGGAAGAGGCAGAGAGAAACCAGACGAGAGAGTCAATGATCTCTGATGGCGATGGCAGCGCAGCTAACGATTTCCATCTAATTGCTCCTCCTCTACTCATGGAGAGAGGCAAGGGATGAAGAGAGGAGGACGAGAGGGACAGAGAGTGAGAGAAAGAGAGAGGGAGCACAAATAATGACAAGCCATTCAGCCTTTAACACTCACCTCTGATAATGATGGGATAGTCAGGCCTATTTGCTCTTAAGATCCTCCTCCTCTTTGTCTCTCTATCCTCACCCTCCACCCCTTCTGCCAATATTTTCCTCTCAGTCTACATTGACTTCTCTCCCCCACGTAGAAGACACAATAGAAGAGAAAAAACACTACCGGAAGATTTCAGCTGTTCTAATACAACTGTATTCCTGGCCTCTGGCTAATCGGTCCCTGTCTAGACACAAGACACTAATTTTGAGGAACTTTGGGAAATGATGCCTTTCCTTCTCATGTTCCAAATGTTTAAAGTCACAGTGAATGGTTAAAGGAAGACCTGCATTTAAGAGTTGGACAAACTTTTGCCTACCCAGTAGGATAGTGCATCAACCATATACATTTATTTGAATATATAAATCTATACAATCTGCCGTTTGCATTTTCGTATTATTACGTCAATAATGGAAACTGCTGAAGTGGCCCTCCTACGAGACGACAAAATCAGCAGTGACTGGTAATATCTGCCAAACAATATATCCTTTGTGCTCAAATGTATTGGCTTTAAGCTATATTTCTGACAAACTAATGGTACGAGGGAGCTCACTGAAGTTGGGGGCAAAAGCTCCTCACACAGTTCCGAAGTCGGTAGCACTTTTTTAATAACATCATAAATAAATGGTAACCTTGTATAGTTAAATAAACTTGAGTTAATAGCTATTTCACTATTAACAAACAATGAAATGCTTTATAAATCATTTATTAAGTAACTGTATGACATGTATGGTAGCAACTGATGTTTGTAATACTGTTAATTGGCTAATAAATACTGTATAGTTCAATTATAAATATTATTTGCTGGCCATTTACAAGTTTCAACTGATGTTTATGAACCTTTAAGATTGATTAATAAATACAAAATACTATAAATATACCATTTATTAATCATAAAGTGGTGTGCTAAGTCTAAGGGTCAACATACATATGCTGTTATGGCACTTAGACCGTGGAATGAAAAATGGTTCACAATTTGCATTGCTACTTCTTGTTTAAGAAAGTATATTATTACTGCCTCTCATGTCCTTTGTGAGGACACTTTGTAACTATTTCAAGAAAAGTGCATTGATCTGATTTTCCAATTACAATTAGAATAGTGATCAGGAGAAAAAATAATTGTGTAACAAAACATAAAACAAATCGAAACGTAATTAAAATCTTAATATGGCCATTATTCAAATCATAAAAGCGGCACTTTTTTTGAGGATGGTCACATGTGATAAAAAGCTTTATAGAAACAGCACTGTTGTCCTGCAGAGATGCACTGCTCCAAAAGTCTTGTTCTACTGATGTAAGAAAACATGTTTGTTTGGTACAGACCCCCAACAAATGTCAGATCATTATGACTGTTATAGTTTTCTGCAATACAAACATGAATTAAGTGTGATGCAAAAATAATCATCCCCATTAATCATGAATCATATGGCAATATCTGTACAAATTATTGCAATGTGATATATTTAGTACAACATGATGCCCTACATTAAAGTTATTTCTTTTAAAAAGACAATGGAAAATAGCATTTCTCCCCTTAGTAAGATCTGTTTGGTGGAAAACAATTCAGTTACTTTTCTGGGAAACTCACTGAAAACTATTAAACCCAACACACTTCAATGGTTAAGCAGCACTTTTTTTGAAAGTATTAGTCAACAAAATTAATGACTTCAAGCATTATGCATTTGATACAAATGTACAAATTAACAACATGGAGAACATGTTTGTGTGGAGGCAGACTAAGCAGTCACAGGAACATCAAACTGATCCAGTTTTTTCCCTGAAGGAATCACGTGTGTTTGAAGGAAGAATCCTTTCGATTAAACAGGAGCACTTTCTGACCTTTCTGCCAGAGGAAAGTTTCTATGACAAGACTGCACAATCCAGACAATAGCAGCTCAGGCTGATTTTGTCCAACTACCTTGCCAACCTATTACACAGAAATAATAGTAGCTTGTTTGAAGCTTCTCTTCCTTCCCTTTGTACTAAGCTTCATCGCTCCCGTAGCTCAGCAGGAATTTCTCCTTGATTTATTGATTTCACTGAAATATTTAATACAAAGTCCACGGCTGGTGCAGTATCAGAGTTCTTGACCCCTTGAAGCTCTCTATTTTTAGGCCAACAAACACTTGAATTCAGTCAAACAGGCGGTGGAGTGTTGGAATTTGAACAAAATGTAGACCTGAGGGTAGTAAAGGAGTGTAATTGTTGTGTCTGAAGAAGAAATGTGATTTCTACACCCAGTTTCTCCTTAGACACCACTTTGGTCACATTTTATTTTACAACAAAATCTGCCAGTGCTGTCAGTGCCTTTGAGATTTGATGCCTTGAGTGGAAGCAGCTTTGTTGTGATTTTCCTTTGGGTGACTGCAGTCAGTAACGTATCAACTTTCTTTGATGGCTTTTCTCCACTAACCTGAACAAGGAACCAGGAGATGAGCACCGACATCCAGGGGTTACCGCTGTGGGACGTCTTCTTAGCTGGAGATAACACCTTACCTACCGGGATGAACAAAGATCATGGTGAAAATTAATGGGGGTGAAAATTACATTTATCATTCTTTAGTAGCAGCTTTCATATAACAATATCAATATCAACCTTCAAAACACAAATCATTGAAACCCTTGATGTATAAAGAAAAGAAGCTTTAATCACAGAGAGAATGAATGTCATGAATCACCATCCTTGTGTTTGATGATGAGATGAAAAAAGATATAGACTGTTCAATTGTCAATACCTGTAAAACTTCACACTAGCACAGTTCTACTTCAGCCCTTCTATTGACGCCTCCCTCAGTGCTGTTCCTGATGATTTCTGACACTGCTTTCCACAAGTCACCATGAAATATTAAAAGCACTCACTTTTCATGCAATGTTTGCTGCCAGTAGACAATTTCTCAGTGATTCACACAAGATAGAATATAAAATAGGAAACAGAATATTGGAAGACTGCAGAACAGTGGAGGGCTGCACGGAAGAGTTTTTGTAAGGACTTTAGCTTGGCCCTGAGGGATTTATAACAATTAATGGTTTTTGCTCCTTTTTCTCTTATAATTCATGTTGTATTTAGTTTGTGTAAGACACCAAAAATCAAACTATTGAACATCAGTCTTCAGATGGGCAATGACAACATTATAGTTTACAGATCAGATCATATCTGGAGCAGTCTCTGATGTTACTGACATTTTAAATGAAATACATGTAATTATAAGAGAGCGAGAGAGGGAAGGACAGTGAGTGGGTGGGCGAGACAGAGGCAGAGACAAATTACGATGACATGTAACTTTATTTAATACCTTATATGGTTTGCTGGGCAACATCTCATTTACATACAGCCTCTCATTTCTTTGATCATCATGAGATGAAATGTCATGTATGAAAAAACCTTTGTGACATGACACCATATTTTATGTAGAGTGGTGTGGCAGCCCTACACAGTTACACATTAAAGGCAGACCCAGTAAACACAAAAAGAAGTGAAAAAAGAAGGATTACTCAAAATGGGGTTAGGCCAGGGGTGGTGAGGAGGGAGGTGACTGTTGGAGGAGCAGGAGTCTGAGTTTAAGTCTAAATTTCACAGCAGATAAAGGACTAGAATTAAATCAGTGAGACTTTAAAGTCAAATCAATGCCACTGAGAGGGGCAGATTGAGTGATGGAGAGGATGGAGAAAGGCAGGACAGAGGTGAAGGAGTTGGAGATTAGCGAGTTATTGAGAAAAAAGAGATGGAAGAAGTCTACGTGTGTGTGTGTGTGTGTGTGTGTGTGTGTGTGTGTGTGTGTGTGTGTGTGTGTGCGTGTGTGTGTTGGAAAATTGACCCATCCATCACTCCGTTTGCATAGGACAGTGGCAAGGTTAAGCTGTGAGCAGCATGCATGAAATGACAACAGCAAGAACAACACATACACACACACACTTGCACATACAGTGTGGTCATCCTGACCATTTTATCCCTCCTACAAGACCATTACACGTTCATGGTCCCACAGTCATTGAGTCTTAATGAAACAGATTAATCTAAGTTAACCCTTTGGCTGTTGTTGAACAGACGGAATCATCTGCTTCTGCTCCAGCTAATCACTACATGGAGGAACACACACTTATGCAGTCATTTACCTCCCCTGACACACTCGCACGCACAGCCACACACACAGGCAGAAACAGGCCAAATATATTTGCAGCTGATCGAATAAATGAGCACAGGACTGGATAAGGAAGTTGCTCAGTCATTAATAATGACAAGGCAGCAGGCAGTATTGATGTACGTAGGAGCAAAAGGCAGCTCGAGGAGCCCAATCTTAATCCTGGAGCAAGGGGAGCACAGAGCAGTGCCAGTCTTATTGTTTCTGACCAATACAGCTGTTTTTGTGCTCAGGCCCCACACTGTACAAGTAGTAAAGGTACTTGTACCCACCTGTGGTAAAATGACGCGTGGTCAGGTGCACTAATGGCCATCTTGAGGTAGTACAAAGTGACTTCCATTGACATCATACCAGTTTTTTGTTGTCTATGGTGAGCAGTATTTTCCCTGCTATTTTTCCTTTTTCAATATTCGAATAGTAAGATGTGCCGACAGACAGCTTCAAAATATCAGTACACTCTGCTTTAACGATTCAGAGACGCTGCTGTCAGTCATTTAAAAGGTTTCCATAAGAAATAAGTCATTACTGCAGCAAAGCTAAGCAGCAAAATCTGTGGTTATAAACTAGACAGGACAGCGGAAACAGAGTTAAACTTAAAGCTTCTGCAATAACAGATTTTTTACTCTGATGGAGCTCAAGTTTAATCGGGAGGACAGCTGCTTCCCTTGGAATCATTCCACTGAGTTGGCCTGAACTGTGATTGTGGGACCTTTTGATGTGTAAAGAAGTCAGAGCATTTATCAACGTAAGATCCTGACTGATTCTGTTGAAGAGTCAGAAGGTCTAAACAATCAACGAAGTTAAGCTACACAATGCACATGCCAGCTCTCCTAATTAAGAGCTGCACCTATCCTCTCCGCTGCTTGAGCATAGCTGCAGGTAACATAATTACTACGTTCCTCATTAAAGACGTATGTCCCCATCCGCATCCCATCCACTATTAATAGGATTTTTATGACCCAGCTCGCCTGATCACCACATCACAATTACACACAGAGGGATGTGCAGCAGCGCTCCTCCTCCTCCAATAAATATCAGTGCATTTGGAATTGTTGATGGGACAGGCGATTGAGAAATAGCAAGGTCCAGCAGCCAAGTACCACTTACCTGACCCACATCGAAGATGAGTGCAGCTGTTTAAAAGAGCTTTAAATAATGGCTCTTAAAGGCAATGGGAGATGACACTTGCTTAAGTTATGCCCCAAAACACCTATGAATAATCAAGAGTCAAAATATAACCTTTTTGCACCTTGCATCTTACTTCGCACCCAGATTATCTGCCGTTTAACTGGCAAAGGGGAGATCAACACACCTTACATGTACTCGTGCCATGGACAGTAGACCACGGCCATAGATCGATTAAATAGGGCCTGCATTGTTTTTGAGTTATGTTCCTTGTCACTTAGATTAGATTAGATTCTTAAAATAAAGCTTACAGACAGTCCATATATCTTTAAAGTTTCAGTATTCTTAAGATGAAATAGTTGGTACAACATGTCATCAAACAATGTCTTGAAGGTCTTAAAGTACTTGCTGCCTGTTTGGAAGGGCTTACCATGAAGATGGAGAAAACAGAGTCCTCATGGCTCCATTACTTTGCCTTCTAGATCCCTTTCCAGACCTTGCTCTTTTTTGCATGTCTTGTATAAATTCAATGCACTTTACGATATAGATAAGGTCCTACATCTTCTGACAGTCTCTCATCTTGGTTATACATGTGAAAAAGAGGTGGAAATAGTGAAGAATGAAAATAATATGAGGGTCAATCATCAACTCTTCGAAAGTGTTACACAAGTGACATTTCACATGTGATTTAAATCATATCATGTGTTTTATGACACATCTATGACATGAAATACAAACAAATAAATCACTCAACTCCTGCAAGCAAAGTGCATTGGGGAAAATTCAACTTTTTGCCTTGGAAGCCAGAGGTATTACATGATAAATCTACCTTACACTCACTATACTGGGAAATGTTCTTAATCTGAGAAAGATTTAAACTCAAGGTCTAAATGTTTACTTAGAGCATTTACTGAATCGGGAATGGGCAGAACTCCAAAATATTTTATACTCAAAGTTTTGAAGTTCATTCATTTACTAAGCCACTGGCTGAAAACAAAAGTACAGAGTACTGAAGAATTAAAGGTTTGAGACTAAAAGTATTAATTAAGCTTGGTGGCTGATGCTGAGGTATCAATATGTTGGCCCAAACTGTGATGATCAATCTCAATCTAAAAATAAATAAAATACCTGTTATGAAATGTGTAATATCTAGATGGGATCAGATGAGGTACGACTGTTTTGTACAGCAAGTATGACTGCCCCCTGACTGCATCATCAACCCACGTCATAGTACTCCACTTCCGTGTTTTGGTATAGTTGCTTTGACACCTGATATGAACAGTACAGATGAACCGTACTCGATACCGCCTTTTCAACGATACATTTGTGTTCACATTAATCAAATGAACTGTACTTTGGGTTCAAGTGATCCAGACCCGGGTCCCTGAGGAGACATTTGAATTATGTAATAAACATTCAAAATAGGCCAAGTGCCTTTCTCCCTCAACGAGAACTCTAGCAGCAGTTTGAAGAGACAATTCGTCCCGCACAAGAAGTGGGTGTTATACCTACCAAACAAGTCATCCCTGGCCAGGGCGTAGAGGATGCGTGAGGCTCCGATGAGGTTGCTCATGGCAGCAGAAAGAGTGGAGGAGTACACACCGACTGTGACAAAGGGATGCCAGATGTTGATGTCTCTTAGGAAACTATAATCACTCTGAAGCAGGACTCTGTGAAGGTTTGGAGAACACAATTCAACAAATTACTTAAATAAACATGCATGGAAAATTTGTATTGCTTTCGCTATGGACAGATCACCTGTCAGCAGAGTCAAAGCTTAGGGTTATATACTTGATTGATCTCTTTCTCATTTCTGATCCTGTTATTCATGATATAACCTCTTAATTTTTACGCTCAAAGTGCACCAGATTGATGCATTTAACTTTAAAATGTGTCCTGTAGGACACACTGCATCCGTGTATATATTTAAAATCTATATTTAAATCTTTATTTTTTCATTTTTACTTCTACTTTTTTTACACTCATTGTGGATAGAGAGTAACAGAATTTCAATTCTCTGTATGTCTTGCACATATTGCAGCATTGACAATAAAGCCAACTTTGAACTTTGAACTTTGAACTTTGAGATAATTAGCAGTAATCGCAACCATAGTAGTATTTGACTTTAATTTGACTTAATTCCAAGGTCAAGAATTACCTTTCATTCTTAATTTTTAAGGCAACGCACAGAGGAAGTCAATTTGGTGATGCGAGTCCACATGTCAACAATTGACTTAATTCATTCTGCTGATGAAGAGCATTTGTTACAGTCTTAAGCTCCAGAAAAATCTGCTAGTTATTCGAATACATCCATGTGAAAACATAAATGGCTGCACCAAATTTCTTGCCAATCCATCCAACTGTCACAATATCTTACTCACAAAAAAAACAAATGTCAACCTCATGATGACCGAAGAAATAAGTTTCATGTCATCACCAAATTCTGGGGGATTCACCCTAGGGACCATAAATAATCTGTACCAACTACGACTAACTTGTGTGGCAAACCATCAAAAAATTGGACCACAGTGGTGGACTGACCACCTAGAAACACACTGCCATCTCTGCAGCCGTGATTAAAAATTAATTCTGGCCTCTAAATTTTTACTGAATTTTTATACTCACACTGTACTCATATTTTCATATCCAAGAATAGATATGGGTGTCTGTCTCATAAATCAAGTAGAGGTAGAGCTCTCATCAGAGGGCAGAAGAACAGCTTACATTATATTTTGGACACTATTAATTTCTGGAGGATACTTTAACTTTCAGGACATGCTGTTTGTGACTATAGGATGGCAACACTGATAAAGTGAATAAAGAATGGCACAAATAAAGCCAAAATCTTATGTCTACTACTTCCACATACCACAGCACTGCAGAGGAAACAATCGCCTCTAGATTCATACACAGATAAACTCTAAGTTCTATTATATTCATATCAGGACATCAAAATCAAGTGGTCTGAGAAGGTTGTGTGTCATTTTAAACTCATTTGTTCTGGGGGGGGAAACGTGTCCAATGAAAAAGAACAAGATTGAAGAGGAAGTGATGATTACTCTGCCAGCGTGCTTAATGATGAGATCTTGGAATAAGGACTCAGTCCAGCGGGGAGGTACGTGTACGTGTGTGTGCTCAGGAGATGCTGCACTAGACACGGAGAAAGAGAGATCAGAGAGTACGAAAAAACCCACAGCAGGGTCTGCGTGATTGCGACCTGCCCCCCACCTCTTTCCAATACAACACAGCAAGAGACTGGAGAATTAGAGTGCCAAGTGTTTCTCTCTCTCCCTCTCTCTCTCTCTCTCTTCCTCTCCCTTGATCCATCTCAATCTCTCTTTGTTTCACTACACACCCACCACACAATCCATCTATTCCCCTCCCTCATCGCCTCCATCTCCCTCATCATGATGTTTTTAAAACCACTCAAGGGTTTTTTTTTTTCATAGTTTTCTGTCTCACTTCTCCCCCACTCATTTCATTTCTACTAGTGTCACTGGCCATTCTTTCTCTCGCTCCCTCACTCCGTTCATTTCCCTCTCTGTCTTTATTTCTCTTGTAATTAAGAGTCTCGCCACGTTTTCTTTCAGGTCCAGTGATTTTAATACTTATTATCATGGCCCTGTTAAGTATTGTTCACTCCATCCAAAGATCTGAGAACACTATTATTTCACAAGGAGCCCGAGAGGCAGGCAGCGTGCACGCACATACACTCGCGCACGCATGCGTGCGCACACACACACACACAGTTTGCATTAACACAAATCAAATAAACAAAGGTTCTTGGAGAAGTTAACATCACCCTGGAAATTAGGAAATGCCAACTACTTTATTTATTTGGCGTGACTGTGTGTGTGTGTGTGTATGCACGTGTGTGTGTGTGTGTGTGTGCGCGCGCACATGCAGGCGCTGCAGTAAAAAGTTTATGAACCACTGCTTTAATCAGACTCACTGACATATTCACAACACCACAAAAAAAAAAAAAAAACTGTTGAGTGTTCTCATACACAGGAACACATAGAGACCAGAGTCTCAGTATGCTTTGTTGCATAAAAAAAGAGAACTGTCCTAAAAAAACTAATAAATAAAAAAGGTGCTAAGCATGATGAGGAATTAAAAGTTGTGTGTGAGAGGTGAGTGATGATGTGGGTCAAAAATTATGGGCTGATTATTAATTTCTTTGACGTGCAGCAGAACCAAATAAATCTTGAAAAGCTTGACATTTCCAAACTGGCTCTCAAAAACAAAGCCGCTGCGAACAGGGTGACAGTGATGACAAATGGTGTGTGTATTTATGTGCGAGTGTGCGTGTGTGTATGCATGTGTGTCTGAAAGAGAGAGAGTGAGAGAGAGAGAGAGGGAGTTTGTTGTTCATGTGTGGGGTCATGATAGAAGGAACAACTACATGTATTCTGTGTTTTATAATTTCTTCTAATGCTGTGTATTCATTGCCAAGGGAATACTGCTCACATGTGACTCTCTCTGCATGTTTGTGTGTTTGTGTGTGTGTGTGTGTGTGTGTGTGTGTGTGTGTGTGTGTGTGTGTGTGTGTGTGTGTGTGTGTGTGTGGCCTGGATAGTAATTATTGATCAGATCATCCAGCTGAAATGAGCTCTGCCATCCAAATAAAGAGGGGAACAAAAGCGCGAGGGAGCGAGTGACAGATTAAAGGAGCTCGTTTAGAGACGAGGAGGAAACAAAGCTAAAAGGACTAAAAGGAGCCCGCAGAGATCGTTGGGCCGATTGTTCTCGCTCCTCCCGGCCCACTCCATCCTTTAGCTCATTTGTTTATCACGTTTATTCATGCCCTCATTTGTGCATTCATGCGTATTCATCTTTTAATCCATCATTTCATGTGTTTGTGCGTCTGATAATTCACCAGCGCTTCGGTTGAACATTATGGATTAATTATCCTCGACGTTTTGAAATGGGAGGGAAAAAAGTGAGCGTGTGTGTTGAGGTGTACGGTGTAATGACACAGGTGTAAGAATTCTCACCACAAACACAGTCGCCTCAGCTCTCAGAGGGCGAGGTCAGTCCTCATCAGCACTAACATAACGATTGTGGATCATCTAGTTTAATGATCCTGAGAAAAAAGGCTTAAGTCGGATCATAGTTATTGAGATGGCCCCGAATTATGGCTAACATCACTGTAATGCTCAAAACGCCATTATGTGACCATTTGTGTCTCTGCAATATGGACCTGATGGCCTTGTTAGTCAATATTGTGACTCTCTCTACAATTCAAAAGGTTATTCCCTCTTATGAGTCTCTCCATCAACATGAAGAGGATATTATTTATATATCATCGCATTTTTCTTTCGTTTGTCCTTCTTCCAGCGACTTCACAAACAGGGATGCGTGGATACAGAACTGATGTTATTTTTAGCTGAATGCCAATTACAGTCAATGTTTCTGCTCTTGTAATCAAACAACTCAGATGTTAACTAATTTAGCTGGCCCAAAATATGGATTTCACCTGGAGCTGCTGTCAGTATTAACAGTGAAATTAATTACTTCGTATAATGTAAAAAAGGTCACTCGTAGTGACAAACCAGCTGGAATTTACTGGCCAGTTTTGTACTTCTGTGGTGCTTTTCGCCTATTTTAGATCATTGTTTTGGATTCAAGCCCAAATACAGTCAGACATCTATAAGCGAAAGAAACAACAGTAAAAGGAGAGTTAAATATTGGATTTTCATTTGTCAGGTGGATATAAACGCAACACCAAATTAATGCTAATGTTGCTTTGCATTGCTTTGTCAGTCAGTATTGTTTTCAATACAGCACGCTGCTTCTGTCCTTTATCCTCTATCATCTGCACAGGGACAGGGATTTACTGATGAACTCAGAACAACAAACTCACATGGCCACACAGTTTGTATAAAACAGGGAGGTCTTGATTCTTTGTCTTATTTCCCTGTGTTGTTTATAGGCCTACATCTGTCATTACATTATTAGTAATAAAAAAAAAAATGCTACAATCATTATATCTCATCCATTTCTCCTCAGGCAGATTTTAACCACAAATCTCTGAAACCATTTAATTCAATTGTTAATGAAAACTTCTGTATTTTTAATAATTTAATAATATAATTTAATTAGATTTAATAATTTTATAATAATAAAATAATAATTTTAATAGTTTAGAGGGTTCCTTGTAAAACATACAGCATGACAGTAGTTCTCTCAGAATTTCTTTCCAATCCAAGCAAAATTGGAATTTGTACATAACTGATATTGAATCGAACTGAATTAAGTAAAATCAAATGGGAAACAGAATCAAATTGGGACATTGTGAATGGAATCAAATCAATTTTAGAAATCACTGGCAATACCCAGCTCTACAGAATTATCTTTGACAAGTACAGACAAGTTACAACTGAATGTTGTTCTGTCATTACATTATGCATGGATTTAATTTCAATGGCCCTTTTACGGACCTTTACAAAGGTCAAAATAAGTCATACAATTGCTGAATTATTGTTTATTTTCCTTGTGTCTTAAATGGAAAAATACACTATGTCCTCTTTGTAAAGGTGCACTTTTGTCTTAATCAAATCTGAAATGAAAGTGTCAGATATTATAGTAATAATATAAGTATTAAGGAATAACATGACATGAAAAGGTGACGATCTAATGGTTCAATTTTCCACCATGCCAGTTGGGAAAAAAACAGAGAACTCTTTCTTCCAGCAGTGCCAGTGTCAACATTTTCAGAGCACACTTTAAAAAGTCTCAACACTGACAGCCTGAACATGTGGATGTCATTTCACAAAAGACCTGCGTTACCTTTACAGAGTCCGTGTCTGGTCCGGTGTGCTTTGAATAAGCTTCGGCCTCTTAGACACGACTGAATCGACTGCATAGCAACAAATGCACCGGCACAGAACTACAACCTTTTACTGGTGGGATTTAGTGTCGGTATTTAGCCCCACTTCACCTTGACCTTGGAGGTACCTGGTGTGTAGCCATGGTACACAAGGGGCGAGGAAAAGATAAAGACAAATAAAGAAGCAGCAGAAGGAGAAGGAGGCCGGCGGAAAGTAAAAGGGAGGCAGAGAGGGGTTGTAAGAGCCAGAGAGAGAGAGGGGGAGAGGGAGAGTTAAGTGCTCTCAGGGGAGCAGACTGTGGTTAAGGATTATTAAATGGGATCAATAACTAACAAGGCCTCTGCGAACGCATGCACGAATGCGCACACACACACACGCACACACACACACACACACACACACACACACACACACACACACACACACACACACACACACACACACACACACACACACACACACACACTTCCGCCCTTCCTCCTTCTCTCTCCTCCCTCGCTTGTTTTCCACCCGCCTTCCCTTCTCTCCCAACTCTTCGCATGTACTCCGCAGAGTTTCTGGGCCCGGTCTCATATTCAAAAATGTTTATCACAGTATTTTCCAGATATTGTCATCTTGTTTAACGGCTGCTCTCAATTTCCCTGTATCCAATTTTCTTCCACTCTATTCAGTCACTCTTTGTGCCAATTTCCAGACACTTTTTTGTATTACACCATCATTTACCCACGATGCTTGTAACAGGGAATAGACTGAAGCAGGACAGCAATATTGACAGGCATTTTATTTCCTGGTATTTAGGGTAAATCAGCTCAGTTGATAATTTCATTACACACTGTCTGCCTGGAAAACCTTGGTGCCACTCCCTGATAGCAGTGGCTGCACAAGCATGACACTGTGCCCTCCCACATCTAAAACTGCTGAGGAATGCCCGGGAACATGACAAGGAGCACAAGGCGTCGACCTGGCTTCCAAATGTCCCAGATCAAGCATCGGTGGAACATCCATGAACAAATCTGATCCAAGACAACCCCACTGTGTATCAGACCTGGCTCTGACCCACTGAGGCATGAAAACAGGGCCTCTGAGGGTTTCCTGTGGTGGCAGCCACCAGCGCATTGGCAGCAGATCCTCTGAAGACTTTAAGTTGTAAGGTAGGGCCTTGGTGGACTGGACTCTTTAGGGCAGATCCCAAACATCAATCGGACTGGGATCTGTGTAAATTGGAGATCTTTGTCACAATCTTGACAATGACTATGACCAAGACCTCAGGGCTGTTCCCATGACGGCGTGTACTCTGGTCCGCAAAGGTAATCGGAGTGACTACTGTCATCCACTTCCACATGTATGCCAGGACCCAGTGTTTCCCAGCAGCACATCGCATTGTGATGAGGTGATTAATGTAATTCACTTAAAGTGGTCAGCCACAGCAATTAAGCCACTGACAGGTTAAGTCTCCAGTGATATGCCAAACACAGGCATAACGACACTCATCTATTTCATGGGTGCAGCGTTTTTTTAAAATCCAAATGAGATCAACAGTTGGCATTAAAACAAATAGGCTTACTGACTGATGAATGTGCCAGAGCTCTATTTTTTACATGGAAAAGTTAAATGGCATATTTAGCTAATGTTGTGCATCAGAGTGCTTGCACAGTGTCTCATTGGTTTACTAAATTTACCTTGAGATTCTTTTGTCAACAAATGTTTCAAGGTTAAAATTGCACTTTAAATCTTACTTTAATCATCATTTCGCTGTGAAAGTCATCAAGGGTTCAAATTACAATAGTAAAAACTGTAATTGTCATTTATATTGAACTGTGGATCATTAACCAAGAAATATGTTTCATTTCTTTCTAAAGACAGATTAAGGAAACCTTGAATGAGAAAGTACAGAAGACCACAAGTAACATCAAGACTTCTGCTCTTCGCTCATTAATGCTTGTGTGGAATCGGATCAAAATGTTCAAGTAGAGCTTCTTATATCTGACAGGTGAGGTATTCATCAATTATAATAAAGTACCTGATATCTTTCATGGACTACACAAAGCACCTGCCAGCCCATTTAAAATGTTCAAAAAAGCCTGACATCAAAACAGCTGTCACTTTCCTTCTCCCTTCTCTCCCACTGTTGCTCTCCATCCCTGCATCTCTCTCTTCAATCCCAGCTGCTTTTAATACAGACTGGACATGCTGTTAAAGACTTGGCCTGCATTTCCACCATTGTTACCATCCTAAAAACAAACAGAGGGGAGAGAGGTGGTGAAAGTGAGTGGAATCTCTGCAGTGGAGAGATATGGGGTGAGTAACAAAAGGAGGCAACATGGCTGTGTGGATGGATGGATGAATGATAGACACGGAGAGGGGGTAGAAAGGAGAAAGGGAAGCCAGGAATGCTGCTGTGGGGTGATAGTGCCAAGATGAAAAAAGGAGGGAGAGGAGAAAAGGAGGGAGTGAGGGTGAGGGGAGAAGGGATGCTGGACTTGTTGCCTTACAATGGCCAGAGTCTGGACATGGAGGAGCAGAAAGCCTGAGAATGAGGAGGAGTGATGAATGAGAGTGTGTGGTCAGACACAAGGGTCCTGAATCTTTTCTGCCAAAAAAGGAAAAAAAAGAATGAGCCATGAAGTTCATCGACTACATAAAAACCATGTTCACGCTTACTCTGCCTTTGCACCTCCAAAATAAAGTGAAAAGAAGTGACACGAGTAGTGTGACTGTCCTTACAGTGGTCTCTAATGGTTTAAAAAAAACAGAGCCTGCTTCTTTGACTTTTTCCTGGCCAAGGCTAAAACAAATGAGGAGCTTTACATTTGAGAAAAACATGTATTAGCTGAGTGAAAGCAAATAAGTGAGGAGAGTCCAGGAACTCACTCACATGATATAGCTCCTGCACGTATCTCCAAACCCCATAAAACCCCAGCTTGTTTTTTTTACACATAGGTTTTTAAAACAAAAGGGATATATCATTTTAATTTGTGAGCTGTAGGGTTGATAGCAGGCCAGCTGTTACCACGGGTTTTACAGTACCTTCATTTTTAGCATACAGACGTGAGAGTGAAATGATGGATTCTCTCATTTATAAATAGGCAGAAAGCAAAAAAGTGTATTTCAGCCTTGAGTGGCACCACACAGGTCCCCTTTATAAAGATATAAGTAAAACATTGAATAATGACGCTCAACGTGCTTTAGCGGATTGTGCAAGTAAGCAGTGCATACTTCTGGAACAAATTTGCCAGAAGACATCAATATGCTTTTGGTGTCTGGAGATTTGCACATGTCTTTTGCTGTGTTTGACTAAGCAGTCCACTAAGGCAAATTTAGATGCTCTGTTTCAACAACTTTAGGCTGAAAAAAAGTACATGCAGGCTGAAACTGATCTATGCTGTTCCATCAGGAGATGCAGTGACTTAAACCAGCAGTGTGTAAGAATGAGTGGAGAAAAAGTCTGCTAGCTGCTAGGCTAATTAATGCTATGTAAAGTTCCACAGGCTTAAGTTAATGATGGGGACTAATGGTGACTAATAATGTCTCCTAGGCACTTGCTGTATTTTTACCTTCTGTTAAATGTTGTCGTTGTTCAGCCATGTTTTAGTGTGTTAGTGGAGCCAATGGAAAGTAAACTTTACTGCACCTTAGTGGTTAAAATAATGCACATTTTTCCAATTTTTTGCTGTTCATTTCTTTTATGCCTCTTCTGACTGATTGTGATAAACTGGCAGATGAAATCGACTCATGTCGATTGCTTAACCAAGTCGAAATTGTACCAACTTTATGATATCAGCAAACATTGCATTTTTGTCCAAAGAAACAATATCATATCTTGATGACGATGGTGATTTGCAACATTAACAATCACGTCTATAAACTATGGCTAAGAAACTTTGATCCCTTTTCACATTGGAAAAGAGGTAAAGGTTGTTGAGTCATGGGGTCTAAAGCAGTACAGAAGATGCTGAAAGAGTAAAAAGTGAATAAAAGTCTGTGATTGAAAAGGCAACCAGAGTGGGGTGGGGAAAAGGACAAAATATAGAAAAAGAAAACAGGAACTAAAACAGACAGTGTGTGGGTGACAAGACAAGAGACACGGCAGAAATATATAGAATATTTTTTGGGGAGATTGGAGAGACAAAAGAAAAGTGCTATGATGAAAAACGGGGGCTTTTCTGGAAAAGCGAGAGGAATTAGATGCAGTGTGTGCGTGAAGGGGGTGAGCAGAAGTGAGATGAGAGACAGAGGCACTTCGGGGGGTGCGGATTGCACACACACTGACGAGGCTGCATGTCAGAGATAGCACAACAAAAGGAGGCCCAGCAGATTCAAATTAATATAATTATCAAGTCCGTTATTAATACAAAAGCTTTCTATAGCGCAGGGCGGATTAGCCCACGGGTCACAGACGCACAGTGCTGTGGAAGCACATGTGTGCATGGTATGAGCACCCGCTCTCGCTCTCTCTCTCTCTATGTCTCTCTCACTCTCTCAAACACACACACACACACACAAAATGCAGTCAATCAAGCCAAGACAAAACTCCCCCGCACACACGAAACAAGTTAGCTAATATTCAGGCATGAAACCAGTAATTAAAGAACAAAAACCTATAGAGCAACAGAATGAGCCCTCGCACTAACACTGTTAAGATTTAAGTTCCAAGTCCACACACACACGCACACACACACTATCAAAAGAGCTTGATAAAGTAGGGACAGGGCAATCTGTCATGGTTGGCTAGCTGGTCACATGAGGTTAATAGATTCCCCCTCTGTCTCACATCCCCTCGGCCTTCATCGCCATCATCAGCGGGCCCTCTCGTCATAGTGGCATATCATCAGCGATAATCTCAAAAACAGACAAAATATGGGGTCGCTCTATTAACAGTGACCTGGAAACCAGTCGCACGGCTTTCACATCCAAATGAGCTTCATTTTCTTTGCAGCGCTAATAGCTGTGAAGCAGAAAATGCGCTCATACGACTGTTAAAAACCAAAAACACACACACTCAGTATTGTCAGTGCATCTGCATAGTCAATCACACAGTCACGGGGATACCGCTGTGAAGTGGGTGTAAAATCCAAATAGACACTGAATTATGTAGCTGGGATGATTCTGAAAACATGAAGAGTGTATTTGTATTTCTAAAATGTTGGGAAATTCTGTGACTCACACAACAAAAAACAAAAAACAAAAAAAATCACCCAACAAAGCCATCAGCCAATGATTCTCCGGGAACAATATGAGCAGTGAGACAAGCCACATACAGGGTATAATGGAGGAGTAATAGTTGTTGAGGTATGTCATGTAACAGGTCATGTTAAAACTAAGTCTGAACTGGCTGATGCTTTCAGCCCGGGGTTAAACAACCTCATACCTCGTTATAATGAGCGCTCACTGACATCCCTCCTGTGTACCGAACCAACAGCATCAGAGTGTAGACACACACACACACACACACACACACACACACACACACACACACACACACACACACACACACACACACCACACACATACATAGTTATAAAGATGCACATATCGTTCCTCGGAAATTATTTTCAATGGCCGCTCTTTCATTTTCCTGACATTCTCTTTTAAATATGATCTTAACTACTTTGCCTTTTAAAGCTATGATGCAGAACTACAATTTGCACAAGGTAGCAATTTAGAAGAACTTATGTAAAGGTTAGTTTGTCACTCTAAGTCATCTGCGTTAAGGGAGCATAGCTGGTTGGTAAGAGAGCATGACTGCCACCTCTTGGACAAGACTAGAAACTGCAACAGGCATCAAATTTTACTTGAGCTTTTATCTACAAACTATAAGTGGAAACCTGCTTTTAAATTCTTCAGCACATGCAGAACCAGTTGTGATGAAGCATGTCACCAAGCATTAGTCAACTATCATGCAAAACACATTCTGTCACATGACCGCTGCCTTTAATCTTCAAATTCATTGTAACCATTTAATGAAGAATTTACAAATAGCATAGACAGTTAATTAATGGTTTTGAACACACTATGATCAAGCTGTGAGCAGATATAAATATATTTTTTTATGTTTAAATAAAGATATTTCAGACTGATTTGAAAAAAATTCTCAGTATATAATGCATGTTGCACTATGTTCTTTAGGGCATTTTAATATAATTTGCATTGCTCCTTAGAATTAATTAATAATTTTTCATGAGTATGAAATAATAACCATAATTATTATTTCATAGTCATAATTATGTTCATCGTGCTTACTATATCTAGTGAAGTATAAAAGTGCGGCACAAAGAGGTGGTATCTAGACTGTGAATTAGTCATGTGTGTTTTGGACAGAACATAAATCAAACCAATCCGAGTGTCGTCTCCCATTCCCTTTAAGAGCCAGGTGCACCGGGGCCTGACACATATCAACCAGTGACACTTGTCTTCATTTAGGGAACAGGTTGTGATCCTCGGCTGCTGGACCCTCTGCCTGACCATTTCACAATCATCTGTCCCATCTACAAGTCTGTTTGACTGGATATGAAAAAAAAAACTGATAAACTGAGAAGGAGGAGGAGGAGCATGGCTACACATCCCTATTTGTGTGTGTGTGTGTGTGTGGATCTCAGTCTGTGGATCAGGCGGAATAGATCATCCTGATCAATAACAGTGGGATGAGAAAGTGAAATACTTCCTTAATGAGGACAATATTAATGACGTGACCTGAAGTGATCCTCCAGCAGCAGAAATGATGTAGGCATCTCAACATTAACATGCACGTTTGCCCACGAGGATCATCTGATAAACTTCTTAGATTAATTCAGAACTCCTGAGTCGTTTCCTTTGGAGAGTTTATGACTACAGCTTTCAGTTTGCTGATTAAACGTGGCACGGTATTTGTTACCCTGACATGACTGTGTTCATGGAAATGTTTAAAATAACTGAAAGCAGCCTCTCAAATCATAAATCAGAATGTTGTGAACCTGCCTGTGTAAGCATGACACTTGCACGGTGAATGACTTGAACATACATATAAAAATGAAATACTTTGAACACTGTAAACAACACACAAAAAAAACATTGTAAGTTTGTGATTATGTGTGAATCATCTGTATTTAAAATGATTACAGCTATGTTTGACTGTGTTGACAGTCATTCACCATCTGTTTATAGACTAGTCTGAGTGCTTGATGGGAAGTTGTGGAAAAAGGGGTGGTGTCATGTCCAGGGGGCCTGGAGTTTTGCCCTCTGCCCAGTGAGAAGTGGACGCTTTGTTAGAAACAACTGCCTGCAAAGTTTTGAATGCATTTTCACATTCAGTATAGAAATTGTTTTTCTCACTGTTTTGTCACGATTTCTACCAGGACTATTTATCCTTTAAGTGTATCTTTCAAGTGTACATCTTGTAGGGCCAATTTGGACAAATGCAACAGCTATATGATTCTAATGTTATGTATAAAAAAAAGAAAAATTCAAACAGGAATGTAGGAAACTATAAGACACTGTAATGATGGTACTTAAAGTGGTAACAGACAGTTTTCCCCCCTAAGCGCAAGTTCATTCAATAATTTAGCCTTTAATAGAAATGGATCGCCAGTTAACCTTCCTTTCCCTGGGTGACTGTGTGCCAAATGGCAGACAAAATTGTATAGTGAGGTTTGTAGAAAACCAGTTGAAATGCTGATGGTGTCATTGATCTGTAACACACACGGGCAAAATCTGGTCCACGAAGACTTCAAAAAATAAAAATGAAGTCTCCAAACTGTCAGTAAGAGGCAACACGTTAATGTATCTCAAGGCGAACGTTTCCACTGACTCTTGTTCACTCACCTCAAGGGACAAGTTACAATGAAGGTTGTCAAGACAGAGACAACTTCAACAGGTCACGTTACAGATTACAACTAGCTGGTAAACACTGGTCCTCTGTGCTGCACATTTCAACATCCCTTTGATGGATTTGCAAAGCGAGGTGAGAGAGGTCATTGAGTGTCTCAACTGTTACTAATGGGCTAACTTACACGGGCAGACATTGCTTTTCATGTTGTCATTCATAAATATCAAACAGTAATTCATTGTCATAGGTTAGTTACAGCTATATCTAAGACAGAAAATAAGTGAATGTGTTCTTTACATGAAGTATAATGCCACATGTTTTTTTCATGAATCTTTACCTGATCTTTTCTTCATTCAGTGTTGCAGATCTGTTCAGCATTTGGTACTGAGAAGTAGTTTAACATAATTCAGCATTATGTGCTTAAAGTTTTGACTCAACTGCCCATAGTGTTCTGGAAGAAAGTGGTGCCATCTACAGCCATTACATTGTGCAATCCACACATACTTCATAATGATACGTGGAGGAAGAAAACTTGTTATGAGTTATGAGAAATTATGAATTCATGCTGTGTGTGTGTGTGTGTGTGTGTGTGTGTGTGTGTGTGTGTGTGTGTGTGTGTGTGTGTGTGTGTGTGTGTGTGCACGCACGCTTGCATGATGGTGCAAAAGTCTGTCCCCTACATGGGCCACCCTTGTCAGTAATAATAAACACATGAAATATCCTTTTACTACTTTATAGTGTGTTGTGAACTATAAAAATGCTACACAAGTGTTGTTAAAGGTTAGAAGTGTCACAGTTAAAGGTTAGAAACCCAGTCCCACATTGACATCCAATAATGAGATACTGCTATCATCACAGTTACCCTCAAGTCTCGTCTCAGTTGTGACGGTTTCCCTGATATGTAGTATGGTGGCGCTGTAACATGACAAATGCCTTTCACTGAAGCAGTCATATTTTAATCCATGATAATTTGCTAAGTCTGTCTGTGTGTATGCTTTAATGACAAGAAACCTGTCACCCGCCTGACCACTGCCTGTGTGTCTGTGTGTGTTATTTGGTTTTGGCATGAGACGAATGTTGGATGATTCTTCACCCTCATGGTTTTAGTTTCTCTTCATGCTGATCACCGATGTTTTTAAAAATCAGTCAACACATAGTGATTCTGTTTGTATACCTATATCTCAGGGTGATTTCCACAAAATGCTTTTCTTTGAATTGGTATGTGCTCTTGCACTTATAATGTATGAGCAAAATCTTCCTCATTTCTCAAACAATTTGCACTTGGTGAATGGATGTTACTTATTCCTGCACCATGATAAATATTAGCCTTCCTTTAATTTCCTTACAGAAAAATCAATAAAGTTTTATGATGCACTTTGGTATTGTTGGTAATATGTTTTCGAGGAGTGAGTCAACTTAATGTAGCAGAAACGCTGGTGAATGAAAATGTTTTTCTGCAAGCAGAAGATGAAATATCCTGCAGCACACGGTTTACAAGCAGGTAATGCTTAGACGCTCCTCCGTCCTCCATTAGAAAATGAAAGCTGGATATTAAGATAAGTTGTTCACCGGTGGGACCTGTCACTGTCACTACTGGCCCACTTGTCATCTCTGGATAGTGGCTGCTGGCCAGTCAATAGGGGCATACTTATGAGTTACAGACAATCAGCCCATTCTTTTAATCTGGGGAAGTGAAAGCAGTAAATTCCAACATTGAGCTTTTATTAAATGGTGAGATTCATTTACGCAACATGGGAAATTCTGCATACTTTCCTATAAGCAAGATGAGAAACTACTCAATTAAAGTAACTGGTTAAAGTTTAAGTGAGTATCTTTTCTTCCAAGGTCGCAAAGTCAGACATCTGGTCTACATGAGGATGAACAGAAACGAGTACATAATTAGGAAATACCCTGTAAGAGACAATTCACCTTCTGAGAAATTATCATGCATTTCCTCAAGCGAGATAGCGCTCGTATCAGTGGGATTCTGGTAAGCCTCAATGTCTCCAAGCTAACTGAAGATAAGGCAGATTGTGACAATAAAACAGGGTTTCACATTGCATGTTTCACTCCTCTGTGTTTCATAATTAGCAGCTGCCAGCTCTGAGGAACTTGGTGATTCACTTTCAACCACATACCTCTCTTCCTTGATACTAATCTGTCCATTTATGTGAATCTTTAAAATATCCTGTCTACAGTCATCAAGTCGTCAATTTATATGACCCAATTTCTACATAATGCAGTGTTACATAAGCTGTCTCTTTCTCTCACACACACACACACACACACACACACACACACACACACACACACACACACACACACACACACACACACACACACACACACACACACACACACACACACCGTGAGGTATGCTGTTGCCTCTTCCAATAATGAAGATGCAGAACAAAACAAATCTCCACTGATAAAGTTGAAAGAGATCTTCATCTAACTGGAATAGCACAGGCCCGGGCAGTCAGTCTACACAAGTGTGTCACATGTCTAGACAGTGTCTAGATCCAGCCGCAGTTCACACCCAGCAACACGGTGTCAATCAACTGTCTCGTGTGACCACTAGAGAGCAAAGTCCACCAACCTGCTTCCGTTTCATTTTATCAGTAGGGAAACTGTGACTGCTGCAAAACATAAAACAAAACACACACACACACACACACACACACACACACACACACACACACACACACACACACACACACACACATACACACACACACCCACACACACACATACACACACAACACAAACCCTTCCCCTCTGGCACACTGCTAGAGAGGGACCTGCAATCTGTGATACCTCGGTTCAAAGATCCAACGCTGAGTAGTCTGACAGGACCAAATGAATTGGGGATGCATTTAGACAAGACTTCATACTGTATATACTGACTGAACGCTGTCCACCTGCAGCTCTGTGAGGTGATCTGGAGAACACCCACACCCGTCATGTAAACCTACATGGGCCTATGTGTTAATTTGAGTTGATTTTAAACTGGACATTATCTAACTTTTAATTACACATAAGTTTGGTTTGGTCAGGTCAAGTCTGCGTTTGTTCTACTACCACCTCGAATGGGTAGCAGCTGGAGGTTTTCTAATATTCATCCATGACTTTTAGCTAACCTCTGCAACAGTTTATACTTTTAGCTCACTATTTCACCCAATAATCCATGAATCAATTACATTTACTATTTCAACTATTTCTCCATTACTTTCATAACTTTTTCATATTTCTACATATAGCTAACTATTTAGCTATTTAAACTAGCCGTCTTATTCAGTAGCCTATATTAGCTGTTTATCCATCTATTCTAGTTTGTTTTCTGTTTTAACAATTTCTCCAATACTTATAACTATTTAAACCATTTTATTTCAGCAATAAATGTAGTCGTTCAACAAGTGAATACGATTAGCTTACTTTTATAATCATTATTTCCTGACATTTGCCAACTTTTTTATCTGTTCATTTTAGCTATCTATTGTTCAGCTGTGTATCTGTCAATTTAGTTAAGTGTCAACATCTCTGCTTGACCGCAAGTTTTCACAGTTATCGTAATTGCAACATATAGTGATCAGGTTTTATGTTTTTCTGAACATATTTTCTATTTTTTCAAATTAGTGGAGCTACTCTTCAATAGTACGACACTGGCCACCACCAAAGCTGCCTACTTTCTGGGTTAGAAATACTTGGCCTACTAGTTGGGGACCACTGCTGTATGTGTTCACATGATCACGTTAGCCTGAGTGACCAGATTTCACTGCATCCATTAATTCCAAGCATGAACAAAGCCCCCATCGCACGCACACATGCACGCACACACACGCACACGTGCACACACACGCGCGTGCACACACACACACACACGTCATGTGAGTGATCTTTGTGGCCTCTTTGTTGGGTCATGTGAGCAGGAGCTCAGTGCTGACTTGGTCCCTCCCTCTTCCCATTATTGACCAAATAAATATGAAAGGGAAGCTATATCAAATATCTACAATAGGTGAAAACTTATTTAAGCATATACTAACCAAAAGTACAAGTAAAATGTGTGATTCTATGCAGAAAGGGTTAGAGTACTGCAGAGGTGGAGCGAGTGTGTTAAGAAACTGTCTCTTATCTGTGAGTGTGCGGGGTAGGCGGACACAGAGAGGATGGTGCAGCAGGGTAAATGATGGCCGTATTGATCTCCAATGCTCTTTTATAGCCCCGTCATGTCAGTTTAGCACCTTGGCAACACTGGCTTTAGAGCTACATCAATACTGAACTCTGGCACTCAGCACATAGAGAGACAGATCGAGAGAGGGAGAGGGACAACAACAAGCAAAAAGAAAAAGAAGTAAACACCTAGTGCAACACCGAGGTTAAGACTTTCTGCTCTAACTATAAGAGTGAAGTGAGGAACGGACAAGGATGCCAGAAATATCCATGTGTCCATGAGATATTGTTAGTTGCGTGCTAACACTTCATTACATATTTCACTACTCTGGTATCTTAAGTGTTAAACAGGCTTGTGGATTAAAATGTTTCTTTGGGCAACTTGATATGATCTCACGTGTTTTTTTTTTGCCGTGACTCATTGAAAAACTTTACATTTAGCATCCTCTGAACAAATATTTTGTTGGGAAACAATTACCTATTCAGTGCTTAGACAAATTATTTGTGTAACCACTAAATTATAACCTCCTACTCAGTTGCCCTTTCTCAAATTCCCCGCTCTGTGTGCTCTGAATCTCAGCCAATCAGAGAATTGGCTTTTTTTTTGCTTCAACTACTCATTTCAAACACTTAAAAGCACTAGTATTTGCATTAGGAGTGCATTATACAGTACATATAACTAAATGGGCTTAGTTGGAGTCACGCTGGTCATTCTTGCACAAAGTCACCAAGCTCTGCGTTTCCATTATTTTGTCCACTTTCTTTCAAGCACGCTGCAGTTGTTCAAATTGATTATCTGACACCTGGTGTTGGATAACATTCACTCGGAATAGATGGTTTTGAAATTGGCCTCCTCTGACGCTCCAGCTCTGTTTGGTGAAGCAGAAAATGAACCCCGTCTGCATTATCTGATAGCCGCTGACTATTGGATTTCATCTGCTATATCTATTACTACAGCACCACACTTGTACTCTTATCAACCCAGAGGTTTAATTACCTTGTTGGGTCTGTGTGGATTAATGTTCAATTATGGCTCGTTTCACTGGTTTTTGTTTGCTTGCTTGTAGATGTAAATGATATGACTGAATGTTTTTTATACTGAAGTACTACGAACCCAAGACAATTATATGAAAATGGGAAGATGAAAAGTAAAATAACATAAAGTAATGCTTTTCAGATTCTTAAAAGGAGTTTAACTTTGCTTTTCTTTGCAACTATACAAGTCTGAGTGTGGACATTTGGTTTGAGCTCTACATTCATGTCCTGAAGACTTACCCTGACCTTAAGCCAAGTATTTACACTGCAATGTCACTGTGTTACGGACCTTTTCCCCTGTGACACAAACCCACAAGTCAAATTGAAATGCTGCACTGTCCCATTCCTATTCAAATCATGTTAACCTCCTGTAGCTTCTTCTCACTCAAACATTTAACAGATGACATCAATTAAGCCAGCGAGGGTTCAAGGGTTAAGGCCTTAGGGGGACATGTGAATAATGCCTTAAGGCCTGGAAACACCAAATTGATATAATAGGAGTAGCTGCATCAAAGCCCTACTGCTGGTCGCCTCATGTTTCTATAGCTGGGAACCAACATTCTTGTAAGTTCCTGAGGAACTCTCTGCAGATAAACAATCCGTTGTTACGATTTGGCAGTATTTTTTTTTTACATCACTCTCACTTATATCGCTGCTTCTGATCAAGAATATATTTTTGATAAAAATTTGTTAATGTCACTGATGAAGAGGCAAAGACACTACAGCAACAGGCTTGAGGGGCTTTGCCTTTGTTTTTCTGTTTCTCTTTTCGTCTACTGATCCGCTATCTGAATCTGGATCCAGAGTGATTCCTCACATGCTGAATCAGAAAATGGCCACCAACAAGGGCTGTTGAGTACCAATTGTGCAGGTCAGACCACAGCAGCTAGAGCCATCACCACTCACTGACTGTCTTGACAATGCCCAAAGATGGCAGTTCCTCCAATGGTCACTGGAGGATGGCTCCAAAGGTTACTTTACAGCAGAAATAAGCATGTTTACAGCATGGTGCAAAAAACGGATTTGTCTATATACCAAATTTATCCCCTAACAACAATTGCACTACAGCTACATTTTTATATATTTCACTTTAAATTCATTTTAAGGTGTAAACTTAAATACGTAATTGGGGGGATGAGTGACGGGTAGCCCCAAGCTGTCTGCTCAGCTTCACCTCAGATAATTGCAGTCACTCAGCCGTACTTGTGGTGATGATGCCTTTTGGAGGATCTTAATTCAGATATCTGACACATAATATGACTTTCTGGAGGGTTAATTGGAGTAAAAGACTGGTGCTCTGTCCACAATCTTGTACAGTCAATGGTGAGGGCCTTTAGTGTGTGTGTGTGTGTGTGTGTGTGTGTGTGTGTGTGTGTGTGTGTGTGTGTGTGCGCGTGTGCGTGCGTGTGTGCATGTGTTACTGACCGGTCACAGGAGCAGGCCACCAGTACGCAGAGCAGATTGTAGATGATGAAGGTGAAGATGACAGCTGTGATGGTGCCACGTGGGATGGAGTAGCTAGGATTCTTAAGTTCCCCTGATAAAAATAGAGCAGTTTGCATGTCGGTCACAGATCATATCAGTTTATATCAGGTCACAGAAACAAACAAACACTCCCACACACAACCTGCCCTCACTCACCTGACATGTTAGAACCAGCCATGATGCCGGTGCAGCCATTAAACATGACAGCGAAAACTGTGGCAAATGTCATCATATATCCTGTTGTGTAATCCAGAGTGTAGTCGGCTGTGGGAAGAGATAACAGATAAGTTATCGTCGCTGTGTTTTACCAGCATCATCAGTCTAACGGAAAGTTCAATTTGGTTTGTTGGCCGACATTCAACTTTACCTGCTCTGAGCCGACCTTCATCTTCTTTTGTGGCATTTGAAAAAAAACATTCTCTACATGCATTTGCTGTTGTTCACAGAGTGGCATCTGCTTTATCACAGGATGTCGGATTTATTTCTTCAAAATCTTTATGATCGTATGGGTATAGCTGGAAATACATGCAATATCTTCCTGCACCTGTCTAACGGATCATGAATATACTTTAAATTCAGCGAGCGCTCTCTTGTTAATAATAATGATAACAATAATAAAAACAATTTTACCTGAGGGGGTTTCCAACAAGAACAAAAAAAAGCATTGTGTTTTACTGATTCATAAAGTTAAACAAAGAAAATAATCAAAAAGCTAATATTGACAACAGCAACAAAGCAATTTAGGTTGTTAGACACAGAGAGAAACCATCCATGGAGGTTTTAAAATCATTTACCCTCTCCTCTTTAAACTATTCCCATTTAAAATTATAATTTGACATGTCTCATTTGTGTGTTTGTGCTCTATTTGGTCAGATTTTGGGATTACTGAAAGCTTTAAAGTGTAATAGTTCTCACGTGCGTGCTTGAGTGCATGCCCAAGTTACAGCAATTAGCTCAGTAATCATATGCTCGGATATAATCCCTGCACACAGAGTGGAGTGTTTGGTTAGTTTTCCCTAACTGGACAGCATATACACCTAATTAGAGGTCAATACAAACATCTACTCTCTGCCAACAGAGTAGGAAACGTTTAGGTATGGTCAGAAAGGGGGACAAAACAGTGATGACAGCAAAAAGTACACGCCACCACTGCAGAGGCTGTGTAATGCTGATTTCAGTTGCGTTACAGGGTGGGAAGCCAGTGACGGATGACAGTGCTGCAGTAGTGAGTTCTACAGGTTGATGAAGGCATTCACATAGATTACCATAAGTTGGGATCTAGTAGGATGGGGTGAAATGCTCCGTAAAATGAATAGACAATTGGTAAATATGCTTATTTGCATTCTTGTTAAAAGCTCAATGAGAAGATCGATGCCATCCAAGTTTGTACAGTGAATGTAAAATAGGTACTGCATTTGGACTTACTGAAATACTGTATACGACAGTAAGTACGTTTCTCCCATTCTTTTGCTAGCCAAGACGCATCATCTGACAAACTTTTGTATCAACTACAGATTGTTTTTCCCCATTTTTGTATGCTCACGTCTACGGACACGAATAGTTTAGTTGGATCGCGATAGAGTGCCATTGCTCTCCCTCTCTCGTCTTGAGTGAGCAGTGTCTCACTAAACTCTGATGAAACTGTTTAGACTAGGCAGTGCTGACATACTATAAACAAGACTAAGTTATTACGCTGCCTTTTTCTCACCTAAACTGTCGGAAACATTTTTAACATACTGTTAAGCTGCAATGGAGAAATACAGTGAAGTTGAAGCAGCCGCCATATTGTTTGTGTCCTGTGCTGGAATAACTCAAACAGTAAAACAAGATAGTTCTGATCAAATATGAGCCACAATCCTGTTCATTGTCCATTTCTCTTAAATGTAGCTGCTCTACGGTTTCCTGACGCCAAGCCAAAACCAGGCACTGCCCAACTTGCATTACGTCACCCATCAGTCTAGTTTTATGCAAGGGCCATCTGTCAGAAGAATACTTCTTTAAGTTGGTCAAATCTTTCAGTTTGCCGTTGTCCTGATGTCAACATAAGTTTGAATTACAGCCTTTAAACTAGAGTGACAAAAAGGAATTTCCTTAATTGAACATTAGGCTTGTTAACAATCAATCAGCTCATCATTAAAACACACAATGTTTTTTCCAGCATTTTAAACTGCTAGCTTTACTGATATAATTGCCACAAAATCCATGTAAATTAGATATTTGAAGAATGTATTAGATCATTTCAATCATGAAAAAATGGTAAGCTTTCAATCAAAGTTGCAGTGTTTCCACTCCTTTCACTCGAATTTACAGTAAAATGTAGGTAGAACAACTGATTCAACCCAGAAGTACAACCAAACCACTGAACACGTTCAGGTAGTTCACAGCCCTCTTCTCTCCTGTTCTATATCTTCTATATTAAGCATAGTTTAAATCTATGAAATTATCAACACTAACTAACAGATTACTCATTGACAGACCTTTTAAAATATTTAAGATTGAATTGGATGGTTGTCACCTGGTAAACAGAAAACTAAAGAACACATCACAGATCAAATGAGGATCTCCTGACAAGCTTGGTTTTAGCACATCCTATGAGAGCTATTCTTCTCCCAGCCTCACCCTCCTTACCCCACAGGTTCCCGAGGAGTGTCTCCAACTTGAAGCCAGTGAAGTTAGCTGTTGTGGGAGGCACCGGGCCAGTTCGGTTGGCTGCCGGGTTTCCAGTACTGGGCAGGAGAATGGTACGAGGGCTTACAGCAAAGAAGCTGACGAAGATGGTGCCCAGGACAAACATGACCACTAGGAAAATGAGGAAGGTGGCCTTAGCGTAGATGTGGGCCCCCACCAGGCACACCAACAGGCACAGCAGGGCGATGGCTGTGGCGTAGAGCAGAGACCACCAGTAGCCCGATGGCAGGACCTGGTAGGAAGAAGTGGCCATAGTTCCATCTAGAGATTGTAAAAGGTGTTGAGGCAGGAGGTGAGGAGGGGAACGGCACTGCTGGTAAATGTTTGACAGGATGTATTTAAGAGTATAACGTTACAGCGGAGAATGAAACTTTGAATTGGTGAATTTAAAGGTGCAGCATGTGATTCTTCTCTGTGTCGTCAAATCAACTGCCATATAACAGGGACAGTCAATGAGTGTTCTTGCCATGTTGTGTTGTTTTCAGGAAGCACTGTCTGACACTTAAACAAAACAGTGTTAGCATCTAGTGTGATATTTTTAACATCATGCCTCTTTTGCTTGCAGAGTGTAGACACGCTTTCTTAAATCACACTGTGGCAGCATTTATGCTGCCGGTCTTTTGTTCAGTGTAAAAAACACTGAGGTGGCATGAAGACAGATATTCATTGCATTGGTCACTGAGCAATCTTTGTTTAAAAAGTGCAAGTATTTGTTGACCTGGAAATGGAACTCAACAATCTACATTTTTTGCCCAGAATCCCCTGCAGCACCTTTTGAAAGAATACAGCCTTTTTCAGGAATAAATCAATGATGTCATAAATATACAACACTCCTAAAACAAAACGTTTCTACTCTTTCAACAACTCAAATCTTCTCAGTATCACTTCTTAGCCCTGCTGATATGTTAAAAGTACAGCAGGTACAGTCAATGGATGAATGGAACATGTTGTATGTAATATGTATTGCAATGTGTGTAATATGTTGTAAACTAAATCTGCTGTGTGTAAAATCATCTTTCTAAATCATCACCAATCATTTCCCAGCTTGTACTCACCTTCTGGCACTCCAAAGGTGGCAACAATGGCTTCAACCAGACCCAGCACATACAGAGCACTGCCACACACATTGGCTAGGAAGAACATGATGCCGATGCTGCCACCAAACTCTGGCCCCAACGCTCGACTTATCATGTCTGAGCAAAGTTAAGGCAAAGTTCACATCTACAGGACATGACAACTTCAAGAACTGAAAAGGAGACAATGCCGTTTAATGTACAGTATGTGTTTGTAAACTGTACATGTACATGTTAATATGTGTCTCAATGATGGAAACAGCCTGTGCTGACTGATAAACAGCCCTGTGTGGGCTCAGTGACCAGACTCCTGCCAGCAAAAAATACAGGCCTCTATCGAAAGTAGCAAACAATGCCCTATAGTGAAGTTAACAAACATATCAGTACCCCAGTCAGTGACAAACACTGCATACTTTGGTAACCCAATGCTAGGCTAAGGGCACTTTCTCTTTGTTGAGTGTATCAAGGAATTGTACACGTGTGTGTTTTTGGTATCTTGAGGATGTTACTGTTAACGACTGTCATGTGCAAATGTCATGTGATGGTGCATGTGTCAAGAGGATACAATAGGCTCCGCCGGCATCCAGGGCTCCATTGGTGGAGATGGCACAGACTGACAAAACGGTCATGGAGATGATGAAGTAGGCCACCAGAAACATGGCGATGGCTTGGTACAGTCCGGACTGTCCAACCACGAACCCTGGTCAGGGAAAACACAAACACAGTGGGAAAACGACTGAGCAGCTGGTCGAAAGCAGAACTTAAGCCTCAGCTGTGACGTCAGTGTGGTTGAGGAGGGAAGTTATTCTTTCCAAGGACGAGTTCAAACTGACAACAGCACAGAGGATGTGAGAATTCAGTGTGGCAGGATGACTACAAAGAGGAAGGAAGAACTGTGCTTCCAGTTTAAGTTGAATAATATATTCCTGAACATGTTCTAAGCAATCAAAATGAAAGTGACCGTTGCACAAAATGACTCAACAGAACAGTCCCTCGGAAAGTGAAACTGGGATCACATGTTGGAGGTGACTCCAGTTTCCTCTCTGCCTTTTCTGGACTGCTGACGTCTGGAATCAGGATTTGTATGAGGCAGCTTTTTTTCTCGTTTTTTCCCTTTTCTTCAGTGCATGTGTATATAAAACATCTTGACAAGGGGAGCTACAGTCAAAAAAAAGCTCCTGAAGTGCCTGAAATGCCTCGTCAGTAGTAACGCCATTATTACCATGACTTCTTACCATCGAACTTTGTCACCATGCCACATATTTACATATATTATGCCTAGCAGCTAGTTTGTTACTTAAGAATGTGCTAAACACATCAACAGAGCTGACCGGACTCACTGTTAGCGGTGCTGGCTCAGGCAGGCATGAGCTGACCAATCAGAGCATTAAGGAGGGGGGCCTTAAAGAGACAGAAGCTAATACAGAGTATTTCAGACAGAGAGTGAACACAGGGCAACAACACTGAACAATACAAGAAAAGAAATGTGTTTTCTTCAGCATTAAAGCATGTAAATCTATTCTAGTAGTAACTCAAAACTACATACATATAATCCTCTGACGGTGTGGTCACTTTGGGTCTGCCTGATCATGCTATGGACACAAATCATCCAGTATCTGTAAAGCACTTTAGAGTTCCATGCCCCACTCTATTAGAAACCTTTAGTCTAACCATGATTTGAGACTGAGAAAGGCACATATCCCTTAATCTGCTTTATAATTCACTCATTTACATTTTAGTCTAAAATGAATGCATTTGAATGCGGCATTCTTCAAGTAAATTCTCCCTCTGTGATGTTTACGACGGTACAATGTTCAGAAGTGTTGATTTACATTAGTGGTCACTTTGGAGGCTGTACTGTAGTTTCTGGTGCCTCTGTCAGTACCTCAGCAGTAAGCTCAGGTACCAGTTTAACTAATGGACTGGTTATTGAGCTTGAGTGTTTACTGCTGATGTCAACAAAACTGCAGGACAAATATAAGCTCTTCTCTTGCATACTACAGAATTTTACATTTACATTTAGGGTATTTGTCAGATGCTTTTGTCTCCAAAGCAATTTACAGTAATTTCACATATTTATACACTGATGGCAGTGGCTGCCATGCAAGGTAGCGACCAGCACATCAGGAGCAGTTTGGGGTTCAGGATCTTGCCCAAGGACACTTCAACATGCAGATAACAAGACGCTGGCTCTACCCCGAGCCACAATGAGCAAGTCATCAAATAGTTGTTTCATTAATAGCAACTCAATAAGAAATCCCCACTCTGCTTTTATCTGAATAACTTTTGAGGGCACAGTTCAACAAGTTGATTTTTTTTTTTTTTTTTACTGAATTGAAGTTGTGCTTAATGACATTCAGACTGATATGATAAATCCGCTGAAAACTCTGGGGATTTTATTTTTTCAACTCTTTGACTCACAGGCCAGTAAATGAGCCATAATAATTTGACTAAAACCACTCCATAATTCACTCAATACAAGATGTACTCAGTGGTTTACTCTATAGCGACTTGCACAACAGTATTTCACACCTATGGAATGTGACTGTTTGCATTGAGGGATTGTTAACAATACTGAAGTACTGAAGTGGTACATGCTATGCTAGCAGTAATTCTTCTTTAAAAGCACTCAGGAGTCAGTGAAATCTGCATTTTAAATAACTAAATCACACTCTTATTGAGACACTGTTAAAGTTATTAGTCAAAGTTAAGGACAATTCTTCAGGCGTTATCTTATATGTTATATACGTACTTGCTCAAACAAGACCTCTGCAACAGCTTGACAGGATTTCATACTTCTCAATCTCGCCATTGCTCAGAAAAACTCGACACCTCTCCCTTTCATACATGGTTCTAGCTTAGGCTCGGTGCAAAGAGTCACACAGCACAATGCAAGTGTTATTTTCATGCCCAGCCAGAACCCACGTTGTGTTTATAGCAAAACTACCTGCACCCACCTGTGCGCCCCTTAAAGTGAGGTGTGGACAGGGGCTATCTTCAGGCAGCAGAATATGGCAGGACGCATTACACAGGCGGATTCACACCGTTCATACACTCTGATTTTATAATTAGTGAGGCTTTGTTCAGTTATTTTAAACATTTCCACAAATGCAGTCATGTCACTGTAACATATATCATGAAAACTTATGGCTGTAGTTATAAATTCTGCTAAGGAAACCAGTCAGGAGTTTTAAATAATCAATTACGTTTACCAGCGGTTCCTCCTGTACAATTGTGCATGTTAACGTAGAGATATACATACTGTTTCTGCTGCTAGAGGATCACTTCAGGTGATGTCATAAATATTTTCCTCATTAAGGATGTATTTCACCCCCTCATCCCAATGTTATTGATCAGGGTGATGATCCACAGACTGAGATTCACACATACACAGAGGTACGTGTAGCAGCACTCCTCCCCCTTCTCAGTTTATTATCAGTTTTTTTTTTCATATGCAGTCAAACAGAGTTGCTGATGGGATGGATGATTGTGAAATAGCTGGGCAGCCATGGATCACATCCCCAAAAGTCGACTTGTACACTCCATAAATGCACTAGCGCACTGCACTTCAGACTGTCTAAATAGGGCCCATAATGTCCAAACGAGGTCAGATGCAAGCAACGGTTGATTAAAATAACTACAATTGGACATCTTCATAATCAAAGTCATGTGTGACTAATCAAAGTGTGGGAAAATATGTAAGTGCCATTTTAGCAAGTTACACACATTTAGTTACACACATTTAGCTTCACTTTCAACTACTGTGACGTTTGATTGTAGATGTTTACATACAATCAGTATATGTGACTAACAGCATTATGCTTCCATTTGCATGGCCTGCTTTTATATACATCACTGCTCCGGGTGTCACATGATCACAAAGCATCAGTACCACAATCTCACGGGAAAAGGCAAGAATGCAGCCGTGGTCTCAGCATTCAGTTAGATTCACTGGGATGTTAGACACCGTGTTTTACTGCCCAACAACACATACGTCTCTTCGTCGTCACGTATGTGGAGGCTTTCACAGCTGAGGATTCCACAATAGTTTCACATCCACAATTCAACGACTGTGAGTTCCTGTGTAGAGCCTTAGTTTAAAATACAACACAGACAGCTACTGTTTGTGTCCATGTGAGTGCGCGTGTGTGTGTGTGTGTGTGTGTGTGTGTGTGTGTGTGTGTGTGTGTGTGTGTGTGTGTGTGTTCACAATGCGTGTCCACTGCACAGCAGCTGACATCTCATGAGACTGGGGTGGCAAGGGAGGGGGTAAAATGAGAGAGAGTTAGAAAACAACTAAGAGGTGCAGCAGGGCAAAAAAGAAAAAAAGAACAAAAAACACAGGCACAAGACCATAATAACCAGAACAGATGGAGCAAAGTCAGAGGGGACGATTATCTCTCTTGTCAGTTGCTTCTTTTCTATCTTCTGGACAGCAGAAATGTGAAAGTCTGGATTGGGTGACATACGATTACAAGCTTCACATGTATTTTTCACAGGAAATTGGAACGTAGTGGATCTCATTGAACTGGTCCAATCATCATTTAAACCTCAAGAAATAGGTCTGACAGTTTTCAAGAGCTACACTGTTGGCTGTGAATGAACTCCTGTTGAGATAAGGACAATTTTGTAAGAGGGATTGGGTTATACATAGCATTAAAAACTACAGAAAGACTAAAGAAAGTCTAGTCAAACATTTTATTCTTAGCGAATTAATGTAATCAAGGGGGGGGGGGTCGTTTTCCTGCTCACTAGGGGAATTCATCCACCTTGCAGGTCACATGCAAACCTGTGCCAGATGCTGAGCTACATTCAGTTCTGAATGTAATCACATAACAGAAAGGGCTAAACTCACTTTGCACATAACCAGTGATTGATTTGATCTCACTCAAATCCCACCTTGATGCTTTTAAATCAAGCAACTCGCAAATAAGTTTTGTTGTTACCAAGACCAGCTCTCAGACTACAGCAGCCCCAGAGGGCCAACACAGGACAACGGGACCCTGGTTTGTAGTGCTGGTGTGTATGACACCTGAAGTTACTGGCCTGTGAGCCAAAGAGTCGAAAAACAAATCTCCAGACCTTTCAGCGGATTTATCATATCAGTCTGAATGTCATTAAGCACAACTTCAATTCAGTAAAAAAAAAACAAACAAAAAAAAAAAAAAAATCAACTTGTTGAACTGGGCCTAAAAAGTTATTCAGATAAAAGCAGACTGGGGATTTCTTATCGAGTTGCTATTAATGAAACAACTATTTGATGACTTGCTTGCAAACCGAATTCACCGGTGGCTCCTATAAAACAACCCTAACGTTATATTATACACTGTGAACCTTCAGTGATTAGCTGTGCGTTAACATCTCACAATTTTGAATGGGCTTTGGTGTACCTCTCTAATTCAGACGTCGGAAAAAACCGTATGCAGTGATTTCATTTTGGATTTTACTACCATCGGCACTCACCTATTCTGAGGAACAGCACCACGCTGAACATCGACAGCAAGGTGGGGATGACCACACCGAAGAAGATGGAGAGTTTCTTCGGTTGCCGCTGGTGTCCGGACCTCTGCCTGGGGCTGCCCGGATGCTGCTCCGGGGCCTGCCCGGCCGGTGGTGACCGCTGCTCGGACTCATTGACGCTGGCGGAGAGGCGGTAGTGGAGAAGAGGAGTCCGCTCTGTCATAGTGAAACTTGCCTCCGCACAAGCTTCACAACTTCACAGAGTGGCTGGAATAACTGCAAACTCCGGCTTGCTCCTTAAATATAGTACAAATGAATGTTTCCAGAGGTTTTATCAGAAGACAGTGACGCCTCCCGTCTGTTGCCGACTGCCTGCCTAGCTACATAGCGGAGTAGGTAAGTGCTTTCGTGAGAGCAGTTCAAACCAGCGTAATAAACTTGGACATAAAAATGTCCGCAGACATGATGTTAAAAAGGGGTCACTAACCCTCACAGGTAGCCCATGTCCTGCCACAGGAGATCTGGATAATTCCCCAGTAAAACTACTGAATAGAGGAATATCATGTGACGCTTTACAGCACGTTAACCTTAACCCCCTTCAATCACAGCTACAATTTCCGGTCAAGCTTTCAAAATAAAAGCTTACTGCCGCGCTAAGGCGACGTTGGTGACGTATGCCATAATGAAATACACAGACTTCAAGACGACATTTCAACAGGACTACATACTAAACGCAAAATTCAGTCGTTCTTCTTGCCATAATATGCGTATCCTACTGTACTATACGTATCATAATCAACTGAATCGTGCCATAAGCTAGGAAAGAAAATGAATGGTGGCGTCATTCAAACATCTATCAAACTACAACAACACTAAGTGCTATTTCTTGGTGTCAGGTGAGTCAGGATCATTTAACAAGAGCCAGTGCTACTAAACTACGAGGGAAATATGTAATTGTATTGTTGTTTGAAAGATAAATTCTTCCGTTTCCGGTTGTGTCCTACCTGCCCATGTCTAACTTCACGAAGCTCTTAACTCTGGATCTTCCTGTGTTTTTCTCCAGCTTCCAGCCTGTTGCTTTCGGTCACATGATCAGGGTGGCTGCCCCAATCAGAGCGCTGCATTCTTCCGGCCACCTGCAGGTGGAAGCTGCATCAAATCAGAAACATAACCGCCTGCACCATAGACATATATACCTATGGCCTGCACTGTTATGGAACACAAATGTTGGGCTGAAACAAACATGTTTTTCTCTTCTTTCATTTCTGTGTTTTCAAATAATGATGCAAAAAAAAAAAAAAGTTCACCATTGAGGCTTTTATTTTGAAAGTTATGACTGGTTTAATACTAGTTATTAAAGTTCAACAGTCTGTCATGGCTGGTCCATTACGCTCCCAAATAGTTTAAAGTCCTGCCCAGCAAATAAATAACACAACAACACATTACAGAGTCTGACTAGCAGAGTTTTTTTTTTTTTTTTTTTAGTCTCAAAAATGACTAGCAGAGAACCTCTTTTCTGGACACTTCAGTGATTTAGCAAGAATTACACACTTTTTACGAAATGCAGCAGCAATCATATATATATTATATACATATATTAAAATATCACAAAAAGTACAATATCTATAAAAGTAATGCATACAAATAAACTGTGTGTGCATACAGACATATATACATGCAAACATTACAACATCTTTGGATAATAAACAGATATTTCCTCAACTGAGATATGTTCAACTTAAACATATACTGACTGACTTAGTTGCAGCAAACAACCGTTTCCCTTTTTTTGGGGGGGGGGATCTAAATAGTGTCATTATCGAAGTTTTTTTTTGGTGGCCTGGGCTTTAAAAAGTGCAGAGTTACATTTGCCAGTCTTCCACAGTGTGACACAGAAAAGAGAAGAGACTCCTGTTTTCCTGGTTACATGAAGGCAACTGACTGAGCCCAACATGGAGCACCTCTTATCCAGCACCCACAGAGGGCGCTACGGTTACAGCTTTGATTACACATTGCAAGACGGGACCAGCAAAGTACACTGCCAAACTAAGCTCATCTCGGCACTGGTATAAGGAGTGTGCTTTAGAAAGTGGTGATCATAACACAATCACATTTACTTGCATGGAAACAAACAAATGCAGGGGGGCATCACATAAAACCAAGATAACGCAACTTCAAATATCCTAGAGTTTTATTTGTGAACTTTTTCTTGCACTCAGTTGTTCAATATTTCTTTAGGAGACAGCTGCTGACTTCATTAATCCCTTTATCATGTGATTATACTGTTTATTTTGAATGACATTGCTATCATTGTGAACTCCTTCACTTAAGTCCCAAGAATGACAAATGAATTGGTTCACATGAACTGTCATATCTCTTTGTCTAACCACGCTATTCACATGGCTCTAAGGGTGGCCATGACCCTGTCTGACGATCCCTTAATGCTATACGATTCAGGGAAACACTCAAAAGTACTGCTCAAGTACTCCCTGTCAATCAGCACAAGGAGGAGGGGCCAATTTTGAATGGCATGTTTACAAAGAGCAACCAACAAATTCTGCATAGTGCGCCTTTATCTCTTTCTCTGGTGCTGTGATGAGGTCAACATTTAAACTTGCCTTTACTTGACTTAAAATCTGCTAAATGAATGACCTTCCCATCAGCCTCAGTTGGATTCTGTGTTAAGTGCTAATGAGCAGATATTAGCCTTCTAATACATAAAACAAATACCGTTGATACGGTAAACATCATACCTACTGACCATGAGCATGCTGGCAGACTGACATTACCATTTTGCTCAAAGCGACGCTGAGCCTAGGTACAGCCTCACAAAGCTCCCAGTATCACTGTAGAGTCTAGACCTTAAGTCTTGATGGATGGTTGAATACTTACTTAGCTCTACGGCAGTTATGTTTGAGCCGAGGAAATTGAACTTTTGAGTTGGTGAAACTGCTTAATAAGATGCTAACACACTGAAAAAAAAACTCCTCAGAGTTCATTTCAGTGTGGACTTTTATTTTTAATGTCCTTACTACCCTTTCACGAGCTAAACGTAATCCTCGTGGGTGGGTTTTTAATGACAATCAACTCCAAGTTATTGCTACCGTCCTTGACCTTCAAAACCTTCACTGATAGTTGGCCTTATCCATCCTCTTTTCCAGATAACAAGCAGCCACAGGTCTTTTCGTCCATCATCGTGTTCTATCTGCAAATCCTCCTCCATCCCTTTCTTCTCGAACCTTCATCAGCGTGGAGTACCTTGTCAGTTCTTGTGCTGTTCCTCTCCTCCTCCTATCCTGTTGCACCTCAGATCAGTTCTGAGGGAACACAGCTCAGCAGCACAGCTCAGCAGCACAGCTCAGCAGCGAAGCTGCAGCAGTGAAGCTACTTTCAATTTGTTTGAATCAGCCAGAAGCTCCGTGAGTATTTAGGTTGTCCCATGTTCCACTTTGCAGACACTGTCTTGGAGGTCAATAGCGAGGTACTCCAGCTTCCCCTTGAGCAACAGTCCGAACATGTCCAGCACTTTGTTCAGGCTGGTTTGGCTGCTGCTCTGGACTACAGAATGAGATGGTGTCCCTGTGTCATTCTGAAAAGTAAGCAGAATAAAATTAATATAAACTATGGGGTTTGACAACATTTGACAAACAATTTTTCAGGAAGCGATCCGTACTAATAGCATAGCATGTCTATGGTGTTAGTTTACGTTCTTTCTTTGCCACATTTGTTTCCTTTACAGGGCACAAAATGTGCTGAAAGCTCAGAGGTGTCTAAGTTGGCTTATGCTCAAAGCGACTGCGAGGAACCTTCAGGTTTTGTTGATTCTAGCAGACCCCCTTTTGACAAAAGCGAAAAGACACGAGCGCCTGCTGTTGTTAAGAACTTTGTGAGTGCATGCCGGTGGCTTGTGCATTCTTTTGGAAGCGAGTGACAGAGAGAGGATGGATCGCAATGAGGAAATGTATCTATATGTGTTTTATATATATGCTCTATATGATTGGACCCAAGCACAGGCACTAATAATGACTAGATTAGAACAGCAGCCTGTTTCACTGATGGTCTCTATCGCTGTTACAGGTCATTTATAATCATCATAGGAATCAGGAGATTGTCTCATAAACAGTTAAAAGTTTCTTGTGGTCACTTTAATGAGTATAATCGTAGTGACAGTAAGTCCAAACAGGAGATGAATTGCCAAATTCTTGATGATTTCCATCCTGAAATGTAGTTTTGTTAATATGACCAATGTCTCACTGTTTATCCAACATGATTCACTGCTCTTTTATTTATCTAATTATCATTATTTATTTATTCAACGTAGTTCAGTATAATCATACCCAGTTTTTTCATGGATTCGTTATTGTGTCTAATGCATAATATGTTTAGCAATGTAAAATATTCACATCCAGGTGCATCACCTGTAGCTGAAGCCTTTTGACGATAAGCAGATAATTTGCGATTCCCGTTCCCAGTTGCTCCAACAGCCGGGTTTGACACTCCACTGTGGTCTGATTCTTCGCCCCATGCACTCCGTCTCGAAACATCTCGAGCGACCTGATCACCTCTGAGCGCTTCTGCTGAATCTGGACAAATGCAGACACAAGCTGTCACAATGTTGCCGTGGAAATGAAATGGACTGGTTAAACATGTATTCTAAGTATTTCAGCACATATATAAATTATTAGCATTTTGTTGCAGTTCAGTTATTTCATTAACAAGAGTCTACATGCCATGCCTCTGTGAGGTTGTAAGTGGGCTAGATGTTAACATGCTCGCAATGATGACTATCATGTTGAGGTTTAGTAGGGATAACCTCTGTATACCACTATGTTGGGTCACTGTGTGAGCATGCAAACATTAGCTTGTGAGCACTAAACATAAAGTACAGCTGAGGCTAATGTGAATGTCATTTGTTTTTTCCGTATTTGGTCACAAACCGAAGTATTGGACAAACTGAACTTTTGACCGGATGATTGCGCCAGATGCAAAGTCAGTAGATGAAAGACATTACAACTCATCCTCCACGAGCCATGAAAACATGTAACAAATTTCACAGAAATCCATCCATTAATCGTCGCGATATTTCCATAAAGGACGGAAAAGGTGACCTCAGGGTGCTGCTGGTGGGGCTTTTCTTCCGTGCCAGTTTGTGTCAGTGTATACACTAGATGTTGACATACATTATATAATAATATAACTGAAACGTCGGCCTCCCTGCTCGTCCTGCTGGCTCCACACTCTTCACATATATTATATAATTTACTTGTATTAGATATTCTGTTAATGCAACTTGAAAACTATTGCATTTCTGTTTGTCCTGGGAGAGGGATCCCTCCTCTGTGGCTCCTCCTGAGGTCTCTTACATTTTTGTGGGTTTTTTTTCCCCTGTTAAAGGTTTTTTTTTTTTCAATGTGGCAAGTTTTTCCACAGTCAAATCGAGGATCTGAGGACAGCGGATGTTGCTCACGCTACAGATTGTAGAGCCCACTGAGGCAATGTGATTGTGATTTTGGGCTACATATATTAAAAAAAAAACTTAGAAAAAGGAATGTACGTGGCACTAGAGGAAAAAGTCAGACGATCACCTGAGTCATATTCATGAAGGGACACTGAACATCTGATGTAAATTTCATGGCAAGTGATCCACTAGTTGTGGAGTTATTTCTCTCTGAACCACAAATGTAAACACCCCCCCTGCAAACTATACATGCCTGTACAAAATTTCACAACAGTCCATCTGATAGTTGGTTGATAGAGCTGTTTCTATCTGGACACAATGACCGTGTCATGATTGGGGAGTCTGCGTCTTCTTGTTGTGTCCAGCGTTTTGATTCCATGCCTCCTTGTGTCCTTTCAGTGTCTCCTGTGTTCTTCCCTCCGTGCTTTCCCCTCCCTTCTGGTTGCGTGTTGGTCTAACTCTATCTGTCAGCGTTCTGCTCATCAGCCAGACTCCTCTCACCTGCAGCTCCACTCACCTGTCCTCTTCCCTCCCCTCTCACCTCACTTGTTCTTCATCTTGTTGTTAGTGTCTGTGTATGTATTCTTTGTCCTCACTGCACTGTTTGTCCAGTCGTTGTTTGTGTGATGTCTCCCCCGAGCTATCCTGTGTTTCCTCCCCTGTCTCCTGTTCCCCGGTGGTATGGTTTTTATTTTTGTTTGTTTTGGGGTTTTTTGGGGGGATTTTGAATTGTTCTTGCACTTTGATTTGAACTTTTGATGTTTTGGTGTTCAGCTTTGGCTAAATAAAGCTCACCCACCCTCCATCCTGCCTCCTGCGTGTCTGCTTTTGGGTCCACCTTCTGTTTTCCCATCATTGTGATAGACCGACAATAGAGTCATGGTGCGGTCATGTCTTAAAAATGGGAGCAATATTGCCAAATTGAAAACAGATTTGAAGTTTGAGTCACCACATCGTGATAACCAAAGAGAGAATACTGGTTTCATTTTAACAGTGATTTCATTAACATGACAATGCAATGTGTTACTGATTAAAGGATAACAAACCTCATTCAATTTTCAATGCACTGATTTGACAGTCTAATAATTATTTTTCTTTTTTTCTTTTTTTTTTTGTTTTGTTCAATACATACTGTACTTGCACACCATTACCAGAGAGACCAGAACTGAAGTCAAAGTGAAGCAGAGCCAGGAGAATATATGTGAAGGCTAACCTGCATTTTTAGCTGCTGCTTTAAAAAATCCGGGAAGGACACACCAAAATTTTGCTGCTGCCTTTGCACCGGAAGAAGCACCACCAACTCGGGGGTTTGAAATGTGAATGGGGAACACATAACAGGCCCCAATCAGATCAGACTGGAAGAGGACAAATTGGCACTCAATAGTCCTGCAAAGTCTGGGGGTGTTAGATCATGTAGATTACAAATTTCAAAAATGATTGCAAAATGAATGATTTTCTGGGAGCCGATGAAGGCGGCCGAGAACCAGGGTGATATCTGTTAACAACTCGTTGTAACTCGTGAACGTGTTTGTATGACTGACGGTGTCCTCCAAGCCAACTTCCACCTGTTTACATTCTGTTCGAGTGTCATGAATCTTGGCTGTTGTCCATTTCCACTAAAATCCATTCAGTGAGTAGTGTTATTTAAGCCCCAGTGTGAACTGGCATGGGCACAAATTCCAGTGAAATCCATTCATCGAGTAGTGTTACACAACTGCAAGCATAAAGTGTGATATGCTCCAGCCACCCGTGAGAGCATGGAATTATCAGGAAATGTGACTGAGGATAAAAAGATTAGTTTTGTACAATGGTTATGACTTGGCATGTACCCACTGAAGGTTGGGCACTGTTGGAAAATTACCAGGGATTTCATCAAAGTGGTGTGTTTTAGTTTTAGTTTCCATTTCATACACTTACATGTAACAAAGACTCCTCACTTTACCTTACCGCGTTAACGATATGCAGGGAAACGTTTTCTGGTCAGTCGGTAGGTCTAACGCAAACTGAAATATCGCAACAACTGTAACATGGATTGCCGAGAAATTTCGTTACGTGGTCCCTGAGAGAATGACTCCACCACGGTGATCGTTGTTTTAAGTGTCTTGAATACTGCAGGATAAATTGTAATGACATTTGCTTCAGATTCCCTCAGGATGAACTGTAATCATGTTTGAGTTGTCATCATTTGTCTTTTTTTTTTTTTTTATACTTTTTTTTTTATGAACCAAAACTAATGACATTCACGCTCAACTCAAACGGTTTGCATTGTTATTGCAACATGCTGAAATTAGCACTTAGTTCAAAGAACTGCAATGCCTAAAAAATGTACATAACCATATCACCAGGGGACTATAATCCCACACAACCACTAAGTAGAAGCATTGAACAAATCAATCATAAGACCAAAATAACTGTTTTTGGAGCCAAGGAAGAACGACTAACAGTCTCTGCTCAGCTTCAGTCTGTAAGGCTGAAAACTACAAATCAAGCCAGAAACCTCGGTGTAATCATGGACTCAGACCTGAATTTTCAGCAGCCACACTGAGACAAGTCAGCCTGCTCTCACCTTCAGAGTATATCCAGGATAAAAGGACTTACGTCTTGGCAGGATTTGGAAAAACTTGTGTTTGAGTTGCCTTGTGTCTGAATTGTGCTATACAAATAAACTTGCCTTGCCTTGGCCACACAACATGACTTTTAAAGTCTTCAGATCGCGCTTTTGCTAAGACTACACAAATTAGTCTTGTATTCCAGACTCTTGCAGTCACTGTAGTTTGCACACTATACGATCAGCGACGAAAGGTTGCACATTGACAAGACCGCACGCAATATGCGACATGCAAACAACCCAGTCCTACCAGGGTTGTTTGTATGCTGGTTTGCAGCGCAAAAAACAAGGTGAAAAAAATCTCACATGAGCGGCTGGATTAGGATGACAGCCAACAAAGTGTTCACTTTTATGAAACTGCCTCCTCTTAAATCAACTCCTAATTACACATTTTATCGATTTAAAATTTTATCCAAAACATCAGCCAAATTCTATGCCGTGCACTTCGTGCCGCATGACCACAAGTGCTACGTGCTACATTGGATAGCAACTGTTAAAGTGTTTGCAGATGTTGCCAAAAAACATTCATTCCCGATTGATGTATCACTTTTGGCTTCAACATGCATAATTAAATCAATGCTTAGAGCATGGTTTTATGTTTTCATTCACATGCAAACTGTGACAAAGTGATGAATGATCCTTTCTTTGTTGTAACCATCAATCTTTTTGATGAAAGATAAGAAGTGACATGTTTTGCTTTCCTCAGCAACGTGCTGCTATGTGTAGACCAGCATCCAAAGCGGCATATTCTTACGCTATCAAAGCACTTAATAAAAAAGCCCACCCTCTTAATGCACGGTTTTCTTTATTCACTGATATGTAAGTGAACCTTGAAGAAGAGGAAGAAGAGGAAGAAGAGGAAGAAGAGAAAAGGCAAACACCCTCACGTTTGTGCATTTTGGTGCATTTGTGTCATGGATGGTGCATGTACGTGCTTCAGTCAGGTTTGGTATTACTCACAGTTTTGTTTTCCCATTCTGCCATGCTCAGTCCAACTTTTGGTAGCTGCACAGGAGAGGACAGCGTATCCGAACCCACGCAACCTGCCTGAGTACACAAGCACAGTTTTGTCACAGACATGCATGCACAGCAAGAAAATTCAGACCCAGTCACTAAAGATTCAACTTTCTTTTTGTATTTGCCCCTTAAAAAAAGTTTAGTTTTTTTTTTCCCCCCAAGGTAAAGATTGTTCTCATACTGACTTCACACTAATTGATAATAATGAATCAGTGCAATTTCTCACCATGTTGTCCTTCAGCTCCTCAATCATGTTCGCCATAACTCTCCTGTTTAGAGAGTAGCACCAAAAGTCAATGGGTGCTGCCTGGACTTCAGGGAGATGGGAGGTGATCACTCCTATCAGCAGCAGCAGGAGCCCTGGAGGACCACACAGCGGAGATGAATGAGTTGCCATCTAGCTCCCTTGTGCTGCAGTAGCTGCAGCAAAGAGGAGCTTATATCCCCCTCCACTTTTTTTTTGTCCATGCTCCAGATCCTGCATCATGGAATCAACAGCTTTCCATCTCAGCTGTTACTTCTTCCCATGTAGTCTTTGAATTCTTGCCAGAATCCCACCCATGCGTTTTGCCCCGACAAGTACTTCCTCTGCCCACTCAGAATGTGAAATGTGTGAACACCTCTGGTTGAGCAAGTTGGTAATGAATGAATTAAATGTTTTTACGTCACGGATCAAGTGTCGGCATTCACCTTTTGGGGCGGTCACAAAGAGTGTGTGCCTACTACTGAATGAGTCAAACAGAGCCTTAGTCTAAGTATAAACATCACATACGTTACATCTTGTTTGACATCAAGCAACATATTTACACCAATGCAAGCATACATAAACCACAGTGACACCAGATCCACCACTTTGTAAACAGGAGTTTTGATACAGGACACGAGTCCAAGCATTTGACTTACTGCTATAAGCCATAACCCGTCCCTGGGTGCATGGTGTCCCTCAGCTGTGGTCTGTCAACCTGCATCCTTCTTCCATTCCACGTCATAAAAATGAGCTCAGAACACGCTCAAAAATGCCCTTCGGTATCCACAAGAAATTGCCTTTTTTTTCGTACATTAATCTCAGGTGAACTGAAGTCACAGGTCCCAGGTCTGGTGAGAACGCTATTGAGCTACTTAGTATGGCAGCGGATCAATATGCTGGTGTGGCTAGAGAGACGTGTGTTCGCAAGAAACCGGGACTTTTTGAGCCAGCAGGCTTTATATTTGATTTAGCCCAAAGTTAATGTTTGACTCCAAATCGTCAATGCAAACAAAGAGAAGAGAGGCACCGCGTAGACCCAGACAGTGCTAACCCAGTTAAAACATGATGATACAGACACGCACCACTCACTGTCATCATGTTTTTGTTGAGTTAGCTGAGTTTTTATCCGTTGGATTTCTGTCACACATCTGTTCAAATCATGGGAGATGGGCTGTGCAGTAACAAAAGCACTAATATGATTCTATTCTACTACCACATTATTATTACTACGACTGTTACAAATAACATTACAAATAATACTGCCAATCATGGATACATAAAGAAGAGGGGACTATCTATATTCCAGCACTTGGCAAGACAGAAGTGTAGAACAACACACCGATGCTATCAGCTCCTCTTCAAACACTGTCTGTTAGTCACCACTGGAAGCAAGTTTGATTTGGCAGTTCAACAGTAAGTCATGACTAACATGAGCAGAACCTGTTGTGACTTTTAAAATAACCTGGTAATCTAGGAAAAACTGGAGGACAGACCAACATGTGGATAGAAGCGGCAGTAAGAACATTATTCTATGAAGGAAAAGGGTACATACTGCTTCAGTGTTGTATATTTTAAGCTGCACTACGTGTTCATTTGGCTACTATGGGCAGCAGAACAAATGGAAAGCAGAAAATTTACATTTTATCCCCAGTGTGTTATTTCATCACTGTGTGATGAACAATTAGTTAATGTTAGGGAGCGACATGATGACATGATAATCATTCAATTAGAGTGTTTGTATCCGTCAACTCATAAGTTTAAGTCCAATACTCCCTTTCCTGTTAGCTCCACTTTGCACTTGACCAACTTCTGACGGAACAACTGGCTCTTTAGCCGCTAAGTTCTTCCTTGGGGTCCTTGAGATTACTAATGTTGCAGGGACTAACACAGTTCCAAGACGGCATGGTCTGAGCGACGGGGCCAGAAGCAGGGGCCCGGTGTTCATATGCCTGTCTGCCTGTCTGTCTGCCCTGAATCTGTGGAGTGTGTAAGATACAGACATTAAACTTTACAGGTATTTAGTTGGTATCAAAATAAAGGCCAGCTTGGGTCTGCTCTCATGTTACAAGGTCGTCAGTACTGCTGAGCACTCATGTGTCGGAACCTGAACATGGTGACGGGTCCCTCAGCCGGTGTGATCTCATTGCACAATGGTCTCTTAAGTAAAAATAGATGAGAATAGATAGATAAGCTTTAAGGCTGGTTTCATTTATCCAGATTCAAAGTTGAACTTTAAATACCAACGGTTCCATATTTAGAGTGCAGTGCTTCCTTTTGTTTATGTCAGGATCAGATGGGGGTGAAACCAGCCCTGAGATAACAGGCCAAGGCAGATCTCCACGTTATCTTATTGGGAAATGCGGTGAAGGCATACTTGTATTTCCTGGGAATTCTAATGACGTAGAAAAATCGTGCCAGATTGAAATCACATTGTGCAAGACCGCGCCGCGGCTAATCCTCTTTTATATAAGCTGTCAGTTTTGAATGGTGCTTTCTTAGCAAACAACCAAATGTTGCTTCAAAGTTTTCTTCTCTTAGTTTTTGTTTTTTTTCATTCACAGTATTTAAAAGCCTGTGATATGTGATTTTATATACACACCGCTGTCACAAAGGTTTTGTAGGTGGTTTGGCTCATGGATGTGGCATTAATGAGCTCTTTGTTAACATTTAGATGTGCATGTGTGTGTGTGTGTGTGTGTGTGTGTGTGTGTGTGTGTGTGTGTGTGTGTGTGTGTGTGTGTGTGCACAAGGGGTCCATGCTGCATATTATCTCGCGGCTGTGCGTCTCTACGGGAAGAGCCATCACCATGGTAACGCCAAGCACTGAGCACCTCTTAAAAGGCTCCCTCGCTCCCTCTGTCTTTTATCTGCTCTGAGGCCATTCTGCCTCTTTCACCCTCAGCCGTCGGCTGGCCGACAGAGAGAATGGCCCAACTGGAGGATTTCCTGATATTTGATCCGAAATGCTCTTTATATCCCATCAATTTGGTGCATCAGAGAAGAGTCAACCTTGTCACATTTGCCATGGTGGGACATCTCCACCAACTGGAACATCTGTTTGATTTTCAAGCAAAAAGAGACACTGCTTCTTCTTTTGTTGGAGGATGGATTGTTGATGCTGCTTTTTGCTGACTGAGGCCTTGCGTCCCCAGAGTGATTTTCTTTTTTTCATGTTGTTGGGCCTTAATTGTGAAGCAAAACTGGAATTTTAAGGTATGGACAGATTTCCTTTCCTGACTTTCTTCACCAGACAGGAACAGAGAAAGAAGCAATGGAATTTATTTGATTCTCTGCAATGTCAGGAAGGACTTCCTATCCTCGGAGAAAGCAGAAGCTTCTGGATGTTGAAACAGGGAAATCTAGCAGAGAGCTAGATGAGGAGAAAGATTGTGCGCCGCAGCTCTCGCACTGCCCAGCTTGCAACCAGGAGTATGACATAGTCCTGATCCTGCCGTGCTCTCACACCATGTGTAGTCACTGCATTGCGGCTGGAGGGAGAGCAAGTTCAGGTCAGCCACATCACCGTAGTGCCGGTCCACCTGTCTGCTCTGTGCTGTGCCCGGGCTGCCGACATCCTGTAGAGCTGCCATGCTGGAACTGGTCATCTGCCACCTCCTGTCTCCCACGACATCCTACCCTGGCTCCAGCATGTGTCAGCATGGAGACAGGCGCCAGGGGGGGAGCATCTGAAGATCACCTCCAACATGTGCAGGTGAGGGATCCAAACTAAGGAGAGCGAGGAGTGGGGAAAGATTCAAATGTGACTGAAAGATTCAAGCTTTGCATTTAAAGGGTTGATTTAAAAAAGAATAATAATAATAAAAACAATAAATAATTTGAATGAATGTTAAAAAGTAAGAATTAGATCATGAAACGTAGTAAGTACATTTGGAGATGATAGGTATATCTAATTGAGGTGCAGCAAGACTTAAGTGTCTAAAAGAAATGTACAAATGTGACAAGTGATTTGTTGTTTTGTATTGTTTTTGACTGTAATAAATAGCAACGAGCATTAGCAGCAAATAATAACAGTAATTATCTCAGTACTGTGTGTTGTGCTGCAGGGTGGCTGTGTGGTACCTTTGGACAGAGCTGAGCTAACGCTTTCCCTCTGTTTTCAGTCTTTATGCTAAGCTAAGCTAATTACAGCTTGACTGTAGCCTCATAAGTCATGGACAGATATGAAATACTGGAGCAAATAATGTTTATCCCAAAATGTCTGCTATTCTTTTAAGCCCAGGATCATCATCACCAATGAAACCAAAATAAGGGGGAAGGCTGTTCCCATAATTGTATTGTAATGTAATTATCGATTCTTAGTATTATTTAATCATTATGCAAACCAAAATGCAGATACATTTTTTAAAATATTTTGATCTTAATTTAATTCTATGTAAAGTCCATCCCATACTGTCACTTTATTTAGGGGGACATGTACTGCCGGGACAAAGGTGACATGAAAGCACATGGTGAGTATGGTTATGTATTTAAAGGCCCAGCCAGTTTCTAGAAATACATACATACATATATTGTATATGTATAAATGTGTGTATATATATATGTATATGTATATGTATATGTTGTTGTTATTGTTGTGTGTGTGTGTGTGTGTGTGTGTGTGTGTGTGTGTGTGTGTGTGTGTGTGTGTGTGTGTGTGATATTGTAAACAGGGGAGCCTTCAGAATTGTGTAAACTTTCCCCAATAGACTCCATTGCTGCCAGTTCCTCAAAAGTCCCAGCGGAGGGCGTTGTAGACCTATGTGAGGGGGAGATGGAGCAGTCCGTCTATGGTCAGAAGTTCTATTTGGTGGTTTGAATGCATAAATAAAATGATTTAAGATTATGATGTAAGTTTATGAGTTTATGAGTAAAACATTAGTGATATTTTTTTTTATTTCTAACAAAAAAGCCCAGAAATGCTCTGTTTTACATCCTCTGTTGACTTCTGGTCTGTCTTAGGAATACGTTTCCTTCTGGACCCTTCAACTGTCCCTCCATCCCTCCATCTTTCTAACTCCTCACTCACAATCACCTACCAAGGAGAGAGTCCTCCTGTCCCACCTCCAGACAACAAGCTCAGGAGACTGTTGACCTCTGACCCCGGGGTGACGCTGGCCCTCCCTGAGGTCTGCGCTGATGTTGTCATTGCTCGGGGACAGTATTACTGGGAGGTGGATGTCTGCAACAGCTCTGTCTACAGGATCGGTAAGAACTCTCTTGAGTTTGTTGAGGTTGGTTCCATGCCAGCGAACTTATTGCTTCCAGAAACACTCAGTGTTAGTCAGCAAGACTGTACTTGTTCGGGCCCACACTCAAATTTAAAAGCACACGTCGCCAGCCACTATGTTCACAGTGCCACCAAGTGGCAAGACCATTGACAGACCGCTTATGATTGGTTAAGCAGCACTGACAAAGTGCCTAGTGTTATCAAATCACTGAAATAAGCTGTCCTAATATCTGCAACTAATGTTTAACTTTTGATTTCTTAGGCATGACTCAAGACAGTGTTTTTATTTGTGTAAATAGTTAGTGAAGTTGTGCAGAATCACAACTTCAGTGCTTTAAAAAATATTTTCTAACAACAAAAAGCCATCTTTGAATAACTTTGATGCCTCTACATGTCCTATAAAGGTTTAAAAGAAAATATTATATATAGCACTCATTTGATTTTAATTTATTACTGATGTCCCCGTCCACATTGGCAGTGTCATATCCATTTCTGCATTCTGTCACTCAAAATGATGATCCACATCACCAGCTGCCTCAGACACGGCGATATTTCAGATCTGCTGTCATTAAAACCCTCAACCATCAAAGTAAAGTGCAAGGGACCTGACACCCTGGGGCTGCACCGCCATGTTACTGCAACCGCAAGCAAATACGGAGAAAGTTCTTTAGACTGTTAATTCCTATAATTAGTGAGGAAACGACAACATTAGCAGCTAGGACCTGCAAATGGTGAGAAAGAAATTAGAGTCTGTCAAACGTTGGGTCTCTGATCACAGTTTAAATTTTTTGGAGCAAAACAAAAACAAATTAATGTCAGTATGCTAACATGCTCACAATAACAACTTTCACACGATGATTATTGCTATGTTTACTGTTTACCAGTATCTTAGTCTAGGGTGTTAGCATGCTGCCACAGAACAAAACAAAACAAAAAAAAACAGGTGGAGGGAATGTCATCAGATATTTGGTAAAATTGCAGTTTTGACCACTCTGGTATTTAAGGGATCACCAAAGTGATTACAGTTGATCCAGAGGATGAAAAACGCAATGGTACGCCACAGCTGAGATATTTCAGTATAAAGCATAATGGTTGACCAACTAACCGACAGATGTTTATATCCCTAGAGCTATGCCGCATGCATGGCTAAAGATAATAATCTGCCAGTGGTCAACTTGTTGGCTTAATAGAATAAAATATAAGAATTATAACCCCAATTGTTTGCCGATGACTGTTTCATTGGTGTGTGAGAAGATTTCAAATGGAAACACGGTGCTGCTACAATTTGGCACTTTGCCTCTCAGCTCTGCCATTGGTTTTTGAAGAGTATGTGGATGGAGAACCAGAGAAGGGCTGTATGAATGAATGCAAATCCATAGATGTGTGCAGTGAGTATGAAACACCACTCTTGTGTCTATTTCAGGTGTGAGATCGTTGGATGGTCCGGATGGTTGGTGGCTCGGTAGGCACGGCCTATTTTTTTTTGCGGTGTATGATGGGAGCCAGGAGCCGCTCTGCAGTGTCCCGCCTCAGATCAAAACCCTTGGGGTCTTCCTTAATATTGGTGGGGGCACGCTGAGCTTCCATAACCCTCTGACCCAGGAGCATCTCGCCACGCTGCCAACCCGCTTCGAAGCTGCTGGAGTCCTCCCAGCTCTGGGCCTGGGCCAGGGCCACCTGAGGCTGCGCTGCAGCCTTCCCCCTCCTCCCCATGTGTTCCTTAGTAAGGACTCAGCCTACAGGGTCTCTTGTGACAGTGGCGGAGGTGGGTGGCGCAGGGAGATTACCTTCCAGTCAGTGAGGAAAGTGATACAGAAGTTTGAGGAGCTGGCTGTGTCAGACTCAGACTCAGGCCTGGTGTCCAGTTTCGGATCATCCAGCTCCACCTTAGCTTCCCTTCCAGATCTGGGAATTCCTGGGATGGTTCCCTCTGGGCAAGCAGGACAGGAAACTGGGGCTGAATAAGAAGAGCTACTGAAACACACCTACTGCTCCTCAGAGTGGTTTGATCTTTGGCTGTCATTTGAAAGGCTAATTTTTCATCTTGGATGACTTCTGGCTGCCTCTCTCCACTCTCTGTGTGACCCTGGACCTGCAATTGACTCTCTCCACAGGACACAGCCCTTTCTCTCAACCAAACAACCCCCGCTGGTTTGGGATCGGACCAGAAAGGGTCCTCTGTAATGTGAAGTGTGAGGAAAGGGTGGGCTTTCAACAGCAGGGCAGCTTGATTTGTCTCTGTGAAATGGTTGTCAGACAGTAGGGGTCCTACAGTAGTAGTGCACATGCTCCTGCATGTGTGTATGTGGGCATGAGCACTATCCTGAGTGTGTGCGTTTGCACAGCCGCATTTCGCTGAACGTGTGAGCAAGAGGGAACAATGTACAAGCGACAGGGGGCGAGAGGACGAGGTGTGAGTACAGTCACACCGGCCGTGTTGACACAGAGCAGTAAGGACAGGTGGTAACATACGGTTGTCCCGCGGCCTGCCTTTCGATAGGACAGTAGGGCTGCCCTTTCCTGACCCTTTGAAAACCACAGGACTCCCTAAGACTTCAAAGGGGGCAACAGAGACACGGAGAACAGAGAGGGAGAAAGAGAAAACAGCATGCATGAATTAAAGACAGCAGGTGATGACCTGGTAAAAAAAAAAAAAAAGAAAAAGAAATGAGTTGAGAGAGGGATTCCCATCAGCTTTCATGCCAAGAAGCTCTGAATAGATCAACTGGCTCAAGTCACACCATCAGAGAACTTGTTTTAAGGCAGTATTGAGTTGCAGAAACCACTGTTTTACATTTAAAACGATGAGATTACAGTCAAGTGATAGAGTCACAATGGTGGTCTTTGAACAGACACAGAGATGCAATTTTATTGGTCAGAGGTTGAAAACAAATGTATGTTTTAATATCTCTGTTTGCTTAGTGTTTTCTCTCCTACTAAGACCTTCTCTTCTGTTTCTCCTTTATTGGCTTTTAGCTCCACACCCCTGGTTTTGTGTGTTATGCCCAGATTCAATCAGAGCGATTTTGGCAAAAGAAAATTTTTCCTCATTTTTTCCTTGATCCCCAGGGCTCCAAGCCCCATTTGAAGAACCACTGGTGCCGAGGACTATTTATACTTGGCATGTCGGATGTTCTTGCCATATTCTCCCTATGACCCTGTGACCCTGTGACTTATGATTAAGTAATGCAGGCCCCACTAAAGAATTCACTCCTGTCCCACTTTATTTCCTGTTTTTCAAAAACTATATTTTCTTGTTGGAAGGTGTAATCACCAAGTATTTAGTCAGACCACCCAAACTGAAAATGCTATTGTGAGACAAAAAAAAAAAAATCCTTGCATTTGAAACAAGCATCAATCAGTCCATGCACTGCAGGGGCACTTTAGAGGACGAGTAGCAGTGGAGCTGGTCCAATTTTCCATTGAGCATCATTCATTTTGTGTATGCTCGAAATCAGTTAAGCAGCAGGTCAGACTCAGTAATAGGCGATGAGTCAAAGAGAGGCTTGTTAGACTGTCGCCTCTCAGACCACTCATCAGGATGACTGTGTGTTGATGTTTAACGGTCGGGGTATTTACCACGCCGGTAAAAAATGCGTGTGCCGTGACCGCTCCTGGCACGAGCTCTCTCTGCAGATCTATTACGGACAAAGTGTGTGGAAGCAATTTGACTCTTGTAAACAGAAATGAGAGAGGCGTGATGCAGATTTCAAAGGGAGACGAGAGAGGGGGGGGAGTTTGCCAGGAAGGATGGATAAGACTTGAAATGCGTTGTGCCATGTGTGAGTATTTGGCAGCGTCTACTGTATGTAGTCTGGCTTTCTGTGCATGAACTGTATGGCAAGGTGCAGTGGTGGAATGTAACTAAGTACATTTACTCAAGTGCTATAATTAAGTAAAACTATTTCTTCAATTCTTCTTCAAGTTATTTGTTCATATATTGCCCTGTACCATACTCTTATTGCACTTCTTTAAGGTCAAGTGTGTAGGGTTTAGGAGAACATATTGGCAGAAACTGTTTATGATATTCGTTCATATATCTTAATTAGTGTCTAATTACCTGAAACTAAGATTTGTGTTTTCGTGACCCCAAACTGAGCCTTTTATAACTGTAGAGGGAGTGGATCCTCATCACAGAGTTCACCATGTCAAACCCCCATGATTCAACAGAAGCTCAGAAAGGACAAACCAAACAATGACTGTAGAGAGGGACTTTTGTGTATTTAGCGGCTGGTTTCACATCAAATCAGGCAGTGCAGTGTAAGCGCACGGGGCTCCGAGAAAGAAATGCAACCGGCTGCGGCATACAAAACGAAACCAACACCGAAGGTTAGCCCGGCGTCTTGTGTGGCGGCCAATCACATAAACTGACTGCATGAACGGGAGAAACCACAGTGGATTGTAACATCGTGTGTCATGTGTATTCACTCGGTTTGGCATTGTGCACCAGTTTAAAACACTTCTGTGGATGCCGACGATCAATGTCGGACCTGCATGCTTTACCTACTGTGGCGGGGGCATGACGACAGATCAGACGAAGATCAGAACGGGTCAGTAGCTCGGCATGTTATTTATCATGGCCAAACGCCACAGATGGAAAACAACTGTCATTTTTGTGTGGTGGCGTGGCGTTTCAATTGTGACCACTTGGTTTGTTTTTCTGCCCCAATTTAAAACACACAATAATGATCTTCCTCATCCTGATTGTTTACTGTTATTTTGTGTCCGTCAGTGAGGACAAACGATCACTAGTAGGTCCAACATGCTAGGAGCATAAAAACATAACAGCTTCACCTTTCTGCAAACTGATCTGTGGGGGTTCCCAGCACCTCACACACACGGACTATGGAGTGACACCCCCACATTTAGCCGCACCACCTGGTGTCATCTGAATGTAACCTAAATCCTACTCACTTGACTTTCAATCAGTCTTATTCTATTTTAGCGTGTTTTTTTATCTTTTCATTTTAATCTTGTGTGTGTACAGGCTATTGAATGGATGTGAACTTAGTTTAAAGTTGTGTAAATCTGTGTGCACCGAAGTGTCAATTTGAACAACACCTGGACTTTTCCTACATCTAAAGGTCTTCTGTGACTGGCTATAGGCCATTAAATGTGACATTTTGTTGGATTGTAAACAGAAAGGAGTGCACGCACCATGTATGTTTGCTCTTTCATGTTGTGTGTTATGTCTTATGTAAAGTACTTTTAATTGTCGAAAGTTGTTAGAAATAATCTGGCATTTCCTCTGTCCACTACAGTTCAAAGGGAATTTTTGTCTCTTTGACAGCAATGTTTACTTGTCACTTTGCAGATTCATATACACAATGGTGGAATGTAACTAAGTGCATATACTTAAGTACTGTACTTAAATGTTGAAGCTTTGCTACTTTATTTGAGTATTTGCCTTTTGTGCAACACAATAGTCTTTCTTTTCTACATTTCAGAGGGAAACCATGTTATTTCACAATGTTCACTATTTCTGCTTAGAGATTGCCTGCTGAAAGTATGAGGAGCTAACCAAGTGTACCAGCTGCACACTCACAGTAGGGTAGTCATGATCAGCTCAGCTTGGTCAACGACATCAGTTAAATACTGCTTACACTTTAATATATCAGTAGTCACTCTCCAATAATATATCATACAATAATAAAACACTGACAGGAGCCACTCTACTCAATAACTGGTACATATTTTCATTCTTTAAAAACATTTATCTGATAATGACTTTGTTATGTAATAGAGTATTTCTACTTTTACTCTAAAAAGGATCCGAATTATTTTCCTACCACTGATTGAGCTATCCACAATATATAACTACACAGTACATAATGGTTAATGTAACATCATAATAGCCTAGATAAATAAACTAGTATATCAGTTATATCAGGCCTATTTTGGTACTGGTATGGAACTATTTGATATATGTACTTCTCTTAAACCTAAGTTTATTTTGCTGTTGAATGTCTTGACCTCCTCTCCATCTTTTTCTATTTGTTGGAAGCAACTGATGGAGGCCCTCGCCCTCTAAGCAGAGATCCTCTCTCTCCGAGGTGTCAAAATAAACCCAACACCCGGCTAACAAACATGGTCAGAACATTTGGAGGTGACGTCTGCCCGCTAATTGCCTCCAGTAATTACTGTCACACGCTCTCCATCATGGATCCCAACTTTTGGAAATAGTCACGGCGAGAGGAGACATCGGTCCTATTTTTCTCTTCCCTCAGAAGTTTCGACTGTGTCTGCAAATTGATTCCGTTTGTATGAATAAACATCAACTCTGCAAGACATCTCCAATTTGCATATTGAGTGAGGGAAAAGGCCCATTTGCCCTTTTTCCGCTGGCGGCAGGAGCGCAAAATTAGCTTTACAACTGAGCGGGGCCGCCTCTTATTACCATCATTATCGGCATCAGCATAACAACAGTGGCTGTTAAAGCATCGTGCGCCTCCTGTTTTGTGTCTCTGTCAGCCGCAGCCATGCGCTCTGAGGCAGGCCACATCCTGCGCACTGCTGCCGGTGATACTGTTGGACGCAGCTCCTCTGGTGGTTCAGCTCTCTGGACGCTGATTGTTTTTCTTGCGTCCTGCATCTCTGGATGAGTGACCACCTTCAGATGTCTGTCCGCGATTGGATAACGTGACGTGCGCACACACGTTAGGAATGCGACGGGAAATGCTCCATTTCAGTGTGTGCGTGTGTGTGTGTGGTATCACTGCTTATCTAAACATTAGTCAGAAATAATTGGGTTCCTTTCCAGTAACCGTATTGGTTTTCAAATGGCCAAATAAGTCCTCAAATGCTCTTAGAAGGTGATTTACAGTCTTATGTGTGCTTGAAAAGTGTTTTTTCTGTTTTTAATAGCAAATCATACTACTATTTATCCAGCGTTGTCGTGCTGGTCACTGCAGCAAGCCCCCATGTGATGAGGAACAGGTGGTGTGTGTGTGTGTGTGTGTGTGTGTGTGTGTGAGAGAGAGAGAGAGAGAGAGAGAGAGAGAGAGAGAGAGAGAGAGAGAGAGAGAGAGATGCACATCTGCCAGGCTATCATAGCTCACTGGCTGAACAGTCACACCTCCCAGTCCTACCAGCAAACAGGAAGCGAGTCCCCCTGTGTGTGTGTGTGTGTGTGTGTGTGTGTGTGTGTGTGTGTGTGTGTGTGTGTGTGTGTGTGTGTGTGTGTGTAGTCAGACAGAGGGGGGGTAGTCTGACAAACCACAGCAAATACACAGCGCGGTGATGGAGAGCGGAGTCTCCATGTGTGTATCCATCCAGCCCAGCCATTACACCATTATAAAGGATTTGCAGCTTGACCACAACACACACACACACACACACACACACACACACAAACATTTCGGTAATATCCTTTTAAATACGTTACATTTGGGTCTCTGCGAATCTGTTGCTGCATGTTTCTTCCTTGCATGCCAGCAGTGTTTCATATCTATCATTGCGTTGTCCTCGGAGAGTTTCCTGGACTGAGACGCGATATTATTTTTAAAAAAGGAGAGAGAGGGGAAAAAAACATTGCGTCTGCTTCTAATTGAGTCCATTGAGTCAGCTTCGTACTTCTTGCACAGAGTCTTACAGTCCACGCGCAATGGTTTTTTTTCTGTTTTGGGGGGGATCGTGTTGTTTCTGGCTTGTTAAAGACGACTTCGGGATTTATCCTCACTCATTTTTATTCTCCAGCCACTCCAGGCATAACGTTAACCAGCGAGATTCATAATGATTTCGAACCAAATCATAAAGGAATAATCTTGAATTCGGCACGGATATGCATCTTAAAGAACTTCACGTTGGCATCGATCCCAGTCAGATTTCACCAGGAAAAAAAAAAACATCATCCGTGGAGATCCGTGGATTCCTTAACTGAACGGTACGGGTGGCCGATTGTATAACGACCTTGTGTGCAGGTATCATAGTAATCAAATACACTGTCTTAAAAAGAAATAAGGGTTTGGAGCCCTCCCAGAGTTTCTTAACATGCACTGGACGCCTCCAATACACAAAAACAAAAAAACGCTGCCGTCATTATTCCCAGTGGGGCAATGGATGGACGGGGTTTTTGTTAGCTCCAATAGACAATTTACTATCCAGTCTGCTTAATGAATCACCGTGTGCAGCGCAGAAGAATAGTGTCGTTTATCACCCTATGATGAAGTGCAAACAGGCCATCATCGACTCCCATTGCCGCTGGAGGTGGGGTGGGTGGCGCGTCAATCTCCACACCCGGATGGAAGTGGCTCCCACAGGCCACATAATGTGACACATGCATTAAAATAACACCTTGCGCTCGCACCTTGGCCTGGACTTTTGCCACAAAGCCTATCCCTTAAGGCACTTTTTTTAAAAAATTGTGTATGTGGTTCTTTTAGTGTGAAAACACAGTGTCCAGGGTCTCATGGGTGTGATCAGAAGCCAATCTGCGGACTAAGTAGGCCACTGTGAAATTTCATTGAGAGAAAAGGAAGAGCAGAGGTGTTTGCATGCCTTAGTGGAGTCTGACTTTGTGAACTTTAATGGGAAACAAACAAAGCAACAAGAGTTGTCTGCATCAGGCTTTCTAACAAACCACAGACCACGGCCGTAGTAATTCTATATTATCAGAAAAAAAAAAAATCCCCAGTCAGTCACTTTTTTATTCCAAACATCTCAGCCATATAATAAGCCTGACCTTTGCTGAACTCTCTGAAATAAATTGGCCTGCCCGTGAGCACCACTACAGCAATGTAAACTTGAACCGCAGAGCTTTTGTTCTGGCCCCTAAGGGACTGCTATGAGGAGCTGGATTGTTGCTCAACTGCTGTTTTGTTATATGGGAACAGTTCCCAGATCTAAATAGTCCCTAATAAATTTCACTTGTTGCTGTTGTTAAGCTAAGGAGTGGACACGGCGAGTTTTATAAGACTCCAGATTAACAGTTTTGGCACCTGTATCCGCAGAAATGTAACTGCGTCCCAAAAAATGGGATTTTAAGTGGACATGTCCAGGTAGGCTGCGGGAGAAGCCAAAAGAAACAGTTTGAGGTCTAAAAGAGGACAGAGGCTCGCAGAGCGCCAGGACAAATTGAAACGGGTTGTATTGAGGTATTCCAACTATTTTCATTTGTTTCTGTTAAGTCACTTAGGTCCCTGCTCCAAACCCACTTGAAAAAATAGACGGTGCAGCCAGACACGCACACACGCTTACACATTCCTTAGTGTACATGATGTGGAGATTCACACTCTGTGGAGTTTCACCTCATGGGTGTAGACTGACTTGAGCGTGGCACTCAGCAGGGTGGGCAGATTCTTGGTAGGTTGTATCACTGCTGCAGTGTGGAAAAATAGAGCACGAATGCCTTACATCTACCTCGAACAGTGCAAACGAAAAAACAAAAAAAAACAACAAAAAAAACATCAGCAAAGGTAACATTTGGTAGCATTACCAAAATGATAATAATCATGTATCATTTAGCTTGCCTCTAAAAGTACTTAAATGATCAAAGAAACAAATAGTAAGGAAAGTGGGCTAAGCAGAGTGAGAATGTGAAAAGTCACTTGAGAACATCTGTAGCTCTATTCAAAGCCAGAATTAACAACTTTTTTGAAGAATGCAATTTGCCACTCAGCCCTTAGGCAACGTTTTAATTAGTAATATGGTATTCCATAGGCAGCCATCTTTTGGGGGATAAAGTTACATTTCCAAACTTATCATTAAAGGACCTTCGTTTAGTCTCTCACTTTCATTCTTATTACAGCCCTTTGTCCAGCTTCACTCTGAGGCACCTTTTAAAAGCTGTTTTATGGAAGTTTTGGTTCAAAAAGATTCAGACGCAAGCCATTTCCATATCTTAAGCTCTTCGTGAATTGATGGGGGCGTCGATTTCCCTTTTTCATCACTCACCCCAGCCCCCTCCCATCAACCCATCCCACCCATCATCCCCCCCCCCCTCCCCTCCCCTCCCCTCCTCCTCCTCCTCCTCCTCCTCCTCCTCCTCCCCGGCCGGTGGCTTCTCCGAGCTGTCAGGGCAGCAGGCTATAAAACAGAAAAGGGACGGGACTCAAGAGCGAGAGGCTGCTGGTGCTGAGGAAACACGCACGGTGAACCTCCGGCTCACTGAGAACTTTGGATGAATTAAAACCACAAGGCTTTGAAACAGCGGACACTTGGATGTAGGGGGGGAATCTTGCATTTTTTGTGTGTGTGAAGGGTGTCCAGAGTCGGTCGCTTTAAGTGGGGCTGAGAAAGTTGTCGACAGCGGGAGTTCGCGGGGAACGTTTTGCGGACAGACAGACGGACACAGAGGGAGGATTGGGATGCTGCTCCTCCGCGCGCTCCGCTCCTTGCTGTGCGTCGTGAGCTGCGCGTGGCTGCACGCCGGAGCGGCCTCGCGGCTCAAGTCTCCCGCTCTGCCCATCCAGTCAGAGAGGGAGCCGCTGCCCTCCAAAGGCCTGTCAGGTAAGGAAAGCCGCGCATTAATGTTTCATATTTACAACTTATTTCCTGTAGTTGGTGTTGGTTGTTGGTTGCAAAACTAGGTTCAAATATCTGTATTTTTTTTTTCTTTTTTTTTTAAATGTGATCACCTCCGGGGCATGTTGTGTCCATATGACTTTAAAGTGACCGTACAGAGGAGCCTGTCGTCAATACGGCTAACATTAAATGTACCAAGCAGTAGCTATACATTTTATTAACAATTCCGGGTTTCAAAACCCTTCTTTTTACAAGGGGGCGCCAAGTAACGCCAGGCTAGCAAACAGTTTAAAAGTCCAAATTCGTTACTTGCTATCTATGCCGAATTGCACAGTGCACAGTATTACTATCATGCCACCAGCTGTAGTGTAGGTATGACCTGTATATATCACTGGAACAAACAAGAAACTTGTAAATTGCCAGATTTTTTCCCAACGACTTTTGGGTTGTTGTGCTGCGCGTGCCGAATCAACTTAAGCCTTCCGACTAGCTTGAATTTGAAAGAAAAAACATTGAACGTAGTACATTTTAAAGTTGAGTCAGCCTAAAAGAATTGCGTTCTTCTTTTACTTCTCCCTCTGCAATGGCATGCATTCCCAATTTACGTGAATTTCCATATTTCCCCCTGTAATGGTTCCTCACTCCCTGGGCCGCTTCATGTGTAAACCAGCGGCAAACATCTGAGTCATAACCGCAGTGGATGCCATTTGATTCATGTGTGAAAGCCCCTGCGCACAAAAGCTCACTGCGGTTTTTACAAGGTAACTACTCTGGAGTTCAAAACTGTGGGAACTCCACGTTAACCGCAGGCTGCCTTAGCGTGTAATTCTACTGTTGGAAACTGTAATCAATCGACTTTCCATTACAAGCATTGGCTCCTCCGAGATGATTTATTTCTGCAGCGACAGAAGTGGCAGGCTCACAGTTTGGCTCCCTTTAACTGGACCGGACTGCTTAAAGTGCGGAGTAAAGTCACTTTAATGAAAGAATAATGTGAACCAGGTTGGGAACAGCGGACAAGGCAAAAGGCATCTGCCCGAGTGAAGCTGGCGAGGGGTGACATCACGTTTGGTGTGTGTGTGTGTGTGTGTGTGTGTGTGTGTGTGTGTGTGTGTGTGTGTGTGTGCATGTGCATGTGTGTGCGCGCGCATGAGAACGAGAGAGAGAGAGAGAGAGAGAGAGAGAGAGATCAGTCACCACACACACACACACACACTGCTGAGAGGCAGGCATTTATCCACAGCAAAAATCACTGTAATGCTCCTGTAGTAACACACTGTGACTAACACCCAATTATGATTCCAGCATAGTAATAATAACACCCAGGGCTATTTTTATCTCCTCTAACATCAATAGGCAGTGTAGTCCCTATATATTAGAACAGCGATCTGTTTTGTATTGTCATGGCTCTACTCCAGCATGCTGGGTATTCAAGTGAAACAATGTACAACAAAATACATGATTTATGTCTTGATATTTTGAAATCTCACCTGAAGCACTTCATAAATGCTAGGACTGGGCGACAAGATAAAATATTACAATATTTTGACCCAATGCCTCGATATCAATCTTGCGATGATATTGCAAGGAATGACGTTTGTGGGAAATTTAATGTCTCCCATGCCTGCTAATGAATCATTTAAGATGGGACAATATGTATGGTTGAATCCCAAAACTCACGAGGCATTCAGGGAGTTTCAGTCACCTCAAACATGCCTGGACAGTGAGCTATTCAAGATTTATTTGAGAATGCGTACAATGACTGAATCTGTATCATTCCTCATTGCAATGTCTGATATTTAATCAGATCCTTGCAGCTGCACTTTCACTAAATATCAAGAACTTCATATCAGCTAATGTCTTCAAATGCCTCCACTACATTTTGTTGTGCTCCCCATACTAAAAGGAGTTTTTAACTGGTTATAAACAATTTGTTATTGATCCCTCATTATGACCTACTTAATCCAACAAGACCATCTGAAAGACAGTTGGCTATTCCGTGCAGTTGATATGATTATTCTTCTTACTAATGTCTGTCACCAGATTTAGATTTATTCAGTCCAGATTTGTCATGAAATTAAAACTATTATTTATCTCAAGTAATGAGGGTGAATTGAGGACTCAGGAGAATCAGCTCCGTAGTCTCGTGGTACGGCTCTGAACAAAGTTTACTTTCTTTTGCCATTGTCAAAGCAGTTTTTTTTTTTTATCAAGATCTGTTCGTTATCCACTGAGAAACTAAGAAAAGTCAGGGAAACTACAAATCTTACAATGTTTAAGAAAATGAGAAAAAAATTCTGGATCCATCACTTTATTCTGATCCTCACCTATGGATGATAGATGATGCCGAGACTCATCTTTAATCTTCATGGAAATCTGCTTGGCAGTTTTTGTGTAATCCTGTGGACAAATCATCCAGCCAAAACATAATCTCCTTGGTGGAGATAAAAATAGGTTACCACTTTCTTTCACTGACTTTTATAACGGAGACAGATCAAGACAGATCTTGATGACACGTGGTGATGTTTGCTCATATCGCTTTTGTCCTCAGGGGCCCCCGGAATCAACAAAATAAGAATTATAACTTGAACTCTAGCAACATTTAGAAAAGAAAAAGAAAAAAAAAGAACAACCTCATATGTAACCACATCATTTTCCTACCTGATGTTTGACCCTGATAACAGCCACATATAATCAGCAGTCTTTATGTTCCAGGATGCTCATTTGGAGGCCGGTTCTATTCTCTGGAGGACACATGGCACCCAGATCTGGGTGAGCCCTTCGGTGTCATGCACTGTGTTCAGTGCCACTGCGAACCGGTAAGATTTCTCATTTGTCAATTTTTCAGTGTATGAACTCGCTCTAACTCCAGATGAATTTTTAATCAGCCTCAGAAAGGCCAAATCCTTTACTGTGTGTTTTTCCAATGAGATTTGGTGAGCGACTGATGTGTCTGTTTCTCTGGTTTGCCTCTGGCAGCAAAAGAGCCGTCGTGGCAAGGTGTTTGGGAAAGTCAACTGTAAGAATATCAAACAGGACTGCCCAGACATCGACTGTGACGATCCCATCCTGCTACCGGGACACTGCTGTAAAACCTGCCCCAAAGGTACTCATCTGCTGACCCCATCTCACCACCTGCTGTTCAAAGGTTTTCAGATCTGAAGTTGTCCCTTTTTTCTTGTGATTCAAATTCTAGCTGTCCTAAATGGATGGAATAGTCAGCTGAGAAAACAAGGCAGCACAGCTTAAATTGCTGCAAAAAGGATTTGCTCTCAGTGGCGTCTCTTGCATAGTTTATTTGTTTATTCTTTGTTTGATTCATATCTCTATTTTTCTTCCTCTCCTCCCTCTCCATCTCCGTCTTTCCCCTGTTTCTACTCCTGGTTTATTTGCTCCAGCCGCCCTGGGTCAGCTAGTCAGTTTTCACTGCAGCTGTTAGATCCAATGAGCAGGTCGATTGATTCTCCATTCAGCTGCGTCAAATGGACATTTTCTCTAACCAGCCTCAACTGAAAGTACCACCCAGCAATTTAGCCTCGTTCACACATTGCCACTTCTCTACACACTGCTGGGCACACAGTTCCACCTTATTAGAGAATTAGAGGTCCCCTTCGCATGCTCACTCACACACACACACACACACACACACACACACACATACACACACACACAGGGTGGGTCTTCATGCTGCACTGTTATTGAGCAGTGTTTGGTGTTTTTCTATGCTGTGTGTCTGGTAATGGAATGGAAAGTAAAGGTAAAGTACTGTGTGGACAGTTTGTGTGTGTGTTGTGGTCAAGTTTTAAGGAAAAGGTTGAGTGTGTTTGTCTTAGCTTTGGCACCAGAGGCAGCTAGTATGTTTGTATAAGTGATGGAAAATGGTGTGTTTGTGTGTGTGTGTGTGTGTGTGTGTGTGTGTGTGTGTGTGTGTGTGTGTGTGTGTGTGTGTGTGTGTGTGTGTGTGTGCGCGCGTGTGTGTGTGTGTGTGTGTGTTTGTAATGTGGTGCACCTGAGGATACATTATAAGTGAGGAAAGCTGAGAGTGACACTACCCAGAAGCCTTTGAGCGTGCCCAGTGAAGCAGAGGAGGGAGGGAGTGAAAGTGAAGAATGATTAGTTTTTTAGATTTGTGTGTATGTGTGTGTGTATGTGTGTGTGAAGCAGACACCAAAAAAGAAAGCAGAAAGTCCAGCCGATCTCCTGAGAAAACTTCCCTGGAGAAATAAAGTTTAGGTGACTAAGAGCCAATCTGTGGTTTTCTTTCTCAACATCATGTCAGTAGGGCTGTGTTTTGCCTGAACAAGCAAGCTGCATGTGTCACTGTGTGCGTGTGTGTGTGTGTGTGTGAAGCAGTGAGGTCTCCTCATTACATCAAGATGCAGCAGTTTGTGTGAGACAGTGGGTCATTGTTGAGATTGCACGCCAGTGTCGCTCACAGTTCTCCTAAGCTCTTTAACTACAAGAGACTACCCTGGTTAGTTACCCCTAGCTGAGCATGAAGGAGTCAGAGGGAGAGCAAGTGAGGAAGACAGTGAGCAGTGAGCTGGTCACGGATGTCCCCCAAATTGTTCCCTTTTTCTCATCTTCGCGCTTTCTTCTGTAATTTCAAGCTGTCTTGCACAACCTGGAATTGTCACAGTTTCTCTCTGGCTGCTTATGTTTGACACTCTTCCTCCGTACTCAAGAAATAATCAAATGAACAAGCAGGGCAGCCAACAGTAAAGTCGCATCTGTGCACCAGACTTTAAGGAATGATGTAGCAGAATGTGTTTTGAAATGCTTGGGTTCACTTGGTGTATCTTGCCAGATAATGAAATGCAGACACTAAAAGTATCTTTTATTAGAAACCAGAATACTGCTACTGCTAACATTGGGCTGCAACTAAAGATTATTTTCATTATTAATTAATCTGCCAGTTATTTTGACAATTAATCATTTAGTCGGAAGCTGCAATTTTCTTTTATACAAAAGTAAAATGTGGGTCACAACAGCATCATATTGAAGTACCATAGTGCTGCAGAGGTGCTACAGCTCTTGCTATCCAGATGTTAGAAAACATGTTTGTTTGATCCTTTGTGTCTTGCTATCAGGGAATTATGTAGTCAGTAAAATGTTTTTCGGTTTGCAGAAAGTGTTATCCCATAATAATAATACTAATTTAGGTCAGCATTCAAAAGCTAATATTAGATATGTATACTGACAAACTGTGTACATACAACTCTAAAACATAACTGCACATCTCATCAGTAAGTCTAACTATACAATTTACAGTACTTTTCAGCATGTGTAATTATAAGCTGTCCTACAGGTGGTCATGAAGTATCAAGTTCTGTAGTAGTAGTACAAGTAACTGTTTGTCCTTCTGCAGGTGCGGATGACAAGAAACAGACAGACTCTGTGTTGGACAGTTTTGAGTATTTCCACGAGAAAGGCAAAGAGAAGGTGGATGACCTCCACAAATCTTACAATGACCGATCCTATCTGAGCTCTGAGGAAGTGGGCCCCGGAGAGAGCCGCACAGGTGAGTAGGAGCACCCATAGAGAGATGGACCGACCACCAACATGCCAAAAACTGGAAAAAAAAATGACTGACATTTGTTGGCCCGCACACACAGCCATACATAACTAATAAAACTTTGAAAATATAATTATACCTGCCTCAGAGAGCACATTAATGCAGGGCTCACATTCATGAATCACTCTCAGATACAGGGAAATACACACACACACAAGTCAGAGCATAATAAAAGCACTGTAAAGAGGAATGCTTGACACATGTTAGTAAGTATCTGATTCTCTCCTGCAGACTTTGTGGCAGTGTTGACAGGAGTGACAGACTCATGGCTGCCCAGCTCCAATGGTGTTGCAAGAGCTCGCTTCTCTCTGACCAGAACCAGCCTGGCCTTCTCCATCACATACCTGAGGTAAAACACACAGAGTGTGACAGCTGAAACAGCTACTCCCTTAAATAATTTGTAGCTCTAGTAGTTTTTTTCTGATCACTGCCCTACTTTGCAGCTCTTTCCCTGGATATGTAACAAACTTTAAGTGTTTAAAGTGTCAAATATAAAATACATCAATAACTGTATGCTCTGTCCACCTTTTTGTTGTGCCATCAGCATTAAGAAACAAACTGAAAAACTTGAGTTATGTAAATTAAAACACAGAGAATAATCCTTATACTTGAAATGTCTTACTTTTCAGAATGGACCGCCCCAGTAAGGTAACCTTTCTGGATTCAGATGGGACCACTGCTTTTGAGTTCAGAGTCCCCATGGGACAGTCAGACATGGTAAGACATCTCATAAATAGCAAATCATTTCCTCTTCCTTCCGTTAGTGTTGTTTTCATTATGTGAACATGTGTGTCTGTGTGTTTCCTTAGAGAGGGAGAACTTAAGCACTGATATGAATGGTCTCCCATAAATCACTCTGCTGTACTAAACAATAAACAAACTCACAGAAACAAACATACATACACAGTGACACTTCCCTTTTGCTTTATTGGCTCATTGTAAACATGACAAACTCTGATTGCAATAAACATCAACACACACTCAAAAACATCAGGAAGAAACTACCACCATCAGGCCAGAGATTCACAAGATATTATCCTGATTAATCAGTAAACTGATACGTACCCGTGTGTACAGGTCCATATACCCCCGAAGGTCTGGCTCGATCACCACACTTCATTTCTTGCCAAGATACACACATCCCCTCGTCCCATTTCAGAGCCGAACACTCGAACACTGTGTTCAGCGAGGCAGGAGCCCCCTAAATACAGGTCACAGAAATTGGCCTGTTATTATTTTTAGACAAATGTCAGTGTCAAGCACCAGAGGACCTTAGAGAAAACACTCCACTGCAAAAAAAGAAGGAGGGGGGGTTTGCTGGAAGAAAACTTTTGGAAAGAGAATTTTTCACATGTTACATCACTGCTTAGCAGGGAGACAGAGAGCATCACTAATTAAAATGGAGATTACCCCTGAACTGAAAGTTATGAGATGTCGGCACGCTGCCACATTTCTTCCCTCCAGTCTCAGACAGAAGTTGTGGTTTTATGTTGAAGGTTTGCAGCCTGGGAATGAGAGTGCAATCACATGGTTTAATGTATTTAGCAGATGTACATGTGTTATCTGTGTGTATGTATATGAAAACTTTTGGAAATTATCGATCAAGTGTGGTTTGATATCCAGGTACAGTTGCATCATCACTGCTACAATACCGTAACTTATCTGCATGTGTGTGTGTGTGTGTGCGTGCGTCTGCATAGATCTGTGGAGTATGGAAGAACCTGGCGAAGCCTCTTGTGCGACAGCTGCAGTCTGAGCAGTTGCGCATCAGCATGACAACATCGACGAGCAGACAAGAGGAAGTGGAGGGGAAGATCATCAAACACAGGGCGCTATTTGCTGGTACGTGTGGGATATTTTAGCATTCTGTTCATTCATTATTATATTTTGTTATTTTCCTTTAGACATGTGTATTCCTTAGTCTTTGTGTTATAGTACACAATAAACTTAATATTTACAAAGAAGTGGAATTGTATACGTTCTCATGTAATCTCAAAAAGCCTTGTGTGGATTAATGGAACTACAAAGTATGGGCTTTGTTTACAGAAAAGCATTTGTGTAGAAGTTCTGTAAGAGAAAGCAGACACTCAATATGGTATTGTGCATGTGTCTTGTGTACAGAGACATTCAGTTCAACACTGACATCCGAGGAAGAGAATTCAGGCATGGGAGGCATCGCCATGTTGACGCTGAGTGACACGGAGAATAACCTGCACTTCATCCTCATCCTTCAAGGCCTCATCAAACACAAAGACAAAGGTAAGAAGCAAGACAAAGAAGAAGGAGAGGCTCGGCACTGAGATGTAGAAGTATTTTAAAACTACAGACCGAGTTTGCTTACCATCTCCCTAATAACTTCCTTGATAACTAATTTCCTGTCTAAAACCTCAGGTTTAACCAAACCGCCGGGACAAGAATCCTTTTTCGGGATCTCTGTTTCCATTTCATTTTCTACAGAATCATCTCAATGCTTCAGGGTTCCTAAACAGTGGGACCACTGTTGAAGGCCTACGATTTATGATAGACATTGATGAGAAAACTCTCTGTCCTTCTCCTCAGAGCCAGTTGTGGTTCCCATTCGAGTCCAGCTTGTGTACCGCCAGCACGTCTTGAGAGAGATCCGAGCTAATGTCACATCTCACGTAAGTAATAACACACATTAAATGTGGTCTGTGGTTTAGCAATTTGCACCAAATATTTGTGTCTTTATATATGAAAATTATTTAACTTTTGAATTAACATATTTAGTGTTTTCCACAAAATATTCAACAAGAGTTAAGTGGGGCCTTTTAGGGAAAAGTGTTATCTGTGAAAGTAGGTAAATTAAGTGTTGACTTGAGGAGCAGCAGTCATGTTAGGAACATATGACACAGCTGCACACTCACACTCCTGGTGCCCCCCCACCCCACCCCTTTTCTCGGAGACGGATGTGGTTTGGTCACCACATCCTAACGCTGTTGTTGCCGCCACTCTGATCACAGCTAACTACTCTGAGACATGACAAGAAAAATGGATGGAGAGGAAGAGTTAGGGGAAAACAAGAGCAGAGAGAAAGTCTGCAAGAGGAGCCCTCGTAGGAGACAGATGTGAGCGAGGGATGAGAGACACAAAGGAAAGAGGGGAGGGTAGAGAGGATGGAGCGCGTACACACTCCTCACACATGTCAGTGGTTAGTGGTCTGTGGGCTGAGATGGATGGAGGGAGGAAGAGGAGTGATGAAAGGCGGGTCTGGTTTGAATTCTGCCAGGAGTTGCGTGAAGGGTCCAATGCGCCTCTGTGCCGAGTGGTGAGAGAGACTGTTCGTGAAAAAATATGTGAAATGTTGGAGCTCAGCAACTGCCACATGACCCCTCAGAGTGTCCTTGGGCTGGATACTGAAACCCAAACCACTGACTCATTCAAATTTAGCTGAGTAACAGACCAAAAAACAGACATCTTTGATTTTTAGCTTTTATTCATTTCTAAACACACACAAGCAAACACGTCTCATTATTAAATGTGTGCTGAGTAGTTTTTTATTGGACTAGTAATTCAACAATGTTATTGCTCTGCTTGATTTACCCCAATACAGCCTTTTGTACCCTACTCCCCTCTCATTATTCTATCCATTAAATCTCTCCAACATAAGCCACCTTCCCTCGATTCAGCCTCCTTTCTTTTCCCACTCTGTTTTGGCTCCTCACTGTGTGGATTTATGGTACATGTATATTTATATTGAACTGAGGCCCTGGGGTCATAAAAGTAACATTTCTTCAACACGCTCGTACATCTGTCCTATTAATTCCACATTTCTCAACGTCCTGAATGACTCCCCCTGCTTTCTTTGAGTCCAAGCTGCCTGTTTGAAATTAAATGTCGATCAATATGAAACGTGTTAAGGCAATGCAAGCCATATTTTTTGCCCAGGGTGTAAGTATGCACTTCTGAGTCGGCTGATTTAAAATCATGTGTTTTTAGGATAACGTAACGGTTTGTGTCCTTACTGACTCCTGCCTTTGTGGTGCCTTTGTGATTACTGAATTGATCTTATCTTGGGATCTGTTTTGCTTTCTAAACTCATTTCATCTTTGTTTAGTGTAGACTGAGGGGATAATTTCATTTTAGTTGGAACATGTCACCAGTCTGTCTGCCGTCTGAAGCAGTTGGGGTTTGGTTGCTTTGGTAGCCTGTCAGTGTTGTTTTATCATCATGTAAATAAGATCTTAATGGCATAACATGGCATTTTCATTTACAATGGGATTTTATATTTACTCACTTGTTGACCAAACTGTTGAATCCATGCAGGATCCAGACTTTGCTGAGGTGCTGACAGACCTGAACAGCCGCGAACTGTTTTGGTTATCTCGTGGTCAGCTGGAGATCGCCGTGGCAACTGAGGATCAAGATCCCCAGCAAATCTCTGGCTTCATCACCGGCAGGAAATCTTGTGACAGTAAGTATCCCCCCGACAGTCAAACACCTTTAAACAGATGAGATGAAATCATCTTTCCTTCATGTTTCTCCTCACATTCTCCCAGTGAGGTGAAACACTGCAGAGGCAACAAACACTGAGGTTGCTAAGAATGTGTTTTTTGTTGTCGCTGGTTTGTGCTTGTCCATCTGTGGCTGTTTTTGTCATTCTCCTCTATAAATACTTGTTCTCTTTCTTTTTGCTTCCATCCTTTCAAGTCTTATCGCTGGGGGAAAACCATGTTTATTGGGCTTGGTGGCCCACCAAGACTGTGTATGCATGTCTGCCTGTGTGTGTTTGTGAGAGACAAAGAAAGAGTTTTAAGGAATGTTGTGGACAGCCCTAAAACCGTTCAAGCATGCACACATGGTCTTTTCATGGGACACATGCATGGTCATCGAATACCATGGTGTCAGGCACTTGAAGACACTTATATATGAACAGAAACGGACACAAATATACATTACAATGTTCTTACACACCAACACACAGTGGTTCTGCCAAGGTCACAGTCTGCTGGACCTGACTCTCCATGCTGGTGTTCCAGCACTGTGATTAACAGCTTGACGTTATGAGTGAAGAATTCAAACCCAACACGCTCCTTTCCCTCTCTCCCTCTCCTTTCTACCCCTTCTCTCTCCTGCTCTCCACTCATTCTGTCAGTCTCGGCCTTCTCCCCTCAACCATGTCCCATCTTTGTCGTCATTCTTCCTGTCTGGCCTTTCTCTGCCTCCATGTCGTTTTCAAATGTCTCTTCACTTTTCTCATCCATCTCTGTTACTCATTCCCTCCTGTCCTCTCTCAGCTCAATCTTTCTAAGCCTGCTGCATTCAAAAAGGGTTACCTCATTCTAAGTCTTAACCTTGGGTGGATTTGTGTGTGTGTGTGTGTGTGTATGTGTGTGTGTGTTTGTGTGTGTGCCAGACAGTGCAGCAACATGTATGTTTTTGGCCCCTGGTCAAATGGACAATTGCACGACACACACTCCTGATTAGCGGTTCAATTGAATCTGTCCCCTCAACGACTCTCTTGGGAAAGGGATGACATTTTGGGTATGTGGCTTCTATGTGTGTGTGGTTACAGCATGTGAAGGAATGTAATGTAGCCCCCTTCCTCTCCCTTCCCCAGCCAACCAGCAACTTTTAACATGACAAAAATCATTGCCTCATCTTGCATGCTGTCAGGCTCTACTATGGTTAAGGGAGGGAAACTAAGAGGGGAGTTGTGATGGCTTTAGATAAGTCATCTGTGTAGGAATGTGCCCTAACATGGATCATTGATATGATTTTTTCTTTGTCTGGCACAGCTATTCAAAGTGTGATGTCCAGTGGTGATGCACTCACCCCAGGGAAGACAGGAGGTGTGGGATCTGGTGTCTTCTACCTCCATGATAATGGCACACTGGACTACCAGGTAAGACTGAGATAGTTGTTTGACTTTTTTATGATACATGTCACAGTTACAGCATTACACAATTAAGTTACAAAAAATGTTTTGTTCTCATATCTGTTTATATGGTTGATTGTAGTTTAACACTATAAATGGCACTTTAAAAGAATGGGATTATAGTCACAAAAGATAATAAACTAGACCAGAACACGTGCAGTCTTTCCCTTTTATTGGCATCAAATCAAGTTGATCACAGATCAAACAAAACCTCCGTACAAATAACTAATCTTTTATTAAAAATCCCATCTAGACATATTGAAACACATATTTTTAAAAAGAGTAATTCATCTGATTCGTATGATTTTTCCACAAAAAAGTTGTATTATAGTACTTATGAATGAGCAACTGTTGTAAATAACACAATTTTCTTGAAAAATCACTAAAACAGTGAATAAACCATGAAAATATTTAGGAATTATTTTTCTGGTAATTGATTAGTCAACTATCATTTGCAGCTCTTCTTCCAAAGAAGTCATGATGTCATAAAATCATGCATTTATGTTCTCCTGTCAGACTGAGGTGACCATAGAGAATCTTTTCCCCTTCATTAGATGAATGGGCAAAAATCTAGTCTCAAACTTTGCATCATTCAGCACAGTGAAGCTCGAACATCCCAGTGAAATAACATTAGAGGTGGACTTTAACCTTTATCCCATGTCCCTTTCCCTCAGGTTCAGGTCGCAGGTCTCACCAGTGACTTCCTTGGCCTCACTATTGAGTTGAAGCCTCGACGACGCAACAAGCGCTCTGTCCTGTATGACCTGACGCCAGAGTACAACAAGGCCACGGGCCAGGCGCAGGGCAGCTGGAGTCGCCTGGAGGCTCGACACATCCATATGCTGCTGCAGAATGAGCTGTTCATCAATGTGGCGACGGCACACAACCAAGAGGGGGAGCTGAGGGGGCAGATTAAGGCCCTGCTTTACAGTGGCCTGGAGGCACCCAGATATGGTATGCTCAAATGAAAGCAGGGTAGGGGAGGTGAAGGGCACAGGTGGCAGTGACAGGAGGGTGGTCATAGAAATCATAATAACACATGAAAATATCTTTAATTGTTGCCTAAATGTACTGTATACTGTTTACAAGCTCGGGATGCACACTTCATTCACCCATTTTCCCTTCTTTTAGAATTGCCAGTTCCTCTAGCTGGCCACTTTGTGTCTCCACCAGTAAGAACGGGTGCGTCCGGCCATGTCTGGGTGTCAGTGAACAAACAGTGTCATCTGCATTACGAGATCGTTGTCGCAGGCCTCAGCAAGGCCGACGACCTCACCGTGAACGCCCACCTCCACGGACTGGCTGAGATTGGTGAAATAGACGATAGCAGCACCACTCACAAGAGGCTGCTGACTGGCTTCTATGGCTCTCAGGTACATCAGTGGAAACACACATGTACAAATGAACGCACAACGCAAAAGCACACCCTCATACAACATACTGTCCTCTCCTGCAGGCTCAGGGAGTGTTAAAAGACATCAGTGTTGAATTACTGCAGCACCTCGACCAAGGAACAGCCTTCATTCAGGTCAGCACCAAGACGAACCCCAGAGGAGAAATACGAGGACGGGTATGTAAAGAAACGCTGCAACTTTACATTCATTTGAAATTCAGATTGTTTTTAAGTACACTTTTCCGTTTGAAGTAGTTTCCTGTATTATATGCCTGCATTTTCTCTCGGGCTTGGAGAGCTTAGAGTTATTTGAAAAAGTTTCATTAGGCTCAGTTTGTTAGTTGAGGGTTTTATTCTTCCTTAAAGGTCCAAACATGCTTGTCCTGACATAAGCAAACTCTCAGGAATCAACGTTTATTTATTTTCTGAATTAGAATTATTAAAAGATGCAGAATTTTGAAAATTGAAAATAATGAATATTAGCAGCATAAATACAGAAAAGAGTGTCAAAAGGCAAGGATGAAATCAGTTTGAACTCAAACGTTTCCATCTGAAAGTTAAATTATTATGAAACAGAAACAATGAGGGCATAAACCATCCAACAATGAATTGAATATTACACTGATAACATCTTTGAATAATCATTATGCTGTTTTTTTCCAGATGTGGGCTCCAGTCAGAAAATGCCTCTAAGAAATGTCACAAAAATCTCTTTGTAACCCCAAACCTAACATACATGCATTATTCGTTTAAATTAGACATTGATACAAGTAAGATAAACTAATAACACCGAAAAAGGAATAGACATAGTAGTATAAGTGATAAGGTTATAGAAAAGAAGTAGAGGAGTGTGTAGTAGAGCCCTTGGGTCCTCCTTTCAATATCGGTGTGGTCACGTGTCTGTGTGATTGCTCACTTAGCACTCAGCAGCCCACACAAACACACACTTTCACAGGCAGGTGCTGTCTGCCTGGAGAGACTGTGTTAAAAAGTAAAAGTTTTATTGCGGTTCAGAAAGACCACAGTGGCCCACAAACTTATTTGTGGCCTTGCAGGTGTAGATGTTGATAGCGCCTTTAGGCTGCCGGGTACTAACAGAGAAAGTGATGACACACACACAAACACACACACACACACACACACACACACACACACACACACACACACACACACACAAAACAACAGGTTTCAGCTGTTTTAATAGCAAACAGGTCCAACACATAAACCGCCATCTGCTTAGGAGCACAGAAACGCTCCATTAAGGAACAATTAACAAGTTAGCTTGAGTCAGGTTTGGCCAACAGTTCTCTAATGTCCTAACCACCCTTTTCTCTTTTCTCTGCCTTTCATTTTCCTCTCTTTCATCTCAACCCATTGCACCCAACCCTTCATCTACCTCCTCCTCCATCTATCCCTTCTTTTTCCCACACATTTCCTCTCTCCAGGTCCATGTGCCAAACAACTGTGAATTTGGGACCAGGGGGGGCATGGAGGAGGCTGAGTTTGATGACCTCTTTGTGAAGGACCCTGAGGAGCTAAAGAATGACCCCCATACCTGCTTCTTTGAGAACCAGCACCATGCTCATGGCTCCCGCTGGACCCCCAACTATGACAAATGTTTCTCCTGCAGCTGCCAGGTAGAGACTAGAAACACAGAGGCAGTAATTAAATGTGTTTGCTAAAGAGCTCTTTGAGGGTTTCATAAACAAGGAGGGGTTTTTTGCGCTGAAATATGAAAGCTTGGAAGAAATAAGTGCATGTAAGGATGTGATAAATAATACTTCTTGTCGTCTCTCTGGATGCTTTCTGTAGAAGCGAACTGTGATCTGCGACCCAGTCATCTGTCCAGTGTTGACCTGCTCTAGAACTATTCAGCCTGAGGACAAGTGCTGCCCGATCTGTGATGGTGAGATGAAAACATTTTGTTTCTTGTACATGAGAATAATGAATGTTTGTTTTTTTTCGCTGTGTGGTTATGCTGCCTTGAGACCCTGTTTGTGTGCAGATTTTATTATTTCAGCGCATTCCCAAAGTGCTCTCCCAGAACAATCATAAAGTTGGAAACTAATTCTGGTTTTATATCTCCATTTCCTTTTTCCTGCTCAGAGAGGAAGGAGCCCAAGGACATGAAAGCTCCAGAGAGGGTGGATGAACATCTTGAAGGTAGGTACTACTTCTCCTCTCTCTCACTGAGCTTTGCTCTCCTTTTCTTTGTTTTTTTTCCTTGTTTTGATTTTTCTTTGAAGGCTTTTTCTTTTGTACTGTGTCTCTTCCTGCTACACACTGTTTCTTCAGCTGAACTTTTCAGATTTTTAGACATTTTCTTGCTGACTGTCCTCAGTAACCTTGTTTCTTTTGTTTCCTTTCTCCTAGGTTGCTACTTTGAAGGAGACCAGAAGATGCATGCCCCAGGAACCACGTGGCATCCCTTTGTACCTCCCTTTGGCTACATTAAATGCGCTGTCTGCACTTGCAAGGTAAAACATACAATCAATGAACCCACTCACATCTGGCTGGATGTACTTTCCCAAAAGCTCTTAATGGATCATTTATCTCGTTTTGGACTCCAAACAAACTGAGGCATGAATACATTTCTCATCAGTTCAACCTTGGGGAAAATTCAGACTATTAAGCAGTTTATGTGGAAAAAAGTAATAAGTCAGCTGCATTTTGTGCTAGAAAAGAAGTAACCGCTGCTAACCTGCTGCTGATGTTACATTATGTCCACAGGGATCTTCAGGGGAGGTTCACTGTGAGAAAGTGACATGTCCGGTGTTGACCTGCAGTCATCCCGTCCGACGCAATCCCTCCGACTGTTGTAAGGAGTGTCCAGAGGAAGAGCAGACTCCTGCAGGCCTGGAACACAGTGACATGATGCAGGCAGATGGCCCAAGGCACTGCAAGTTTGGCAAGAACTATTACCAGAACAGTGACAACTGGCATCCCTGGGTACCGCTGGTCGGGGAGATGAAGTGCATCAATTGCTGGTGTGATGTAAGTAGTGTGGCTGCCAATATCTGATTATGAATTAGAGCTCATTAAAAAATGGTTTGAAATAGCCTCAGTTACTACTGTCTCAGACTCGGTTGGGTTCAAACAGGAAAAATGCGACCTGAGCCGCTGACTAGCTTGTTAACATAGTGGAGCACTCGGCAGCTGAGGAGCTTTTTTCTCCAGGAGCTGGTGCACAGCTGGCCTGTTTGCACAGTTTCTGATTCAGTATGCAGACTCAAACAAAACCGTGGTCTGTGCTTCCTCACATCCTGACATTCCCGTCATGATGGAATTAGCGCCGTGATCTGGCACTACGATGCATGAGATGAGTTTCCCTCCCCATCTCACACTGTGGTGTACATTCCCATTGTACCTCCGTCCGCCTCTTTCACCTGTGCCTCTACATTTTTTGCATCTTTTCACCAACCCTCCATCTTCCTCTCTTATTCTCCACAGCATGGTGTGACTAAGTGTCAGAGGAAGCAGTGTCCAGTACTGACCTGCACCAACATCACCCGCATAGAGGGTGCGTGCTGTCCTGAATGCCTTGGTGAGCAATGGACACACACACACACACACACACACACACACACACACACACACACACACACACACACCCACATACACACACACACAAAACTCCACTTGGGGCTATATTGATACATCTGAACATTTTACAAGGCAGAATATTTTTCCTTTGAAATGGGGGTAGATGTCTTTGCCACACCAGTAGAGTGTAAAATATGCAGTGAAATATATTTTTTTCATACAATCATTTAAAAAGTTAGCTACCTGGTTAAAGATGTGTTTGGCTTTCAACTGAGAGGTGTTTTTTTGTCATTTGAAGCTTTGATTTAAAGTTATTAAATGGAAGCACGATGTTCAAGTGTCAAACCTCAAGCCCTTTCAGGCGTCTAACGCAATACAATGATGACACTAGTACTGCTTGGGTCCTAAATAGATGTTTGTGTTCTCCCCAGATTCCAAAGAGGAAGACGACCTAAAGTCTCCGGACAAAAGGCGAACCCTGAGACACTGATCTCCTCTACCCATTGAACCCCCACCCTGTCCCCGATGGACCCAAACCCAGAGCTGCACACTGGGTCTGCCCACTCCCCCCTCAACCTCACACCCACCCTGTTATCAGCTTCAGGATTGTAATGAACAGTGAAAAGCAGAGATGGAGAAATACTGAAACATGTTTTTTTTCCAAAGACTCATTGAGTGATGGGATAAAGCTATGAGGAGGACCAACCAGACTTTACAAACCTGCTGCATTCTGCTTCTTGGCTTCCGTTTTCTCCCCTGGAAATGTCTTTTTGCTATTTTTTTTTTTTAAAACAGGAGAAAATGTGTAGATGTACATATGTGTAACACAGCCGTTCAATGGGATTGTTTCTCTGTTGGTCCAGTGTTGGCAGAACTGAACTGGACCGGCAGATTGTGCAGGCTGTGTTTCATTGACAGGGCTTCTCTTTGAAGTGCAGCCATAGCTACTGCAGCTCTTCACCACTCTCACTGGATAGAGAGGAAGGTGTTGTTTAAATCTGTGTGAATGTGTGTATGTGTGTGTGTGTGTGTTTTTACCAGTGAAGTACAAGTAATTAGCAATACAGAATCACAGTAAACTTCCTGGGTGGTGAGGCAGCATCGGAAACTGTACAAACGCTGGAAAAACAGTGTTGTTTTCCACCTATTGAGCCAGTTTTCAACGCTTAATGGCTGTAAGACGATATTTCCACTTAGTTTCAGTTGTGTAGGCATCAGGATCAGCACTGTCACTGGCAGAGAGGCTGGTTGTTATTTCTAAAACAAACATGAGCTTTGCCTTCACCTCTGTTGATCTCATGACTTCTCTGCTTTGGTTGTTCCTGTTTCTGTTTCAAATTAAGTAATATTTTATGAAGTTTTCTATCATTGTTATGAAGCTGGTTTGTATTTTGTATTTATTGAATGGTGTGGATCAAAATAAAAAAGATGTTGGTAAAGAGAGGGGATGCCTGTGGTTTTGTTTTGGATGCCGGCACTATCCAGCTGCTTTCCTTTCTGCGTTTATATCTTCATTTTTCATCCCCGCTTGATTTTTTTATTTTGGTTTTTTTTTTATTACTTTTCCACTTTCTTTGTCTCTCTGTTTCTTTTTGTTTCACACATGGAGCTGTGATTACACAAGGATGACAAGCCAGACTGACCCGACTTAATTCGTTGCCTTTGGTTTCTCGTTCTCCTTTGCTTTGTCTCTGGCTCTTCACACTCAGTGATTCCCTTCCCCATCTTCTGCATGTTTTCCTGTTTATCTGTAATAGTTTCTTTCTTTCCTTGTTATATCCTTTCGCCTCCAATCTCTTCATTTCCTCTGTCTGTTTATACCATATATCCTTTCCTTAGGCTTCCTTTCCTTGCTTCTTTTTATTTCCTTTCCTTTCCTTTCCTTTCCTTTCGTCCTTCCCTTACTTTCCATTTTTCCTTCCATTCTTTCCCTTCCTTCCCTCCCTTCCTTCCTTCCCACTATTTTCCTTTCCTTTCCTTCCCTTTCCCCCCCTCTTACCACATGTGCTCTGTGATGATTTGTCCCTGACATACCTCCTCATGTACACACACACACACACACACACAGAGTGGAGATAGACTGAAACATAAACACATATTCACAGATGTAGACATGTACAAACTCCTGAATGAGGAGCACACACATTGCCAAAGGCCAATTCTTTCCAATACACACATCTTGCACATCTTTTACTGCACTCTGCTGGCCAAGACACAGTATTACACCTAAAACCAGCTGCCTGACAGCGCTGGTGTGTGTGTTTGCACATTGAAGGCATGTTGGAAAGTCATTATCAATCCAGCAGGGAGGGGTGTGTGTGTGTGTGTATGTAGTACTGGAGGTCAAAGGTTAAGCATTTTGAGCTGCAGTCTGTGGCAGCCTGTGAATGAGCATGATGCATGTACCAGCCTGTGTGTCTGTGTGTATGTAGGTTACTTGAACAGTATCAAATAGTTGACACATGCAAACAATTCATATACAAATACAAGATCCTGTCTGCTGTAGGATGTTGTTTTTGTGAGCTAACCAATACATCATCATATGTCCTGACACACCTCCTCAGATCTCTGTGCAGTCTGTCATTGACGTGCAGCATCCGACCACAACTTTGTTGTATAATTAGTTATTATTGTGACTGACTTGGAATCAGACGTATATGCACTGTAATGAACTGGACTCTGGTCCCATTGTGGTCAAGGACAAACACCCCACTGCAATATTTCACACGGGCATCATACTGTCTCAATTTCATTCAATTCTCATCTGGTGTTTAACTCTCTGTTCTTTACTTCAAGACACTGTGACCCAACAAGAAACAGTCCAGCTCACTTATTTTAAAAATTCATATGCACCACTCTGGATAGAAAAAAGAAAAAGAAAAAGTAGTTATGAGTGTTTGGGACCAGGGGAGAGGTCGTTAATGTTTACGCCACTAGTGCAACAACTTTGGACCAGGGTGGGCCGAGGGTAGCTGGTTAGCACGCTACCTTCAAAGGATATCTCTGCAACACATACATCATACTGCCAAAACTGCTTTTAATGCACACTCTGATGATAATTTTACAATTAATGATGTTTGAATGTTTTGAACAAAATGACATACAAATCAAAATGACATATTGTCCCTTAAAGTCAGTCAGACTGTTAAAAGTGTTTGAACCCAAGACACCACACATTTATTTAGTGGACCGGACCAGTACATAGCAGTGAGGCAATCTACATGTAAAATGTAAAATGTGACCTGAAATATTTGGTATATTTTCAAAATGCCAGTTAAGATAAGCTTGTGTGGGATGGAAGCACAGATGTGATTTCATTCAAACGAAGCTGTTCAGAGGGGCTGATCGGGGAGGGGTTTTAAAGTTGGAGGTGCTGACGATAACAGATGCAAGGCTGGAGCTCGTGCAGTTCAGTGAAATAATGACTCCTCAATTCATCCGAGGGAAAACAAATGCAAATGAACGCAGGAAAAACAGAGTCATAATGATGCGGATGGTGTCATGAGAGCGATCCTGCAGAGGTGAGAGGAGGAGGGCGAGGAGAGAAACACAGAAGTTAATTTGAGGGGGAAGAAGGTGGTTGAGAAGACGAGGGAAACGATGTAATGAGTCCGAGAGGGAGGAGAGGAGCGTTAGTGTGACCGGGGTTATTTATTCTTTATTTATGTTTCACACTGCAGCGAGAAGTAGGGGGAATAAACTCTGTGTGTGTGTGTGTGTGTGTGTGTGTGTGTGTGTGTGTGTGTGTGTGTGTGTGTGTGTGTGTGTGTGTGTGACAATTTCAGCAAACTTCTGCAAGTCTTTCGCTGCCATTTCTTTTTCACTGTCTATAAACCAAAGCATTAACGATAGCACACCTTAGCAAAACTCCAAACTCAGCACTATATACACTGCACATATGAACTATATACACTGAAGACATCACCACAACAACACACTGTGAGCACACACACAACACACTGGCAACACAGTCGCATTTGTTATGTATTGACAGTAGAGGTGTAGCGTGAAAACAGGTGTTTCAGTCATCAGGCCTCATCTGTTACAGGCACACACACACACGCGCGTGCGCGCGCACACACACACACACACACACACACACACACACACACACACACACACACATACCTCAGAGGTCTGGATGATTCAGAACATGGCAGCAGATCAGAAATGTCTTTTGGACCCGAAACCATTCAGTGCTTTATAAACCAACAGCAGGATATTGAAATCTATTCTTCTATGATTCTATGAAGGACGATTAGAGTAACTATACAGAGACACACAGTCTTCTTGCTCCATATAGAGGATCAGATCCTGCGTTCACAATTCTGCCTCAGTGAAACAACACAAATGCCAAAAATAGCACACTTACTGTGCAGAACTGTTCATTTCAAACAATTATATTTGATACACATATATGTATATATGTATACTACATCACCGGAATATTATCACTGATAGATTACTGAAATTATTTTAAATGTAAAATGATCAATTACTTTACATACAGCTGTGTAGGTTAATTTATTCTGTTTTACTGGTTGATAAAATGTTGTAATTATAATGTGAATTTAACACTTTGTAAAAACATCATTAATAAAGGGTAAATCTACACTTAATTCATCTTAAATTCAGAATTATTTGACCATTAACAAAACAAAAAATGAAATGCTTTATAAAGCATTTATTAAGCTGATGTAAAGATTTATCAGTCGCAACTTTATAACGGCTGTCAAGATGACCGACACAGTAGTTATTAACCATTAACAAAGAATTATAAACATCAGTTTAGACTTAACAATAGCTAGTTGTTTAATAAATAGTATATGAACATCAAGAGTGAGAAGAAATATTAAATCAAGTCTGTTTATGAATAAATCAGCCATTTATTAATAATGGACTTTATCAAGTGTAAAGTAACTAGTAACTAATTTTCCAATGTAGTGGAGTATTTTCATTCTGGAGTAGAGCAGAAGTATCAAGGGACATAACATTTAATTACTGAAGTAAAGCAGAAGCAAAATTCTACTTAATTACAGGATCAGGGGTTCTTAAGAAGTCAAAACCAGTTTGATATGTTTAATACAAAAGTAAATATTCTCCTCTGACTGACATCACAATGTGTGTGTGTGTGTGTGTGTGTGTGTGTGTGTGTGTGTGTGTGTGTGTGTGTGTGTGTGTGTGTGTGTGTGTGGGAGGGGGGACTCCTCTGAACACAGCAGAGAGGCAGAGAGGGAAGGCTCATCAATATTTTATCACTGCTGCCCTCTGCTGTGAACGACTGAACTGACATCTTAAATCACAGCATTAAAACGAGGATTTACAGCGTTTAACCGACCGTATATACACACGAGCCCTGTATAGCGCCATAAAAACGCTTCTTTAGGCTTGTACTATTGCTGCTGCCGCCACATTTATGGCGCCATAAAGAAGTTTCCCTCCACGGTTCCGAGGCTTTATCTGCACCTCGGCCACTGAATTTTCACACAGTTTACTCGCTCCACTGGTGCGGCTGCAAGGGGTAAACACCTTGCTTAATGGCACTGTGGTAGCAGCTGCTGAAAGGAAGGAAAAAAAAAAAAAAAAACAGAAGAAAAACAGAAGTCTTGTACTGACTTGCTGACATGCTGTCTAGCCTCCAGGCTGCACAGGTAAACACGAGCAGGTGTGAGAGCACAAAACCAGATTTGTCACATCAAATGTTTCATCAAATGACTGTAATTGTCTTGGAAAGTCACCCGTGTGTGTAGCATGAGCCCCGAGCAACCGTCCACCCTCTGGACTGGGTCAAGCATGAACGTGTCTAAACCAGTTCCTACTTCCACACGTCTCACGTTATCCTATCAGCAGACCTTTTCTGATATCTGGAACTTTACAAGGTTATGTCATTTTACTATATTGTATTAATAGCATATAGATAGAACATTTCCTGAAAATGACTTCAACCAGGGCTGGCAGAAAGTAAAGGTTTATGTGTGAAGCACCTGCAACAAAGACAAACAAAAAGACAACATACTAAAAAGATTACATTCAAATACAAATACAATCAATATACAAGGGCAAATATAGAAACAATAAAGTACTATATATAATATACAAAAAACAATAACACTATATACAATAAAATGCTAAAATGCTTATAACATAAAAGTAAAATACTGAGGTAGAAAAGAAAATGATGTAATAAGGTTCAGGGGGATAAGGTGCAGTGTTTACAGTTATGATAGTTTAAAGCACAAATAGGCTGAATCTGGAGGAAGCTGATAAATCAGGGTAATAAACTCACAGATATGAATGAATTAAACCAAATGTAAATAGGATAACAGGGATTTAAAGGGAGTGGAGCAGCGCTCGAGGTTTCTGGGAGCGTGTTTCCGATCTGAGAGGTCAGAAACCAGCGTTATATAGATCAATAGCAGTATTTTAAAATCAAGTATTTGGCACAGAGGAGGCCAGAGCAAAGATCCATGAATTGGATGATGGTGGTCAACCGTTAAAGACTGTCTGTGCTGGAACGGATGTCAATTAAAACCCGACAGCTCTGTGATACGGGGTCGAAACGAAACCTGACTGGAATACTTCAAAATCCTTTTTATTAGGGTCAGGAACGTGTTCTGCTGTCATTTTTAAGCAGGTGTTTTGAACAACTGTTTAAAAGTCTCCCAGCCTCTAAGAAAAAATATAAGACAAATTATATTCTGTGATAAAAATTTGCATTTTATCGGCGTCACGTGGCAGCAAGAGGTAATGCTTGATCGACTCAGAAATCGCACACACAACATCAGCAAACTGCACTTTCCAAAATTCCGGTTCCTCACAGGTTCCTAAGTCTCTCTCACCTCGCAGGTTTGCAGGTTAAAAGGTGCTTGTTGTGAGAAAAGCTGATTTTTGACCTGCAATTCCGATGCAGTTGGGAATGACGCTCAAAAATCAACTCTTCTTACAAACAGCACCTTTAAATGAACTGTTTCCCACACAGCCTTCTAATTCCAAGTCACTGACCCACAGCAATGGACTCTGCAGTCTGGTGTGGTGTCTTACTTAAGGACTCTTACAGCAGGCAGCGGACGGCTGAGGTATTTAGGGGATCAAATCTTAGACATTCCACTCACGGTTCATTTGCTGCTTGATTCACCTCTCAGGTGTCGCTGAGTGACATTTATGCGGCACACGTCCTGTGATGTTGTCCCCGGTTTCATCAGCCAGCCCGTCAGACGAACCTGTTGGGATTTCCTCGTCTTGACCATCAAAGATGAAAGTACCTGCCGCACGTTTCAGGAATCTTTGTTTTTCTTTCGCCATCGATGATTTCCAACTGAGAGTAGAGGTCGTCTCTTGCGATGTTTGCAGCTCCCAAGTGAAAACTGTGCAGTTCTTATTGTGCTGCCGGCAAAAAACTGATTCAGTGTGAATCTTTTCAAAATTAAATTTACTTGCAGATGTTGGTTTCCTGTACACGGCTTGGGTTCACTTCACACCATCCTCTTCACCTTTTCTGCATCACTTGCTCCTGTCTGTGCTATAAACCCCCCACGAAGAGTTCAGCTCCTATATTTCTTATGCCAAGGAAAAAAAAAAGAATCATTAACTGCAGTGTCGCAGTGAGTGGATGAACCGTGAATGATGGAGATAATTCAATTTAAACAAAGAAGTTGAAAGGTTTATTATCTGGCAGCTGAGTCAATATCCTGAGAATCAGGATCATACTGTAAAGTTGTTTCAGCTTTCTCGTCATGTTATGCTGCGTTGTGTTGTGTTATATGACATTACGTAAGGTCATATTGTGTCACTTCATATTGTTGTGCCACGTCACACTCTGTTGTGTTACACCATGTGACTTTGTAGTACGCTATATTATCTCGCATCAGTATGTTGCATTAGTTTCATGTGAGCCCATATTTTGTAATGTCACACTGTGAACATGTCATGTCATACTGCATCACGCCAAGTTAGGCAGTGTTGTGTCATGCTACGTGTGGTCAATACTGTCACGTCATGTCATGTCATGTCACATCTCAGCGCAGACGACAGTGTTCTGACGACGTGTACGCTTCTGCCATGTTGATAAAGGCTTCTGGAGCTCTTCTCCCACCTCAAACTCTGTCATGTTCCACTCTCACAGGTCAATCGCTACAGGGAGCAAAAATATCCCTCGGATCATGTGACGTGCAGCCAGAACGCAGGATTTACAGATCGGGAGGATAACTGTTTCCATTTGCCACGTGCACGAGGCAGAACTTGTTGTGCAGTCCACACAAAAACGCTCTTTTGCGAAAACGCACACATATTGCATCATTTGGGCCGTCCGTCCACACGGATCCTGAAAACGCAGGTGGTGGCTCCAAACCAGAGCTGCAGTATAATCTGAGCCCACCTGATGAGGCAGATTTCCTGTCTATGTATCATGATAAGCAGAGCCAAACTCATTAAAAGAAAACATGACAAGAGAAACATTTCCTTCATCACGTCTCAGTCTGATCCTGTCGCGGGGTTGTAAAGCTGACGACAGAAAACGCCACTTTAACGGAAACCACTCGCGGGATCACTGTCCCTTTTATTGATGGAGGAGGATTGTTTATGAGCGAGAAGAGCGGCCATTGGACATGACGGTGCAGCCTCCCAACATGTTCCCTCTGCCAGCAGAACACGGCGTCGCTCATCATGTCCTGCAGGGTTTGTGGCAGCTCGTAACTGCGCTGCACCCTCATCGGTGGCAGCAGGGCCAGATATGTAATGTCAGACTATCATTACTCCTTACTACCGCTGCTACCGGCGTGGTCATTATCGGCGGAGGCTGAAAAAGGCCAGAAGAGGGACCAGCCAGGATCGTCTCACCCTGTCATCACACCAGCACACACGTCTGCTGGGACAGAGGGGAGGGAGGAAATCCACGGCAAGAATGATGCAGACAGGGAGATTAGAGATGCATTTTCATTGCTTAGCGTTTCCTAATGAGTCGTCAGTGACTCCCACATGTTTTCTGAAAAAAAAAAAAAAAAAAAAAAACAGCTGCTCCTGTCGTAAAAAGATATTGATATCGAGCAGACGAAGCAGACAGTTGGAGAAACCCTGACACCCCTGGCTTTGAATGTTTAATTAAACTGAGAGTGACTCATCATCGGGCTGAAGATAAAGGGCGAGTGCTTCCCCTGATGAATACTAGGACTCACATTTCCCCTGCGCTATATTACACCACATGTCACATCAAAGAACACAAGTGTGTTTTATGTGGATTAATCACAGGAAGTCCGTCTGTCTGTCAGGGAGCTTGAGGGAACTGAAACATTTGTTGTAAGTAGATGATTTCTTTATTCCCTTCGAGCCTCTTCCGAACAACTGAGATCGTGAGGAATAAACTACTGCATGAAACAGCTAACATGCGTGAAACTAATACATGTGTACATTTCTTTCAGTGCAAACCACATTAGTACTTAAAAGCATATTCATATAATTTGTTGCTGGTGTCATTAGGCTTTCAGGAATTTCAATAAAACACTGTGTTATATTTGTATGGTGACACTGACTGTGCTCAATTTGACCCCATTATAAAGTGATTAAAATGAACCCACAGTCATTTAAACCTAAAAACTGAACTTGAATCTATGTTTTATTTGCGCTATCTGTGTCTGTCTTCTCCAAACTGACCGACTCGTGCTTCCTGCCCCGACAGTGTGACACCCCTGGACAATATGAGCTCAGTAAATAACTCCATCTATTAAAACTGCACAGTCAGAGGTTGGAGGTTTCGACCGGGGTCACCCAGAACCCCAACGCACTGAAAACAATGATATGAGGTAATTTGGAGCAAATTCACTTCCAAAGTCGTAAGAACTTAGAATGATGGAATGACAAAAAAAAAAAAATGTGTACTGCGGATCAAGGTTAAGACCTAAGCATAAAACGGCCATGTCTCTGGATATTTTTTAACTGTTGCAAACTCTCTTTTTTTAATCTATTTACTTAATTGTTTTAGCTTTTTTTTAGTGTATCTGTTTAAACAATCCTTTTGTTTGAATAATAGATAGTGTGGGAATTGATGGTTTTGGAAGGAGTGGCCTCTGGGTATCCTATCCCTCCTGAAAGCATCAGGGGCAACAGGCTAAAAGGTGGAGCCAACAGAGAGGATGGATGGCTGGGGAGAAAAATGTTATTGCTGTCATCATTTCTCTCTTTTCATTCCCTTTCCTCTTCACGAGGTTTGAGGCACTGTTGGCCATGCCTGGACCTGGACCTGCCTGGGGACTGCTCATTATGGCCTTAATTAGACATCCACCTTTCTTACTTATTCATCATTGCGTGTTCCGTGTGTAGCCTGAGCTCCAAAAGCCAAATGAGCCTATACCCTGAAGGCTTACCCTACGTTAAGTCTATCCTGCTACACTCTGAACCATCTTCATCATGTATGAAAGGCTCTTCATCCGCAGCATCAGTCCAGCAGATCTACTGACCTTTTCCGAGACTCATAATCATTTCCAGCCACTTACAACTCAACATGCTCAGTTCCAGAAGTCTTGCTCTCACACTTTCTTTGCCGGAGAGGGACTCGCTTCCAAGCCACATCCACTGTGCTTATCGAAGCCTGCAGACAGTGAAAATGAGGTCATATCTCCCTGTGGCAGAGGAAAACAGTAACAAAGAGGGCAAATAGGTTTCAACCCTCTATACATATTAGTAATGCAGAGTTGTGCGGATACAGTTGACAGTCTAAAAGTTTTGGATTTCGGTGAGAGGTGGCAACGGGAATACGTGCCAGGAGGTGGCTTTAAAGTAAATTAGAGGCATCGAATGGATGTATAATTTATTTGCATTATTTGTATTTTTTCAGTCTCAGAGACGAGCGTACAATCATTCCCCCCAGCGCTGTTGCATGAGTTAATATTAGTCATCAAAGCTTGAAATGAAATCTAAATAAGATAATAACATCAAATGTAGTCAGCAGACTGAGGTGAGACAAAGTCAGAGAGATTCTCGAGCAGACGCCGGTGCTTTCAAATGAGACATGAGCAGCAGAGGGGAGAACACCAGCTTGCTCTTCTTTTTCTTGTTCTTTTTTACCTTTTAACCTCTGACCGATCTGGAACATTCAGGGTGTAATTAGTGCTTATTGACCTCTGTGCCCTGATCAATTTTGCAACATAGCATTTCTCTGACTCTTAATGTGTGCAGATGAACCAGCTGTGGAATTGCGGTAGCTGCCTCCCTGATCCATGTGCTTACTGAGTGTGATTGGAAAGAGACAGCGCAGAGGAGTAAATTACTTTATTGACGTCTCTGTGTTCTCTGTGTGAAGAATGGTCGAGGAAAGGGAGTATGGCATCACAATCCAAGGGGTCGGGAAACAGTTATAACCCTAGCCTCACGTGCTTATGGGTAGGAAATGCATTCACTCTTATTATATACTGTTCGTTTGCAGTGATGTGGAATGCAGTGAATGTTATTGGTCCACTTGGTAGCATCACATTTTCCAGCTTCTCCTCTGGAGCTTTGGTAATACAGGGGACTGTGACCTGTAGTGTCCCCAGTAAACACACCACCAATATTTCACTTTATCATAAAACACAGCGTCTTTGTATCAAAATGAAATAACAATGGTAAATGCCATGGCATATACTGCCAAAATACAAAAGTCAGCCCTGCGCATTTTGAGCCTTGTCCCTCTGTGGCAAAAGAAGAAGCAGCCCTGCCTGCAGCCCGTTGAGCAATACATCCTCTTTAGGCTACTGTCACATTCATCTTCTTTTCTTCTGGTCCCCAACACACTGCCTTCACCAGAGTGTCACATTTAGAAAGACACAGCAGCTCTAGTGTGCCGATTCTGAAGCGACACAAAATGCTGATTTCAGCATAATGTTGCTTTGAAGAGGTCATATTAAGCTTTTTGGGTTTTTGCCTTTCCTTTATTGTGTTATGTAGTGCAGTGTTTATGATACGGTGTCTTCAAGTCAAGCAGTATAGCTTCAAAAAGCGAGACAATGTCAAGTTTTACGAACTGATTGAGGACAATTCATACGAGTTGCAACAAATACGACAGAAGCCTGGATCTTTTCTGGCTGGCAGTAATTTGTGTCATCTTAAAATACTTCAGCAACCAACCGATCTGTTGCTTTCCAATATTGACCTAAAATGTGACTCTATACAATGTCATGTGTCGGTGAAGAGCTTGGCATCAATATATTATGACTTTACCTGATAATGTTACCACTGAACAAACAATGTGTCTTTAGTGATGGTGCTAATGTTCAGCGGATGGTGAACCAATCCACTTTTCACAGCCAATAAAATGTGTTTTCTCTTTTGAAAACGGAATTAACACAAATATCTCCAAAATCCTTGACCGTGAGTACCATGCTTGCTCAACTGTAATTGGAGCGCCTTTCTCTAATCTGTCCATCTATCATAAAACAGCAGAGACGCACCTTCAAAATTCGCGATTATGATAAATATGGATAATCTGATCTCAACGAACATGAAGTTCTCACTTTCTGACATCAAATCTAAGGTTAAAATAATTCACAAATATATTTTGATCCTTTAAGCCTGCTGTTGTAAAAGTTAGTAGGATCTTATTAAATCGATTTTGGTCCAGATAAGCGGTCAATATAGACAAAGTGAAAGGTGCACACTGAACTCTCCATCTATTTCAGCTCATTAAGACCAACATTTCAACATTAATCCAGCTTGTTGCTTCACCAGAGGTTTCTTTATTAAAGAGTGAAGAAAGAGACACTCGCATGACATGTTAGGAGACCCTGAGGTCAGCAGGAAAGAAGCTTTTGTAGTGTGCTGAGAGCAAATCTAAGAGGGCAGGCCTCACTGTGGAGTTTGCAAGTTTGCTCTGAGATGATCAAGATCAAAATGAATGCTTTGGTTTGCCCAAGGCACTGGCTAAGCACTGGAGCTGGTCCCTGGGCACCCACTGGTCCTAATGCTCAGGACGGATTAACTGCAGAGAGGAGACTTGTTTGATTGTGTGTGTGACATGAACCTTTATTTGATTCTTTTCAAACTGATTCATAAACAAGTCACGTGAGCTGGCAGCATCACGCTGTTGTTATGCTTCCCCGCAGAAGTCCCTGCAAGGCTTGTGAGGGTACAAGGGTGAAATGGGTGCAGCAAAAAATACTGAGTGGAAAAACTGATGCAGCTTGTGTAAGAAAATGGGTCCAAGCAAAAAGACAAAAAAATAAAAATCATACAGTGATGAATGAAGCTGTACAACTCTGCAACCTTATACAAAGGGTGCCATGTGCCAGTTTGTCTTTTTGTGTTCTACTAAATCAGGAGAAATAAGACAACAACAACAAAAAACAGTGACAAATTAATTTAATTTAATTTAACACTGTAAAATAAGGATGTTTTCAAATGTAATAAACAATGAAATGACATTTAAAGATGGTCAGACTGTTAAAATACAAATAATATAAGTTAAAATCACAGTCGAGTGCTGTTATTAAAGATGTGTTTTCTTATACAAATGTATGTGATTAATCTAGTAGATTTAATCAATGTTTGATGTATTGCAGCATCAACACATGTTGTACATAGTGTCAGCAACATCAACATTTTGACAGAGATCACAGTCAGTATCAGTGTCCCTGTTGTAACGTAGAGTATTCTGCTTATGAATGTACAACTTTCATCTATGACAAACGCTCCACATGTTCAACATGGGGATATGTATTCATTTATTCGTGTGTCAAGAAGTCCAACAGCCGGCTCACTAATGGTAAAAACTACTAACCACCACAAAAATGACAGTTACAAATATGAACTGCCATGTTGAACATACACATTCCAAGCACAAACACAAATTCACATTTGCATTTTGGAACATTTTGGGAAAAAGCAACTTCCTTCATGCACAGTGCATGATGGTTTAAGTCTCAAACGTCTTTGACTCCAGGAGCCTCGGCCCCGTCTGAGGCATGTAGGCTTGATTCATTCATGTTTGTGTTGTGAAAAACTTTCACGATCAGAACTGACATCTGTCAATTAATAAACAAATCTGTATATCTACACAAAAATGTATCCAACTGTTCATTTTCACTCATTTTGTCTAAATGGATTTTATATAATTACTGCAGAGGAAGCATACATATATATACACACATATATACATACACACACACACACACACACACACACACACACACACACACACACACACACACATATATATATATATATATATATATATATATATATATATATATATATATATATATATATATATATATATATATATATACATACATATATATAATAGCATAAGAAAGAATGTCTCTAGGCCATTACTATATTTTGCCAGATCATCCAGAGAAGGTTCTGCAGATCACACAGAGATATGAACGTTTATACATTGATTTGATTTAATGACAAATTTATCACAGCTTTGTTGCACAGGCTCATTTTTAATGGCTACAAATACATATCTGCTAACATCTGTAATAGAAAATAACTTCAAAATTGAAAACATAGGGCCAAAACATTATTATTATCATCATTAACAAATTATTTACCAAGAATGAGCTTTCCTGTTTTCTATTTCATAAATTCAGTTGTATCTTCTAATGTCAAGGTAGCACTGAGGCAACAGTTAAAAGATTTAAAGATAGTAAAACAAAAAGCTTTCTGCTGGAGTTCCTCTCTGTCCGTCATCCCTTCTTGTTTATTTCACTCGCTCCCTCTTCACCTCCTCATTTCATCCCTGTCTCTCTCTCCCTCTGTATTCATCTCATTCACCATCTTTCCTGTCATGCTCCCCGTCTTCCAACCTTGCATATTGTCTGTGTGGTTTATGTTGATGATGCATTTGTGCGCATGTTGCAATGTGCTCTGTGTCAGTCTGCCTTGAGCAAGGCAGCGGTTAAAAGTTTCATTCATTTGGGAAATCTCTGGATTTAAGCACAAGCACACCGCCACATTTTCAACAAGGTAAAAGTGGGGAGGAAGAATGTGATCATTTATAAAAAGTGGGTGGGCAGAATATGGCTGCTACGAAAAAAAAAATTAAAAAAGGAAATTTGACAGTTTTGCACAGGTTAAGATCAGATGTTTCATAATATTTACATTAGACGTAAATTCAGTCTATTTATGCATTTTATGAATATTTTGTTGGATTTCAAAAATATGGGGGAACATCTGTCAAACAAAACCAAATGTCAAAGCAGATTTTATTTACAGGATGTCCTGCTGTCCTTGTTGTTCACTGACATGAACATTAGAAGCACTCAGTGGCTCCATTCAGCTCCGAGTCATTTAACACGCAGTGGGTGTCAAAATACTTTTATATCGGGCTGTATGAAGCGACGGAACTTCTTCTATCATTAAACTATGTGTGGCAGGCTGGTGGAGAGGAGACTGATGGTCAGGACCAAACAGGATGTTCACTCCAGTCCATCAGTTTCTTGGATTTGCTCTGTAAATTCAGAAAGCTGCCGCACTTTTGCGCACGGATACAGGCAGATGTGTCTCACTTCTGTGAGCCTCGTTATTTTCTGGAGTCTGCATCTTAAATAAACTCACTTAACCTCCCACAGGTAGGCTACCTTACTCTCTCTGCCATCCAGCTCCCGGCAGCGGCGCTGCCTCCCCCAGCAGTGCGCACTGCACTCCGTCTCCACCGCATCCCGCTCCGTCCAGTCCGCTCTGAGCAGTGGCAGCCCGGCTCAGCGCTGCACATCTGGAGCACCGAGGGAGAACCAGGGGATGAGATCAAGCGCCGGTTTTTTTCTCTCTCTTTTTTTTTTTTTTTTTTTTTTTTTTTATTTTGCCGCGGCAGCACCCGCATTGCAACACGGGGACGATGCTGAGGAGCGGCTGTTGAATGTATGAGGAACATTTCTTGTCTCTGCACATTCTTCTTTATTTTGATTTTCTCTCCGGCAGCAGTGAGCAGACAGACAGACACACACACGCACTGATCGTGCGCGGGAAGCTCATCCACTGGTGTCATCTTTAAAAAAAAAAAAATGTTTCCACGCAGGATCACAGAGGCTGTGTCTTCTGGATTCTAAATGCGCCTTGGAAGTTGGGCTGGTGCGACCAACAGGGTTTCTCTCCATCCTGGTACCAGTGGCAGCCTGAACACACACGACTCTGACTGGGGTCTCGGCTCGGCGATCAGAGAGCAGTGCGGCGGCAGCAGCAGCAGCAGCAGCAGACAAGTTCTACTGGAGGAGGAACTGTTGCGTTGAATCAAACTTTGTCTTTGGACTTGCGGGATTGTGACCTGGCCGTCGCCCGCTCCCGACACCCCCCTCCACCGCCCTCAGCGCTCGGAGGGTGAGACATGGAGAGCTGCAGGTGACTGACCGCGCACCGCCGCTTCAGGACGCCTACTGGGGATCTGCTGGACATCCTGGGAGTACCCAGGTGCCCCGGGCAGGACGGTGGGTAGGCTGCGCACTGCGCGTCCGCATGCTTGATCAATGTTTGTGTGTGTGTGTATGTGTGCCAACTGCCTTTCATCTTTCCCCTTAAAACCCACGTCTTCACGTCACCTCTCCGTCAACCTCCTCACCCCGTCTTCACCGCCGCGTCCCCACGCACACGCGCAGCCCCGCAACGTTTCAAACACGTTCCGGTTCTTGGCGCGGCCTCTTCACGGTTCCGCTCGTCACAAGACAGACACCGTATCAGCACATCAGCTGCGGGCTCCCAAATCACAAGACGGGCCCTTTGGAGTGGCTGCGCGCATTCTCTGCGTTTCAGTGCGGGGGGGAGCGATCATGTGCCTCACTCAGACAGGAAACGGCCAAACTCCTTTAATTTGGGAGGCAGGCGTCTTCCGTCACACACACACACACACACACACACACACACACACACACAGTGAACAGAACTGGGGCGACCAGTTGCAGAGTCAGAGGCAGGGCAGCGAGCTGCAGCAGAGAGCAGGACACTCCACAGGTTCTGGTGATCAGCACCCTTACATGGGCACCCACCTGCCTCTGTGTCCCACTAGGGGGCCCAGAGACACCATGTAGTGTGGCCTCCTCTGTGTTCACAAGAGAAAATGTTGAGCCACCACTGCTAAAGTCCTTCCAGTTGTGTGCAGCGCTGACTGAATTAGGCCAACAGTAGCTGCTGCAAGTTCCCGTCAAGGTTTCTTCACTTTTCCCCCCATTATATTTCATCATCTGCTTGCTGAATTCTCGGTATCCAATCCCGCCTTTCCCCAGCTAGCCTCTCAGTGAGCTCGTCTTTTCACAGATGAGGTGAGGTGTGACAACAACGAGAAACCGTTTGGCGCTAAGAAATGGAGATTTTCCAGCAGGCAGTGAGAGTTGTTTTATACAGGAAAAAGAAATGCACCGCCTTGCTCTGTCCACGCCTTATATATTAAATCTAGAATGTGTAGTTTCATCATCGTCGACTGTTGATTTGTTGGCCATCAGGTTTTTTGGTTGTTTTTTTGTTTTTGGTTTTTTTTTCCCCAGCAATCGCACTATAATTGCTGTACAAAAAGATGCATCTGTGATCCATCCTCATCTAGGATTCAATACAGACAATAAAAAAAGAAACTGACACAAAAGTTTTGTCTGTGTCTGTCATATAACGAAATAATTCACAGGCATGCCCTGATTCTAGAGTGGCTGCATCTCAGGAACATTTGGCATTAGGAACGTAGCGGTACGTATGTTTGTCCCGTACCGCCACGGACGTCTCAGCCATAAGAAGAATCCATCTGTCCATCTCTATGGCAGGGCCACACACAGACCTCTGAAGGGGGCAGGTGCTCAGTGTTGCCGCCATGGTGTTGGTGCTGTGTTTAGACACAGTATACATGATGATGCTGGTTTTATAATCCAATATGTATGATGTATTACAATACTGTGAGCAAGGAGATATGAAAAACTGTTGTAAGATAAAGAACGCACCACCACCGCATGATCCACGGTGCTGCTGACTGCTGTGTGAAAAGTAATCAACAGTCGGGATGCTCGTGACAGAAAGTAAGAAAGATCTGCATGTCATAGTTTTCCCCCCACATGTGCTTTGAGGTGCTGCAACAGTCTGGTTGGTCAGTCTTTACCGACCGCTTTTCATGATATGATGGGTTTTTTTTTTCCCGACACCATGAAAAGTTTTGACTTCTGACAGATTTGTGGATTTCTCAGAGAACAGTGAGACAGCAAACGTGACGATCTTACAGATCAAAATGCATTGTTGCAGATCAAATTAAACGACAGCATGCAGGTAAATTCAAGTTAGAACAAAGATACAACACACACACGCACACCCATTCATGCAACAGTAGGCTGACATTACACCAGGAACATGATAGTCAATGAATGGGAGGTGCCGCGAAGTGTCACTGCTAGCTGCCGCAGCCACAAGTCAACTGTTTCCTGACTGTTTCCATCCTGGAAGGACTGGTTAGCCAGTGACTACTGACTCCTGCACAAACAAACCTAATGTGTATGTACAGTCAGTCTTGTGAAATAGACAGAACATTGTGCACATAATTTAAGATACCATACCAATTTTACCAACTACCATCACTTTAACTTCCCCTCTTCATCCCTCTGACTCCGGCTGCGTGCATCATAGGATGGTACGTAGGTGAAATGTCAGTGGCCTACTAGTGTCCAGGTCATTTTATTTATGGCCAATTGTTAAAAGTTCTTCCCGAAGGGCCATTAGTAGGCCATTTCACTGGGAAAGAGACCATAAGCACAGGGTTAGATTTACCCTTAATCAAATGGGTCTAAGGACTGAAGGTGTGGTTCATTGTACAGATTGTAAAGCTCAGTGAGGTAATAAGAGTCGTGATTTTAGGCTTTATCAATAAAGATCACTTGAGATAATGAGGACTTTGTCCTGTTTTCCACTTCATCTGCTGGCTTCATCTGAGACTAGCTTCACATTGGGAAGACATTACTCTTGTACTGTGTGCTCAAGAGAGATTTTCTGCGCTCCATTGTAAAACCACTGTGTTAGTTATCTCCACTCTTGGGCTCTTTAGACACATTCCATTAACGCTGAAGTTGACATATAAGTGTGAAACAATTAGGTGAGGCGGCAATAGAGTTGGCGAGGAGCTGCAGGTCTGAATCAGTCCAATGTATCCAGGGGACTAATAGAGCTGTCTACCACGAAGTGTATCAGCAGACCTGCTGCCCAAGGCATGTGATAGATTTTTCTCTAAAGTTCAGCGCTCGAGGGACAGTATCGGAGCTGTTGAGACAGAAACAGCGGAAGACGTGAGGTAGGGGGCGGAGGCAAATGGAGGCAGGTGGGGGATGGAGTATCAGGGAGCAGTTGGTCGGCTCCTGGTATTTAATATTGATCCTTTTGAGCCTTACCGCCTCTTTGATGGTCTGAGAGTGAGCCGGAGAGTGTGCCGCCGGATGAAGTGTTCCAAGGCACGAAGCGAGGAGCGGCTCAAATGGCCTGTTTCGTTTTCAGATCTCGTTCAAATGAAACGACTCTCCGCTAGCGGGAGAGCATTTTCTAATGACGTGCCTCCATTTCAGTATGTAGGTGGAGTTTGAGAAATTAGGGGCTTAATTGAGATTGCCTTCATTCCACGTTGCCATCTCGAGAGCTCAGTCAGCCGTGTTTATGTGTGTGGTGTGCAATGCTACTAAAATTATTGTTCAATCTGAGCTGGATAATCATTTGCCTTGATTGTGTACTGACTGGGGCACGACTCAGATGCACTGTGGTGCTGAGAAAATTACAGTTTATTCCTCTGATGGTAAAGTAAAGACAGCAGCAGGGAGACACAGAAAGACTGGCGACTGAGCGCGCGCCATCAAGGTGAGCACTTTTACATGCAGCAGGGTTCAAACAAGAGTAAAGGAATCCATGTTAAATATATATAATGTAACATTACTGAGCATTAAAATGTCTACAGCCGAGACTAAACTGAACCTGACAGAGCGTAACATGAACAAAACTTTAAAACATTACGTCCTCAGTGAGCACCAACAGCAGTGGTGGTTGGTTAATTAATGAAGAAAGGCATTAACACCCATGGTTCCACGCTTCTTATAGTATGTCTCATGATGTTTTGACTGAGAAAAGATCAAGCGAAAGAAATTAAACGCTGTGCACAGACAATAGTCACACAGCGGGCCATTTCCCTCGGACATTACACTACAAAGGGTGGGACAGTCAGCTCTTCTCTGCTCCGAGTCACGAGACGTATAAATCGGGCAAACTGTTATCATTTCCCTGCTTTCTGACTGATCAGCGACTGAAAGGATAATGGACAGTGAAAATCTGGTGGGAATTGGGCCATATTTCAAGGAAAAACAAGATATTTAATAGTCTGTTAGCTTCCGTGTGACAACAGCTATTGTGGCATTACCGGTTTGACAGTGTTAAGCAAAATGATTGGAGAGGCATCGACTAATTAATCCTGTAAGTGAAACACACTGGCTGTAGTTGAATGACAATGTTGGCATGGAAGCGGTTGAATGTCAACTTTAGCTAAATGGTTATCAAATATGTTACCCAGATTTTCACTATTCATCATCTTTTCGCTTTCCTTATCAATCAGGTAATGCTAAAATGAAAATGATTTTTGTCACAGTCCCTACATTTATACGACTTGCAGCCTTGAACATAGCATAGCATAATATTATCCTGTCTTGTCTAGTTTGACAGCTTCGATGATTTGTGCCATGACTTTGGCCCACAGGAGGGTGGGACACTCACCTGTGCACACTGAACGTTTCTTTATGCTACAGCTTTAACTTTGTTTAGGTTGAATTTTCTACTTCTCTCTGGTCACAGCTCTTTGCTAATGCAAATGGTTAGGATTACACAACAAAACCACTTGGTTAGGGTTAGGAAAACATCATGGTTTGGCTTCAAGTAGCTGACCTGTTTTGGTTGACATCCCAGCAGCTGGGCTGCCAAATCATGACTGAGTGAATTTACAGGTGAGACATGAGCACTGAACTGAAGACCAGACATCATACTGGGTTGATGCAGACATATCAAAACCACTCTGCATGAGCAACTAAGCGGGACATCTCTTTGGTGTAAGACATCCAGACAGATCCTGGCCACATCCCGACAGAGTGTCCACAGTCTGGCCAGCAAGGAAGGACACCGCCAGAAGTCCTTTTAATAAATAGAGGAAGGATGACTTTGTTGCAGAAAAACATTTGACATAATGGCACTTAAAATGTTAAAATGTGATAAATATCAACTTAACAGAGTAGTTAAATACCTCCACCAGACAAGGATGGCAACAGAAATAAAACAACAATTGGTACTAAAAACAAGGTGTTGGCTGAACAAAATGTGAGTGTGCGCCGCAAACTGAAGGACAGGAGGGTTGAGACAGGAATTGTAATCAGGATGTTGCTATTAACAACAGTATCCGAACTGAACTTGACTTACTGAATGCTGGATGTCAGCTATCATTGGTATCTGATATGATGGGCACGAGGCAATATGTTTGATCTGGGCATCTGGGTCATATTTAAAGCTCTAAATGATATTTGTATTTCAGCAGTGGGTCAGCTGACTGCTGTTATGTGACAGGGTTCTCTCAGAGTGATGAACCCACAGTGAACTATCACCCGACTCAGCAGTCCTATCAGCTCCATGGTAGTCTTAATCTCATTGTTTTGGTTTTACAGCTCAAATTAATGTTTTGCCTCAATAAAGTTCACATCACCTTTGTTTCAGTCGTAGCATGCAGCGGACGTTAGCGCAAAATTCATTTATGAATATGAATGTACATTACCCGCTCCAAATAACAGACAGAGTTAGCAGCTAGCTGATGAACCTTGTGTAGCGTTTAGCAGCTGAAGAGGCCTCAGGAGTTGGTAGAGACCAAAACAGAGCTTAAAGGGGAGTGAATAGTGGATGCGCATTCTCCAAGTGCTGAGGAACTATAAGGGAATGCTGATGTCGTTCCGCATCACCTGTGCTATGCTGTGTGGCTTAACACCAGTTGTTGCATTAATGTCTTGGTATATGATTGTGGAAACTCCAATGAGTAAGTGGGCGTTTGTGCCGTGAACGTTGTGAGTGTGGCTCAATAAGGGGGGTGTGTGTGTAGGTGTGGCGCTGTCCATAGTACTGATACAGAGCAAAGGATACGGATCAACAGACAGACAGACAGACAGACATTTGCCTCCATTGTAGCAATTCACACACAGATGGGAGACTACAGCGAAGACAGAGACTTGCTTCCAGAGTCATTATTAAGATATGCTCTGATTAATAAATGCAAATCAATACTGATCTGATGCGACAGTTTGAGTTTTATTACGTTTTAACAGCTAGCAGCTGGGTGTCCTCCAGATGCTGTGTGTTTTTGATGTGATCTTGACTCCCCGCTGGAGCAGCACCATCTGATTTACATATGAAGCCCAGGTCAGGGCCTTGAGTCTGTCTGATTGTTGTGTGTTTAAGGGGCAGCCCTTGTAAATAAGCTAACTGGTTGCTAGCACATTAGTCATGTCAACTTTGGAGGGGCTACTATTTTTGTCAGAAAGACTACATCTTGACATCCGACCTTAAACGCTCTGTTTTACCCCCCCCCCCAAATAATGAGTCTGCTCTGATTGGTCAGCTCTCACACACCTGAGCCAGCACTGCTCACCTTGTATCTGGTCGGCTCTGTCCTGTTTTCAGTTTCCAGCTAGCTTCACTTCTACCATGCGTATAGGCATATATTATGCAAATGTGTGACGTGATGATGCAGTGTGATGTCAAGAAGTCACAGAATTATCAGCGGGGCTGCTGACGAGGCACTTCAGGAGGAGCAGTGCTCTCTGTGGGAGAGAGGAGCTCCTGTCGGCGCAGACTGTTGCAGATTAGATTAACAACAGTATGCAAATACATTTAAATTACACAACAAAACACACACATTTATGCAACAGTGGGCTAACATTAATCCAGAAATATAGGTGCTCGCTGCTAGCTGCGACCACAAATTTATTCCTAGAGGGACGGGTTGGTTAGCGGCTAATGACTCCTATGCCGACAAACCCAATGTGCTCGTGTAATCATTCACTTCATCTTGTGAAATACACAGAACAACCCGCACATAATTTCACAGCAAAGCCCACCTGCTGTTACTTTAACTTCCACTCCTCACCCCTCTGACTCCAGCTGCATGCTGTGTAGGAGGGCTGGGCTTTTCAACTTTTATTACATGAGCATGAACCTGAATCTAAAACACTGAACAAAAGAAAATACCAAAAAAAAGCGTAATAGGTCTCCAAGAAATCCCAAGCTGGGGAGTCATTACTTAGACAGCTGCCAAAGTGAACCAGGGGGGAGAGAGCAGACAACCCTAAAAAGCCAGGAGACAGACTCATTATGACATTTTGTTGTACCAGAATCTGTTACTCATCACCTTGGGCATGTTCAGACCTGTGGCTCGGTGGCAGCCTAAACCCGTCCATTGTTTAAAAAAAATGATGCAGTGCCACTGGCATTGGCTTCTCTATTTTTTTTCCCCTCCTCATTCTCTTCTCGAAAAAGAAGTGTCTATACCAACTCAGCACTGAGATGGTTGGCGAAAAAGAAGGAAGTGAGAATGCGAAAATGTAAATGAGAAGTGAAACCGTGAGCTGCCACATTTTACGGAGCATGATTAATAAAAATAAAAATTGTTGGTTGTTTTAGTCCGTTCTTCAGTCATTCCAGACTGTAAGAGAGTCCTCAGGTGGAGCGTTCTTTGCTCAGGGGTGCAAGAATTTATGGGTAAAACAAATAATTCGCTTCCCGGCATGTGGATGATTTCCTGGCAAACGTCAGTGCAGGTGTCGCAGAGAAATTGCGCTTTTTGTCTGTTTCGTAAAGCAGAGAGACGCGCGGTGCAGCCGGACCTGAGCACGCTGGCAGGTCGGCTCATTCTTGCATCTCCACACACGTACACACACTTTCTGAGACATCAGAGACTCTTCATTTCTCCTAATTGAATCATCTCACGGCTTTTAATCCCCGCAGAGACCAGTCAGCATGTATCCCCAAGGTCAGTATCAGACATGAACACACACACGCAGATGCTCAAAAATAAAATGAAAGCACCTTCTGGAAACACATTCCGATGCTGTACAGTCACTTGTTCACCATGCCAGCATGGTACACACACTACCGGTGGTGCTGACAGTGACTAGACGTATTCTTCACACTGAGTCGCAGCAGATTGAAGCGTTTGATCCAGCCGCTGTCTTTGCAAATGACTTAGACGCAGAATTTGCTGACACACATATTCGACTGTTTGACTGATTAAAAGGCTTTGGCGGAATCGCACCCAAAACAAACAGAAGTGCCCCAGAGAGAGGACATCCTGCTGCAGGGTTTACCGAGAGAGGAGCGATTTAATTGGAAAGTTTGCGTGCGGTTTCCCTCTAATGTGGTTTATATTAACGATGAATGAGGGAGGAGAAGAAGCCCAATGTCGAGGCGTTTTCAGCCGTCTGCCCGTCATCAGCACCACAACTCTGCAGTGCGGATGTCACTTACACAAGACCCACTTTCCTGGGAAGCTGTGTAAAACGTAAACAGAACAGAAGGTGAGAATTTTCTAGCCATTTCCGGCACAAACTCAGTTAGATAAAATAATGTTTTGCCTCATCACCTTCATTGATTTTTGTAAATATGTGCTTATTCTGGATTTGATGCCAGAAACAAGTTTGGATAGGGGCAAGGAAAGACTGGGAAAGATGTGGACAGGTTCATTGGTAACAAGTGGAAGTATCAAGGTTGGGTATGAAAAAGTCCTTGAGAGTCTCATCGTTCACATGCGAGGACTGGGTGAGGTTCAAACACATGATTGTATAAAGGGTATTTCTACATGGGCTTCTTGAGACTGTTGTCAGTTTGAAAAATCTATTCTGGTTTTATTGACATTGTACACAACACTGCTTCCATTTAAGGTAACCAGGATTGCAAACAGGGCAAGACGGTCAGAGAGGCTTTTCTCTTGAGGTTTTGTCGTCCATCCTGAATGATCTGATCATGAGTGGACAACTATAAGCCCTCCAGTTCACACCTGACATCCAATATGTTGAGACACGTGACCTCTTGTGATCAGGCCTCACTACTCCACTCTGAAACACACAGCTACATCCCTGAAACAAACGGACAAACAAACATCTTTTGGGAGTTAAGATACCGAAACAAGATGAGTCTTAAACAGGGAAACAAAACACCTCGACAAAATGAGAGTTTTTACGAGGAGAAACAACCCAGAAGGTCCAGTTGATTTAGAATATGCCGTGGCCATTTCACAAAGTTAAGTTTCTCCTCATGCAACATCCCAATTTGTTAGAGATCCGAGAAATTGCAGTTACTAGTTTAATTGTCGGTTGAAACACACAGTGAGTTCACAAACATCTGCTGCTGACGCAGGCCGGTTAAGGGAGCCCAAACACGTCAATTACCATACAATGACCCACATGGAAATCAGATGGCACCAGTCCATTATGATTGTTGTTGTGGGTTCTTCTTGTTTCTCAGAGGACGTCAGTTGAGCAGGCGGCCCGGGACCCGTGTGTGAACGTACTGCTAAAAGAATGTGATCACATGTGGCCCACACTGGAGGCTGCTGGAGGTACATTCTACTATCTCTGAATGTGGTCTGATCAGATCTCAAATGCGTCCTCAGTGGTTCACACCTGCGCCTGAACCTGCAGCTGACCACCTGTGATCAGATCACGTAGGATGGATGTAGATGCCAAATGTGGGGATAATTATACAGCATCACATCTAGTCAAAGGTCAGCTAACCAATCAGAGCATATGGTTGTGTGGATATTACAATGCATACACAGTTTTTATGTACACGGGAGGAAAAAAAGTTGCAATAGTCTGCAAGATGCTGTGGGTACTCCTTTGACACGTGGCTAGCAAAAGGACAATTTCAGATTATTGTGGGTTTCCAGATTATTTAAGTTATGCCACAAGAACAGATCCAAGGTGGAGACAGGAGGGTCACTACAATACAATACAAATCAGTCCATCATCATTAACTGTGAACAGATACCAGCACATGAATGCATAATCTGTAGGCGAGGAACAAGACACGGCACCAGATCTAAGTTTCTTTTAGAGATCAGCCAAAATGGCCAGTACACAGAAAAAGGAAGCCTTGCCCATAATATCTGGCTTTACCATAAACAGATAATACCTCCCTATGTTTCTGCTGACGAAGATTCTTCATCCTCCAAACAGAATCCAAAGGTTGTCAGGCACTTGTACGATGCAAAGTGTTCTGTGAAACGATATGGCAGCAGGGCGCCATGGAGCCCAGCTCATTATCTCCAAAATAACCAGTGTTGTAATGACATACAGTGAATCTGAACCAGGCACCCTCTCCTCTACATGTGTCATTGCACATTTCCTGCCAAGCTGGTGACACGAGGGTATTGCGCTTCCTGAACCTCGACAGTGCACGCACCTGGCCCGGGGAATTTTCAGGATGATTTATTCAGCACGGACCACCAGCTGATGGAAACACAGCTCAATTTCATTTGGTTTTAAATTTGGTCTAACAGCAGGATAGGAGCACTGGTAATGATGAATGGAATTACATAAGGAATAACGTAGAAATGTGATGGGTAGTTGAGAGGAAACTCCTGTGCGGATTTATAGCCTGAGACGTTTTAACTAATTAGGACTGAAAATGTGGCTGCACATGGAAAACACACACATGGTATGATGCAGAGTGTGTAGTGATGGCCGACCTCAGTCCCACCAAAGAAAATAACATCAAACAGTGAATATATCCACCGCTAGCTGGTACTTAGAGCTATGTGTGTGTGTGTGTGTGTGTGTGTGAGTTTATGTCCTCAGGCTGTTGTGCATGGCTGGCAGAGTAAGACACAGATCAATTGGCAATGCGTGTCATATATTACTGCAGATGCACAGCTCCCTGCACCGTGATATGCTGTTTGTGTGTGTGTGTACATACCATTCAATTTTGGTGTTTTTTTGTTTTTTTTCTTTTTTGTCGCTAGGGTTCATGGTTCTCACATGTTTAAAAATCTTTCATACTGGAGGAATCCACACCTCATAATGTCCTCTCATTGCCAGTGATCGGTGCCAGTTGAGGATGTAGCGCTTCCTTTGTGTTTTGAGGGGGGAAAGTGGTGTGTGGAGACCAGGATGGTGGAAGGGTGTGCAAGTGTGGGAGTCTGAGTCAGAGAAGTGCAAAATAACGGCTTCCTGTTAATGACCCAAAGTGCAAACATTCAGGAAGATTCATTCAGGATATTAATACTGAGAATTATAAAGCAGGGATTAATCTGAGAGCAAAGATCTGCGTGCCCAAATGAGATCTGGCCTCTCACCATCAACTTTTAAAACTGAGCAGTATGTCAATCTTGAAGAAGAATAGCAGATGTGCTGTCTGAGAGATGTGGAAAATTTGTTTCATTTTGTTTCTTTCACTGTCAGTTTTACTGGGAATCGCGCCAAAGATCAGAACAGAAATTGATTTGGTGAACATGGAGGATGCATCTGAAACATTTAAATAAGGTCGATCCTTGAATAAATCCTGCCAAAATGAGGAGAGCTGCTCCTCTGCAGCTCTCGTCCTTTATTTAATTTCTTTGCGAGTACACATAACCATAACGTGATCATGTAGAAGCAGGGCATTTTGCTCACCACGCCTTCGCATCTTAGGCTTTTTCGCGTGTCATTTAGCAGAATCTGCATGTTGTGACTTTGGTACATGCAGGAAAGGAAGTCAGGCGAGCTTCATTTTCATGGTACCAATGATTTAAACACAGAATCAAGACTACCTGGTTAGGTTTAGGGAGATGTCATGGTTTGGGAAAAAATGGATGTGTGATGTTGGTTAAAGGAAAAGTTCACCCAAAAACGAAAATTCCGTCATTATCTACTAAGCCTTGCGTTTTATTTCTGGAGCTTCACAACAAAATCGTGTTGCAGCATTCTGCTAAACAACTGAAGTAGCGGGGGACAAAAAACAACCCCAAAAAAACCCCATACTAATATTTACATACAGCTTGTTCGCCATAATCCATTTCCAATTATTTACACCCTAGACACACAGTGGAGCCACTTCAGATCAGATTCAGGCTAAAACTTGTAGCTTAGCAGCAACAGTGAAGATTTTGACACAACAGAAGGGTGTGAATAACATCTTTTTAGTCGTTTCCGGAACTTTGGGCGTGTGTGTGATGACTTCCTGTGCCGTCACGAGACCAGCTGACAACTGCTAACAAGCTCACAAACACACCGCAGCATTCAGTGCTCCAGTGACTGTGAGTCAGTGCATGTATGACAGAGAAACATATGTAAAAGCAACAGTGGAAGAAGTTGATAGAGCTTCAGATGTGAGGGCGTCTTCATCACTTCATGTTGAAGCAGTCTGCAATTGATTTTCAAGGTTCTTGGAAAGACAGTGGTCCTCATTCATGGGACTCTGCGTTGTTACGCTGCCAAACTCCTTTTTTTTTAACATTTCAATCTCTGCTGGAGCCACAAACAAAGATCTGAGCTGAATCTGCAGAGAACATCTCTCTGCTCATTTCAAACGGTATTTTTCGCTGCACGTAGACCTCTGCAATTACATAACGAGATTACCGCCGCGCTTTGCGACAGTATTTGTAAGCGTTCGTATTTTGCTGTGTCCTGACTTTTTTTTTTTAATGAGATCAAGACTCGCATAATTAGCGCGTATCACACGCGGATGATGAGTCGCCTCTGATTTATTTGTGCTTGTTTGAGTTGTCTCCATTCAGCCAGTGTGACAGGATCTTAGGATCCCGTCCAAAATAAATTTAGCTCTGATTCTACAATGCTGTGATGAATGAGGGCCACTGTCCTGAGATGAATGCCACGTTTTGTGGAAATTCAGTAAATCACTGCAGCATGCATGGTTTATGTGGGGTATAATCATTGAGAAGGGGTTTATTTTGGTGATTTTGGGTAAAGCCTGAAATATTTTTTCGACATAAAGGCGCTCTGTTTTTAAATCTTTCTCTAATGTACTCGTGCTCGCTGTCCCCTGTAGGTACGCCGTGAGATTAAAGGCTCATGTTGCAAAAAAACAAGTCTTCCTATTTTTTTTTTTCCTTGTGGTCACATTGCACATAAACATTGACATGAAGAGAGGTTATCTGATTCTATCGTCTAGAAACACTTTCTTACAGACATGTAACTATAACTAGCATAACAACAACGCTGGAACAGAAGCTCTGTTGTTTTGGGACATTATTTATAGTCGTCTCTCTGAATTGCGTACTTTGTGGACTGAGTCAGACACTCTGCCTTTCAGTACAAATTCATGAGTCATAGTACAGCAGTGTTTTGCCAGGTGGAGCTGGGAAGGAGGTGGGCTTGTTGTTATCTAACTTTAAAGCAAGGAACCTTTGTCTGTCTGTCTGTCTGTCTGTTACTAGGATGTTATTAACTTGGCAGGTTTGTTGCTGAGGTCCAAAAGAAGTGCAGCATGCTGTTTGGTGCAATTTGAATAAACGGCCAACACAGCTTGGCATGGCTTTAGTCTGGCTTTATGGCACTGCGGCGCTGCACACACACACACCTACACACACACACACACACACAAGCAAATGTAATCAACATGGAGGTTAGAGTGGCGCAACAGTTTGATGATCTGGATTGAGGGAAAAAACAAGCGCAGTGGTATGCTAACTGATGTTAGCCTCAGTGGCTACTAAAATAATCTTTTAATTGTGTCTCTCTAATTTTCCCTTTCGATTTTGCCTTTTGATTTGAATTATGACCAAAAGGATCCTCTCTACAGCGTGCTCTGAGACTGGAACTGTGAATTTCTGAGGGACCGTTTCTGACTGAATTTATGAACACACCCATATTCATAGCAAACAATCAGCAGACTAATGGTCCAATTTAATCATTAACCCTATGTTTAGTTAACTCTGCAACACACCTGAGGTGGAGTTGGAAGGGGAGAGATGAACTATGAGCTCTGCAGTCTGTACGTTTCGGTACTGTATGTACGACCGAATGAACTCTCAGCTGATGTTCGGAGAGTTGGCTTGTTTTCCCACTGCCACTTGTTGTACTGGTGGCAGCAAGCAGTGTCTCCATCATCTCCAGTAAAGTTAGCCAGACTGTTAAGTGCATTGTCATCAGAACACGGTCTCTGTGTCTGCGCACCAGCTGACAGAGCTGAACCAGCCCTCTGCCAGTAGATGTCAGGCGCAGGAAAAAGAGAGATCTCTCTTCGGGCCCAGCAAAAATACATAAAACATCTAAATTTCTCCAATATTGCAGTACCCTATGAAAAGACTGAATAGATTTTCTAAATCTATTTTTGACTTCTGCTCCTGGAATGGCCCCCCTCCCACTATTTCCACCACTGCTGACAGGACCCAATGCGGAAGCGATCATGAGTGCCTGCCTCATCTTTTTCACAAAATCTCTCTTTCTTCCCGTCCAGATGCAAACCCTTAACACACAAACTATGAATATCCTCACAACGGTTTGATTTCAGTGACCTGAAACGTGGTTTACGCACGTTTGAAAGGCCAAGACCAGATGAAAAGCTTAGTTTTAAGAATCTACATGTGGACAGGGCCTAAGAGTCTAGTGATGCTTGCAGCCCTGCGAGGGTTTTACTTGAAGCTACATGCTAACATGCAATTACGTTGGCTAGGTAGCACTCAAGTATCGCATACCTTAAAAGCTCAACCATGTGATGGTGGTAGATGAAAAGTTATGGGATCACCAAAGATATCAATATAATTCCAGTTGGTCTACATGTCATGGCACTCGATCTGTGACAGTTGTGGAGACATGGTGGCACCAATGTAACATGCTCTTCATTTTATTCTGCTTATTTGTTGAACCGATTTAACTTTTTGTTTTGTTTTGTTCTCACGTGTCTGAAATACAAATGTTCATTCATTCATGAACACCCACTCGATACGTCAAACTTGGACTGATGCAGCCCTGTGTTGGCTTCAGATAAACACTGGAATACCTTTTTGTTTAAAACAAGGACTTCGTCACGTATCACTTCCATTGAAAACACAGCCGCTGTGAAGAGGAAGAACAATAACACCAAGATATAACTGTTCTATGATCACATGTGTTCCTGGCTATTATTTATTATTTTGAGTCTGACTGTTGACCCTCCTTTGGGACTGCTCTGTCTCTTTCCTTTCCCTTCATTTACATAAACTCTAATTCACAGCACACCTTATAAAATTCAATGTTTAGTGTGATATTTTGAAAACATGACAGGCCTTTTAAAATGTGTTGACAGCTTTTTAGAACCACTGTAAAGTCTTGTCTGCACCCATGTCCACCTGCTCAGTATATTGCTGTTTTGACTGCTCTCAGGATTTATGAGCTGACTCAGAATGATTGAGGCTAGTTCAATGTTTTATTGATATTTCTTTTACATTCTGCACTTGAAAAAAGAATCTAAAATCTAAATCAGAAACCAGTGATACAGTGTTTATATATATATATATATATATATATATATATATATATATATATATATATATATATATATATATATATATATATATATATATATATATATATATATAAAAACACTGTATCACTGGTTTCTGATTTTAGATTCTTACAATGTTTATTAATGAATGAGCAAAGATTTCCTGGAGCTTGTAGTCAATCTGTGGCTCTCGAGAGCATCCAGATGGTCAGTCTGCTGCTGCTTCCTTGCCTGATCGTGGTCTGAATTATTAATTTCTCCAGTATGGAGGGACTCCCGTGGCTCCCATCGGTCCTGTTACACAAAAAGTCTTAAAAATAACTTTAAAATAAGTCCTGTCTGTAGAATGTCCTGTGATTTAAAAACTAGAGGAGGATAGAAAGTAGATTCAAAATGATAACCAAAATAAAATGATTACACTAGTCATGATCTACCAATGGGTAGCTTTTACAGCCTCGTCAGTAGTACTGCCTTTAATTCTGTGATTTATATAAACTCAATATAAAGATGTATATAGATTTTGGATATTGTTAAAACATGATTATGCATAACTTGTGTTTTTTACTGTTTTTAAAGGCTACATTACAGTAAAAGTGACATGATTTTCTTAACTCACCAGACTCATCGACATTACTGATGATTATTAGCAAAACTGTCACTGTGATAATATTTTGTGAAAGAACCAATTGTCATCTATATTGTCGCAACAGAGACAGTATTTCAGTCTCCCAGTTGTAGCGTTAATTAAGATTTTAAAATATCTAGATCTATATCGTTTTTCGAGATATAGCCTAAAAATACTGTGACGTAATTTTCGGGCCTTGTCACCCAGCCTTAACACATTTGCATAATGTATGCCTTTAATCATTGTGGAAGTGAGCAAACCAAAAGCTGAGAACACAACTGTGCCAACCGGAGACACAGCTGTGCTGGCTCAGGCAGGAGCAGAGCATTTCAGACAGGGATAATACAGTGCAGTGCTGGACAGTATAAGAAAACTGAACCTGCTTTTGAGCATTTAGCATGTAACCCTATTCCAGTAGAAACCTGGCTCCTTAAAATGTGCACAACGTAACTTTTTCAGAAACAGTTGAGAATATAATTATAAATATACATTCTTGAACTCGAGGCAAGGTGCTGTTTTTGTTTTCGCCCCACCATAACAGGTGGCCTATGCTGTAGTGGGCATTTACACATGTGTGCTGGTGTGTTTGTGCAGATGCCGGTGCTGAGTGGATCGGCCTCTGTAGTTTCCCCCTTAGACACAGCGACCCTTCAGCTCACAGTAAGGTAGCGGGTAGCTTTGCACTGGAAGAGAAGATGTGATGTGCAGTGGCATAGGTCATGCACCTAAGCAGCGGTTACACCATAGGTACGACATTAATTCATTGCATAAGCATAAATCAAGCTATAGAGTTATGAAAACGTCATGGCTTGGCTTAAAATAGTCTACCTGTTTTGGTTGCTACAAAACTGCTGGAATTCTTCCCACAGAGCAGAACTGTGGTCACCTGCTTGGCAGCCCAGAACATATTTGACATGGATGAATAGCCCCACAGGTAAGTGGAAACACGTGAACTTTGGAATTTAGGGTGAACTGTCCCTTTAGAGGAGCTGTGAGTAAATTCTCATTTCTTCTTCTATGCTATCACTCAACAGTATGTTATAATAAAAGGTGGTAAGGTCATATATACCAGTGACACATGAAAGTTTGGGGTATTTTTATGTTATCATTGGGACAGAACCTTCAGTAAATCTTTATCTTGTGCTTGAAAACATGTCAGGGAGCTATAACGTGTGTGTGTGTGTGTGTGTGTGTGTGTGTGTCTGTCTGTCTGTCTGTCTGTCTGTCTGTCTGTCTGTCATGGTCCTTCATCTCTCTTTCCACACGTTCCATTGGCTGACCTCAAAGCTGCAGCCCGATGTCAGATGGGATTCACCAATCAGACCCTGATCCCCCATGGGAAAACCTTTTATTCTTTTATTTCATCTTCCAACACTGTGTGGATGGAAATGGAATCCATGTGCGCACCCACACACACACACGCACACACACTAAAAGACACATAAGCAAAAATACATGACGACATACACACAGAAATAATGCATATACCTATCTGAAAAATGAACTTATACAGTAAAAAGGCAGGCACATTCATATAAATAAATCTCTATAACAGCAGCTTAAGGACACACAGGCGGCTCAGTGGAAGATATGTGATCTTTAGGATGGTGTAATCAATAATTGATGATAAGGTTGTTAATGTATGGCCTCAGCATATAATACCACGGGTTAGATCTATGTCTACTGACGCTGGCCTGACTCGCACCATCCTTCATCTGAGTTTACCCCACAGACTCTGGCTGCCAATGCACATTCCTCTTCCGGACATCCATCCCAGCGCACTGTTGATTCTCTACATTCACTTTTTTTGTATCCACAAATCTACAGCCCCTATGTTATTTATACCTTCTCAGTGTGACTAAGGAACATAAGAAATTATTTTGACAGAATCGTTTTTGTCTTGTTTTTTTTGTTAGTGGAGAAATTAGAACTGGTGCTGGTATATATATATATATATATATATATATATATATATATTACTATATATTACTTCTCATTCGCAGCTTTTTTAAATAAACATTTGACATATAGAAAAATAAATGCCGTGAATGATAAAGTTGTGTTGGTAGATGGGGACTTGATTTAAAACTAGGGCTATCAACCAATTAAAAATGAATCTGATTAATTACAAGCTTTGATTAATGAATTGAATTAAACCAGTATTTGCTGTAAGCTTTTTAAGAACATGTATTGTTTCTGTAGATGAGTGAATGAATAAATGAATAAACAGACACTCTGAACTTTAAAAGGAGGCGATATTTTAAGCTTAAAGTAGTCCAATGGAAAAGTCCTTCCGGCATGAACGGTAAAGATACAGTGTTCCTGTCAACAGTTTCATCTGGACATTTTATTAAGCCCCGCTATAGTTTGTGTTCGTATTTCTATGATCTTTCTTGACAGTGTCTTAATTATGTGCTTAATTTTAAACTTAAACAATGAAATAAATTTTTTTTTAAAAACTGTCACTAAGACGACTAAGACGAAGCATCTGAGACTTTTATGTCATCCATCAAGCCCAGTGTCTGGTGGTGTAATAACGCTGATTTATGAATTGCATGTCGGCTCCAGAGCCGAAACCTCAACCAACACAAGTGACCGACGTCGTAGTTAGTATTTACACATGTTAGCTGGTGTGTCTGCATTGCTGGTGGTGCTGAAGGGGTTGCCAACTGACTTTCCCCTTTAGACACTACAACTCCTTCAGTACACAGCTGTGTCTCTGGACTAGAGAGAGCAGGCTGCAGGCTGGAATTCATTTGTTTTTGGCAAGTCTGCATTTGCCACCAGGCTGCAGCCATTCAGACATTCAGCCTGTCCACAGTCTCTCGCCCAGAGACTCCCTGGGAACGACGAGAGCCTCCGCAGGATAAGTATAATCCAAGACTAGCAGCAGCAGACCGGTCAGGAGGGACTGCAACAGGAGATGAGTACAGTCTCAGTCAGGACTCAATCCCCGTTATTAGCACCGCCGCCAAGTGCCAGAGGAGAAGCCAAAGCGTTGAAACGGGTTGTGTGCTCATGTTTTTATCTTGGCAGCTACAGTGCAGATTTTGCACTTAAAACAGGATGCGAATAATTCCGCCGGATTTATTTCAGTTATCCTCCATAATGTGGCAAGAAACAGCTTACAAATACTTAATCACAGTACTCAGTATTTATTGTCAGAGAACTTTTTACTCTCACTCTACCTTCACTTCACTGTACCATCTATTTTGTGTCATTGAACACCACCTCCCCATCATGTCCCCAGAGATATAGAAGGTTCCAACCTATCTGCGCGTATCACACACAATGCGACCTAGCGAGACGATACAACATAAAAGACGCAACATGATGGAAACAGTCAGGCTACGCTCGACCAGGGAGTAAAGGCATGTTGTGACAATGGCTCAGGATCGGTTAGCAGAAACGTCCGTCAGAGGGATACTTTTTTTTGTTTACAGATTGATTAAAATGGCGCTATGTAGTTTTGGAGAAGAAATTCAAACTCAAAAGACTGGTGCATCAAACTGTGGTTGTATAAAGTCAGTAAATAATCAGAGAAGTGAGCAGACAAGAGGGCAGCGAGTGTGTCTGTTGTGTTAATGCTGACAAGTTTCACATGACACGTGCACATCAAATAATGTGGACCGAATATGTACACACCAGACGCTCTTTCTCTTGAAAAAATAGCAGTCAAGTATCCGTGTGATGGTTCAATGTCTAAAGCCCGCAGGGTGTGTGTATGTGTGTGTTTGTGTGTATGCGCTATATCCGGTGTTTTTATCGGTACTTCCAATAAAAGGGGTTAGTGTTGTTGCATTGCCAAAATCGAGTTGCCATCGTATGAATGAGCCCGATTGTTAGCCTCGCAGACAACAACACTGGTTTTTCTGCACAAATGCAAAAGATTTATTTCTCAGACACTTGAACAGCTTTGTGAGCATCACATCAAAAACCGCATATGGTTCGAGGGTATTTGGGAGGAAGGAGGAGGAGGTGGAAGCCTTAGAGATGGCAAGTCTAATTTGCAGCAAGCACGTCGAATCACACAGAAAAAAATGAAAGTGCCAAAGCTGAAACAAACAGCATCACATGCTTTAGCAAAGAGAAGATTTTTTTTTTCAACGGAACAAGCATAAAGAGTACACTTTCACTTAAACAATATGTGCACGCACAGGCACACTGAAAAACCAAGAATAAACCAATTAAGTGGAGGATGAGGGATTAAGACCTGTTAAAGGTCAAAAGTAGGCAAAGAAAAGCAGTCAAGAGGAAAAATAATATTACTTGCAGCAAAAATGATTGGTGTGTGTCGTTGTGTGTGTGCAGGTGTGTTGAGGGATAAGTGGAAGAACTATGAAAACAAAACCTATTATCTAGAAAGAAGTTAAATGATAAATAGAAGTTGCTGAAAATAACTCATTTGTAAGGCACATGGTGACAATTAAAGGCTTTTTAATCGGTTTGCCGCACATGAGTCATTCATCGGTGAGACGGGAACAAAGCCTAAGGGATGCTAGCACTCGGAAGAAAGTCTGACTTTGTCACATGTTGGTAAACTCATATAGTTAGAAAAAAATAACAAGTTAGCTTCATATTTTCTTAGTTTTTGCATAAGCATGTGAGTAAGTGGTTGTTTGCTATTTTCCTAGAATGAACCAGCTGGCTAGAAATTATCTCCATATCCCTACGCTGAAACACACACAGGTGGTCTGCAAGAGGTGAAATATAGTGCGAGGCCCAGTTGTGCTAATGCGTAGGGATACAGAGGTTCTACAGTTGATAAAATGTAGTGCTAAAAGAAAGGGCGGACTGACAAGATGTGAATTTTCTCTATACAACGTACACTTGAACTGTTTTTTAGGTGGGCCATGTTTTAGGTGGTTAAAATTCGCTTTGCATCTGGACTCCGTTCAATGCACTGAGCTCCTTACTTGTCCAGCAGAATTTATCCTTGTTTTCTCTCTGGCTCGGTCCAATTCTTTCTTTTTACACTGCTTTTCTTTGTCAGTCTTCTTATTTTTTTCTCTTTGATGTGAGCAGTGGTGGGGCATTTTTCGGCTCTGTCGTTGTTGTCTGTTCTCCATCATTGTTTACAGTTTGGGCTTGAACATATCTGACCAGGTAAGAGCAGACACTGCAGCTGCTCGGGAGAGGGGCACTGCCCAGTAGGCACAGAGGGAGGGACGGCATATGCACGAGAATGATTGACACTTCGCAAACACTCCCCTTGGCTCTGATTTGTCGTATTGGCCCGGGAGCGGTGGAATTTTGCAAATCAAATGACAGCCACTGGGTGGAGCCACAGACAGTGGATTTTTCCACAGCTGACCTGTATCGTATTCTACTGTCAGATCATAGTGACAATTGTAGCAAATACAAGAAAAGAACAGTTACAGACTACAGCTTTAACAGCAGATTAGGTTACTGCTGTAGTAAGTCATCTAGAAATGTGTATGCTAACATTCCTTAAACTTTTTATGTTATATTTGGGGTTTTGGAAAGGCTTGGAGAAAGAGAAAGGCATCTAAACTTCTGTGAAAGCTTGAAAGGCTTGCTCTTCTGGGAGCTAAGCTGTGATTGGTCACTGTTTGACAGAGGGAGCAATTAGTCAGTTCAAACTCTGCTGATATTGTACCCTTTACTTCTTCTCTATGTCCATAATGACCATTTAAAGATTAATGCCCAGGCAAAGATAATCTATTGTCATGCTTGTGTTGCAGTTGGTGTGACAGTAAAATTGAAAAAAGCTGACATAATTTCTTGGGAGAGCAGGGTTATGATTGATTTGTCCTTGTGAAATAAGGGGCTGAACTTGGACAGGTCTGGTTTATGTGATTCTGAGAACCATTTACAAGTACAGTGAAAATGACGCTAATATAATTGAGTTTTACCACCACCGTTACAATCTGTGCAAACACTGTCAGAGCTGGTGACTCGCATGAAATGTGCTGCTGTCAAATGACTCAAATCTCGTCTGACCCAAGTCTTGTGACTGAAGACCAGGGAGTGTGTTGCAAAATCTCCCCCTTTGGTAAAAAGATACCAGATGGTTCAAATTGGTGCATTCAGACAGGTTAAAGTTTGGTTCAAGTGAGACATCTAAATCAGGTAAAAACTAAATAGGTCAGTATCTTATCTGCATTGCTGATAAGTTGACTTGTCAAGTTTATCAGCTGGTTAGAGGTTCAGTTGCCCTGTCTTGATGTACATATCCCCTATTTTTTTATTTATTTATTTTTTTTAAGTCTGGTTAGTATTAATTAATTCCTTTGCAAAGGTTTTTGTTTTTGCATGGACCTCCACTTTCCCTTAGCCACCGTCCAGCTCACATTTAATTCCCCACTCTGTTGGACCATATCAGTAGGCTTTCAGAAAATGTGCAGAAATACGGATGAAATGAATGCACAGTACAGAGGGAAAGGCTCTGTTTGTATCCATACACTTATCTAATGTTGAGCAATAGTTGAGTAAACTAGTGTTTTATGTATGTTACATGATTTTGAGAGCAAATAACACTTTTGGTATTGCTAGTCATTACCACAAAAGCTTGTGATTATGAATTGTCGGTATCGAAAATTGGTTGCCACTGCTTTATGATAACATGTGGTGGTACAGTTTGGATGGTTTCAATGACAGTATGATTAATCAGGTAAACACAGGGTGACACTGTTTATTCAACAAAGCGTAATCGCATGTGGACTTACATGAATGTTTTTTACATGAATGTTTTTTGTATCTATCACAAATTGGCCAAGGCTTATGTCAAGGAGAGCGCGCATAAGACATAAGACATAAGACATTAGACTAATGTATTATGCAAATATTAAGACAACCAAAAGATGCATTTGCAGAGTGGATGCCAGCTGTAGGATGGGAGAGAGTGAAGATGGTATGATGATGATGATGATGATGATGATGATGATGATGATGATGGGAGAGAGTTCCACTGACTTATAAACTCTGGCAATCCAGCCAGAGACCCTGCTCTGCCCACCGGGCTCCAGAAGAGAGAGGCCAGCTCAGTGGTCATCACATCTGGTTTTACACGTTTCTTATGTCTGTAAAAACAGATGCAAACTGTTTAAAGGATACATCTCATGCCCATTTTCATATTCATTTATTTTATTTTGGGTTGCTATCAGGATCGGTTTACAACAGATCAGCTTTCTCATACTGTTCAGAGCTGCAGCACGGTATTCCCCCTCTGTTCCATGTTAATAAATCATGCAAATGTGAGACAGGATGACTTAATGTGATGACAAGAAGTCATGGAGTTAAAGGGAGGACTACTGACAAGAAGTTTCAGGATCAGTGTGTTCTGTGGGAGAGGGGAGCTTCTGTTGGTCGGGGCTTTTTAACTTTCAAGACCTTTAACAGGAACCTTTATAACACACTGTAAGAAAAACTGAAAAAGAAAAGCAATATAGGTCTTCTATAAAGTGCATTTCAACTGTAAATAGCCACGTCCACCATCAGCTAAACTGTGTGTTTAGTAACAGAATAACTAGTACGTAGCTTGACAAAAATTACACTTGGTTACTTTCCACCACTGGAGAGCCAGCAGGGTGAAAAAAAGGAAAAGAAAAAGCCTCTGTCCCTGACTACTGGAGAGCAGACAGACGTGCTGGAGGATGTCGGATGGGTCTTCCATAGATATCAAAAAGAGGATTAGAAAAAGTGAACTGTCTGGGCCTTTTCATCCAGCTGGACTGATCTGTCTTGTCAACACAGACCATGTGAAAAGGCGTAATCTGTGCCCAGAGCTGGACAGTCACAGCTGAGCAGCTCTTGTCAAAAAGGTGCTGGCCTACACACACACACACACACACACACACACACACACACACACACACACACACACATACACAAAGATGTAGGGCTGAATGGATTGTGGCAGCGTCGCTGCTCCGGACTCTCCTTCTCATTGACCTCCATTCTCCAGGTACCACTCCAAGAATGTGCCAGATCTGTTGTGCAACACGCTCTATCACTTTGTGTTTGAATTAGCTAATAGTTTATTGACTCTAGAAAGCGGAGTGCCCCCTATTATATTATGGTACGTTTGCTTAGTGTTAGTTGGCTCTGAATGTGAATTTGCTATTTAAAAATGTTTGCTGGAGACGCACATACTTGACACATTTGAACAACCTATCAGAGAGGAATGAGCTTCAGTCCGTCCCGCTGCTTTGTTCTCAGCTGTCTGACTTGACATTCTGCAGGTGTGCTTTGTGCTGCATGGTGGGCCTATCCGTCACACCTGACGGCCTCAAGCACGCAAGCCGTTGCACAGTCAAACAAAAGCCATTAGCTTTTGTAGTAGGGCTGCTGATGGATTGCATTAGCCTTAATATGGATGTGACAAACATGAGAGAGAGTGGAGGAGGAGAAATATGAGGCTTATGTATCTGAAGGCTGCGGTACTTGAAACTGCTAACAACACTTGTCTTGTACTTTTCCATCGCTCATTTTTCGACTTGTGCTCTTCTCAGTCACTGTTGACTTAGTCACTGCTCTCCCCACACCAGCATCGTTTAATACCTCGTACACTTGATGAGATTATGTCTTTGCGGAGCAGCCCTCCAACACTGATTAGTTCAAGACCAAAGGTCAGAGCTTCTGCGAGCGCCTCTGTGTTTCCTCAAGGATTAGCTTCACATTTGGATACAAATGTATGAACTGAAACTCTTTGAGCTTCTTCTAAACCCTCATTTGTCCTGATGAAACTGGGAATCTTGCTGATGATGTACTGTAATGAAATGTCATGATGTAGTCCTGCTGTTTCCATTAGCTTTATGGCACGCAGCGGGGCACTTTAGATCTGACATGAAGTGTTCAGGGTCAGCGTCAACAACAGTCTTAGGTTTTGGTTCACAAGTGAAGCTGGATTTTAATCTTTTAAGTCTATTAGAAAGGAAAAGGTTCACAATTCTGAAAGCAACATTGTGTCGAAATTGATACTTTTTGTGATTTGGCCCCTTGAGGCCGACAACAGCATGGTGAATAGACCCTGACAGGTCTGGGTTGTATTTAAGAGCATCGTCATACCCTGTATTAATGTCCGTCTTGGATGACCTGATCACATATGGACAGCTTTAAGGCTGTCAGTTCATACCTGGCATTAATGTGAATCTCGAGTGACCAGATCTCATTTTTCCACTCTATTTACTAATAATCATCACTGGGACACTGGGAAATATATAACATTAATTGAAATTACAAGATGATTAAGAATTTTTCATGAACAGCACTTCACAAAGTTTATAAAGTTTCTTGCACCACAGAAACTTGAATGATGTTTTATAGGAGTCTAAGGGCGGACTCACACTGGGCCAGCCGTACCATGCCCGAGCACATTTGACCCCCACGGTCCAGTTGGTGTGACTAATGTGGGCACTCTGTACCACACTTCCTTGGCCCTGGCTCGGTCAGAAGAGGTGTGCTTTGGCACAGCACGATTGCTCATGCGAGAGCATAAGCACTGTTCAGCAACGTGGACATGAAGTATAATCATGTGTATTAAGCTGCCTTGCATAATCAAGAAATCCAGGGATGTAAGAGGGCCTCCTGTGACCAAGACGACACAAATTAAGCCACAAAAAAAGTCAGGGAAGTTGGTCATGTTCTCTCTGTTATACTCCTGTTACTGTGAGTGCAGGGCAATCGGGGGTTGGAGAACAGGAACAATCCTGCTTCAGCATAGTACAGAGCAACTTGGCCAAGTGTGAGTGCATCCCAAAACTCTCCACAGGTGAAGTAGCCAATATTGGTTACCGTTTACTGTATTTGTTAAATGAATTGATAAAATGTCTTCTTTCATAAAGTGTAAATGGGAAAATAAAGAAGCATCTGACGTGAAGGCAGAGATGGAAGCAGACAGGCTGATGCAATGACGCAGTGAAAGCCCCAGGCAAAGAAACATGTTCTGTATGTAATGCCACATTTACTAGAAAGTACAAATCATTCAGAATTTGCCATAGCACGCATTTGTTTTTACACTACAAAAGATATAGACCACGTCAACAAGTGGTCTGAGTGTGCATCTTGGTGGTTGTTTACAGCTGTCCACTTGGGACTGGATCACCCAAGGTGCATGTTAAGTTCTGTACAGGCTCTCATGACAAATCCCAATACACCCCCTTCCCATCCCTAAATATGAATGCGCAAAATGGAGGGGTAGAGCTAAGTAGTAGGGCTACATATAAAAATGGTGTAAGGTGGTGTAAATTGGATGAATGTAATAATGACCAGCGTCTCGGTGAGTTGCGCAACTCCAGTCATATTCCACGGAGAGATAGTAAAGCTATTACGAGCCACAAGAATGTGAGCCCTTGCATAACCTTGACGAGAACAGTCCAGTAACACCTGGGGTTAAACTACAAAGGCACTTTCAAACAGATTCACACAAAGCAGTGCCATTCTAATGATTAACCCACTCTATCCAGCACACACGTACACATTCTGTCGAAGTGAATAATACCTCTGCTGGTTCAAGTGTGTGTTTTTGAAGAATTCCATCCCAGGTTGAACTCCCTACCGACAGCTATGTATAGGTTTCCCTGTATTTGTTTCACTACACCGCAAAAGAACATCAAACACTTCAGTTTCTCAGTATCAGGTTTCTGAAGACAGATTGAATCGAGCATGTGTTTGACCTCAGGAAGAGATAGTCTTTGCTCGGGGCCAGCATTTAATATCTTAAGAGCTCCAAGTTTTCCCCAGCCACGCAGAGCAGTGAGGCAGCCGCTCTCTGCCACTAATCCGCTGTGGATACACCTCACGTCAGTGTTGTTTTTCTGACTTTTGTTACAAGGAGTCATTTTTCAAATGTTATTGTATCATATGACAGAATGACATGTGCATCCCATTCATGTGCTCGAGAATATTATTTAAACTAGCATAAACCACTTGTTTGCTTTAATTTAACTTGGGGCGGGGGGGCTCAAATTTTCACGCAAAGTCAAAGAACTACATTTTGAACAAAGACAACACATCCGCCATTGGCTGACTGAAACAGGAAGAAGAATTGTTTTGGTCCACTCGTGGAGTGTGGCTGCTGCAGCGCGGCTACTGTCAGCCCTGTCTTTCTACATGGAGTTTGATAATTATCAACAAAGATGATGGTGTGATTTTTCTTCACCATTTTTTAAAGATATAGGGATCAGAGGGAGAGGGAGAACAAGAGGGCGTTGGAAAGATACTGCCCTTCACCTGTTCAACTGTAATGTCTTCATCTCTGTGACAGAGTACTAACATTCAAACTAGGAATTACTTCAACAGATCGAGGAGGCAAAACAGGAGCTGAAACTCTCTTCCACAAACTGGAAGTCACGCAGAAGGTCTCAGGTGAGTCTTCAGTTGAGCTCAGATCTGAGAAAACCAGACAGATTTAACCCCATTATGAGATCCTGAAACACCTCAGACAGAACAGGACCTGAGGAACCAGAGGCTGAAAACCTCAAGAACGTTGAAATCAGAGGCCTTTCGTAAAGACTTTGACTTACAGCTCTCGAAGTGGAAGAAAGCGAGGACGGAGGCAGAGAAGAGCAAACTGGAGGCTGTTAGAATCTGGGAGGTGAAGAGATGCTCAGAGAGGAGCTTCCAGCTGAAAGCCAGAGGCTGGCTGACAAAAGGGAAGAAAAGATGCACGAAGCTCACAGAGACGTCACAACGCTCACTCAGATGCTGGATAAAGAAAATGCTTTGAGGACTCAGGCAGAGAACTGTGTGCTGGAGGCCACTGAGACTGTGTCGGTTCTCCAAATGAGACTTGAAGGGTAGATGGCAGTCCTCTGCCGGGACGAGGACTTCCTGCTGCAACAGGAGGAGCTTTTCACTTTGTTTCATAAAAAAGAGGAAGGGGAAGAGCTGAGTGCACCGAGCACCAAGCAGCCCTCTCTTGGATGGATGGGTGTTTACAGCGAATATACAACACTCATTTCCACAATAATAAGTATGACATGTAACAGCAGCGTGACGGGTGACACACGTGAGGAAGAACTTCTAACAATCAGGTTCCTAACGGTCTTTACGGAGCAAGTCATCTTCCAATCTAACTCAAATCAAGTGCAAAGATCCCTCCCATGCTGAGATAATGACTGGTGTCGGTTTGTGTTAATGTCATTTAAAGCGACTTTGTCTGCAGTTACACACAATGTGAGCACAATATGAACTAAAGTACCTCAGTTCTTAAAACTAGATTTTACAAGCCACAAAATGAGGTAATAATACAGTACCCGCTGCACATTCCTTAACAGCTTTGTAATTATTTGGAACGCAAAATACATAGTTAACCTGGGGCCTTTGGGGGCAGGTTGACGCTGATTAAAAGTCTGGAACAGCACAACATCAGTGGTGGAGGAAATACCCAGAATCATCAATACTTCACTGACTTAGCATTTGTACCTCCTCCTCCTCTAAAAATTGACAATCTCTTTATCAAAGTCAACGCAGGGATACTTTCCTTTTCATTTCGCGCATTCTTCTTCGTAGAACATTACCCACGATGCAACTTAAACGCCAACAGTTTGGTCGGGTGCGTGTCTGGGGGACCTTAAGGGTATTGGATCAGTTTTATTGTCTCAATTGCCTCTGTTTCACAGGACCCAGAGGGCACCTGGGCCGGCTCAGAGGGGTTCTCCACATGTATATTGTTTTGCCCATAATGAATTCAGTGATATCATGACTCATGGGGAAGATTTTTAAATCCCCCCCAAAAAATAATTGCAGCCAACACAAATTCATACATGAACCATTAAATGATCCACCCTAATAATAATAATAAAAAAATACTATAAGTAGTTAATCATCACCACCCAGAGGTGCAGTTATGAGTGAACCCACCTGGGCCTGGCCTTACCTGTGTTGGTAGCTCACTACAAATTTCATATTAATAGCTGTATTGGGCTCATCTCCCACCTTGTTTCTTAAAAAAAAAGGAAAAAAAAGGAAAAAAAAACTGTTGAAAAACAAAAATGAAACGATTTAAAGATGCAAAGTAACTCTCTCCAATAAAAAAAGCAATTTAAACCAGCGCACGGAGCGTAAATCCCTGTGGTTTGATTGACAGGAGCTCCAGATGGGAGGGTCGACTCCACTTCAAACCGCCGAAGTCCCGCCTCACACCGTGTGTCTTGCTGGGGACTACAGGCTATAAAATGAAGGAACTAACAGTAACTGGGACGCATTCTGTAGCCGGAGTTCCTTTTGTGAACTCCCGTACAGACACTAAAGTCAATCCAATGCTTTAATCAGTGCGCACACAGAGAGATATCGCTGTCGGTTCCCTCTCACTTCCAAAGCTGAAAAGATTTCATCAAGTCGCCGGGTAGAGACGGAGCCGAGCCATGGCAGGGGACGGCTCGGACCAGCGGGCGCTGCAGTATGAACAAACTCTGGTAAGTTTGACTTGTTGCCGCTCTGAACTTTGTTCACTGGACACACAGCAGTTGCAGTTCTCCTGCACTGACAGGGAAGCCAGACTCCACTGACACATCGTTGAATTCACAGCTGTCTGCGTTGCTGGCTGCATCTGGACCTAGCTACATGATAGCAAGCAGGGAGAGCGAACCGTGGTCAAAAGTTCATCATTAAAACGAAATGAATGCATTCTGGTGCAATATTTGTGTGCCGAATAGAGCAATGGGTCTCTGTGATCCGGGAGGTTTCTGCTGGAGTGTCTTTATCAGCAGACAACCACGGGTCGACTAAAAGTTGCCAGATTTTAAGCGGAGTTCCTGTACACCCACGTGAAAGTGACGGGGGTTTGTGGTGTCGGAAGCCGCTGTGTGTGGCTTATGTGTGTTAAAGTCCTTCAAGTGGCCGCTTGTGTTCTTGTCAAGAGGCACATCTAAGGATACGTTTCCTAAATGTCTAAACACAGCACACTGAGTGTCTGTAGCTACTAGTTAGCTTTACAACAGGGAGGCTTGTGAATGGGCTCACTGACAAGACGTGATGAGTCTGTCCCGGTCCAGGTAGTCCTCTCTGCTTTAGGTCAAAACTACCTTTTCAAAATTGCGTTCGCTTCAAGAAAGTGGCGTATACTGTCGGAAGTGGATATTAGAAACATGCATAATGCCTGTTTGGAATTAAGAGAATGTCCCCTATAATTCGGCATTGAAATGATTTCATCATGCATTCATTCATGCATGTAAAATATCAACTTTTTCACACAGCGTCCAAAAGACCGTATGGTGGGCGGTAGCGAGCAGTGTGTGGTTTGGAAAGTTGAAATTTTATCAAAGTGCTTGGTGCCAAATACACACACACACAAACAAAACTCTTAATGATTAATACATGGCTTGGATTAATGTTTTCTTAATGTTTTTTCTTAGATATGCATTATTGTCTTATAGCAAGTGTACTCCCCTCATAGACTATTGAATGGGATTTTGCTTCATAATGTATCCAGAACCATGAATTGGTAAATTATTCTTATCTGCCTGCCATCGTAAATGCACCTATATTATATGCAAGAGGATGATGTCGTCTTTACACACACAGTACAGTAGTCATTGGCATTACTGTGTGTGTGAGAAACTCAGTACGTCTAGGCTGCACTGATATCAGTCAGTACCATCCCACAATAGATCAGTTCAGTGTTGTTCATCAGCTTGGAAATGCTTCTGTTTACATGCACATACACAATGTGCTCTAAGATGAGATCCATCTGACAGCTGTGCAGGCTCACTGTCATGCCGGTTAACCTGTATAGAGGGTCCCCAAGTGTGCACAGTGATTACATTTGAGCCAGGACTTTATGAGTTACTGTACGCCTCATATCCATGACATAAGATAGTTGACTGTTTAGCTTGCGTAACAAGCAGGTAGTAGTTGGGATTTCTAAGTGGTCTGCACACGGGGTAGAGGATGAGTCTGCTGAGTGAGGGGTTCGAACATTAGACCTGTTGCATACAGCAGGGGGCTCTCAAACATTTGCATGGGGAAGGCCCTCAAACAGCTCTGTCACATTTGTCATTGGGATCTGCAACAACTGGTTTAAATTGACAGGCAGCAATACATTGTTTGAGAGGTAACAGTGGTGATGTAGAAAGGGAAAAAAACATTCTTATACATTCCCCAATATATAGAGTAAATTCTAGTGTAAAGAACTTATGCTGTTCATGATTTTGCTCCTCCTAAAGTAGCCCCTGAGGCATTGTAAATACCACTTTGAGGAGCATGTATCTAAAGTGTGTCCCCAGGGTGATCTAGTATGGTGTAAGAGGCCAAGTGCTGTGTGTGTGTGTGTGTGTGTGTGTGTGTGTGTGTGTGTGTGTGTGTGTGAGTGTCTAGTTGAACTTTTCCTGACAAACTTCTGTGAAGCCTAAAGAATCTGCTATTTGAAGAGACTAGTTTTATAGGCCAACTGGACCCATTCAGTGGCAGCGAGGCTTTAAATTAAGAAGAGCCACAACTGTAACACTACTTTGGGCCTCTGTTTCCTTTTCTTGAAAAAGTTTCTTTGTAAAGAGAGCTCCCCCCCCACACCTCCCTTCCCTCCTGCCTCTCTGTGTGCTGTTAATCTGTGTGTGTGTGAGTGTTTGTGTGAGAGATTACACAATGTGCGACCCGCTGATTCAGCGCTGGACGCTCTATCACCCTGGCGGGGTCTCGTGCTCGCCCCCCGCCCCTCTCTGACAGGAACGTGCAAGCAAAAAAAATCCACCCGCACCACCTTTTCTGTTAATCTCAGCTCTCCCTGCTGCGCTTGGATGATTGTTATATGAACAGAAATTGAAAAAGCATTGAAATAGAATAAAATAAAAATAGCTCCAGTGTGAGAATAACCTCTTTTAACATAAATGAGTTCTCTCTGCCCCCCATCTCCTCGCCGTGGGTTGTAGTAACATGGTGTCTTTGTGTGATATTGGCAGTCATGGTGGTTGTGTGGGTTTGTTGTGGGCAGTGGATGCTCAAAGAGGCCAGTGTAGTTTGGCTGTGAGAGCAGCTGAAAGGCTGGCTACAGAAATGTTGGCAGGGCCATGAGTAAGGAGCACTCACAGAATAAAACCAGCCTCAACATATTGTCCGTTACCATCAGACTGGTGCATCTGTTTGTGTTTGTCTAAAGCTTTTTAGTTGGATTACGCTTGAATCAGAGGTCACATTTGTAAAAGTAGGATATAAGAAACACAGTGCTGTTTGAGAATCTATGATGAATTACATCAAATATATATTAATGTGCTTCCATACCTTTATGCTGAACTGCAATTTTTTTTTTAGTGGCAACACAAGTCACATGTTTTTTTAAAATTATTTTTGGGTTGGGTTTCAGTGTCCCATGATCATCAAAAAAACTTTTCAGAGGCTTTTCCAAGATTAAAAGATCAAAATATTTTTGAATCAGATTTTTTTTTGGCATTCAAACATTGTGATTTTTATTTTAAGAGCCCCAAAGAATATCAGCAAATGGCAGCCACATTCAAAACATATTAATAATGCCCCTCAACAATGAATGTTGTAGCCTGTGTAGTTCAGTAATAAGCCTGAGGAGCCTTGGCATTTATTTAAAGGTACCATTCAAACCCTAGAACACTCTTCCCAGTCACGTGCTGACTGACACGTTGTGGTAATGTTTTCGGTAACATTATGTCCTCATGTCATTAAATAATAAATGGTTCGCCTGGTGATCAAAGGTGCAGTTTTATTAGATGGCGGACAATAGAGGTACTTGTGACTGATGCCAGTAAGAGGCTAATAGTTATGACATTTTATGTTATATGGTAGTTTTCCCTAAGCAGTGAAAACCAATGCTGTAGGCAAAGTCCTGAGGGGGAAGTCATGCCATCTTTGCAATGTTCTTAGGTACCTACATTGGGCTCACAAGAACGGGCATTTATTTAGATGAATGGGAAGAGAGACACAACTTCACTTTTCGTGGTCAGTAAGAAATTAAGTAAGAGCTTCAAGTCTGATTAAAAAAATGCTATAAATGGTGGTGACTTTGCCCCAAAATTAGGTTTAATACACCATATTGCCACAGATTATACTACTCACGCACATGTGCTTGGTTTCACGACACTTATTTATATTGTTTTAGGTTAATTTATGATGAAACAGAGCAATTTGCTTGTATATTGTTTTTTTCCTGCGGTGATAAACAGTCTTGTACACTAATTACCCTTAATTCACCATCAAGTCTTTAATGGTGATTTAACTTCTTAAATCAGGTGTTAAAGGTCCACATCTGATTTGTAGGTTGAAGGCTGAGGGTTAGGGGTCCAGAACAACTGGCGATAAGAAAATAACATTTAATTTTCAATTAGTTATCGTTACATCTTTCACATCTCATGTCTTTTATTCATTTTAAAAATGCTGCAGTTAAACACCTTGAACATCACAGGCTACTTGAGCTTTCACGATTGCTAAGATTTTTTTTTTCAATAGTAAAATCTATCTAGAAATGACTGGGCTATTATTATTAGTCTAATTATTAAAAGTGCTGTAATGAAAGAAGAAAGTTCTAATGGATGTCGGCCGATGTGTTTCAACTAATGAAAATTGACCATAATTAAACTTTCCCATTTTAAAAGAACCTTTGTGGCCATTTGAGAGAAGATTCATGAGTTTATGAAGCACACCATGACTTTGTGGTTGGCGCACCTGTTGCTGTATGAAGCGAGGTAGATTTCAGAGTTTGACATGCTCCTGAATGCACCACAAGTCCGTCTGAGTGTATCAGACTCCGATAGGAGAGGAGAGACAAGAGATTAATTTATGATGCACTGCCGGCTGAGTCGGCCAACTTCTGATAAGTGCCGAGCTAACTTGGATGGGGATAAAATGTAATCAGGCGTTTCTTCTACACTCAGTAAAATAAGTAATTTCAGGGGGGCTGTGAGGCTTTTATTACCGTTTTACGGATGCGTCTTTCACAATGCTAGCTTGTGGGGAAAAAGTCCCCAGTGCATAACATGACATTGTAATTACACAGCAATGTCAATGTTGATATTGTGACAGACCGCCACAAGTAAATTAATGTGTGGGAAACACTGCACATTCTCTGGTGTAATGTGCATGAACTCAGCAACACCTTCTACTCTCTCCAGACGTTAACGCTGCGATAATGTCAGTGACGGGGAAATAAGCCACATTAGCGGGATTGCTGTAAAAGAATTCCAGCGACAATGTGTAATCAACGTAGCTAACAATCTTTTGATCGGTAGAAAACAAAAGAAAATAATGAATAAATGTAATGTTGTGGTCTTCGGGACAGTAGCAGTAGCAGGATTTTTAAAATTTTATTTATTAATACTACAGAGGGACATTTCTCTGTGTAGCGTTAAGATTCACTTTCACTTCAGTTTGGTCGTGTCCCCCAGGTCAAAACATAGCATGATCTGCCTTATCCTGGTCAGCAGGGTTCCCATCATGTCACACACAAGGACCATGGAGTGACACTGCCACACAAGCCTGTCTTGCTGCTCTTAAAATGGCACTGTAGCAAGTAAAGATGTAATATGTGAGAATTCTGCTTTAAAATGTCTTTAATAATAATTAGACCTGTGATTTTGTTGAGTTGTGTGGATACATCATTACATTACAATTCAGGAACACCCAACAATGGAGGTCACAAACAAGGATTGCTGCTGTAGTCAGGTTGATAAGCGGGAGTGAAGATAAATCCGCTTTTTAAATCTCAAAACCTAAGAAATTAATTTCTAAACTCTAGGTAAACGGGTCTGGATTAGTATACAATCCGAAATGATTCCGGGTGTTGATTCCTCAAGATGGTGTGGCTCTACACCCTTTTCTTTCTTCAGAACTGGCAGCCCAGCCCTCTCCAAGAAACAAAGTGATAGAGAGAGACCCCTAGTGGCAGAAATGACTTATCGTGTCTTTAAGATCATGGTAGGCACTACTCAGCTTGGAAAATACATACTAGCATTTTAAAATGTAACGATTTTACTATTGCAGAAGACTAAGAAAAGAAGCACATGTTTACATTTAAAGAGTTGGGACAGGTGATTTTCTTTTTCTTTTCATATTTGCTTTTAAGAATGGCTCCAAGTAGTGTGTTATCAAAATTTCTGCTGATGTGGATTTATGATCCATGACCCATACATGATAAAAAGTAGGGCTGCGCAATGTATAATTTCAGCAATGACATTGCAACATGCACAAAAGTCTCATCGCAGGAAGTGCAATGTCAGCAAAAGAACTAACACACTTCATGCCACAGCTTTTTCTGCTGCTTGATACAAAAGGAAAACCCACACAGTTCTCATTGTCCATAATCTAATCTACAAGAGAAGTCTAATATCACATAATTTCGTCTGATTTAAGGGTTCTTGGATGCATGATCATTCTGGAGTGATTAATTCTCTCCAATTAGAGCTATTCAAGATATCAAAAGCAAATTTGTGTTTTTTTTTTCTTCTAAGTCAACATATTCAATACTAAATTTAAGAAGTATGTATGAAGTAATTAAAAGACTGGGTTTAATCCATTTTTGCCATTCTTCTCTCTATTATTTTCATTATTGACTAATCTTCCGATCAATTTCATGATTAAATTTTGCATAAAATGTAAAAAGAAATAAATAGATAAATTCCATAGCCCAATGTCTTGTTTTCAGATTGCATCTATTGTAACCATCAGTACAAAACCCAAAGACTTTTCATTTGCTTCATAAGAAAAATGAAAAATGACTTAAACCATTAATTGATTATCAAAATGGATGGCAACTAATTTTGTTTTGATTAACTTGTCTATTAATGGACTAATCATTGCTGCTCTATGTAGAAGTCCAATGTTTAATCACTACAGTGTCCGCTCTAAAAGGGGCTAACCTGGTTAGCATGGTTTAGCTGACAACAGTAACGCCCTTCCAAAGCTCTCTGGGTGGATCACATACATTACAATAAGATGTGTGTGTGCATGCCAATAAGTAGGAAGTACTGGCACTTTTAGGCGGAAACCAAACCAATACAAGCTACAAGAGGATTCCGTTGATCATTTGGTGGCTTGTGTTCGCAGTAATGTCTGAACCTGAGGAGATGCAGCCTGGGATGGTCTATTTTTCTGATTTTTATATGGACGCTCACAACGCTCCAACATCAGCTTGAGCTCATTGTCTGAGATTATGAGACATTTTGAAAATTGGTGATTGTTGATGGACAACATGTACAGAATGTGTGTGTGTGTGGGAGCCAGGGGTGTTGTTCTGACTCTGAGATGGCATCGTTTTGCTCCCGTCATTGCGCCCATGATGCCCCGTCATTCCTCGGAGTCTTGATGCGTTGCCTTTTATGTTCCTCCTCTTCATTCATCCTGTCCATGTTGGACAGACTGCTGATTGTCACATCATGCCTTTTGTCTCTCTGACTTGTTATTGTTATTATCAGATCGTGTGCGTGCTGAGACGATGTGTCTGAAGGATTGTGTCCAGCTGTCCCAGAGCTCGTGATTGTTTGGCAACATTGCTTGTGTCCCACAATTGCTTGTTTTATGTTTTTAGTTCATAGATGTTTAAAAGCTCAGATAAGAGGCAAAAGGTGAGAGGTAAGGTGACCAGCAAACATTTAGTCAAAGGATAACCACTGATCTGAATTTGATCAAGCCCCCACAAAGAGCATTAGGCCTTGAAGCCAGTTTTTGTCGTGGCCAAGCTGTGTAATTACATCGTCATGTGATGCACTGGGGACTTTTTACTTAAAGCCAACATTGTGAAAGATGCGTCTGTAAAACGGTAATAAAAGCCTCGCAAACCTCGCGAAATTACTAGTTTTAAGGTCAGAATTTGAGCAATGCGGGCCAATACAATTTGGAGCGTCTAGAAGAGCCGCCCGATTACATCTTATCTCCATCCAAGTTAGCTCGGTGCTTAACCGGAAGTTAGCCGACTCGGTCATGCGCATGGAACCCCAGCCTGACAGCTGCTGCCACAAGTCTGATTCTGTGGGAAACACAGATGTTGTCTCCCTCTGAGGATGTATTAGAAGCCTTTACATGAGAGAAGTGTTCACTGATTAGTACAGGCTATTTTATTTGAAAGGCATTCTGGTCATTCTGGCGCGTTTGTTTTTCTTTTGCAGGATTTCTGTTGTGTGATCAGGAATGTGTTAATACTCTCAACTACTGACTTTTTGAACAAAACAACAGGGAAGTGAAAGTGTCAGTTAGAGAAGCATGGAAACTTAATGATTTGTGAGTGTGTATTTTGCTGTGTGTGTGTGTGTGTGTGTGTTTGTTGCAGCCATCTGTCTTGCTGTGACACAGGGTAATTTGTAACCCCATGTTATTCGCCGTGCCGTGGTAATTAGGCTTTATGTAGTCGCGGCCGTGTCCGTTTGATGTCTGCTCGCTCGCAGCCGTGGTGGAAATTTCCTTTTACTTGCCCTCTCCACTCCTTTCTTTCACCATCACTCCATCACGCCTTGTGGATAAAGTCTTTACTTTTTTTTTTTTTTTTTTACTTGTTTTTTGCAAGACAGGTCAACAGCTCCTTGACTCTGTCTTTTTGTTTGTGGAGAAAAGGGGCGCTTGCATAACATTTGGTCAGGGGAGTCTGAGTCAGAGCTGAGTTGAGACGGCTTTTGCTGAAGATAAGGATCAAAAGCCTTAAACGTTTTTTGTCTCTGCTGTGCAAAAGATCGACCTTTTGTTTTTTTTCAAAAAGCCAAGCCAAAATGACATCACCTTTATTTACTCTGTGGACAAAGCATGGATCCTGAGGTGTAAACACAAACATTTGCACAAAAGCAAAAGAACGAAGCGTCTAAATGAGGAGCTGTAATAACTGTGAATCTGGCAAACACTCCACAAGACGGAAGAGAAGTGTCTGTAGGTAAAACCAAAGGAGGAATGTGTTAGTGTGACCGGCTCTCTGTTCTAAGATGCATTGATCAAGCTTGTGTGGTGTTGATGATTAACCGCTGAGAGAGGGAAGGACAGAATCAACTTGATGGGTGAATACATTAACAGTTGAGCTGGAGGCGTGGCTCTTGATTAGTGCCATTCAATTATCACTTTCCCCCTTTTGTGTCCTCAACATATATGGATTAGAGATCAGATGGAAAATGGAAATCTAAAGCAAGACAGTTGATGAGCACTACTCAGCCTTACAAAGTCAATAAGGGGTTTAAATTACAGAGTAGAGGAGACAATTCAATAAAACATGAAAGTTGTGTAGATTCATGTTACTCTGTCAAGCCAAAACGAAAAGCCCAGCGGACTGTAGAGCTGCAGTGATTGATTGAGTAGGGTTGACTGTTAAATTAATGATGAAAATAATTCTTTGATGAATTGACAATGAAATAAAATGTTATCAAACATTTTCTAATGTACCATACATTCTGAGAAAATGTCACCACATTGTATGCAGTTAATGTCTTAAACTTGAGTACAGTCTGAAAACCAGCAGTCACTTGAACCTTTCAGATTAGTAACCCCCTTCCACTGGGCTTCAACTGACAACGGATTTAATTTCATTCATTTTTTTATTTAGCAAGGACAATGCACATTAATCAACATTTCAGTTTACGCATTAATGTAATTGAGTTAGCTTATGAGCTAATTTTCTGTAGTCCCCGTGACTAATTGGTGCCTGATGTCATCAGTGAAGTACTCTATCTCAACTACAAAACAAACCCATATAATACCATCCCCAAAAAATCCCTTAAAGTATCAGAAGTGTATAAAAGCAGATGGTGTGTGTATAGGGATTTTCTTACTGGGCAATCTTTCTCAAAATAGTACATTGATAATAGTTTGCAATAAAAGGTACATAACATTGTATGCTTTAAATATGAAATTTTAGTTTAATGCATTCAGAGGTTAAAATTACAAACAAAGTTAAGAACTTAAGTTAAGAACAGTTTGTTGCAGAGATTCATTCCATTGATGTTAGTGTGCTAACCTGCTAGCCCTGCAAATATTTGCATTAAAACAATTGGACACACGTTTCATTGCATGACATGGCTGCCAGTCAGTCATCTAAAGACTCTCACACAGCAGAATTGAATGTGCTGTCACAGAGTTGAGAATGAAATTAACAAACCAAATGTACATTTGCATTGCCTTTACACCTTTGGATCACTGTTGGCAACGAGAATCTAAAACTTTCACTTATGTCATGACATTTCTTCCAGTTTTTAAACAGGAGATAAATCATGAATTTGTAAGAATACAGTAGTGTGCCAAGTGTTTGCTGTTGCCACCCACATCCACACTTCACTTTTGACTTTCTGTCTTCCCATCCACATTTTTTTTCTTGAAAGAAGGTCTGAGATGCAGCAGCATTTCCATTTATATTGGCTGCTCTGTGAACATCCCTGTTCTTTGTATTTCATACGTCCTCGTATTTTCAATGCAAAAAAATGTACAGAGGTGTCTGAACGATAAGCTTTTCTCACTTTTCGCAATGGATATGGACAGATGCACAGAAAAAAAGGTAACAGACACTGAAGATTCCAGCCCTTCAAGTGGCTATCACTACACGGTATAACCACTTACCTGACTGAATCTTGCCCAGACATTTTTATCTACCCACAAGTGGATGAAATCTTTCCCCCTGCCTTCGTCACTGCTCGTCTCATAGCAATCATTGTGAAATAAACAACTATAAGTCACTTTTCTCTTGTCACTGTCTGTGTGAAGTCATTGTGCCTCTTTCTGTTTGGGCTCAGCTGGTTCAAACAATCAGACAGTCTGGACAAACGCAGCTAAGTCACCTTGAGATGGCACAACCTCCAAAGTCAGAGTTGACACATCAGCGGATGTTCAGTTCACTATCAGCTGGGGAGATTTTCCATGTGTAGTTGCTTTTACTTGAAACACCTTTTATGATAAGTCATCTTGTTGATGTATCAACTACATGTCATGAAAAAGAAGATATAGACACGTGAATAAATACGCAGTCACCTTTACCTCGACTGATGAAAAGCTTCCACTGTGCAGCCGGCTTGATGTTCTAATGCCCTTCACCTTGTATGGATGATATTTCTGCATAATGCCGATGAAGCTTAAAGAGCTGCTCAACTTTCTCTGTCTAATTGTTCACAAGGCTTTGTGTGCATGCCATCCTCTGCCATTTCATAAGTAGAAAGCTTGGTAATCAATAATGTGGTGCAACAGACAGAGGGCCAGAGGCAGCAAAAACTAAAGACTCGGTATACTGTACCTGGTTATTTTCTATTGTAGTGTATTCTTACATTTTTATGCTATCATATTATAACCCCTTTTTTCTATGTTGTGCCTTTTTGATTTTTTCTTTTGTCATTGAATTCCTTTTTATATAAGGAGAGTGTAATTAATAACGTTCAGCATTAAATGTGTCATTCCATCTGGGCATGTGACATTTGCTGCACTAGATAATGTTGCAGACGCTAGCTGGCAAACGTCAATTAATGCTAGCTAACATTGTGCAATTTTCAACAAACTGGCATCTACCATGAGTACATTTTACATCTTAGGGCATTAAGCAGACACTTTTGTCCAACTAACAGTAATTCATACATACTTTCATACACTAATGGCAGTGGCTGCCATACAAGGTGCCGACCAGCACATCAGGAGCACTTTGAGGTTCGCTATCTTGCCCAACATTTCGACATGCAGACCAGGGGAATCGAACCTTCCGATAACTAGATGCTAGCACCCCTGAGCCACAGCCACCTTGAGTCTCAATTGCTGAAGAAACACAGCTACCACCTGATGGCTAGGGTGTTTGCTATTGGCTTACAAACCTTGTTGGGGCTAGAGCTTACACAGTGAATGAAATGAAATGATCATTTTGGGCCTGACCATTTAAAAATAAATAAATAAATAAATAAATAAAAGTAGTTCAGAATCATAATAATATTTTTAAGGAAAATAGATAGTTTAATTCTGCACCTTTCTGCAAGTTATTTAGATGCATTACAATTTTCTTCATTCCATTAAATAATATTTATTTATTATTACCAATTTTACTATTACTATGAACATTCAGTGTATACATTTAAGTGAATACAGATATCCTCAGGGTTTCTTGGATGTTCAGGACAAATTGCCACCCAATGCAGACAAATCTGTGATTTGTGAGGCTTGGAGCTAAATTACATTATTTTTGGGGGTTCTTTGTATGTGTGTTGTGAGGGCCAAACTTCAGACTTTCGTAACTAAAAAAAAAGTATTTGGAGTACAGCTGTAGGATTTTGAAAGGTCCCATGAGTTTGATAGAGGTTTTTTACATGAATCTTTTTTTGAGAAAATCTAACTGAGAAATTGAATCCTGCATGAGTTGGTATGGAGTGACCGTTCCCATTTGGAGTTTCACTGCTTTTCAGAAGCTACTCCATCCTGTTCAATACACATTTCTGAAAAAGTCAATGAAATCTTGTGATTTTTTTTTTTTCATACAAGAAACGGTTATGGTCAACTGATGATGACTAGTGCTAAAGTAATTCGTCCATTGCAGAAACAAACCTTCAAATACCCTTATTTGCATGACTTATTTAGTAAACATCCAGTTCACAGTGCATTGGTTAGTATTGAGTGACTGGAATAACCTGACAGTTGCTCATGCAAATGTTTGGGACAGCAAAAAGGTGACGTGGTGTGATGCCTTCCTCTTCAGGCCAGCTCAGTACAGCTGTCCGTATCATCGTCGTGTTGTGGTTTGACGGGATGATCTCTGGTGTAGTCAGTCCTTATCTGCTGTCACTACTGATCTTCCACATGGTGGCTGACTGCCTCAGTGTTTCAGCATCCACACTGTGTCATCAGCACATTTTCCACTGTTGAACGTCCTGGACGATTATTCACCAGGAGGCCTCTGTTTAAACATGAGTGTCAGGAGGTCACAACATTATGACATTCTCAGACATTCAACATTTTATTTTTGGCTGGACTGCAACAAAGTGATCACTAACTCTAAAGGAAAGTCTGTAACTTACCAATTAAGTCAGCGATGAGGTGATGCAGTTCCATCATTGGTCAGTCTAATGTAAAAGCACAGAATTGGCATTGGTCACCCTCATGCTGAAAACTGGCAGATTCTGGTCCCTGGCTGGTTGATTGTTGTATCTCCACTTTCACCTGTTCTTGTGAAATCATAGTGCTGTACAGGATTCATCTCCAGCTTCATCCTCTGTTCGTCAACCCAGAGTTACAGTAGCTCCCCCCGCTGCCTGCGAGCCTCCTAATTGCTGTTAGTTTGCTGTTGATGGAGTGTAATTAAACAGACGCTTGGCAGTATTTCGCCACTGATAGTTGATCAGCGCCGCTCTTGGCAGCCCAGGCGCAACGGTCCCTGTGCTGACAGATTGCAAAGCAAGATGGAAGGTGCTTTGATGCACCTAACAGTGGTTATCATCAGACTTTACAGCACTCAAGCTGGTACACACACCTCCTTGTATACCACACACACATTTTTCACTAATCGGCACTTGGCCTTTTTCTCACATGCGGCTCTTGAGTGAGTGCAGGCAGGCAGGTGTAATGTTCACTCACAACACATTGAGACACGCAGGTCCCACCTGTTCCTTTCTGCCCTCACGCAGCCCTGCCTGTGCTATATGTCATATGGCTTAGATAAAAAGAGTTGAACTGGTGCTAATGAAGCAATGAATCAGAGCATGGCAGATTACTTATAAATATCCTCTCTGTCTTCTTTTATTTCCATCCCTGTCTCTTTATTTTTATGTAAACGTGAAGTTTCATTGTGTTTTGTTAGTGTCAGGTCTGCAGTTTGACTGTGTGTGTGTATGTGTGTGTCTTCTCTTTTCTCACCTCCCTTGTTGTTTTTCTCTCTTTTCCCATCCGCTTACACACTTACACTCACACACCCACAGATTAGCTGACATGCTGCTTGACTTTACAACCGTCGACGCAAGTTCACCTTCACTATCGACTGCTGGATGTTTGAATTGCATAAGTTGTGATAAACGGATTTGTTTACATATGTCACTGCTTGTTGGTCTTTTATTGTTCCGTGGTGCATGCACCTGGTAAATATATACATGTAACTTCAGATAAGGCTAACGAGATAATGGTGATATTAAAATCAACAGAGACACGTTTGCTAAATAATGCAAGTAACTAGGGTTGGGCAGATTTACAAATGTATCAGACCGGTTTGATATGAAGCTGAATACCTGACCAGACGTGTGATACTGAATTTCACCACTGCGACTCAGCTGCACCCAGGAGGATCATAATGATGGCCCATTACGCTACACTACAGTCCATCAGGGAAACTGTGACACATCATGTTTTTGGTTCTCACAACAATTCAACTTAACTTTTATTATTCTGAAGTTTAACATCAAAGTAATCAATAAAAGGAGTGAAACCAGAGAAAAGATGGCAGCAGTGATGTTTCAGGTGGTCACACGTGAATCTTGCAGGTCATTGAGTTTTTCACAGCACATCCCTGCAAATATTCCAGCCCAAAATCCCAATCACATTGCCTCAGTGGGCTTAACAATCTGTACAGTGGACGGCATCGTCTGTTATTAGGCCCTCGATTTGAGTGAGGAAAAACTTGCCTTATTGAAAAGAGACATTTTTTCTGTTTTTTTTTATTTTTTTTACCCAGAAATAAATAGAAGGAAGAAACCTGAGGATGAGCCACAGAGGAGAAATCCCTCTCCCAGGACAGACAGACATGCAATAGATGTCACATGTACAGACCAGAACAACAAAACCACAGTTTATTACGTTTATTGATAGAATGTCAGTACAGGTCAGTTGTAAAGAGTGTGGATCCTGGAGGATGACTGAGAAGGCCAAGGCACTGCCCGAGTCACACGGCCTCCACTCCACTGTAGTGACGTAGGAGAGGACAGGCCACACAAGATTTTTTACAAGCTTTTTTTTTTTTTTTTTTTGTTTCAGAATAACAGCTTTACTAAGAATTGAAGGATTTTTTTTCCACTGAAATGCTGCAGGCCTTTAATTTGAGCTTTAATAGGTTTTTTTAATAGGAAGTGTTGTTTGTATTAACAAGGCAAACAGGAGCAGCGGATCAAAACGAGGCCTAGTGCTGCAGACTACAAAAACACCTCTAACCCTCATGAAGTGCAGCATAACCTGCACCAGCTCGTTACACTCTTGTGGATGTCAGCCTGAGTAGTACAGTGACACTAAGTGAACAACTCTCAACTCTAGTACAACATAACAAGACGTAAACACTGCACGGCCCGTGGAGCTGAGCTAATTGGCTATCCAGCAGCTCCTGCCAACATGCTACATGCTGCTAGTTCTATCTACCAAACATTACAACTGAGAAATGACGAGCCAGTTAATTACGAAAAAATAAAACTGGTTGAAGCTTGTACAAAATTGGAAACCCACCTTTACAAGTTACCTTTTATTAATACATTTTTTTATGCTTTGGAAAAAAACAGTATGCTTGCAAACCTGTATTCAGGTCCATTAGCTCTGGACCAAAGACAAAAAGATATGCCTTTTAGTGCTGGTCTGGTTCTGGTCTCCTTCACCAGAATCGGTAATCAAGTATGTGCTGTAATACCCGTTCACTTTCAGATCAAGGAAAACAAGCTGCTCTTAGTTTTCTACTAAAAAACATAGAGTGATATGCACATGTCTGAGAACAAAGTTTGATCATGCTGTTTTAGTAATAGAGTTTTTATCACATTAAGTTGCATCATTGCAGTGGATCCTTACACTCAGTATAAATGGTGTGTGTGTGTTTGTGTGTGTGTTTGCCTGCGTTAACAATGTACTGCTCAATCCCATCGCTGTTCTCTTCAGTTTCCCTCTTCAGCTCTACAGTCATTCCAGGAACCAGACCCACAGTGTGTCCAACTCTGAGCTTCCAGGAGAGCTGCAGTGTTGGCAAGAGTGTGTGTGTGTGTGTCTAAGACTCTACTGTATATGTGTGTGTGTGTGTGTGTGTGTGTGTGTGTGTGTGTGTGTGTGTGTGTGTGTGTGTGTGTGTGTGTGTGTGTTGAATGGATAGATGGTGTAATGTGATGTGACGGCACGGAGGAAAAGAAGAGATTAAGTTCAAGAGCTGGCCTGCTCACTTTAATGGCTCAGCTGCTGAAGACCTCTTCTCACATACAGCGACGAACGATTAGGAAAACGCACACGTCCTCTGTCTCTTTATTCACCGACAAAGCTGTCTTCTGTTCAAACATACAGTGTTATCAGTGTTTATGTTATGTAGTCATGATGCAGTGACTGGCAACATGTGGAAGTTACGCGTGTTTCAAAAAACTATATTTTAAGAGACTTTCTACCTCATTTAATTTTTCCGCTTCGTATTATAATGAGGCCTAACTTTGCTGTAGTCTTTAACCTGTATCCTCTTCGTGCTTTGGAACTAGCTCTGGCACCTACTCGCACTGTTGGGCACGACTTCTTTACTCTCTATTTTTTTCTAACTTCCAATGTAATTCCCCCCTCCTTTCTTTCCCCCTCCTCTGCTATAGTGTTTGTGCATTTGTCTCCTCGCTGCTGCTGTTTTGTTTCTGCAAACAGATTCAGCAACATTCCTTCCCCTCTGGGAGAATGACTGCGTGCCTTTGAACGCCCCTCTGCACTCTCAGCCACAACATACGATTAGTCTTCCTACACACACACAAAACATGGGAGGGCATGGGACACACTAACTGCACCCAGGGGCATGCATGTGCATGGACACACATGAGGAAACGGCACAACATGCAGCATCAAAGATGCACATTAAATGCGCGCACGCACACACACACACTTCTCCACTTTGTTTGAAGGTCTGCCCATTGGGTCCCAGTTGCAGTGCGAGTGTGTGACTGGATTGTCAACTGGTTTGTTCTGGAGTTGATCCACCTCTCACCCATCAATCTCCTTCTCCCTCCCTCCTTTTCTATTTCCTCCATCTTTTATTCCCTTTTTTCCAGTTCACCAATTTTCAGTCACCTATAATTGATAACGTGTTGAAAACGTATTATAAAATTATGATTTCTGTATTCACTGGTGCAGCTTTTCCAGCGTATACGGCACTGGTTTAGCAGCTCCTGCAAACTAACAGACCAGCTGCATGCGCTGTAAATCTGCTCAGATGACACCACCCAGCCAATCAAATCAGCTCATTCGACTGTCCGAGGAGTCCGTGAGCCAGAAAAAGGATGTTTCACATGGCAAGCATTAAATAACAGAAAAGTGGAGACTGTATTAAAGTTTTTGGAAAATAGATTAATTTTTGTTAAATTATTTTTAATTTTGAAGTGTTACATTTTTCAAAAGCTCCCTGTTATGTATTTTATTAATGCAGCCCTCAAGTAAAGAACATTCATTTACAAAAAAACTAAATCAATGAGAAAACTGACAGTATACTACAATACTTCAATATCCTGTATATGGCACTAAATCGTAATGTGAGTTAAGACATTATGGTGTACCGGACCTTAGCCTGAGGATTGGATTTGCGATGGTCAGTGTCGGTGATACAACAAGCCAGTATTTACAATATAATCAAACCAAACAAATCACACATTTTCAGACGTTGATCCAGAGTTTCAGTCCATCAAATCAGAAAGGCCTCCGAGGTGACTGTGTTTTCCTTTTAGTACGCTTGCCTTTTTGTTTAAGAGCAGGAGCCCGCTGTGAAGAGGTCTCCTGGGGAGGAAGTGTTCAAGTGCAGGCAGCAAACATACAGGTGTGTTGTTGATTTCCCACTAGATCAAATCCTCTTTCTCTGCATCTCATTTTTTCCTGAGAATGCAAATAACCTATGTAGCGTTGCCCGTGGTAATATATTCATATGGATGAACCTTGTGCTTGCAGAAAACATTGGTTTTCCTCATAGATCTGTTCCTGGCACTTGAAGCGTTCAATCAGTGTATTCTGGGAGAAAAAAATGTGATGTTACAGTCTCGATATCTGACTTGAATTAAAGGTAACTGCGGCACGCACGGTAGGAGAAGCTGTCAGCAGTGAGCCTCCCGATGCGGCGTGTTATCACGCGCCCATCTTCGGCCTGTCTGGCTCCAGCTTGCAAGTGGGTGTACACGTGTGTGTGCGCTTGTGCCCCCTCGATAGATTTTGCTTCGAGGATCAGAATCAAGGAGTTCAGGAGGGTGAGAGCAGATTTGGCATTCAAATCTGTATTGAAAACAAGTGTGTGTGTGTGTGCGTGTGTGCGTGCATGTCCTCAAAGGCGCACGGCGGCTCATGTCTGCCTCTCCCTTTCACTCCCAGACCTCTCTTATATCTCCCATCAAACACTAACTCATGAGGCATTTATTCAAATACTTAAACCCAGATAGCCCAGGCCTCCGACCTATTTATTTCATCTGATGGGGGAGCGCTTCACACGGCCCAGCCTTACGGACAGCATACTGAGAGAGTGTGAAACCTCTGGCAGAATATTAACTGCTGCAGAATCTTCCTCTCTGTGACATCTTCTACCCCCCGACGAATCCCACACTGCCTTTAATCACTTTTCAGATAACAAGAGATCCCAAGATGACAAACTAAATCGAATCCATCACGACTACAGTGGCTGGTGTTTTCTCTTTAAAGCTGAGTGTATTTTCTCATGGCAATTATCCAACTGGTCTGACAGCTTCTTGCTCAGGTGATAAGGGACATTTTATTATTATTTTCTGTGGTACTACTTGTGTGTTCAAGTTATGTATTCTGTTCATGTCTGTGCTGTAAACAAAGGAGGAAGTAGAGAAAAAGTCGAAATTTTAAGTTAAATTTCAGCTCAGGTTTTTCACAACCCAGTCACCTTACTTGAATTGTTGGTGTGTGCAAACCACAAGTATGTTTAACCTTTGGGTTTAAGCACGAAAATACCTGAGTAAAGTATGTTTCTGCAAAAGTAAAGATTTAAAAAACAAAACAAAACAAAAAAAAGCTGGATGTTGCAATTTTCCATTAGTTTGGGGTTTAACTTTCTCTTTAAATGTCCCTCATGTCACAATACGATGCCCATGCTCTGCTCTGCTCATGTTTTGGCATGAGAACCACTTGGTATGGGTTAGGACAGCATAGTTTGGCTCATTATGCCTGTTTTGGTCCCCACAGCTACAGATTGAGATGGTCCGACTGCTCCATCAAAAATAACTGGCTTTGGTCTCCACATAAACGGGTGCAAATGTCCCCAGGTTTCTTTAAAATCAATCAAATCAATTTTTAGTTTCCTGTAAGTCAAGAACATTAATTAACAGAACTTTGCAATGTGTTATAGCTGAAGAGTAAAGTTTCTAGGACTCTCTCAACTTGTAATCTGGATTTAGGGAGGAAAAACTAAAACCACAGTGCATGTCTGTTACGTGTGATGGACTGATGGTTTCAATCAGCAGCGTCTCCTCTTCTTCTCTCAACACCTGAAGTGAAGTCATTCATCCATTCTTCGCCTCTCCTCCCCTTCTCTGTAGGACGACCAGTCAGTCTGTCAGTGGGCACCCGGTGGTGTTACAGTGACGCCTGCACAGCTGCAGGCATGCTGGTGTGATGTGCTCTCTCCTCACTTTCACACGGGAGAGGGTGCATTATGGGAGAATGAGGCCCATTGTGCTGATTTAAACCGTGGTGCCACCTGATGCCACCCTAGGGTGACCCAGCTAAGACATATAACAAAAGACATACCCTGAAGAGGTGAGGGTGAGGGACGGGTGGATGTAGGAACAAAAAGAGGAGAAGAGTGACAAAATGATGACTCCAGTTGAATGATGTCAGCTTTTGGAGACTGATGCTTATTCTTCCATCTGTATTTCATATTTTCTTCTTGGAGATACAAATAGGAAATGGAGGGAGAGAAAGAGCAATATTATATATTTTTTTTGTAAAGTACCTTTTTTATACATAAAATACAGCTCAAAGTGCTTCACAAGTAACAGAATATAAAAACAAAATCATGTAGAGGTGCACAAAGTCATGAAGCATAAACATTAATTGAAATAATAATAAATGTTTATCTTGCACAGACACCGTACGTAAATGTTTTTGCCAACTTTCTTATTAAATTTAGCTAAGTCGTCTGAGAGAGCCTACAGTTTAGAATCAAAGATCACAGTTACATCTAATAACAAAGGTGAAAAGCTGAAAATGTCTTTTTTCATATCTGCAAACTAAGGACTGCACAATATGGTCCAAAAATCACAATTCATTTCAGATATGGCGATATATCATCTTTACGTCTGGAGTACAAGATTTGTAGGCCGGGACCTCTCTGCATCTCCACAGTGCCACATTAAAGGGCTGGTTGTCACACATTTGATTTATTTCATCAAAACAATTTTTGATATTGCACGTAGCCATTTTGATAATGTTCCGACTAATGTGGAGCTCTACTGCAAATGTACAGAATGTGTGATACAGTGCAAGCTATGACGAGCCAACATCAGATGAGATTCATTACAGTTAAATCAGATCATCAATGTTAAACTATAAGAAAATCTTGTCACAGAAGATTAAAACTCCCACAGCCATGAGACTTTATTAGGAGAGTTATATCACGTTATAATAATATTTTTCACCACAATTTGAGAAAAAAGCCTGAATGCTGTACGATTTCAGCTGTAGTTTCAGAAAAAAAAAAGTTTTGATTGCAATGACAATGAAACTGAGTTGTTTTGTGGCAAAACATCAAGATAAGACCCCCAGTCTCCCCTCACTTTTCTCTTACAGGAAGATGATTTTTTTTTTTTTTGAACGTAACTACTTGATATGTTTCTTCTCTTAAAGTTGCCTCTGCCACTTTATTGCAGTGTTTGATGACTGACACGGCTAAACGTCTCGAGCACCTGACAGAATTAGAAAAAGGCAGACCAAATGATTTAAGGACGATCCAAGGCCAGTTGAAATATTTGAAGCTTGTGACTGTGAAGAGGCATCGCCACGTCCAACCAGCTCTCCTCTGTACTTCTTGTTCCCCTCTCTCCATGTTCACACTGTAGCAGGAATATCACTCTTATATTTTATTTTTACCGCAGGTGGGTGTTTGGTTTTTTTAAAGTGTATATGGCACCCACGGCTGTGTTCACTCTCCCATAGCCAGTCCTATTCCCCTTTTGTGTGTGCGTGTGTGTGTGTGTGGTTCCCAATCTCTGCGGTAGGACAGATATGAAAGTGTAGGAGGCATCTCAAATTGCGTTTCGTCTGTCTTTGTCCTCCCTTCCATCTGTTTTCTGTCCGTCCAGGTGAGACGCAGAGTCCAAATAGCTAAGATGAAGCTTTCCAGTTAGCTTTGGGTTTGTGTGTGTGTGTATGATGACGAACTAACACAGATCTTATGCTTCCAGCCCATGCAGACAGAAAGAGTTTGTGCACCTGCATCAAAGTTTCTCCCATTTGTGTTATTGTGCAGTGGCGATTAGCAACAGTTGGGTCTGTGTGTGTGTGTGTGTGTGTGTGAGAATGTGTGTGTTCCTCAGCATATATAGTGTCTGTGATATATTACTTGTAAAATGCCGACGGGGCGTTTGGGACGCTTGATTGAATCAAGGATGGCTGCTGCATTTCTGCTCCACTATATTCATGTTAAAGCTGAGATCAATATATGTTATTTTTAGTTCTTCTCACCCCCTCCTCATGTCACCTCCTCTTGCTTCATTCCCTCCATCTCTCCCCTCCATTCATCCCTTCATCCCTCCCATCCACTCTCAAAAGTGCGTGCGCTGGCTCATCCTCCCACATCCCGCTGCCAGTATCGGGAGCTCAGACACATCGACCCCTCTCTAATAAGTTGGTCCAAGCCTCAGTGATTTTGCAACCCCCCCCTCCCCCCTTCCCCTCAACCCTGGGAGGTGGAGAGAAAAGAAGGAGAGGGAGGAGAACCTGTTGGGGTTTAGCAAAGTGCCGCAGGGCCATGGGCTATGGTGCAGTGCACTAGGCTCAGGCGTGTGAGAGCTGTGACTGATGCTCGCAGACAGCTGCGTGGGATCTGCACACACACACACACACGCACAAACTCACAACACATGGATGAATACACATTTTCAGATGCAGCAACTGGCTGATACATTGCTTGTGTCGTTGAAGCTGCAGCACAGTCCAGCCAGACAGTGATATGAGGCATCATGTCTCACACACACACACACGCGCACAAATTCCCAACTCCAACAACCTTGGAAACACCTTGCTGATGATGCAATGTTTCTATATTCAGTGTGACACGCACACACTGATACAAATGTGGACATTGGTCACTGTATCACATTCTGTAATGTCGGTGCATCGACTGATAGAGATTAGCCAGTGTTAATATCTCACTGTTTTGTGCCTGCATAGCAATTTCAGTTCAGCACGCACACAGAGGTTAACCCGGCAGTCAGCAGTGTTTTTAATCACGGACACACACAGCACACACTACTGTAACTTGTACATAACCCCTGCCCAGGTGCTCCTGACCAAGACCCTTTTGTCCCACGCTGCTGTACAAACCAGACCTTGTGTAAAGAGCAGCCTCTAGGTGTGTGAGTGTATGGAATTGTGCAAGAGTCGAGGAAGGATCCTGAGAAACTGCGTTGTCCATAGAGACACTGATGAACAGCAAATAAGTGCATATTATCTGCTCCAGTAAACACACACACACACGGCTTTATGTGCCCTTTTACAAAGTAGTTCTTTTGCTATTTTTCCATTTCATTAGCCATCTTAGATTGCAGTAAGGCTGAGGTTGGGAGATTTTCTTTGTTCTTCCTTGTACTTAAATCCCTTTTTTCAGTTGCAGGTAACATTGAAAATGATTTCTAAATGAAATCAGGTGAAACATGCAGGTTTTGGTGATATAACTTGTATTATTGACATTTAGATAATTAGTGAAAGGGTCGGGGCTTTTGTAAAAATGTCACATCACGTAGAGTTGCAGCCGCTGATTATTGTCATTGTTGATATATTTGTCGATTATTATCTTGATTAATCAGTCAGTTGTTTGGGAAACTCTGATTTACATTTTTCACCATTCTCAGACATTTTACAGACCAAAGCCCAGGATGACCTCCTCAAATGACTTGTTTTGTCTAAACCTAAAGATATTCAGTGTACTATCAAAGAGGAGTGAAGACACCCAGACACCTTTCTTGAGAAAATACTCAAACCAATTATTCGATTATCAGCTTAAATTAATAGCCAACTAATCAATAAATCAGTCAGTCATTGCAGTCCTTCAGCTAACCATGAATAGCACAGCTTGGTAGTTTCTTAACATAGATTCTAGGGGTCCAGTTATACCAAAATGTGTGTTTTTTTTTTTTTTTTCATGACACACCTAGTGCATTTGTATGCATGTACAACTTCACCCTACTGTCTGTTGGACAGCTGTTTTACAAAATAACTGCAGCATTTAGGGGATGTTGTAATCTGCTTCTAGAAAGTGTTAAGAGTTATGCAACAAAGGCAAGACACAAGAGGGCTTGTGCCACAGAGCTGCTGTCATTTGGTAGCTCACTCTTTTTTCCAGTCGCTTCTATATTTCCTGGTGTACTTCTTCAGAAATTCTACTGCTGAGGGTAAACATGGAGAAAACATATTCGATGTGGGTAACTGCTGTGGCCAAATAAGCTGCTTGACACAAATTGTGCAAATGTGTGACATGGTGATGTCACAAAGTCACAGAATTATGCTGTATTCCATTGCATTGCAAGTTGATATGTCCGAGTTGGTAATCCTGACCAGTAGGGTTGGGCCGATGAACGATGATATCGGCTGTCAGCCATCGACTACTAATCCCTGACCATCATAACATTGGATTCTAAAGGCTCCCCCACCAGAGAACATCATTAAGCGGTGTGTTCCCTCAGAGTTGGGCAAGGGAGAATTTTGTGGCAGCGGTGTTCCTTTCCCTGCGCGATGCTGTTTCTCTGTCTCTGCCGCTATGACACAGATTTCATTGCTCAGCTTCCTTGGCCAGTCAGCAAAAGTTGTTTTATGTATATGAGACAAAGCTAAGTTTGTCCTCTCCTAGTATTGCGGAGACGAGGACGCTTGCAAAGTTGGCACAGGGCTGTATGTCGGTGGTAATGGGAGACAGTTGAGATTCATGTCAGAGCAACGGTGGGAAACAGCTAACACACAACTGCTGCCTTATGACAACAGTGAGGTGACATACTGCTTCACATTAATAAACAAGGAAGTCATCGTCCATCACAGCGTTTCACTGTGGAAATCGTCATTTGCCAATTTGGCACATCGCCCAACCCTACTAACAAACATCGACCTTTTAAACTTTAAAGATCTTTCACATGCACAAGAACCTATATAAAACACTGAGGGGAAAAAATGAAAACGCGTAATAGGTCCTTGTTTAAAATGAATTGCTCTGTAATATATTGTATGTTGACAACCACTGGAAGTTATTGGTAGCAGACCTCAGACTTCCGAGCTCATCAATATCATTGATAAGCAGAGGCTGTATACCGTGGCTGCTTTGCACCACCAGCAGATCTATATCCAGTCACTGAACCTTCACCGGGCTGTCGTATCACTGCATCGCCACCTTCAGAGTTTAATCAGCACTACTGACCAGATAGCAGCCCTGTCAACTCTCATGTTACCGTCACACACCGTCAATCTCAGCTGTCTGACTGATGAAGTACTGTGCTACAGAAATGACCAAAGGTGCTGGGGAAACTTTAGATGGACTCTGTCTGCTCTGTTAAAGACTGAATTTATCACTGACACACATGCAGGTTAAGTAGTAACCCAGGTGTCTTGCAGGCTATCTGCCTGTTCTGTCAGTTGTGCAGGCAGGACAGAGAGCAGCGGGGGAAATCTGTCATGTTAGTTCAGAAACAATCCAAACATCTCAATCATTGTAGAAGTTTACAGCTGGATGACTGATGAATGTGTGAGGCGAAATTATAAATGAAATTAGCCTGTATTTTTGGAAAATGTCACCAGAAAAGAAAGGAAGTCCATCACTCTGAAACCTGGAAAATATTGAGTCCTGGTTTATTTGTTATTCATCTGTGCATTCATATTTGAATTTGTTTGGTACCTTATTCCAAATGCCTGGTTTCCATTTTTAGAGCACATCAACTCAGCTAACTTCTAATTTTGACAGGTTAATTGATGATGAAAATAATCATTGGTTTGTGACGGATACAGTTATGTTACAGTGAATAAAATGCGCTCAATTTACCCCAGTTTGTTATAGACTTAATATGAGAAAGGTACAGCAAGGACAATGAGGTAATCACTCTAGTATCTAGGGTCAGGTATTGTTTCAGTTGAATCCATCCTGATTCCAATTCTGCCATTTGCTTCTCGCTTCTGATCAGATTTTTTGGGAGAGGAGAAAAAAAAAAATCTTTTTAATCTTGGCACATTTATGGTATAATCTTTCATTAAAATAAATATTACTTTCATAAGGAATGATCAACAAAAACAATTACAATCTATTTAGAAGAATAATAGAAAAATATAACAAAAAAAATCAGAATATAACAAAATCAAAACAGGCAGTTGGTTTGGAAGCAGCAACAATATGAAAATCTATGGTAATTACTGCAATTTTGCACACCTAAACAGAGGAGACTTGACCGTAGGAAACAGATGTAATCCCTTCGCCACAAATCGCGCCATCACTCTGTGACATACTTTCACTTTCTCCTCGCTCATCTTCCCCTTCATGGCTAAAGTGAAAGGAGTTTTTGTACTAGCGGGGGGTCTCTGGGGATGATGAACCAGAGTTGGAGGGGGGCTCTCTGAACTCATATCTCAGAAAAATATGAGAACAACTTGTAAACATTGTTAATTTACCTTCAGCATAAAAGGCGAACGTCAGCTCCTCTTTGTACCGAGCATGAGACGTTGCTACTGTTAGCGTTAGCATTACATGAGAATGACAGCAGCGCATGGAACACGGTGCATTCCTTTAGAACACGCCTTGTAGCATTAAACGCCTCGTCATATTGAGGTACTTCCTCCCTTGCACAAAATATATTTACTGCAGTTGTTGCATTTTGCTGTGGCCTTATCTTTTTAGTTGTAGCCAAGCCAAACTTTCAAGCGATTGGGGCGGTCAGCCATGCTCCGGGATGCAAACAGAAGTGTCTTGTCTTATGAAATGCCTTGTTGACATACTGTGTAATGACATCCTGTTAGGGACGCATACCACGTCCTGGCAGATAAGTAGATATTTTAGGGACTGTAAAATGCTCATTGTAGTTCACCCGGGAGTGCGACTTTAGATATGCACAACGTAGGAACCGACAAGCAGAATCGAAAAGCACGTCTTATCAAATCCACTGTTCCAACTGGATCCTGCTTAGAACAGGTTCTTGATACCCAACCGTACTCGTATCTCTCACACACAGTGTGAACACATCAGTGAGTACACTGAACTGAGCAGGGTACGGAAAGAGAGATTTGGAGACATAAAACTGATTAGATTTAGAAGTTCGGAGTGAGATTGAGGTAAACGGTGTAATCTTGTGTCTGAGTTGGGAGTGAGCTGGTTCACACACAAGCTCACACACATGCCCTTTGAACCAAATATAATAAGTTCTCTTCCTGCCAACATCCTAGTGATCAATTTGACTCATCATGTTTTAAATGTCATGTTCTTATAGTGCCTCTCTGTTGCTCTAATAATCAGTACTTGCCACAGCTGCAGTAGTTTCACTGGGCCAAGGTCCCCACTGACCACATACCTCAATATACACTCACTCCTCAGAAGTATCAGCAACAGTCAGCAGTGCAAGTAGCTATGGCCTCAGTGAGGGGCCGGCTAAATCAAAGGGGATTGATTAAATCAGTCAGGTGTGTGTGTGTGTGTGTGTGTGTGTGTGTGTGTGTGTGTGTGTGTGTGTGTGTGTGTGTGTGTGCGCACACTTTTACCAGTGACACCCACTTGCTTTAAGATAGATGGGCATCATTAACCTTAAATTAATTATAACACACACACACACACACACACACACACACACACACACACACACACACACACACACACACACACAGACACACAGAGCTTTCACTCGCTCCCTCTCACTCCCTTGTGTCTTTTCTAGTTCAGATTTATTCAAAAGGAATCCCTGCAGTAAGCGATCGGTTCAGTGACAGTGTGATGAAGGCGGCCATGTATAACACAGGGAGAGTACAATCAAACTGGCACAGTAGGTTGTTTTTAATCCAAAAAGTTAATCATCTCAGCTCCGATAGCAGGAAAGGGCAGGACGCGGCTCAGCAGATAAGAGGCTGGGAAGCCGCTGAGCTCCTGATGGCAGCGATGGGAAGTTTGGTTGTTGTATGAAAGAAAAACAGAGCTCCCAATCGACTTGAAAAATTCAATGTCTTCCTCAGTCCCAAACAACAGAATAGGTCATTGTCTCCCAAAGCAACGCCTATCACTGTTCCCAAAATAACATGTCTGTTGCAGCTTAATGTTTTTTCTACTGTACATTTTCCTAAAAAGGGTTATTTTAATTTCCTTAACACCTTTTTTTTATTAGAAAGTGTGCATATTTAATTTCATTAAAATGTTACAATATTATATAAGTGCTTGTGAAAGGTGTGCAACTTTACTTCATGACATGCTGACACTGGTGATCAGGACCTGATGTGTCTCATCTGTTGGACTAACTGCAGACTGACCTCATGTTTTATCATTATTAACTTTAATTTCAATCAAAAGGAGTAATGATTAGTTACTTTTTCTGTAATGTATAGACACAGTGTACCTTCTTATGTAACTATGTAGATAGGATCACAGTATGAACATTTAATGCTTTATAGCTTAACTGCATGCTTAAGAAAACAGACTGACATGCGAAACTAACTTGTCTCAAGATAACCTCAGAAAACAGTAAATCTTCTAGCGAAGAAAAACAACTTTTCTATCTCAAGTTTAAAATTTTATGAAGGACTGAGCCTCAGCATGTAGGGGCTCAGAGAGTGTGTGGACCACTTTGGACAAGTATTACTCACTTGGATCAGTAGACTGGCTTTAAGGATTTTGACAGGGATCTCAGGGTTTCTGTCTGCCAATGTGAGAGAGTGTGTGTGTGTGTGTGTTCCAGTAAGAGCAGCAGGAGTAAAAGTAACGGGGGGTCACACAGGGCAGATCCTGGACATAGTCATCTCACTGTACCCTGAAAATGTGAAATGTTTTGTAGATGAGGTCCTTCATCTGCTTTGAGTGAAATCAGCCTTGATCTTTTTGAGTAAAGAGGCACCATGTCTGGACAGATCTTGTATCGGCCATGAATACATTTTTACCCGCAATTTGGCCTCCTTTTGGAAAGAATGTGTCCCTTTTTGATAAAATGCTTTTTGTAAACATGATTTTAACATTTCAGATTGCATGTTTTTATAAAACAGATCAGTTTCCCCATTGGGACTGATAAAGTGTGAACATAACTTTTATTGAAAACTTCATTTTGCAAACATTTTTCTATTGTTTACAGTAAGTATTTTATGTCCCTGAAGATATGTAAACTAAGTCAAACATCTGAATGCACTGAATAGTAAACATGACATGTTGGCAGATGTACAGGACACGAGGTGTGTGCTGGCTGTCTTTTTAACACATTTTTGACCAGGAAGATGAGCCTGTTTGCTTCCTCTGGATTGAGACATGCCCCGTTGCGGCTTCGTTGCACAAACCTGGGGTCAAAAGTTTTCAGCATGTGGATGAACATTCGGCTTTCCCGCTCTATATACATTTTTAAAATTGTCCTAAACCACTAATTCAAATTAATTGATTTCACATATTTATCGGCCAACCTTATGCTGTAGCTTTAACTGACATCCTTTTTCACAGTACATAAACCAGTGGAGAGCTGCATGAAGTAATTCTTCCAGTCATCTTAGCCAGCTGGCTACACCACTGCTTGGTGATATTGGAAACTAAGGGTATGCATCCTTCCCTTATAGGACGATTCAATTTGCATCTAGACACTAGGGCTTTTATATTATTCAGGGATGATACATATTTAATACAGGACCGTTCCGTACAATTTAGGACAATATGATATGATGTTGCGCAATCTAATGCAATTCTTAACATTTGTTTAATGCACTGCTTCATTTTCCCATATGAATTAAGATGGACTGTTTTCTATAAAATGACTGTACTTGGGGATCAGCTCCTCTGTCTATCAGGTATATCAGATATACCAGCAAACCCCAAGTGTTTTTGGTTAATTTATGACATAGGGTAAAATGATTGGTTGCACCGTCACCAATTTAATCAGTGTTGTACAGATTCATAGTACATTTATATCGATGCACGGTCCAAACACAGATGTACCTACACCTCTGATGTATTGGAAACTATTAAGTTTTCACTACCTGAAAATTTATGTGTCCACATTGGTTCCATTTATTGTCAGTTGGTGACTTGAATGGTGTTTTCTTGAATCTGTATTACACAAATGCAGTGTCAGTTCTCTGCCTCTGTCACATAATCACTATGTGACTAAACCAGCCATGTTACTGTCCTGCCATACTCCACGACAAAAGGAAACTGCAGCTCTTACCTCTGGCCACACTGTTAATGACCTCAGACTCTGATCTGGGACCAGTACAGTCATGTGTTCCAGCTCAGCTGCTGATTTGACTCTGTTGACACAATACACCCCCTGAAGGGATGTATGTCTTGAGTGGTAATGTGGGAAAGCTGACTTTTACCAAAGATGAGGACAAATCAGTGGGATCACCCATTTTAAGTTTTTAGAAGTATTTGGTGATAACTCTCACTGAACTCTTGCCTTGGGCAGTTTGATCTGTACATCAGCATATCTGATTGATCAGCATTAACACTGCAGAAAACAGTATCTATTTTCTTATCAGTATCATGCACCACTATGAATTCAGTGCCTAACTGCTGAGCATCATGAACACAGTCCTGTTGCATTTTAGCCCTTTAGTAATATCTATTGATCAGTCAACCACTGTGGTACGAACATTACAATAGCTCTTGGTTGGTTTACCATGAAATTTAGTACAGACATTCATGGCCCCCATGGGACAAAGCACTCTTAAGTGAACCCCCTTCATTTCCCTCTAGCATCACCAGAAGGTCAAAGCTTTTACTTATCTCATAATCTACTTGTTGCACTGGCACAAACATTCTTCATAATCATTCATGGTTGCCAGAGGATATATCCTCCTCACTTAAGTGTTCCCTCAACTTGTTCTCTAGTGCCACAATTAAGCTCACATTTGTTGCTTTGATTTAAATATCTCAGATATATTATGTATGTCTTTGAATGATCATGTTTCATGATTCCCTAACTTTTCATGGCTATAACCAGGTCGATTTCAGTTTGGGTTAGGATCACTGTGAGCATGTTTATAGAAGCAGTTAGATTAAAGCACTGCTGTATAGCCTCGCAGAGCTGCTAGTGCCACTGTAGAAGTTAAGTCGTGTTTAATTATGTATTTTATTGACGGCAGACATTTGGACTTGCCATAGCAGGAACTGCACACACACAGTGCAACATAGTCAGACTGACCATGATAGCTGGCCACCGATGTCTGTGGGAAATTCCAGTGATCACTTGTGCCACTGGGAGCACTTCAACATGTGAATAGGGAAAGTAACAGGTTGAAAAGTCACATTCTGGTTCAGCTTTGACCAAATATATGGTCAGTGCATAGCCCGCAAAGAAAGGATGAATCACATTTAGTTTCATCTTCTGCTCCATCAGCATAAAACACTTTAACGGACATTGTCTCTGGGTATCTTGTCATTGCACATATCATCACCCTATCTAATGGATAGCTTTACTTTCCTGTATCTGATAGTTTTCTATGTTTAGAACATCTGGCACGTTTAATCCAAGCATTTTAGTCAGGAACAAATTCTATCAGTCAAGTTCAACTTTTTTTCATTGGCACAATTTAGAATTGTGATTTAGAGGAAACGTAGCAAAGAGAACATTGTGCTGTTTGCCTTCTGAGAGAAAATGCGTCACATGATAACTTAATAAAGAAGATGCTCCAATGCACTTGTTGTTTTTTTTTTTCCTTCCGTTTAATATCCTTGAGTCATCTCAGAATGTACTGACGTAACCGGTCAGTTAAGTGGATTTACCGAGGCACCGGAGTGAAGCATTTTCACTGTCACCTGTCCAAGTGCTTCAGCTTCGTGATTATCTGGGAGATTGAAGGCTTTCCTCAAAATTATTTTCATTTTGCAACACGGATGCCACATCAATCCACTGTGTAGATTGGCTTGGTTATGAAAAAGGGATTATGTTGACCTGCTTCTGACTTTAGTGGATGTTATGCCACACAAGCTACTCTTATTGCCTGTTCTGCTTTGTTTACTATGTACACACACACACAAGCACACCAAATATGTCAGTTAGTTTAATCATTTCAGTGCTCTCTCGCCTCTCCATCTGTACACTTTGTCTCTCTCAACTTCTTCTTTATTGTCTTTATTTTACTTCTGTTTTGCTGAATGCTTTCAATTGTTCTGTGTGTGTGTGTGTGTGTGTGTTTGTGTGTGTGTGCACATTAAAGAAAACTTAATTGAACTAATCTCGCCACATGTGACAAAGCTAAGGAAGTTAATCCATTAAAGCAGGGTAAAAGTCATTTCTGTGTGTGGTGTGCGTGTGTGTGTGTGTGTGTTACAACAACACTGAACCTCCTTCATCCTCCTGACTGAAGGAGAACTCCCATCTTCATTTCTGTCTCAATATAATTAACACTCTTTTTTTCCCCACAGTGTTTCCTGTCATTCTTCTACCAATATTAGTTTTATTCATTAATATCACAAAGGTTACTGGTTTTATTCCAGATTGGTATTTAAACCACAGAATATATAAGACATATGCTTATCTGTGCCTTAGAACACATGAGCTCATCCACAGTATTAGTAAGGTGTTTTTGTTGTTGTGATGATTATGATGATCAACTTGTTGATCTGAGATGCCGTGGTGGAGACAGGTCTCTGTTGGCACCACCGTCTCTGATTTCATGTTGTTTGGCCAGCTGACCATTTTGTCCGTTTTCTTTTCCTGTGACCGGACATCAGCCAGGAGCTGCCTTAAAACAGAGCTGGATTGGCGTGGCTCTTATTCCGACCCTCTTCCTGCCCAGGGGGGTTCAAGTTAGACGGTCGAAAGATGCCGCAGGCCGCGATGGTCTCATAGTCTGCTGCTCTTAATCCAAAACGCCAGATTCAGTCTCCAGTGATGATGCCAGTATGTCTGCAGTACATGTTTCAGCAAGAAAGCTGGGAAATAAAGACAGCTCCTCCAAATGAACCTCCATTATTGTTTTAATTACGACCGGCTGCTGCATCTCCTCCTGGCGAAAGAAAACATTGTGGTGCAATAATGATCATTGCCTCTAATCATGAATCATATGGCAATTGTAAAATCTGTCATAACAATCGCAGTATGTTTTTCTTTTTCTTTTTTTTTTTTTTAACCACGTTGTGCAGCCCTAGAGTCAAACACACACAAATCCTCAATTATCAAAGAGTTGAGGCCCTTATTAAGATAATAGTTGAATAATAATAACAACGGGTGGAGTTGTTGGGTGGTGGCAGAGTGTGATGCAGGTGTATGCTGATGGCTGCAGGTTTGTCTCTATCTATCGCTCTCACACACACACACACACACACACACACACACACACACACACACACACACACACACACACACAGTTTGATTGGATACTGTCTCAAGGAGCCTTTATTACATTACAGATACTGACACAATACTGTCCTGCCTAACAATTAGCTGTGTCCCTCCTCCTACTCTTCATCCTCTCCTCATCTGCCTGAAGTTACGTGTGTGTGTGTGCGTGTGTGTGGTGAAAAGACTTTCTTATTCTGTTATTCACTATCTCACCTGGGTCCATGTCTCACTTTCTCATGTGCTGTTTTTGTTTCTTTCTCTTTCATACCCTGTGGAGGTCTGTTGATGTTATGACTCTCATATTTCTCTCTCTCTCTCTCTCTCTCTCTCTCTCTCTCTCTCTCTCTCTCTCTCTCTCTCTCTCTCTCTCTCTCTCTCTCTCAGACATATTGTTGCGTTGTGTCTTTTCTTCTATCAATTTTATCGTCCCTTTCTTTCTTCTGACCGTTTTTTCTGTATTTTGCCCTGACTTTTTGTCTTTCCTCACTTCTCTGGGAGTTTTTTCTGTTTGTGGCCCCTCACTTTCTCAGGCTAGTTATTGTCACAGCTGTGTTGTCTCAGTCAGATGTCCATGATGATTTTGCTGGACAGTACGTCCTCAGCCCTTCTGTGTGTGTGTGTGTGTGAGTGTGTGTGTGTGTGTGTGTGTGCGTGTGTGTGTGTGTGTGTGCGCTTCATGGCCGGTACAGGGCAGTGCCATGCCGGTGCCTTCCCACAGCCCGACAAGCACGTGTGAGAGACAAAAAAGACGAGAGAGAGAAACACTGGGGGTCATTGTGCACAAATGTCTTCTCTCCCTCCTTTCCTCCCTCAGCTTCTCCCCTTCTCACACTGGGACTCCATTGTCTGTTCTGTTACTTTTGCCTCACTTCATCTACCAGCATTTGAAAATGAGAAAGATGTTGTATCCCCCCATGCTTCCTCACTGACACGAGGATGACATTATTAAGCACTTTATTATACATATATAAAAATGTTGTTTTGGCTCTCTGGCTCCATGACTGGCTGATTATGAGGTGTTCAAAATGTTACATTTTGGGTGAAGTTTCAGCGTTTCCCACAGAATCAGACTATAATTGTGCGGGTGGCTGTCGGGCTGGGGTGCCGTAGAGCATGCGCGCTCAAGACTTCTGTCAACCAAGTTGGCTAACTTCCGGTTTTGTGCCGAGCTAGCTTGATGGGGAAAAGATATTATTGGGCGGCTCTTTTAGACTCTCCAAATTGTATTTGACCGATTGCTCAAATCCTGACAGAAAACAAGTCATGTTGCGGGGTTTGTGACGCTTTTATTATCGTTTTACAGACTTTTCACAATGTTGGCTGTTAGTAAAAAGTCCCCACTGTATCACATGACAGTAGAATCAATATGTGGTAGCCAAAGGTTAATAGTGAGCCAGACTGCCACATATAAGTGAGTGTGTGGGAAACACTGAGTTTACTGTTCAAAATGACATCAGTTCACTAATTTTTTACTCTGAAGCATCAAATGGAGTACAAAGCGCGATTCCGTTAACTGACCTGATTTTTCCTTTTAATAAACACTAGGGCTGTAACGATTCAGAGCGCGAGACTGATGCAAACGACCACAGTCCGGACATGCCATTGTGAATTCCACTAGCTGTTACAACTCAGCTCGGCCATATCGGGCCTCTGTGCATGAGGGGGTGATTTTTTTCTTTTCCTCCCATTTATTTTTACTTGTTGAGCTCTCCGTGGTTTGAGTCACAGTACACTGCTGTCAGCCATGTCACCGCAGCGATTCCCCTAATGGGAATCTGTCCGCCAGAGCTGCTTCTCTACTAACATGACACCCTCGCCGCCCGCTGCAGTGTCCTCACCACGACTCCCTGCATCAGTGTGTGTGCACACAGTGGGATGGCTCAGAGAGGGCAAAAAAATATAAACGTACTGGACAGAAAATAATTTATTGCAATTTGCAATACATGCTATTAAATGTGTTTAAAGTAAAGCAGCAGGGTTCAAAAATGATATGCTTTCATCATTATTTTCGTATCAGTTGTCTGAGCAGAGATTTTAGTGTGGCGTGACAGTTCTTCCCTAAAAACCATCTGTGAAGCTTTTCTCAGTCTACACATCATTTTAAAAGGTTTTACCGCTCTGACACGATGATCAAAATGAAATGTCACATTTTTATGTCAGAGTGCTGAGTAAGATTATCATAAAGATTAGATTTAGAAGTCTCTGTGGTGCTCTGCGCTCGTTGTCGTGAGCAGTGGATTCCTTTCTCTTCTTTGATGTCTTTTTTTTAACAGGATTTTGTGTCAACCATGTTCCTTCTTAAGTTTTATGTTAATCTGGTAAATCATTAAAAGTCTAAATTCCATAAGAAAACTATCATTTCAATTATTTAAAAGGAGGGAGCTCCCTGATCATTGCTTGATATAGAAATGTCAGATTTGGCAGTAAGGTGCCTTTACAATAAAGGCAATTGAATATAATGCTAGATAGTGAGTGGAGATTTCTTGTGATTTACATTTTTTTTTTAAAATCATTCAAACAATTGGCGTTGACTAATGATTTCTTATCCTCGCTATGTTACATGAAACAAACACATGTAGGATCGATGCGTAGCATATGTAGAGATCTTTACAGACCCAATGAGGTCCTAATGACTACGACTTGAGTCAGGACTAATGTTTTGCAGGCTTGATGTGACGCATCATTTTTGGCATGAGAAGAAGATGTTTTTTTAATGTGAAATGTAGGGTATGAACAGTCAAGTTTAGGAACAATGTCATAAATATAATTATCGGTCATCTCTACAGAACAGTAAAACCCAAAAAAAAAAAGATGTGACTCTTTTTACCTGTATTAACAATTATAAAGAGGATCCAGACACAAAGCTGGCATTATCACCTAGCAAACATTTGACGCTGTCTCTGTGTCCGCCTGATGAATCTAAGTCCAATATTGACTCTTTTATTATCTCTGTTTTGTACTCCACCAACTCCTGAGGTAAATACTGTAACAGCAGTAAATGCAAACCAATAGAGAGCATTTAACAAAACCACCCCAGCTCCTAAACAGCCTGTCATATCCCTCGATAGTGCAGAGTGCTTACAAGTGACATGCTAAAATCCAGTCATTTAACAGGAGTGTAGTTCTGTTCCACCATGTCCATGTGACTGACGATAGTAAGGGAGCATGGCGTTAGGTCTGATGTGGATCCCACCACAGTTCTCACAAGACTGGCTGCACTCTGACTGTAAAACAGTTAACTCGCACAGTTTTTAAATGCTTTTGCTTTTCTTGCGGTTTGACATGGTGGTTTCGTGAGATGTAGTTCCGCTGGTAAACATACCAACCTGGTCTGGGCTCATCAGGCAGAGCAGACAGGCCTGCAGGCTGCCACCTGGCTGCCCTGCCACTGCTCCGCCACCCAGCCTGTATTTGTGTGTCTTTCTGTCATGTAACATAAACATTTTTACCTGTGACTTGATAACGTGGTTCAACCTCTTTAGTCTGGTCTTAAAAAAATTGAAATGTTATGTTATTTCAAATTATCAATAATTGCTGATATCGACTGATATGAAACTTCTCTATAGTGAAAGCCTTTTTCATCTTTGTTGCCCAGGGAACACACAGTAGGTTTTTAGAGCTGTGCGTTGCGTCCGGAAACAAAACTAAAGAGAGTGATGCGAGTGAACCAGAACAGTGAAGTTGCAGAAGGGAAAACCCAAAACAATTAGCTGAAAGATGCCAAAACTTAAAGCTGGGGTTTTATTCATACACGCGACACCTTTTTTCATAACCCACAGCAATTTGAATACTGTAGCTGCTTTAGAGTTATGCAGTATTGGTACAATTAATTGACTAAAGGCAGTTTGAAAAACAAGTCAATGTGAGTATTGGCCTTCAAAACCACATGAGGCTTTAAACCTTGGGAGGAAGGACAAAGAGTAATGGAAGTGAAGAATTTGGAAAGAGCATTAGTGCAGTTTGCCAGCAGAGCTGAATGTGCCCAAGCAAATATGGGTTTTCTTAATGAGGCAACAGGAGAGTGCACCTGCTGCTTATGAACGCACACACGCACGCACACACACACACACACACACTGTCTGCAGGTGAATATCAGTGCTGTGCAGGGGCTGTGGTTTTCTTGTGGCAGTGGTCAAGACGTGGCGCTAATATCAATGTGCAGCTGCCAGCCTGCCATTGGAACTGATTACTGGAGCGAGAGAACGAGGCAGCAGTGAACAGAGAGAGAGGCAGAGAGATTCATGCTGACACTGTAGTGCAACATCAGTGGTGCTCTGTATACACACGGCTGATGTGTTGAAGAAGTTAGTGAGTGTGTGGTTGTGTGCTCAATTTGTCCTTTGCGCTTGTAGCTTATTGTACCGAAAAATTGTAGTACTTTAACTGGAACTCTGGAACACAATTAATATGTATATTGCACAACTTGTATTGCACAGTATTGTGGGTGTGTGTGTGTCGACCATAATTCATTGCATTTCCTTGCTCTCCCTATAGTGCTAACAATAACACTGGACAGGTGTGAAGGCTCTATCATTAATCACCAGCCTTTCCTCCCCATCTTTTTTTTTTCTTTCTCCAAGTCCTTCCCCCTCCCGAACACTACAGTTAAAAATCTAAATTCAGCTCACACTGCAGGATGGATTCTGTATATAATGCCAAACTTCCTAACGCCCCCTCCTTCACACACATTAACCCATCCTCCTTTTCCTTTCTTTACCTTTCTTTGCCATCTGTCCATCACTGCTCCCCTGCTTTTCTGGAGCACCTCCTGCAGTTTTTTTTCCTGCCTCTTAGTTTTCTGTCATCCCTCCATCCATCCTGCCCGCTTTTCTTCCATCTGTTTGTTCAGCTCTGGGTCAGTGTAAGAGAGGCCCAGAGGGTTGGCATGGCAGCCTGGCACAAGCACACAAGACTCCCTATTAGCCCCCTAGGGTGCCTGACAGGGGGAGTGGGAAACCTTTATTTAGTGTACATCCTTCCACATCTCACTCCTTCAGCTTTTCTTCTCTGCGTGCTCTTTGATGCTTTTATCGAATCTACTTTACAAGTACAGTTCTGCTGTTCTTGGGGTATAATTGGGATCGAACTTCTGAGAATTATGCCTATGAAACATAAGAGTATAAAAGCTGCTTGAAATGTGTACAGTTATGAATGTAATGTGGTGGTGTGTAAATGTGTAAAATCAGACACATGTCCAGAGAAAAGGAAGGAAACTCCACTTTGTTTTATACTTCAGGTGTCTTTACATGCATCTGAACACATGTGAAGACAGTATCTCTGATTCTGCTGCATCACTTTTTAAACTTTTTTAAATGTCTTTTGATACCTTTTGGCATAAACATCAGTCCAACAATGCCATCATATTGAACTTCATTGCTCAGTGTAAAATGTTCCCACATCTGCCGTATTGTTTTATTCCTTTAAAATCAAAATCATGACACCCATACTACTGAGTAAAATGTTATCAAAAACTGTTTGAGTTTTATGATTCAGAATTCAAAGCTAATTTCAAAGTCTATATTGACAAAACCTCAACAACCCCCCAAAGAGTCTCATACCCATGGCTGACTATCATCAACTACTGAGCCCTGTACCATGGTAACATTGTGATTTTTAGGGGCCCCCACAGAAATCACAGAAATGTTTTGAGTTGGCGTGAGACAGGAGCTGTTCACATCTGATGTGTGGGACAGAAAATGAATGCTGCTCAGTGCAGTAACGTTACTTTTCCACGTTCCCGTTTGTTAATTCTCCCTTAACCTGCCCAGTTAAACAAGTTGTTCCTTTTAGTGGATGAGTTAATGGGGAACACATTGGACATAGACACCAGAATAAAATCAAGCTGTTGCTGCAAAATACCACCACCTTTTAAAGTGTTAAACCAATGATCTGTTGATCTTAAGAATCCAGATGTGATAGTCTAACAACGCCATAGTTTTTAAAATGGACTCAAATCTTGACTTACAGTACATTTCCATGCACACTTAAGTCGAGCTATGGCCTTAGGCGTTTTAAGCCATTTAATTGGACTACTGCCATTGCACCAGGGGAGAATCAGTTTACTGAAGGAATATATGGCCTTCTTCACCATGGTAGGCGGGGATACGGGCGGGTTTGAGCTCGTTGCTACTGGGCCATCATCAGGATGACCTGTTACGTTACATACTAAACAAGTTAAGAGGTGGTAAAAGGGTTGCACAGTGACCAATGAAATTATTATTATTATTATTATTATTATTATTATTATTATTATTATTATTATTATTGTTGTTATTAATATTGTTATTATTAATATTATTATTATTATTGGTAGTAGTAGCAGTAGTAGTAAAATAAATTTCTTAATGTACAGCGCAAAAAATGTTTTCATCGTCCATTGTGCAGCCCGTTTACCGCTTCTTCACTTGTTTGGTGCTGCTGGGGCGCTGGAAGCACTGAAAGTCACAAGAAAGGACTCAATAAGTCAGTGAGGAGACCCAGCTCTGTCCTGGACTGCCCTCTAGGCCCCATATAGCACGTGTTCTTGTTTTACATTTTTATCTATAACTCAATCACTGTTACTCTTTTCCCTCTGTCTATGACTCTTGTAACACGTGAATTTCCCATCTGAGGGATTAATAAAGTCTTATCTAATCTTTCACTTAAGTCCAAAATATCACCATGGCTCACAAGTGAGGCTGTAGCTGAACATGAGTTCCATTTAAAATGGAAGCACCAGCCTTCATAATAAGACAAAGGTGCTGCTGTGTCCAATGGCATTCTGTGAACCTCACGATTTTATTGTCATTTGGGTGAAAAAGTCTTTACACCATCGAATTCCTTCCTCTGTCCCACACAGTCTCACTCTTCACCCTTTCTTCCTTCAGTCTGCTCACACAGTCCTTCCTCTAGATTAATTGCACAATGATCCTTTCAAATTCTCTTCTTCCTTCCTTCCCACACCAGTGTGCTGACACGCTTGCACTCACATAAAAAAAAGAAACAGCAGGAAAAGATGTGTGTTTTGAATTCCCTCCTCTATCTGTTATTGTGTGGGGTGTTTTTAAAAGGAAGGTAGACGGACAAGTCTTATCTGCTTGTGCTTTCTTTTCACTGCACCACTCTGAATCTTTGAGTGATCAAAATCAGCACCTTTTTCCATTTTCTACATGCAGGCGCATGCACGCACACACACACACACACACACACACACACACACACACACACACACACACACACACACACACACACACACACACACACACAGACGTGGACGCACGTGCACTCACATACTGTCAGGGAGCTCATTAGCTGAAGTGAGTGGTGGCATGTGGGGCTCAACTAGTGAGGCTCCTGGTCATTTGAGGTTGACTACTTGGACTTTAGCCAGCTGTGTGTGTGTGAGTTGGTGTGTGTCTGTGTTCTTGTACATTTTAGGCTCTCATTCCCTCATTTGGGGTCTCCAGTATGGCTATGCCTGACTTGTGTGTACTTGGCATTGAACCACACGCGAGGCCACACAAGGTAGTGGGCGCACACACAAGGTCTTTTCCCAGTGGCCCCATATTACCTTTTTTGCACAGAACAACTTCACAAACATTTGTAATACTGTATCCCTTCAGCTGTTTCTTCCTGTGTATTTTTATCAATACAGTTAACTGAATAAAAAAGAAGAAATGGCATAGAAAATTGAAACTGTGACATGAATTGTGGCTGTTTTAATTGAGGAGATAACAAACCAGTTTTTGTATCAGCCCACAAGGATAATGCTCCAACCAATTACCACTATCAATATGTCAGTCAGAACTAAAAATGAATGTGCACAATACCGAAGTTGAATGTCTTCCTTTGGTTAATAAAATTTGTCGGCCTAATACAAGTCAAAAACAAGGATCAAGGATCTATATATGTTTGATATACACTGATTTCTTTGCAAAACACAGATTTTTGTTTCGGTTTCAACTTAAACGACATTTTTTAATGTGCCCTCAAGTACAATCAACCAAAGGAATATATATCTGTCTGAGTGTCTTTGGCTGTGCATGTCTATTATAAGCATGCCGGGCTGATTAAACTCCAGCTGGGCTGGTTCCCTCATTGACCATTCTGAGTGGCTCAGCCAGGGAAAGGTGTGACTCCAACTGATTTCTTTGATTGGCTCCTGGAGACAATCCTGACATTTGTGTTTACAGTCTTTCTCTGACCTTGTTTCCTTAACTTGTTTTCCCTCTGTTGACTTTTCTTATCAATAAAACATGATTTTCTTTTTGTTATCCCCCTGCCCTTGTTGTTTTTATGCTATACCTATGCGGAGAACAGAATACTAAACGGATGCTGTTGCATGTGAAATTCCAAACCTCAGCTTGGATGTGCACACTTAAAGGGTATTATGGTCCCCTATGTATAGATAAAATCCTTTATGCCCAGGCGTCTGTGAAACTTTTACAAATGCATGCTAGTGGATAAAACGTGTCTTTGAGTTTGAGTGTCACATTCCTGCAGAGTTTATCTTGGTCACCTATTATGTCTTGTGTCATTCAAGTAAAGCATGTCATCTCAGACACCTAGGCTATTTAGATGATGTCTCAAAAATGAGATATGGGTTTTCCCTTTGTACCCTTTGTAGAATATCTAGACTCTATTGCATCTAAAGAAATAGGTCAAGGACAGAGGTGGGACTTATCTCCCAACTCTAGCTTGCTTGTTATCTCTCGTGCTTTAAGTGTGATTAAACAAGATCACTTGGCCATGAGGCTTATGGTTTTTGTTTTGGCGAATCTGTCACCTGTTAACAGCAAGTTTCTCAGTTAGGCTTTGAACTTAGTTGTTTCTGGCATGTTAAATGCTTAAAGTGATTTTCTTGGTTGGGAATGTCCCACAGCTTCGCAACAAGTACAATTTCTAAGTATATATTGATTCAGAGTCACTCCTGGTTCTCCCAGCGACTGATACTATTCATATCAATGCAGGAATCGTTCATCACCCTTGCCCTCTCCCTTGCCCCAGCAGCCAGGACAATGAGTCCGGGACAACCCATTCATCTGGGATCAATTAACCCAGGCAGGCAGGCAGGCTCAGCAGAGTGCCCGTTTCTGACTACACTCAACATAATGATAGGCTTTCAACCAGTAATGCCTTTGTTCTAGATGGGTCTGTTTGTTTTCTTCCTCTACTCAGATTCGAGTTTCAAGGGGGTGCATCTGAGAAGGTCTATTTCTGCCCTCTTGTTTTCGGGTCTTTTGAGTTTCCGTTGCGTTTGAAGCCTCTTTACTTAATTAAAACGTAGGGTTGGCGATCATGAATGTGGGCGAGAATGCCATGCAGAATGGCATCTTGGGTAGAACAGCGGTTGACATTTGATGTCAGAAACCCCAAATCGCTCCCCAAATGTTTCCCTTCTCGATTTTTCCTCTGTTTCCCACTGTTTGTGTTCATTCCTTTCCTGCTCCCATTTTGGACTTTTACATGAATCCGGCGAGATATTTTGAGGCTTGTCAGTCACTTGATCCCTTCTACTGAATATGGCTCTGCATTGAAACCAGTTCTGCATATTTCAGATCAGGGATTCCTCAAGTAATGTTTCAGTTCTCTTAAAAGGTTTTTTGTCCTGCTCATATATTCCTTAAGCGATTACCTGGTCTTACTGCATTTTGGTCTATATCAATGGTTAGGAGAGTGGCAACACGTGCATGTTGTTGGACCAGTAGTTAGAACTGTTGCTTCAAAACAAGATGGTCCTGGGTTCAAATATGGCTGTTGCGGGTCTGAACACGATTTAATTCGTCACAAAATATTCGACTCCTTAGTTCTACTTGAATTGTCTAAGAATCATCAAATGGCAATGGTTCAACCAAAGTATATAACACAGACAATACAGGCAGTACAGCCAATTTCTGCATAGCAAGTGAGTGAATTTAGATTGATAATATCTAAATGATTTCCAGTATTGCTGAAGAATGGCTGCTGCTCACTTTTGCATCTCAACTCAGAGCTTTGTACAATCTTGTAACTACCAGACTGACATTGGGACACCCCTCCTTGCTTTGCAGTGTTGCCCCCAGAAAGGTCCTTACCAGAGACTTATTTCTTACCTGATTCAGCTAAGCCACCTATTTCAAGGGCAGATCCTTCGACAACAGTCTGTCAGTCTGCGATGAACAGGGGTATGTTCATTGGATCAGCAGAGCTGTACTTCACTTGAGTCAAATGGTAATTTTAGAACAGTCAGGTGGTCCCTTACGTGGCATGGTTACACAGAGATTTCATTAATGAACTTATATAAACAATGTTGGAAGCTTGCTGTTTGCTTCTCAAATCATAAGAAGTATCTTCTTTGAAGCATCAACAAATCTGGCCAGCGTAAAGGGGGCATTGTTGTTTCTCTGTTTTTGGAAGTTCCTAAGAATGTGGGATGCCATTCCCCTTGGAAATTTTTGAGAATATTGTGTTAAGACAATTTTGTGATGACATTGAGAAACAGTGTAGATCTGTCATGTATGGCCTATAATACCTGATCCATTTCATAAAGTCAACAATGGTGCTGATACCAGTGACAGAAAGAAGGACCTTTATTGAACCTAGTGACTCAACTGGCAAAACTTTACCCATACCAAACAACTTGTTTGATATGTCCGGGACTTGCACAACACAGGGCTATAGTGCCCGGAAATAATCACAATCAACCTATTTAAAGCATGGCTGTGACAAGGCCTGTCAAACATGAACTCTGACTATTTGAGCCCTGGGGTAAATGTCCTCCACATTTCGACAATTTAACATCCTGTACTGCTGTCAGTCCACCTCCCATGATCATTGACCCCAATAGAACTCTAATTGCCATCTTATTGGGGTCAATGATCACAATGCGCTTTAAGTTCCAGATAAACTTGCTATGTGTGTGTGGCTAAAAATAGCCAGCAGGACCTTCTATTTGTGTGTTTTTGTGTGCGAGCCCGTGCCCTCGTGTATAATATCTAAACACTTCCATCAGGCCATAGGGGCCACGTTCCAAGAAATGAAAGCACACACCCAGTGTCTGTTTTATCCTGACATGCATGGAAATTTGATGAATCTGGAAATGTGATTGTTAAAACAGCAATACCTATGCACTGTACCTCTTGCTTTGCTGTGTAAACACATGAGCCTCACAAAAGGGAAGCACTAATATTGCGACAAGGAAGGGGTATGCTTTTTTTTTTTTTTTTCAAGGTCGTAACACTATGCAATGTTTGCACATTGTGAACATTATTATGTGACAAATACTTGGTATTTCTGTAATCCTATCCAAAGGCAGAAAGAAAGACTCATATTGTTTATAAGATGCTAACCAGATCGTGTCTGTAGCCATTTTAAGATTTAGCCTTTGTCTTGATTCTGATGCCACACATTCTTATGAGTGTAAGTCATACTAGGCACCTTCATCCTTATTTATTTTTGTCAAATTTTGGTTGATGAAAAGACAACATTTATTCTAGTTCACACACAAGTATGAGCAGTCTAGTAAAACTAGCCTTAGCATCTGTTGTGTTTAACAAACCCTTTCAAAAACAAAAAATGTAACCTTGCACAACACATGCTCAGAATCTTAAAAGATTTAGCTGAAAAAGTGAATTGGATGTTAGGGTTAGGATTATTTGGTCATGTAATGTCAGATATTTATAATGTGAATTGTATGTGCAGGAAGAAATATAATTTTACACCTCTGTAAATACTGATAAATACTGATTTCTATTTATTGCATTTCATTTACATTTTTAGTCATGCTAGTGGCATTGGTCTGGGGATGACTTTGCTGGTCTGTTGGACGACCAATTTAGTCCAGACTGAAATATCTCAACAACTATACAGATGATAGAAAGAGAGAAGAATTTGGTTATAAATCTGTAATGTGCATTCAGTTCTGGTTGTGCCATCTCCTCTCCCTGCTCAGAGTCTAGAGTCATTATAACAATTTATGGCAGTGTATAGGAAAGACTTGAGATAAAGGTCCTTTGAGCACTGCAGTTGGAGGAGCCTTGAGCTGCTCTGCTGCTCAATCAGCAGGTCATGGGGAGGATGTAAGGTGTTGTCCATGATGGTCACCAGTTTGTGCAGCTTCCTCCTCTTCATGACCACCTTGAGGGGCTTCAGGGCAGTCTGCAGTGCAGAGCCTTCTTAATGTCTTTGTTAAGTCTCTTGGTGTCGCTGGCCCTGATGCTGCTCCACTAACAGATGGCTGCAAAGTTTCAAAAATTGCAGTGGCAACAACAGACTGATAAAAGATGTGTAACATCTTGCTGCACACATTTATAGATCTGAGCTTGTTCTGGAAGTAGTCTGCTCTGTCCTCTCCTGCATACAGTCCAGTCTGTTGAACAGAAGAACACTAGGGTATCTGTTGGTCTCCCAGGATGGAAACAGAGCTCAGGGCGGTCTGGGTCTTCCTGAAGTCCTCAACCATCTCCTTTGTTATTGCCACATTTAGAGCCTTTTATGGTCTCCAGAGTCTCTTCTCGATGTTATGTAAGGATTTGTTTAGTTTTTGTTTCAGAAAGTCTATTTTTTCTCATCAACATCATATATAGATCACAGAAAAAGGTGGCTAACGACATGTATTAAGGGTGACGGTTATGGTTATGGTGATGCCACCACCAGTTACAAAAAAAATATCAACACCACTGACATCACCGCAAGAACATACAAAGCAAACAATTCAAAGCCTATGCATCATATGATTTCAAAATGAGAATACACTGCAGCCAAAACCTAGCAAATACACCTGAAAACATGCTTAAAAGACTACATTCCATTTGAAAAAGTGCAGTTTTGTTCCAGTGCTGGTTCTGTCGAGTAAATGTAGTCTGGAACAGGCTTTGGGCCCTCTACAAGCAGATGGACTCTTATGAAGTTAAATGCTTTAGCACAATAGATTGAGCACTGAGGATCCAGCTCTGTATATTGCATTCCTTGTTTCCCCCTTTACCGTGGACCTCATCTGTGCACTGCAGGGTTTAGACTTTGAAGAGTAATGCCTGTAATCTAGGAAGTTCAAATATGCTGCGTGCAACATTTTGTCACTGGATCACTTTTGCAGCACTGATTAGACAGTAGGTTTCGCATTTATTCTGAATGGCTGGCATATGTCCTGGCACAAATCATATTCTTTATACCTATGCTTTGTCTCCTGTAATTCCAGGAAAGAATTGTATCTGTAAACTGATTTATAAGCTGCTAGATAAAGAAACTGCATAATATTGCTTCCTGTAGGGCCACCATCTGGCCCGTCTCTAATTTCTTTCATCTGAGGAGGAGGCAGGAAGATGAGTGCAGAACAATCACGCTAGATTGATCCGAAATGGAGATTTTTGATTGTTGTAAATCTAACTTTTGCCCATCGGCAACTCACATGTTTTTGAAACCAGCCTTGATGACCTTGACTGACCCTGCTGATGTGGGTTGAGATACTGTGCTGTGACGGGACGGTTGGCCAAGGGGAAGTCATTAGTGTCCCTGCTTCTGTGCACCACCCAGGGGCATTATGGAAGGGAGAGCTGGTCTCTGGGTGGTGTACAAAACATTGAGCTTCCTGTCTCTTGTACTGCTGCCTTGATCTCTTTTCTATGCGTGTATTTGTGTGTGTTTAAGAGAATGTCTGTCGTTTCGGGATGAGTATGTTGGTGTGTGCGGGTTGTTAGGCCGTCACAGGTCACAGTTAAGGTCGAGACTTGACCAATTTGAAGCCAGTGAGAAGTTATTGTCTTTATGTCAGAGGGCTGTTTTAAAGGAATCTTTTAAAATAAATCACCTTGAACCTCGGACAAGGTTCAAGGTGATTTATTTATCATTGCACACCACGGGGTTGCATAATGAATTTATTATATATTTATTTATATACATGTAAACACATCAACGCTGTCTAGCATCTTTGACTGTGTTTGTGTTTTACATCACTGATGCTTGGTGCTCATAGTCCCGCTGTAGTTCTGTGCTCACATAGTTCACATAGTCTGCCTGTCAAGTGCAACAGCTTAATCCGGGATGTTTTGGTGGAGACAAGTCTTTGCAGAGCAGTGGTCACACCAGTCACTGAATTCCTGTTGCTTTGCCAGCCCCATTTGTCCATTTGGTTTTCCTGCGACCAGAAATTAGCCAGGGGCAGCCGTAAATCCGAGCTGGACACAAGAAGTTTTCACATTCATTGCTCAGTGTACATTTACTCTGTGCTCTCTGTAAAATGCTGACATACCGTAAACTGTGATGATGAAGCAGTGTTTTCTGATATCACTCTCAATCATAAAGGCATTTCTAGTCCAGGATATGTCTGGTAAAAAAGTTGAACATGGCACTGTCGAAGAAGCAGGAGAAAAAAATAAGAGACACTGTGCTAAATAAACATCATAGATTCTACAGATGCAGGCTTAAGGGTAGTTCCCTTTCCTTTTTCTGTTTCCTTAGAACTAGGTCCACAGACATTTACCCATGGCCCAGACATCAGCTCATATTAGGGGACATATTGTGTCCAGCAGTTATATTTTTCAAATGAAACAGAATTGCATATTCATCTATTGTATTGTATGGAATGTTTAATGAGATAGAGGGAGTGGGTGCCATTTTAAGGATTTGAATGCGGCAATTATCCATTTTTTGTGCAAAAACCATATTAGATACTCAGTAGCAAATCTTCATGTAGGCCCTTAATACATGTGTGATGAGGGATTTTTAAGCTAATGCCCTTACTGTGTCGGTTTCCAGATGTATGGGCGCTACACCCAGGAGCTCGGGGTGTATGCCAAAGAGGAGGCCGCCAGGCTTAGGGAGAGCGGACAGAGGCGATCAGTCAGCGACCGAAGCCGGACCCTGGACCTGCTGGAGTACGACAAGGGACGCTGTGCCAAGTGTCGAAGTAAGTTTCACACCACATCCTTACCGCTGCTTGAAATGGTAACTAATCCCATCAGTATGCATAATTGATAAGTAAATGCCTTTGAATGGATCTTCAGCAAGAAGAAAAAGCTTGGATACAATGCATGACCACTTGTACAATATAGACATAGAACTGATAAAATGCCATTTGTCAATGTTAAGCCTATTGAATCTGATGTTTTGTGCCTGATGGTTTAATGATCTCATAATGTCATATAGTTTCCACAATGTTCTGGGGTTTAAAGATAGAAATTCTCAGAATACGTGTTGCAGCTGGTGTGGAATTAATATCATATTTTAGTGCTTCCAGGAACCATTTTCTGAAAATCTCTTCTTCCGCATAAATCCCAGAGGTTCTTAACGAACCATGAAATTAAGGTAAATCAGCAAGATTAAACTTTTTCCAACCAGTCTGTGTTTAAAGAAGTGAAGAAATTTAGGTCATATTTTTACTGCCTAAACAAAAAATCCATGATTTCAAGAACTTTTCTATTATGTTTCAAATTCCCTACATGCGGCCCCACATCACAAGCACTCACACACTATCTCAGTTCAGTGCCTTGGCACCAGGAGACATTGTACTCACCATGTCACCCACTACACGTGCAATGAATAAATTGGCCTACACGAGCCTTTTCTGGCTCTCAAATTCGAGGAGTAGAGAAAAGAAAGAAAAGAAAGAAACATTGCTCTATCTTCATTACCATGAAATAATATCAGCCTCCAGTTGCGGTTTTTACCCTTTCAAATTTAGTGCATTTTTCTTCCCGGCCAGCATCTCCATCTGTTTCTTTACATGTCGATACACTGGATTTGTGTGTGATATTTCCACAGCAGTCTGTAATGAGGTGTGCCTTGGAACAGAGTGCACTGAGTACTAAAAAGGTCAGGAACAGTGTTTTGCTGAGCCTTTCACGTGTGTCTGTGTGTGTCTGTGTGTGTGTGTGTGTGTGTGTGTGTGTGTGTGTGTGTGTTAATGTCATATTTTACTGTAGTGTGAGCACTGCAGCTGCTTGTTACACGGCTCTGGAGAAATGTGAAACGGACTAAAACACTAGATAACTCCGGTATGAAACGATGGTGTTTTTGAGAACACCACACTCTGATCATTGGGGCTTTTGCAGAAAAGTATCCCTGATAGGGAAAGACGGTGAAAAAGAAGTAATCATTTTCTGAACTGAAAAGACAAAGAATGCTGAAAGGAATCACCTCATTAATGGTCTTCAGTAATGACTGTAGTTGGAAAAAAAGTCATGTAATTTTACGTCACAACAACAGTGGTCACTTTTCAGATTTGAACTATAAAGAAATAGTAACAGTGTACGCTCCATACATCAGCCTGAACAATCTGACGCATCACTGCTCATAAGGTGGATATCAGTTGAATATTGCCTTAGTGCTGGAAATGTTGTATATTAAAGACACATTGCTGGTTTGCTGAAATGGACTTCCTGGCTTCTTCTCTTTCCCTTGTTTTTCGATCAAATTCATCCATTGAAGAGCCCAAATTTAAGAGGCACGCGTCAGACTTGTACGTCATGGAGTCACACATTTACATAATTTAATGTCTACGGGCCAGTTTGGCGCATAATAATTCATTTAGAACGACTGCTCTGTTGTTGTTTGCAGTGCTGGCTCAGGCATGTATGATGTTCAGGTGAGTAGGCCTTAAATAGACGGGAGCTAAAACAGAGCGTTTAAGTCAGAGAGGTGCACAGTAGTGCAACAACAGACAGTATGAAAAAACTCGTGTTTTCAAAGCATTGAACATTTTGCTCTCTACTCATACTAACCCAAAATAAAATTATCAACGCTGTAAAAATGGGCATGATATCTCTCTTGTCTCATGTCCACTATAGTATGGCCCAGAGGAATAGTTGCAGCAAACCAAATGTGTGTGTGTTAATTTAGGCACCTGACAAATGGATTAGGACAGGACTTGAAAAACTGTGAATTTATGCTTCCAGGAATAACACAACATCCTGTGACCAGGCTCCAGCCAATGGGGCAGTAGGGGGATTTTCCTGCACACAAGCAGTGACGAAAGGCCACTTTTTAAGTTCCAACTTATGGCATTGTGAAGGCCAAACATAGCTACGAAAAGGAAGAACTGCAAATTGATTTTAAGGGCATTAGGGAAGCCATTAAAATCTTCACCCAGAAGCACCAGACAGCATGAGTTAGGTTAGCCCTTGTCCCAGTTTTACTTGGTCCCAGGGTGATTTTTTAATGTTTTTTTTTTGCCAATCAGGTGTTTTTGTGAATGATGAGAGCTCACAGTGACTGAATCAAGTTGCTGATGAGGTGTTATATGTTACCAACAGTTTTCCCTGTGCAGCTCCCAGTTCAATGTAAATGGAGCGCCCTCTGCTGCTGAGAAGTGCTCAATGCACCCAGCACTTGTCTCTCCACTCATTTGTGTGTGTGTGTGTGTGTGTGTGTGTCCTCTGCTCTCATCTCGGTGATGAGTTTTGTTGTTGTTTCACTTGCAGCTGATGAGTCAGCTGTCCATCTTCCTCTTCCTCCAGGTCTCATCCTCTTTGTTTGATCGGGACACCAAATGCCAGCAACTGAATTGATTTGTCCCTCAGCAGGTCGCCTCAAGATATTGAGATTTGATCTGGCTTGTGCTGCTCAGCCACACACGCACTCTTCATGCCTGCACGAGACAACGGCAAATATAAACACACACGCAGTGAGGTGAAGCCGTAAAACAAGAGGCGATAGGCTGAAAATATATGTAAATATAAAGACACACACACGCTCACACACACTTTCCTTCATTGCTGCTGTGGGCTATGACCGCGACTGCTGTGAGAGACAGAGAGGCATTCTCACACTCAGACACACAGTATTCCCCTGCTTGGATCGGCACAATCTCTCTTTATTATTGCTCACGCATGCTGTTTTGTTATTTATATTTTACACACACACACACGCGCATACACACACACACACACACACACACACACACACACACACGTGTGCACACGCATATAGACACACAGACGAAGCAGCAAACACACATCTTCCTTTTCATTTGCCGGTGTTAAATGATGCTAAATATTGCAGCCAGCAGCAGAATCTCCAGCCTATCATCTGTACAGCCCAGCCCAGAAGCAGCTGTCATCATTTAAAGTGTGTGCGTGTGTGTGCGTGTGTGTGCGTGTGTGTGTGTGTGCGTGTGTGTGCGTGTGTGTGCGTGTGTGTGTGTGTGTGTGTGGTGATATATGCCAGGCAGTCCCAGCAGCTCCAGGCATTGTTCAAAATGGAATGACAGGAGAGCAGCTCAAACAACAGGTAGCATCTCAGCAATTATGGCCAATGGTGTAGCAGACGGGTATGTTTCAGTCACAAGATGCTGCTGGGAGATCAGTGTATTGTATTGTATTGCTAGTAGGTTTACAAAAGTATATTATTATTATTATTATTGTTATTGTTATTATTACTATTATTATTTTTAGGTTTTCAGGACTAGGTGTGAACATTGACCCAGCTGGAACTGGCGGAGGACAATCAGGTTAAATTTGGATGTTCATATGACACAGACCATGCCTTTTTTAAATTATTTTTGTTGATAAAAGAAACTGTTCTTAGGTGAAGAATCCTTCTACATCAAGAAGTAGCGCTATAAATCAAACCAAATCCAGTGAACGCTAGCTTGTGAGATTCCCACTCCCAGCCTTGACTTCTAAGAAATAATAATAATAAAAAAAACCCAAACAAACAAAGGCAAACTCTTGAGGGCCTGTATCAGTCCTTTGGATGAATTATAGTGTTAAATGTCAAAATGCAAAAGTCAATAAAGGCTTTTATCCATTTCAACTATTTATAAGCTGTACGTTTTTACTGGTTATAACTTTGTTTTCTACCTCAAAAGTCTCTGCAGCTTAAACACTGCAGTGCTGCCCCTGGACCTGGAGCCCAATATAACACCTTTTAGGATTTATACATTCAATTTCTAGCTTTTAACTGGTGACTTTTAAGGCTTGACTGCTTCTGCCCCTACAGCTATACTTCACATCTATCATTTCCTTATGAGACAGAGCCCAGTTGTGCATCATCAGACAGGCCACCTTTGCCTTTTCCGAGGCTGTGAAAAGGCTGACTGGAGCTTTTTTGTAAGGAACAGTACATTTGCTGAAGATAAAGGAAAAAAATCTGAGTAATTGTCTCTGAATGTCTGTTTTTAGAAAATAGGTTTTGGTGGTCTGGTAATCATGAAGCTGATTACCAGCAGTTAATGTGTCAGCTTGCTCACTTTGAAACCAAGATTAGCTATTCAGGTGTCGTCCATTGTCTCTCCAAGCGCATCAAATACAGCAGCCTGGTCAATAGCCCTAGGCATCGAAGTTTGACACTGTAGCATCACTTCTTGAAGAGCAAGAAAGACTGAGTCAGGAGACAGAATGGGTGGTTTGGTGGGAGATTTTTTTTTTTCTCAGTTTATATTTCATGTAATGTGAGTAAGTGAAAATTCATAAATGACTAAAGTGATGTCACCTCGGACGTAGGTGATGTCAGTTACGTCACTGGTGTTGGTTATTTTAACCTTTAAAGAGTGATCCTTTCCTATCCTAACCAAGTATTTTTGTTTTTTTTTATACGTAATCCTAATCAAACCACAGGTGACTGACAACGTTTATTACGTTCAAAGAATTCAACACACTGTATTTTGAAAGACTAACTGGGCGTTGCATATAACCTGTTGGTGCTAACTTCACATGGGGGCAGATAGAACATCATATTGTGAAGCTTAGTGTCATTGACCAAGCTGTCGATTTTGATGAGTTGGGAATGAAAACGTGTGACTTCAGGATTAATGGTTCAGTAATTATTATAAAATAATGACATTCAATGGTTTATCCATTTTTATCCACTATTGCTCATGTTCTACAGTTGTTGTTGGAAAACTGATTGTAGATAATCAATTAGAGAATGGTAATGCAGCCCTCTTGGCAGTCCCTAGTGGGCAATATTAGACTGACTGCTGTACTCGCTTTCTCCTCACTTAGTTATATGAAGTGTGTTGCTCTATATACAGGACCCCCTGCTATGTCTGGCCATGCTGAAACTTCCTTTTATTTGTGTTGGCATCTACAAAGTTGCCACTTTCACCCTGCTGGAACAAAGTGCTTTGAACAGATGAACATTGTGAGTGACCACTTGACATTCCTTTTTTTGTTGAGCTGTGTGTCTGCTAAAAATATCTAAATTTAACAAGGGTTTCCAACTATTTTCAGTAGTAAATATGTCCACTCTTCAGGGGGTACCTCGATCAGAAAATGTCAGATGGGTAGAACTGCTGGGGACGGCTTGGTCAGGTCACCTGTCTTCTGTGGTGGAAGTGCTCAGACTTTTAAGGAGAACTTTGAGGTAGATGGACTCAAAGAATTAAAGCTAAAAATACTTATTCCGAATGAAAATAGCTGTGTGACATCATTAGATTGCTAATGCTGATGCATCAGTGTGTAATTGCTTAATAGACAGTGATTTAGTCTGTAGTTTAGTCTGCTGGTTCCCAAGCAAGGGGTTATTTAAAGTTTAAAGGTTCAAAAATTAAATCTGAGGAGATGTGAGAAAACTATTGGGGCAGTAGACAAAGGAAAAAAGAATATTTTGGACATTTTTAAAATATATACATATTGGAAATTTTAACCACTTCAGTAACATGATGTGCCAGATGGTTCATTACACAAAACCATCTGGATAAATTCAGCTAAAAAATGTTTGGAAAAGGGCAAACATGAAAAGTTCTTGGCAGGAGATTGACTTATCTTCTACTATTGGCCAGCTTCAACCAATCAGATCAACTGTAGGAGAGTGCTACCACCAGCTGAGCCTGTTGGTATATCAAACTCCTAATAACATCTAACATTTTAATCTGTGTAGTAGCTAAAGCTTTCAAATAAATCGTTATTTCCTACTGCATTGTAGACAAATCAAATACAAGTGTACCCTGAAATGAGTGACTTTACACCACTGTCAGTCCACTCTGACCCATTAGTGCCAGTGAAAGTTGGAATTATCACAGTTTTATAATTTGTTGTATAAAAGAGTTGTTTCAGTAAGTCACTTGTGTATATCAGGGTTTTGAATAGTTTCCCAGGCTGCTCATACATACAGGGTGTAAAACATGAAAAGGGAAACTGACAACTTAAAGCTGCAACGCCGGATGGGTTTGCATGCCTGCAACGCCTCCATTTGGAGAACATAAACTGGAAAACAAGTGCCACAAGGATGAACAGACGGTGTTTTCACTGACTGTTGGCTGTTCAACCAGCCAGTGTGGTCCTTCGGGAGGGCTTGTTATTGTGTCTGCTGGCCAGCAGGCTGCAGCATTGGGCTTCACAGCAGCACATTCAGAGGGATGCTGTCCAGTCGTTAGAAGAGTGTGAGTACAAATAAGAGGAGGGACCTCAGAAAGGCAGTGTGTTGCTGGCAGTTGTCTCTTCTACTGGTGGGTGTGTGTGCCTGTGTTTGTTTGTGTGTGTGATGGGGGGAGAGGGTGTTTGTGTGTGTGTGTGCTCAGGTGTGTAATCTCTGGATGTCAGGGAGTATCTCCACAGCCTCAGTCAGCCTGCCTCTTTGTGGTGCATCAACTGGACACACAAATCTTTTTAAATTTTCCCCATCCAGTATTTTTTTTTTCACATGTCATGTGAATATCAGTTAACCCTAATATCATATCCTTATGTAGCCACCAAAGTAATCTCATTGTAATTGGTCAGGTGAAACAATTGAATTTTTCCCGTGTGCTCTAAAAGTTGATGGCATAAAGATACTACGTCTTTGAGACTGACCATTTTAAATTGAATCCTTGCAGCAGACGGGGTTAAAAGGTAGGGATTACACAAGCAGTGTGATTACATTACTGTGTGTGTGTGTGTGTGTGTGTGTGTGTGTGCATGTGCACGCGCCTGCAGAGTAACAAATTCTGTTAAAAGAGCTCAGCCATGAGAACGGACATGAAATATTCAGCTGACAAGAGGAACTTTACCCAACACAAACACACGCGCACACACACACACACATACACACAGTGCAGCAGTAGAGGGTAACTCAGTGGTGCACCAACTCAAATCCCAGTCAAGCTTTATTCATCACCACATGACTTAGCGATCTGATGCCAAAGCAAATATACATCAGTCCCATTTAATCTTTTTTCCTGCTCTCTTTCCTTTTCTTCTTTTTTCAATTTATTTGTTGGAAAGCTAAAGATATTTCTCTTGTCTGGTAACAAAATAGAAAGACAGAAAAAAATTGAACATAATGGAACATCTTTTTATCTCTCCATCTCAATATCTCTTTCTTTCTTTCTTTGTGTGTGTGTGTGTTTGTGTGTGTCCCTTCTGTGATGCTGGGAGCCCTTGACATCAGCAGTGAGAGTGAATGACAGCAGCCTCAAGCCTGACTCTCTCTCTCTCGCGCACACACACACACACGCACACACACACACACGCACACACACACACACACACACACACACACTGTGTAAGTGTAAGAAGCGGCTGTGTCCAAGAGGTGAAGAAATATACACAGCTGTCTTCCTCCTTTCTTCCCCCCTTCTGTCCCCCTCAGTCCACCTGCACCACTATGCCATTTAATTGGTTCCAACACACACACACACACACACACACAGCATTTTGCTTCAACAGGTGTGATGTCAGCAGGAGCTCAGCATGGCGCCGCATGTTGCTATGGTGACCGGCGGGCGCCTAGCGACCAACAGTTGCTCACATGCTCTTATCATCTTTCCTTTATTTCTTTTTCCTCTCCTCTCCTCTCCCCTCCTCCTCCTCCTCCTCCTCCTCACCACTTCTTTATCTTCATTTTCTCCATTTAACCATTCCTTCACTTCTCAGCCGTTTCTCCCCTCTACTCACCTGTCCATTGGCAGTGTAAAAACTGGATTGGAATGTCAGAGCAGGAAAGCACCTGATGGCTGTTGGCAGCTCAAGGTTGGGTATGAACACATTGTCACGGGACACACATGTCTGCGTGCACATGAGCACAAACGCACGCTGACCCATATGCACCCTCTTTATGAATTGAACCTTCCATGTTGCCATTATGTGCTTACCTGTGTGCTCTTGTGCATTGGAGTGTGCTCAAGCCTGTGTGTGTCTCACCAGGCTGCGACTTCCTTCTGACATGTTTTCACAGCAGTTTAGAAAAGACTGGCAAAACGCATCTGGAATTTAAATGTATAATCACCTTTTATTGAACACTAAAAGCAACACCACCAAAAAGATATCCCAATACATTTCACCTCCTGAGTAAACAAGAATTATAAATAAAACACCAGCAACTAAAAAAAAGCAAAAAAACAACAACATAACAGTTAAAAGGTAGAATTGATAATGAGAAGAATAATTAAAGTGGAGGACAAAAAGATTGATGATTGACAACATTTACTCTTCTTTCTCTTTAGCTGCCTTTTAAAGTCAGTCAGTCTCAGTTGTCAGGTGTTGTGTTTCAGGTGATGGCTGACAGTTAAAACATTCACTCCTGTCCATGCTGTCTGCCTCTTCATCAATCGTCGTACTGTTCACACACACAGCACTGCTCTGCTTGTTTGATAATTTTCCATAGACTGAAATACGGTGTTGCCTGCTGCCTGTCTTTATGAGGACCAAGTGTGTGCTGTGAGTTTTTATGCAGTAATCACTTTTCAACCTATTTACACATGTATTGAGTTACACAGAGTTCCAGCCTGCTCAAGGCGCAAGCCAAACTTCTTTTGGAAGATTAAAGCGGCACAAATCTATATTTTTGTATTAACAATAAATCAAATAACTGTTTTGCTCATACAGCCAACCCCACAGAGAGTTATCGCTCATCTCTGCAGTTGAAAGAAAGTTGTACCATTTATCTGGCAGCTATAGACCCGACTAAAGATATATTTTTCGGACTATTTGACTGCTTGATTGAATTCTTCATGAAGCCAGAAATCGAAATCTCAATAAATGCTAATGTTGCACTGTTTCTATTGGGGTTGAGAGTATGCTATGTTTAGGTCTGCATCCAAAGATTATTGATACTATTAGTTAAACCCTGTGTGGTGGAAGGCCTCATGTGGCTGGGGACTTAGTCGTATCTCTCTCTTGGTGCCATCTGGAGCTATCGTATAAGGCATAAAATTCCTAAAAGGTGAAATGGTGTTTACTGTTGGGATCAGTTGCGGGTGTTTCCCAGGTCAAATTAATCCAGCAAAGAATGGCAGAAGGAGGAGAGCAAAATGGGGGGATGTTTGAGTAAAGACAGAGTAAAGACACATTATCAGACTTCAGGCTTCAGCTGTAGGAAATGTTTGGTCCAAAAGCACTTTACAGTCCGCACCAGGGATTAATGGTGTTGTCACAGGCTTATTTGCAACTAAGGACGGAGTTAACGCACTATTACCATAGAGGTTGGGCCCACTGAAGTAGTTCAAATGTAGGCATAAGTTACAGCTTAAATCCTCTGTAAAATGGCGGTTGATATAGAGCCTCATTATAGAAGATTGGATAGCTTGTGGAATTTGTCAGACATGGTTGGATCCCTATAAAAGTACACAAACTGACATCAGCGTAACATTGTAAGGCTAGGAAAGCTGGTAACTTCTCTACTTGACATTAGGCACTAATGTTACAGTGCTGGCATCAAATATATTGAGTTAGATAGCTCTCCACTTACCAACAACAACCTCATCAGCCAGATAATAGCATAGAATTTAATGATATGACCCTGTGTTGATGTTGTTGTTGATAGTTTTACCTCTCTACTGTATGTAACTGTTAATTTTCGCCAGCTGTAGATGATGGTTATAGACCGGTTATCACCAAATCACAATGCTTTTTCATACTTAACTTACACTACTAGTCAAAAGTTTGGACACACTTTCTCATTTAATGGTTTCTCTTTATTTTCATGACTATTTACATTGTAGATTCTCACTGAAGGCATCAAAACTGTGAATGAACACATGAAATTATGTAGTAAACAAAAAAGTGTGAAATAACTGTTTAATATGTTTCATATTTTAGATTCCTTAAGTAGCCACCCTTTGCTTTGCTTTGCTTTGCTTTGCTTTGCTTTGCTTTGCGCTGCAAACCCTTGGCCTTCTCTCAGTGAGCTTCATGACATAGTCACCTGAAATGGTTTTCACTTCACAGGTGAAGCTGGCGTTACCTTTTCTTTTTTTTTTTTACTGTTAGCATCCGCACTTTTGATTGGTGTTCAAAGACAATTGGGCACACAATCAATAACAATCCAATGATAAATGTAATTTTCCTGCAACAATATTTTGGGTTGTTTGGACTTCAAACCAGAGTAGTTGAGATTAACCGTACGTCTCTGTGATGCATGCAAACATCCACACAGCTTTAGCATCAAAGTGACTAGTTTTAACGAATCATTTAAAGTGCCAAGCTTATAAGAGACCCTACATATAGCATATCATAGCAGGCCAATGATCTGTAAAATGTGGTGAATTCTTCAAATGGTTTGTTTCTTTCAGCCATATGTCCCAAAATATTCCATGTACAAGTAAGAAAATCTGCAGATCTTCACATTCAAGCAGCTGCGGCCAGTTAATGGAGACATATTACGCTAATTTTCAGCTTCATAATTATATTCCAAAAACACCTCAGTTTTCTCATAGTGTCTAGTGCACAGCACTCTATTCCCCATCTGTCTGAAATGTTCTGCTTTTTCTCCCATCGCTTTTGGGTCCGAACACCCAGTCTCCTCTGAATGACCAGTTCACACACACTTGACCCACAAAAGAACAGCTGTGCTAAATTAATTCATACATGTCAAACTAGCTGCATTTATTATGCATGTGTGTAACATGGTGACACAGTGTGATGTAAGAAAGTCACAGAATTAAATGAAGGACTGACAAGGTGCTGTTGGTGCAGACGTTGACTTTTTTCACTTTTCAGCATGCATGAGGACCTATATAACGCTATGCAGGACAAGAAAACGCGGCAAGATAAACCTCCTTTAATGGTTAGCATTTTTACTTTATAAATTACTTCATAAATTATGATTGTCAAGATTGTCAATTTTCTGGCAATTGATATATTTGAAAAACCTGCATAGCATAGCATAGGCAGAGGTCATTCATTCATGCATGTGCTTCACGATGTAGGCCCGTCACATAAACTACCTACATACAACATTTATGCAACTACTGACATTGTATATTGCACAAGGCAAAAATTGTCATTCTGTGTAATTTAGTGAACATGTGTATTATTATTTTTTTTAATATATTTTCTTCTTATGGCCAATTGAAACACTTAAATTATGGCTGTGATCAGCATAATGTACCAGAGCGTGATTGGAGTACGGTTTATGACACACTTCACTTCAGCATGGACTGCATTTACCAGTGAATGGGCAACATTAACCTGCCAAATGATTGAAGAACACACTCACCGTTTACACACACTCACCAGCACAAACACACATGCTTTTGCTTTTTGAAAATATTTATGTGAGCCATGTGAGCGTGTGATCTGCCCCTGTGTGTGTGTGTGTGTGTGTGTGTGTGTGTGTGTGTGTGTGTGTGTGTGTGTGTGGCACCACGCTGACGCACTGTGGGGGTGTTCAGACGTCATTCACATTTAGCTGCCAGCCAAGTCCAGGAAGTAACACAACCAACACACATATACACACTGCTGCTTGTGTGGTTTGGTTGATGGAGTGTGTGTGTGTCTGTGTGTGTGAGAGAGAGCGAGACAGGGAAAACGAGTGAGGGAACTTTCACTTTAATATATCAAGTAACCAAGGAGACTTGGCGTGCTGATCAATATTTGATTCAGTGCCATTTGGGGCAGTGTGTGTGTGTGTGTGTGTGTGTGTGTGTGTGTGTGTGTGTGTGTGTGTGTGTGTGTGTGTGTGTGTGTGTGATGGACTTCTGTTGTCCATTGCTTTTACTATTGGCGCTGGTCCAATGTGTGTGTCAGCAGAGAGAGTGGTCACCAGCCACAGTGTTACCTTACATTGATTTTGTCATCTCAGGGACAGCAAGTTGAGCCAAGATGGCACCAATAACAACATCAGTTGGGAGAATTAAAATGGTGACATCATATTTGATATCCATACTCCTGTCCCAGGGTGCCAGTTGGTAAATTAGGGTTTGTGTGGTTATTCCGACGTACAGCCAGAGAGGAAACACAGGCATTCAGTTCCAACAGTTTGACTGTGTGAAACTGGCAGACAGCTGAAGGATGACTCTGACAGACGCCATCATTCACCCTATTTCAAGACACTGTACTCTATCATCAGAATGATTTTGAAGTTATTTTAAGCATACTGAAATATTATCGGCTTATTTAGAAACTTCACAGCATGCATTGTTTTGAGATTCAAAATTCTACAGAAACTCCCTGATTTGTGTAGTTTGCACAAAACATATGAACACACTCTGCTGTGTGGTTGATACGTCATGGTCGTTTCTTTTTATTTTCATGACAATGAAAGCAATGTGAACCATGATGAGGGGTAACAAACGTGGTTCCTAACATCTCTACATTTATAATTGAGTTAGTTGGGAGCAGTCTCACACATTGCCTCTACAAGCTCAGATTACTGAACTCAGTAAATTCTCAAAACTCATAACTCGACTTAAAATGAATTATTCAAGCCAAGTTGAATTTACTTTGAAAGGTAGCAGGGTTGTAATGTTTATATAACGTAATGTTTTTAATCTCAAATCCAGTGGTTCAAAGTGGGTGGGGCTTAGCCAGATAAAAAGGTGATGTATTGGAAATTGCCACTGGAAGTGATAATTGAATATAGTCCTGCAAAATTAAATAAAGACTGCTCCCCGTGAATCTGAAATGTAAAAACAATTAAATAAAATCCACAATTTCCCATGGACATAATAACTAACCGTTGATCCAAAAATGATGACAGAAATGATTATGTTCCAATGGATTAATCAATTGAAAATGACTGTCAGCTCCAGCTTTTGTTCAGACAGGAAAAAATCCTCTGGCAAGAGCAAAAGCTGCAATCTCTTCGCTGTGTGGACTGTAGTCACAGGTTGTGTTACTTATGAACCGTGTTTTTAAGAAAGCAGTGTGATACCAACACTGGTCAGCCAAGCATAAGCCAACACAAAGGGACAGAGTATGATGTTGTAATAAACTCTGCATTTTCTTTTTTGTCATTGTTGTTTTCATTTGCTTAAAAAAAAAAAAAGAGCAAAAGTATGCAGCAGTAAGTCCCACTTACAAAACTTGGCTAAATGGCACAGCGTCTCTTTTTCTGCACAGAGAGAGAGTAGTTTGACTCAAGGATACATTATTCCGGTACATTATTCAGTTTCCATGATGACAGTTTCACGTCACCTCTTCTCTGGACACACACTTGTCTCCGCTCGGCAGGCAAGAGAGAACTGGCAGGCTGACTTTTCCAGGAGTGATACTGTCACCGAGGGACTCACAGGGTTGCCAAAGTCATCAAGTTTCTAATCCGCGGGGAGCACTTTTAAAGAGTAATGTTGCACCCAGTTTGAGTTTCTCTCCACCTAATGGAGAGCAGACGGTAGAGGTTGAAGAACAGACGAGAACGGGGGGAATTGAAGAGGAATTGGCTGGGTCGTTCTTCCAGCGATATGAAAGTAATAAAGATAGGGAGGGAACTAAAATACAGTTACCATCAAAGTTTACATCCTATACCAGTTGAGTGGTAAGTGGTGATTAAATAATGCAGACCTATTTGAATACACTTTTTTTTTTTTAATGAGAAAGCTCGTTGCTCAAGCCCACATTAGTCATTCTGCTATGGTCACCATCCAGGGATCAAACTGCAAGTGTTCTCACTTTTATGGTCAACACTGTCATGGTGTGTAGATGCAGTAAGAGCAGGGTCGGGGTTACTTCATAATTCATTGGAGTTTTCTGTATATTGAGCCTGAGGTACTAATACATATGTTTTAGTCAATAAGCTGTATGAGTTGTTGACAGACCGTGCAGGTTAAAGTTGTTATATGAATGCCATTGTTGAGTTGTGTATGTGGATTGTGGTATCAGCATGTGGACTTTTGTAGCTGGCTCCTCTCCTTTTTTTAAAATCGATGGTAATTAAACACAGAAGGCTGTGGTGAAGTCAGCGTCCTACTTTCTCGGTTAATTTGTGGCTTTTTTAATAATTCTGTAGTTCGATCTTTCATGCTCTCTCCGGTTTCAAGTTCCTGCTGTTTTATCTTCTTTCTATTTCTCCTTCCCTTCCCCTCCCTCCCTTCCTTCCATCTACTATACATATTCTAATGTGTCCTCCTTTACTTTTGTTTTCCCCCCATATTTCCTCCTTTTCTTCCATCCTCTAATCCTGTACATCGTCTCTTCCTTATCATCTGTCCCCTCCGTGTTTCGATCTCTTCATCAACTTTCATCTCTAAATTCTCTAAATGTCTTACTTCTAACTCGTCTCCTATTCTTTCTCTTTTCCTCTCCTTCCTCCCCCATTGCAGTTTTCTCTTCCTTTTCCTCTCCCTCCGTTCTTACCACTCAGCTCTCTTCACTTTCCTCTCTGTCTGCAATCCATCACTTCCTCCACCCCCTCTTTTCCACTGGGTATAATCTGAAGAGTGTGTGTGTGCGTGTGTGTGTGTGTGTGTGTGTGTGTGTTGGTGTAACCCTCTCTCTTTCTCTCTCCTCCTCTCTCTTCATCCATCTGAGCCCCATGTTCTGAGTTATTGCTCTCTAATCATCGGTGAGCCCCGGGCCAATCCACAGGAGTTGCAAACGGATGTTGTACATATTTTGCAGGTGTGTATTCAAACTTGGATGTGAGCCCCAAAACTTCTTTATCTTTTCATCATCCTCTTAAAAAACACAGTTGGAGAAAAAAAAAAAAAAAAAAAAAAAAAAAAAAAACAAACAAATTTTGATTATCCTATGATTTTTTTTATATATGAGTGTGTTTAATATGCAGATGTATTAGTTTGTCCTTAGCGGACTTTTCTCATCCAGTTTTGTTTGTCACCTGATATGATGGATGTGATGCTGTTTGACTGATGACATTTAATGTACTGATCAATAGCACACTGGCAGGCAGTTGGAAGACCTCAGCCTGAAATGACTCCCATTTGAATTTTGATTAGGTTACAAATCATCATGACGTGTTTCAGGGGCTATGCTTACTGTTTTTTTTTCATATAAAACCTATTTTGAATGACATTCTTAACCTGGAAGGAAGTGCAACATATTTTAGAATAAAACCATTTAACTTGACCAGACACCTTCTCCTTAAGTTGCTGTTGCTACGACAGTCTGCTGCTTTTTATTCTCGCACCCTAGCTAGTTAAGAGCTGGGTGAAAACTCACTCTCCACTTTCGTTTAAAAAAAAAAACGGTCTTAGATATTAATTTATATTAATAATATATGAATATATTAATATTAATTAATTAATATAAAGGCAACATACAAGATATTGTGCTATAAGACTGGTGCAAAACCATCCCTGCCTGCTGATGAATCATTTAGAGAACATGGAAACAAAGAAGCAGCAATGACCAAGCATTGCACTCAACACTGAAATATAATGACTATTATGTATAATTGATATATATGTACAGTGTTTCCCACAGTATCAGACTTTAATTGTTGTGGTGGTTGTCAGGCTGGGTTGCCAAAGAGCATGCGCACTTCTTAACTTCCGGTTTAGCACTGAGCTAACTTGGATGGAGATGAAATGTAAACGGGGGGCTTTTCTAGTATCTCCAAATTTTATTGGACTGAATTGCTCAAATTCTGACAGTAAACCGAGTCCTTTTCTGTGGGGATGTGAAGCGTTTATTATTGTTTTACAGATGCATCTTTCACAATGTTGGCTTGTGGAAAAATGTCCTCAGTGCATCACATAATGATGTAATTGCACGGCTTGGCCATGATAAAAACTGTCTTCAAGGCCCGGCGCTCTTCCTCTTCTTCGTTGGTTTTACCGGCAGACTAAAAACCACACCGCCACCCACTGTATTGGAATACATAATATCATGCTGTTGACTGACTGCTGCGCTGTCTTGAGCGAGTGAGAACGGGATGCACAGCTCCTAAAATAGAAAATCAATACGTGGTGCCCAAAGTTGATATTGTGGCAGACCGCCACAAATGAATGAGTGTGTGGGAAACACTGATATAATGGACATATAGAGTTGTTGGAGTGTAAACATCCCTCAAACCAAGTAAAGAGTAGGACAATGCTGCTAATGTTCCAGTTCAGGAGCGGGTTGCACCAGCTATGTGTCAGTAATCTCATAAACTCTAATTTATGCAAACCTAGTTTACACAGTTACATCAACTGTAGGTGTTAAACAGCTTGGGCATGGCACTGTCTGAACTAGCCATGAGGTGTACATTATGCATGTATGTGGCATAGTGACAGTGTGATGTCACAAACACTACTGACGTGGTGTGTCAGGCACTTCAGGAGCAGTTTTTTTTTTTTTTTTTTCCTGTTGAAGTGAGGAGCTTCTTTTACCTGCACAAGGAAATGATAGGTCTCTTTAAGTGTGTCTTAATGTACCCTGTTTTGAATGTCATATGTTGTGTAGTTAATGTGTCATCTTTGCACAAGCAAGCAAGACCAATTTCGGCCTGTTACGTGGAAAAGGTAGACAATAGTGTATGTTTTATTCAAATTCTTCCCTTTTTTACATGCTGAATATTGTTGTAATAGAGCCTTATGTATGCTGTTTTAACTTGTTGTGAATTTGGTGCTGTTTAGTAGGAAAAAAAACATAAACATAAAACATATTTTATAAACTGCCCGTCTTTTAGTTCCTCTCCCATATTTCTGACATTTTCACCCTTTTTCTGCCCTCTTCTTCTCATCACAACTCTTCCAACACTTCCAATCCTTCTCGGTCGGAGGGTTTGCTCCCTCCCATCACTCTTTCGTCCCCCTCTCTCCTCCACTGCTCATTCATTTGTCCTGCTGCTGAGTTTGCGCAGGGCTGGCATCCATCACAAACTAATAATGTTGTATAGAAAAATGGATAAAGTGAGAGATTATTCTTTTCCTTTTTACAGCAAAGGAAAGGAAACCTGTTTAAAATGAAGGATGGAATTGCCCATGAAATGAATACGCACGCACGCATGCACACACACACACATACACACACACAGGTTAGGACACTGTTAGTGTTTAACTATTATTATGTGGTCTATTTGTCCTCCAGGGTCAGGGTACCCGTATGTTCTGGACGCCCCAGCCCACGACTTTATCTCTGGTAAACAAGCAGAAAACGTCGATATCGTTCCCAGTCTGCCCCTTCAACTACCAACTAAAGTCGATCCTCGTACTTAACTCTGCTACCGCTAATACTGCTGCTTCACTGGTCCATCATTAATCTTTAATAAGTGGCCAATAAGTGTTGCTCCAACTTTATTAGGCGCTTGAGAACCACATATTAATGCTGCCATCAATTAAAAAAAAAAATCCCATGGTTGGTGTCCGCAGATTCCAACCAGGACTGTGTGTGTGTGTGCGTGTGTGTGTGTGTGTGCGCGCGCGTCTGAGGGCAAAGCAGGAGGAAAAATAAAAGCACAAGCTGAGCTCTGATGATCCTGCAGTTTGCAAAGTGGTGCCTGCAAACACACACACACATGCCCGCACATAGCAGTACACACAGACGCACACACTCACCTTGTGGCTCCATATTAATCAACAGCCAACATGAAAAATATCTCCTAAAAAAAAATATATCTGTGTACATATTAATCCCATTCTGCTGTGTGTCTGTGTGCCAAAAACTAACTCTCTCTCAGCCCGGCCTTATTAAAGCTAGCCTCAAGCCCTAATGGAAAGTAATAAAGAGCTGTGAATGTCTTAGTTTAGCTGTGTGTTTAGTGTGTGTGTGTGTGTGTGTGTGTGTGTGTGTGTGTGTGTGTGTGTGTGTGTGTGTGTGTGTGTGTGTGTGTGTGTGTGCGTGCGCGCATGTGCGCATGTGCGTGTGTGAGTGAGTGTGAGCCAGATAGAGGAGATGAATGGTTCTGATTAGTCGGTGCAAGCTGCAGACAAGCGTGGTGATCAATGTCTCCCCTCTCTCTGCTGCACGAGAGCAGATAAATGTGCCGTGGCCACACACACACACACACACGGACACACACACACGCACGTACATACTGTATGTGGCCTTTTTTTATCAGCTGTGTAAGGTGTGTGTTTCAGTGTGTGGGTTGCCTTCGTTCATTGAGCATTTGCCAGCAACTTCTAACTTCTTTTAGTTTCCCCCAAGATTGATGGCATGTATGCCTCATTTCTCCTCTTCCATATGCATGAATGCAGACATACGCACTCTGCATGTAACCTTACGTACACTATATATATGTATATACTGTATGTGTGTGTGTGATGCTTGAGAATAGTCAATGTATGTGCAATGGAAGTGCTCTGAAATTGGTTACGCCAGAATATAAAAGTGTAAATCAGTGCACTTGCATGTCTGCAGAGGACTGCAGAACGGAAGTGCTGACTCTGCAACAGCAGAGATGGGTGGTTGGAGGGATGGGTGAAGGGGGGGTGTGGGTAGACGGAATAAAGAGAGAGAGCGAGAAAGAGAGAGAATGAGAAATGAAAGGATGCAGAGCAGAAATGGAAGTATGATTTAAAGGAGATGGAGGTGGAAATCTTCACGTGGGAGTGGAGCAGGAGGAGAGGAAAGTAAAGGGAGGGGAGGGAGTAAAAGAAATAAAAGAAAGAGATAAAGGGGGAGTTGATGGCAGAGGTCTGGGGATTGGATGGATAAAATCAATTGAGATGGAATGAGAGAGAAAGAGAGAAGCAGTGCAGAGAGCCAGCAGCAGGTCCCTTGGCTTTTGGCTCACCAGGCTTTCATCCAGGAAATGAAACGACTTACCTCTCCCCTGTGTGATTGGGCTAAACACACACACACACACACACACACACACACACACACACACACACACACACACACACACACACACACACACACACACACTTGCGCACACACATGCACACACACACACACATATATATGTATATATATATATATATTTATATATAGATGTACAAGCACTCACACAAAAATGAAAGGAGAGAAATGTGTTTTCCCCCAATGCATTTAAACCATGTGCACACAGACTTACTCACCTACACTTACGTTGATGGGCTGTTATTGTCATCATCAGGGCCACCATATGCCTTTCTTGACTCTTCATGTCCGCATCTCCAGTGTGTGTGTGTGTGTGTGTGTGTGTGTGCGTGTGCGTGTGCGTGTGTGTGTGTGTGTGTGTGTGTGTGTGTGTGTGTGTGGCCACTGGAGAAATCATGCCACTTCTTTCTCAGTCATACCATCCTGGCCTCAGTGTGGATTCAGAACTAATTTTGTTCATCATCATTGCCCTCAACACACGTGTTTGAATGTTGCTCAATTGAGAATCATAAAACAGAAGAATCTTTCCAACCGCTCAGTAAACACGTGTCTTAGCCCATAGGGGCTTATTCAAACACAGACTGTCCAAAAAGTCTCACATCAAATATGAGTTGTGTTTTATTTAACCTCCTACTTGATTTTTATAATAACGAAATGGCCCCGGATGATATACATGTAGATAGTAAATGGACTTGTTTTTCTATAGCACTTGCTTTACAACATTTGTCACATTCACACACACATTCATGCACTGAATGCAAGGTGCCGACATACATGCCGAGTTCTTCAGGAGCAATTTGGGGTTGAGTGTCTTGTTTAAGGATACTCTGTGCAGCCAGTGGAGCCAGGGGGGTCGAATCAGCAATATCCTGATTACTGGATGGACCCACTCCACCTCCTGAGTTACAGCTTCCCCATATGTATACACATACATGTATGTCAGCAAATAACACATTTGCTGAGGCAGCGTCATATTTTGTCCAGCGAGCAATGAGGATATGGATTTTCACTACATATTTCCCACCAAATACATATGTTTAGAATTCACTTTTTTCTAAATTCTTTTTATCTAAAAAAAAAAAAAAAGATAAAAAATGTAACCAAAATATAGATGCCCGATTTTTAAACCTGTTATTAAATGTTGACATCAGTATAGGTATTGTTGTCGTTTGGGCACCACAGTGGCCCAGGGTTCAAATCTGACCCAGTTTTTCCAAAGTCAAGAAAAGGTCAAAAAATGGCCCTGATATGCTCTAAATCCCCAGAGCCTTCATCATCTCATGACCTATTGGCTCATTCTATTAATAGACTATAGGTGACATAAACATTACTGTTGTAATTGCATGGTTCTTCCTCATATACCCAATGGCATGAAGACTTCAGCTTGCAGAAGAGACCTCTCTGAAAAAAGGGGAATTTTCAATTGTGTCCTCAGGTTGGTGGTATGAAAGAGAGGGATTCACAGGCTGTCATACCTTACATGGTTTTAAATAGGTGTTCAGTTTGGGATACTCTAACATCCTATTTTAACAGAATAGAAAGGAAGATTTCATTTCACTGGGTCTTTTTAGAGGGGAACTCTTCGTTGAGTGTTTGGGAGTATGGGAGGAAAAAAGTTGTACAGGGCCTTTTCATGTCTTCAGAAGGACCAGTGTGAGCTGAGAGAGCATCTCTGCTCAAGGCTAAAGGCTTAAGGCTTAAGGTTACATTACAAGTCAATTCTCAGACTGAACTGTTTGGAGTCAGGGTGGTTGTGGGAAATGTAGGCAATAGGTTTTGATTGTATCTTTTTTTTTTGTATAAATGACACTGAGATTGGTAATGTTGTGTGTCTATCATATCCCTCTTACATTTTCAAAACTACAGCATTAGCAACATCCCCTGCCTCTATGGACCAGCTTCCCCTGAAGGTGATTCTTGTTGGTTCAGCTGAGTTGATCAAAAAGTGAAAAAGTTGTCAGAAAAAAGTTCAGTGCTCAAACTCAGAGTTATAAATTGAGATACGTTTGTGAGAATGCTCTAGGCAATTAAGCAGGAACAGAATAAGTCCGTTACATTCTGATCTATTAAAAGGCTGGTAGCTTTCACTGGCCAGTATGCAGCGGTGTGTCGTGCAGGCAGAAGCTGAGGAGGGATCAGTTAACGCTTGTGGTCCGCGCTGTGATGTAAGTATCTAATTCAGAGGATGTCGTATCAGGACTAAGAACTCTGTGGCTTTCATAGGATACTGAAAGTTTGAAAGAGGGTATTTCTTACACTGAAGGCAGTGATCTGTGACATCCTCTTGAAGCGGTGAAGTCTATCTGTTATACATGATTTAAGATATACACTATTCTCATTCCAGATTGCCTTACAAATCATTTTTCCGATAAGTTAAACCTGATGCGCCTGATGAATTAGCATTATGGTAGTATTGGCAGCAGTTGTTATGAGACACAGAAGCTTCCCACATAAAATACATTTAAAAAATGTATGGATGTAAAATAAGAAATAGACACAAAAGTGACGGGCCTGAGCCTTAAACGTTGTGCAGATTAACATCCCTTCTCCCCAAAAGCTCCGAGCAAAACAGAAACCTCATCTGGTTCCTGGAAAAATCATTGCCCTGTAACATTTATATTAACAAGTCCACTTGATGATATTTGATGTGTTTCTCCTCCTTCCACCCTGCACGGACTTAAATGCAGCATAAGATTCCACTTGAGTGTGTGGGTTTGAGTGTTACTCCCTTAAGAAAAGTTAAACATACATCTCACTCTCTCCAGAAGTGATTTAAGAGGGATGCTCGGGCTGTTTTTGGATAATAACTTTGGTGACTGTGCTGGCCTCTGTGTGTGTGTGTGTGTGCCTGCGTGTTTACACCATTACACCTCATTAAGCAGACATTGTACTGCAGCCATAAGACGGGTGTCGCAGCCGCCGTTGCTCGACGAGCAAACGCGTTGATTGAGTACGAGGCGAAGGTGCTTTGCCCGCTCGCCCGGGACCGCCGCCGCTACAGCACATTTACATAAACATCACCGCCTTTTACATCTCATTAGCATAGAGAAGACATCAACAAAAAGGAAGGAACGGAGGAGGGGTAGATGGATGGATTAACAAATGGAAGACTGGGGGAGAAAGGAGGGGAAAGCAAGAAGAGGAGCTACAGTTATAGTGCACTAAGGGAATGACGATAGACATATTAAGTACCAGAGCAAACATTTACAGATGCATTGTTGGTTTTATTACCCCAACAATGTTTCCTTTCTGTCTTTAGAGACCAATTTGTCTTGTTAGTTGTTGCCTTTTTCTTCTTAAATCCATTCTCTCCTGTGCCTCATTTGTCTGTTCTCTTTATCTTCAGCTGCTCAGTTCCAAATTCAGTTCTTCTAATTTGGAATTGCAGCGATCATTTAATTCACAGGGCGATTCACAGAGCTTTCGTGTTTGCATCAACTTTAGTCACCTTTGATGGGCAATTTTTTTCTCGTTGACCAATCACAAACCATCTTGAAAGTGCCGATCCTGGAGTCAGTGGAGAGCCAACATCCTGGCATTCATGCAGGACTCTAACACTCCTGAAGAACAGGTATAGCCCCACATAGCAATGGCACCCCCAGATCCATTGAGGCCCAACCTCTCAACCCACAGGACTCAAAGGATCCGCCATCAACACTTGGGTGCCAGAAACCAAAGGACTCACCCAGAGGTCCTGTGTCCATGCTTCGACATGTCAGAGCAAAGTTCATGAGGCCTCCATGGGTCAGATTTTGTCCAGCACATCCCCTGGATGCTCGATCTGATTGGGCTCCAGGAAATTTGGAGGCCACCTTAAGCTCTTTCTCATGTAGTGCTGATCCACATGAATGCCATGTTTCCCAGCATATTTTTCTATTGTAACATTGTGATCTCATTATCTGTTGTTACATCTTGTAATGTTGTGATGGCTGATTGGTGTATATAAACCTGTGCTGGAAAAGTTTTAACCTCTCAAAAGAAGCGCAGTTTGCAGACCATAGACTTGATCGATATACATCTTTTCATTAAAGTGTGTGAACTTTTCGTCCAGTGACCAAGCTTGCTAGCGTTGTAAGGTATTCTGGCAGTTCAGTGCCAGGAGGTTACATAGTGGATTAGCAGCTGGAAGGGAACCAATTTATCACCACCACAGTCAGTTCATCTAAAGTATGATGACTACACCTTTTAATTCCTTAGATATCTCACTCCCTCAGCTCACTTTGCAAGCAAGTGAAGAACTAACTAGAGGCAAATGCAGTTAAAGCCCTTTCTTTCTTTAGAGCAACAAAAACGATCCGAGTCTCTAAACAATGTGCACAGTGTTCTGAGCTTTACGTCGATGCCAACATATGAATTGTAGCTATAGACTGCAAGAGTGAACTTCATCCAGTGCAGATTTATGGTCTTGAAAAACACTGCTAGTGTGTGTATGGTCAGACAGTGAATCCCAAAGTAGGTATAAAAAAAGAGAGATAAATTTTAATATATTGACACAGCACATCAACCGTCAACCCTCAGAAACCTTTCACTTATCCCCTGGTTCTGTACAGTTCACACAGTACATGCCGTGCCATAAAGACTATCTCGGCCCTCCCTCGCTTTTTTAATATTGGTGTTTAAAAGGCAGAAGAAAGAGCTGAATGGTCAGATTTGCCTATCTATATGAATTCTACCTAATTAACACGGTGGTTTCAAACACAGCCAGGCATTTCTAATTGAATCACTCCCTAACGCATGAAGCCACATAATGAATGTGGGAGCACATACACACTAAATGGGGAGAGGCCTCATTGGCATGACTGTGCAAAATTGAGGCATTAATGGCAGGCTCTTTTACCCTTTACACCCATATATAGCTGTCACCTTGCATAACAAATAAGGAGGTGATTTGAATAATTGGGGTTTATGTGAGAGCAGCAGCAGAGAATCTGCACCGGTAGTGATTTTCGTGTGTGTGTGTGTGTGTGTGTGTGTGTCTGTGTGTGTGTCTGTGTGTGTGTGTTCACTGCTTCCCTCCCATCCTATATTTCAGCGTTATATTACTGATGTGTGGGTTGTCTTATTCTGTTCTTTGATTTAAAAATGTCTGATTTCTCAGCTGTACCTCTGAGGTGATTGATATGGAGCAGTCTGACTCATTTCCAGAGGCCCTGTTCCTGCTCTGACATGTCAAAATGTCTTCCATGGAAAAAGGCCTGTTCTTGCTAAAAATTAGGGCAATTTTGTTGGAATATCATTTTCTAAACAGCCCAACATGTGCCAGCAGAAGAATTTCATTAACATCCGGCAGTCAAACTATCAGGGGTTTCATGATTCATTTACATTTGTTTTAAATTTGTTTAAAGGACAGACTACATCATTTGAAATATGAAACATGAAACCACACTTGTTTCATTCAGTCATTTATAAAGATTTACAAACAAACAAACTGTTAAGAAAAAAAAGAGTCACTGGAGGGCAGAGGTTGACTGTAACAGACTGTCCTGTGTTTACTAGCGTTTCTGTATTTGAGGTAGACTGTTGGACTGTTGGACTGTTGGAGTCACTGTAACAACTAAATAGAACGTTGATGATGCAACACTATGCTCTAACTGTATTCACTGAGCTGGCTACACCGACAGTGAGAGCAGCGCGTAATTGGTGCTTCATTGAGATTTTGGTGGTAGAACTCGAAAGCTCAATTTTCGAAATAAAATGGAAATCGTGACAGCCCTACAAATACAGTACAAATGTGATCCATTAGACATATTTTAGCAATGATGTTCAGCTTTGGCTGCTGTCAAGAAGCACATAGGATAAACCACCATGGTGCCAAGTCCCAGTTTGTGCCTGTCATGTATTTCTATTATAGTTTAGTCAAAGAGTAAAGCAGTCAGTTTTCAAACAAATAAACCAACTAATAAATTCATAAAGACAACCAGAGCAATGCACTCTGCATTTATATTTAACATTAATTGTGTTTTTGCCCCTTTTGAATATTTATCAGGTTTAAATATCAAATTTGACCCCGAAAATAGACTTTACAGTTGTTTTTGCCAACCAGAATAAACACAACAACATGTGCACACACTCACACAGTTTCTTAACGCCTGGCCAAGGCAGTAGATGTGCTGTGTATCCAAGGCAACCTAAATTAGTCTCAGCAGGTGTGTGGGCATTATGTCTCTTGCTGAGGAGAGGGTGAGCGAGCGGGCGACCAAGAGCGGGATGAACGGAGAGAGCGAGGAGAGAGAGAGGTGAGGGTGCAAAGAAAGAAGCAAGTGTGTAAAGGAGGAGTGGAGGGCACCAGATAAGGCCTCTGAGGGAGAGGAGAAGATGAGAGGTAAAGTCAGAGGTTGAATGTGATTAGCAAGGAAGCAGTGGCAGAAAAAGGGGAAGAGAGGGAGCGAGGGATGATTGGATCAGAGAGGGGAGGGACGAAAGTGGGGAGAGTGGTGCAGAGGGTGAGTCAGAAGGCAATGAGAGTGATTGGGAACTAGCATGCTGCTTATTGCATGCCACGAAGAATAAAGTCAGCAACCAGTCTGCAGTGTGTGTGTGTGTGTGTGTGTGTGTGTGTGTGTGTGTGTGTGTGTGTGTGTGTGTGTGTGTGTGTGTGTGTGTGTGTGTGTGTGTGTGTGTGTGTGTGTGTGTGTGTGTGTGTGTGTGTGTGTGAATGCACTGCAGAAAAAGCTATTAAGCAATAACGGCACAGACAGAACTAACTACATTACATCGCCAAAAAGACAAGATTACACTTGCTCCTAGCCACACACATACACACACATGATCAGACCGTGTTTAGCAGTACAAAAAAAGAGGCCTGCACACATGCATGCTCTCGGACACAAACGCACACAATAACACTCATTTACATTGACTAGTGTCTGGATGACAGAAGGGGTCCAAGAACACAGACGGGCCGTGGGTGAGATGACGCACAAGCACACACACACACACACGCACACACACACACACACACGCACACACACACAAAAAAAATCTAAATATACACATGTACACATTCTGTTTCTCAGAATTGTCACATAACTGTCTGTGGAGCTATAGAAAGCAAAGGCGAATCAATGATGGTGTGCTCATGGATGTGTCTGTCTTTACCAGCATGCGTGTGAGACGACTCCTGAAGGTGTTGATTGGAGAATGTGTGCGTGTAGGCGTGGAAGTGTGTGTAACTGCATTGTTCTATCCTGCAGCAGTTGTCAGTCACCTCCTGCCCTCTCTCCGTCACTCAATCAGAGGTGTCAGTCTCGTCTTGACTTTGAAAATGTTTTTTGTTTTTTATGTTTTAGGGATGATTTTGGTTCCAAAATGTTTTTTTGTCAGGTTCATAATTTTGTTTTCGGTTTACCAGCATAGTTCTACATGCTTTAGTGCTTAAAAACCACAACAGTTTTCTCGTACTGTACAGTGCTGCAGGACTGTATTCCCCCTCTGTCAGACACGCTCTGTTTTAGCTCTCTATAAGTGGCTGCCACCTGAATACCCAGTCTGCTCTGATTGGTCAGCTCACAAATGCCTGATCTAGCAGCACCAACAGAGCAGCTGTGCTGAATTAATTCTCAGGTCCCAGTCTAGCTGCTAAGCATAAATTATACAAATGTGTGACATGGTAATGTGTGTGATGTCACAGATTTAAAGGAAGCGCTACTGACGACATGTTTCAGGCACTTCAGGAGCAGGTTTTTTAAGGTAAGATATGGGAGAGGAGTTTTTGTTTATGCAGACATTGATCTTTTTAACGTTCAAGACCTTTTGCATCCACAAGAACCTACATCTATAACACAGTGAAGGAAAGAAGACACTCTGACACTCTCTCAATTTAATACTGATTGCTCTACATGGGCGACATAAGAAAACAAGACAAAGACGATTAGTTATGTATTTATAGTTATTATAGTTGTTCCTAACGCCACTTTTTTCATGGAGGAGTGCTGAGGATGCATTGAGAGGGTCTCACAGCCTGAGAAAGAAGCAGCTCTGTAGACTGGAGGTATGGCACAAAACAAAGTTTACTTCCATCTTTTTTTGAGAACGGCTGCCAGAATCAACAAGAAGTGAGAGATCCTTGTAGTAGCTTTAATGTTAAAGGAGACCTAGAATGCTTTCTTGTTTTTTTTTTTTCCCTTTCCTTCACTGTGTCATAAAGGTGTATGTAAAAGTTCTTGAACGTACCAACAGGAGCTCCTCTCTCCCACAGAAAACACTGCTCCTGAAGTGCCTGAAATGCCTCGTCAGTAGTCCCATCTTCAATTCCATGACGCTGTGACATCACACTGCATCAACATGTCAAATATTTAGCACAGCTGCTCTGTTGCTGTTAGCGCCGCTGGCTCAGGTGCTTCAGCACTGAACAGAATGAGAAAACTCATGTATTTTTTAAGAACCTGAAAAATGAGCATAACATGTTTTGATTTAGTCACATGAACTGAGAGGTAACTCATTAGCCGACATGACGCTACCAGATACTTGCTCAGTTATTGTGAGTTTGATTGAAGTATTTCCCCTCTCTTTCTGAGATTCTCTATTTTAGCTCATGTCTCTTTAAAGTGCTCTCCCAATTACCCAGTCCATTTTGACTGGTCAGCTCACACAAGCTTTATCTAGCTAAACCCACCATGTCTCTGTTCAACTCTGTGTTTTCAGCCTCCAGTTAGCTTCACTGCTAAGGTGCAGTGTCGATCATACAGCGGCTATTGTCAGGGTGTTGTTGTCATAGAGATAAGATGCACTTGCAGCATTTTTTCTCTCAGCACACAAATGCTTCCATCTCAGCAAACACTTTTCCGCCTCAAAAAAAAAAAAAAAACACTATGTGGACACAGCCCTATAGCAAGAAGATTCCTACAAATGCATCTAGGATACCAGGTATAAACATAATCATGTTGTTCTGCCTAAAGAAAAAACTTTGGGTGGACGGGTATTCTTGAGAACTGGAAATAAATAGTATCGGAAAAAGTGTTACATAAACATTGGTTCTGTATGCTGGAGATTAGAGGAGAAACAGGGTGCAAGAAACAAAAAGTGTGTGTGTGTGTGTGTGTGTGTGTGTGTGTGTGTGTGTGTGTGTGTGTGTGTGCGTGTTGTGAGTGTCATTAGTGTGAGGGGCACCCCGCTGACTTCCCTGCGGAGGAGAGAAGGGAAATGAGGACAGGCCTGGAAGAGGGGAGGAGAGGAAAGAAATCTGGTGTGAACAAGAGGCTTTATAAATGATGTTGTGTGTGTGCGTGCACATCTTAATGAGTCACCATCAAACTAATGTTTTGTTCCAGCGATTAGTCACAATTAGTAACTGTGTATGCATGTCTCGCGCTGCTATACAATATATTGGCCGAGAGCTTGCTGTTGCTTGCAGGTGAGTACAGCAGATCTGATTGTGCTTCATGCACTGTTTGTTTCGAGTGAGTATATGTGCATTTGTGTGTTCTGTGATTTGTTTCATAGTTCCTCCTTTGGCTTTTGTGCTGTGAATTTGATATATGGTGATCGCTGTCGCTCGTTTTGTCCGCTTCCTCTTGCCCCACTACAATGTAGGTAAATATTCTTAACACAAGGTGACAATAGTCTGTCAGTGTCTGTCATAATGAAAGTGTTTTGTCATAACCTCTGCTGGACATGCAGTAGTCAATCCGTCAAAGCTGGTCCTAGGTCACATAACAGTCGTCATCTAGGTAGCTGCTTTCCATCCTTTTATTACACAATATGAAAATCTTTTTGCTAATGCAACTAATACTTGGATAGATAGCAAAGAAAATGCAATTCCTTCAAGGGAAAAGTTGTAAGATATGTCTAGAGTTTCAGTTTAACATAGGAAATGTACTAATAAGCCATAACACATGGATTATGTTTGTGCTGCAACTTTGAAAATATCAGTTAAAGAATTCAAATAGCATCATATGTCCTTAGTAACAGTTCTCCAATTACTCTGAATAGTCCACATTTTACGTTCTACTGAAGATATGATTTTGATGAATGTAATGAATATTGATTAAACCAACTGACAGTGTGACACCTGGTCAAATAAAACAATAAAAAAATCAATAACTGCATAGATACATACAACTAGAAGTAAGTGAAGAATATGTTTGTTTGTAATCTTTGTTGTAGTATTTTAGTCAATTAACCTTTTAACTAATTTTAATGAAACCACAGCCTCTCTGAAAGGAATTTGCTTCAAAGCGTTCAGGTCTCATAATTTGCTATAATTTTTTTTTGAAAGGCCTATATGGTACCATTCTGAGAAAGGACAGTAGAATGTGGTACAAACACATTGCCCATTGGTGGGCTTTAATTGGTACATTTTCAATACATTCTCACTATAACCTGGTCTATCTTTCTCTGTTATGATTAACTATGAAATAAAACATACCCACACTGACAAATCTGTTGTCAGTGTTTATGTGTACGCTCTTTAGATCTAGATCAGTGTCTCTGTTAATTCATGCATCACGGACTGGACACTGCAGATTATATTTTTGGAGAAATTGAACATTTAACCATTTTCCAAATTGCCTTGACTTGACTTGGGCAGACAACATGTTTACGGTCAGTATTTCAAAAAGCTGTTGGATGGGGACAGAGCAGCTGCTATTGGCCAGTGTTGCCAAGACTGATTAATGCATTTAATGCATATTCCAGACCTCAGTGCCACTTACTAGGGGATGAAGTTTCGGTGTGTGCTTGTAGTTCCTAACATGTTATGTTTGTGTTCCTGCCGTCTCTGTAGTCTGCACGGTTCGCTGTCAGAAGTTCCTGATCTCGCGGGTCGGGGAGGACTGGATCTTCCTCATCCTGCTGGGACTCCTCATGGCCCTGGTCAGCTGGGTGGTGGACTTCTGCATCGCCATCTGTCTACAAGGTGAGGGAGGGAGCGGAGTATTGGATTATTTTCATACCTACAGGTTGGGGCATGAAGAGTGTCAACAAACATGGAGGAGGCAAAGACAGGTGATGTCAGAGGTAAAGGATAAATTGTGAGAAACAAGAGAGGGGGCGGGATTCATGATATGATGCACAGCTGGGATGGATCCAGATACGGAGGAAAGGATTAAAGGTTGGCATTAGGAAGGGAGAGAAACATATATAAGGGGAATTGTACACTTTAAGAGGAAATAGGTTTCTTAGAAAATATGCTTTACAAATAATGTAGTAAAACCAGGAAATAAAAGCAATTAAGGCATAGATACACTTAATATTTAACAATTATAGTCACATGTGCACCACACAGTTTACCCACAATATGTGGAAAGGTGAATGTAAAGGGTTTTATTATGTTTGGCCCCAATGGTGAATGGTGGCAACATGCAGTATACCCAGCAAAGGCATTTGTCTTCAACAGGACAAGTCGTATGAATTATACATGAAATGCATTCTTCCAAATGCTCCTAAAGTATATAGTCTGAACAATGGAAAAAGGTTTTTCACCTTCTGCCCTTAATAATTTAAGTATTTTGAGAGACACTTCATCACTTCCTCACTCATGAATGGGCACAGAATACCATCTTGTGAACTGTGGCGGGGGCGGGTTAGGGTTTGGGTTCTTAAAGGGCTGCATTTGACCCTCGGTCCTTCTGCTGAATAAGTCTGCCCTACTGGGTTAGTGACAGTTCTTGACTTCTGATGTGAGTAGAATTAAGGGGCTGCAGCTTTGTCTTAATTACTTAATTTACCTGAGAAATACTTTCAATGGCTTTATTAATACATCTGTGTAACATTGTTAATGTTAAATTTAATGGGGTATTTTCAGATGATCTAGTCTAGGAGCTTCTAAATAGTGAAAGACTGGGACTGTGTTGTGACTGAAAACAGTCCTTAAATGAGTAGATTCAAGGAGGGATAGTTGGCACAAAGAGCAGACAGAAGTGTGTATTTGCAAGAGAAAATGCAGATTGGAGAATGGAGGATTGAGGTGAGTGATGGAGGAACAGGAAGCAGAAAGCAAGTAAGTGAAGCTTTTGTTGCAACATGGAACACATCACAATGAGAGGCAGACCAAACAAAAACAAACCAAAATAGGATGGTAGGAGGATGGACGCAGAGGAGATCTTTGAGAAAGCTTTCCTGTTATGATGGGTTTTTATAAGCTGCTTGAAACAGTCCCAAGATTCAACAGATCTGTTAGATTGGAGAGTCGGACTAAAGTTCCAGTTAGATAATACAAACGTGTGTAGCGTAACTTTGTGTTTTTTCTCGTAATTTCTACCCCATCAATCCTCGGGACCCCTCAGATTTACCCTGTGAATCCTGACCCCTGTGCTGGCAACCACCGGATGAAACTACCTAAAAGTGCATAAAATGATTACAGCTAAAACCGATTTGATGCAGTATTAATAATCTAATGATAAATTATCGAATTATATATGATATTTGTATTGCTACTTTGACTTGAGTAAATTATTTTAATACTTCTTCCACCACTGGGTCTTTTCTTTGTGAGGGAGTTCTTGCATGGCATGACCCTTCTGAAGCTCAGATACAGAGGGGATTCATTTCTAGTTTCCATTTATTTTTATTATTTTTTTTGGCCAAATACTGGTTTTCTAATGGTTTCTTTCTAATAAACCTTTCATTGGCTTAGTTAATTCTCTTTGTGCTATGTTCCCACCCTGCCTATTTTATTTATGTTGCATTGATAAGGAGACAACACAAACTAAGACTGCTCAGTTGTTCTGTCTTATAATCAATATGTAGTAAATATAAGTTAAAGTGTGTCACTGAAGAATTCGAGGTGGTGATGATGTCTATGGAAAGGCTATAAAAAAGAGCTTGAAAATGTTAACCTTTGTTCTGCCAACATTATATCCTGGAAACTGGGCTAAATCAATCTTGTAGTATATTCTGAATCTTTCAGCAAGCCAATGGAGGAAGGCAAGAACAGGGGTAGTGCTGAAAAGGGCGACCTCTAGCTAACAGCCTGCTAGCTGCATTTTTAACCAGGTGCAAACAGATTAGGGCTTGGACGTTCCTCAAGCAGAGGGAATTGCAATAATAGATATTTCTTAGCTGAAGAAAACAGGGCTGGATGAGCTTGGAAACATGATCTTCAAAAGTCATAGAAAGAGCTGATACATTCACTCTAGATTTGATATTGAAGACAGAAAGAAGGAATCAAGGTGGATCATAAGGTAGGTGGCATCAGTCTTATACCTGCAAGGTGGATGCAAGCAACTGGAAGGGGGGGATGATAACAAGGTATTCATCAGTAAGTCTAAGTTCCAGGAAGGGGAAGGCAGACATCTGAAAAAAAAACGATTGGGGGAAGTTGTGAGAGCTGATCTGAAACCTTCAGGGACCAGCTCTAATTCAAATGGGTTTTCTCAGGCTGTGTTCTTATAATTGGATCCAGAACATGACTAATGTATGTATGGGGATGTACATTTGTCCCTCTGTGTGTGTGTGTGTGTGTGTGTGTGTGTGTGTGTGTGTGTGTGTGTGTGTGTGTGTGTGTGTGTGTGTGTGTGTGTGTGTGTGTGTGTGTGTGTGTGTGTGTGTGTGTGGCTTCAGTGTAACTGTAAATGTATCTCTTGCTAGATGTGTAAAGCTGTGTTTTGTACAGTATACTTTATATGTTCACTTGACATGCATGCACGTGAATTTGTGTGAATTTGTGTTGCAGCTGTAGTTTACATGTCTTCCCTGTTTCTGTTTTCGTGTGTGTATTTGTGTGTGTCCACAGCACAGAAGTGGATGTACGGTGGTCTGGACAGTAATGTGTTTCTGCAGTACCTGGCCTGGGTCACCTACCCTGTAGTCCTCATCACCTTCTCTGCCGGATTCACCCAGATTCTCGCACCGCAGGCTGTTGGTATGACCAGCACACATACACAACAGGACAACACACACACAGTAATGAGTGGTTGGTGGAGGCAGGTGGCAGCTTTTGTATGTTGGCACAATTGGACATTCATTATCTGGTTTGGGAATAATTTCACACACACACACACACACACACACAGCAGGTAGAGACGGATGTGTTTTCTTATCAAACTTTTCGCTCCCTGGCAATCTCACTCCAGTCAGCTGGTTTACATTTAAGTTACAAAGGAAGACGGAATTGTGTAGATAAATTGAACTGATAAGTCCACAGTTCATTTATATGAACCAACCTTTCCATGTTGCCCTTTCCAACTCGCGCGAGAGAGGAAGTAAATAGCGCTAGGCTGCGGCCAGTTAGGACGCCGCAATTGGAAACAATGAAATCAGGCTGATTTTGTTGCTGACGCGAGCATGCAGTCAGGACTGGGTGTGAGGGAGGAAGGCAACCAGCAGTGACACCAGGAAGTTACTGCTCCTGGCCAAGAAACAGTCCTGCACATAAACCCATCAACATTTCCCACACTATGTTTTTCATTTACATGTAAAAAAAAAAATAAGATACTGTGTTAATAATTGAGCTTTAGAGGTGCCGGTACACAGATTTTGTTAGCTTTAGACAAAGAAGCCTGGTTTTTTCCACTCTTTATGCCATGCTAAGCTGCTGGTTGTTACTTTATATTTACTATACATATACCAGGGTGATAGCCATCCTCTTGCATAATTCTAAGCAAGTAATGAACATGCATATTTTCTACTATGAACACAGTTGCTCAGTGTGTTGTATTGTGTGCCCTAAGTGCCCGATGTGCTCCCCCTGCAGGTTCAGGGATTCCAGAGATGAAGACCATCCTCAGAGGAGTTGTGCTGAAAGAATACCTCACCTTCAAAACGTTTGTGGCCAAAGTCATCGGCCTTACATGCGCTCTTGGCAGTGGCATGCCACTTGGCAAGGAGGTAACACACAAGCAAACACGCACACAAGCCTTTTTCTCTACTGTATGCTTCTATGGTTGTGCATTTAGTTTTGAATGGAACTATCCTACTGGGTGGGATGTCACATACTCATACCTAAATGACTAAATGCGTGACAACATGTATGATTGCTCCCAAAACAATATAACCGTTGCAACATAACACTGCCAGGTGAACCAGACCTTTGTTGTACGGTTGCAGTTTGGTTAGGTTTAGGCCACCAAACTTCTTGGTAAGGTTTATGAAAACATTGTGCTTTAGGTCAAAATAGCAACATTCATTGTGTGACTTAAGTTCCAAATGTACCTACGTGACCTAAGTAACTTAAAAGTTAGTTAACGTAAGTAGTTAGTAAGTTAAAAGTACTCGCCACTGACTTCTGGTTTTAAACTGGATGCCAAACAGCATTTGGTGATACAACAACTGTTGTTCTCGACTCTGCTACTGACACACATTACAGGGCCATCACGTAATGGCTGACAAATTTGAGTATGTTTTCTTCTTGTTCGCAGTGCCAGTGAAACTGAAACGCTGACCCACATTCAACAGTTACGTTTGTGACACAGTTTGAGCGATTCACAGTATTGAGTCTTCGTTTGTGATCAGTTACAGAATCCAGACCGGCACCGAGCAGCCATCAGCTTTGAATGCCAGCTTACACAACATCCAAAAAAATAAACCGTCAGTTACACAGAATACCAGCTGTCCGCAATTCAAATCATTATCAGTCATGAAAAGCCCAAGTAGGTCAGTGGAGGGACACTGGCAGTACAGCAGGTTGTAAGACTCAGATTTAACAGCAGGTGTATTGTGCCTCAGGTCAGAGCATATATGTATACAGAGCTAACATGTTACGATATATGAACATCCCAGGGAAACATAACCCTCTCCAGCTCATTTATATTACAGCTCCCCACATCCCTCCAGCATGAATTTCAAAGTGATTCATAAATGGCACATGATGGGCTCATGTGCTCAGGTCCAGGTGGAAAGCAATGTGTGTAAAATCTGGAAAAGTGGAAAGACATATGGAAGGAAATAAGAAAGAAAAGAGTCAGGTCGACTTGAGACCTTTTCTAAACCCACAGGGAGGGAGGAGAATGTTTTTCTGGAGATTTTAGGATCCCCAACCTACCCAAGCAGATGTTGTTTATGTCTTCTGGAAGCGTGTGTGTGTGTGTGTGTGTGTGTGTGTGTGTGTGTGTGTGTGTGTGTGTGTGTGTGTGTGTGTGTGTGTGTGTGTGTGTGTGTGTGTGTGTGTGTGTGTGTGTGTGTGTGTGTGTGTGTGTGTGTGTGTGTGTTTGAGAGATCCCTATCTAAACTACAGTGTACAGTACACTGATGCACAAAAATGATTTCGGGTAAGTATGGCGTCCCCCAGAAGACTGCCTAGCAGATTTTGTTCTCTCTGTCAAACACACACACACATGCGCACACACACACTCCCACACACACGCACACAGAGAAGCCTTCAGGCCCTTCTTTTTGTCCTACTGCAGCAACATCCAGTTTGGATTCAGCGCAGGCCTCAGATTTTCTTTAACTTGCGCATCACTTTCCTGACGTGATTCCCTCACTTTTAATCCTGTTAGTTCCACTCTGAACTCCGTCCCCCCCAGAATATTAATATTCACTGCAGAGTTTGTTGTTATCGATGTGTTTTCAAAGAGTATGTATGTGTGTTTGTGTGTGACGCACAACAAACGGGAGGCTGTTTTTTTGTTTTTTTTTTGTTTTTTTTACTTTACATCCGTTTTTTGACGTTTTCTCTTTTCCCTGTCAGGGTCCCTTCGTACACATCGCCAGTCTGTGTGCGGCTCTCCTCAGCAAGTTCATGTCTCTGTTTGGAGGAATCTACGAGGTCAGTCCTGATCTTCTTTTTAATGTCATCGCCTTTCCTCTCCTTAACACTCTCTTTCTAAATTTACCCCAACTGCTCAATTAATGACACTGGTTTTACTTGCAAAATCAGCTCGTGTGCATTTTTTTTTTTTTTTTTTTAGTTTACATATACATCGTACATCTTCATGCACAATATGCAAATACAATTTCAACCTCCAGCTCAAGTTACTATCCAGTTCAGTGACCTGCTCCTCTACACACAGCCTCACAAGCTGTATAAGAGTGCCCTGTCTTATTGCTGAAGGTTGTTGGGGCCATATGATACCTGAAGGGAAAACCTGCAGACACCACTCAGGGTTGAGAAAGGCACCTACTAGTTTGTAGTTCCTTTTAATGTTTTTCATGGACAATTAATATTCTCCTAAAAAGACAGGACTGTAAATCATATTACACTTTGTAGTAAACATGCAAATATTACGCTATTTTGAAGTATCTATAAAAGAAACAGATGGACTTGTAGTGTATTAACACATTATCATTACATTTACATAGATAAATGTAAATGTACGGTTTGGCGCCGCCTCTAGCAAGAAAGTAAAAAGACGTTACCAGGCTAGCTATACTGCAGATTTATCCATTTGGTGAAATTTAATTTGATATATAGGTATATTGGTATATTTGGTATCTGGTTCAGTGACCTCTGTAGTCCTAACTGTCCACTAAAACTGAAAAGTACGAAGAATTTTTGTTTCTTGCCAAGCCCAGTTCATTTTCCCAGTTTTGGTTGGAGTGCCAACTCTAGTGCCGCTTCCACTGAGCATTCCTCGCTGGGTTCCCCTGTCCCAGCCTCGAAAACTCCTCCTCCTCCTCCTGGCACCCCCAAGTTCCCGCGCTGTGTCCACACAACACCAACACTTGCCAGTTCTGAGCTCCCAGTCCTGGCAGAGTCGGCAAATAGGACCAGCTGAAGTGCTTTGTGGCTGAAAATGGCCTCCTGTTCTACACCGGAATCAGCAAAATTGCGAGCGAGGCAGATGAAGTTTTAATTCAGAGCAGCTCATGTGAGTTTGGATCAGTTTCTTGATCATGAGAAATGTATCAGAACAGAGGCAAATTTTGTCTTAAGGCAGTGCTCACACCAAGGAGGAGAGAGAGAATGAGATGAAACTTCAGCTAAGGCAGATGTTTCAAAACGCCAAGAGGATCGGATGGAAATGGTGAGGAAAAGGCCTGAAAAAAGTGCAAGATATGGAAGAAAAGATTTCCAACAATGATCTTTTTTGATTTAATTCAATAGGCTTTACTTACATGTTGCTAGAGCACATGTTCATGCCTCTGTTTATCTTGTTCTCTTGTTTACTTTCTTGGGAAAGTTGAAAGCAGCAGCCTGATGGTTCTTGATTCATTTTTAAACTGTGCTTGTCTGTTTATGTCTGGTCTGTTGATGTCTAAGGGCAGACATTTGTTGGTTAATCCCCCTTTATTTCCCTGTCATTTGAAGACAGACAAATAGCTGTGCGCATAGAGACAAAATATTTGTTTGTTTTTTTTCCTCAGGAATCCATTTCTTTCATCCCATGTAAAGTCAACAACCAGCAATAACCCATTTCATAAATGTTTAATCACTCTGTTATTTGTCAGCAAATTGGATCTTTTTCATCTTCAAAACCAACTCTGCCCAGAGAGATTTTCAGCGAGATGAAAATTTCAGTGGATTGAAAGGAAGAGAAGGATAGAAAAGATGCAGATTGAGTAGGGGGAAGAGGAAAGCAAAATGATTTTCTTCTTCAGCATCTCATCCTTGTTCTCCTTCCTTTTTCGAGCTCTCTGTCGTCTCTGCCCATTGGTATAGGAGTCCGGGAGCTTGTTCAGGAAGGCGGAGAAAATCTTGACTCTCATCTTTCTGAAAATGCGAGCAGTTCTCTTGGGGGATGAAATGTTGGGAAGAAGATGGGAGGGGTTTGAAGAGTGAACAGAGAGACAGAGGCTCCACCCTGCGTCCACAGTGTGGCCTTAAACTAACAGAAAAAACTGTCACATAAGTTCATTAGTAAATGTGATATCTTGATTCAGAGGTGGAAATAAAGATAATGGAAATAAAACCTACATTTTCAGAAATACCGCACCTTTAGTACTTCACCACTAAAATGTTCCTCCTACAGGATGACAATACTGGCAGTGATCCAGAGCTCATTTGAGTTTGAGACCCCTGGTCTAAATTATACTGCTGACATTATCTACCAACAATTCATGCCAAGAAATATGTGGACACTCATCATACATTATGACCCGACATTATGTGATTTTGAACACTGAATCATGGGCTCTAATATGCTTTCCATCAGCGTTAAGATCCGGGCTGCAGGGACAGTTTCCCATGCAGAAAGCAGAGCATTAGTGAGGTCCAACACTGATGTCGGGTGATAAAGTCTGGCTCACAGTCAGTGTTCCCAGCAGGCCCTCCAAATTAAATGATGAAACACATAGCGGTCCATGAGTGGTCCTCTACAACAACACATGGAAGCATTTTCTGAGACTCTATCTGTTAACCCCTTATAAACCATTACCATCTGCCACTGAAATATAAATCTGTTTGTTGATCTGACAGTGCTGGTTATGCTTTAGTCTGGCTAAGTCACAAAGGACTTGGTTAAGTTTAGGGAAAGATCATGGTCTAGGTTAGAATAAGTACTTAGTTATGTGGACGGAGGGCGATTCTGGAGAAAGATAGTCAAGTGTTGAGTCTCAATCCCAGGTCGTCAAATACTGATGCTTTTTTGAGATGAACACTGACCCAAAGCACCAGTTTCTGGCATTTCTCACCATGCCACATGTGACTTCTGATCATCTAAATGTCATTCATCCTCCTCAAAATGTGAGACATGTCACAGAGAGGCAGATTATTTTATTATTTCGTTATTATACTTTGGCTGAACATAAATTGGGAAATGAATCATTTGTAGCTCATCTGTAGGTGGGTGGGTAGAGTTTTTTGCGGTCTTCCAATTGAGAACAATAAACTCTCTATGATGACATTTAACTCATACTGTAAATGTTGTGCTAGGCATTGGTTTAAACCCTTCCTAAATTAATTCTGCCTGTCTACCTTTTTACCTCCTCTCTTCGGTGATCATCTTCATCTACATGTAACCCTCTTTCTTTCAAATTTTGTCTGGCCTACCTCCCCTTCTGAAGCTGAAAACACGTTATGGCCCCTCACCGTGTAATGTTTATGCATAATAATGATGGGGAAGTAACTAACTCCTGTTTATTTTTTAGTTACATAAATTATATTGAATCAAATTATTTCCACTCCATATTTTTCCCCTCAGCCATTCAGACACCCCCCGCAGTGGCTCTATTCCCCTCCAGGGGGTCCCGCCCCCATGTTCCTTTTATTTCCCGCTCTCCACTCCCTCTTGAGTGTTGTGCTGCATTTTATTGCATATTAATGCCGTGTGCAAGTTTGTGTGTGTGTGTGTGTGTGTGTGTGTGTGTGTGTGTGTGTGTGTGTGTGTGTGTGTGTGTGTGCGTGGTGTAGTGTCCTTCTGCAGCAGTATCTCATCCTCCTCAGAGTTTGAAGTACTGTATGCTAATATGGCCTGTGGGCTGTAAAAAGCAGCTTTTTTTTGTTACAGCATGCTTTTAGAAAGCCTGCTGCACTCTAAAAACTCCACCTGTGTACTTCACGCACATGTGGAGAATACCGTGGTTTGGAAAGGCTGACACGTATCAGCTATAATTGGGGAAAAAACATTTCTTCAGCAGATCTGTGAGTGTCAGGTACAAAAGTGTACCTTTTGGTGCTAAAACACAGGAAACTTTCTTCATTAAGTTGGGGAAAAATGAATGGAAATCAAAAATCTATATTTGCTTAATTTTCCTATAATTGTTTTTATTTTTTTAAAAGTGTAGTAATTCACGGTTCATGAGAACCTTATCTCTGTCTCTTATTCCCATACTTCCTGAAGGAGCCGGGGACTAAGGTAATTCAATTCCACACCTCCCGGCATGAAGTGTAGATTTTCTACATGTGTTGTGCATCATTTCAGACACATCAGCCTGATATAGTTTGTATCTTTTAAACTTTGGGCCGAAAGCAAGAACAAGCATGAAGGCATTCTCATGTCAGTCATTTATGTGGCCTGAGAGATCAGATCTGAAATGCGTATTGATGCATCTTGGGGGCATTCACACCAGTGAACACTCTTGTCAGATGTTAATACCTGGTCTGAACAGGTCTGGTCTACTCCGTCCTTGTGCACGCTCATGAAATGTTCACCAAAAAGTGAAGAGGTGGAAATATTCCAGCCTGCTGGCATTTTTAAAAATATTCATTCAAGATTAATATGTTTTGCAGTGTAAGCTGTACTTGCAGTATCTTTCTAGACCACCACTTTATATTACACTGTGACTGTCTTTCTGTGTGTGTGTGTGTGTGTGTGTGTGTGTGTGTGTGTGTGTGTGTGTGTGTGTGTGTGTGTGTGTGTATCTATGTGTATTTACGCAGCATGCTAATCAGAGTTCCACACTGTAGGTTTGTAAGTCTAGGATAAGCCACTGGGTGTCAAAGGGAGTATGCGCACGCACGCACACACACACACACACACACACACACACACACACACACACACACACACACACACACACACACACACACACACACACTCACTAACTTCTCTTTATCACTGCCATGCTGCTTGAAGGAAATCAGTCTCATAGGGATGCAGGTGAGTAAGATTGAGGCATGTCAACAAAATGTCCAGGTGTGCAATATATGTAGCACACTCTACATATGAGCCACTTCCTCTTTCTTTCTTTCTTTCTTTCTTTCTTTCTTTCTTTCTTTCTTTCTTTCTTTCTTTCTTTCTTTCTTTCTTTCTTAGCTTCACTGACTTTTTTAATGTGAAGAATTAGCTCCATTCTGAACTGACACATGGTGTGACAATCAGATTTGTCAGTGAAATTATTGCATGCTCCATATGTTAGATTCTTCTGCTGAATCTAACCCTGCGTGTGTGTGTGTTTCAGAATGAGTCAAGAAACATCGAGATGCTGGCTGCAGCCTGTGCTGTGGGAGTGGGCTGCTGTTTTGCTGCCCCCATAGGAGGTGAGTCCTCTGAGATAAATCTGTAGTAGCAGTAGTTTGGAGATGTGTGATTTTCAATACGTTTTGTATCACATGTAGTATCATCTGCACATTGTACAATAACAAATAGTGAGGTTCATCTTACTCTGTTGGGATGTACTATATGGTAAAGTCAGGGCAATATCCCTTTCTGCACACCTAATACAGTATCATCAGATGCGTTTCTGTTGGTGACATAATTTAGTTTACTGCTGTTGTTGTCTAAATTTGGTTTAAAAGATAAAAATGCCTGAAAAAGTCAGAGGCACTCAAGAAGCTAGAGTGAAAAAGCCTTTAATTAATAATGGCTGTTGAAGCAAAAACACACAAGAACGTGATGCAAAAACACACAAGAACGTGTCCGAGTGCTGATATTGTCACATGATTCTGCACTTCCACAATTAAATGTTATACAATATGTGTGTCTGCGTGTGTTCCAGGCGTCCTGTTCAGTATTGAAGTAACATCCACATTCTTTGCGGTGCGGAACTATTGGAGAGGTTTCTTTGCTGCTACCTTCAGTGCCTTCATCTTCAGAGTGCTGGCTGTTTGGAACAGAGACGAAGGTGAGGCCCACTTCTGTTCAGTAAAATTAATTTTGATTGCAAGTGCAGATATATTTAGAACCGGAGGCATCCTTTTTTAACCAAGCACCTGGACAGAAAAGGTGTGCCTGTGTGCGCGCGTGTCACAGTTTGGCTGTGTTTTCAAGACCGTTCTCTTACTCTAGCTGTACGTTGTTTCTCTCCAGAGACCATCACAGCCCTTTTTAAAACCCGCTTCCGGCTCGACTTTCCCTTTGACCTCCAGGAGCTTCCTGCCTTTGCCGTCATTGGGTAAGTCTTGATTTTTAAATGTTATATAATATCTAATCTAATCTAATAATATGATATAATATGATAATGTATATCAATTTAAAAAATGTAATCGCCATTCATTTTTAGCTGTTTGTTTCATGAATCATCTGAACAGATAAATGAAAATAAAAGCTATAAGATAAAGAAAAATAAAGCCCTAAAAAACTGCCATAATCTGCTGTTGACTGCAGCTCAGTAATCAACAGAGACTATCGCACTTCAACGACCCATCTCTTTCTAAAAGATTTTAATATTAATATCAACAACTTCCATACCCTTTATAAATAATTATGAGAAAGTGATGTTGTTGTAAAGTACTGGCACAAAGATGAACGTAGGTTTGATTTTCCACAAAAGTCCATAGAAGGTTCCTGTGAATTCAAACAGTGGCTCATTGTTTTTGTCCATCTGGTTGTTCTGACAGGTATTCCCATTTCGCTGTCATGGCAGCACAAATTCAGATATAATTCAGGAGCTGAGCTCACTGTAGCTTGTGAAGGTGTTACTTCAGGGTAGCCTGCGTGAGTCACCTAGCATGGATAATTCAGCCTGCAACAGTTGCTAGTGCACTGAGGCATTTCTTATTTTATCCTGCCTTTGCCTGAGGGCTTCTACATGGCTGTGAATGAGACCATGGTCTCCTGGAAGGAAGTTGGTGATGAGATGGGAGAGGTGCTCTCCCTCCCCCTCACTCTCTCAGATGAAAGTACATGCCTGTGCGCTACTCTGTGTAGGCTCCCCAAGAGAAGAAAACCGCTCTCCTCTTATGTCTCCTGTCTTTTGTTCTTCATCCTTTTGGCTGTTTTTTGGTTTAATTGTCCAGAGATGTGAACACTCACAGCTGTATCTGTGACTTGCACATACAGTACATTTAACTCAATAGAGAGCACTTGGCCCCAGTTTTACACTCTGCTACAGTGTGTACATGTGCACTGATATGTCTGAGTTTGTGCGCATCCATGTAGTTTCCATCTTCCCCTGCCAGCAGCTCTCAAGTGGGGAAAGTCGGTCAGTGTCTCAGTTAACTAGGCCAGCAAGAGTTTGTCCTGTGCTAGATGCTACAAGGGACACATGTTTAAAGAGTTGCACACTATTCACCTCATCGTCTACACTAGGGATGTACAATATGTTTTTTTTTCAACCGATAATCACTGTCTCTTGCAACCAATAATCGATAAAAATAGAGAGTTTTATGTTTACATATGTATTGTGTTAAAAAGTCAATACAAAAGTAGAGGCTTTTGTAGAACAGAAAGCTGCTCAGACTGCAGATTAAACAATAATACATGGAATAAGATTGGGGAACAGTTATACTACTTTAAGTGCATGGGGATGAAGTAGGTTTTTATAAAATCTTAGCTTTCATAGAACATAAGTCTATCAAACATTAGCTGCCACTTACACAGATAGTGGAGCCAGTGGAGACCTTGCACTATATCATGTAAATATGTACATATACATATATTCTATTCTATTTCTTCCCTTTTTAATTACCGTATATTGTTTATTTTTGCGACTGGTTTTTCTTCTGTAATATTCTGTCTCTGCTGGGACATTAATAGATTTCTGATTCTGATTCTTGTAATTTTTTAGTGCAGCAAAGCTAGCTGCTACTGCTGTCGCAGTTCCTCCTGACCAGCCTGTTGCTCCTCCTGGCTTACACTCCACCTCTGGAGCTGCTCTTCGCTACCAGAGTGTCTCTAGGCTAGAGTGAGCAAATGGGCTGGATGTCCGAAATTTGGGCTGCCCCTCCACGAGCAGCCAGAAAAGCCTTCTTTTTCTGGCACACTGCTAAACCACCAGCTGTCGATCAGAGGAATAGTGGGAAACCATTAGCAGGAAGATGGATCTTGGCACTTTTTGAGCTTTTTAAGTGCATACATCTGTCCTTGTGCACATGGTAGTAGACTATTAAGAGTAGCAGTTAGAAAAACATTGGGGACCTACTCATGAGAGAATATACTGTAGTGCCAATAATTTTTAGAAACATCACAAATTAAAGAATAATGCTGACAATAGTCTCTATTTTGTTAGTCATAAAAACCAAAACCCAGCGTGTTAGTGCATCTGCCAATTCCTTCTGTGGCTCTCAGCCCTGAGCCCACTGAAGAGGTAAATCTTAAAGAATGATTCGATCTCTCGCACAGTCAAAGTGTTAAATACTCAAGATGACTCAGTAGATGAGCCGTTGTCAGTGTGACATTGTTGGCTGATGATGGTGATCTTGTTTTAATCATGGCTGATTGGGTGTTATGATAATGGCTGGATGTCCTCCAGGTTTTATGTTATGCTGTGGCTAATAGTTGTTTTACAAGACTTTCTGTGGGGTTTTTATCATTTGTCTTCTGTGGTTTATGTGACTATGAGACAAATTTCCCCTGGGAGAGGGGGAGGATAACGTGGAAGTCGAAGGTACAGATTTTTTTAGAATTTTTTTTATTCAACTGGGCAAAAAGTCAGATGAATTTCCTATAACAGCTGGTCACTGTCATTTTTTATTCAACGTTACTCATATAGGAATGAAATGTGCTTTTGTTTGGGACTATTTTCAGCCAGTCAAAATAAAAATGAAAACAAATGACACAAATATACAAGATTTCACTGTCACATTTATGCAAAAAACCTAACTTTAATGCTGGTAACCAAAGTCCAAAATCCGAAAAGTAGGCAACACAAAGGCAACAGAAAGCATCCAAGGAAATCAAAGAGTATTGCAAAAACTAAGAATGAACCATGAAGCCATATGGAACATTTCAGGAACAAGGGTGGTACATGAGCAACAGGTGAATGATCACAGGACTGACATGGGGAAAGAGACAAACCAACAGAGAGTGAAGGAACAACACAGGCATCAGTACACACGGCAGGAAAACAGACAAAGAGAGGAAGTAGAGAGTAAAACATGACACATGATTTGTTGACAACAATGAAAATATGTACTTAATATCAACAGCAGACTGTGTCTTTCATTTATCTGTTCAGATGATTCTTGAAACAGTAAGTCAGTAAATTGTTGCATCAACCAACAGATATGTAATAAACAACAAATTGGACAATTGATTATAGTAGATACTTTATTGATTTATTATTTTATTTATAATCATTCATTTTTCAAAAATGACAAACATACTCTATTTCAGCCTCGCAATTGTATTAATTTGCTTGAAAATTAGAAAATCATTGGGTTTTATGCTGGTGTTTTGAACTTTTTAATGACACCAGAATGGGCTCTAGGAAATAGTACAGTACGGATGTTTTAAAAAGTCGTAAGGACAGTTCTGTTACAGTGCCTCACCTGTCGGTTCTCACAGAGTGGGCAGATGACATTATGCAATGGCCCAACGTTAGCTACATCAACATGTTGGTGTTAACGGCGGAGAATTACACAGTAACAAAAGCACAGAAGCATACCTGCTACTCCTAACTACCTGCACAGTAACACCATAGGGAAAGCACTGTTGAAGAAACACAGCAAGTTTATATTTCTGAAGGCAGCAGTGGAGCCCAGCCAGAGCATCAGTAAAGTTAAACATACAGCGTGGATAATGCTGAAGGAAAGTGGAGTCGTGGAGACAGGAGGCTGCTCCTGCATTGCCGGGTTGGGGAAGTCATGTAGTCATGCAGCAGCTATTCTGTGGAAGGTATTCAGAACCCAAATATTTATTTTGGTCTCAAAGCCATGAGCCACGCTAGTCCCCGTTCCTTCCTCCTTGGCATGATGCGCAGGGCGTAGGGCACCAATGTAGTGGTATGGCAGCCTCCATAGGCCTCTGAAGAAACAGGTGGATAGATCGAAAAATGACTCCAGAAATTAACCATCAGTTATAGCTTTTCTATTTGTTTTTATATAATTTGTTGTACCAGACCATGCAGATCTATGTCCAATCTGGCTGAGACATGACTACACCCCGACCCTATGACCTGTAATAGTACTATCACCCTGACGCACCCCAAACAACAAAGACATGTGTTCCTTTTATGGGTACAACTACAAAGAACACACAGCGGCACGTAAGCAGTGTTTTCCTCGGCTGCACAACGGGGGCAAAGACTCCCTCATCATCCTGTTCATGATTTTTTCAGAGATATTTGACAGAATTAATAATGCATCAAGATAAATTTATAAGCATTAGGATGTCTGCAGAGCCGTCGGAGTCTATTCTTTCTCTCTCTCCCATCTTTCCCTCTCACTGTCATGAAGAGGACTCCCACTGAGCTTTCAAATGCACGCTTATGTAAACCTCTTTTTCTGCTTTGACTCCCCCACACATCTCCATTTGACTGTGCGCTCCCGCTCAACCTCCTCCTCGGTCTCATAGCTGTAATTCCCTCTTCAGCTTTTTTTTTTTTATTTTTTTTATTTTTTTTTTAGTATGTTTCTCCTTTAAAATCCATGTCTTTTTGTTTTTCTGTGTCTTTTTTATTCCAGTCTGTATCCGAGGTATATCCCTCCTACGTGTTTCATTGACTTTGCCTTTGCCTCCCCCCTCTTCAGATTTTTACACATACCTCATACAGAGTGTGGAGTGTATTTACTGTAAATATGATACGACTGCATTTCATTTGCATTTGACATCCGCCTTCAGTTTAGCGGAGGTTCTTTACATTGACAGTGTTTTTACCATGGCCGAGTGCACTGGAGACATCGTATGGAGGTGCTTTGAGAGAGAAAATGTAATGATTCATGCTTCGGCTTGAACAAGCCCAGACTCATCTATTCCATCCACTTTCAATGTGATTACCCAGAATGCCTTTTAACCTCTTAATTTGTGTCTCTGCAGTATTGCCAGCGGTTTTGGTGGGGCTCTGTTTGTCTACCTGAACCGACTGATTGTCCAGTTCATCAGGAAACAGAAGGCCATCAACAGATTCCTCATGAAGAAGTAAGCTACAGTAACCTGTTATGGAAAGTAACAAGTACATTAACACAAGTGCTTTACTCATGTGCACCACTGTGGTAATTAAGGTACATTTCAATGTTCCTTACTTAAGAGTACTTTTACTTTTACATTCTTAAGTATATTATAGCTTTGTTTATTTTTACTTAAAGTAACACTATATAACTTTTTTAATGGATTCTGGAGAAAGATGGTTGATGATAGATGAATCTCATTCTCAAGTTGTCAAATACTGATGTGTGGGTTTAATACCCAAGCCAGCGTTGATATTTGATGATCTGGGAATAAGACTTGGCCCTGTGATGAACTTTCAACTTGTCCATGGTTGGCACCACCACTCACCCGGTGTTAGCTGGAAATCGGTTCCAGCCTCCCACAGCCCTGCAATGGGTAGGGGTAGGGTGGATGGATGGAATGAGACTCAACAATCAACTGTCTCTCTCCAGAGAGTTACACAGTGTTGCTTTAAGTAAACCCAAGACTTGAAATTTTAACAGGGTATTTTTACGTTGAATTATTGATACTTTTACTTCAGGATTTCAGAGATCTCCACACTAAGGCACATTTGGTCCAATTCCCCTTCCTTTGAAAGGAATGTGACAGGGAATCATAAGGATGTTCATGGTTGTTTCAATGGCCAGTTATGTAGCTGTCCACACTAGGTGTTGAGTCTGTTCAAAACATTTGCCAAAATAATATTTAGTGAATGATTTATCGTAAAAAAAAAAAAGTCCATGAAGGCATTGCTATGAAAGAGCACTTATCGCAAGTCACAACATATATGCTAACATGGTAAATTTTGATGTTATTGATGGTTTGATGCACAGACACTAACATACTACATGACTTAAAGTGTACTCCAGTAACACCAGTGTTTCCAGTAGTCTTAAACGTTACTGCACTGACATTAACAATGAAAGCATTAATGACGCATCAATGAACACATTGATTTAATGTATCAATATGAATTAAATCTGCCACTGCAGTGTAATAATCATTTGCCAATAAGTCTGTTTCGTTGTGTCCGATATTTACCTCTTGTTTTGCTTTTCTGATTTTTAATGTATCCTCAGTCTTAACTCTCCCAATGTTTTATTCTTTCTCTCTGCCTCTCCAAGACGTCTGCTGTATCCTGCACTGGTCACTTTACTTGTTTCCACACTCACATTTCCCCCTGGCTTTGGACAGTTCATGGCTGGCAAGGTAGGTTCTGCAGACCCACTCAACACATACTTTTAGTTTGTACGCACACTGCACTGCAGCCATTACTGTAATTCAAAAAATGTGGAAGAAAGCCTGCAGCGGTCTGGCCCTTTACCTGTCAACATGATATATCTGTTATGTATTCAGTCTGCAGCAACACGAAATGTCTTAGACTCTGAGTTTAAGACATCAAGTGGACGTTTTTTGCTGCTTGTTATCAAAACTTTCTCAGCACCTCTGAGCATAATTTATATTTCCTTCACGATATGTCGTTTTTTGTTGTGGTTTTATGCAACCAAACAGAGCAGCTGCCTAATGAACCATTTTAGATCATTATATTGTTTCGTAACAGCCTGATTACCATTCATGGCTGTGTGTGATTGTTTTTTAATACTCACAGCACTGGTTAAAAATTGTTTTTGTTTGTGTATCATCTGTGTACACTGGAGACTGGAGGAGCATACTGTCCTTTCGCTCCTGGGATGACTCATAAGTGTGTGTGCGTGTATGTGTGTGTCTGTGTGTGTCCCTTCCCTCCAATTTCACCCCCTTCATCTCTCTAATTATCAGAATTAGAAATGGAATATTCTGTGCATCCTTAAGCGTTACACACACACACACACACACACACACACACACACACACGCACATACACACCACACACCACACACCACACACTCTGTGTCTCAGTCTTGGTACCTAATGAGAGGGTGAGTCAGGGCTCTGAAGCTACCTACACTGACCCTCCTCCTTTTAAAGCCCAGCTCTGGAGAGCTCACTGAGAGTTCTGTATCTTAAATCCTTCTGTCTCGCTCTCCTAATCCTCACTCGTCATTTCTTTGACATTATCACCACCAGTGTCTCCAGTTATCCTGGCCTTAAAACAGCGATGGATGAATTTGTCGCGGTTTACTCTCCCCTGTCAGGTATCTTAAATCTTCAGTGGCGTCTTTCAAGACACTTCAGCACATCATCTACCTGCTGTGACTGTGATGCTTTGTACACTTTGGGTGTGTTTTGGGTTTGAAGTATTTTTATGTCTAACCAGGAGTGTTTACATTTACGCCTGGAGCTGGATGCACAGAAGGTTTTGATAGAGAGGAGAAGAGGGTCTTTTTTATGTATTTTATGTTGTGTTTGCATATGAATTTGAAAAAAATGGGCAAATAGGTGGCACTAACGTCTGTTTTATGATGATGTTTTGCATTAGGTTTGGGTCAGTTTTCACAGCAGGGAAAAACTCTTAAAACAAAATGCCACACATAGTGAAAACCTCTGGTCTAATAGTGTAAAATGCAAATCACTTTGGAGAACTTCCACTTAATTTTTTGGGATATAAACTCTGTCATTATAAGTGTAGATACTGAGTCTGACTTCAGACTGAAGTAACTTCTTCAGTGGATTTGGGACTGCATCAGTAAAAGTGGACTTTTTCAGCTGTGCATTGACAACAAAGTTTATTGTCATGGCAGTTGTAAACCTTACACTGCACTGTATGTTACAATCACACATACGGCTGCACGCCAAAAAAAAAATCATATTACAATTATTTTGACAGATGTGGTTGTGACACGATTCATGATTAGACAGAATAATCTTCACTGAAAAATAAATAAGTAGTAGTAATAAGTGTAGTACATTATAATGCTGTCTTGCCAGACATGTCTATCTATATATCTATATATATATATCTATATCTATATATCTATATCTATATATCTATATATCTATATATCTATATCTATCTATCTATCTATCTATCTATCTATCTATCTATCTATCTATCTATCTATCTATCTATCTATCTATCTATCTATAATATATATATAATATTTTTTCCATTTCATCAAAAGATTGCAGCTTCTTGTCATTCGAATATTCACTCTGCCATATTGTGATCTTGATCATCTGCATTATAGCAGGCTACAGTTATTAGATATACACTACTGTAACAGATATTAAATAAACAGCAACAGTTTGACAGTAAACAAATAGTAATAATTGAAAATGACTCAGGTGTATTCACCATTTGTCTGTTCCTGTCCTCTATCACATGGCCCATGGTGACTGTGGAGTCAGAGGGCAATATTCAGAGAGGTTTCAGTGGGTACATTATCCTGAAAATGGATAATGTCCAAGTCCGTCCTTGGCCAAATCAATCCAGAAATAGAGTTATAACAGTGAAAACGTGACATAAAAAGCAACGTTATGTCAAAGCATAGGCTCCAGAATCATCTTGATGGTACAGTGTCTTGTTATAGCTTGTCTGTCACTGCTTTTTCTGCCCAGTGTAACTTGAGAGGGTAGGATCACAGCTTCACATACACATTTACTTCAAGATATGAGTTTGGACATAACATTGTTCTGATGTAATGAGCTTTGTTTGTGGTCAAACATTTACATCAGTTACATCTCACAAATTGTTACAGATCTGCTGTTTGTATTTACAACAGTGGCGTTGCACCGAGAAACTGTGGGCGGCAGCAAGTTGCACCGAATGTCAATTTCTGAATAATGTTGCTTAGAGTAAATACACATTTTTCAGTCATGTTAAATCTTAAGTAAAGCAAGAAAAAGAAAGGGGGGGGAAAAAATGCTGCAACTCGAGCACACTCGAGTTTGCACTTGTTGATGATGTTGCTTTCTGTGACCTTTAGCTTACCCAGAAGGAGTCTCTGGTGACCTTACTGGACAACCGGACGTGGGCCAAACAGGGCATAGCTGAGGAGTTTGACTACATCGGACACTCGCAAGCCTGGAAACACCCACAGGTCAACGTTTTTGTCACCCTGGTCCTCTTCATTGTCATGAAGGTAGGTGATGACATGTTAACTCGTGCCAATAAATGCATACAAACCATTTTGGTACTGCAGTTCTCATTGTGAAAATGAATGTATCGCCTAGCCCTGCAGTCATTTTAGTCATTGTTTTTCTCATCAACTGTCTTCTCTCTGGTTACCTTCCCTCTTTGCTTGTACCTCTATACATTTACCATATACATGTATGTTATTTGGCACTTCCTTCACCTCCTAACTGCATGTAAGAGCCACACATAGAGTACACTGCTGGTGGCTGTAGTGGCACTGGGGATAAAGCAAGGTCACGAGGAGAGAGTGAATTGAGCATGAAGGTATAATAAATGGCAGGGTTCTGCCCTTTCTATTCAATACTGGACCTGGGCTAATGGAAAACTATTGGAATCGGGCCCATCTCCTCTCGTCACTGGTAAAGAACAAAGGGAGACCGTGTTTAAAAAAAAAAAAAAAGTGTTGGAAAGTGGCCTATCTCCCCTTCACTGCGTTACAAAGTTATGTCCCCACGAGGCCATTTAAAGTTTCGCTCCACTTTGATGTTATATCGCCGAATGAAAGAGCTGATGGGATCCATGTTCAAAAAAAATAAAAAATACAGGAACAGAGCACATCTACATACCCCTCTGGTACACTTTATGCTGCCTCGACCACTGTAAATGATTGGGGCTCAGCTTGTCCTGTTTGATAATAAAGGTCAAATGAAATGAAAGGTGTTCAATAAAAGGCCCGCAGACAGTACGGGTTTATGAGGACACTATGATGTGATTTACAGTAAGTACTGAAACTCACCTTTGTGTCATTAGTAAGACTAAGACTAAGTTTCGGGTTGTGATAGTCAGTACTACTCTAGATGGATCAGGGCCCCCAGTCGGCAGCGTACCCGAATTTGTTAAGGGGAGCTATTATGCGTTTTCATTTTGTCCCTTTCCTTCAGCGAATCACACCACGCCATCATGTCACACATTTGCATGATTTACAGCCGTATTCAGAGTAGAACTGTGCACTTGGATGTGGTACGATACAATCTAATACACTTCACAACATGAGTTTTATGTAGACATTCATTTTCCATTATAAATTAAAGTAAGCCATTTCTTTGAAAGTGTCAATAATTGGAGATCCCTGGTTGTTTATGAAATATATCTCTGACAGTTAATGAAAGACCAGAGAACCCAAAGTATATTTGTTGCTTTATGGTATAGGGAAAAGTGGAAGACAAATGTCATTTTAAAACCACGGGGCAGCAATGAAAATATTGCTAATGATGTTCACATCAGTATTGTGTTCTACTCACTGGCTGCTGCCAGTCAGGATTGTGTGACAGGGAAATGCTCATAACCCATCATCCTGTTACTCTTTTGGTCCCAATAACGAGAAGAGGCTGAACAGAAGTTTGGGTGCCAAGATGAACTCTTTGCCCTGCCAGCTTGAATGCTGCCGTTAAGGGCTGCTGGAGGAGAGTGCCGCCTGTGTTCTGATTACATTGGCTTTTTTATGTCACCTTTATTTATTTGGGTTACTCTGTTCAGCTGAAACGAAATGTCCTTTACGAATACAAAAAGACAGGAGGTTATAAATCTCCACTCACTGCGTCAAGAGCTTGTGTGTGTGTGTGTGTGTGTGTGTGTGTGTGTGTGTGTGTGTGTGTGTGTGTGTGTGTGTGTGTGTGTGTGCGTGTGTGTGTGTGCGTGCGTGTGTGCATACGTGTGTGTGTTTTCTGTGCTGGGGACTTCATACAGCATGGAAAGTCCACAAAAAGAGCCCTGCAAAGAGGTGTGAGTAGGTGCAGAACAGAATGGAACTGGGTTATAAGATTGTGTGTGTGCTTTCCTAACCTATAGCTGTTAGAGTACTTGACATTAAAATATGTTTAGAATGGTGACATGGTAGCCGTACGGTTACAGCCTGTGCTGCAGGTGTCAGCCCATGTTTCCTGTCCGTCTCTCCACCTGTTGCTATTCAGTAAAGAAAAGTACAAGAATAACTTGATAACAAGTGTTCAGTCATGCCATACATGGTTAGAAAGCTTAGATTCTTGTGATTCAGTCCATGCAAACCATTTCAAGATAAGACCATATCACCCAGGTACAACTGACAAAATATCACCTCATTAATAATGTGTGTGGGTGTGTCAGTAGTGATGCACATCCAACAAAAGCCTGCCTTCTTTTATTCCCAAATGTCAAGTAGATCAATTTCAATAAAACATTTACTCCAAAGCAGTAGTAACAGAGTCTTCTGTGCATGAACGGCAATCAAATGGTGACAAATTGCGACAACCAACAAACGATTCCATAGACTGAAGATACACTCCTTGTGTTGTCCCCTCTCCCTTTAGTTACTTGCTGCCAGTCTCTGGATGACTGACGCTTCATGTTGCCACTGAGATTTTAAATCTGTTGATATACAATCAAAGTGGGGTTCATGCAAGCCTACATAATTTTTAAGGCATTAGCATTATCCTTAGCCCTAAGCACTTGTTTTTGGCTATTCTATAAGCACAGAGTTATTGTAAATAACGAAATAAAGATCTATGATGAGTTAAATGCTCCTGTTACTCTGATGCAGGGTTATTTTGAGGTGATAACATTTTTATTTTATTTATTTTTTTTGTCAAATTCCTGGATGTTGGATTAGAAAAATATGTGTGTTATCTGTCCATTTTCAGTGGACTTTGTCATTAAAATTGAACTATGTACAGCAAAACTACACTCATGTGAAAGGTGGATTTGTCAACTGAAGTCACTCATAAAAAGGAAGGTTCCCTTCAGATCTAAGAGTCTTTCCTTTATTAGTATACTTTTGATCCGACAAGAACTTTCTTCCTCTTCCAAATGAAAAGTCACATTCATAAGGAATCAAACATACCCTGTCGCTTCGAAAACACTGAGGTTTGCTGCTACAGCCTACTGCAGTCTGCTGTGACCATGAAAAGAACTTTATCTCCTCTGAGAGCTTGTCATTTGCCACCATCCACAACTCCCACATTCACTTTATTCTGCATCTTAGCACACACTGAGAGTGACAGATTGTGGTTTTAAACTGAAGGGGAGTATTTGGCCAACAGGACACATACTTTATCTTTGCCATAATTTTCAGGCAAAATTTGGCCTTTTTAATGAAAATATTATGCTTGAATTTGAAGTTGCTGCACCTCTAATATCAGAGCAGACTGGCAGGGTAGTAGCACGGGTTGTTAATGTTAGTCTCTAAAGCACTGCTGGGTAGTGAAGCACTCTTCTTTTTTATTTAATGACTTAATTGATAGCATACAATCGAGAATGTATTGTGAGTTGCCACGCTTTTTCTATCTTCATCAGGTAATTAGGAAATGGCATTGTGAGTAATACCAGATCAGCACAAAAACAAGAAATCACCACAGCTGAAGACAGCATTCTGGAAATATCCTGTTGAGTCTGTTTACTCTATCTATCTATCTGTATGGTCTAGACCTGCTCAATTTGGAAGGAGTCATGACTTTTGTTGTGAACTGGTGCTATACAAATAAAGATACACTGATTTGATTGACTGCAAGGTTAGCTCAAGCAGTAGAACAACCTGCCCTGCAAAATGTGGTTTAAAAAAAAAAAAAAAAAAAACACAGTGAAACAAGAATCCACCACTGGCCAGAAGCTCCTGTGTCAAAGTTATGTAAGCACAGAACTGATGGTGTGACAGTCTGTACTGCAGTAACAGCACAAACTGACTCACTGTCTCTTCATCATTGTTTCTGAGCAGTGCAGTAGAGAACATTTCTCTCAGCCTTATTGTACCACCACATAAAAAAAAAAACACTAGTAAACATTTTTTATTACTTTATGAAGCCAATTTCTCTGAATACATTTTTATTGTTGACAGCTGGCAGTCCTTCTGCTCATTCCTCTGTCGCATCCTCCAACCATCCTTTAGCCAAATGCTGTGATGGTTTTCAGTGTCTGTCCTTTCTGCGTGTGTTTGTGTGCGCATGTTTTTATGAATGTAGCGGGTGAACAAAGACAAATGCAGTTTTTTTTTTCCCCATATGTGACATAGAGGCAAGATGTGTACACTAGAGGGAACAAAACACACACATGTACACACTTTTCTAAGTTTAATCACCCACCTGCACAAATCTCATCAAGCTGCTCTCAGCATGTATCTGTGGGCATGCACTGACTCACGTCCTCTCTCTCACTTACACACACTCACACACACACGTATAGACACACACACAGCATTCAGACTGAGGCTGTAATGGCTCCGTCTAATTACAGCCTTTGGTTTTCCTGGATTCAGCCTGGTGATTTTCAAAGAGGAGATTGTGCTCTCCTTCTCCTTCTTGGTAATGAATGGTTCTTTTATTTGACTTGGCAGCCATCTTGTCTTGTTGCTCCTTTTCATGCTGAAACTTTTGGGAAGGTTCTCATCCCAGCTGCTAAACTTTTGAAAGAAAATGCGTGTGGAAAGTGTCTCGGGTCAGAAAATCCTTGTCGGCTGGTCAACAAATGAAGGTGCTATAAATGCTTTAATTAGGTGTTTTGGAATGGTACGAAACTGGAACCTTACTGAAGAGGCTGGAACGCTGCTCTGTGCAAAGTTCACTGCACCTGTTCACCTGTGGATAAGATGAATGTTGGCTGAGAAAGTTTTTTTTTTTTTTTGCACACATAAAAACATACCCTCACACATATTCACACGCACACACAAATCTGCAAGCTAATTTGGCATGCCTTGTTGTTAAATGCTATTTTTAGTGGTGTGCAATTATTATTATTAATAAAGCTGTTGATGTGCACATCAACAGCTCTCAGTGAGGAATGCGTTTATTAATACAGGTGTGTTTCTGTGTGTGTGTGTGTGTGTGTGTGTGTGTGTGCGTGTGTGTGTATGTGTGTCCTACAGCCTAAATGAGTCCTCTGTTAACTGTCAGTGTGTGTGTGTGCGTCAGAGTGACAGAGAGCTGGCGGGACTGTAATTGGAGTGGGAATAGAAGAAGGGCCCCTGAGGGTCCCCTGAGGCCCCCAGGCGATAGACTGTCCTCTGAATGTGACACAAACACAAGCATAGAGGTGCTCCCCGATGACTGACAAATTAAATAGAGTATAAATGTCCTGGATAGTGCGTCATATATACCATAGATAACCTTGACCTGAGTATCCTTCACTTCTCCCTGTTACCTCACTGATGTTCTCCTGTTTTTGTTTTCTCTCTGTTAGCTCTCTTTAGCCTCACGTTCACCTTAGCCACAATTTTTAGGCTATTCCTGAAATAATTTGCAAAACTATGATTGACTACAATAAATCAATATGGAATTGAGACCCAAGGGGCAAGACATGTTATAATATCTGCGCTGCATTGGCTGAAGAGTAGCCCGTGAAATCACTTATGGAATACTTGTTTTGTGTACATTGACCTATGGGGCTTTAGAGTCTTGACACAGTATTTGAACAGTTCGGGTGCCCTTTCCAAGGTTAAAAAACAAAACTATGAGAAATGGATTGAAGAATGCATTTGTCTGCTTTAACGTAAACTAAACGATAGCGTTTCTTGATAATTAGCTTACCCAGAATAGGCTAGTAACGTCCAAGGCCAACCAACATTTCATACTTTGTGGGGTTACTGGTTATGCTAACACGTCCATGGAGCGGAAGTCAGTCCTGGACGGTAGCCTTCCTCATCAGAGCGTTAGCTAACGTTAGTGATACGTTCTTGATTATTATCGCTGCATTTGCCTCGCACATTGGTTTCTCCTCATGAACCCAGAACAAACAGTCAAGCATGAATCATACGTCTGTCTTGCTTGTCCAAGTACACAAGCTCGGTCAAGGTCACTTTGACCTCACAAAACACATTTTTGGCAGTAGCTCAACAAATGATGACAATGTGATGTCATTTTATATCCAAAAGGTCAAAGGCCAACTTCACTGTGACATCATATTATCCAGTAAAACAATATTGTGGCCACTGTTTATCACACAACCCAGGAACAGTGGTGCAGGGAGGCATACACCCATGATGCAGTTTTGGCTGCCTTTGTCTGAAATCAAGGACCCACTGTTCAAAGATTGCTACAATTATGATGGTGAATCTGCCACCATTATTATTGTCAACTGCATGTGTGCAGGTGTAATAACAGGAATGAAGCAAGTCGGGCTCAGAAAATGGAAAATTTTAAAAAATGTATCACTAATCAAAATGCTATTCTTTGTCTTCAAGCCTCTGGCCTTATATTCTCTACTCAGTCATAATTAGAAAAACATTGAGCAGATAATAAAATGTTCATGCATTCTTCTGTAAAATCTGATGGAATTCGAGTCAAGGATTTCCCATAGGTAATCAGTGTAGTATTGATCAATTATATGATAAATCTGCAATTAATCTTACTGCACTGTATCTGTTAGCTATCTGTCTGCTTTAATGAAATGTGCACCTGAACTAAACCTGCAGCTCCAGGTCTGCTGCTGTGTTTGGTCCTGAAGTGTTAGAGCCAGACCGGGTGCTCTAGTTAAGTAGTTCAGTAGCTCATGTCTTTACATATTATAACCTCAAGTGTACAGCTCTGCAAAAAATGCTTTGACAGATTGACATTTATTCAGAGCAAATTGTACAGAATATGAAAATGCCAAGGTTATGTTTGATGGTATCATTCAGTCCTTCATGGAGGTTTAATCAGTTTATGTCTGTGTTCTGTGAGATTGAAGCACTATGCTCAAGAGTCAGATGAAGCACCTTCTTAACATCTGAGAAGTAGCAGAGGAATACTTGTATCTGTATTTGATGATTTTTTTGTTTGTTTGTTTTATTTGTGTTTGGTTCTACTTCTCTACTTTTCCACCCTGGACAGCATAATATTAACAATAATTATAAAGCAAAAGTTAACCCTTTTACATTTATCTATATGGTAATAGCTGTATTCTTGAAATTCAGGGATGACATCAGCAGTCAGCCTAGAAGTATTTTAAGTATATGTCATGGAGAAAATGTGCCTCATGCAAAAATCTCTCATGAAGAATTGATTGTGGCTCATACATGTGACTTGATTGAAGAGTAGAAGTCGCTTTCAACAACATTCTTGCATTCATAATTTTTCTCTGAATGACGTCCGTGAGGGGTCAAGGCCTGTTGCATGAGTCATTTGCTGACCATCTGACACAGGGAGAAAAAACCTTGTCTAAGAATTAGAATGCCTTATACTGAATACATTTGGAGTTTCCATTTAACAAAATCTAACTGACTCAGAATAAAACTAACAATTTTAATATTCTGTTCACCCAATCAGTGTGATGTGAATATTGGACCAACAATGATATTTTTCTTATTGTCATTTCATTTGCATGAGAACTTGCCCCAGCAGCTGCCTGAAGGTCTTTTCCATAAGTTGGCACCCAAGGGGAACATCCTCTGTTACAGCATTTATAATATAATGTATTATCTCAGTGATTTTCACCTTGACTTACCCATCTGCCATTGAAATTGTGGATGGATTTGCTTTATTAAAGCAACAGTATGTAAAGTTGTTTTTTTTACCTTGAATTAACAGCTGTTTACTTCAAGATATGCATTTTCAAGACATATGATAACAAATGTATGACCTATTGAGTTTTGTTTGTGGGTAGCACCTACATTACCTCTAACAAATTGTTACAAAAGTGGGATTTGTACATAAAACCGTGGTGAAGTCTGAAACTGTGGTCAGTGCCAAATTTGCATAACATGCCAATTTCTCCATAACATTGCTTTAAGACTCTTTGTTTCCTGTCACACTGAGTACATTTGTGCTATATGTTACGGAGTTGACAGCTGTAGTAATATTTCCCCATATTTGGGTTATGATACAACCAATAACACTTTTAAATGTATTACGTGTCTGTCTGATGATGTTCTGACAGCAGTGCATCAAGCTCTGTCATCAAGCTGAAATTATTTTCATTTATTTATTTATTTTACTTTTACACTTCAGTGACATTTTTGTGAATCCACAAAAGAAAATCCCACAAATTGAGAAAAAAATGTTTGCACATTTGAAATGGCTGCTCATTTAGGCAAAAATACAAAACATAGGTGTCCAACAGAAAGACTATTATTAATTATATATAATCATATGGGTAGATTACTTCAATATGTGAGGATCTGAACTCATTTCCCTGAACACTGGGCATCTGATTTTTTTCATTATCTCACTTAAAGGATATTAAAGCCTTGTGAAATGCTTAATAGCACATTATCATTAACTTGTAATAATTACTTTGAGCCACAAACTTCTCAAACATGCAGATGTGAGAGAACATGAATTTGTCTTTTAGTTCACCTCACAGAACACAGGCTCAAGTCACATTTAAATCCAATTTGAATTCTAAAAAGGCAGCTGTGTAGTTGTCAAGAAAACAAATTACTGATAGTGTCTACTTACGAAGTCTGACTCCCATATATTGACTGAATTTAATAAGTTTTTCTTCGAAAATAGTTTAGCCCTGAAGCAGCTCTATAAATTAGAATTCCCATTAAAGCTACCGTCAAAATTCGTGTGGTTCATTAAGTAATTTTTAATTGGATTTTAATGTAGAAGGTTGAGGCATGAGCTTTACTTCTTAAATCTCTTTTACTTGTTTTTAAGCACTTATAGGGATTGAAACCAACAACCCTGTATACAGTAGTCTTGGCTTGCTTGTCTGCTTCCTCTGAAGGTTTATTGAAGTCACTTTGAGTTTGGAGATCCTCATAAATGTTGATGGTCGTGCACTACCTCAGTGAAATGTACACTTAGTAGATTACAGTAGATCAGGTTAGATGAAACATTAACGATTCCTCTGGGGGGAAAGTGAGTCATTGTTCCTACGAAGAATTGGATGTAGCAATAGCTAGGAGAACATAGATAATAGTTGAGCAAATAAAGGGCATATAGAAATGTGTCAGGAAATGCTGATGTCTCTCGTGGAAAACAATCAACTCTCAATTATGCTGTCACACTATGCCAGTTAGAAAAACGCTCAAGGAGGCACCCATGAAAGATAAACGGCTGACTCTGTCCCTTTATGGTAAATGTGATGCAGGCTTCAACCCAAAGGCCCTGTAAACTCCTAGAGGGCTTTCAGCAGGACGGGGCTATAACCTTGTTAACACTCCTGTCGAGTTGGATGCCAGATCATGCTGATTGTGTTAGGCAGGTTTAGACGAAGTGAGACTGTTGCAATTTCTTTTTTAGTTTTCTCTTTGGGGCTCAAACCTGTCATATATTAACATAGTTGCTATATACTGTTAATATAAAAAAAAAGTGAATACAACTGCACATTTGCGTGGCACAAAAGCTTTTAGTCGATAATGATGGTATTAACATATTCCTAATGGAAACACGTGTTGCTGCAGAGTTAAAAGCATGAGGTCAATGTGACTCCACAACAGAGGCCACTGAGGCTCCAGAGGCAGTGCATCAGCATTCAAAGGAGACTGCACAGAAATGTGATATGATGCACAGCATGGTTTTGCAGTGTATGCTCTACACCAGATTGTACATTATAACAGCTACAATACTACATTTTTAAACAAAATGATTCAGTATTATTTCCCATGTGCTTGACACTAACACAAGAGACCTCTAAGAACTGTCATTCAGTTCTTATGTATCTGTGCTTGAGATTACAGGTGCTGGTCCAATGAACTGGCTTCATTACATGGTATGACAAACATGATTGCTGAGATCTATTATAACACAATGTCGATGGCATTACAAAAACACAGCTCTTAAAAGCACAGCGTGTTGAGTCCGCTGCTAGGGCTCTCTCAGTCAAAACAACATGCATAAGTAGTGTGGGATCATGGGAGTCCTCAGCGTTAAACAACCACCGCTGATGATCAAAATCTATCTATATGACTCAGAATAAATGTTTCCTCCTCTGTGAACATTATCCTGAAGTGCTGAATCGTAGGCAACTGGACGTGTTTCCGTCTCTTGAAGACGTCTCACCCCTCATCGAAGAGTGTTCTTTTGTTCTCAATTACTTGACAGTTTGTTTTGTGACTAGTTTTCTATACTTGGTGCCTGCAGGTCTTTTGTACTTATTTAACTTCAACAGCTTCAAATATTAGAGACATGACTGCTGGACACAGTGACAAACAAATTAACAAAATGTCCTTTTGTCATTTTAAATGTGACAAAACAAATGTCTTAACATCTTGTTTGTCCTTATGAAGGTTGTTCTTGTTACCTCCACCAGGAAGGTTATGTTTTCACCTGATGGTTGATTGATTGGTTTGTCACTAGGATTACACGACAACTACCGAACGGACGTCCGTGAAACTTGGATGGAGGAATGGTCTCGGCTTTATAAATGTTTAGTAAAGATCATGATAAAGGGACACATACAGGAATTTTTCTTCACCTTTTATAACGTTGTTCTTTTTCTTTCTTTTTTCCTCAGGTAATAATGTGCAAATCTTGATGAGAAAATTGTGTATAATTTGATGCAGATCCCAGAACCTTTTAATGATGCTTAAGCAGTCATCCATGTTTCCAAATGTAGAATGATAGAGGGCTATTAAGTTTGATATTGGATTAGGCTCAAGTGGATGAAATGGGCTGTTGCCTAGTTTAGATGTTAGCAACAATTTAAGCTGTGATTTAGTGATATAAATCATCAGTTGTCATATAGCATTTCAACAACTCCTTAATAATTATTTTTGTGCACACTTTTATTACCTGTTCAGACCTGTTGTACTTCACACTGTCAGGATCTACTGAGCTGTAGTGGCCTTAGCTGGTTTAAATTTCATTGTTCTCGCTCAATATGGTTTTTAAAACATGTGACTGACTCACACACAAGTACACACACACTCCTCACACACACACACACACACTCCTCACGGTTCATGGCCTCTGTAATCAGGTAAAGCCTATGTTATGAGTTCCCAGATCCTTTAAACCTTTCAGCTCTTATTAAAGTTTTACTGGCCGAAAAAAAAAAAAAAAAAACACGAGAAGAAAAGGAAGGCGGTCCAGGAGGAGTCTAAAGAATTGTTCCTGTGACTGTCTCATTTTCCCACGAGGCCTCTGCTGTTCAGCTTGTTGTGTGTCTGTTACTCTCTGGCTCCCGGCCGCATTCGGCTCTGATTCTCGTCACTGAGTCTGTGTCGTGGTGTGTGCGTGGGCGTGTGTGAACACCTACGCACGTATGTGTGTAGCACAGGGTGAGAAAGCGGCGGCGGCAGCGCAGGGTTACAGAAGGAGATCCATTACTTCACCATGGCAGCCAGCCTTAATTACAGCTAACTATAGACAGAGCAGAGGGAGCGGAAGAAAGGGAGGGATGGAGGGATGGAGAAAGACGGAGCAATGAGTGTAATTAAAAACTCTATTTGAAACCATGAGATTATTACAGCGATGAAGTTTGTGTAATGGCTTCTACAATAGTCGAATTCATACTTCTTCTTTTATACGTGACAACATTTATTGTTGCACATTCTTAACTTTTGTGTCATTTTAATTTTTAGCGTTTGTTAGGGTGTGTGTCACACGTCTGCGTGTCAGAGGACTAACCTTTTGGGATCGTGCTTATTGACTTTCCTGCAGAGAGTTAGGCTGCATTCAAGTTTCAGACAGACAAGTTTCAGGCCTCTCAAGTGGACTTTCTGCAGAGTTTTACCAGACATCAGTTATTAAGTTATCAACAAGGCCAGAAATAATATGTAACCATGACACAGAAATATATAAAGGCTATAGCGGTCAGCAAATTGATTTTATTTTTGTAGTCTTTAGAGCTGTCTATCAGAGACATGTTTTCCTCGTGCTCCCACGCACTTGCAGACTTGATGTGATCAAATCAAATCAGTTTTATTACAGCCCAAAATCACAATCACATAGCCTCAATGGGCTGTACAATCTGTACAGTGAAAGACATCCTCTGTCCTCAGACCCTTGAGCTGCGTATGGAAAAACTTGCCATGATGAGAAAAAAACTTTTAATGGGGAAAAAAAGTGATGACAGTGAACACACCGCGGTAAGCACAACTGAAGACCACCAGGTCTCAGTCCAGATGGTTGAGATTTGGATGCAGCCTTAGATGAGCAGAGCTGGTTAGGTTAGCTTAGCTTAGAATTAGAATGGAAGCAGGGGAAAACAGCTAGCCTAGAGTCTCTGCTGGTTGCGCCATGGAGCAGGACAAGAAAATGAGGAGACTGAGGTGTTACTGCGTTGAGTTTATATGTAGTTGTGCTGCCTTTTTTGAATTCCGTTTGGTGTCTGAACACACCATGAAACACTGATCATGGACAAAGACTTGGCCCAGCCTGTGTTGTCCACCTCAACAATCAAGGATTTGATGATCATATATTTATCGTAGGACTGATCAATATTACACTGGCTATATTAGAACTTCGACTTACTTATCAGAATTCCACACTAGTATGCATGGATGTTATTTTTGATCATCAGAGCTGTAATAATGTTATAAGTGTTAGTTCAACTTTTTCTTTCCAAAGAAGAATTTTCTGCTTCGACTGAGGTCCACGAAGGCACACACAAAGGCACGCACACCTGACGTTCATGCTCACACATTGTCAGTGGTGACATTTCCCTTTTTGTTTGTCTTTCCTAATTAGCAGCCTCTTCCACTCGCCAGGCACAGTGTCGGCCAATCGGCGGCGCCCGCTCATTACCGAGGGGTTCATTTCAGGGTCTTTGTCAAATGAAGAGTGAAAGTGACAGCTTAATCTAACCTCAGCAATGGGCTCCGCATGGTCGCCTCCTCACTGCTGGTGGAGGATTCAACTTGGCTATCATCTAGGGGCACACCGGATGGTACTCGGAGGCTAATTGAAATGCCACACTGTTCTTTCTTTTGATGTCTTCTCTTTTTTCATCTCCCTCTCTTTCCTCTCTTAGTTCTGGATGTCTGCCCTGGCCACCACCATACCAGTGCCCTGCGGAGCCTTCATGCCAGTTTTTGTCATTGGTAAGAAGTGACTGGACCCGTCTGTGTGTTTCTGTGGGTCTCTGTGTGTGTGCACTTGATGGTGTGTGATTGATTGTTTTTTTTTTGTTTGTTTGTTTTTTACTTTAAACCATCATTACGAGGACATTTCTGCTTTGTGAGGACCTTTTGGCATCGGGCTGTTAGAGGATTAAAGCTTGGTTGTAGGCTGAGGCTAGAATCGGGTTAGGTCAGGGCAAGATTTGAAGGAATGCATTACATCAGTAAGGGTTCTCACAAGTAGTGCAAGAAAAATAATTGTAGAAAATGAATCATGACCAAGCATCAAGCAGTTGAGGTGCGAATCTATTGATTTTTTACTTACCTGAGTGGAAAAATATCCACACCCATCAAAAGTCATTCTAAAACACTAGACTAATACATTTTGTTTTGGTTTCTATACATCTACCACTTTTGGGGAGTAACGTGGTACAATTACCGCAGTACAAATGCTGCTCCTCAGCATTGATTGTAGTATATGTTTCTTCTTCTTTCTCAGGGGCAGCCTTTGGTCGTCTGGTTGGAGAGAGCATGGCAGCCTGGTTCCCAGATGGCATTCACACGGATGGCACCATCTACCCCATAGTGCCAGGAGGCTATGCTGTCGTGGGTAAGTGAAAGACACAATCAGGGTGCTGTGATTCATCACGCTCCATATTCTCACTTTTACTAGAAGTACTTTCTAATGTGCTTTTGTTTTGTTGTTCGTTTGCTGTTCTCTTAAAAGCCATTTATATTGTTTTTCTCTCAGGTTTCCAAACCATTTTCTTAGATTCAAATCATTAGTTATGGGGCTTGTGGCAGATCTGCACAAAAATATTTCTCCTTCTTGTCCAGCTCGACTGCTTTTAAGTGATTCAGTCTCTTAAAGATGGTAACTGTGTATGCACACTTTTTATACTTCTCATTAGGGTTTCTGGGAGGCATCAGTGCTTACACTTGAGTAAAATATTTTTGCTTTACTTGCCAGCACTCATAGAAAATGAATCAAGATGGATATTTCCTGCAAGTTCAATTTAAAACTGTAAATGGACCCAGATCAAAGGAGACATGAGATATGATCAGACTCAAACACCCGGGACAGAATCGAATTACATTTACAAGATCACCGGACGAGTCCTAATAAAAAGATATTGGCTACAAAACAGGGCAGACACCATCTGACAAAACAACAAGCACTCACAGCCTTTAGTGCTGCTGTAGACAGCTCATATCCTAAAAGTTTGGAAGCTGAAAATAGAACTTCAAATTCAAAACGTCTTTTAAGAAACAGAAATTGTGCCAAAGTAGTTCTTGTTGGCTCTTGCTTCTCGGAATAAAATCAAGTGGCACAGAGCCATAAAAGTCTGGATTTCTTCCGTTACCCCAAAAACTCAATATTTTAAAGTATAATACATGAGTCCATTTCAGTGCTTGACTTCTTGTTTTACTTTGTAATGCTTTTATGCAACATTAATAGATAATTTTGGTTAAACTGGGTTAAATCTTGAAAGGTGTGTGTGAAAGGCGAGACAGCGTCTGTGTGCATGGAGAAGCCAGCTGTGTGTCTAGGTCCAGTTTAACATCACCAGTCTTTGAAGAAAAGGTGCTGGTGGTTCCTTGGCTAGTGACCCAAGCAAGATAACATTATAATCCCAATGCTGAACAGTGTTGTCCTTGCTTTACAATGTCTGATGACAGAAGGTGGGCAGAGGAAACTGGTCACTCAGTTCCTTTGCAGGGGGTAGCGGCTATATGTTAACTTGCTTTGTGTTCAGCGGATTATGGAGTTAGCACCAGCAGCTATGACACAATGCTTGCTATCTGAGCTAGGGTACTAGCAGGACCTTGTGTCGCCTCTGTGGGGTGAAGTTCTTTGGGCCTGCTGGAACTGCAGTTGGCAGCTCTCAGAAGAAGAGCTGGGAAAGGCCAAGTGGGAGCAGAGCTGGTGAACAGCTCTGGAGAGTGAAGACAGGCTGCCACGGTTAAATAGGTGGAGAAGAGAGAGGACAAAGGTTGGAGCCAGAGTTTTGACTACCTGTTCAGTGGCGGGGTCTGTCGCTCTGACCAATAGTAGTTCAAAGCCGGGTCTCTTGGCGGTCTTTGCACTTGTGTGTAATCCACGGTGTTGTGCAATCAATGTTTACTTCATAATTATATGTTAAAATAAAACACTCGCCTATATAGTTTAATTTATATGTATATGAACATCAAGCAAAGTAGTAGAGGTTTTAGTGAATTGCTGTGATTTAACAAATAAGTGACCGCAGGAAACGTTGGGGTTTGTATTCACAATAACTGAACAGTCATCACCCCCAGGCAGTGTAAACATTTGATAAGACAGGAGAATGAAAATAATATGAATTATAATGAAGGACGACTGAGATGATTTTCTTTCTGTATTTGGTTAAACCTCACATTCATCAGATAGCGTATCAAATTCATTTTTTTTCTTTTTACAACACAGCACAGAAGGTGAACATTTGAATCTATCTGTATGCAATTGGTTCAACAATATACATACATGCTGATACTAAATCACATCACTAACGACCCCCTCCGTGGAGGTGACTCCGAACTTCTTATCATTCTCATCCTCCTCGACCTCAGCACAGCATTTGACACTATCTCCCACACAACACTCCTGGACTGCCTGGCTGACACTGGGATCACTGGTGCTGCACTTTGCTGGTTTACATCATACCTCACTGACCGCCAACACTTTGTGCAAATAAGAGACCACAAGTCTGGGTGTTGTCAGTCTTGGGTCCACTCCTCTTCATCATCTACCTCCTCCCCCTGGGCACAATCCTCCATCATCATGGGATCCACTTTCACTGTTATGCCGATGACACACAGGTCTACATCTCCTCCAAACCCACCACCGCCATCCCTCCCACCTCCCTCATCACCTGCATGGAAGACATCCGGAGCTGGATGAGCAGGAACTTCCCGAAGCTTAATGGCAATAAAACCGAGGCCCTGCTCATCGGCTCCAAATCCACCCATCATCATCGACGGGTTCCCTATACCCTTCTCCCCCCAAGTCAAGAGCCTCAGCATCACTCTGGACAGCACCCTCTCATTTGCACCTCACATTAAAAACATCACCCGGACTGCCTTCTTCCACCTCAAAACTCCAGACTCCGACCCTCACTGTCCAAATCCAGCACCGAAATCCTGGTTCATTCATTTGTCAGTTCTGAATCGACTGCTGCAGCGCCCTCCTCACCGGACTCCCCGCCAAACTCATCAACAGACTGCAGATCATCCAGAACTCGGCCGCCCGGATCATCACCCGTACCAAATCGTCTGACCACATCACCCTCCTCCTCACACACAAAGCTCTCCACCATGTAGCCCCCACTTACCTCTGCAACCTCCTGCAAGAATACAGCCCCTCTCGCACCCTCTGCTCAACCTCTGCTGGACTTCTAACCATCCCCACATCACGCCTCAGCACCAAGGGTGCCCGAGCCTTCAGCTGCTCGGCACCCAGACTATGGAACTCCCTCCCCCCACACATAAGACAGTCAGACTCCATCGCAACATTCAAATCCAAACTCAAAATTATTATTATTATTATTATTATTATTATTATTATTATTATTATTATTGTATCAGCTCATTGTCAGACTTTCATTTTTGACTCACTCCAAGAAGGAACTGCACTTATGGTGAAGTGAGTGATACTAACAAACACATTGCAATTAATGTATTGAGTGTTGATGTAAATATTCACATATACCTTTAATCCTAAACATTTTCCATCAAAGGAGTTCCGATGAATTTGTGGTTCCATGTAATGGCTGGAACATGAAAACAATCAGCAGGGTTGTTATTCCTCTTCTTCATTTTGTGAGAACAAGAACGACTCTGTGTTTTTGAACAGTAACAGAAAATCCTTAATGTGCTTCATGTCCTGCAAACACCAGCTGTCCCTTCATCGCCACATCGCTTCCATCCCTTCTGAAGTTGCGTGTCTAATGAGATGCAGTGTTGTGATTCCCTCCACTGTGCTACTTGTTGACAGCCGGGCTGATTATGCCATTGTTGCAGGTTAGCGGCGGCTGTTTTTTCTGAGCTGCCGCTGATGTTGTTGTTGTGGTGCACTGTAGCTGATGACTCAGCCTTTTACAGGCCTGACACTCTGATGAGCCTCTTTCATCTCGCAGCCAAACTCGCTTTAAGGACTTAAATGTTAGGACACGCAGAGGGAGCAGCAGCATTTATCTGAGAGGGATAGGCAGACATACATGGCCTTAATTAAGTTACAAGAAAGAACAATGAAACCTTCCTTTGTAGTCTCTCTCCCCCACCATCTGTTTCTTTTTAATGCTTTCATTCTCCACTGTTTTTTCCCCCAGTGTTCATCTCATTCTTTGGACTGGACTCATCCATTTTCTGAGCGCTGAAGGCTCACTTTGCCCCATGCTGCTTCTGCTTTCATGCAGCTTGGAAATATTGAGGTTCCCTCTTGTATTGAATTAGCTGAATAAGTTGATTTCTGCCTTATGGGCACATGAAAGGAGATTGTGCAGAGAGAAATATGAATTTGGTTTGTTAGAGAGATGAAAACGGCCCACTGATTGATAACAGGATGATGACTCCTGGGTCACTGAGTTTTAAAGTAAATCCATTTTCAAAGGTTTAAGTTGGTTTTGTGGATCAATAATGCTGAATTGACTATATTGTGTGTGTGTGTGTGTGTGTTTATATAATTGAGGATTATGAATGAAGTAGCGTAAATTAAGTATTGATATTTAATCATTTTATGCTGGGAGCCATCCATCTGAACAATATAACCACCTACGCTCAGCATGTGGTGATGATATTGATGAAAGCATATCATATGATTGGAGGTTGGTCATTCAGATTTTTTGTGTTTCTTGAACAACAAAGGTATGTTCAAATATATATGTCCTCTACTGAGCTATTAGTGACCAGTCCAGTGTCCGTGGAACTTCTCACAGGTGCCTATAACATGGTACTGCTGTTGCAGTCACTGTGGCAGACCCAGCGTTGGCAGAGTAAAACATCTGGCTGTTTTAATAAGGAGGCAGGTTTTTTTACTCTCTGATCTCTGGAAAGAGTGTCTGTTTTGAACCCTCGCCCATCCATTTACCCTTGTTTGTCTCTGTTTCTTTCACTCTCCATCTTTACATTCTCTGTTAATGGGCTTCGTTTTCTTTTGCAATATGGAGTCTCCAGAGCTACTCCAGTTGCTCTGTTGTTACGTAGGGATAGTGACCGGGGAGATCGATGCTAATCTATAGCCTTTACACCGTGCAATCAGTATTCACTTCAGAATACGTTGAAGCAAAAAGGTTCTATATTGCTTGTTTAAGTCAAAATAGCAATATCACAATGTAAAGTACATCAGTCTTCTGAAGAATTCGGACCAAAATCCTGTTTAAGAATTTGATAGAGTTTTTTTTAAGTGGGGACAGTTTACATTGATAAGTAAGTAATTTCATTAATTGTTGTACTGTAAATGCTTACAAGAGGTTACAAAAAGAATAGAAGCTTGACATGTAAAAGTTAGTTGAAATCAGTTTACACTAGCATTTTTTTCCCATGGCCAGCTTGGCCATTAGAGTTTCAAAATTCCAGCTATAAAAACAGAAAAATGTACAGACACTGTGATCCGCTGGTGATAGTAGTTTGTTTTCCTTTTTAGTTGGACTATGCATTCCTCAGCGCTGACACACAGACATACAGGCTGCAGACAGAAGAGAAACCCCTCCCCGCAGATCATCACACAAGTCTACAATCCTTTTATTAACCTCATTATTGTAGATCAAGCAACGTCCCTATGATGGCCCACAAGTGTCGAATCCAAGGCAAAAGCAACAACATGACTGCAAAAGTCTCTGCACGAAAAACAAAATAAAACACTGATGCATGTTCATGAGGTTATTTTGAAGATAAGGTCTGTGCCTACACATAAATGTCCATCCTGAGCAGTGCAGCTCCATGACTTGCGCTTAAGAGTTGAGAACATTATAATTCCAGACCAAAGACTGCTAGAAAAACGTGACACGTCTGTGTCCATATTGACTATATTTTTGCAGGGCTGAAATCTGTGGCTGGGATGAAGCGCTTGTGCACTGAGAGAAAAAGATGTTGCACATCATTAATCACAAGTGACACATCACAACATTACTCAGTGAATCATGTCTTCACAGTTGTGATAAAACAAAACTTTTGCATAATACAAGTGTTCTTGGCAGAATATTGTATAGGTCACACAATATAACTTTATTTTGTATGTCGTTAATAAGTCAGTTTGTTTGGCATATTTCCAACAGACATTTTGGCCATTGATGTTTTCATCTGCTGGGCAGTTACATGCGATATCTGCTAAAAGACAGCATATACTGGCTAACGTAAAACCCAAATGTGCACAATAGCTTTATTTTACTTGTAAGAGATGTTGAATATCACCATGCATTTTTTTTTTTTTTACTTGACAACAAAATGTGTTTTGATTATAGTCACTCTTGGCACAATCGTCCCTTTCTGAGACTATTTGTTTTCAGAGATCAGCAGGCCTGGTGGAGAAATGAGCGGTGAAAGTGAGAAATACAAGCAGTAGTATCTTGAGTCATTGATATTGTTCCACATCCTCTCTTTGATCTGCTATGGGATAGTAAAACTATAATTTATTGTCCTTTGAAATCATGGTAATATTGAACAATTTATATCGTTTTGATGGATGATGCCTCTGAAAACCCACTCAAGGACCCCCTTTATTTAGCACCAGACCCCACCTTGAAAACCACTGAACTGTACAATTGCTTGTCTGCAGAGCTCGCTCACCCAACTGTCCTCTCTCCCACCCAAAGGTGCGGCGGCCTTGTCCGGAGCGGTCACCCACACAGTTTCCACCGCTGTCATCGTTTTCGAGCTGACTGGCCAGATCTCCCACATCCTGCCGGTGATGATAGCGGTGATCCTGGCGAACGCTGTGGCCCAGTCCCTGCAGCCCTCCCTCTACGACTCCATCATCAGGATCAAGAAGCTGCCCTACCTCCCGGAGCTGGGATGGGGACACCACGAGTACGTAAAGTGGAGCTCTAGCAAACCCTTACCGTCACACATAATATTACATTGAATTACATTACATAGGTTGTTTATGCACAAAGTAATGTGAAACTGCAAACAAAATACCTGGTAATTATTGACAAGTGATTTAAGAAAATGTATGGTGACAGTGTCTTTCAAAAATGATCAGATGACCTATATAAGTGTTCTGAAATAGGATGAATATATCATCAAAGGAGCCTTTTCATTTTCAAATCAGTATGTCATTGTATTTCTGTGTCATCCACATGCTGCGTGCAGGTTCTACACAACATGAATCTACTAATCTGCAGTGCTCCTCTGTAAGACATTATCTGTCTGTCCCACAAAGCTGCAGCCAACCTTTGGACAGAGCTATGCTAGCTGAGCATTTTTAGCCGGGGGCAAGCTAATGCAAGATAACCTTATTAGTTGTTAGCAAGCTATTAACATTTATTTGGCCTATTATAGTATGATGCTGTTAGAACAATAACATAAGTATAAAATAATAATAAGATAAATGGTCACCAATCTTAAGCATGCTAAGATCTTAACTACAATATAATTAAAGCCCTGCCAATACTGAAAGTCTTTCTGTTGTGCAGGGTTTCTTTCTCTCATGGAGGGAGTTTTAATTAGTCACATAATGGCTTAGATACTGTGTGAATGTTGCCAATGTTGTCTTAATCTAATGCATTAATAGGTGAAGCTCACACAGTGATTCTTAATGGTTTAAAGAATTGCTTTTAATTTAGAGGTTTGAGCTCCAAATGGCACACCTACACACCTTCAGGGTACACTCTGTGTCACAGAGAGGAGTCCGCTTTACAAAAGTGGATCAGTGACACGTGGCTTTTAATTGCCAATAACTGCACAATAGCTGCTTGTTGTCCATACAGATGTACTTTTCATTAATTTCATATTATCTCGTTACTTATTTGGAGATCATTATGTTATGTTTGCCAGTGTGGAGGTGGAGATAGGAGATTGGATGCGTCATCCACAAGTTGGGAGTAATGAGGAAAAATGTTATTGCATCCTCCGTCTGTGCATCATTTTCCGCGGCCGTCCCCTGAAGACTTTTGTCTCTGTCTGTTTCCTGAGTCCTTCACTTTCTGCATCAGCACCTCAGTTGACCCGCGCCATCCATCTCTTCGTTATCTATTCCTCTGTCACTCTATCTCTGCTGCTCTCTTTTCCTCTGTCTCTTCTTATTATCAGCTGCAACCTTTTGGCCTCTCCGTCCCCTCCTCGCTCTCACGTCCCATCTGTGTCTGAAAGAATGAAGAGAAGGCAGAAAGCTGTGTGAAATGCGAGCCATGTTGTCATTAAGCTGTCGCACTTTTTTTTTCTCTTCTCGCTGACATTGTAATGTAATAGTATTAACAAACTGTACCGTAGAATATAGAAATATTTTCAGTATTGAAGAACTTTCCTAACCACATTCAGGAATTGTAGGATGGGAATTTAGCTAGTTGGTAGTCCTAAATTAAAGCTTCCTCCAACTTTGTCGTCCTTTTATCCAACTTCCCGTCCATGTTGCAGTCAGCAGTCCACTCCCTCCTCTGCATGTCACCACATGAAAGCGCAGCAGTAATCACTGGACTCAGTATCAAACGGGAGGATCCTGCGCTGTGGCAGGACCACCTCTTTATGCAGTGTGCAAAAGACGATGGCCTCAGGTTTAACAGATTAACACCTAGCACCCCCTGAAAGAGCTCAAAATCCATTAGCAACATTTATAGTCAGGTTTATTTGCATGTCTAAAGGCTGGCATTGGAACAGCAGCAGACATGTTGAGATTGACAGTGATCAAGCAGCTAATGTATATCTGCCAGTCAGCTGCTACTGTATGCTCCAGCACACAAGCTGAATGACTGTCACATCTTGGATCCGTGTCTTCAGATTTACTGAATTAATGAAGACATCTCCGTTGTACATACACATTTTTGGAGAGGTCTGGGTATGCGCCTCTGCCAACAAGTCAGTCTGGGCAGGCACAAACAGACTGTGACAGTGAACACAACTGAAAAACATGCCGTTCCTCAGCAAATCTGCACGCTGTGTTTGTATTTATTTATTTATTTCCCTGGCTGTTGTTTGGCCCTATACTGCTCAATAGCCACCTCTGAGTATATTGGACTATGGGTGTGGTCACAGGTCATAGTTCAGGTGAGCTCTGGAACTGATTTAGAGGTAATTGCATTAACAGATTTGGTCTTGACACTGAGCTGTTCAGGGCAGGTATGAATTGGCAAAATGACAGGTCAGGAGAATGAAAAAGTGCATCTACAGGTGTTTAGTTCTACTGCTTATGTGGAAAAAAGTTGTTTTAAATTCTCTGGTGTGTCCAGGAGAAGCTACACAAAACTTTTAAAATAAGAAAATTCGAGTTAGAAAGAACACGTTTGAGAGACCTCAGTTGCCTGCTCTATATGTCTGCTTTTACATTAGGCCGGAGATATTCTTGCTTTTTTAATCCCATTTTCATAGACAACAGTCTGTAACATGAAGGTAGCTTTTCACACATTTGCCTCTATACTCCATGTGTTACGAGAGATTACCACTGGATAGCATATCTTAGCTTCTTCTGTGAAACTAATCGTTGTTGTCCCTGCTACTGCTGACATACTTACTGACAGCTGACCTATACTAGTCCTATGCTGCCCTTACAGTTCATCTCATGTTGCATCTTATGGACATTAGTTGTCTGAGGATGTGCACAGGTGATGGTCCAAACGGATGCTGGATGAAGGAGGCAGCCTTCACGCGTACGCAAATGCATTGATAAAAGTGATTATATCACCGGCCTTAGCTGCTACCAGCATAATGCATCCATATCTCAGACCAGACTGTTAGGTAACGGGCAATGTAGGCACCAGGTATTGACAAGAAATAATACCTGTCGAATAGAAAAGATATCTCTGGTTCTGCTGCATCCATTTTTAACTTCTGTCATGAGTACGACATTGTGGTAGATGTACAATGCTACATCCGTAGAGTGCTTTCTTAAACTCATCAAATTTCCCTGAGGCTTTATTATTTGTCACTGCATAAAGGATGAATACTCGTGTAGCATGGTGCTACTTGTAATGTGTAGCTGGTGCTCTGTTTTTAGGTAGAGACCCCCACAATTGTCGTAAGGCCCGTCCGTATCATACTTACTATAAAATACAGTTGTCTTGTTTAATTAGGAATAACTACAGACAGTGTGGGTGTATTCACTTTTGTGTTTACCATCCAAAAAGTCATTAAGATCGTCAGGCTGTTGACAGTCCAATGTGAATATAACTGTTGAAATTGAAACTTTGTAAAATATTGATGAATTAAGCCATAAAAAAAACCAAAACACTGAATTAGAAAAGTCAGGAAACGCGGGAAATGTTGAGTGTGTTGGTCCGTGTAAGCACACAGTCATTACACCATCAGACATCATCAATCATCAAACACACAATCAGATCATTTAGACTTAATGATGAACGCAAAGTCTGCAAATGTTAGAAGTTGCCCAGGCATAAATATGATTGAGAAACTGTCACACAGCCGTGTGTGTGTGCGTGTGTGCGTGCTTGTGTGCATGCATGCAAAGTGCAAATAAATCATGACACCATCATTTATCATCAAAAGATATCAAATTATCGAGACATAATGACATACGTTTCGAAATGTTTAAAGTTGCCGAGGCGTAAAGATGATTGAGAAACTGTCAGGAGCGCCCACACAAAAATGTAATCTCCTCTCCTTGAATCATCTATATTTGATAACAAACACACTATGAACTTCAGTCACTGTGAAGACAGCCTCCACTTCCCTCCCTCATTCATTCACTTTTATTTTAGTCTTCCTGACTCTGTGTGTGTGTGTGTGTGTGTGTGTGTGTGTGTGTGTGTGTGTGTGTGTGTGTGTGTGTGTGTGTGCGCGCGTGTGTGTGTGTGTGTGTTATTACTGCAGCATACGAGAGCGGAGGAGATGGGGGAGTGAGAGGCTGTAGGTAGCGTGGCCCCCTCCAAGCTGAATGTGTTTTTCACTCAAACTGGAAATTATCCATCTCACACCCACGCAACAGTCCACCCACACAGACACACACACACACACATACACACACACACACACACACACACAGACACGCAGAGGAACACTTGTGTAACGCCGGCTGCGCAATGCACACACATGATGGCATGTACATTTGCTCACACACCCACATGGACATGGAGAGAATTGGATTTCTTATCTTGTATTTGTGTAGCTTCCGTAGGTATTCTCACACACACACAGGGATCACATGTATATTTTGACTACAGGCATGCTGTTAGCCACTCACTTCTCTCTAAACAGACCCAGTAACACCCACAAAGCCTTTTCCACCTCTTCTCTCCCTTTTCAGACCACTCTTGTCTTCTTTCTTGATGGATTTATCTTCAGCGTTTGGAGTGACGTTTAAACAATTACATAACATCACCCTGTGTGTGTATGTGTGTGAGCGTGTGTGGTGTGTGTATGTGTTATTTGTTTCCTCTCTGTCACTATTGCGTTGTGCAGCTTTTCATAATGGCCAATAGTTGTTTGCTGATCGTCCTCGGTCCACTGTTGTCGGTGCTTGTCTGACAGAGAGCTGCGGGAGATGATCATATTTTCTCCGGCTCATTACAAGCGTCCTTTTATTGGCTTCCACACCTTCCCCTCACACACACACACGCACATATCAACACCCTGAGCCTCTCCACTCTTCTCTGGACAATATGGATGATCTTTAATCCTGGAATTATAACTCAACAAGTCTGTTTATCTTGGCTCATATCTATAAGCTCGGGCTTAATGCACGATAGCTCAAGCTGATCAGATGCATTGCCGAGCCTTGCTAGGAGAAAGGTACAATTAAGCAGGAAACCAATCAGATTTCATCAACTGGCTTTGATATCCCGAGGGAAATTAGTCTTGGCAGCGGTTTTTGGCCAGTTCAGAGGCAGGCATTACGTTATTCTTTCAGATCCACTAGCAAATTAAACAAGGCTGCCAATGCATCAGAATAAGGGTGCTTTCTTCAAGGGTGATGTTTTTTTAAGGGTAAAGGTTTCTCTACTTCCTATCTCAGACTGATATAAAAAAAAGTAGTTATTCAGTTTTTATCCATTTCAGCTCTATTCAATAACAGTAGGTGTCTACTGAATCTATCACAGAGGAAAATATCTTCTGATGTCCAGGAAGTAATATATTTTCCATTAGGGCCTTATTTAGATAAAATGATTGTCACCATGGCTAAAAAGACAAAGAGCAGCTACAAAAGTTCAATCTTGATCATCAAACACCTGCACTGTTTAACTGACAGGTGATATCCATCTATGTTTAGTAGAGCAGCAGTGAGCACTGTCGACCAAAATTGGAGACCAAATTCAGAATAGGGTCTTTGCACATTACCACAAAACAGGTTTGGTTTACTTGAGTGACAAAAAACATATTTTCCTCCTTATCTGTAGCGGCAACTAGCCATGGAGATAGCTTTGTACAGTGATGATAAGACAAACAAAAGCAGTCAAGGTAAATGGAATTTAATTTGTGGTGATCACACAAAGAGACTTTTAATTGCTGGAACTATTTCTTCTTTGAAAAGTGAAAATATGAAAGCTGTTGACTGCAAAGTCATTTTCAAGGGCCACAAACACATTTCCCATCAAGTCCACTGAATTGAGTCGGAAACAAATATGTCAATACCTAGGTAGATAAACACCCAACACAGCAGCACAGGTACAGTAGGGTCCAGAAGTCTGGGAATGGATGTTCAATGGGGTTGAGGCCAGGTGACAGTGGAGGGAAGTCCATGACAGTCTCCACGGTGTGCTTGGGTCTTCATTATCCTGCTGAGGTAACATTCAGCACCTTTCCACTTGTGTCCAGTGCAGAACCAATGCAGGGAGTAGCATGTCCTTTATGTATCATACTGGAAAGAAAAGCTTGTCGGATCAATAAAGAGCATAACCACCTGCCCACACTACAATTTGACAAGCAGGTGCCGCTCATTTCCTTTTGGCATGTCTTTGGGACTAGTTGTTTTGAAGCATACCCCAGGCTTTGGGGTGTTGGAGGGGTGCTCACAGCTATGAGGTACCAGCCAGACAGCTGATGCAGTAGAGCAAAGTGCTCTCACTGGGGCGTGTGTTCTGACCAGTGTTTGGAGGTGGGCATATGTAGCGAGTTGACTTTCAGCAGGCTGTGTTTGTACTCTTGTATTCTGTTGGTACCTTTCCCTGGTACTAAATACAGGGCTTTTTTGTAATAGCGGATCTTTGCGCTCTGTTTAATTCAAGTGGAGACGGGGGAGGATGGTCATCAAATTAACTTTGTATTTCAAGAGAGGTCAGTGCATTGAGTTGTCACCACAACAAGGAGCGGTGGCTTGGACGGTTTCTGCGTCCTGGCACAGCTATGGGGCTTGGCAGCGAAATCTATCGAGCGGCTGCTGTCATGTTTGCAGGTTTTGGCAAGCTTGGGCAGGAAGAGAGAGCTGAGTGTTTATGACTAGTGTACCGGGGCGTACGATTCTGCTGAGGCAAGATCTGCTCACACAATGTCACCCACTTCCCCCTACTGTACACATGGCCATGGCGTCACTGCCGCCAACATCCGAGTGACGTGTCAACAGTGTACCGTGTTACTGGACTGACCAGTCAGCTGGAGGAAGGATGCGCTGTCAGCACGGAACATGAAGGAGAGTGGTTACAGATCTGTGCAGAGCAGCATTTTTATGACAACTAAACTGAACAGTTGAAAAAAAAAACAGTTCTGTAACTTTAGTGGCATGATATTCCATTACAAAAGTTTTCTTTACAAACATTGTATGACATTTAAACATCTCTTAAATCTCTGTAACACTTGATAAATTCTCAGTCCTGCTCAGTAGGTAGAGTGTGTGTCCCATGTACAAGAGGCCATTCCCTTGCTGCAGCAGTCCATGGTTTATGTCCAACCCATGGTCCTTCTTTCCCCCCCCCCAACAAAATAGAAAAATACAAAATACATTATTTTCCCTTTTTCTCTTCTCAGGAAGTACAACATTCGTGTGGAGGACATCATGGTGCGAGACGTGCGGTACATCACACTCAACTGCTGCTACAGAGATCTGCATAACGTCCTGCTAACTGGCCACCTCAAGACTCTGGCACTAGTGGAGTCAGCTGGTGAGACACACACACACACACACACACACACACACACACACACACACACATAAAATGTACAGATGTATGTACTTCAAAAATGAAAGATTTTTATACACACATCATCAAGCATCAAGTGTTGCATCAATTGTGTGTAGGTTTAGATAGTAATCTAACTGTAAACTTCCCAGGACATATTTAAACATCTTTACATTATTATAATCAACAAACCAGTCATCTGTTTTATGGATTCTTTAAAAATTCACTTTGTGTTAGACCTCTTAAACTTGTGATTGTGTCAGAGCTTACCTTCAAGCATCATTTGCACTGCATGGACTGTAAATGTAAATGACTCGGAGGAATCCAAACAGTGCTGGCTCGTGTCCTCTTGCGAGATTAAATCAAAGTATTCAGTATACTAAATGAACTTGGGGAAACACCCTGCCTCCCCTGCCATTTCATCAAGCTAATCATTTATAGATTAGTCAGCAACTTTCATCAGATATTTGAAGGGCAGCGCTCATGCCCCAACTGAAAACTTTCACACTCCATAGCAGCAGCAGTAGCCTTGATTGAAGTCCCTAGCAAACAGTGTGAAAACAACAGCATGTAACAATCCAAACATCATATCCCGCATGTGAATACAGTGTGTTGTTTGATGTGGTATTGATGTCGGTGTTGAGCGTTGCTGATGCTGATACTGTGTGTCCCTTTCCGTCGGTACCAAAAACAAACTCCAGCGACCTTGGTGGCGTGCTCATTAGGGTGATTGATTGATTGACAAACTTGTCAGGGTGCAGCTTGCTGATGGTGCTGCACTTGCTGTCTCATTGAAGTGCAAATTTGGTATTCCAGCATTGTCTCAATTATTCAATCGTGCGGGAACAATTAGCTGCGGCATTTAACCAAATACATAATCAGCACGTACTGTCACAAAGGCAATTACTTAAAGCAAGCAAGCTGCCACCCACCCACCCGCCTGCACACACTTACACACACTCACTCACACACACTCACACTTCTGCTAGTTATTACACATTCACTGCATTCTGGGCTCTTGTTATGTAACTCAGCTGAGCTCTCTGCAGTGCTGCAACATGTGTTGCAGTCTGCTCACTCTTCCCTCCCCAAACAAGTTTTTGCTGCCTCTTGTCACCCTCCGTGTCCTTTTCTGTTTTCTTCCTTTTGTTCCTTAATTTTTCTCACTTTCCCCATCTTCTCTCTTCTGCTTACTGCTCTCCACCCTTTCTGCTCTTCCTCCTCTCTCACCTCCTTCCTTTATCTGTTTCTCCTCTCCCAGAGTCGATGATCCTGTTGGGCTCCATCGAGCGCGCCCAGCTCCAGTCGCTGCTCTCCCAGCAGCTCGGTCGGCCCAAGCGGCTAGAGTACATCAGGGAACGAGCCGTCGCGGAGAAGAAACGCCTGTCGGTGGTGTCAAACCCCGGCAGCGACGATGGCAGCCAGCGGGTCAGTCAGGAGGTCCGCTTCCAGGTCAGAGGTCACTGCGGATGGAGAGACAAAGTGTGGTGTAATGGAAACACTTAATGATCTTTCACAAGTTGCTTATAAAGCAAAATGAAAGATTGGCTAGGCAAGTGAACTGGAAACTGGGCTGACCTTAGCTGATAAAGATGTTTCCATTCAGAGCCTTCCGGTTCCCATTTTGTATATTTGGATATTATATTAATAATATTGCTTTTATGTTGGACAAAAGCACAGCTGCATTGTTACCTTGAGCTATGACTGAGAGGAAAGGAGTACCATCTCCATAGACATAAACCATTAATTGACAAATGAGACAGAATAAAAGGCACTCTCCAGATTTTGAATGATTATGAAATTAAAGTCCATGTGCTAAAGTGAGTAAACTGAGTGCAAGGAACATTTCACCGTCTGTTTCCAAGTCATTTAACTGTTCTGTACTCAAAGAGAAGGATGGTGACAGTTTGTAATTCATTGTCTTTCACGAATGGATAACTTAGAGCACTATTAACGTGTTTCATTAAGCCATGTATAACAGTATGGAGATTGTGTGTGTGTGTGTTTCCTGTGTGTGTGAAACAAAGATGGTCACAGTTTAAGGTAGATGCCTGAACTATAGTGCTTAAAATCTAGCATTATTAAGACATATATTTAATATTTAAAAAACTCCTATGTCTTTTTCTACATTACTCTTTCATCCATTTGCAGTGAGTGGCTGAGTTGAAAGCCCTTAGGCATTGATGTGTGAACTGGAAGGTGTGTGTGTGGAGTGGATGATATAATGCTGTATAAAAGACAAAACCAAAGACTGTAGGAACAGAAACTCCAATATTAAATTAAAAGACTATATCAGCCCAGTATTTTAGAAATATTAATGAACAACAGCTTTACTGAATAACAGCTGGATATATTTCTAACTAGTTTCACACAAGCATTTGATCTGTGAAACCTTTAATGTTCCCTCACTTCAGACAGGCATTAGCATAACCCGGCAAAAATGTTTTTTAGGTCGTAGAAGTACCAGCACAGAAAAGTCATTGAATTCAAGTAATCTTACATCAAGGCTCCCGCTGGTTTCTTCTCTTTTTGAGGGTTTTCTTCTCTGCTGTTTCCCCCTATTGATTTGCCTCCATCTCATCACTCCGAAGAACTACATCCATTTGTCTAATGAGTCCACAGGAAGAGAGAGAGTGGGGTTGAGCTGTTAAGCAGGATTGGGTCTCGGCAGTTTATAACGATGTGCGTGTGTGTGTTTGTGTGTGTGTGTGTGTGTGTGTGCAGATCTCGACTGAGGAGTCAACCTTCAGTCCCGTTCGTCCGGTTGCTCTGAAGCCCCTCAAACCAGCACTGAAGAGATCCTCTGTGGTAGAGCGACCCACCGAGATCCCTACCAGTAAGAAACACGCCATTACAGCAACATTATCACACACACACACGCACACACACAGACACACACAAACACACACCACAGAAAGACTAGATAGATGAGGCAATCAAAAAGGAAAATAATAGGAGATTTAATAGATCCGGAAGGAGTGTCTTTAATGACCTCTCTCTCTAAACAGCTCACATAACACTAATGGCACCTCACTGTCTCTCTCTCTCTCTATTCGTCTCTTAAATGAAGAAAAAAATATTTAGACCTGACTGACAACAACTGTGTTAATTTAAACCAAACTTAAAAAAGTATTTTGACCTTGTTCTGCTCAACACAGTGTACACCTTACAGTTGCATTTAAAATGTGTGTCATTCTGCGCAGTTCATTGATAACTATACCATAAAGAATAATTTAGTTAATTCATGATTAATCATGCATCGTCAGATCTACACTGTCAGCTTAGTGACGCTGCACAGACGATGTGCTCACAATGAGTGTGAAGCAAATTATCACCTCATGTTGATCACGTGAGTTCAAACCCAGGATTATTTGTGTTTATCTGCGTCACTGGCACATGTGTTTAGAGCTGGACGGTGCTGAGCAGTGGCTCCGCCCCTCCTGGCCACGCCCACCCATCCCCACACAACACAAGACGAAGCATTGCGACACATGCAGAATTTTTTGCCATAAGTTGAATGTTTTCATCTCATGCAAATGAGGTGATTTTCACATATGGGCGTAATTTGCATGGTGTCATTTGTCTAGTCTGTCGTATTTACATCTTTGCTTTGACTTTGTATGTAATCTTGATGTACAGTGTGCTAATGAGAATGGCTATTTATAAATCAAAATACTGGTGAAATTTGTATTTTGACATTCATGGACCACTATGGATTAACCAGATTTTATGGCGATCAATCCAATAATTGTTAAGATATTCTATTTAAAAGCCTCCAAAGTCAAAGGATTTCATCCTCTGGGGACCATGAATGTCTGCACACAATGTCACGGCCATCCACCTAACACTAGGAGAGTTAGTCGAGTGTTATGTGTTGTTGCACGGTTTCCTCCTGGGCTGTGACGGACAGGTTTTGCTGTGTAGCAATGACAGTTTCTTCTCCAAGTAAATACTGAATTTTATTTTGGTCTGTGTCAAACACTTGGTAGGAGTTTCTGTGAAGATTCTTGTGTCCTTCTGGCTGCACTGTAGCAGGACATGTTGACCTGCCTCTGCTTGTTTGCAGAACAGATACTGTCTGTTATCACTGGTTCGTTATGTTTGTGTCCATTAAGGCCAGGCTGTCACTTAGTCTGCCCTTTTTTTCTGTGTGTCTTTTTCAGTCTATGGTTACTCAGTGTCCAGATAATCTGTCTATTCAGCCCTGATTGAAATTAACAGATGTCCCTTGGTTAAGAAATGTTTTCATAAGCTAGTACTTGGTCGGTCCCCATCAATCCCATCTTGGTTTTTCTCTAGAGTCATCCACAAGGCCCATGTGTGACAGCTTTTTTGCAGATGGCACAGCAGTTGTTGTAATGTTTCTTTAGATGCAACCAGTAGGATAAGGTCTGCAAACAGAAGGCACATAATTAGAGTATCTAACAGACGGAGACCAAAGATATCTGCTTGTTTTTATTGTTTTTGCATCTCTCTCTGTCTCTCTTTCAGGCCCACAAGATAATTCGGGCATTGCTTTAAAGAACCTGTTCTGCGCCAGTCCAGAGACAGAAGGCCTGGAGGTGAGACAACCGTGTCCTCGTATGCACCCAATAACAGCAACACCATCACACACACACGAGCGCGTGTGCACACACACACACACACACACGCATCCTCACGTCCTGTTGTTCACACATTCAGTGCACTCACAAAGTCTTATGCTATCTCTCACATACAGTCCTTCACGCTCTCCAGTACAGTACCTCCCACACAAATAGACATACACACACACACACACACACACACACACACACACACACACACACACACACACAGCATCTCAGTCTCAACATAAAACATTTTTCACTTCATCCTGGCCTTGCATCCTGCAAAGTCACAGAAAAAAAATCTTTGCTCCTGCACATGCCTGCAAGTGGTTTGTTTCACATAAAAAAGATTTCAATTATATATATATTTTTTTTTTCAAAGTGGCGTTGCAAGTTTTTTTTGCAAAGTCAAACTTAGGTTGAGGTTGTTGATAACGCTGTTTGCTTGTCTCTGGTTACCTGGAAGAAAAACAACAACGTGGAGAGCCCCACGTCTCCTGAGCACAGGAGGCCCTCCAAACGAGTCCGGATATCCGTTGTGGTAAGAGCCACCGATTTGGGCAACCCAAATGCGTGGAAACCGCCCGGCAACAGGTTCATCAGCCAATCAACTGATTGTCACCCCGCCATTTCATTCCAGGGCTAATCCCAAACTGCCGATGGACTGTGATCTGGGCCAGGCTCAGCCTAAAGCCCGTCTGTGTCATCGTGCTAAAAAGTGTTGAACACCCTCCTTCTTGTACAGCCTCTAACCCCCTTCTGACCTGTCACTCTTGTAGTTGCTTATGTGGTTGGCTAAAGCTAGGATCCATTCAGTTAATCTGTTCTCATTGGTCCAATGGTCATTTGGGGTTATAAGAACACTTGCCAACTAAAATACCACTACTGCCAATTGGCAATGCCAAAGGTGCATCATATGCTTTCATAGATGGGTTGATATCATGCTTCTCTTAATGATCTATAAAAGATGTTGTAGGAGAAAATAATGCAATGAGATTTTCTCAAACATACTCTAACTATTAACTATTGCTAGAGGACTTTTTTTAATGTGTAGTGTTTAATTTATATTTAAGTACATTTTAATGGTGTTCCAACATCTACTTGACAGTATGTGCAACCTTCTACAATAAGAAGAGGCAGAATTAAAACATTTGTGCAAATGATAAAACCAATTGTAAGTGACAAATGTACTTATTGTACTGAAGTCGCTTTGTATAAAAGTATCCTAAAGCATCTGCTAAATGCCCTAAATGTAAATGTAAACCTCAAATATATGCCTGAACCGATTGGTAACCATTCATGAAGACCCAATGTGTTCAGAATTTAAAAAGTACTGCAACACCCCATAAAAGTCTTATTTTCGTTGGTCTTTAGTTATTGATTTCTACTTTTTCCAGTAGTACATCATGACATACCTACTCTTATGGATATAAGAATATACAATGTCACCACTTCATTGTTTAAAAAGAATCATTTCTAAAACAACACTTATTTTTACTGAACATTATTTGTATTATCCTGTTCTTATTTATTTTTTTGATATGTTATAGTCTGTATTAATGTCACAACAGCGTTTTTTTGTTTTTAAATGTCAATTGTATAAACTGTTAAACTCGGTGTATTACTGAACTTAAAAATTAATTCTACTTAAAGTAGACTTCATAAAGTGGTTGAGCGTCATTGTGAAATTACTAAACAGGTTCTTGAAAAGAAGCTGGACCAAATGTAATTTCATGATGATGAACTTTAAAGCTGTATTTGATTATTTTACAATATAATGGTTACAATGTAACTTTTAACGGTGTTTAAAAATATTTCTTGATTATCATATATCTTTTTCGCATTGTTTAGACATAAGAATTCACTATCAGGACCAAAAATTTTTTTTTTTTTTTTTAAATATAGCCCTTTTAATAGATTTCAACTTATTTTCAACTTAGTTATTTCTGAGCCATCATTCTCTCAATTTGATTGTTCATAAATTTTAAAGTGGGTTATATAGTCCTGTTAAATATAGCTTCTCTCAAACGTCAGGGTGCCCTCTTTTTATCAGTCTTCTGGTAAATTAGGTCAAATTATTCTCATACTAAAATGAAGATGTGGTTAAGTTGTGGTCAAGTGGACTACAAGGAAGAGGCTGTTCAACCAAGCATGCTGTGCTGTCCATCATCAGCTGTGTCACCCGAGACGTCCAATCAGTGACAGCCTCCCAGGGCAGGCCTCAGCTTGTTCCTGGAGTGACTAAAATCCCATCGCATTTGCCATCATTGATGAAAGAAACCGTTGTTTTCCGTGTTTTTAATGTGCAGGAGAGTCGGTTGTGGGCGTGGGTGGGTGGGGGGACACGTTGGGGCGAGTTCTTCCGTGCATGCAGCGTTAACCTTCCAGATAGGAGCATCATATCTCTTCATTAGGTGCAGGCTGGTATTTGAATGACGGCATTCCAGCAACAGCTCGGATGAAATGATGATGCATGAGAAGTCCCGGGAGGTATTGGAAAATATCACCACAAACTGGGATGTAGCCTGCTGTCCAATTACCAGTGAGCACATGCGCTCCAGCAGCGATGCATGTCAATCAATGAAACAAGTGTCTGATTGTAAATTGAGAAAAACGATACTAAGATACAAGAACATCCAGTGTTGCATGAGAAATTATCAGACATTGACTTCTGAAAATCAAACACCATTACGTTATACATAATCATGCATTCAGACAAAGCGCATTCACACATTTGATCTTTGTCCATTTATCAGCATCAGTGATTCATTCTTAATCTATTAAGTCAAATCATCATGAGATTATTTTTCTCATCACATATAATGTCATTCCATTCACTAGGAGCCACCAGCCATCTTAAAGAGCTTCCATGGGGTGAGCATGTTAACGAAAGTTCTCCTTAACTTTCATTTCAGTATGAAGACTCAAGGACAGATACGATTTATAATGTGCTTATTAACACATGCAGTGGAACTTTTAATCACATTTAAAACTGTTCAAAGTCACAGCTATTAAATGCTGCATGTTTCTGATTCATTGCCACAGAAACAGAATTGTTGGTAATTGTGAAAATCTAAAATCAGTATAACCCCAAAAGTAGGTTCTTCAATTCTGTGGCACAGATTTTTTTTGTATTTTTTTATGCAGAACCAAATAATTTCTAGATGTGAAAGAATTATTAGTATTATTATCAGTAATTATTAGTACTACACAGAACCAGATTTTTTGAAAATGATAGATGCTTCATTCTGGTTAAAAAAAAAACCACTCAGCAACAGCTATTTAAACGAATGCATGTCACCAAGACCCTTAGACAAATCATGCGACTGATTTGTGTGTTCCACCATGTAGCATCGACGGCATTACTGTGGTGGCAGCTCAGTGTCTGCCGACAGTGGGAGCAGCAAAGGTAGTTGGATTAAAGATGTTGTGACGTGACAGTGACCCACAGTTACTGATTTACCTTTATATGGATGGCAGTCCTAACATTATTCAGATTTCTTTTTATAATGTACAGGCTTCAGTGAATTAAACATATTTTTTGTACAAATAGTGCATTTACCAGATTTAATTTGCTGACAGTGGAAAGTCTCATTTTGGTTTCCAGAGGAGTAGAAACAGACAGGGTTTTAAAGTCTGGTAATTCAATGATGGCAATTTCAACGAGTTAGTGGCCAGTGAGATAGGTCACCTTCACTGATTTATATGCAAAAACTAAACTGTTAGGTAAACCACAGAACTTAATGGAAATGAACAGTTTTTCCCCCAGTATCACGTGAATGTAAAGATGATACAAGAACACACTATACTATCCTTTTTAATGCTCAGTCATTGTTGTGTCAGTGTACCTCTATTAGAACTATTAATGATTTATACTTTCTCAGCTCCGTTAGTTTCACACGTCAGTGACAATTATTTTAGTCCGTGCACATTTTCCATCATTCACCAGCACAGAGTGGTGCATCATTCTTCACTTTATCGCTCCAAGGCCTGTGTGTAATCTCCTGTTATACATCTGCGTAGTTGCCCCATGAAATCTTCATTTTATTGATTAGTAAAGATAAACACTGATGAGATTGTGTTCTAAAGTCACACACTGCTCCCATCTAATTTGTCCAGTGAACCTCAAAGGACTCTCACCCCCAGCACCACATCCAGCATTATTTTTTTTAATCTGTTAAACTGACCAGTCTCAGCTATGAAATGGCATAAGATAATGTTCCAACATTCAGCACTTTGGTTCCATAATACAGTCCATGCTGCGCAGTTTCCCAGCAGAAGTCAGACTCGCCTCGAGCAACTCAATGAAAAGTACAAAATTAGGAACAGAGGAGGCACGCTGGGAGTGGTTTATCATTTGGTGGCGTAAAATGTGGACCCTCAGGAGCGTATTTCAAACCATGACAACACAGTGCTCATGTTGAGTTGTGTGGCAGTATAAGACCACAGAGACTGTGTTAAACCGGAGGGAACTTTACTTTGAGGTGATTGACGAAACACATTTCTTCAACTGTAGTAATGAAAAAGATTCATCAGAAATTGTACTAGTTTCACACATTTGCAGCAGTAGTGCTGCTTATTACATGGTCTGTCTGTTTTTGAGGTAGTTTCTGAGCAATAACGCAGCATGTTTGCACTAGTCAGTTCAGAATCTCATTGATTTGTCCCGATGGGGTGCCACATTAAAGGCCAGAATATTAAAAAACTTTTAAAAATCCGTAACTGTTACACCATCATTTTCATTTGAATGAAAGTCAAAATGGATAAACGTCTCATTATTGATTGATTCACCACAGCATGTGGCACTATTCGAGCGACAGAACATGTATTATTAGGGCTACTAATCACTAGGTACCTTACAGTGGGGCTATAAGGACATTCAAAAGTTGCATGGGGGTCTGACTAATATTACATGGGGAACTTGTGTAACAATTGCAGTCGTCATTTGAGCTCTGAGCCCTGAAATCCACCAGTCCTTCATGTGCTGCTTCAGAACTGCACCGCTAATTGGGTTATTACTTATTTTTTTCTTGTTCCCTGCAACTTTTCCTTCTTCATATACCGTAGGTTGAAGTTTATCTCAGCAGTGGACATATTAATGAGAGCTACTATGTGAGAGCAAATTTAGTCAGAGTGAAATGAAATCCAGAGAAAGTCTAATAGAGATATGCAGTCACATCTGTGGCATTTCTAAACTTCCTGGGACAACAGCACTACTTACTGCTGATCCATGTTCATGTAACCTTTAATTCGTCTTCAGAGATACTTGGAGAATTTGTCAGTAAATCGGAGAAAAAAACATCACACATGAAACATAGAAACTGGGTTTTCCTAATAGTTTTCTTTTATTCAAAGAAAGTATTCACTGTGAAGCTGCTAACTCCGGCAGCTGATCGGGCCACTGAGCTCCAAGGCTAGCTGAGCTAATTGCTCATGGCACCAACTCACTACAGCCAAAAAAAAGAAGCATTAAAGAGTATATTGAGCAGCAGTTATTTCCTCTATTTCTATTGCTTGCCATTTATCACAAATTATACCTTAAAACTCAGATCATACTTGCATCCACGTATCTCTAATCAAACCCGTGTCTAGTAAGACAGAGACAACCTGCACATGACATGTTTTAGATTGAGCATGCTGGGGACATTATTTATCTCCTAAAATAGGAGAAATAATATTCCCCTGTATATACTGGCACTACTTTTAATTGTCAAGTTAACAGTTGCACAGTAAAGATCAGCCTCAGTAGAAATTTTTATTTTTTTTTTCTTGTGATTGTGGGCTTCTGTACTTACACAAGTCATAGCATGACTAATGGCTAATGGACCTAAGGGAACAAATTTATAACTGCCGATTAATACACCACCTTTTTATGGATGTGTTTGGCTTCATGCCTTACCTGTACATTTTTATAGTGTTTGAAACCAGTCAAGTTTGCAGTGGCCCTTTGCTGCCACTGCTGGCCGTAATTTTAAAGCAGTGATTGGTTAAGTGCACCCATGAGCAGCATACTGTATGGTCAGTGCTGAGACAGATGGTACGTTATTAGCGCCATGAAATTTCAGATGTGTTAAGTGGGCCTGGAAGCATGTTAGTCATTATTGCCTTGCAGTGAGCTAATTAGTAATGAACCCCTCTAGCACTTGGTGTGTGTGTGTGTGCACGCGCGCATTTATAGTACACTAAGCCTGTGGGCTTGTTTCCCCTGTCATCAGGAGTTATTATTAACATTCAACAGTGTATAAGTGCACGTGGCAGATTGCGGTGCTGATTACAGCATTGTTATGAATCAGTCGAGGCTCCGCGGGCCCTCCGAGCAGGAATATAGACGAACAAATTTAGCAATTTTTCTCCAAAGACTTCTGAGTTACACCCCCGCAGCAGAAGAGAAATCAAGTTATTACTTCTGCCCTCACTTTCTTTCAGCTCCACTCGCACAGTTCTTTGTTTCAGTATCTGGTTTAATCTCTGCAGCTCTGCTTCATGTTTTTCGGCCATCTTTACTACTTTTACTCCCCTTGCAGTACCTCTGTCATATGTCGTTACCCCCCCCGATCCCTTTTCCTCAGTCCATCTAGGGCTGTGAAATATTGATGGAGGGTAAATAACATCAGTAGTCTGTTTCAAAGAAATGATGCCGCCCAGCCTCCCAGTCTCTCCTGGCTGTTTTTCTCATTATTTTTCCCCCACTCTTGCGTCTTTGTAATGCCTCCATGCTTTATTTATGATGGCTCGTGGGCCTTTTTCTTTTTGTTTTTTTGTTGTTTTTTTTTGTTTGCATCACTCCTCTCTCCCTTTATTTCTTTGACATTCTTTTGTTTCTTTAGATTGACAGTGAATGTGTGTCATTCTTTCTTTATTGATGGATTTACATGGGAACACACATACACACACATTCCTTCTTTTTTTTTTAAGTTTGCATATTTTCAGCTGTCCATCTTTGACAGCGTTCAAAGAAAATCACTCTGGTGTCTCCATTTTGTAAAGCATGTTAAGTAAACGTTAAAAGAAGGAATCAATGACAGAGGAATGATTTGATATTTCCAGTTTTCGCAGGCTGAAAAAAAGCAGAATCGCGCAACCTTTTTGTTGTGTTTATCCAACGGTATTATAAATAATAATTGCAGATTTTCACAATTATCCGTGATGGCGGAGACAATAAGCTAAGTTGTTGTGACATCTGGAGCCTCCAACTGCCGAAGCCAATTACACACAATTCAGTTCTGACATCCAGCTGCACAGAATTTAGGGACATTCTGTTATACATTGCTAATGTGCAATTAAGAAGGAACGGCAGTGTCCTTTTCTCTATTGTTCAGAACATAGCACAGATACTGTACCTCATAGTCATCAGCATAAAGACGAAAGATGATATTTTGGATTTGCATAAGCCACTCACAAATTTAAACTTAGTCAGTGGTGGCATAATACATGCCGCAGAAGTTCAGATTCAGATTCAGAATACTTTATTAATCCCCGGGGGAAATTGTTTTTGTTCCAATGCTCCGTGCAAAATATAGCATGTATGGAAACAAGCGCTAAAGATGAAGATGTAAATAAAATGAAATAATAAAGTAGACGTGTAGAAGTGTTTAGTATGTAGGGATTTACACCACACAAACTAGTCCATTCAATAAGTTGTCACTGTGTATTACTGACAATTGATCAAAATGCTGTTTGATAATGTTAGGAAATACTGGTACAACAAAACATAATGCCAACAACTTGAATAAATTACTAAATTAGGTCAATATAATTGGATATTTTCAATTTGTATTATACATGACATATTATAATAGTGTATAATACAGTGTATAATATTATAATATGATAAATATTATTAATACAACTGCGATAGACTGGCGACCTGTCCAGGGTGTCCCCTGCCTTCGCCCTAAGTCAGCTGGGATAGGCTCCAGCCCCCCCGCGACCCTGCAGAGGATTAAGCGGCGTACATATAATGTGTACAGATGATGGATGGATGGATGGATTATTAATACAAGAGTTCTGGATTCTGAAACTTATTTTTTAAAGTTACATGACACCTTGTGATGCTACCATGAATATAGTTCATATTCTACAGACCTCATTTAAGGGGACCATTTTGTACCATCAACTACCATTTTGCATTTTAACAAAGTATTGTAATTTTTTGCAATTTGGTGTCTCCCACAGTTTCTAAGCCCTAGTTTTTACAGTGCAACCAGGTTTATTTAAACTGGTGTTGTGTTGTGTTGTGTTGTGTTGTGTTGTGTTGTGATGCGATTGGTTGATAAATAGTTGGTCCAAATGAGCTTGACAACAAAAAGATGTAAATGGAGGACTAATACAGTAGGACTAAGCAAAGTAAATCTGTAGTCTTTCAAGCCAACACAAAAGATCCACCACTACAGATTGGATTCCAGGACCACCTTTTATGGTCAAAAAGGAAATAATGATTAACATAGTTCTGAGTAATGATTGGTTAAAACAAGTGGCTGATACAGAAACAGGAGACTAAAGTTCTCAGTGTTATAATAATCTGGAAGAGAATCCAGTAGAGTGCACTTTTTTGGGAACCATATGGCAAGAAAAGGGAATTTTCAAATATGCTGTTCATTATTAAAATCATTAGGGTCAAGTGTTGGCACTTTCATAATAGGTTCAATGAAAGCAAGTTATAAGTTGTAGAACAAAGACACTGAATCCATTAAAATTGTCCTTCAGGTATCTGGTAGGAAAATTTTCAGGGGACAGGATGAAGTTTTCATTTCCTGAATAATTTCAGACAACAGAGAGATGGAGACACAAGAGAGAGGGTATAGAGTGTGGCATACTGACAATTTCAATTTCAGATACTTTCAGGGTGAATCATTTGTCACGGACTTACAAAATCAAACTTTTGGAGGTTTTCACTGAGATATTCTCATGTTTTTATACCAAAAAAGACACACTGCTGCAGCATAGTGGATCATTAACTAACAATTTACTACCCACAACTCACAACTTTTCCCAAATCTTTTGCAACTACTTCACAGCCCCTGCTTTTGTGAACAAATTAATTAATGAAGACTTTCAAAATTGTGTCACAGCATCTGCAATCTAATCAGATTCACAGATAAGGTAGTAATAACCTTTTAAAGCAATGAGCAAAGTGAGCATCAGCAGCAAAGCAAATTAGCACCTAATTGCCTTTACATTAGTGATAAATAACCATTGTCGCAACATTTCCCTGTTGCACTATTGCACTATGTGGCACAGGCAGAATTTAAAGAAACAACAGACATTACTATATGGAGCTTAAACATGGGAGATGAGCTTGAAAGCGCCTTTTGTCATCACTGTACCAATTGAAACAGCTCTTCAGAGGGCAGAGTGGAAGGTCCTAATGATAACGATGAGGGAGTACACCCACATCCAGACAGACTGCTGCTAACAGGCACTTCAGACCATCAGAGTCTCATCAATAAAAGCATCTGTGTTGAGATCATCTGTGTTGATTGAGGACGTTTTTATAACAGAAATTATAACAGAAATCGTATGTGCACATTTCAATGAATTCACATGTCTCTTACTATAAAGTGGTATGGCAGTGAAAATCCAATTGTGTTTCTCGCCCAGTGTATCAGCTAGAATCAAGTATGAATATGGTCATGGTGCATGTCATGCAGAGAGCTCCCAAGGAACTCCGAATTTCTGCTGCCACCATTAGAGTAATGGAATTTAGTTTGTGCTTCGCAAAGCATTTGAAAAATTTGAAAGTAATTTTTCTTTTCAGAAAAAGGTCATCATTGCTAACAATGAGTCAAGACGTTCAAGGTCCTCAGCGAATGAATTCAAGTGGCTTTTATGGTTCCCTGTTTTTTCCATATTGTCATGAATTTTACTGATTGAATGATTGGTGATAAAATTTGTGCAGACTTTTATTTATGCTTATACCTTTACAAATTGAGTTTACAAATTGTTTGCAAATTGCTTTGACAATCAAGCAAAAGCAGTTAACCCAGGAAGACAGTATTGGAAAATAAACAGTCAACAGTCAGGCCAGACACAAGGAAGTCTTGTTCGAAGTGAGTTAAAACAAGAGGGCAGAAAAGAAAATGAAGGAATGAAAGTGATGAAAGAGGCAAAATCATAAAATCAAAGTTTAATAAATACATTTAAAAATAAATGCAAAATAGAAGTGAATAAAAGAGTAAAAACAAAGGACAAAAGGAAGAAGAGATATCAGAGAAAAAAAGAGCATTTAAAGGAATAAGGGACAATGAATAGATTAAAGAAAACAAATAAAAGTAGTAAAGGACGGTAAGCAAAGAGAAAGGATTCATGATCCCCAGATGATGACATGGCCTTTCTATGTCTGTAAAACAGACATTCATTATCCCCAGAGGGTAAATTAACAATACTATGAGCCCCTGACCTAGCTTTCAGGCCACATTTTGTGTGATATGAATTTGGATTAGAAGGCAAAGGTGCTACATAAACCTTACTTCAGTAAAAATTGATAGCAAAAAATAAATTAATAAATAGAATGCCTTACCAAGATCACTTCTATCTACTATAGGCTTATTAAAATCCTGGTGGGCTCTTTTTAAAAACTCTCATCGTCATTTATTTTAGCTGGTTTCATAACCCTACTCCGTGTGTGTATGATGCTGCAGTCTCTGGTGCTGGATTGAGTGTGTGTCCACTGCTGACCTAGTCTTGGATAGTTGCCACTGATTGGGTTATCGGGTCACTGGATGGCACCGAAGATGGATCACAGCAGGAGGGAGGGAAAGGAGGAACAATGGACGTTTCTAATCTAGTGTCTGGTCACAGAAACAGCGAAGCAAGCAGTACGTCTTCATCGGCCAATTGTCAGCACTCTGGAGTCACTCTGGCTCTCACATGCCTCTGCACTCACACACACTCACACATGCTCATTCAAATCTCATTTGAATATGCCCACACAGTTCCTCTGAGTTCACCGTCAGTCGCATGCATACTGCCAAAGTTCACTGTCCCACTGCCCATACACACACACACACACGCACACACACCCTTCTGCCTAACTCATGTATCCAGAAGCAGAGATTTGCGCTCTCTCTCTCGCTCGCTCTCTAAAACACCTTTAAGCAGACACATACACACACACACACACACACACACACACACACACACACACACACACACACACACACACACACATCAAATGATTAGATCTCCTGCTTTAGTTTACATTTTACCCCTGGAACAACAGTGTATCTTGGCGACATTCAAAGTGCCCTTGTGACAAGCAGAATGATCAGTGAGACAGCAGAGATAAAGTGCTGTGTGTGTGTGTGTGTGTGTGTGTGTGTGTGTGTGTGTGTGTGTGTGTGTGTGTGTGTGTGTGTGTGTGTGTGTGTGTGTGTGTGTGTGTGTGTGTGTGTGTGTGTGTGTGTGTGTTTAGTCTCATCAACTCCAGGCACATCAGACCTCTGCTTGCATAGAGCTACAGTAGGGCGCCTCTTTCTACCCCGCGGCAACAGTTGCTAGGGTTACCGACAGGTCGGCCACCGCAGCGATGAGGATAAATGAGCTCAGGGCTCCCATCAGCCCCTGGGTCACACTCGCTCTTCCTTTCTTGCTCTCTCTCTCACACACACACACACACATATACACACATGTTCTCCTGTGTTCAATCCTGAGAAAGTAAATACCTGCACACAAGCACATGGCTAAACACTTTGAAATCGTATTTCACAGTCCATCTCACACACACACACACACACACACACACTCTCAGAGCTGCAAACGCACCCTGCAATAGCACTCTCACACAATCAGCTGTATATTGCCATCATGCAGTATTCTCAGTGCTCAGGGTTGCTAGTTTGACTCCAGCTTGTCACACAGCGTTGGCAGTGTTAGCCTGTCAGTTATGGGCCGTGAGCTCTGAGTGCACCGCAGATCCATCATTATAATGATCATCTGCTCTGACATCTCATACATCACATCCCCCGCACTCATTAAATGTACTGTAGTCGCTCCTTTAGTCACTCATTCCATTTCTGTCCATCTGTCTCAAGACAGCAGCGCTGTATAACACTGATCTTTTGCATGGGTGATTATGTGTTTTCTGCATGTCATTTTACCTTCTGTGCACAGGTGTACTGCTGGAGGCGAAGTTGAACAGTTCAAATAAATGTTTAGTGAGATAAAAACCAATGGGTCATCATTGTTTTTCTTCCATTTGTTTGCTCTTCTATCACATATTCAACTTGTACACGTTTGGTTTCTTCATTTTACTGTGTTTAGTGTGCACACAGAATGTCTTTGTTTGGTGTTCTGACTCCTCTCCTGTCGCTTGTTGCCCACAGGATGATGGAGATGTGGAGGATGACATGACTATAAGAGAGGTAAGACAGACAGCAAGTCAAACAAAAGTTAGAACCTTGTGAACTTTGACCCTCCTACCCAGAAGGTGACGGTAATGCACCTCTGGTCTTATTCATTGTTTGTCCACACTGACAGGTTATCATGAGTGTTGGTTTTAAACTGGGGCACAACACCAAAATCAGGAAATACAAGTGAAAATAAACACTGTAGCCTCATTCAGATGAACTGGAAGACCAGTGTGAATCTGTAAGAACGGGGCCTTACAACTTACTTGGAGTACAGCAGCAAGGGGTCACATGCTGTCTTATACTGTTTCTACCCAACAACAAAATCCTGGTGCCAACACTGGGTCTTTGAAAATGGCCACATTATTAAGCATTTAAAGAATAAGACTGACATTATTCTATGATAACACTAATACCAACAGTTAGTCCGTTCATGGCACTGTACCCTTCCTACCTTGTCTGTTTCACTTAATCCATAGTTGCCTGCTAAAACCATGAAGGAGGTCACAAAAAAGTAGTTCCATTGTTTTGAAGTCCCTTATTTCCTAAAACAACTGGGAACTGTAGTTTTTAAGAAATGCTATCCAAACAGGAGGCCACATTGGGTACTCAACCACGCATTTCCAGCAGTAGGACTGTGCGTAATATATAGTGTATAAGGCCTTGGATACTCACACAATACTTGTTAGTATTGGTGGTTTTGGCTGACATTAAGAACATTGTAAAATATAACTGCCTTATCCTGTATTAGCTATCAAATACATGGATTTTTGGCATGCATATCAGTTTTCAAAAATATATATATTCGTCCAACATCTCAGCTTCCTCGTGATGACATCACATCGTGACAGACCAGGCTTTTTAGATTCCTCAGTATTCCCAGACGGACCGATTACCCTGGAGTCTTATATTTTTGGATATGACATCATTCATAATTCATCCATCAACAGCACCTCTCATTTCCTCTCTGTCAGCCGCACATTCCTCACACTTTCTCCCTACATGCCCGCTTTTTTCTCCCTCGGAATCACTCATCGTTCACCTCTCATACGCCTGCTATGTCACTTCTTCCCGCCACGTCTCCCTTCATGTTTGCAATTCACCTTCCTCACCGTCCATCGTCGTGGCTCGTATGATTTATAGAGTCATTCAGTGCGGCGCCTGGTCCATCGATTGTCTATCAGAGGGAGGTGATTTTTCAGTTGGTGGTACGGCAAGATCTGATGCCTTTCTCTGATTAGTGACAGACACCAGGCATAAAGATATCATCTCTTAACAGCATGTATTGAGCACACTCAGTCCAGGATTTATCGTTAGAAGGTAAAAAAATAAATGTTTGGCCTCGGGTTGGATATAATGTAGTTGATTTCATGACCTGTTTAATTAACTGGTCAATACAGCACTGTCTGCAAGGGACTGTTTCTTCTATTGTTGGACATTCTTCAGTCATGTTTATCTCTCATCCCAAACTCCCTCCTCCGCCTCCTCCTCCTTGTCCTCCCTTGTGTGTTTTACAGATTTCCGAGTGGGAGGAGATGCAGCTTGATGAGCAGGTCAACTTCAACAACTGCAAGATCGACCCCGCCCCGTTTCAGCTGGTGGAGCGCACGTCGCTGCATAAGGTCTGATTGCAAATACAGCTGTTGTTCAACCTCTGTGTGTGGGTGTGGGTGTGTGTGTGGGTGTGGGTGTGTCTGTCTGTCTGTCATACCGGAGCACAAATGTGTGTCCTTGCCATGCAGGAGTGTGTCTTCACCACTGTTCTTTGTTTATCCCCACTGAAAAAGTATGTTTGCATCACAATTCTCAACGACGAGGCATTTTAAAGAGCTTTGCTTGAGATATAAAAAGGTGTTCGGTAAAGATTTAACAAAACAAACAAGATAGACAATAAACTAAAGCTGGAAAAAAACACCAATTCAGTGCAAGATATGTTCTTCACTCCAAAATTTAAATAAGAGTTAGCAGTTGTTACGGCCCCAAACTGAACACAACCAAAGACTCGAACAAAAAGAGGCCAGTAACATATAAAGGACGCCGACTCAACACAGTCAAGTTTAAATGTTTTTATTTAACAAAAGAAAAAGGCAAGAGTTCCTGGCCAAACTGAAAAAAAAGAGAGAGGAGACCCCAGACCAGCCATGACCGTCGCATCTGGGGAATCCTCCCAACTAAAGCTGCCTAATCAACTACTAAACCTACTTAGAGAAAGAAAACAAAAAGATACGAAAACAGGACTACCAGGAACTCAAACCCAGATTAAAACAACAAAGCCCTGGCACTCTAACAGGCCAGGGAACTGAACCCAAACTCAAATCAACAACGAAGTAGAAAACAGCAAAAGACTGTGAGGCCAGCGCAGCCTCCCTCCTCCTGCAACACACCTGTAATGAGAGAGAGAGAGACGCCCTGATACTGCCTCCTTTTACCTGCTCAGGTGATTGCCCACACCTGAGCTCAGGAAGGCAGAGCAGGGCGGAGAGAGGACACACACACCCATAGGGCACTAACCTGGCCACCCGTAACAGCAGTTAACACAAAAGATTTAAGTCGTGATTTAAAAGAATTGATAGTTCTTTTAAATCTCTGGTGTCTCGAGAGTTCTTGGAGAACTGTTTATTCTGTTTTTAAAACAAGCTGCTGCTCCCTAAATGAAAGAGACCTGTGAAAACACTAATGACAAGAACATGGAAACATTCCCTTACTGTATTCATTTGGTGATATTGTTATGTTACTTGGTGTATCATCTGCAGAATTACAGTAAGATAGTTAGTTGTTTTGTTATTTTGAACAGAAGTGGTCTGAGACTGGAGCCTTGGGGAATTCCAGGTTGTTTTTTAATTTTTCATGTAATTACTGATTGACACAAGCAGACGCCTATCCTCCATATAGGATTTATGTGACAAATGTGCACTGAAAACAACCAAGTTATTTTAAGTTATGGCATATGTTGTGTTTTTATACAGTGGGTGAACCGATTATTATCATTATTTGAAAGGAGACAGAATGTTTTTAAGGTTTGAGTTGTAAACTTTCCATACTCCTAACAGTCTATGAAAGTTCTCTGTTAGTAGCGTCCTGTGTTTGGAAGAGTGGGTGAGAAGGTACTATGATTGGGTCATTTATTATTCATGAACGTCTTTAGCATTTTCATCTCAGAAGTAAGTCTTGGACTGAGGCCATCTTGACTTCCCATCAGGAACAGAAGCACTTGGAAAGTGAGCCTCCACCTGTTCCAAAGCTCTGGATAGTCTGTGTGCTCTTGTTGTGTGTAGTGTCATTAAAAGACCATACAAACAAACCAAAAGAACACACAGAGGCACTCAGGCCAAATTAGCCTCCACTGTGCGGTTAAAGTGTGGGGCAAAGAAAGGCGCTTTTGCTCCTTGGAGCTCATGTTTTTTGGTTTTCTTACTGCAGCCCAGTTGCACATTGTGAAAGAAACTGTCTCCAGCACACATACACAAACATTTCACTGTTGAAACCCTCCTTTCTGACCGAGCACTCACACACAAAAACACACACAACGACTCAGCCAGCGGCTGTGGCAGCACCTAATGTTGCTCGCTCTCTCTCTCTCTCTCTCTCTCTCTCTCTCTCTCTCTCTCTCTCTCTCTCTCTCTCTCTCTCTCTCTCTCTCTCTCTCTCTCTCCATCCTTCGGGCTCTGTGTGAATATTCTTTAAACATTTAAGAGAGGGATCCTGCACCAATCCATCTCGCTCCCCTCCCTCCGCTGCACACTGCCCAAAGCCAATACCATGCGCAATCTCCCTCAGCATATTAAACACCGCCCGCTGCCACAGCCGCTGCTGTATTCAGGCGTATGTGTATGTTTGTGCCTGTGAAGTTATTCACTATACATCACTCTTGCCCTGCTCGGCCTCTCAGGATATGGCCACCATATATCCCATGCATTTTGCTACTGTTGTTTTTCTGGGTTTTTCAGTTGGCCCTTTCGTAATGGGCTAGTTAAATGACAATATGTTACTACAGTCGCTGTATTCTGAGTTTTGCTCCAGAGCTGCCCTCAGTTTATTTAGAATAGTGGCTTAATGCTAAAAGCAACTCAAATTTCCATCACTGTGTATATTTTCACCAAATAAAAGCAAAATTGCAAAATTATTTGTACTAAATACTATCATAAAAAGATCTTCCAAATTACAAGAAAGCATAGAGTAGGGTTAAAGATTTAAGTAAAACCACATGTAAAGTGTTGGTGTATTACAAACCTTCAGGACAGCTTCAGTGCTCCCTGTCATAGATTGTCCAAGATCCCTCATTTGGTGTTTGGATGGATGGCGGTGAAATCTAAAATCTTCCTTATGTGTTCAGCTAGGTTGATCTGGTGACTATAATATCCACACGCTCATCATTTTCATAGTCAGCAAACCGTTCACTGAGCCCTTGTGCCTGCTTTTTCTCGGGATGTTCGTTTCTTATCAGTCAGTACCTAGACAGCCCCACAGGTAGTACTGAAGATTATGTGCACACATTTTCAGCGATATTCCACATATGTAATGTTTCAGCAACTTGTCTTTTCAGAAACAGTATCCCAAATCCTCAAAACTCACCATCAGCACTTTTCTATATTTGGCTGGTACCTATAAACGTAGTTTTTCTGGATTGTTGAAGTGTAAAAGTGGTTTATTGATTTATTTATTTTCTAAGGAATAGCTTGACATTTTGAGCAGTGTCCTTATTTCATGACGGTTATCTCAAAACCTAGGCAAGAAAGAGAAAGTGAGAAAACATGTTGTTTGTAATTTATTTACAAACTTGCACTTTAAAGGTGTGACAGTATCATTTTTAAATTTCAGTATATAATTTGCCACATCAAATAAAATACCTCAATATAAACACCGTGGACGTGCCATATTGGAGGTTATTTGTAGCCTCTGGTACTGGCAGTGCTTCTCAACAAGGTTTTCATTTTAAAGATCCCATGCAACAGGTAGTAGAGTGTTACTTGCTTCTGCATATAGTGTTTCCTCCACAGAACAGCTAGGGAGGGATTTTGATTACGGATATTGATTTACGTTTACATGAGCCAATAGGCTGAATATGTGGTACGCCCCTTTCCATGGAGCTACCGGCTGGCGCTGCCTGAATTGGCAGATCCCAGTGAACACTGCCGGAACTGGACAGAACACAGAGCTACTAAGAAGAAGACAGAGACAGGTTTGGTGACAGGAAAATGCTGAAGCACCCCAGGGATGATTCAGAAATTAAGATCGCTAACTGCACGGCTTTTAACTATCTACAGAACAGCAGCTGCATTAGATTGGTTATCTGTCCATCAAGAAACCATTAATCTACTCAGTCACATGATTCTCAACAGCAGCGTACAACCCTGGTCTGGAGGTGTTCATTGAAAGGTTGCTGGTCGGCAGTTACTTAATGAGCAAGTAAAGCAATCTGTTCAGTCAGAGAACATCAGAAAATGCTTACTGCATAAATTATCATCCAGTGTCAACTAAATCAGTGAATAAAGGTATGAAGTTGAGTTTATGTACAGTAATCTGCGAGGCCAGGTACCCAGAACCTCTCGCTCTGGTGGCGTCCTTTTTGTACCTCCATGGCGAATTGGTAAATACTAAGAAAGCTTTTATTGAATGAAAAGTTTGTATGGAGTGCAGGATGAGTCATCAACGTTTGTAATCTTTTCCAGGAAATTACCAGCTCTAAAATACCAATAAGAGTATCTATAAAGCAACTTTATTTGCAATTGTTGGGTCTAATACTAGCAACCTACTAGAGTAAGTGAGATAGAGCAAGACAGATGTGCTAAAAACATAACTGTTGACTTTACAGAAAGATTTATGAAGACAAACACCAAATATGACCCAATAATTTAGTGCAAAATAGAATGCGGTGTGCTGGTCCAGAGTTTGTTTAGAGCCTCTAATGTCTCCCCTCACTGTGCTGATGATCAATTGTTCCTACAATGCTATTAGCAGCACCTTTTAATCGGTGAATTGCAGTTGAAATAGATGTGAATGAGCTGAATGTGAGGTGAGCTGACTGTAACCCCAGAGAAGCTACTATATCGTCCAGTGGGGGTACGCTTCGGCAGATTACATTACGAATGGCCCTGGCCTAAAAACACTTAACAATCTTTTTCTTGGCACAGCTTGCGTTTGCTTGGCACAGTGGGATCAATTTCAGATGTCCCAAGTGCCCATTCTGGCTAAGCAGGAAGTCCCATTAAACACTAAAAGGGTCTAGAACAAAAAGTCCAGCTGGCATCAGTCCTGCAACCTTTCTGATCTGCCACTGAAGTTTTTGACCTCTCGCTGCTTTTTTTTTTTTTTTTTTTGCTTTTTATCTCCACACAGCCACACTCCTCCATGGTAACTCCTAACAGTGGAGATGGGATTAAATGAAAGTTTAATGGTCCCCAAGGGGAGACTGAGTCATCAGCAAATACAGGACTAATAGGGCAGAGAGTATAAATAGAGTAAAAACAGGGTCATAGAAACGTACAAGTCCTAACATTTATAAAAGTTGACAAACAAAGTAGAAATGTAGAAAAAAAACACATGTATGACACTAATGGCATATAATGACAACTTCAGTAATCACAGAACATTTTAGCAGAGCTCCTTTTGTTATTTGGACTGCATAGAAATGAGTCATACTGTTTTTTAAATATTTAAATATGGAATGGCTCAAAGGGAAAATGTCTGACTTTGCCAGTCAAGGCCTTTAAGGTAATTAATGTAAATGATGAAATTATTTTCAACACTATTATTAGAAATTGGTCTTGACATTTTTACCCTTTTATACACAAGACTCGGCATGCTTTAACATCCTCACCCTGTATTTGACGGCGTTCATGAGACAGCTGTCACAGGTTAATGTCTGGTCATCACCATTAGTAGACACTCAAGTCTGCAGGCAGAGTTCCACACACATCACTGTAAACCTTATGATAACAAATTAGCACAGAATAAAGATATGCGCCCGGTTAATCAGCTGGGTGGTCAGTAAAATTTTAAAACGGTTTAAACATTAGTTTATTGTGAACAAAAATATACTGTGTAACATTCAGCAAACGTTGCTTAAAGGACACCTGTTATTTTGTATTGATTGCTTTCCTTACCTTCATTGTGTTATAGAGGTTATGTGCATGTGAAGGACTTTAAAAGTTAAAAGGGTCACACCAGCAGAAGCTCCACTCTCCCACAGAAAACATGGCTCCTGTAATGCCTTGTCAGGTGTCTCACCTTTACTTCTGTGACTTTGTGACATCACACCACCTCACAGTGTCACACATTTACTTATGTACTTATGTCTAGTGGCTAGTTCAGCATTTAAAAATTGATTTAACACAGCTGCTCTGTTGTTGTGAGCAGTGCTGGCTCAGGTGTGTGTGAGCTGACCAATCAGAGGAATCTGGGTATTCAGGAGGGGGCCTGCTTAAAGAGATTGTAGCTAATACGGAGCATTTCAGACAAGGGGAAAACAGAGCTGCTGCATTAGACAGAATGAGAAACTTGATGTGCTTTTTGAGCATTAAAGCATGTCAGCATATTCTAGTAGTAACCCCAACGTAAAATACTGTCTCTTTTAAATACTGCTTTCATGGTAGTAGTAGAGTTCAGATGGTGTGGTAGGAACATTACTTGTACCATGCTTGTCTTGGATTTTATTATATCTAACACAAAACAGTGAACTGAATATTGCAAAATAAATAAGTCATAACCACAGATAAGCTATATCACATCACTGGCCCTGATGTGGCCACTCTGTTAAGGATAGGGCTGCATTCAACAATTTTTTTTTCAATCAGGCAACACAAGTGTAATGAATTAAATAAGATGTTTACTGCAGCAGATGATATCTAATAATTGAGTCTTGTCAGAAAGTCTGGTGCTTAGACTCTACAGGGAGAGTTTTGTGACTGAGGGGTGTCCCTGAGCAGCAGTGGTGTAGGCTGATGACTCTGCTGAGACTGTTGAAATTAAGCTGGTGAATATGTGAAGAGTGGGCGTTGATGGGAAGGTGGAGAGGGCAAACAAAACATCAGCAACATGACTGAACTAAAGGCAGAGAGAGAATCATATTTGAAAAGATGCAGCAAGATGACTTGGCTTACAATGTAGGTGTGTGTGTAACTGTGCTATTGGATATTGACAGCTGATGTCGATATGACAGCCCCTGATAATGACGGCAAGCAAACTCCAGCGTAGTGTGTTTTATGATGGTGTAATATTGGCCCTAAGTTTAAGAATACCATCATTCCCCTTTAAGCCCATTTTTCTATATTTTGCCTTGATCATCTGGTATACAGGTCGCCTGACTGACACACTGTTACACTTTCTCCAAATGTTGACCCTGATGTGATGTCCCAGTATTCGATTGGCTTTTAAATCTCCAGATTGTGTGTATTCTTTGTAGAGTCATATATTAGCCTGTTGAACAACTCGTAATTCAGATATTCACATAGCAGTCATTTTCCTCTGACATCCTCCTAAAAGTTGTATAAACTTAGGGAATCAGTTTACCATCTCCCCATTGATATATAGTGAAAATGTGGAAGGAATAATAAAGCAAAATATTTGATGACAAACTAGTTTCCTCATTCAACTACCCATATCTTACTCTACGGTTCGATTATGTTTTGTTTCACTTCCTAGCTTCAATAAATGTGCCCAAGATGTGTGCTGATATTTTAGAATTAAATCAAACCTTGTATTGTGCAACACTACCAAACAACCATGTTAGCTAGGATGTGGTTGAACGCTAACATTAGCTGTTGTCTAACAGAAGCTAATGGGTGAGTGAAAATGTGGAGGGCCAAAGATCAAGGCAAAACAATACATTTCATAACCCAGTAGCTTCCATGAGTCAACAGGTAACGTCAGCATTCAACCACTTCCAGCAAACATTACCGTTTGATAGTATTACATGATAGAAGGCAAACTAGATGTTGTCAAACAGTTAACTGTTAACTAGGAAGTGGTTGAATGCTAACAGAAGCTAGTTGGTTATAAAATATGTCATTATATCTTGACAATGGCCAGACATCCCTGCATATTTTCAGTTGCTGATCAATCTGTAAAGGGAAATGATATTGTTTTGGCAGATTCCATACGTTTGTAGGGCCAGCAACCTGAGACACAGCAGTGCGACATTTGAGCTCCCCTTGCTCCCCTTTCTTTTCTGTTTTAAAATTAGCAGTTAAATCAGTCTGAATGTCTCTGTGGTATTTCCCAAAGTGATCGTACCCCTTTTAAAAAAACAAAACAAAACATTTGACTTGTTGAATGAATCCATTGTGAATGAAGTTGTCTGTGTAGGATAATTGAAGGCAGTGGTGCATTTCCCCCAACTGAACCTCATTTTCTAATTAAAGTAGGAACCCAGCAGGGTATTATCTCTGTTTATGCTGTTTTTAGTGTTTCACTGATTGTTTTCAACCACATCTGCTTGTGTCTTTTTTGCAGACCCACACCATCTTCTCGCTGCTGGGCCTTGACCATGCCTACGTTACCAGCATAGGACGCCTCATTGGGGTGGTTTCCTTGAAAGAGGTAAGAGTCCTTTTTCTGTATTCTTTAGCATATTCATATGATTATTGTGTGTATTTTAATGGTTTCATACCTCTTTAATCTAATCTCATGATTCAGTGCTGTCAATTTGTTCGACACCTACCCTAATGTAAAAAGACATGACTGTCATCATTTATACGGGAGCCATATTCACTGCTTTCATAACTGTAAAATCACTGTCAATACCATCAGGAGTGCTGTCATCCTGCTGTACACACACACACACACTCAGACATTTCAGTCAGCATTAATGATTCTTCCTCCCATCGCCTGTTATGTACTGTGACAGACAAAAGGCAGCTTAATATTGCTGTCTCTATCTATTGTCTCTGTGTCTGTTCTCTGCCCCCTCCCTCTCTTTTCATCTCGCCTGCCTCACAAACAACTGAAAACCTCTTGCTCCTTGTGAATTGGCCAGGAAGTGGTGAGAGGATTGTTGCTAAGTGCAGTTCTGCTTGCCTGTCCCTGACATTTAGGCTTTTTTGTTCTGCGCTCCACCAGCAGACAAAAACCCAGCCATGGCAGATAAAGCCCAGCCTCTCCCAGTCTGCCTGTCTGTCACACAGGCACGCAGTTATATCACAGCCTCACTGGTCCGTATGAAAGAGGAGATTCACAGGGATGTTGGTGTGCGTGATTATAGTGCATTATTTCCACCCTACAGCGTGCGGACACTGTTCTTTTCAGGCCTTCCACTGAATCTGTTACGCCAAAATCCTTCACCTTATCGGCCACATGACAAACTTGGCCCGGCCAAAAAAACACTGAGAACAGAGAGAGATGGGATGAAAGAGGCCTTAGAGAATCGCAACAAACTTTCACACAGCTCCAGTGTGTTTCTTTCAAATGCAAGGATGAGTATTGTTAGAGGTCATATAAACCCAGTGTGTTCTGCTTAATTAAAACACAAGGTCAATGTAAATCCATTTCAGAATTGCATATTTTGCTCTGTGGGCTAAAACAGGGAGCACGTCACCTTTTCTTTGGTATTAATGTTGTGCCTCATGTGCAACTGTTTGTTGACAGTGAGGAAGATGACAATGTAAGATGTTATTATGCCTATGAAATTCAAGGAGAACTAGTATGCTCATTTTAAGGTTCATAAAATATTTTTTTGGTTACTTCTAGAATGTGTTAACATGCTTTGATGTTCAGAATACACTGTGGTCCTCCTCTGTTTAAAACACTCTGTTTTAGCTCCTGTCTCTTTAAGGCCCTCCCTCCCGAATACGCCGTCTGTTCTGATTGGCCAGCTCACACATGCCTGAGCTAGCACCGCTAACAACAACAGAGCAGCTGTCCTTGATTAATGCTTACATTGCAAACTAGCCATGCATAAATGCAAACATTTGACATGGTAACAGATTTAAAGAGGGGGAATAGTGATGAGGCATTCCAAGTACTTCAGGTGCAGTGTTTTCTGTGGGAAAGAGGAGCTTCTGTTGCTGGTGACATTGGGCTTAGACTTTTTACATGCACAAAAACCTGTATATGTATTACTGAATGATAGGAACAAAAAGGAAAAAGCACGTCTCCCTTAAGTGTTAGAAAAGCAGGCTATTAGCTTTAAGATTTACGGTTCACTGTTCTCTTTTTGTGTGAATTATATTTCTTAATTCACCCATCAGTCCACAGCTGCAACAACTGACTTGGACTGCCAGTTCAGCTGCTCATGAAACACTGACTGCTCTCTGCACTTCAGTACTCCATCTTCGCATACAGAGTGCACTCTGCCACTCAGAGAGTCTGGTGCTTTCAGTAACCTCCAGCGCTCTGGCACAATCTTGATTGTTTGTAGATTCAGAGTGTGCACTGATGCTCAGAGTCTGTCTTTGCAAACACATCCATATAGACAGAAGAAACATTTCAAGTTAGCTAATATTATTGAATAAATGGTTTGAATAATTTTCTAAAAGTAGTACACATGCGTTCACATATGCTTAGATGGCTCAAAGGTCCAGCGTAGGATTTAGCAGAATCTAACAGTGTTTTTGCGGGTTGCAACCAACTGAGCACCCCTCACCTCATACACCCTAACCTGTGATGGTCTCTAAAAACACAAAAAATCCCACTTCACTTCTGCAGTAACATGGGCATGCAACATGGTAGAATCTGTGGAACAGGTGCCACTCCCTCTGTTGATATAAAATGTTCATTCTAAGGGCACCAAAACACATTGATTCTTATTTGCAGGTAATTATACATTTATACATTTGATTCTGTTAACATCTCATGGAAAATGGCCACAGTTCAGTATTTTGCTGACATAGAACACATGTTGCTGATATATAAACTTGTGTACATTGGTTGTGTGCAGTGTACGCTGGTGTTCGCAAAACCACAAATATGCTATAAAGCTATATTTGCTGTGATTTAGTCTGGCAAGACCAAGCCTAAATCCTCATCAAGAATCATCATCTCTGCCATTTTTATTTTTTTATATTGTTTCTACAAACATTTCTGAAAGGCAGACTGCAGTATGTACTGTGGCAGTAGACGCAGGTCTCACCCTGTGAGTGGACTTTCTTTTGATCTACTTTCATTTCTGCTGTGTGTAGGCGGCAGGGAGAGCCACAGAGATTAATACATGTGCAGTCGTTTCTACCTCTCCTTTCTCCTCTCCTCTTTTACTGTGAAAGGATTCAGCAAACACCGGCTGAAGTCAGTCCGACCTCACTTTTCAATGCACACTGCCCTCTGACCATGAGCTCTCCCTCCATTACATTTTGAAAGGGGGTTTCAGTTGAAAATAGAAAATGGCTTGTGTGCCTGTGCATTGGATTGTAAACTACGGACATGATCTTGTACTGTAGAGCAAGGCCAGTACAGCATCAGGGTTAGCAGTTCTATTTCCACTGGGGCCAAAACTGTATGCAGCACAGCATAATAAGGGACAGTGAATAAAACTCTTCATGTAATGGTATGATTTAGGCTCTATTTCATTACATTTTTTCCTCTGAACAAGCGCTGTGACATATCCCAAACCCATATTAGTTCCTATTTTTTTATTAGGTCTTGATTGTAAATATTAACACATAGTAAGTTCAGCCTAACAGCTTTGGACTCATTATAGTCAGTTTAAAAACAAATGATCAAAGTCAATACAGCAGAAACAGAGAAATCACTTTTTATTCCACGCATTCTTCTTCTTTCTAAAACCTCGCACCCACATTACCCACAATGGTTATATAGGTTATATATAAGTGCAGTAGTACCCCCCAAGACCTGGAAACACACAAACTGAAATTAACCACTGAACCATAAACATCAATGTAGCTTCATTGAGTGCTGAGACACTCTTTGTGGTGTCATCTCTAACTTGTCTTTCTCCGTTCAGCTTCGCAAGGCCATTGAGGGTTCTGTGACGGTAAAAGGTGTGAAGGTGCGTCCTCCTCTGGCCAGCTTCCGGGACAGCGGCACCAGCAGCAGCGAGAATGAAGCCACCGAGCTCCACAAGCTGTGGGATCGCCACAAGAGCATGTCGCTGCCCCGCGAACACACCCCCTCTGAGTCCGACGAGAAATCCCAGTGAGCGAAAATAGAGGAGGGGGAAGAAGAAGAACAGGTGAAGGGAGAGGAGGAGGAGGAGGAGGAGGCATTGAGATCTTTAATCTCCCAAAGCCACAAAAGAAATGCAAAAATCCTCAGGGCTTAGGATCAATATTTAATTCTGAGAAGAGTTCCAGTGCTCCGCCAGCCTCTTCGTAACTCCTCTTTTCTCTCCTCATCTAGTCCTCTTTTTCTCCTCCATCCTCCACTTTTTTCTTCGCGGACCCACCAGTGCTTTCCCCAGGGTTCTTACACTGACCAAGCCAGACACTCCACAGGAGAGTAGAACACGACTCAACCTGTGCCCTGCTCTCCATTTACCCTCGGGAACCCACAGCAGAGTGAATGTGGATTATGGGGAAAGAAAGAATGAAAGAAAGAAAGAAAGAAAGAAAGAAAAAGGACTCATGTTGGTTGAATCCAACAAGGGACTGGGAATTGGTTGCAATCTTAATAAAAGGGATTTTTTTTTTTGCAGACTATGTTTAGCTTATGTATCATTAGAGTTGGGATCAAAGTTTGGACCTTATTGAACAAGTCTTCCACTTGATGAGAGAAATTCAGCAATGGTGACGAGGAGGAATAACGTATGTTTGTAAGAGTGAGTGTATCTAATGAGAAAATGTGAGTGCGCGTGAAGATGGAGGTAGCAAAACGACTATTTCTCATAGGATTTTCTTTTTTTTTTTTGTATTGCCTTTAGAACACATTTCAGTCTTTGTTTCCCAGCTTGAATAATTTTATTTTTGACTGATCAGGTTGTCTGTGTTTAACTGGAATTTGCCATAGCACCATTTTTATCTGCAGTCTGTCCCCTCGACAAGCACTGGACTACGGGGACAGATGCCTTAGTTTTCTATTTTTTTTTTTTCTTGCTTTCATTATTCCTCTCTTCCTTGGTCTTCTCATCTCTTCAGTCTTTAATGGTCAGGTTGAGAGTACCATCTATGCAAGCAGACATGCCTGTAGGCAGTGGTGGAAGCACCTGTAGCCCTTTTCATTATGTACACTCCTTACATAATGCAGTCTTACATGACAAGGACACATAGAAACACACACAAATAAGACGGCAGCGACGCACTCTGAGAGTCGCGGTTTTCTGCTTATCTAAATATAGCTCTTAATAACCGTTCCAGAGAAGGTTGGGGGCGGTCGGACAGGGCAGGAAGCGAGGGAGAGATGAAGAACAGGGAGCAAATGGATGGCTGAAAGAATGAAGACATCATTACCTAACCAGCTGCTCTGGGTCCTCTCATCAATCTGCCTTTGATTTCCATGTTAGCTAACCTCCATCACTTTCAGAGACACAGTGACCCCCCACCAGCTATATGACGCATGCTGTAGGGTAAACATGTTGCCAACATGCAGTATGTACGTCATCATATGACCAAGCTGTAGTCCAACCATTTCAAATTAACTTAATTTACCAAGTCATCACTAAAGACTTACCCCAGCTACTCGTCCGACATAGTTGACCAATTCAACCTCAAACCTTTGGCATTAACATTGGCAGGTTCAGTGTGTAGGATTTGGTGCTTTTTAGTGGTGTTGTGGCAGACTGCAACCAACTGAAGACCCCTCGTCTATGGTGGCCACTAAGAAACACAAAAGAGCCTCTCTGCTTCTGTGGAAATGTGGCGGACTCCATGGAAGAGGCGACCCAACTGCCAGAGCAAATGTTGGCCGTGTATGTTTCTGCATATCATGGATATGTTGCAAATACATATGTCTTTAGGTCCACTTCGTAATTTCATGGTGTGTCATCGCTGTTTTTTAGATTTAGGAAAAACATCTGGTTTTGTTGTCACACTTACAGATGCTGAAACACAGTCCCCAACCTCCACAAGTGAAAGTCAGCGCGTGTACATGTAACACATTATGTATATTGTCCATGTGGTATATATGGCACGGACACATCTCAACCTGTCCATGCTGTGCAGAAACATTAACTGCCGTTGTTTTCTGGCTGCTGGGCTGGACGAGGACCCACTCAGGCTCATTCCATGAATAAAAATCAATTCTATCAATTCTGATTTATGAATTCTAAGGGAACGAAAACACCACAGCTCTTCATTTCAGCTGATTTTACAATAAGGAAAACATAATTATAAATATGTTATTCTATTCCTGCCAATAGATCCCCTGAAATCCAACACACTGGACCTTTAATGACTGAATGGTTTCTGACTCAGCAAGTAGTCTGATGTGAAAGATAATGTATATGTACTGTGTATTTAATAATTCATGTGTGCCATAATGCTTGAGGCTCGTCAGTGCGCTCTCTGCACATTGTCAGAGGAACATTGATTTGTTGTACCCTCTCCGCTCTTTCCACTTCCACTAAAATAGGCTGCTGCACCCAAACACGTCATACAAGACACTCACCTTTATTTTGTTTCTAGTTAGTTTTTTTGTTTGAGTTTCTTATTTTTTTGTTTGTTTGTAGGAAAAAAAACAGATGTCCACTACTACCTACAGAATTATCTCTACTGTTTGGATGCCTTAAGTATGCACCCATACTGAACTCCATTGTGTTTTTCTGCATTTGACGCATCGCATGCATTTTATTTTTGGCGGTGTCTTGTCTTGCTGCGCACCACTAAAAGTAAAAGCTGAACAGCATGGCTTTGCATGACTGAGTGCATGTAATATTTGTTTTATATAATGAAAATGTACCAAAAACTTGATGGATATTAATGTGGGGGCGAGTGACTGATGTGGTGTCTTAGTACGTTCGCCATCCTGTGCCTGTATGTTATGTGTCTTTACAGAATATTATTTTATATTTCCTGTGTTTGATTTTTTTTCACTTTGATTGGCATCTTAATTTCATCCGATGAGCTTTATTCACTGTCTGATTTTGAGCTGGGGATGGGGGGCGTACAGATTAATATATTTAACATCATTCCTGTAATGTAAAACCATAATTTAATGTCTTAACCAATCTAAAAATTGCTGACTATTCTCCTTTTTAAAGAGAGTTTTGGGGGCTTGTTTTATGATATGTGTTGTATTTGCTTCACATCTGATGATTTTACAGTTTGATTTTAATGCTGTCCTTTATGTGTTTTGTTTTGTTTTTTTTATCTTTTGACATGTCTGATATATTTCTACTAACATTTATTTGTAAAGTGCAAATAACACTAACGGGGTGAAGGCTCATGAAGGTTCGCTAGATGGGAAAGCAAAAGGAGAAGTTAATGTTGAAGGGACCAGCATGAGGTCTGTCGGTGACACGCTCATTCCACAAGTGCCTCTCTTTTATCGATAAGCAATCGACACCGAAGTGTTTGAATCTGGTTTACTAGTCACATGCATGTGGACGAGGCACTTTTCACACACACACATGTACACAAATACGTAAGTGGGGATGGATGATGTGTCAGTTATATATAACAGTGTGCCGTTATCGCCATGGTAACCTGCCGTCATCGTCGCAACCCTCCCATCTGCTCGCCCCAGGGGCTGACTGAGATCCACTCTGATTTGGTTCTGTTCATTTCTTTGTGCTTTTCATCGATTTTCATTATTCTGCCTTCTGCCAGAGCCTTCCCCTCTGCACACATTTCAGAATTGTTCATCTCATTTGCTACCAGACAGATATAGACTGAGGTAGATGCATATTTATTAGTCTGTATTAATCAAAGTAGAAGTTGTAAAACAAACAAACAAAAAAAGTTTTTTGTTTCTGATTATTTTTATGAATGATCAACTTGTAAGTAATCAATTTGTGCAATAACGGTTGTTCATCTCACTTTGTAACCCAGTTTTGATTAATGACATGAATGCAAGATAACCTTATTTTTGTAAAGAAACCTGAAAAGTGTAAAAAGATGTATGTATATTAGGAACTGACACTCACACAGGAGCTTATGTGTGATAAAGTGATGTGATGACGGCTTAAGGGGGAAGGTTTCCCAAAAGCTTTAATAAAAGCTGTCAGAGTCGCACTAGAATCAGAATTAACGTATTTAAGGACACTGTGTGCACCCTTTTAGGTGTTGTCTAGTCTTTGTTCAAGAGGAATCTCTTACACTCCTCAATTTTGGCTTTGGGAAACCTTCCTTGTCTGGTCATAAAAGTCTCTGTGGTGAAACCTGCTGCATGGATTGTGGCTGGCACTCTCATACAAACCCCCCTTAAGCAGTGGCGCTAAGTCAGTTTTATCATACTCCTCTCTATCCTCTCCTTCAGTCTGAGGGGCTTTGATAAGACCAGATGCTTGCATCAGCTGTTAAGGGTTATCTTTTATCCACTCCTTAGGGCTCTTAGGGACTGTACATTGTACATACTGGAGGCCCCCACTAGCCCAAGGGCCAAACCAGACAGAGCTGAACAAAATCCAGAGCTATTTTTCACACAGAAAAATGAAACATTGTTTTGTATATCAGGGACGAATAAATGAGATTTTAACAAACAGGTCGTCTGCATTTTATTTTTTTATTTGCATCTCCTTGGACATGTGTTATTCTGCAGCTGGGATCCTTTCCTGCATTTCCTCTTCTCTCCCTTCAGTAACAGCTGTTCAGCACCTGAGGTGTAGTTTTTGTCATCCAACGAAACTCCCAGTGCAGAAGCAAACACATTAATTCCATAATAATGTTCCACTTAGTTCATTATGTCCCGAATCTTTTTTTCGTCGCACAGTGAGTCAAAGGCTTTTCACAACATTTGCTCCGAACCCCTGTATTTTAATTGGATGAGAATTGCTCTTTAAATGTTCAAAGTTTTTTCTAATTCAAACAGGCTTTATTGGCATGGGGAGCACATTTGCATTGCCAAAGCGAGTGTGAAATGAAAACAACAACAAGAAAAAGTACTTAACCAGAATAAATGGGAATTTGTTGTTAGAAACATGTTTAAAGTTAGAATAGCATTAGAAAAATTGAGACTTGCAGTTAAAAGTGAGAACAGCATTTTATGTATGAATGTAAAGTCACTCCTGCAGCATTTATTTTCATGCCCCATAATGAATTCTGCTGGAAATCCAACACACTGAACACAGAATAAGGTATTTAATTGTGAATTTTTTACTACTCAAGAACTCATTTATTGTCAAAAAAACATATTTATTTGCACCAGTCAGGATTTTTTTAAGGGAAATTGCGCAAAATAGCTTTTAATCATGACACAAACAAATTGTTGTTCAACAGACGAGAGTATCTTGACAGGTTGTGAGTTGCTGATTTTATGTGCATTATAGTACTGATCAATCACTGTTCATTTGTGAGAAGACTCTAATGTTGCTTTATATGGTATGTACAGCAGACTGCAACTAATTATAATTTCAGTATTATTCTGTGACACAGTAAATTCATCATCACACTTTTTTAACAGGTTAGACAAATTGGCCAATCATACCATTTTGAATGTTGAGAATATTTTAAAGGACGTATATCTCATAAGGTGAGATTCCCAGATCTTTTTGATTATGAAAAAGTATCAATATTGATAATATTGATATAATATTGAACTCGAGCAAGTTTTTGCAAATGTTTTTGGGTTCACACGATTTACTTTATCGGGTCGAGCAAGTAGATGCAATTATTTCCATCATTTTTGGTCAGAACCCAGCATTAGAGAGCTGACCATGCCGACTTTTCATGAAGGGGGCCCTTCTGATCTTCTTGAGGAATAAACAGTCACAGTAGAGTCTGCTCTGATCTGCAGCCATCTACCAATGAGAGGAGAGCTCAGGGATTACTTTCAAACTTTTGGGATTCAAAAATAGATCCCTTCCATTTATTAACCTAACTGCAGCAGTAGTCTGCGAGAGGTGACCTCCACTGTCGGGTGTTTATGTTCTGTAATGTTGACGGCTGATTAAAGATGAACTGTGCTTTACTGAATGAATGTAATGTTACAGAGCGAAGAGTGGAAAAGAAGAGAGCGAGCCGGCGTCTCTGCTGAGTGCTGAGTTCAGAGCTCAAATTCAAACACACACAGAGAAAGAGTCAAACTTTTCTTCCTTCCTCACTCATTTCAACAAAATACATAACAAAGATCTTGTCGTTTTTAGACAGCTCAGCGCAGAAAGCTTACATCTTCTATCTTTAAGAGGATCCACCTAGTAGTACTCAGAACACACTTCCAGCCAAAGGGTTTTATCTAAAAGAGTGTGCTGGGGAAGGAAACTGGTTCTGGTCTCATTTGAGTCATCCAGAATGTTGTAAACTTTAGAAATTTGATTAAGTAGTGGAAACTGTGGAAGTCAGTCCAGTCAGCTGCAGTAACAGAGCATTGTACTCAGCTCAGCTCGTTTCCCACTGGGAGTGTTAACCGCAACAGTTGGCACTGTAATGAACTGCAACCACCACACTTTTTCACAATCTCAAGTTTGTGAATATGCAGTTGTTTCTGTCAGTGTTTTTCTGTCCCCTCCTTATGGCATGTTCCTGTTCACAACACACACACACACACACACACACACACACACACACACACTCCATTCTGTTGTTTTGCTGTGTGTGAATGTGAGGAGAGCATCTGGAATGTAATGGGCTGGGACTGCAATGGTAAAAGCTTAATGATCTAAATGAGTTCTTTCGTTAAGTAGGCTGCAGCTCTGTCACTCAGTGACTGTCAGGTGGGAGCTCCAGACTTTCTCTAGAGAGACAGAATGAGTTGTGTCTCCGTCTGTTTACGGGCATGCGTGCCTGCCTGTGTGTTGCAGAGATCATTAAGCACTTTTTTTTTAAGTATCTATTGTGGTTTGTACCTCCATTACGATCTGTAATCCCCTCTTAGTGCCAGGTACTATCAGTAATAATGTGACGCTTTATATCCCTCACACAAGAGATCATGAACATGTGTGTGTGAGTGACCATATGCTGAACGTGTCCAAATTCTCGCAGGCTGAGACGCCAAAGACGGGATTAAGTTGTGACGAGCACGGCTGCCGTCGCTCATCTGTTTTGCGATGAGTGAGGTTAGAAACACTTGAGCGGCGTTTAGCCTTGTTGAGCAGAGCGCCATCTGTCCTTGCTGACACCGCCCTCGTTTCTGATGAATATTAAATAAAGGTGTCACTAGAAAAAGTCCCCCTGCCTCCCAGTAACTGCTACAGTGTAGGAAGTGCTTGTCGCACTCGGAGACTGATTGATGTAATGGCTGGTACGAGGTGCAGACAGGGCTCTGTCAGAGACAGCCGCAGTCTATTCTCTGTCTGTACGGCTACATGTGTCTTCATCAATGCCACATCTAGTAACAAGAATGGAAAAATGTAAAAAAAAAAAGAAAAAAAAAAAGTGCTGAGTCGATTTTTGCTGTCTATCAGTCTGCATGTAGATTTAAAGGTGCAATCAGCAAGTCTGGAGACGGATGGTTGATTGTTCAGTCAGATTTCCAGGTCAAATTCAGACGCTGTGTGTCGGCGTTAGACAAGCTGCGGATGACACTCAACAATCAACGACATTTCACATTGCATCTTTAATAGATTAATACTGGATCTACAGTACAGTGCAGTAATGTTAAGGATTAAGAATAATGGTTTTACTCATATTATTTAGTTCACATAAATGATTTCTCCTCTGGGGTCTAAGTTGTAATTGTAACATTGTAATAACTCTTCAGTACATACAATGTATTATTCTAAGAAGAACTATCCTTTAGCGTGCATAACTTAATAATTCAGTTCCTATAAAATACTATTGTTCAGTTCAGTTTATCTGTATGTAATAACTGAAGCAGTATCTAGTGGACCAACGTTGTCTGGCAAGCAGATGTAACTCAAGTAAAAAGGAAAAACAAATTGGAAAGAAAGGATAAATGTTGTGCGCATCTGATTCACAGTTTCATCACAGGACATTGTTCAAGTCATCATTTTCATTTTTGTTTTAAAATCGCGATAAATAAAAATAAACTGAGAAGAACCCTAATAGGGTGCATTAACTGCATTTAGAGCGTTGTAAGACAGGTTAGTTTTTAGCCTACTGATGCATGTGTTGTTTGTCCTCCATCCATACCGCACCACCACCATCATGAGTCAATAAATGTGAGTGCTAGGGGGATAACCGGCCCCAATAGGCTTAGGAATTCAACTACGTGTGTGTGCAGACAGAGGTAGAGGAGATGAGTGGTGACAGGCGTGAGATCTCATTTTGCCTCAGAGTAAAGCCTCACGTCAGTCCAATTATATTGATCTTGATCAGTGGCCCGGGACAAGTGTTTGGCTGTTGTCAGAGCCGTTTCTGCTAACATTCACCCACTTATTCTTGTGGAGAAACTCACTGTGAGCTGGAATGTGCTGACTTACTTTGTCGAGATTTCAGTTTAAGTGGAAGATGTTTTCAAACAAGCAAATGCACCCTGAGTGTCGGACTGTGTGGTGCGATCGCACACGTAACCTAGCTCTCTGGCTGAAACTGTGTTTCTCACAGCAGTGGCTGTGTGCCCTCTGACCAACACACCATGTTTACACACCGGACATTTTCCTCCAGAGTTTCACGTTCCATTGTCCTCCATTCAGTTTTTCCAGAATGCCAGAATATATATGACTTGCAGCCATGAAGACAGGACAGCCATATGTCATTACTGTATATCCGTGCGTGATGCCAGAGAGAAATGTTCGCCATGTGATGACGGTCCAGGATACAGGGACTAGGAGTTGGAGAGTTATACATCAAACAAGCAACCTTCACATTAACAAAAACATTTGCAAACATTTTCTGTACAAAACACACATTTATTGAACCTTGAATCATAATATAAATTAGTTTGACACTACAGACAAAGTTTGCAACTTGCACTGGTTGTGCAACTTGTGATTTACACAAGAACATGAAAAAAGTACACTTATTACATTGTTCATATAAAAAAGATTACAGAGACTGACCTGGGGCTACTTGTTTTAAGTCAAACATGCATTTTTAGAGGGTTTCAGTCGTCTGTGTTCATCTGTGTTTCATAGCCACTCTGTGTGGGACTTCGTATTTATCTAACTTTGGCACCCCACATTGGTATAGTAATATCAAAAAGATATTCTGGCAGACTGTAAGCCCTACCCCAATGGATCTGATCCAAGTACAGCAGAAGTTGCTGAGATATATTATAGTGATCAAAGTTTTGCTTAACCGGTAGACAAACACAACTTGTCATTCACAGACTTAACTTATTATTGGCTTGATACATGAGTGTATCTCGCTGACAACGCTATAATAACATGATAATAGTCAAACAATGTTAGGAGAGAGAAGCACTATGAGGCTGGAGCTCAGAGGTGAGCTTCACTTCGATAAGTGGGGACACCCAGTGGCTCCAGCACAGCTGGTGCTGCAGTCCGGCGGACGCTCACCACCAGGGTACCATCAGGGTTAAGGCTCCCACTGACTGACAGAGGGTCCATATCCTCCGGGAAGAGGGATTTATGGGTGAATGTGTCACTGATGCTTCCATCGTCAAGTACCTACAAGACAGAGACAAGATGAAAGAGATGAAAAGCTGTTGGAAAGGGTTAAACAGAGGGGAGCAGAGACGATGAAAAAAGGGTCACCGATCACTGGAGGACAACAAGAGAAAGTGAGAAGAACAACAAGGCTAAGAAAGGTGTGAAGACTGGGTGAGATGGAGGGAAAGAGGGGAAGGTGAAGAGGTAACAGCTGCTCAAGTTGGTGTGCAAGAGAGGAAAAACAGGGAGGAGAGGCTAGAGGAAATGAACACTGACTAGTTCTCTCTGAGGACATTTCGGCACTGTTACCGGTCTTTAATGTGAGTTGAATGGTTGTGGATTTTTGCCAATTTGTCCACTGGCCCCTGTTAAAATGATCCTCCTGCACCGCTGCAGAGGATCCCACTGCTTCTTCTCCTACTCTCTCACCTTTTAAACCTGATTAATGTCAAACTGTGAGGGAAGGCAGGACAAGCTGCAGCCTGTCTGCAGGTCAGCTGCCTGAGTCTGATATAATGGACATGATGCAGGTTGTTTGGTTTTCTATGGATTACGGTACTGCTCAATCACTGTTGGTTTGTTGAGAGGACACTACCTTGCTTTATTCTCTGCAGTGGTATGTACAGCAGACTGCAACTGATTACGTTTTCAATATTATTCTGCGACAGAATCAATTCATCATCATACTTTTTGTCAACACTTTGTCTTTTCTATATGTAAAGACTGGATACTGCAGATATGACTACATCATCTTGGGGGGTAAAGGCAGGAGCACACCAGCCGACGTCTGAAGCATTTGGAGAGACTCGGATGAGGTCAGGAACAAATATGTTCAGCGTGTTCAGCGTGTTCAGCTGCGTTGGAAGCTTTTGGAGCCACTCGGACGTTGTCTGCTCCGATTCAGCATGTGAAGTCGGCTGTCAGCCGTCTGAGCCATTAGATTCTCTGATTGGCGGTGTGCTAGCGAATGTGTGTGGGGCAGAATACTGCGTGTGCATTGGTTTTCTACGCACTCCGTCCCGTCATTTCTTTTTTTCATGTTTTGCAGTACTGGCATGACAAAAGCTGTTATTATGTCCACTCAGGACAAATTGATCTGTGTTCGTTTGGTAATGCCTCGCTGCATGTTTAGTATGCAGCTGTTTTTGTCTGACATAGTTAAGTTTCGTTTTGATTTAAAGTTGTGTGCATACACCTCTAGTCCAGTATCTAGTATTTAAACACTAGAGCCACCCACTTATTGCATCTTGCACAAGCGCAGAACATACATGCTACCGTGGAGCTGGCAGCACGTCGAAGCGGTGTGTTCAATGCAATGAGAGTGGTCGGATAAGGCAGTTGGACATCTGGGCGGTGTGTTGGGGCCTTAAAAGTTGACTTGACTGCCCTTAAGTAACGACTTAACTAACTTGACTGAGTGTTAATACATCAGTACTGATTGTCCAGTAGTATAATTTACCTAATGACATAGTACTCAATGCTCCTGAGTGGTTATGGCCTTAGAATGGACTTGAGCAGTTTGACCAGAAACTGTTACATTTAAACACTTTTTGGAGACCAGAATAGGTAATTGTATAATTTTGTAAGTATTTTGCAAGAAAAAGTTAAATTCAGAGAGAACCCAGAAATACAGCACAACTTTGTATTTTTTTTTTTTCTTATTCCCTTAAACACTTGGTGATCTCTTACTAGACACACTATGCTTATTTACAGGTTCATAATTGTATTCAGCATTACTCCTAGAATAGGTTTGCATGCCTAAATGCTCAAAAACACATTACTTTTCTCATGCTGTTCTGTGCAGCACTGTATGCCCCCTCTGTCTGAAATGCTCAGTTTTGTCTCATGTCTCTTTAAAGCTCCCCCCTCCACCCCCCAGAACACTAAGACTGCTTAGATCACACACACCTGAGCCAGCACCGCTCTCCTTGTCTCTGGCCAGGTTCATCATATTTTAAGCTCCGTGTTAAAAAAATTTAAAAAAATAAAAATAAAAAGATGCAAATGTGACATAGTGATGTCATCACTACTGACTAGGTGAAGGAAAGGAAAAAAATAAAAGCAGAAAAGGTGTCCTTTAAATGAAGCTGAAACTCTTTTGATTCCTTTTGATTATTTGTTTTATTATGTACAATCTATATGTATTTAGTTGTATTAAAATGTAATAATAACAACTATGATTTAAATGTATATATATTCTTTTAAACCACTAACCATTAAATTATTCATATTCATATTATAATGAGGTTTTAAACTGATTAACTCACTTGATTTTTCATGAAAATGGTCACATTTTCGTTCCCTGGATGCTCCTCTGGTAGACCATGCTCCCCGTGTACTGAGACTCAGTATAATACACAGTTTCATTCCCAGGACTCGGGACACCCGGTGCTTTTCTCCCTCTCTTTACTATCTCTCTCTACAAGCTGTCCTGCCCAATAGAGGCTAAAGGATGTTGAGTGCTGTTTAATAATGCAGACCAGATCAAAAATGCAACTGACTACCCTCAAAACTGTGTCAGTCAGTCCAAGAATGGACACGAGTGTCTGATTCATTCCCGCAGTCATATGACGCGTGTGGTTTGTGAGAAAAACACATTTGAGACATGTTCCCGTACGCTCTGCTGGTTCCCGCCCACACCATCAGAATTATAATAACACACCTCTGCTAATTTACACATGCACACACACACACCTTCTGAGCGTGAATGACGACATGGTGGTTGTAGGCCATCACCACTATGTCATGTGGCTCATACTGGCTGACGTTAGCTGACATGTAGTAGCTGTCTCCCAGGGGATGCACTGGCCCACCTGTGCTGCTCTGCCGGCCTGTCACAGCGCCACCTACAGGGGCGGTGGAGACACAGCACACTGTAGGAGCAATATCTGGAAGTTTGAACAGTGAAAGGATTCAAACTCATACATTCAGAAATATATAAACAAGAATAAAATGGGTGGAATGCTGCATCGATTTCAGTGGGAATGCTGAGAAAAATAGAAAGTAACTAGTTAGAAGTATGAGAAAAATAAATTGAACCATAGATCCATATGAATAATTCTGACCTATATTTTTTATGTATCTTCATATACTACATTTTGAAAATTTGGTCCCTTTTATTTTACACAGTTTATTCCTGTAGCCTAACTATGCATTCAAGAGTCTTAGTTATTTATTTAGCATTAGTATTGACCACTTTGGGGTCTTTTTATGTTTTATATTCGGACTAGAAGATAAAGGCCATGAGAGACTGGAGCTCGTGTTCTGGCTGTTAAATGTGGTTTACTGCCAGCCTGGCAAACTTAACTAAAGAAGAGACTCAGCAGGAGCATCAAACACTTTTGGGTCTTTTTTTTTCATTTGATTTGACATTTGAGCACTGAAATATTCCAAACAGGTCAGCAACATAAAATGTTAAGCCCACTTATTGATTATGCTTTAATCTGCCTACAGCGTCACACCAGTAATAAACCTTTTTTTATTGGGGTTATTATGGCTCTGTGCGGCAGTTGAACTGCTTCAACACTTTATATCATATTAGAGGCTCCTGTGTTTTATATTAGCACATCATTTTTTTCTCATTGCTATTAGTTCTTTATGTGGCCCATAGATGATGTCTGGAGCCATACAGACATCATCATTTTTAGAAGCCTTCATGACTCCGGCTCATTACTTTCTCCGAGCCGCAGGTCTTTTTCTTCTCTGTGGCGTTTTTCTTTCGATCAACGCACCACTGTAATGTGAAACATTAATGCCTCTTTTACTGCTGGTGGAGGAAGTGAATGAACAAGGTTCTGCCTTGTGCCTCAGTGCTGCCAAGGTGCCCATAAGCAAGGCACTAAGCCTGGACTGCTCCATTGCTCCAGTTCAGGACATGATGATTTGTTACTGTGTAACAAATAAATACAGCAGCTGTCTATTCACTAATTAACCTGATTAAGACCATCTGGGGTTGAGATATCCCAATTGTAGTAAGTACTTTTGTACTCTCACTCAAGTATTTAGAGCAAGAGGCAACTGCATTTGGTGGAGAGGGTGGAGCTGGGGAGAATATCCAGAGTCAGTCATGGTCATGGTAGCAACACACTACATTACAATCCACTGTGGATTTAATCATTCACGCTGTGAGTCTGATCGCCAGCATATGTGATTGACCACCGCAACATGACGTCGGGCTCCATCTCTTCAAAAGTTTAGTTGGTTTGAACTTTAAAACAGTTATTTTTTAAACCCCTGTCAGCATCACAGCAGCCAAAACTTACTACTCTTATTATAAGAGTCAATGGGAAAAGATGCATTTGCACTGCACCACCTGATTTGATGTGAATCCAGCCAAAAGCACACCCTGCTTCACCGTTTTTGTTTTACTCTAAATGAGACTATAACTTACGAAATGTATTAGATGCTGAATTGAAGAGGAGTCGAAACCAACGATTAGCACCATAAACTCATTTGGAAAATTTGGAAAATCTGGAGTTGCCCCATGCTGGCCTTCAGAAATAGTTCAGTTTTAAGGCACCTCTGCATTGGCTTCCCTTTTCAGACTGGAAAGCCCTGTCAAGATTTAATGCAGTCTATAAGTCTGAGCCCAGCTTTACCCTAAACTCTGATTCAGGCCCTGCTTTCCATACAGTGAGGAAATAGCTGTTAGGTAAATCTACCAACATTATGACTACAAATTGTATTTGGGGTGTAACAACAGAAGGCCTGTCAAGCATAGAAACTAATGGAGAAGAGGCTTAGTGATCAGCCAGTTTCCTTACCAGTGTGTCCATAGGAGGATCTGCTGTGCCTGCTGAAGGGGGACAAACAGCTGGGTCCCCCGGGGCCCTCTTCTCCAAACAGACCGGTATGATCAGCCGAGTCAAGAAACGGCTCAAAAAGGGGATCCAGAGAATCGGACGATCCACCCAGTGAGCCCTCGGACCGATAAGAGCTGGAGGTGCTGTAACGTGATGATGAACGGTAGGAGGAGGAGGATCTCCGGCTGGAAGATGTCAGTGATGCCATAATAGAGGATGTGAAGTAGCCTTTCACACTTGCAAACAAACACTTAGAAGAAAATACTCCCACTCTCAATACAGCCTAGATTCAGAAAATCAGACCCTTTTCAGATGTGATTTCTGTACTCTTCAGAATAAAAGCGAAAGAAGTGGGTTACCAAAAGCTGTTACACTCCCACTCACAGTCTCTGTTGTGGGTTTTTATAAAGCACTGGTGTATTGTGGGAAGTAGAACAGCATGTCTTCCTTTAGCCATAAATGGCAGTTTGTCTATCCATCGGTGCCAAGAATGTAACGGACAAACTGATAAGGACTGGAGACCCCTTCTTATGCAGAGCCACACAGCAGAGATAAGGCTGGAGGGGCCTCTTGGAGATGCTTCTAGCATGTGGTCAGAAATAGAAGAGTGGCGAGTGTATGGTCAGGTCGTCAGTTAGACTGACCGAGCACACGATGTGAACGCTTTATCAATAATGCAAGAGAAAATTGGCCATTTAAGTTCTGCTTACCTGCTAATGGAATAACAGATACACTCTAAAGTTCAAATCTGAAATGGAGAGTGCTTCCGTGGAGAACAGATTCAAGGCCAAGATCACAAAATGTACAAAATGTTTTTTAGTCCGACAAAAGCCAAAGTATATACAGCCCCGGCTGACCTTTACGTTCCCTCTTAAAAAGCTTTAATTGATGTGACATTTGCCTATTGACAGCGTAGTTGTCCTCGGCGCTGCATGGCAACAGTGACATTCAAGACTGTCACATTAATAATTTTACGGTATACGTGTGTGTTTTTCATTCGAGGACGTGAAAAATGACTTACAGCAGCATGTCGTTTTACCCTTCAGGATAATGTAGCGTCAGTCATAGCAGGGACACTTCATATGTGAGCTATAAAACTGAAACAATCCAGTTAATACAGGCAGCATACATCAACATGACAGTCCCAATTTGTGCTCTCAGGTGAAACACTTGTATCTGTCCTTGTATAAAAAATTATGCATGAATAAATCTTCCACAGCATATCTTTAAAAAAGGCTTTCCGGAACATTATTTAAATAATCTTCACTGTATACAGAATGACCTGAGAAAAGTGCAGGATAATAGGAAATACACTTTTTAAAATGTAGGCACTCAGCTGTCTCCTTCAACTGCTCCGAGTCAGCAGTAGAGGAGTTCATCTGATCGGCTCCCCTGCCAGAGGTCCAGTGTCTCCGCTGGGAATAGTTTTAGTCTCTGGGTGGTGCACGCTGGTCTCCAGAGCCCAGAATATAGTATCTCTACTGACCTCTAACAGATGGTGTATCCACATATGGTGCACTTTGGCTGAATTCAGTGGAGAATGGATAACGAAATGATGTTAACGAGGTAAAAGCAGGTAGAACAGCTGTGGAGGGAAAAAGAACATCAAAGAATCTCCATTTAGTATTTTTGTCATCATGGCCATGAAATGTTGTATTCAAGATCCCATCCATCATTAGGTCAGCCTTTATTTGTCCAGTCCTTTGGTTGACGACCAAATACCTGCACACTAGGATAGCCACCCGCTACCAGCATGTTAGCTGGCTGAGCCAGTGAAAATGGAGTGTGCATGCTCCTTTGAAACTCTCTCTAAAAAATGTTAGGAAAGCCCACACAGGTTAGGGCAGAGGTTGAAGTTGATTGTTTGATCAAAGAGGACACAACTTGGTTCGTGTCATGTGTGAAACAAAAAGTCACTGGTGACTGTTTTAAATTTATGTCCCTAAGTAAACAGATATAACACATTTGATTTACGCTACGTACATAAAAAATGTCTTTTCCTAAACCTGACCAAGTAGTTTTGTTGCCTAACCCTAACCAAAATATGATGGCTATGTGTTTATTTTTTGTTACCATGACTACAGATCTCAGTACAGCCTCACAAAACTGCTAGCTTAGTTGCTAGCTTGTTTGCACTGGCCTACAATAATTACATTTGTCTTAAACATAACTTAACCTGGTTAAGCATCTATTTTTATTTAAAAGTAAATACATAGGAATTTTAGTTTAAATCAACCAACTTATCAACAGAATATGTAGTTTGACCTTTGACATGTGCAGGATGTCCTTGAAGTAAACATGCTAACCAGCTTCCAGCCTGAAAACCACCCTCTACTGGTGGTCCAGCGCTCTTGTGGTAGTCACTCTCTTGGTGCTTTGAGCTTCCAGACCTGACATAGCTGATCAGATTCATAGCTGCACTGCTAGCTGAGCTAACCAGCTAACGTGGGGACCTAATCGGATATTATGCTGCTCACTGTTTATTTGTGGTATGAGTTGTGTGAAGGTGGCTAATTCATATATATTGGAGCTTTAACAGTCTTCTGTCTGCAAAATCAAAATGCAGGTCACAGCACAACACTTTCAAAAGGCCTCCCTTTCCCATGTGCGTGGGTCATGGGAGAACACTCATGCACTAGCTATGAAAATAATGCTAGCTAGCCGTGAATATCAAGGTTCAAATAGTCAGAAAGGTATCAGGCATGATGAAGATTTTTTTTTAAATGTCTGGTAATTAAGACCTCCATCAAATGAAATTTTAACCCATGGAGTCCACAAGCCATGTTTTCAAGTCATGACTACCGACAGTCAGTGTCAGATTCTTTGAACTATTACCATGATCAATCACTTACTTTAAGGGAATAGCTCAGTATTTTGGGAAATAGACTTAGTCAACTTATTGATGAGAGATAGATTAGAATGTCAACACTGCTCTCACATCAGTGTGAGAGGAGATTATCTTAGCTTAGCATAAAGACTGGAAGCGGGGCTCTGTGTAAAGTTGAAAAGTTCGCCTACAAATACCTCCAAAGCTTGCCTTGATAACACAGTGTACATCTTTTGGTATCGATCTTCTCAGCAAGAAAGTGACTTTCCCAAAACATCAAACTTTTCTTTCTTTTTTTTTTTTCAGCCACACAGTGCATACTGAGGTAGAAGAAGTGAATGTTCCTTTGAAAACAATAATGGCAGCTCCTCAACAGGTTGGCGTAGATGTTGCTACAGCATCGGTTTTATTAGAAGTCAGGAGTATTTCATTGAGGAGCAAAAAGAGCCTATTTCAGTGGAAAAGCTGTTTTCACTCTTCTCCCTACAGGCTTTGGTAAGAGTTTGATTTACCAAGTGGTTCTGCTGGCGGTACACTCTCCTACTGTTGATCTTGTCTATTAAAGTTAGCCAATGATTGTCAGATGCTTCTGTGTGACAAAGCATCTGGTGCACCAGCTTAATTTTGGTTTGCCATTTTCTGAACATTTTCAGTACTTTTGAAGCACAGTATGCCGGATCTAAAGTCAGGCTACGATTTCACCTTGATAGGAGACCCAACCTACTGTGCCTTATTGTTTTTAATACAGTGCTTTACACAATATGTGGAAATCTAAAATTCCTTTCTAAGGCACCAGTGGTTTTGAAAGACCTTGACACTAAAGGAGCAAAATGTAAGAAGTGGTCACCTGTCAAATTCATACTCCGTTGTTTTGTTTGGGGATTCATATAGAAGTGTTTCCTTTCATTTTCGCGTGTTTAGAAGCCCCATCATGGAGCACCTTGTTTACACTCCCCCACAAAACCAGACCTGTCTGCTCGGTCCAAGGATGATGATCACACACATTACCCTTTGTTCGAAATCCAACACATCCTGTTCTGATATTTCCCCCCCTCCCTCTCCAGACCCACCAAATGGATTACTGAGCTCCCCAGGGGTCGATGATGTCATGGAAAAATGAAATTCCTACTGCTGTAGGATCAGTAAGCACGGCTCCACTCTTTGCAGTCTCTCTGACCGTTGTCCTTTGCTCCTGTAATAACTTAATAATGATGTCGTCATGTCAGGGAGCTAATTGCAGCAGGCTTTATGATGTGCATATCACAGTGGATGTCTAGTAGTGAATGGTGCTGAAAGAGCTGAACGCAGTTCATTATCTAATCATATCCATAAAACACGACATGGGATCCAGCCAGATTAATGGGGGGAGAGGTGTTCTCCTCCCATCTATCTTTAACTCTCTTTTATATTACCTAAAGAATAATCACATCACACCTGACTCGTATTTTTTGCAAAGAACAATAACAATATTTTATTAATTCGAAATAATATCAGATGCAGCACACAAAGATTCATTTTTCAAATCCAAGGTGGCAATAATCAAATAATTACATTCAGCTAAAAGAGGAAGAAGAAAAGGATTAAAAAGGAAACAGAAGAAGAAAAAAATAACAGACAGGGTTGAGATCTCAGAGGGAGGAGAGGGTTGAGTGTGTGTGTTGGACCGATGCGATTGGTGATATGGAACCCACTTACGATGTGGACGGGACGGTACATTCATTTTGGGTCATCTATTTTCCATTTACCCTGTTAGCTCGTGGTGTCTTTGTCCTCTGCTGGGAGAGTTGTATGGCTTTGCTCTCTGAACTATGTTAAGCCTCTGCTCGTTTTTATGCGCGTGTCACTGTATGCACCCGATCCCCTCGAGGATTGTGGGATGTTTTAATTAAGACTGTAAAGGCTAATGTGGGTTAAAAACACACCATCTCTCTCTGCGAAAATTACACTCTCTGTAGTCAGTTCCTTCAGCAGCGTTCACTCTCTCAGTTGTGTTTGCAGGTTTTGTCCTAATGTTCACCACTGGGGGTCGGTGATGCTGGAAACGGTCCCCAGGCCCTTCAGCTTTGTTTTAAAATGGTAAGTAGGCTACAGGGTGACGGGGGCACCAGCACCAACTGAATTTTCATACGCCCTCCTGGCTTGATACTGCCCAACAGATGTTTTGATGTCTTTTTATAGCGCCGGATTCTCCCGCCACTATCACACACACAAACACACACACACACAGAATCTGGAGCGCTTTTCTCTGATAGGTTTCCAATGTCAGCACTTGCCCGAAGCAACAGACTAAAACACACTGCCCAGAGACACACACACACCAAAAGAAACATGCTTCACTCTAAAGACTTCTGTCTGACTCCAGAACAGCAGGGTGTTCGTCTGTTATCAGGCTACGAACTACTCATCCCTTCTGTACAGAGAGGTGAGCGAGAAACACTCCTCTGCATCATCTGTTGCTTTCTGCAAATCACAAGTTTTCTGGGACAGCTAACCTAAAAAGATGTTACTTTAAAATAAAAGCTTGTGGCAGTGGGGATCAGGAAGAAAAAGGGAAGGGGAGGGTGCACATGGAGTGAAGGGGAAAAAGACGCAAGGGCGGAAAAAAAAAAAAAGAAAGACGGGAGGAGATACACATCTCCTGTTCGTCAGGCGGTTTCATAATCGCGGGCTAATTGCCTGTCGGCAAAGGTAGCACTCGGATGTCCTCTCGGTTATGTAACGAGCCCCCCTGTGGGGATTGATGGAGGGAGAGAGGGAAATAAAGCGAGGAGGCAAAGAGGAAAGGACAGAGACAAAGAGGGGTGGGAGGAGAGGGGGCAGGAAATGACAGGACAGAGACAGAAGGATGGAGAGGGGAGACATTCATCAGGCTGTCTGTGTGTGTGTCAGCAGGAATTCTTCCCTCTCTATTCTTATGAGGACAAAATGTTCTCACAAGGACAGAAAGAATAGAAAACACCACTTCTACAAAGGGATTAGGGTCTGGGGTTAGATTAGGGGGAAAATGAAGACTTGATTAATAAATGTAGTCATGGTCCTCAAAAGTAGGCAAATAAAAAACACAGAACAAGACTGCTGGGTGAGTGAAAAAACGCATCACACCAAGGTGCCCGTCTTCTGTCACACACACACACTCACACCATCGCACACACACACACTGCCCGGGGAGAGGACAGGGACACTCAGAGAGACAGACAGCAAATGTACTGTGGTGGACAGACTAATAAATAGAGGAAGTGGTGATGTGGGGCGGGGACGAGCACAACCTCGCCTCGTTAGCAACCGCGGCTTTTAATGTCAACCAAAAGGACAATCGGCCTGATGTTAGCCTCCAGCTATAGCGCCAGAATACACTCAGTAGATGTAACAAGGATATTTGGTGCCGCTGTCCAACTGGTCTGAATATATCTGCACTCGCTCATTCAGGAAAGGAAGAAGAAGGGGAAGGAAGCCAAGCTAAGCTGTGGCCTGAGTGACAGCACGGAGGATGTGACGATGGTACAACTTGGGAGGTCACAGGTGATGAATGAAAGGCACAGCTCAATGGTTCCTCCTGAGTTGTCGCTGTCTTTTCCAACTGTCCTGACTGGGACACTTTATTTTCATGTAGTTTAGAAGTTGGATGATTTATCAACACCATCCCTTATGTATTTTCCAGATGTTGTCCCCAGCACCAAGGTCAACCTCCAACGAGAGCTCAGCTACACCAGACACTGCTTTAAAGGGAATCGCTGCATCGAAGGGATTTTGGAATGGATATACAATGCAAGCTTAACGCTTGCTGACATCTTACATTACAGCCACACACACACACACACACACACACACACACACACACACACAAAATGTCAAACATACGGACTTGCACATTGAGGCTTATCTGAACAGTCAAACAGTAAAGAAGGATGTGGGGACTGAATCTGTGCTTTAATTATTTGTAGAAAATAACTACGCACACCAGGCTTTCTCTCTCACAAACACGCCAAAATGCACCCACACAAGCACACGTAGAACACACACACACACACGCACACACACACACACACACACGGAGGATGAGAGACGAGTAGTGTTACGCAGGCGGGCGGGATACATTGATGCTGTGGTCCAATGGGATTTCCTGAGTTGTATGAATGACAGTCCCTCTGGGAGAACCTCAACAGGGCTCCTCACATCATGGAGATGGGAGCTTCCGCATGTGTCACATAAACATGCCACTCTGCAAACCTCATAGAAAAGAAGGGAAAGTAGAGAATAAAAGGCAAAGCTTTTCAGGAGTCAGTATGACAGGAAAGAAAGAAGAGCATTCTGGGAAACAGACAAGAACAATAGCTCTTCATGAGGATCATGACATATGGCAATAACAAACCGTATCACAGTATCCTCTTTTGAAACTAAAATAAAAAGTTTTTTGTTCACATTGTATTGTTGTTTTTTTCCCATTAAACTATATCACACAGTGATAACGAAAAAAAAAAAAAAAGGAGAAATCTACAGCCACGTTAGCTTCGTGCAAAAAACCACATACACTGGCACGCCGCATAGGCAAAGAGATCAAAGCATGACAACGCATACAAAAATATAGAAAATCTCCGATGCAACTAGTCGCTTCACAGAAAAAACTTCTGTCTTCTCCACCTGCGCCCCTTCCTGCTGAACGCCTGTCGCCGAAGGGTCACTTCAGGAACATTCTGTCAGTGTTTGTTGTCATCGCTGCTGCTGTGTATTTTTTAAGACAACCAACGTTCTCGTGTCTTCCATGCGGGAATCCACGGAACCCCCAAAAATATCCAGTAACTATAGTAGATCATTATGGCATTATGTCCATCATAATGATGTCTGGAATAATGTGAACAACAACATGTCTGAGTGATAGAAAACTAGTACAATAAAAGCATATAATTTCTGTCATATAATTTGTGACAAATCTTTTTTTTAAACTTTGTTATTTTTAAAATACATACTATGTCCTGTCACTTTAAAGACATTCCAGCATTTGCTCATAATTGGTAGTGACAGGATTAAATAGTTTGGCATACTCAGCAAGCCATGCCCAAAAGGATGCTATTTTGTCTCTTGCAAAGGAGGGGCGGGGGGAGGAGAGGGGGGGAGATAAGAGCAGGTCCCAGGACGCAGTGTCAACCCTCCCTCCCATGGGCGACACTGGGGGAGGCGGGTCGGGGTGGTTATACAGAACAGCTGAGATTACAAACCGTGCTCAAGACCGGGTCAGCCCATCAATTTCAGCACTTGCAAAACACATGCAAAGATAAGTCAGAGTCTTAAACTCAGTCATTCTGTCTGCCTGTTGGTGGCATCCAGTTTTTGGAGTCTCCTTGCAGGTGGGGATGGAGCCGAAAACTGTGAGCGTCATACCCACGAGTAAGTCACTGCAGCGTCCAGCTGTCCTGTTTTCACACTGATATAAAAGATTGTTTGGACGCCTTCAAAGAAAATAGAGTCGATACATCGAATGGGGATGAAAGCAGTCACGGGGTGGAGAGTAGGAGTTGAAATGCTGCAAGTAAGGCAAAGACGGATGTTTCAGTCAAAAGAAATTAACATGCGTGCAGGTTCAGACTTTTCAGACGCCATGGAGGAGTGGGGAATTTGTTGCAAAAAAGAGATCCCCCCCAAAGAGCGCGGAGGAATCAAACACTGATGTGACAGGAAAGGAGTCATTGGTTGTTTGGATCGCCTGCCCTCTCCTCCTCCTCTTCATCCTCCTCATCGAGGGACACGACCCCAGAGGAGGCTACGTCGGAGACCCTCCGGCGTGGGTCATAGTCGGGTGGGTACTCCACTCCGTTGCCCTCCGCCTCCACCTGGCACACTGTGCTCTCATAGTCCTTGCAGGGGGTGTCGTCATCCTCGCCTGGTGACAAGTACGTCTCAGAGTAAGACATGGAGTAGCAAGGAGAGTCCTGACCCCCGCAGGGCCTGATGCCCCGCCCTCCCCCGCCAAGGCTGTGGAAGCCGCAGTCCCCCCCACCAGGCCCGCTCTGCCCCGCCCTCTGCAGTCGGGCCAGCAGCTCCTCCCCTCCCTGCAGTGCTGACAGGATCTTGGCGGCGAGCTCTGCAGCGTTGCTGTGGGCGTGGTTGCCACGGTGGCCGCCTAGGTCGCGTAGCAGCGGGTGGTGCTCATCCAGGCTGCAGAGGCTGGAGCACAGGGTGTCCGGGGAGCCTGTCGTGGGGGAAGGCTCTCCACTGCCACCTCCCTCGCCACCTCCTCCACCACCCTCGCAACATGGCCTTTGCAGGCCCAAGTGCTGGCAAAGCTGGCTGTGGATCAGGTCCTTCAAGTAGGGAGGATACGATGGCACATCTAGAGTGAATGATACAGGCTGTAAGAAGCTTTGAAGCAAAAACAACAATAATAAGAGAGGACAAAAGAGTTCAAACTAATATTTCCTATAGGGTAACTAAGTGGTTGAGGCATCAAATATGAGCAGAAAATACAGCAGAAAATGATAAAAGGTGAAAAGAAATGTAACAATGCACCAGCAAGGGTAGAGCAAAAGAATCCTGCAAGATGGCAGAAACGGATGTAGTCAATGTAGGTTTTGAAAAGCAAAAACTGATTTAGAGGTAATTTATCAATATTCAGCATGTTAGTTTGGCCTCAAATATGTATGGGTTCAGCTAAAAAACCCTGAACGTGAAGTTAGTTTTCCAGAAAAAACCTTGTGTCTTGGCTTTCATGTAGATGCTTCTTGACCACCACCTACCACTGCAAACCAAGAATGCATGTCAAATGTACTCCCCAATGGCAGCGTCCTAACCCTCCAGCGGGACAGTGCTCTCTGTCACACCACAAAACTGCTCAGGAATGGCCTGAAGAATCTTGCAAAAAGCTTACGGTATCGACCTGGCCCTAAGCATCCATGGGATGCGCTTGAAACATGGCCGCCAAACATGGTCAGATCTATGTCTAATTCACCCTGGGGCCTCCACGTATTAGACTCCTTCCGGCACATCGTCGATCGGATTGGGATCTGGAGAATTTGGAGACCTTGTGCTTTCTGTTGCGTTCCTCTGGCCATTCCAGGGTGCACTGTCCTGTTGGAGGGCCACTTCCGACAGTGATTGCCGTTGCAGTGAGAAGATATGCAACAATGCCTGGTTGGGTAATTCAGTTCAAGAAGCCTTCCCATGAACACCAGGACCCGGGGGTTGCCCAGCTGCACATTGCATTTTACTGAAATGATCAATGGTGTTCACTTCACCTGTTAGTGGTTTTAATGTTGTGGCTGATCGGTGTACATTTCTGGTTTTCAAATTGTTCTTAATCACTCTCTTTTATCTCATAGTTACCCACCGCTGGTATATTTATATATGCAGTTACCATGAGAGGGTGTTCTTGGTCTGCAACAGTTTTTCATTGGGTAGAACATGTAAAGTAGCATTTATATGAATTCAAGGACCCGACGTTTCCCAGCAAAATCAAGTGCAGTGAGATGACCAGTATTAGACTCTACCCCCAGTAGGATTTGGAAAAGGGCAAAAAAACATATAAAGATACACTATATTACCAAAAGTATTCGCTCACCTGCCTTTACTCATTCTATGAACTGAAGTGCCATCCCATTCCTAACTCATAGAATTCAATATGATGTCGGTCCACCTTTTGCAGCTATTACAGCTTCAACTCTTCTGGGAAGACTGTCCACAAGGTTGAGGAGAGTGTTTATAGGAATTTTTGACCATTCTTCCAAAAGCGCATTGGTGAGGTCACACACTGATGTTGGTCGAGAAGGCCTGGCTCTCAGTCTCCGCTCTAATTCATCCCAAAGGTGTTCTATCGGGTTCAGGTCAGGACTCTGTGCAGGCCAGTCAAGTTCATCCACACCAGACTCTGTCATCCACGTCTTTATGGACCTTGCTTTGTGCACTGGTGCACAGTCATGTTGGAAGAGGAAGGGGCCCGCTCCAAACTGTTCCCACAAGGTTGGGAGCATGGAATTGTCCAAAATGTTTTGGTATCCTGAAGCATTCAATGTTCCTTTCACTGGAACTAAGGGGCCAAGCCCAGCTCCTGAAAAACAACCCCATACCATAATTCCTCCTCCACCAAATTTCACAGTTGGCACAATGCAATCTGAAATGTACCGTTCTCCTGGCAACCTCCAAACCCAGACTCGTCCATCAGATTGCCAGATGGAAAAGCGTGATTCATCACTCCAGAGAACGCGTCTCCACTGCTCTAGAGGCCAGTGACGGCGTGCTTTACACCATTGCATCCGACGCCTTGCATTGCACTTGGTGATGTGTGGCTTGGCTGCAGCTGCTCGGCCATGGAAACCCATTCCATGAAGCTCTCTGCGTACTGTACTTGGGCTAATCTGAAGGTCACATGAAGTTTGTAGCTCTCTAGCAATTGACTGTGCAGAAAGTCGGCGACCTCTTTGCACTATGCGCTTCAGCATCCGCTGACCCCTCTCCGTCACTTTACGTGGCCTACCACTTCGTGGCTGAGTTGCTGTTGTTCCCAAACGCTTCCATTTTGTTATAATAGAGCTGACAGTTGACTGTGGAATATTTAGGAGCGAGGAAATTTCACGACTGGATTTGTTGCACAAGTGGCATCCTATGACAGTTCCACGCTGGAATTCACTGAGCTCCTGAGAGCGGCCCATTCTTTCACAAATGTCTTGTTTCACAGTCTGCATGCCTGAGTGCTTGAATTTATACACCTGGGGCCAGGCCAAGTGATTAGAACACCTGATTCTGATCATTTGAATGGGTGAGCGAATACTTTTGGTAATATAGTGTATATGTAACGAATTAGACATTAATGACAGCTGAATTCATCATCTTCATTTTTCTTCTTCATCAGTGTCATTTACAGGTTCGTACACGTGAAGCTCCATTTTCTAAATGGCCTTTACCAGAACGCAAGAAGGCCGTAGAAGAATATAAGAAGATAGAGAAGCAACACTGAGCTGAACGTTATTAGCTGCTGTACAGGTTATTGGCGGTTCAGTGTAATCAAGATGAAAGCTCTGGTATACACACACACCCACCTCGACATACACAGAGCCCTGGTCAAACACACTCTGTGTATTTATAACCCGCTCACACACCCCCCTCGCCCAGACACTGTCTCGGCAGGAAAGGAAATGATATTAAACTTGCAGGAGGGGATATCAAATTGCGCCGAGGAACAAAAAAAAAAAATGTTGGGAGGGGATGAAAACTAGGGCACTGGGACAATGAAAGATACAGAGAGCGAGCGAGAGGGAGGGAGAGAGTGAGTGAGAGGGCTAGAGAGATGGAGAGAGAGAGAGATGGATGAGGCAGAGGGGTATTAGGAGGGAAGGGGACAATATGAAGGAAATAAATGTGATTTAACTTCACTGTGATGAACAAGTGTGTGTGTGTGTGTGTGTGCGCGCACATGTGTGTGTGTATGTGTGTGTGTATGTTCGTACCTGTGCTCTGTGTGGTGGGCTCATTGGCAGGCAGAAAGTCTTCATCATATGAGTCATCGTTCGACTCGTCGCCATCCACAGAGGACCAGGCCCTCAGCTTAGCCTCAGCTATGGCGAACTGCTCTGCCACACCTGCACAAACACACACATATACATACACGCATAAGCTTCACATGTACACATGCGAATACATGGCTGGCAGGGTAACACGGAGGCAGCAGGCTATTGTGTCTCCATGTAAGATTAGTAGGTCTGTGCTCGAAGGGTGGGGGGGGACGAGTGCATGCTGTGGTATTATAGTTAACTGGAAAGAGACAGCGTTCCCATTACAGTCACTGTTCTTCAGCCGACATATGGCCAGAGCACTTAAGATGGCTGTCAACAAGGTTTTAGTGTTGTAATGTGGGTTGCATTCCTGCCAGTGAAAAGGAAGCAGTAGGTTGGAGGAAACATGAAGAAGATCTCATAAAAGCACTGACAGCATCTGTATGTGACTGGAAATGCCAGGAGAAACATTCTTAAGTAAACTGCAGTGACGTTTTCATTTCAAATAATAATGATAATATCACATCACAGAGAATCATCACACAAGCCAGTATTCAAGTCATGGCCAGCACAGACACACAGAGCAGGTCACTACTGAAAACAATAGACTACATTCACATAGTGGCAATTTTCCTATGAAGTCACACTTAGGGTCTACAATTTGCACAGTAACATCAAAATGATTTTGATCGTAACAAGATGATCAATGATTGATTCACTTCCCACCTCAATGTTTTGTTGTGGCTTATTGGTGTGTATATAATATGATAGTGTTCCTAAACTGGGATTTCTTGCAAAATACAGTAAAAGTGGAAAATGCTAAAATATCAACATGTATGGAATGAATTATGAATTGCTTCCACGCTCAGAGTGGGAAGCTCAAATGTGCTGGGACTGTGTTCCAGGTTCAAATCATTATTATTTTATCACTTCCTGACCAACTGAAAAGATAATGGATAGTGAACAAAGGGAGGACCTGGGCCAGATTTCAACTTAGCAAATGTTCCTCTAGATTTTCACCATCCAGCGTCTTGTCAGTTGCTTGTCGACAGGAAGTGGTAAAAAGACAAAAAAAAATGTCAGATTCCTTATGTTTGCATGACATGTAACATGTAAATTGTTGAACATTCGATTTGCTGATCCTGAACGTGACGTCAGAAGAAAATGGCGGTTGTGTGAACATGGTCGATGATCAGGGTGGAATCACTTGTATTGTAATGACTTACATTGTAGATTTAGCATAATGTTTATTTGCATAGCAATAATTCATCCACATTAAACTCACTACTCAGCTACAATCAGATGTCTTTTTAACACAAATTTAACTGACCAATGAATATTTTTGTCTTTACATTTTGACATTTTTAGTATATAGTATATAAAAACTTCACTAACAAACATAACAAATAACAAACACTCCTGGTGACATGCTTTACAAAGATATATAGGGCTGCACCTAATATTTACCTTTTTATTCATCAGTCTATCAATTATTTTTTCCATTAACTGATTAATCTGTCATTTTTTCTATTAATCTAAATATTATTCTTTTACCACTTGATTAATATAACAAGAGTGACTCCCACACCGCTGCACCACAGGATCCAATGTGACTCCAGGAAGTACTGCTTACATCCTCCACATATACGTAAATTGACGTATTTTCCGTAATTAGTTCAGTCGCACCAGGCCTAATCACATGTATTGCAGAACTGTGCATGCCAGTTGTAATTAAAAGTCTGGTGAACGCTGAAATGAACTTTTTGCATAGCTATACGTAAAGCAACATTATGTGGGAAGTGGCATTTTGTGCAACACCGCTGTCGTAAATACAAATCCCAGGTGTTTCACAATTTGTTAGACCCGATGTAGGTGCTAACTACAAACAAAACTCATTACGTCAGAACAATGTTATGTCTTGAAAACTTCTATCTTGAAGTAAACATGTATATAAAACTGTGATCCTCTCACTGAAGCTATATAGTGCAGAAATAAGTGCTAACATTCACCATATTACAAGACAGGCTGTTATTATAAGATGAAAAAGTTTCATAATATGGCTTTAAAGTCACAATCTTAGAAAACGTGACCTGATTTTATCGGTGGCTGTACTTCTGTAGTGCTTATTTGCCCATAAATAACCTCCACTACCATGATTCATCACCATATTCTGTCAGTAAACAAACATACACTTTCATGTGCATTTGTGTGTGTGTGTGTGTGTGTGTGTGTGTGTGTGTGTGTGTGTGTGTGCGTGAGGTGACTCAGCATGTGCCAGGACCAGTCAGCCACAAGGTCCAAGTGACCAATCGCCTCCAATCATCATCAGGGGCTGGCCAATCAGAGAATAAGACTCCCTCTGTCTCTCTTTTTCCCTTCATGTGTCCGCTCGGCCTCGTCCTCGTCCTCTCGTTCCATCCATTTTGTATTCCTCCCTGTTCACCCACTGTCTCCTTTATGTCACGCCTTTCCTCCAGTCGTCTCTCTCAATGAAACGCTCTATCGACTCACCTGACTCTCCCCGTCCCTGACATTCTTCTTTCTATCGCCGTGCAATCATTCAGCCTTGTCCCTCACTTCTCATTTTGATTCCTATCTCTCCCCGGCCTCCTTCTCTTCACGTCTCTCTCTCTGTGACTCTCTCTGGTCAATGCTCAGTATTCATGCGTTGTCTCCCACAGAGAGAGATCGATGCTCTCATTCATCCTCCACTGTAGCTGGGCCCTGAACTCTCCTCACAAACACCGACACATCCTCTGGCAAATGCAGCTGCTCTTTTGTTCTCCTTTGAAAGACTTTTGTAATTCCTTTAATGTCGGAAGAAAGAGAGCTCTTACCGGCATGCATACTTTTTCTTGTCAGTGACCCACATGCCATGCAGAAATGACGTGCGTCTACAGCTATACACACAAGACTACATCTGTATTCTTCTGTCAATAAAAACTAAGATCATGTCCTGTGTGAACATTGCAAATATGTGTTCACTGTGACTTAATTTGTCTCTCACACACACTCTTGCTGCAATTATACTGCAGCTTCCTTTTTATCTGTCTGTACTCAGCGATACAGTTTGGATATACTAGAGCCAGCTGTATGTGCTGCAGTGGTTTGCAGTTTCTATACTTGTCAACTCTTCCATTTCCCTCATAAATATTCAGCTGGTTTGAAGGCAAAAAGTAACTCCTGCAGATGAATATGACATATGTACAACCCGGGCCCCAATAAAGTTGGGATGCTGTGTGAAATATATATATAAATATATATAAATTTGCAAATCGTTTTGAAACAAACACAATTGAAAACACTACAAAGATAATATATTTAACATCTTACCTGATCAACTTCATTGATTTTTGTATTTAACTTCTTATTCTGAATTTGATGTCAACAACATGTTTCAAACAAGTTGGGACAGGGGAAACAAAAGACTGAGGAAATCATGAAAGAGTTTTTTGGAAACATTACCCAAGTGTATTGGTAAGAAGTGATTATATCATGATTTGGTTTAAAAGAAGCATCCTCAAAAGGCTCAGTCATTCACAAGCAGGGATTGGGTGAGGTTCACCACGCTGTGGAACGATGATTTTGTAAAGTGTATTAGGACATGGGCTCAGGAACACTTAAATAAAACGCCATCTTCATTTTTTTATAGTAATGCTGACTTCAAGCCTCCATTAACTGTTTTTGGTCTTCTTCCAGTTTAGAGTAATTGGTAGATCGCTATGCTTTCAAAGCATTCCTCCACACAATTGGGCAGGTAGTTTCCAGCGGATTTATCAAAGCTTTTTCACCGAAGAAAAAGGCGATAAGGTTGATGATCACTGAGTGAGTGAACCAACAGTAAAGCTGCTGGCTGTAAAAACAAAGCAGCACAGTAAAAAGATATTAAACGCTCCACAGAGCTGAGAGAAACTGCAGAGATGAGTGATCCCTCTCTGTGGATTCAACACTGCAAGCAACTCTTTTCACATCACATACAGTCATGGGATTCATTGCTGAAGAATATGTTAATTACGAAGAAACTTGACACAATCTGACATGGAGTCTATTAAGCGGCCGTTTGTCAAGACCAAAGACATTTTTTCCGACACCTCGTGCCAGTTTTCCCAATTTAGATTTTCCGCCAGGCTTGTTTGTTGCTTGGATCGCGTAAACCTGGTGAGCAGGACTGGTCAGGCAATATTCCCCCCCACCCCACCCGGCTCCACTACAGTGCACCAGGAACTGGACTACTGCCACTTTAATACACACACACACACACACACACACACACACACACACACACACACACACACACACACGTAGTTACAACATATTCTCTCACTCACACTCTGTCTCCTGCTTCCACACACATACACACAGTGACATAAGCCTCTCTGTGTTGGCAGCCAGTTTCACGCTCTACGGAGAGACCCTGCAGGATTAACTTGAAGGAGTGTGTGTGTTAGCAGAAGTCAGTCTATCAATGGGACAACCCCACCTGCATTCTAGGTTTCAGTATACGTCCTAAACTCCCCAACTAACACACTAACACACACACACACACAGCTGTGTTGTACTATGACTTGCTTACATACACACTAAAACACACCAAACGCTCACTTCACACGTCGGGACATGCTCATCTTGTGTACTAACGCGCGTGCTGACATTCCCGCATTGTGTCCAGTCACCCTTTTCCGACACTCTCACCGGGGTACAAGGAGAGAGCTGACGAAAATAAACGGAGTCAGCACAACTGGCAGCTCCCTGATGGAATGGACACAAACTGATGATGTAATCCTTAGAGACAAGGGGAAGTATAACATACAGCAACAACTCCCCAGCCCACTGGTCGTCAACTCACAATTAAATGATCAATCAATAATTAATAAAGATATAAATGTAAGGTTTAGAGAATGTTTCTGTGGCCAGTTCCAAACCTGCTGTGAAAAGATCACCTTTAGAGTGTGTTATGGTTGTGGTTTAAAGGAATCTATGAAATGACTGATGTGACTTTTTAATAACCAGCATCATCATCAGGGCATGGATCAGAAGGATTGGGGGGCATGAGATGAGAAGTTATGTAAATAGTAAGATATAAAAGAGATTAAAAAAAAAAAAGAAAGGGAACAGAGGAGGCACAGAGAAAAATCGCTCAGTCACGGTGGCACTAGCCAGGAGCAAAACCTTACTGTGCAAATTAACCTTGAGAGTCTGCATTGCGGGGATCGAGCGGGAGAATGGAGGGGGAGCAGGCAGGAGGGATGGGGTGAAAAAAACAGAGAAGAAGAGGAGACAAAGACAGAGGGCAGAGAGGAACATTAAAAGAGGGGACAGCGAGAATAGGAGGAAGGGGGTAATGAATGGAGGGGGGAAAGACGAGGTGAAGGGAGTAAAAAGATAGAGGAGACAGGAGAGCCGCGGGTGAGCGGCGCTCTGTCAGGAACGAACCATCTGTACATGTGGAGGAGACGAGTTAAGGGTAACGGCCGTGGGCGCATACAGGAGCTGCAGCGTCAAACATAACATCTACACCTGGTGTCAACAGGCAGGCTGTACCTAGATACTGACACCACTATCAATTGCATTCACAATAGATAACTGCTCTCTTTATCTTGATTCCAAGATGATGTCTGATCTCAACAGTCAGAAACTCAGGCGCACAGGTCTAGCGAAGTGGTAACTCTGTATGGGCATAGCCAAGGGGGCTTGACGAGCATCATGAGACAGCAGGAAGACACGTAGTCAGGAAAACTTACAACTTGTTGGGCAGTTTTTTTTTTCTCGCAAAGGAACAGTTCTGTGACTGTGAGGAAGCTTTGTCAAGACTGAGAAAAGAAAAACTTGATGATATCGTTATCTTAGCGTGAGGCTTGAAGACAACAGATATATAACAGTAAGCACTTAGAAACTGTTGCAGTGTTAATGATGCCATGTTGCATGATGAGTTGCATGATGATTAGTGTACAATCCAGTGTCCAGGCTAGGAAGTGAAGGTCAAGATATCTCTGTCTCTACAGTAATGCTTCAATTTTCACCCATTTTTTGACAGCTTTTAGCATTTTCTGTCTTAAAGAGATCATTTGACAGTGAAGACTTAGAAAGTGACAGAGACTGGTAAGCATGCAGTTGAGATCCCTGGCCAGATCTCAAACTGGGGAGGTTGTGGTGATGTGTTATGGCCATATAAGGCCTTAAAAGTGCTGTAAGGCTTGTTTTAATGCACAGAGAGCAGGATTCCCTGTTTGCTGTTATAGCTGGCAATTACCACTGCACCTTTATGTGGTGATGTTGAGTGAACAATGTCAATTGCTAGCAGGCAAATGGACAGAAAGTTAGCTAAAGCGATGATACTTATAGCAGCTTACAGCTGAATTTACATCAGATCACCAGCGATTGCAGGTTTTCCCATTCATTTTAATGAGGGTAGTCCACTTTTACTGCAGGGGGTTTCACAAAAAAACACAGCCAGCTGCGGCAACGTAATGATCCAGTGGTCAGTCACATACAACTAAAGCCACAATGGAGTGTGAAGTAATGTGTCATGTGCGTTCAAATAATTTGGCGTTGTGCACCAGTTTAAAACACATCCCTGGATGCTGGCGATCACTGTAGCATGCTTAACCTACTCTGGCAGAGGCAGAGCAGGATGAGTCAGTAGCAGGACATGTTATTTAGCATGACAAACATACTACAGAGAGAACACAACATATATTTCTCTGTGTAGAAATGTCACCTCGGCTCAGTCTTGTCCCCCAATTTAAAACCCACAGTAATGATCTGGACCTGGTTGTCTTTAGAAGCATAAAAACATAGCAGCTATGACTTTCTGCAAACTGATCAGCGGATCAACGTCACGGACAGGGAGTGACACTCCCACAGCGCTGCACCGTTTTGGCGCACCATTTTGGTCTGGACGAACGCAAAAGCAGTATGCCAACAGGATCCCTCAATTATGTCTTCCAGTTAATAATATCTATATTATAATAATATCACAATATTAATATGATGGAGGGCCATGGTAAATGAGGTCACACTATACAGACTGCATTCACACCTTTCTCAATCCATAGCATGACTCTGACAATCTTCAGATGTTGTCCGATTGCAGTGTGTTAATTTATACATTGCACTACCACGCAGGTATGCTTAACATGCTTAACAGTTAATAATTGAAGACATTAAACAAATAAGATACAAAAATGCATAAATATTGCTTATAATTAAATAACATGAAGCCACCCATACAATGTCCATACATACATACATACAGTTAGGAAGTCTTTCTTGTGAGATGTCCAGTGAATAAGATGTGCTTGCTAACGGTTTGTTTAAAATGGGGAAGAAAGTATAATTCTGCCTGCAACGAATCAACATAATTATCCTTTTGATATTGGTTTTCCATATCCATATCCAATTTTCAAAAGCTGTAAATGGCCTGATCAAATGCAAAGCTCTGTTGAGTTCATGTGAATAAATAAAAAAAAAATAGATGTGTTGTTAACCATGGGAGACAGAATAACGCATTATAAATGCAATACTTAAAAAATACAAAAAATTAACACTTGAAAAATACATTGTGGTAATGTGGAAGTTCTCCCTAACTTTATATGTTATGATTCAATAAACACTTAAGGTTTAAGAATAAGTCTGTATTAATTTAATGTAATCAGGCATTAATACACTTCTTTAATATATACATGTTCCACAAATTATACACTAACCACAATAGGCAAAACGCTGCATTAAATTTGACACTTTAGATTGAGTTCATTAATCCAATTAGATGACACATTTACATCTGATTAAAATACATGTGAATTTTACAGCTATTTTCCAGTCACTGTCTTAGGCTTAGGCTTTATACTGACTGTGTGATCTTTCATCATTATACTGTGTATCTTCGTAAATTCTATTGCCCCCGGGATGTGAGTCATCCCTTCAGTGAATTCGCTGTCAGTTGACCTCTGGCCTTCAAACGCTCCCTCTCAGCCTGAACTTAGAGTCTAGCAAAACAGGGCGACTGTTTTCCTGTAATGTTTGTGTCATAAACAAGTCACACAGACAAACATCTTAAGGCTTACCAGCAGCGAAGCGTGCCTCCTGCTCTCCCTCAGTGAGGTCGGAGTACGAGTTGAAGTCTGATTCCAGAGCTGCTGGGGTGTCGATGGGCTTACACCAGCCTTTCCACTCAATCAGATGGGCCACTCTGCCCTGAGCCATTGCTGTAGGCTTCGTCACATGGTCCTTCACTACCTGGGAAATACCTACGCAGACACACACACAGGGGTTATGCTGCAGTTTTATTTTCATGCATGCTTATGCGCAGTACAGTATGAACATCAGCTGTATTCCTTAACATGTATGTGTTTAACGTCGTACTCACCATGCAGAGAGGATCGCGCTAATGCAGCAATCTCTTGAATGGTCAGAGCTCTTCTTGATTTTGGTAACATTTCAATGGTGTCGTCAACATTCACCTGGAAGGACAAGAGGAAAAAAAAAGCTGCTACTCAAGGGGAAAACCTGTACAGCAGCTCAGCTCAGCCGTTCAATACACCCTGCCATGACTCAGAGGAAAACCAAGTGTTGTCCTTTCATGGAGGAGAGCCTCCTGTGTTCACACTACTTCAACAACTTCAGTGTACTTCAAGGCCGTAGAAAGTGAAGGATTCTCTCTTTACACAGCAAACAGTGATTTTAATGAGTCACAGGCTGTATAGCAACAACCGCACATGGGCACTAGGCCAGCATGATGCGAGGGAAATACATCAGTATTGCAATGATGCTTTGTCTTGGGATGACTATAATGAATATTTAGGAGTGCATCTTAGCAATACAGCTCCTATGTCTTAAAGTGTTAGGAGCTGTAATAGACCCAGAACATTGTTGTACTGTAACGTTGTCTTAGAATATTGTGGAAAATATTTAAAGGGATAGTTTGGGTCTTTTGAGGGTTGTATGAGGCACTTATCCCCATCAAGTGTCCGCCTGCGTGGAGAATCAGCGTGTAGCGCCAGCTGGAGGCAGGGCATTGTACTGCGTAAACTGGTGGGACTAAAACACTTCTTGCTACTGGTGCAGTTCATAGCCGTACAATGCCCTGCTTCCTGCAAGCACTGCGCGTTGCTTCTCCACACAGGATTAAATTATCTAAATTAGGCATGCTGTGTAGCAAATTAAAGTAATTGTTGAATATTTTAAGAAATACACTTATTCTTGCTTCTATCATTTGAGCTACATGAAATCCATACCGCTCTCATATCACTGATTAACATGTTTTATCTTGTTCTGCAAAAAAATTGAGTGCCAAAAATGACACGGGATTACAGCATGTGCCAGACTATTGCTTTGCTGGTTGGAGTGACTTCCCAGAGACTTCATGTCAGCGGGAAGCTGACAGGCATCCTGCCGAGATTACAGCTAGTTCAATGTTCCTAAAAAGCTGAACTATTCATTTAACACTGAAGACCTAACATCTGGACTAATCAGTTTGCATGTTACTTTTCATACAAGAGTAGAAACACAAGTAGGTAGAACACCAAGACAATGATACTGCTTGATAGTTGTAGCCGCATCAATGTAAGTGGTTTGTTAGGTCCATAATGAGCAAATTAGGACCTCTAGTTGATTCTCATGCTATAACTCAGAGTACTTCAGATGAACAGTCATAGAAAGAAGTGTATCTCTGGTTCTGCACTGACCATGTATATTTGTACATAACATGCAGTCAGTGCCGCCACAGACCTCTCCAGAGGTGCCACATGTGGCTTTTAGCACATTTCAAATGCAACTGCAAATATACAAGTAACTGTATGGGAAAGGAAACTAGAAATGCCGTCTCCAGACAGTTACATAGGGAATTTCCAGCAGTGAGTTAACAAAACCAGTAGTTAACAAAAGACAGTAGACAAAAGACGAACCCCCTCCCCCCGTCTGTCCTCCATCAAATCTGTCTGCTGCGTGAAGTCCAACCACAGAGGGAGTATCGGGTGTTGACAATTTCTTTTGTCTGCTAACTCTTTTTATAGCCCCACCTGTACTCACGTGGGAAGCGGGGCACGTCAGCATCAAAGGCCACATGCCGAGCTGACGCCATCGTGTTGTTCCTCAGTATGGGTCAACACGCCTGGCTGACTGAGCACTTTGGAAAAGGTTTTAGGCGGACTCGGTATATCTCAACAAGTGCGGCTTGATTCCGGCCCTGTGGCGACCGACCGCAGCTCACTGGAGCTCAGGTTTCATTGAGGGAAACAACGCTCAGCTACTTGACTTAGACAGCTGCACCACTCGTAAATATAGCAAACATTTAGGTTTTTGCGTTACCATGAAGTTAAATCTTCCTGCTTTCCTACCATTCATTAATGATTCAACACAGACCACTTCTGATTTGCAGCAAATTTAAAAAAAAAAAAAAAAAAAAAAAACACCGGGCCGCACAGTGAAGCATCCAAGAAGCATCACCCTGACCTTGTCCTGTCAGTTCCACTTAAAAGCAACCAAATTCCAGCCGAATAACAAACAAAAAAATTCTCCATCACAAAGGCCCTATGAGAGCTGAGGGGGATCCTGAGCTTGTGACGGTATCAGCGGCTGCCGCGAGGCGTGATAATCCTCTTGTGCCACAGAGCAGCTCACAGATCAGAGAGGGGATAATCTGGAGATAATGTGACACATAGCCCCGAGGAGGGTTGGAAAGATACATTGTGTTTGGTTCTGTAAATTAAAAATCAAATAGATGTAAGGACGGTCAGTGTTGTCAACGCACAGCTGGATAATGTTTGATTTGTTGCCCAGAGTAACCATTTCAGTGTGGCATGGAGGATTTTAAACACCTTCAAGGATATCCAACTCAGAAACTCCTGTCTCAGCTGCCTAACGACGCTAAAGTTGATATTATAACAGTTTTTCCACGTAGCGTATCCCAGGACAATGCAAACGCTGTTTAAGGGAGAGGGATACTGTTTAGAAAGACAACCGGTCATTTTGGAGGCACTTAACGGTCCAATTCAAGCATTACAATGCCTATCAGTGTCAGCTTTTTAGAAAAAACTGGGTCCGGCCGTATGCTTGAACATCATCTTGCCACACAGCTCCAGTCAACAGCACCGCCTGGCTCTGCTCCCCTCCCCTCCCCCCCTCCGCTCCCCCACTGCCCTACTGAACAACAGAGCGAACACAGAGGAAGACATGAGCAGCACTCAGAGCAGACCGAGCGCTTCAATTAGGCTGCTGCGCCGCATCCTTCCCATCACACGCTCCAACGACGTGCAGCGCATACATATGCACATTTACACACACACACACAAAAATCTAAAATACGGACCAAAGACCAGGCTGAGTTCTAACCCTCAGATTCAGAGCTTAACCTCATACAGGAACACACTATAACACAAACAAGACTTGTGTATGGTTGCTCTCAGAGGAGTAGCAGTACAAACGCACACGTTCCGTCAAGACAGGGTCTAAATCTTCTCGGTCTGATGAACACAGACAGCCAGGAGGAGGACGTGACGCTGCTCAGGTGCAACTTTGGCTTTTAAATCGCTGGTTAATTGTCATCGCCGCGAGTCAGCGCAGGCGGAATGTCGCGGCTTCGAGGCATCCCAGAGAAAAGCACGGCAGGTTCCTCGACACGGCCCGAACGCCAAGGAGAGCAGGCAGAGTGCAGGCTGACACCAGACTGACCTCACCGGCTCCCCACCTGCGTCACCTGGAAGCCCCGCACGCAGGCACGCGCACACCAAAGCACGCGCCAGTGATTTTAGGATCATGATTTGTTGGAGTACATTTTCAGGATGTCTGTGTTAAAGCCCCCTCCAGTCAAAAATGGGATTTCACATCCACTGCTCAAAGTGTACATTTTCCCGGCGCTCATTTCAAAAGGCAGGACTATGAGCATGATTTGTGACATCATGGCAATTTTTACATGGATTCTGGATTTCAAATTCCTCAGAACGGTCTGTACAGTGAAACAGGAGACATCTTGTGTCCGGCAGTTACACTGATGAAATGACGGTAGTTTAGCTGCGGTAGCTGTCTCTCTGCAAGCCTATGTCAGAGAGACATCAGGACATGTTAGTGTATGCTGTAATACATGTGTAGACAGATTCTTTAATAACTCAACATGGCCCCTCTGACTTAGTTATATCAGTAACATCTATGATTTGATTAAGAAACAAATATTAGTGTTTCAGCAAAACCTTTTTGCTTCCCAGACATTTGTATGTATTGCTCTATTTTTAGGGCTAATAATATTAAAAATGAGATATGAAGTTATATTAGCAGAAACCTGATTTGTGCCATTGTACCGGCTTTTTTTAAAATATTTATTTATTCATCTAATGTCACCTGCAAAAACACACAATGGTTCAGCCTGTTGCTTTGGTTTATTGTCGCTCAGAAGCCCAATCCCCCAATCACTCACAGGCACACACGTGTACAAGAACACGCGTCATCATACAAATTACGCGCTGCTGTTAATGGTTTCAGCGGAACGCACTGATATTTGCTTCCGTGGTGGAAAATAATCTGAGCATCCTTCGTCTCTGCCTGACTTTGTGTCGTCTCTCTCTCTCTCTCTCTCTCTCTCTCTCTCTCTCTCTCTCTCTCCCTTTTATTTCTCTCTTGCTCTACCTCTCAACTTTTTTTTTTCCACGATGGGAACATTTCTATGGCAACTGGTCACCACGGAACAATTCCTCCTGGTGTACCTGCGTGCCTGATTTACTGATGTCACGCACTCTGAACGCCAATCGGCTGCCACAACAACCACATGAAAGACTCCTGCACGTTCAAATGCTCCTTTCATTCACTGTAGACGCTGCAGATATGAGGCCTCTGCCTCATCGTAGCCGGATCGAACCCCCTTTGGTAGAAGATAATCTATGGGAAACATGCCATGTATCCATTTCGACAGATGAACTTACTTGAGTTTTCGTGATTTCACACAAAATCTGATCAAATACAGCTAACGTGTGTCTTCCCTGAAGTGTAAAGCATTAGACAGTCCCTCCTCTGTGGAAGGGATGTGATTAGATCACCGCCCTCGCCAACCTGTCTCGCACAGTACCCAGTATTCAATAACACACCGGCCCATGAAGAGAGAGAGGCTGCATTTCATAATGGATCACTTAGGCGCTGCTAATCGTCGCCTGGCTGGCTCACTGCGACACATCCCATTCACACCCAGATGGTGCGCACCGATGGATAAAAGAGGCAAGGTGGATTCATCATCCTCATTAATCATCCTCATCACCGTCGTCATCATCATCATCATCATCATCTCTGAACCAGTTCTAAGCATCCGACTGACTTCAGTTCCACACCCTCGGTTTGAAAAAGCCCCGGCTGTGGTTTGCCTCACAGTCCGCGTTATTAAACGGAGCACTGAATATATTTTACCGCAGCAGAGCCCATTTTCTCACAGAGCCACCACCCTTCCAAGGTGTCCTCCAACACCCCTTCTTTTCTGACTTAATATCTTATCTCGTTCACTGCTACATCAAAGGGCCCGACCTGCGTTCGTCACATGGAGCCCCACAGTTAAGTGGTCAGAAACTCTGGTGCAGCCAGCGGACGGAGATAAGGCTTTCCTCTGGTCTTTTTGAAGCCCGAGCAAACAATGCAGCATCTCCGCCATGCACACACGGTCCAACTGTGGAACCACTCTATCTGCTGAGTAGTATAATCTGTTGAGCGGACATTTTGTGGCATACTTTGTCCAGAGGAGAGAAGCTTTACGCTCTGCGTCACCGGCGCTCCTTCTGAAAATCTCAAATGAATTCCTAATCAGGCCAAATGACTTGCAAATAATTAGAAGGCAACTGGTTAGCTTTAATGAAAACTAAAAAAAAAAAAAAAAACAGAGAGAGACAGCTCAAGAGTCTAACCACATATTAAAGATATGGATGACGTGATTGATGGGGTAATTATTAAACCAGGAAAGGTTTAGATAATAATTATCTTCTTCATGTGGCCAATTACTGAGAGACTGCCATGTTTGATTGGGTGTATCTGGTCGGTGCCTCACTAGGTCATGATGCACCAGGTTGGGGTCGCTTGGCTTAAATCAGGTGAAGTTTATAGAACATCCAATAGCCTGTTGGGTCTTAAATACAAGTGTCCATGGAGTGCTGAGAAGTGAAGTAAGCCTATAAAAGCTTTTACCCCACATTTAATTCAATGCAAAAATGTCCCCTCTACATGAGTGGGCCTGCTCTCTGCATGCTTCCGCTAAATGTACTGCATCATCACCTTCAACTGAATGGTCACTGTCCACTATAAATCATATCTCAGCTAGTCTCTCGGGGAGGGAGTATCTGTGGGAGCTAGGGAAACAAACTGGACAAATCAATGAGAGAGAAAAAAAAAAAGAGATTGTTAAGGGCACCTCGCTGAAGTCCAGTGCGCCCAAAGGTGCAGTCAGAATCAGTCTGCGCGCCAAGCAGGTCCGCGTGCTCCCCAAAAGCGCGAGGTCAGACAGGGAGCTCGCCGCGCTCCAGTCCACGCGCAACGAACCGTCGCCCACCACTGTCAGGAGGAAGAGAGCCACGTGAAGATTACAGCAGCTCAACAAGTCGTAAAACTCATAGAAGCCCCGCAACTCCAGATGAAGTTTAAGTTCAATTAATATCACGACAACAACGCTTCAAGAAAACGTCGTTGGTCATAATATTACTCTGAATTGGTGGGGCAGGGATGGCCGACTATGAGTTTTAAGGATTGCGATGATCCTTAAGGTGTTGTGTTATGGTCAGAGCTGCAGTCACCATGCCGACCCATGCCTCCACGGGGCATCCACTGAGGGGCGATGACCGCACAAGGTGGGGGGGGGGGGGGGCGGGGGTTGTGATGTTTCCGTATCTCACTGCAGTTTTGCCAAAAAAGGAAAGCCAAGCATCCAAACACCTGCTTTAATAGACCATGTCCCGAAGTGTGAACGCAGCCCTACCAGCCAATTCTATGTCCTGTCATAAGGCACACAGGCTGCGAATACATATAAAGAGGGTTTTGAAGGCAACCGTGAAGCACAGAGACTCGTGTTGAATATGAGTAGACAACTCTAAAAATATTTCAGTGTTGTTTGAAGATTTGACGTTAAATTGCCCCTGTGTTGTAGGACTTTGCAGGCGTCTTTAGGCTTGTACCACACACTCTCACAGAGTGTTTCTGTTCACACGGTGGCTGTGGAGCACCCTTCTTTCTATTATGTATGGAACAAGTCTCAACGTTGAGCTCAGCGTTCAAAGAAGACTGTATTGCAGCGTACTCCGCAGAGACTACTTGTAGTGAGATAACTGTGTGTGTGTGTGTGTGTGTGTGTGTGTGTGTGTGTGTGTGTGTGTGTGTGTGTGTGTGTGTGTGTGTGTGTGTGTGTTGGGGTGGGGTGGGGTGGGGTGGGGGGGTCTTCCATGCACTTTAAAGCCATGCCATGTCATGCAGGTCAGGCCCTGCCAGCAGCCCAAGCCTGTTTGATATTTCATGAAGTCGGTTGTGCCGGTCGGAGGGAGAGAAGCAGTGGGACCCGTGAAGAGCGCAGAATAAGGGACATGCCTGTGCTGGCGTTGTGACATTTTCACCTCCCTGTTGTTTCAATGCACGTTCTCTGACGTGAGCAGGCCACGTCATCAACGCGACCGAGCAGAGCGGCACGCCGCGGGACGTGCCTCTCCGGAGCGCAAAATGGAGCGCAAAATGTCACCAAGCAGCCTCCTGCTCCACATACCGGCCTACACATGTAGGACTGCTCGGCTGACTACATGAGTTTAACCTTTCCAACTGCCGCCCTCGTCATGACCTGACACGCTCCTGTGCTGATGGACCTGCTCCTGTTGGATTTCAGCACCTGGACAGCTCCCCTGCGTCACATGCGGAGTCTCTCTCTCTCTACTCACTCACACACACACACACACACACACACACACACACACACACACACACACACACACACACACACACACACACACACGTGCAATCCTGCGCGCGCTCGCCCCTCTTCAAATCAGTTTTGCAAAACGAGATTAAGAGGTGGGCCTCTAAATGTCAGCGCCTGGCTCCTCTTTCCGGCGCTGCGCTGCGGGGAGGCGTTTCCAGTTACTGTCTGTGAAAAGAGCGACTCGCTCGATTAGTCGCCGGCACCCATCTCAAATATTGAGTCCAATATCAAGACCGATCACTCACTCCCCCCCAACCCCCCCCGGGTCAAAGGCCTGCGCCGTTTAGCGCGCCCGGCTCAAGTTGCGCCACCAGCAGAATTCAATACGTGCCGTTTAATTGGGTGTGATGAGATCAGACGCATTGTGTCGCTGAATCTAGGCCACTTCGCTCAATGAAAAGTATTGTTGAGAGGAGTGAAAGACGCGCACGTGTTGTGCGTCATCGGACTCGCGGACCAGAGTGTGACAGTCACCCGAGCCCCGCTAAACCCTGCGGGGGATTCACGGTGACACGTCAGCGACTAATTGTCTGAAAAAAAAATGCTCACATTTCGCACGATCAGTGCGAAATGTGAGCATTTCAAGCATTTCTTTTCAAGCATTTCTTTTTTCTGACAATTAGTCGCCAGCCTTTGTTGAGGGGTTTCTGGTGAGCGGCTTTATTGCCCTTTGGAGAGAGGCGCATTATCCGTACAGATTTTAAACGACAACAGAGACCAGTGGATGCAGTTTAAGTGACATGGCTGCAGGCCGTAGAAATAATAATTTAAAAAAGAAAAAATGGAACAAACACATCTGAGGGAATAAATGGATTTCAGAGGTCAGAAACACGAGGCACAGGTGCGATCAGACTCGGAGTTTTTATTTATCTTTTTTTTTTTTTTTTGTCCTCTTCGCTCGAAAGGACCGAAACTTGCGTCGGCTCTCCTTGTGAGGGGCCCCCGCGGCCCTCACATCCTCCATCTCTGGGCAAATCTGTTCATTTGTTTCGACGTCTTTTTATCTTAATTAATCTCTCCCCCCGTTCTGTGATCTTTTCTGGAACTGCGAGCTGCAGCTCTAGGAAAAAAAGTGCGTCTTCTCCCTTCAAACCAAATGACACTTGCGGTCTTCTTCGTTTTATTTTGACATGTTTTTTTTGTTTGTTTTGTCGCAGATATTTCTTTCTTTCTTTTTACTCAGATCTCTCTCACTCACACAAACACCACGTCTCTCTCTGTAGTTCCCGTTGTCGTGGAAACTGCAGATAGGGAGACCTCGGCCTTACATCTCTCTCTCTCTCTCTCTCTCTCTCTCTCTCTCTCTCTCTCTCTCTCTCTCTCTCTCTCTCTCTCTCTCTCTCTCTCTCTCTCTCTCTCTCTCTCTCTCTCTCTCTCTGGTATCTGTCGGGCTCTCTCGGAGACTTAGGAGCGAATCAACACAATTGGGTCAAGACCAGCAGCAAAAGCAGTGTGATGTCACACACACACACACACACACACACACACACACACACACACACACACACACACACACACACACACACATATACAAGGCTGAACGCGAGAGTCAAACAGGTGGCTGCCGTTGACCTACTGTATGTCTTGATAAATGTGCGGAGACGGTCGCTTGGTGTTGGATTTATGAGTCTAGGTGCACGTCCTCACGCGCTCCGCGACAAGGAGACGGGCACAAGGCGCCATAATCATCAAGTGACTGAAGCGACAGATTACATAAGCAATTAGAGTCGGAGATGGGGAGGAGGAGGGGGGGTTCTGTACGCGCGGATATGACGGATAGGTCGCAGTTTTTGAAAGGCTGTAACAGTGACATCAGCGAGCGCACCGTGTCTGTTTGTGTGTTTGAGAGACGGAGATGGATGGATGTGGGGCAGGATTGTGATTTATGGGGGGGGGGGGGGTGGCGAATAAATAACACGATGGGGGAGATCTGGGGGAGACACGCGTCAGAGGTCGGGGCAGCACGTAGAGGACGGGGCCCTCGGCGACGTTCAGCCGCCAGCGGAGCGGCGGGGAGACACGTACGGCGAAGGTGTAAACAAGCGTGAGGGCACATAGATGCTGGCAACGGTGGAGCCTGTTTCTTGGCAACGGGCATGATGATGTGCTGCTGCTGCTGCTGCTGCTGCATGTGTGCGCCCGTCAGCACAGATGGAGTCCGTGGCGACCGCGAACTGATGCTCGCGTTTCACTTTGACACCGGGAAGAAGTGACTCCCCCCCAAAATTCTTCGAAATAACGAGCGATGCACCTGAAGACTTCCGTCGGTCGCATGCGCAAGGATACGGGCAAAAGAATAATAATTAAATAATAATAATAATAATAAAGGTGTCCTACCTTGCAACTAAACTGGGTCAGCGCGGTCAGAACCATCGTGTCTGGCTCGGGTCCTCTCGTCGCAGATATACGAGCTGTTTAGTAACAGCGCATCCCTCAATGGTGTCAAGAGCACCTCTGTCTTCTCTGCCTCTGACTGGCGCGCCTCGCCAAAAAAGCTCCTTGCAACTCTCGTAGCATCGCGATGTTTAAAGGCTGCAAGATACCAGCCTCTCCAGCTCTTCCCCAACCAACCCCAACTGAAAAATGCACCTTTGCACGCACGCATACACACACATACAAACACACTCGCGCACACGCCGTATAACCTCTAACAGACTGACATTTAACAAATCCCCCGTTATCTATAATGCGTTGTAAGGCTCCTTATTCATATGCATATGACTCAGCAGCGCTATCATATGTCTCGCATCTCCGGCACAGCATGCTGTGCACTACAAGCACCCAGATTCACTCCCAGCCTCTGCACCCGCGAAAGGCTGCAGCAAAAAGAAAAAAAAAAAAAAAAACGAATGCGAAAAATATTCAGGCTCCCCTCCGGCGTGCAGTGACGAGAGCAGATTTAAAAAACTCTTACCAACTGGCGCTTTGGAGCTGATACAGCCCATACCCGCAGCTGCATGTAGAGCCTCTTTAGAGAGCAAGCTAACTATTCTTTATTTATTCTTTTATTTTTTTTGTTTCCCTAATTTCCTCGTGTAAGAGCCGCAGAGCGTACCTCACTGATCGAAAGCCTCTGTCACTCTCCTCCTCTACGGAGGCTCCGCTGGGTTCCGGTACGCGCCGCTGTGCTCACACCGCCGGAGTGACGCCGAGGGCGGGGGGAAGTCCAGCCATCACTTCTGCTCCGCGATTTTTCTTCTGTTTTGTTTTGTAATTTGTTTCAGATCCATGCACATGCAAAAAATGTTTTTAAAAAATGTTTGTTCAGCTTTGTTGTTCGTATTAAATTGCAGCTTCAGAGTTAAGAGTCTCTCGGGGTGAGCCTCGGCTCTACGTCACCGGTTGAAGGGTCGGGTCCTGCGGTTCAGCACCACGGAGGACGGACAGCGCTCTGTGAGGCGGCGGCGGCAGCATGGGGTTTCTCTCCCGGCTCGGCGGCTGCAGACGCTGGGGGGTCTCCCCCTCTCGGTCACTGCGGGTCAGGTCCACGCCACGCACCAGCACAGGAACCCCGGTGCCCGTGCGCTCTGCGTGCTCTCCGTTGCGCTCTCGCCTTCGCCCGGTCAGGTGGACGCACACTGGAAGGGGGTGACACTGAACCAAAAAAAAAATCCCACGCTTAACCGCTTATATACAGCCCACACGAGTTTCCGCCTCCTTCTACTGTTTGTTCCCCGTGCTAGGTGGAAGCGGGACGAGACGTGATTGGCTGGTGTCACCTTACTTGTCACACACACAGGCTGGGAGGGAGGAGTCGGCCGTGCGCGCATAAGAGATGCGAGTTGTCAGCGACGGATTGCATTTCTCCTCATCTGCGTATCAGCTGACACGAAGATGAACGAGGAACCGTCCTGCATGTTTCAACAGGTCCGAGAGGGAAAAACTGCAGCTGATGATGCAGAGAAACAAACGCATAGAAAAACAACACCAAGGCACCCAAAGCCACTTTTGCAGAAGGTGAGATGTGGGGGGGAAAAAAAAAAGACGTATATGAATTTTGCTGTCGAGAACAATCTAACAGTCCGAGGGAGAAAAGGTCGCGCTGCACCTACACATGCCCCACGGGCGCTGTGCAGTGATGTAATTATGGCAGCGATGGGAGGAAAGTGACATTTTTCACACGCAGTCTGACACGTTTCGGGACGGCAAGACCCCGTTTCACACACACACACACACACACACACACACACACTGCGTGTTGTGGCCTAGCTGCGGGCTCTTTACGACCTCTTAAGTCCATGCACCCAAAATATGGGCTGCTAAGAATAAGCTCTGACATTCCCTGTTCATGCGTGTGCGACCAAGGTAACCCATTACAGCACTGAGAGAGGGCGTGAATAAAAATAATTTTTAAAAAAAAGAATCAGAGGGGGGCTATTGTGAGGCCTAATTGTGGCCTATTTGTAAGCGAGCTGCTCTTTCTCTCCAGGCAGGTCGGCGCTCAAGCATCTCATTTGTTCCTCCGTCTCTTTTAACGCCCACCAGGACATCTAAACATAGACCCGCAGAGCTGATGACCCACTCCTCCACTACTTCTTATTATCTATTACTATCCGGGCTCCTCTGATGGGCAACAGGATGATGTAACGGCCACCGGGTGCCCAGCGGGGCGGGGGGGGGCTTGGTTACGTTTCAAGACTACGGACCGTATTCCTCACATCTACCCGTGCACAATACCGTCCGTTGTCTCATTGAATTGGATCAGAAGCACCGCGAGATGCAGCAATGTGCGGCACTCATTTAAAGAAAAGGAAACGGTGAAACACACACCAGTGAGCAAACACACGGCCTCAGTCTCTGGAAGACAGACACCGGTGTATCGCACTGTAGAGTCTTATCAGTCATAACGTTTCCACAAACTGACCGCAGAAATGTTACTATGCATGGTGGACGTGTGATGGTTAATGGCGACCTGCTGGAACTTCCATCACAATCCTTGTTTTATTTGGTTTTTATTTTGGTTTTTGTTTTTGTTTTTTGCTCTCACAAGACGAAGTGAAACAGACGGAGATTTTTCCCCTTTTCAAACCACTTCGGTCTGTACAGAGATACAGCCGAAACCCTCAAACGCTGGTGCGATAAGATCACGAGAGACACCGTAACGCGCCTTGCTGTGCGTAAATGCGCGCGACAGAGCCGGAGAAGAAAACGAATTAGACCACACATGTAAAGCCGAGCGGGTAATTTTCACTGTGAGTGCATCATACGGGGTCCTAATAAGTACCGTACCTGTGCTCATTCAAAATGTGCCAACTTTATCAAAAGGGGGGGGGGGGGGGGGGACGCTGTGGAAGTGGGAAGACACAAAGACATAACTTGAAAATAAACTGGGGGAAATGTGCAGCATTGCTCATCACGCGTTCAACATGTGGGAGGACAGGCATTCGTCACTTTTTGCTCATGTTAGGTCTGTGATGTTGCAGCTCGAAGCGCAGAAGACTGTAATCTTCTGTACCTCCTCTTTCCCTGCAGTGCGCACTCAGCTCCTATTTCATAACACATCAAAGTTGCGGTAAAGCCACAGCTTATGTAGCCCGATCAGCCCCTCTCCCCTCTCTGCGTGCCACACGGTACTTTGTCCGGTGCTTCAGCGCCACCGAAAGGAAGGCCGGGGTGCAGGCAGCTGCGGGAGGCGCGGGAGTGCGGAGAGCCTGTTGCGCAGTACAGCGGCTGCAGAGCCGAGAGACCGCATGGTTGTGTCGGGGGAGCCTGAGCAGATTCCTTTGTCTTGTTCTCAGGAGCGAGAGAAAAGGTAGAAATAAAATGAAGACGGAAAAAAGGAATAATACCTTCCATTTGAAAAACAGACCCCATGCACAGTTTACATCCAACATTTGAAAATAAGTTTGCCAGTACATAGAACCTGTTCTTGTTCGTCATGGTAGAGCCACGATGAGATTACAAGCCACCATTCACCTCCGAATTTGGTCAGAAAAGTGTGGCTGATGATGAATATGAAAATACATGATTGTGTGAAGATATAAGCTATAGTTCAGTTTCACACATGTAGAAGAATGATGTTAAAGTAGTAAAGTCAGACAAGACAAGGCTTCATCATTTATTCTGAAAAGAGATTTGTCATGTTGCAGGTGAGTATTTGTAAATAACTGGTCTACATACCTAAGTCAAGAAGGATTTAAAGTGACAACAACCCAAATCTGTCTTTTTACCACTATAAGCCTTAACGGTATCTGTAAAACCTGTGCATGGGGGTTCAACCATTTAGGGATTTTTTTTTTCACTTGCACTGTACAGTCTTCATGAGCACAGCCTTCAAAGGGTGTTCAAGACCAGGAGATGTGAGCAACATGTCTGGGAAAGAGTAGTGGAATTAAAGCTGCTACAAGGACAATTCTTTGTTGATTCTGGCGGCCTCTGTGGACAGAAGTGGTATTGTAGTGGTATCATGTAATAAATGTCTTGAACTGGCTAGCATGTTTTTGAAAGTGAGTGAAATAAAGATGCGACATGTTTTTAATACTACTTTACATCATAAAGGAGACCTGTAGTGCTTTTTTTCCTTTCCGTCAGTGTTTTATACACTGCACACGCAAAAAAGCCTCGAAAGGTAGAGAGTTCACACCAATAAGAGCTCCTCAACAGGAAACCCCTGCTCGTCTGGATTGCACTGCGTCACCATGTCACACATTTGCATCATTTCCATCTAGCAGCCAGTTTGGTTGCTCTGTTCGGCTGGCTCAGGCGTGTGGGAGGTGACCAATCAGAGCAGGCTGGGTATTTGGGAGGTGGGGTCTTAAAGAAACAGGAGCTAACAGAGCATTTCATACTGAGGGGGAATACAGTGCTGCAGTACTGTAAACTGTAATCTGATGTGTTTTCTGAGCAGTAAAGGATGTAAGTCTGTTATAGGAGTATTCAAAAATAATATTACAACCAGAAAATTAGCATAATATGTTTCCTTTAAGTTAAGATTGTTTTTTCTGTTAGACTGGTGGTAAAAACTTTTCTTGTTGATTTCAGTTTGTCACAATGTATTCCAATGAAGTTTTCACTGCAGAAAAAAGTATTTAGAGATAAAAAATGAAAAAAAAACTTCTTTAACTACTCCTGCAGAATAATCCTTCCCCCTTCTTGGCTCAAGTACACCATCCCGTAGGTGAGCAGCCTTACAAAACATCCATCAGCACTGCACTGGGTTTTAAATGACACAACTGAATGTGGTTCCATATATTTTTAGTGTGTGGCATAACAGCGGACACTGGAACATTTCTGACCCCCTGAGATGAATAACACACATTGCATTTGTAGCTACATCACAAAAGGAGGAAAGCCCACAGCCTTTCAGCTAAAGAACAAGCACAACCAGACTGACTGGGAGGAACAAGACAACAGAACAAGCTACCGACAGCACAAGCAATCAAAGTGTTGGAGCCAAACTTGGAGGTCAAAGGGCTTTTGACCTAGGGTGACAGAGTTAGCTGTTCCAGGCTGCAGTGAGCCGACAACGACACAGAACATCAAGCCAGCAAGGTTAAGGTCACAAACACAACTGGAAAAAGTCCTCAGTGTTTCCTTAAATATATAGAGTGATTTCAATCCTGCATATATTGACACACCATCTCCAACTATGGTCTCTCATTTGGTAGCTGTTGTACAAATTTGAACTTGTCCGTGGTTTGCAGAAATGTAAGCTGCATTTTAATACGGCAACATGGCCCGAAAAGTACTTCACCTTTTTCATATAGTTATCCAAGTCTTATATGCATACAATTCTAACTTGTACAGTTACAAGTAACTACAGCTGGGAAATCAGTGTGGTGGAGTTAAAGGTATATTTGCCTCAACAAAGCAATAGAGGTAGAAAGTTGCATGAAAAATAAGTAATCAATAATAAGTTCCTCAAAATACCACAGTGACTGTGCGTAAATACTTTATATATGATGTAATGAGAGCAGATGACGAAAGAGATGAGTCGTGGTTTCTGATTGCTGACTCCTTCATACCCATAAATATAACTTCAGTACTGGACAAAATAGTTCAGACCCCTTGCAACTCACCCCGAGCTGTTGAGTCTCGCTCAACCAAATGTTCTACAACTGTGTCTTGACTGTGTGTGTGCAAAAGACGAGCGCAGGCACATTATCTGAAACAAAAATGAGGGCTGCCGGCCAGTCTGAGCGAGCACAAGGTGAGTCAAACTCAGGTCTGATACACTCCAAACCCCAACAGATGTCCAAAATAATTAGCACAATCTGTCACCCATAGATAAAAATAGATGATCTTTAAATATTTTGCATTATTAATGGACTGCTGTAGTAATGACAGCAAACCCAGTTGCCTAGAACCTTAATTAGCACTGGAGAAGATGGCAGAGAGGATAAAAGAAACCATGAGTCATTGTGACTTTCATCTTGTATCACAGGTAAAACAGTTCTCATTGTAATAAACTGGAATCTCATTGGCCACGACAATCTCAGTATCCTGTGTCATTTGTCTGCTAACCATAAAAAGATAATATGGTGTGACATACAGCATGCTGTATCTGAAAATATGTATGTAGAAGTACTGTACGCTGGCAAGCTTTCTCAAAGTGAAACCTGAGGAAATCAATGGATGAAAGCACCCAGGAATAAACACCAAAGCAAGAAATGATCCAAAACAAGAAAAAAGATCTGCCTGCCAGCACCTCCAAAGTTTACTAACATGTTGTATCTTGTATTTTCAAATCTGCACTCAAAAAGAAATGTAAAAGAGACAAGTTACAGCAGAAGATGCTGCTTCTGGCTCCATACTGAAAGTGCTCAGATATAAAAGGGGAATACATCTTCTCATCGCAATCTTGACAACTAAACCAATTAGTGCATTTCACAAAATGCCAAACGGTTTATTTTAAATGTGCAGGGTGGTGAGAACTCCATTACAACTGTATGTGGTAGCATTTACATTTCAATCAATCAATCAATCAATCAATCAATCAAAGCTTTATTGTCGTTTAGTTGTACCAACACAAGTAGTGCTGTAAACACATGAAGCTTAATGCAGAAGAAGGAAAATGAAAAATTCCAAATTTGCCAAAGTTGAATTTGGAAATGTAAGAGGGACGTTTTTCTTCTTATCCTCAATGAACCCCCATTCAAATTTGCTGAAAAGTGCATTGAAACAGGGCTGATTTGATTGTGTGAAGGAGCCGTGAATGTCAATATGTGACATATGCAGTAGTATGTACGGATCAGATTATATGGATAAAGTGACACACAGACTCTGTGCTCAGGAACTGCTTTATTGTGTATGCTACAGGGATTTAATAAAGTGCCAAAATAAAACGAGATACATTTACATTCAAGGGGTTCTCATTAATAAGTCTGATTTTCTTTTAGTAGCCAAGTAATCAATCATACTTCTCTGACTTTGCAGGAAAATTTCATAACTTCAATTGTGACTTCTAATAACTTAATTCTCTCTCTCTTAAAAAGATGCTCTGCAAGAGGCAGCTTGGTTCAAAAGGCTGCAGTGGTACACATCAGCCTGACTGACAGTCCTCCTGACTGACTCCCTGCCCACTCCTCTATGACCCTGACCTCTGACCTCCCTGGTGTAGCAAGTGGACTGAGATCAGTGGGGTTCAGTGGAAAAAAAGGGGATCTTACATCACCACTGTAAGTGCCAGCAGCACACAGAGAAGGCTACTTAGCAAAACCGCTGAGCCGTGAACTGCCCCGGCTCCATTCCTGTCGTCGGTCAAGGTGGTGTGAACCACAGGTGCTTCAGTTTGCTTTCCCTGGCAGTGCCTCTGGTCGGCGCCCACGCAGGCAGCGTAGGCCATGGCGTGGGCGATGTAGTTCTGCTCCTGGACACCCTGGAAAAGGTGGGCCATGGGTCCACGCGCGAGCACTGCCACGTCCTCCCCACTGTGGGTGGCCGACTCTGTGGGGACGGCAGCCAGCTGGACGTAGTCCTTAGTTTCTGGAAAAGAAACAGCAGAAATATTACATTGCATTCATTCAACACATTGTCCAAAGCCACTTAGAATGAGTAGTTACACTCAAACTTTTAGACACTGACTCAGCCTCTCAGCGCCCTCCCAGCTGTGACAGATCACAGTGCAGGCTGTTATGAGAGAGCTCTTTTCACTTAAGTCTGCTTAAACAAAACAAGCACTTGTAACCAGTACACCTGGCTCTCTTATCTTCCCTCGTTCCCCCAGAGGCACAGTCTTCTAATTTATCAGAGCGAGAGCAAAGAGATAATAGCTTCTTTTCTTTTCTTTTTTTTACTTTGATTTAACACACTGGAGGTCAAACTGACCTGCAAACTTACATGAGACACGTATTTACTCAATATATGAAATATGAGCGATACACATTGGAATGATATAAGCAGCAGGTAAGAGTATAGGCTGTAGTGTTGCTGTTTCCACTATAGCGTGTGTGAAATTTTTACTGGGTGTTAGCGAGTCTCCATCTGTACACCACCTGCGCCGAGCACCAGACCTGAAGGCCCTGAAATAAAGCAAGTCCCGAAAGTTGTTTAGGAGAATGCTGCAACACTTTCTTGCTGTGTCCATACTAATATAATACTAATATAAATAACTGTACGACACCAGCAGTCTAAGAAGTGCTTACGTTTATTTTAAGTGCCTATAATCTTTATATGCTATCATTAACACTTCTTATTCATACTCCTATTATTTTTAGTAAGTATTATCTTAGGATTTATAGTTACATAACAAATAATAAGGTTTATTACAAATGCCGTAATATAAAGTGTTACCAGATGCCAGCGAATGCACCTTTTTATGGATGTGTAACTGAATGTTTCTTACTTCTGCAGAAAAGATGAGGTAAAATTGGAATCATCCATGACGGGGGAGAGGAATGCCTTTAATACACGCTGCACTCAGCTCTTGCTTGTACAGTAATCTATTGATTTTTGTTGTCATGTTAACTTAACTGAACTGTCACTTTCTTCTCTGGTTTTAAAAAACCAACATCCCAAACCAAATTAGCAAAAATGTCAGAGAAGGCGAAAGCACACCTGATTATATTATAAGGAAAGGTTATACTGTATTATAGGGGATAGATCTAAACTCAGGGGGGTGGGGAAATGTAAAGGTCAGCCCAGTGGTTTCGAAATAGTTCTCTCATCTCCAGTGTTTTTTGGCCCTCACACAAAAGATAAGACACACACACGATAAGGAAAATAGAGAAGTAACTACTGTATGATATCAATCGACTATTCAATCAATCTATAATCAGCTATGTGCGATGTCACAGAGTGGTGCAGATAGAGCGACGTCCTGTTCTATAAAACAAACGAGATGATTGTTTCACATTCATCTTGCATGTTCTACATTTGTTAAGGAGTGCCGCAACTGGTCAGGGAAGCAACTTAACCGCAGTCTGAGATATTCTTGTATGGAGAACAAAGAAACATTGAGTTGGTCTCACTAGTGTTGACATCGCGGATGTCTGGGCGCGTGCCATTGGTGATTTTGTGTCCGGGTCCGTTGCCATACATCAGAGTGGTATAAGGCAGCACATCCATCGCCCACAGGGGAGATTTACCTGGAAAATACAGAAAGAAAATGGAACATTAACTTTAATTTATCTTTCCCATTTTTCTCCTTTTCTTCTCTCAGTCTCAAGGTGCTAAACACATGAATAAATGAAAACACACACAAACGCACACTCACACACTCCAACACACACACACACACACACACACACACACACACACATAGGAGGGGGGCTCAGGATCCCCAGGGGTGCTGCGAGAGGTCTACAGCTTGTTGAGTGTCTCAGTGTTACTCTCCAGATGAGCCATTAGCCTGGCGAGTCTCCCTGCTGATGAAGAGCTCAGAGTTTCACAAGCACATTAATCACTGCTGCACCGCTGGGAGGAAGAGGAGGAGGTGGAGGAGGAGGAGGAGGAGGAGGAGGAGGAGGGTAAAATGAGGATACAAACGGAAAGAGAGTGTAGAAAGGTAGCAACAGCACGATACAACACAAGTGCTCAATCAATACACGCTTTGGAGGCTGATGCAGATCATGTTTGTGGGCCGAATCTTTGATGGTAACACCTTCACACCACAGATATCAGTGTTTTTTCTCAGGATTTTACTCTGGCCAGGGTGGAACAGTATGCATCGTACAGTCCAAACCAAAAGAAACCAAAGGAAAAAAAATCTGAGATATCTTAGTGTATCAACAAACCTTTCGATTACAGCCTTCAGATTACAGTGTAAACATTTTGTACAAAGCAGGCACTAATTAGATACTTTCTGGAAACCTGCAAGAAACAAATATAGTCCTTTAGGAGGAACCTAAAACGTAATTACACCTCAAGTAATTTTTTTCAATTACCCGGGGCACATTAACATACAGAGTACAGACAGGGGAAAGACTCTAATGCATATATTTGGTTTCACATTTGGAACCTTCATCATCAGGTTTGATCAAATTGATCCTAAATTGGACCCCAGAGCTACTTAACTGTTCCACACAATATTTACATATTCTTGAAAAATATATTTATTTATTTTCATAGCTACAGCGATGAGGTGCAGCAGTTTTCCAGGGTTAGCCTCATGACGTGATGCCAAAACAGCCAAAAGGAATTCCGACACCATTCATTTGATTATTTACATCTGTGTTTTTCCTACTGTCTTCTGTAACAAAGGCCCATATCATGCTTACATAAATTGCGCTCTGGTGCATCATATAAAAAGTGAACAACCCTCACATCCAACAAAATACAGGCAAACAAATGCACTATTTTAATCTTTGATTAAACCCTCTGTCCGTCTACAAATGTCGTAGGTTCAGGGGCAGTCGAGGCTCAGCTCAGCCTGGCTCGGCAGCCTTCAGGTGTTCACAGCTGGACACCAGACTGGGACTGAACACAGCCTCTGTGACTGACGACCGTCAGGTTGAAGACAGGGAACACAGTATGGAGATGATTTACAGCGGTTCTGGCCAGGACTATGACTTGAGGGATGAGAGGACGCAGCAGGCGGGAACAGAGGAGGGCAGCAGTTGCAGAGGACCGACAGAGACTCGGACATCAGCAGCAGGTGATCTTACTTTGTGAATTAAGGATTTATTTTGACCAAACCAGGGGTGATTAAGTACAGACCAGCCAAGACTGTTTTGGTGAGTTTGAACGTATGTACGACTAGTTTCAAAAATGCTGAGATAATGCTGAGATAATGAGGCAATTAGGCTCGTCTTAGTTCAGTAAAAGAGTAAAACTTGAATTCAGAAGGTGTGAATATGCATGTTTAGTACTGAAAAAAGGTGGAAAAGTGTTTCCTTTCTTGACATTTTGTGAGTTTATTGTGTTTACTTACATCTCCCAGCTCCCAGCCTCTTGCAGTACGAGGTAGCATTACGAGACAGGAAGGGCAGGTTAGCATGCTTACTAAGGTAGAAATCCCTGCCCACAGCACACAGGCGTGTTTGACATAAGTTCAACACTGTTGTTTCTTCTTCACTCACTGCTGATAATGTTAGTTCACTTTTTAAATGAACTTTAGCCAAAGCCTCTGGGTAAAGGAGATGGAACTGTGATGGAGAGGAGACAGAGAGCTGAGGGGACAGAAGTCAGGAGCAAGTGAGGTTGATAAAGAGGCGTTTCAAAGGGAGATTAACTGGTGAGAAGGACTGACAGAGCGAGAAGAAGTTAAGAGTGTCATGTGAAAGAGAGAGAGAGAGAGAGAGAGAGAGAGAGAGAGGCATCAGCGTCAATGGTCAGAGACAGGTATAAGGAAGAGAGAAAAGGAGAAAGCGATGGACTGAAATAGAAAGGCGAGGGAGAGAAAGGCTGCCAGCTGTATGTGTTTACCCGGGCTGTAATTGCCAGGGAGAGAAAGCAGAGGAAATGTCAAGCTGCTGGTGGCAGAGGCACGCTGAAGCTGAGAGGGAGCAGGCACACACACACACACACACACCTTGGCTGTCTGTTGTCGTGGGACATAAACACATGTGGAAGACAGGAAAGAATAGGAAGGAAGGATAGGAAAGGAAGAATAGGAGTTGCTGAGGAGTGAGCTGATGCAATACCAAATCAATATAAGACATTCAAAAACATGATACGGCGACAACTTTTACAGGAAGCAGCTGAATACAGGAAGTGAGTTCATAATTACCCAGAATGCTTTGTCCTCGGAATGGGTACCCATTGAAGGTCATTGGGTGGGAATGGTCGGCCATCACAATGGTGAGGGTTTCATGCTCTTTGGTGAGTTCAAGGCCCTTCGCAATGGCGTAGTCTAAAGCAACCGCCTCATGGAGCGCCATGTACGCCCTGCCAGCGTGGTGAGCCTGGTCAATACGCCCACCTGACCACACAGAGAGAAGGAGGGGTTGATGAGGAGAGACGGAGGAGTAACGGCTTCTGGTGCTTTGAGTGACAAAGAGGACAATTTATGCTTTCTCTTAAAAGTAAAACAATTAGAATTATGGAGAAAGGTTTGGTTTTGATCATCTCACAGTGCCATTTTCATCAAACCAGATGCCACTGATGAATTTTCTCATTTCTTCATGTTTAATTAGGTTGAATCAGTAAGAAGAATTTTCAGAAGGAAAACATTTCTAAAGAAAATAATAGCCAACAGATGTGGACCTGACTGCTGTGAAAGGCTTGGTGTGAGATTTGAGAGCAGCTTAGAAATTCTGAGCTGATTTTTTAGTTCTATACGTCAAAAGAAAAATGTCTTATTAGAATATTAAAATTCTCATTTAAAAATGACTTGAGCTTTGCTGTTATGACACTTTAGACTTTCTGACTTGTCTCAGATTACTTGAGACCTGTGACTTGACTCTAAAGTTTGGTAAATCACTGAGGATGATAGTGAATTGTAATTTTTAATGAGCTATTGACACTGTTCAATACCAGAAACCACACTTGCAAACACCGATGCGTACAGTAGATGTGAGGAGGAGGTGGATTCCAAAGTTTGAGCCTTTTGGGTTCAGTTAGAAATGCAGTGCATTTCCCCTCACACTGTTACAAGGCGAGCAGATGACTTATTCACACAGAAGTGAGTCTGAAAAATATCTCCTGAACATAAATGAGGAAAGGTTGCCCACTCTCTCCCACAGAGATTTTTAGATTCACCGTGTTGCCGGGGGATAATGCTCATGCGTTCTTATTTTTAACTTCGGCCCGTTGTTCTGCTCCTGTCCTCTCCACAGGCCGTATTGGAAAGTGAAGTAGACTCCAGTTAGTAAGTTGTGGCCTCAGTGAGCTGTCAGTGATTGGGTGCACCATATGCCTGCTTCTATTTATACATTTTGCCTGTTATTTTAAAGTCATTGTGAAGACACTTAGTAGCACAACAGAGTCCCCAGGCGGCTGCCTCAGATTAAAGGAGAGATGGATGAGGGGGCCGGTGAGGTAGCCGTGTGGAACAGAAACACGCCAGCCGACCGTACGCGGTTAGCACACACTGCGGCAAACTCACTGAGCTGTATGCAGAATCAATGTCAAATCACTTGAACCACTGCAGGTACACACTGTTCTCTACCGTGGGGTTTTCAGGAAGTTGGCGCTACATCAGATGCCACGAGGATCACTTCAAAACACCTCAATATCACTGCTGAAGGTGCTGTGATATAAATGTACATGCACATTGATGTATTGGCAAACCACCACAATTACCAGTGTTGTCGTTTTCTGGCCAATTGTGCCGCCTTTGTGATTGGAGCCGGATCGATAAGTCAATTGATCCCCCTAGACCAGCCAAAGGCTTTCCTCCTATTTGTAGCAGAACCTTCTCCTCTCTGGGGATGTCATTATCCAACCCTGGATGGATTAAGCGATGGGGAGTGTGCGGAAGGTGGGCGGAGCGGTTTTGTCACTCACCCTCCACCAACAGAAAGAACCCCTTGGGGTTTTTCTGGAGGATGCGGATGGCCTTTTCTGTAGTTTCGACAATGGACGGGTCCATATTTGGGTCCCTGTCTGCCTCAAAGCGCAGGTCGCCTGGTTCAAACAGAGCTGGGCAGAAAGAGAGAGACGGATGAAAAAAAAAATGCAACAACCATGTTTTTTCATGTGAAAGTACAGTACATTCCATCAGCCCACAGTGAGTGGAGGCACAGCACAGAGGAAAGTCCCATCTTCCTCCTACTACTACCACTATTTTTAGCACACAGGTAGTGATAAACCACAGCGCAGGGCGAGAATCCAAAGTCTCCGCAGCAGCAAGAAAGTCCAGGAAAAGCTTAAAAACTGTCTTTCTGCGTGTCGTCCACACCATCACACATCATGAAGAACAGACAGAGCTTACTGACATAATGAAAGCAGACATCAAATCAAAGGCACACTTCAGGAGTTCAGAGAGACAAAAACAGAGCAAAAAAAGAGTTTAGAGTCATACTTAAAGTTAATTGTTACACCTGTGTTTTTTCCAGGTCTGAAAAGTTAAAGGAACCCTGGGGATTGTTTGGGGTTTGTCCGTGTTTCCTCATGGCCTACCAAAGGTGTTGCCTGTTAACACTTTTCCTTACTTATAATATATATGCAGAGATGACTTTTTAGATTTTCCAACTACTGGTTTGTTTATATCATTTTTTTTTTTTTTTTACAAAAAAGCACTCTGCCATTTAGTACTTTGTTGGCTTGTTTGATTAGCATAAAGACCGGAAACATTCTTCCTACAATCAGTACAGAATAGATTAAATCAGTGAGTTATAACATGTGTATCCAAGATGGATTTTGTTACCTATGGACACAGCCAGGCTAGCTATTTTACCTTTGTCTCTAGTCACAACCCTAAATCTAAGCTAACAGGCTGCCAGTTTCACCTTCAAAGAAAATAGAGAACATCTGAGTGGTCAATCCTCTCACCTAACTCTCAGCAAGAAGGCAAGCAAGCATATTTACAAAAATGTGGGACTACAGTGTGCCACAAGAATGAGTCTTAAAACCGTAAAATGAGTGGGCCATTTTGCCCTTCTAGTTCCGTGTAAGTGTCGTAAATGTGTGTCTGCTTAAGAGCTTATTTTTGGCAATAATCCAAAATCTGGTTAAGAAATCCCATGGGCATTGGGAGAGAGAAGGTAGACTGGAAGAAAAAAAAACTGCAATCAGTTGTTACTGTGGTGTGATAATGATACGATGAGCGCATTATTTTATATTAAGTGTTCAAAAGACATTCACAAGTTGAAGGATTCCCTTCCAGTCAATATGATATGAACACAGCAATCATAATAACATGAAAATAACAGCTAAATATTGATGTTGTCATAGTAAAAAAAAAGGTGTGTACTGCTGACCACAGATTTGATAAAAGAGTCACGTTGTGAGTTTTTCAGCACCTTGAACATCATGTAGGTCATGTACAGTATTATGAGGTAAAACATCTATTCAAGACTGAAATCACTGTTACAAGATGAAATCGGCGGCCTGGAGCCTGGTGAGTAAAGCAAGGACACTGCAGGCCTATTGTTGTTTTGTTCGTCAAGGCCTGAAGGGAATGCTTTGCCTTCATATAATACTCGGCCCTGCTGAAAAGCAAAGCTTTAGAGGGCAAAGAGAAATAAATAAGTTGAATTAACAACTCACCCATGAGGTAGTCTGTGGTTTCAGGGTCAACGGCATCAAAGTCTGTTTTGTTCCACACATAGTGGGCGACCTGTGTGACACACCGGACACATTCCATTCACAGACAGAGTGGAAGGAAGATGTTAAAAGTCTTTTTCTTGAGTCACTGAGCGAACTTTAGACCTTTTGTAGACTTTACTATAACACTTCTCACAGTGTTTATCGAAGAATTATGGTGTCAGTATTACATGAAATGACAAAGCAACTTTTGCCGTCACTTGTGAGTAGTTATATTGATTGCAGATATTGTACTTGTGTCTAAAGTCTTAATAAGCGTTGTGCTCCTCCCTCCTCTGTTTGTCACCACACTTGCACGACTCCTTTCAGGCAGCTCTCTTTGCCGCCTTCCTTTCATCAAGTGTTTTTCATCATTTGGCCTGTTTGGAATTAGCTTTCCCTGCTAGGCCATTGCCGGTGTGGGTACCTGAACAAGAGGATCCTGCCTACCTGTTCACTGAGCAGACAGGACTGCCTCTTTATGGAGTTCTCTGACCTGATTGGATATAGTTAGAAGGGATACTCAAATCATTATTTTTTATTTTATTACCTGAGCAGGGGAGAAGAGAAACGTATGCTTAGACTATGCATAGACTCTTTAACACTGATTCTGATAACAAAATGTGTTTTAGAATGTGAGAATTATTCATGGAGATTCAGAAGTGTGGTAATGACACACTTCAAAAGTGTAATGTATACTAGCTCACTCTAAACATGACATAAATACTAGTTCTGATTCTACTGCCTAGACATAGTTTCACCCCAATGGCTAATATTGTGCTTGTATTTGTTCTACTGCAGCTCAACTTAGAAGATCAACCCCCCAATAACAAATCAACGCAACTAATACTTTTATACAGTGTTACGTTACAACTGTAGGGGGGAGCCAGACTGAGCAGCACGGTGAATAGTTCACATACAGAATGGCAGCAGGAGCTGAGTTACTGTTTGAAGGGGAGGCCCCTAGGCCCTGAAAAATGACAGCATACTTGTGTCTTCATTTGACACCTTGCTGCCTTTGTAATTTTGCGGCTTTTGGTATGAGACTTTTCCCTGAAGCTGCTGCTGTATTTGAGCCTGTTTTCTTGGCCCCTGAGCCTTAGTTAAACAGAAGTGGTACCTTTCCAAATTTCATGCTCTGCCACTCCTTGATGAGGTCGCGCCCGTCTCTTCTTTTGCCCCGGGAGGAGTAATCCCTGGGGTACTCTGGGTCCTTAGTGCCCCTAGGGGTCATGTACTTTCTGCCTCCACCGATGATCACCTGGGAACAGGCACACGTCAGCACAAACACTCACATTCCAATCTAATGTAAATGAATTCTTAAACAGAAATTGTGCAGCTGTAAAGAGATGATGCCATGAGAACGATCTGAGTAAGCTTACATCTATGTCTGTGTTGGAGAGGAGCTGGGAGGCGATGTCGGTGCAGCCGTCGTTCTTGGCACCTGCAGGCATGTCAGCATCACTGTACCACTTCCTGCTGGCGGTGTGGGCGTAGGTGGCTGCTGGGGTGGCGTGTTGCACCCGCGTGGTTGTTACAATGCCAACAGACTTACCTGCAAGATCAATGTGTTTCATGCCTAATGTATAGTAGGTATATATAGGCCTGCATGTACAGTACAATATGCATTCTGCTGTATATTTATGTGACATATGAATAGCTTTCAGGCTGAAGTCTGAGCAGATAGTAGGGTGATGATCAAGGCATTAATCAGCAACTTTCTCAACCCCCTGTAGATACTGAATGAGATGATTAGGTATGGGGTAGTAAAGTGTCATTGTAACTACCTTGATGCCCAGCACCTCTCTTTAAATTACTCTTAAAGCCTCCCAGAGTACAAAAAAGACACTGGTGCACAGCAATGCAATCCAGGAACACTGAGATGAATGGGCTCGAAGCAACATTCAGACTGCACCAGTTTTCAATTGGATTTATCATTTTCCTCTTGTGTTGTGCCATTGGTGCCATCCTCCATAAACGTACTAAGTTCTCTTCCCAGACAGCTTAACAACCATTCACACCAGGGCTCACTTAGCTCTTAACAACCCACGTTAAGGCCGGCTGGGTCAATGACCCACAAGTGGCCTTAACGACTCTGTAAGGACACTCCCACACAGAGTTTAAAAGCCTGCAACTCCCCTCCAGTTAGTTAGAACTGAAGAAGCCTCTTGGTTGAGAGGTGGAATGTCTTAATTGTGTTCTGGCTTTAAAATGTGAATATTTGCTGGTTCTTTTATGATGCGTCGTGAACTGTTGTTTGAACAAAACAAGACATCATGAAAACATCACCATGGGCACTGGGTCAAATAAATCCAAAAACCCACAGAATTTACAGTTGCAAGACTGCTTTTGTTAATTCTACAAATCGTTGTTAAAATCATCATCTTGCAATAGTGATGAACTTAAATCTTCAATCTTCCATTCTTGCCACATTAGTTGAGGATTTTGCTGTAAGGACTGTTTCTGAAATTTTGCTTTGAGACATCAAAGACTAAAACAAAAACACTTACTTATTCTATGTAACACACACAGATATGTCACACACCTGAGTGTCAGTGTCCAGTGCTGTGCTGGGGTCAGGGCCAATGGCTCCGTGTGTGTGTCTGTTATTAGATATTCATGGCCACTGATAACATGGAACATGATAAGACTCAAGGTCCTTCTCTGTGCAGCACAACACCCTGCAGTGTAACCTGTAGCCACAGGCTGCTGATGCCCCGAGCTCGAGGCACTGCAGCTCTGCGCAGAGCGCTCAGCTGTAAAATCAGGTTTTGCTGAGGCGGTATAAGACCTGAGGGATTTTCTTTTGTCAGGAAGCTGAACTAAAGTGTGACACGGCAGGGCTGTGTCAGGTGTCTTGCCTGCTCCCTGACAAAAAGTCACAAATTCCCATTTGTTGGTTCAATCACAACACCATCTGAAGAAATCCTGCATTACTTCCCCCTTCAGCATTGTCTGTGCAGCAGTGAACTGTATTTCTGTCTACATTTGCAGAAAATTGTCACTATCACTAGTAACAGTTGGTGGTGTTAGTATTAGAATTAGTTTGGCATTAATAATAGTATACATGAGGATGGCATGCCTGCTTCTTATCTCTCTTATAATACTGTGATTGGGCTCATCGGCCTTCACTGAGCACAACATCAGACTGGATCTGGATGTGCCAGCCTGATTGAGACCTGTCCACACAGACTCAGTGCTCAGTATCTGCTAAATACTGATGTGAAGGAGGTGAAAACTTATGAAATCACAGTTTTACAGTATAGATTTTGAATAGATTGACATTACTTTGAATGAATCTGTTGTCAGTAGTTTTGTTTTTTTAATGTCTTTTGTTTTGTTTATTTTTGGTAAACTGACCATGATTCCATTCATGAAAGCAATAAAAGGGGGAAACTGTTAAAGGGGGCGAATACTTTCTTTATGCACTGTATATAAAATCATCTTTAAAAATATTATAGAATTGTACTTTATTTATTTTTTGTTAAGCATGTTTTTATTCACATTGCACTGTTGGGCTTACCAGCATCTTTGGCCCACTTCAGGATGGACGTGACCTCGTTGCCCTTCTGAGACTTGCAGATTCCGTTGCGAGTGGCTGCACTCACTCCGATGGTGTTTAGGTTGGTTTTCACCCCGCACAGATACGCTGTGGCTGTGGCTGCACTGTCTGCAATCTGGAAGTCAACACTGTAGGTCTGCACGACACACACACACACACACACACACGCACACACACACCACCAATAAGCGACACCAGTAAGAATTCCACTAAAGTCAGGAACTGAGATGGTTTTGCAGTTTTCCTCCACAGTTCAGCTACATTCTCGTTCAGTTATGCAAAATAATAGTTCATCTGGGGATAAGCTTTAGCTAAAGCTATTAGTAGCTATCTCATCACTGGCTTCATTTGCTTTATCTTTCTTACTGACTGTTTTCTGTGGGCAGAGAGTCCAAATATGACAGCAGCAACATAAAACCAGGGTAGAGTAACTACACAGCCAGTAGTAGGAAGAGTTATGGTGAAGCTGAGGTTAAGGTTTAGTGGTCTAAACTAAACTTTATCTATGTATTATATGCATGAAGTTACATCTCTCTGTCTGTGGCCACAGTGCTGATCACATTTATATTCCATTGAGAGTCTACCACACCAAATGCGAAGAAAACATTCACAAAGGTTTGATCCTAGGTTCATAATTTCATACATGTTACGTGAATAAAAATAACAGCAAACCACATCAGTGTGAACCATCAGAAATAATGGTAAAATAACATAATAATGCTGCCTTGTAAAAAGAGGTTTTATATATTCTATATTGTGTGCGTGTGTTTGTGTGTGTGTGTGTGTGTGTGTGTGTGTGTGTGTGTGTGTGTGTGTGTGTGTGTGTGTGTACCTTAGCCAGTCCCACACTAGGGAAGGTGTCCATGGTCATCACTGTCTCCTCTCCAGTCTGGTTCTGCAGCTGTCCCTTGAGGATACGTGCTGCTGTGTAGGTTGTGATTCCCATACCTGATGCGCACAACACACACACACAAACACACACACACAAAGATGAGGCTGAAGAAAACATACTGCTGATCAGCATGAGATTGAACTTTAATGTTCCCTGTGTGGAAAATTGCTCTTAGGGCAGAAAAACTAAAAACAGAAAAAAACAAATTGAATATAGATAGAAGTAGAATATAGAAGTAACATAACCAGCAACAATTACATATAGCATATAACCTATAGAGTAGTCTGAATAGACTGCTGAATATCAATCAAAATCAATCTTTTCAATATCTTCTTACAGTCAATTTGTTTTCCTTATATTATTTTCTAATGAATCTTAGTATCTTGTTACTTGTTGTTATTGAACATTTACCATCTCCAAGGAAAAACAGGATGTTTTTGGCCACATTGGTGTTGAGCTTCCTGTCCAACACTGACTGCAAAGTCTGCTTGGCCTGAGACCTCCAGAACTCCGGGTTCTCCTCTTCAACTGCAGGTGAACACACAGATCAGACTGGTTTTGGTACTGAAGTAATGCTGTGATTAATGGACTTCCTCTCCGAACAAACTTCTACTTCACACGTAACTGATATGGAGAATCAAAGAGCTGGTCCCTGGGAAATAATAAACAAAAAAATGACTGCTCTTTGTTCAGGCCTTCTGGGACTTCAATGTGTGTGTGTGTGTGTGTGTGTGTGTGTGTGTGTGTGTGTGTGTGTGTGTGTGTGTGTGTGTGTGTGTGTGTGTGTGTGTGTGGCATGTTTATTTGTAGCTGTCACACCACGCTCACATGCTCTCTTATCTACTGAAGTACATCTCTCTGTGCTGCAACAGGTAGTTTGTCATGGTAGTCCGCTAACAAGCAGTAAATGCTGATGGCAGCAAGTTACATAACTCCACAAGTACTGAGCGTGCTCATTTGAAGCCCTTCGCAAAAAGGAGTGGGTAGAAGAGCGTACAAAAGAGTAACTGATTTCAAAGGATGAAAGGAAAGGTGAAAGCTGAGGAGCCATTCAGTCATAAAAGGGAGACGGAAACCAGGGTAAAACACAGAACTCAAAGTGAGAGGAGACAGTCTGCCCCGATGGGTGGTGATTAGTTATAAAACTCAGAAATATAGAACTGAAGTCTAACCCCGGGGTAAAAAAGGTGAGGATCATTAATCAAGCTCAACATTTTCAGGCCTAAGTGATCTTAAGGAAAAATGTGCTAGTTTGTGTTAAGCTAAAACAAAAATCAGTAAAAAAAAAAAAAAAAAAAAAAAGATAGCAAAAAAAGACTGCAGTGGTAGTCGAAATAAAAAGGTTAAGTGGAAGCCAAAGAAAGTTGATGTGTCAGCTAAAGTTCACTAAGTCTACTGAGAGCAGTTGGAATCAACTGATTTATGAAAGTCGTGGGACAGAAGGGCTGAAGAAGGACTTGTTGCTGCTGTTCTGGGTGAAGATCCTACACCTGAAAGGATTTTAAGTGTCTTTAGAAATGTAAGCAGTTGAACTGTCATTTGAAAGAGCGAGAAATAAAGGCCCTGGACACTGGTCCTGCAGTTGAGTTTCAGCTGAGGAGTGAATGTAGTTCAATTTCAGTGGAAGTGGAAGAACTGCAGACACACTACACATGTGATAACAGTGATCGTAGTTTTCAGTCGAAGAAAATTCAGCTCAAGTGTCAGTTGCCACATAGCTTAGGAAAGCCGTGTGAGCGAAAGTGTACGTATGACACAAAGAGACAATAAACATAATGTGAAAAACTGAAAGGCAGAAAAAAGAATTGACCTTATTTTACGAAGTACAATGGGTGGACAATGCTTTAAGGTTTGATGTTTGTAGTTTGTAGTTTGAAGAGGAAGTGATAAGATTCAAAGATGGGGGGGTTCAGAGCATTGAAAGCAGCAAAAAATGTTGAAAAAACTTACATATTCCAAAAATAGCTCAAATCTGAATAGAGGCAGAGATGAGTTTGACTAAAAACTCCTCAAGTTTAACTTGAGTTTCTAGAAGATGGTACAGGGATGTTTGAAGCTCCCAAAACAATACACGTCTATGAGTTAGCATCCCTAAAGCAGATCTTTTTTTTTGTCTCACCTTTGGCACCGGAAGATCCAAATGCAAGCAGCAGAAAAAGAGCAGAGACGGCCACCCCTGTCAGCTCCATGGCCACGCTCAGGCTGGAGACGTGCTGCTCTAACCTTCCCAAAGATCAACTCTGGATCACACGAGCTGCCAATCATCGTTAACAGCATGCCATAAATTCATAATGACCAATGAGCCTTTGGCAAATTTACGACCTCTGACTGGAAAGAGTGTGTTGTGTTTGGGTTGGCAAAAATGGGTGAGAACCATTTATAGAAATCCACTCGACAAAACAGTAAATAACAGAGAGCTGTAATTCTGTATATGTGTTAGTTTGATATAAAATAGCACTTGACAAACCATTTAAATCGAAGAAATTAATTATTGACAGCATTTAAAGCTTTAATGATATTGTTTAATGATAAACTCATTTATTTAGAGCATTATTTATGATGCTGTGCTGAAGATCAATGGATTGATAATGAGCATGCAAAACATCTGTGTGTGTGCGTGCGTGTGTGATGTTTAATCATAAATGCACTGTATCTGACAGATAATGCAGCAGTTATGTAAGTGAGAAAGTCAGAGTCCACTGGGGCTGAGCTGGATGGCAACAGCACACAGCCAGCTATTTTCCAATGAATACATTAGCAAGAGAAGAATATTTGTATCAGCCGTCATGTTTTGTTTGATTGCCTGTTCACATTTTCTCCATCGCACATCGTGATAGAATAAGAGGCGACACAGCACCTGATGCAAAAGCGCGTTTGTTACGCTTCTTATTCAACAGGTACAGTGCGTCACGCTGATAATGGAACATTTAGCAGAGCTTATGAACACCTAATGTTCCCAATGAGTTCAAAAATTACCCTTGCAAATGTGAATGGGCCCTGAATGGGAATTTTGATGAACTAAAGGAAAAGTGAATACAATCTGTCTGTGAACTAGTGGGGAAAATGAGCGTCATGCACAAAGCAGATGTCTTAACAGACTTGAGAAAACTATAGTTTGTTGACATGAAATCAAGTCAATTTGGGGGAATTGTTGGGACAAATATTGTAAAAAAAAAAAAAAAAAAAAAAGATATGATTTTGGCATTTAGCAGACACTTTTGTCCAAAGCAACCTACAGCAATTCATACATACACTAATGGTGGTGGCTGCCATGCAGGGTGGTGTCAAGCACATCAGGAGCAGTTTGGGGTTCAGTATCTTGCCTGAGAACACTAAGACATGCAGACCAGGGGAATCAAACCAGAAACCTTCCGGTAACAAAACAACTGCTCTACCCCTGGGCCACTGTGTTTGAAATTTGTCTTTGGAGGCAATACATGGCTATATATGAAAAATCAACCCTGAGTTGGATGAAATCACCAACAATGATCTACCTGTAATCAAGTATACAGAATAAACTTTAACTTCAACATGGGAGAAGGGGTCTTAACAAGTATTGAGGGGGTCTGTGTGTCTGATCATCTGTTCTGATCGCTATCTCGAATTTTGTCACAGAATAAACATGCATATAAATGTCTAAGCAATATATGGCTCTCTGTTAAACAGGCCCTGACAGTAACCACACTGGTGCTGCCAGTCTTTGAGAGTTCAGAGTGTGGAGCTTCAGGTAGACAGTTGTACTGGATCCTCTGCACCTTCTGCCAAATAAGTCCACTGTGTCCCACTGTGGAGGTTAATTGGCCTCTCCCTTGCACCCTCAAACACCAGCTGTTCTCACTGAGCAATCAATTCCCACAGCATTGAGGATCATTTAAAAGCAGCTCTTGGCTCACATGGACATTACAGAGGGATTCTGTTCTTCAGGTGTGTTAGCAGGTATGAAATGGCTTTTGTATGTCTTGTATTCAACATAATTCCTGACCAGAATGTTCCTGTTTTGTGTTTATGCAGTTTTCTTTTGTGTAAATCAACTTGAGCTCTATCCAGAACCGGCCCACGTAACCTGAAGAAAGTTGAAGTAAGTAAATGACTTCTGAAATGATTCTAAAACTGTCTTGAAAACCCTGTGATCTAAAACCAAGATGTATCAACAGGATGTTGTGGCTTTCATTTTTGCTGATTGGGAGCATCACCTGTGTCCCTGTCAGAAAAGGTAGGCCATGGTTGCTTTGAGCAAAACAAATTACAAGTTTAGACTCTGTTTTTTTAAATTGCCCTTGTTTTTCCTCAGACTATGGATTAAATGCGGCCGACACAACCTTCATGCCGCAGCCATATTCTGCTGGGTATCGGTACAGTGGAACAGGGATGAGTTCTGGCCCGGGCAGCAGCTCCCCTCTACCAAGTCTCACCAACCCAAGCTTTGACAAAGCTACTGAACTGCCTGCTCAAGATGTGGTTTACTACAGCCCAGGCAGCTTCGGCAGCACCGGCATGGCTGAGGGTGAGGCGTTCAGCGGCGGCTACTCCAGCTACAGCAGCCCTGAGGTCGGTCGGTATGGGGCTGCTTATGCAGCTTCTCGGTACGATGTCGCTGCTGCTCCAGCTGGCAGCTATGTTGGAGGCTACGGTAGCTCGGCTGGTGTTTACGGAGGGGGCGATTCCTACGGGTTTGCTACAGCCCCTCAAGATGAGGTATGGAGCTCTGGCTCTGCTGGCGAAGAAATCCTTGAGCCGGTCTTCAGTGACGTGTCTGACCTGGAGCCAGTGTACTCCTTCAGCTCTCGTTCAAACTACCAACGAGGAAGAGCCGTATTCGCCCAAACCCGCTACACCCCAGAAGAGCCCGTTCCCCCACCTCTGCCAGTATCCGTCAGCAAAACCGCTTCCAAGCAAAGCAGTCCTAAAGCTACAAAACATGGTTACCAGTAATCTGTGGTAAGAGACTGTTCACGCAATATCTACCCCTTATTCTCCATGTGCCGTCTGTATGCTGACTTGCTCATGTCTTTACCTTGCAGGTTTCGATGCTCCAGATGTTGCATCGCTTCTACATGAACTGATTTCTAATAAAGTCTTATATCAAACTTTGGTTTAATGGTGTCAACTGTTTGGTCAAAGTAGCATAACAAAGGCCAGTGTTTCATGTGACAGTTTGCACATGGTTGAGGTGCCAGTCTTAAGTAAATGAGCTGAAGACAACGTTTGCTGCACAAATTAGGATTTCTGTTTGTTTGCAAGCTCTTACCATCAGACTAACTGTATTCACTTTACATGTAATATAGCACAATGATTTACAAAAGTGTGATGAAAACCTGACCTTGCTTAGCAGCTGTTCTGGTTTATCCCGTTCATGCATGGATGTCACTAGTGTACAGCTATTTTAAAGCTGTTTATTGGCATAGTTGCACATAATCCACTTCAGTGGATGCTATTGCATCTCATACACTGCCACCCATTGCAAGTCAAAAAAGAGTTAAACCAAGATGTCGGACAGTCAGCAGTACCAAGTTGCTCATTTCTGTTCAGTGCTCCTATTAAAGAGATCCTTGTAGATAAGAATATGGTAACATCTAAGGAGTAATGCAAAAGTATATTGTATTGGGAAGAAATTATGATTCATCACATGTCCACTAAATTGTATGTCATGCATCACTGGCTATATTTCAACCATATTTTCAGTCCATAGGCTGTGATCAGTATATTACTGCTGCTGTTTTTGGAATGTAACGTGGATGGTTTTGTAGAGCTCAGGAGTAGAGCCTAATAGACAGGCCTACAAGATAGTGGCGAAATTACCACAGTCAAGTGAGGGGGAGGATGCTAGTAACAGTGAGGAGGAATGGCTGCCAGAACAGGAGGGATTAGCAAATGCTAGCAGTAGTGACAGTGGAGCAGAGGACACTGAGTCTGAAAAGGATGCTGTAGGAGCTGAGGATGCAAACGATTGTGAAGGAGTTGAGGCTAAGAATGCGTCGCCTGACAGAGCTCAAAAGAGAAGGGCAGAAAAAAACATGTCATGAAAACTAAAGTCAACGAGTTTGAGGGAGACTTGCCTCCTTTTTTAGGGAGTGGAAAATAAATGTTGTGGGAGCAAAACCAAGAGATTTCTTCATGTATCTATATCCTGAAGATCTGATCGATGTAATGCACAATTCAAACCTGTATGCACTCCAAAAAGGAAAAGAAAATCTGGCCTTGACATCACAGGAGCTCAATATGGTCATGTCATACATCAGATACCCAAAGATCAAGGATGTACTGGTCCTCAGAGGCAGGACTTTGTCTTGATTTGATAGCAGATGCTATGCCAGTGAACAGATTTCAGCAGATTCTGAGCTACATTCACTTTGTTGATAACTTCTCACATGACCCCGAAAATGCATATAAGTTCATTAAAGTCAGACCAGTGTTGGATGCTCTCAAGGAAACCTTCCATTCAGCAGTCGATCCTGAAGAATTTCATTTAATAGACAAACAGATGATTCCCTGCACGGGCCGCCTGTCTGTTAAGCAGTATGTCCCCAAAAAGCCCAAACGCTGGGGTGTGAAACTGTGGGTGAGAGCAGGATCCTCTGGCCTATCAGGGTCCAGCTGGGGGCCGAGGTCAGATCAGTCAGTTTGGAATGGCTGGAGACGTAGTCATGCTCCTCTGTAACAACACACAGCAAAAAGAATTACAAGGTGTTTTCCGACAATTTCATTTGCACCATTTCACTCCTTCAGGCATTACAAACTGAGGAGTGAAAAGAAACTAAAGCAAGAAGCAAGAGGATCTTTGTTGTCAACAATGCTCAAAACATCACACGCTGGCTAGATCGCTCAGTGGTCTACATGGTCTCCTACTGCACTGGACAGTCTCCATCAGATGTGGCTCAGAGATGGAGCAAGAAAGAATAGAAGATGCTCAACATCCCAAAGCCATTTTCCATGAAGCTGTCAGCATATGGGAGGACTAGATCTAATGGATCAGTGTGTTGCAATATATCCCCACAGACGCAGAAACAAACGATGGTACATCCGAGTGTTCTTTCATTTCCTTGACGCGACCACTGTGAATGTCTGGCACCTCTACAGAATGTCTGGGTCGGAACAGAAGGATCCTCTGCACTTCAAGGCATCTACAGCTTGTGTGCATATAAATGCAGGAGCCATCAAGACATTTGTAAGAGGAAGACCCAGTGCCACCCTCCTCCGGTGAAGTGCAGAGCAGTGTCCAAGGCACCTCCTGAGATCCAGTTTGGCCCAGGAAACCACTGGCCCCATTAAAACACTTAGTAAAAAAAATCCTGACTGCGGTTATCATAATTCACGATGACAGGGTTATGACTTTTACCATGGATAGACACTTTTGTACCCCTTAACTCCATCTTCATAAGGTCCTTTGTTGCAGTTCTGGGTGTTTTTGCACAGTTCACAATAAAGTATGTTCATCTCTAGGAGCCAGAATGCATCTAAGCCCTGAGCAGTATGGTGGCTGTATGGTCTCATGGTGTTCAAACATTCCTACCATTGTTTGCACAGATTTACATGGTACCTTCAGGCATCAAAGCTCATTTTTAGGTTCATACATTTCCTTTGGGGTTACTACTAGAATAAGTTTATATAATTAAATGCTCAAACACACCAGTTTTCTCATACTGTCCAGTGTATTAGTACCATATTTCCCATCTGCCTGAGATGCTGTTTTAGCTCTTGTCTTATTTACACCCCCCCAATCTCAACATGTACCTGCTGACTGTTAATAATTATATAGATGCTGTTATGTGTTTTGATTGAGATCCTGACCCACCAAGCAACCTGGAAAGTGAGAAAGTTAAGTTTTTTTGCTCTGAATTACATAATTACATAATCGCCATCAGTAAACTGGACCCTGTCTGAGTCTCACTCTCGGGGAGGGAGGCTGTTTTCTGGGGGAAAGTTTACTGAGGTCTCGGTCAGGAGGGCTGACCAACATCGTGATTTTTTTCAACACAGTAACTACAACAACACAATAGTGGAAGAAGACAAACACGTGGTGAGTTAAAAGTTTTTCAGCTGGTAGGACATGCAGGAGGACAGACACCTCTCCAGGTATAACTTTGGTATTTTTTCCTCATATAAGTCTCCAAAGACAGTTACAGTTACTACTTTACTGTTGTTTGGTCCTGTAACATTGCTTTGTGGTTCATCTCTTTATTTTGTTACGTGAAGGACCTGTGCACTTAGCAAACTGTGAATACCATCAGAACAACAGGCCCCTGCTCTGAACAGCCAGCTTATCCATTCACACAGGCACGGTTAGCCTAAGCGGCACCTCTGATACGGCCTCTGGAGGCGTATCAGAGGTGCAGCAAAATTTCACCCCTCGCTGCATCTGAAACTTTAACACAGAGGAGGATGTGGAGAATGGCCACGGGATCCCTGTGTTCAAAGGGCAGTGTGAATGGGGCTACTGTCTCCAGTTGGCTGTGTCATGTCTTCAGTTTCCAGTTAGTTTCACTTCTATAGTGAATATAGGCATTATTAACACAAACGCACTTTGGGTCAGCTGCCATCCCAAAGTGCCATTTTTTGACGAGCTGGGAATGAGACTCAAATCAACTTTTTTTTTACAAATGGCACCTTTAAGCAGGTATAAAATTGATCATGTCATCATGTTATCTGAGTGTGTTCACATGCTAAAAAAATGTGGGGCTGATGAGAACATTATTGGTTTAGTAGGAAATTTTGCATTGTATAAGTATAAGGGATATTAAGACCTTGACCGGATGGTGATGCTAGACGAAAAGTCTGAGGATATTTAAGCAAGGTCATCAGGATTCATCCACTGGGGACCATGGATGTCTGTACATGGCAGTCCAGCAAAAAGCTTTCTTTCTTTTCTGTTTTACATATTTCGAACAACTGTGGCAGAGAGGAGGATGGTGTCCAAGCTTCAGTCCATCTTGGATAATGTCACACACCCTCTCTATGACACACTGGCACAGCAGATGAGCACATTCAGCAGAAGTCTCGTCTCACCCAGACGCACCACTGAGCGCCACAGGATCACAATCATTCCTGCCTGTGGTCATTAAACTTTATTACGCCTCCCTAAGAGAGTCAGACACCCCTCCTTCTATAACCTGACTCAATTATGGACAGTCATTTCTTTTTTTGCACTTCTTGCACATTATTTAACTGTATATTTGAGCTTTTGTATATATATATATATATTTATATTTATATTTATATTTTGCTCTTAACAGATGTTGCTTGTATAATATATTTTGTTTGTATATCTGGAGCTTGCAACAAAAATAATTCCCCCCTGGGATTATTAAAGTATTTCTAATTCTGATTTTGTTTTCAATCTAGCTGATGCTAGAGGCTAATATGTCCAGTTTCTTGTAGAAATTTTGCTCTGTCTTCATAATTTGATCGCCTACGTTCACACACTGGAGTAAGAAACATACCAGCTATTAGTCAGTGTGATGACAGTTGGCTGTGGAGGCTTCAGGTGTGATGAGCTGACATCACAGCTGCAACAACTGATAAAAATATATTTATTCTTAATGCTACATATACATTTCCATATATCTTTAGCACCCAAAATGTAACAAACACGCACACACAAAAGTCCATGTAGTCCATGGAATTAGATGCCACACAGGACACATTTACTTCTGAGGTTCGTTTAGCTGCCAGTTTATTGCTGACAAAAAATTAGAACAGTGTCACAGTTTGTGGCAGCTTTTAACCCCTAACCCCCTAATCCCTAACCCTAACCAAAATAATGAAAACAAAATTTTCAAAACCCTGAGTTGGATGAAATCACCAACAACAATCTACCTGTAATCAAGTATACAGAATAAACTTTAACTTCAACATGGGAGAAGGGGTCTTAATAAGTATTAAGGGGGTCTGTGTGTCTGATCATCCTTTCTGATTGCTATCTCTCTTTTCACAGAATAAACATGCATATAGACATGTATTTAATAATGTCTAAGAAATATATGGCTTCTCTATAAATGATCTGTTAAACAGGCCCTGACAGTAACCACACTGGTGCTGCCAGTCTTTGAGAGTTCAGAGTGTGGAGCTTCAGGTAGACAGTTGTACTGGATCCTCAGCACCTTCTGCCAAATAAGTCCACTTTGTCCCACTGTGGAGGTTAATTGGCCTCTCCCTTGCACCCTCAAACACCAGCTGTTCTCACTGAGCAATCAATTCCCACAGCATTGAGGATCATTTAAAAGCAGCTCTTGGCTCACATGGACATTACAGAGGGATTCTGTTGCTTCAGGTGTGTTAGCAGGTATGAAATGGCTTTTGTATGTCTTGTATTCAACATAATTCCTGACCAGAATGTTCCTGTTTTGTGTTTATGCAGTTTTCTTTCGTGTAAATCAACTTGAGCTCTATCCAGAACCGGCCCACGTAACCTGAAGAAAGTTGAAGTAAGTAAATGACTTCTGAAATGATTCTAAAACTGTCTTGAAAACCCTGTGATCTAAAACCAAGATGTATCTACAGGATGTTGTGGCTTTCATTTTTGCTGATTGGGAGCATCACCTGTGTCCCTGTCAGAAAAGGTAGGCCATGGTTGCTTTGAGCAAAACAAATTACGAGTTTAGACTCTGTTTTTTAAATTGCCCTTGTTTTTCCTCAGACTATGGATTAAATGCGGCCGACACAACGTTCATGCCGCAGCCATATTCTGCTGGGTATCGGTACAGTGGAACAGGGATGAGTTCTGGCCCGGGCAGCAGCTCCCCTCTACCAAGTCTCACCAACCCAAGCTTTGACAAAGCTACTGAACTGCCTGCTCAAGATGTGGTTTACTACAGCCCAGGCAGCTACGGCAGCACCAGCATGGCTGAGGGTGAGGCGTTCAGCGGCGGCTACTCCAGCTACAGCAGCCCTGAGGTCGGTCGGTATGGGGCTGCTTATGCAGCTTCTCGGTACGATGTCGCTGCTGCTCCAGCTGGCAGCTATGTTGGAGGCTACGGTAGCTCGGCTGGTGTTTACGGAGGGGGCGATTCCTACGGGTTTGCTACAGCCCCTCAAGATGAGGTATGGAGCTCTGGCTCTGCTGGCGAAGAAATCCTTGAGCCGGTCTTCAGTGACGTGTCTGACCTGGAGCCAGTGTACTCCTTCAGCTCTCGTTCAAACTACCAACGAGGAAGAGCCGTATTCGCCCAAACCCGCTACATCCCAGAAGAGCCCGTTCCCCCACCTCTGCCAGTATCCATCAGCAAAACCGCTTCCAAGCAAAGCAGTCCTAAAGCTACAAAACATGGTTACCAGTAATCTGTGGTAAGAGACTGTTCACGCAATATCTACCCCTTATTCTCCATGTGCTGTCTGTATGCTGACTTGCTCATGTCTTTACCTTGCAGGTCTCAGTGCTCCAGTTGTCTCATCGCTTCTACATGAGCTGATTCTAATAAAGTCTTGAATCAAACCTTGGTTTAATGGTGTCAACTGTTCAGGTCCAAGTAGTATAACAAAGATCAGTATGTTTCAACATGCAGCAGTTTGCACATGGGGTTAAGGTGACAGTCTTAAGTAAATGAGCTGAAGATGACATTCAGTGCACAAATTGGGACTTTCATTCGCTTGCAAGCACTTGCCATCAGACTAACTGAACTCACTTTGTACATGTACTATAGCGCAATGATTCACAAGTGTAAAGATTAAAAACCTGCCTGTGAACACCTGAAGTGTTCATATCATGTACTGTCATGATTGGGCTTGTCATCCATCGGGACTTGGTTGCACCAAAAGCTTCAACTTCCTGGAGATGTTTCAGTAAATCCACATACTCTCCTATGATGCCAAGTCCAAGCAACCCCCAACATAATGCTGCCACCCCCAGCTCCATGGTTGGGATGGTGTTATTCAGCTTGCAAGCCTCCAAATTTCATATAACTGTAGCCTGTGTTTGACCTTGCTGAGTGGCTGCTCTGGTTTGACTTGTTTTACCCCTCTCCAGAGTACTTGGTGTGCTCTGGTCGGTTCACACACACCTGAGCCAGCACCTCTCACTAGCCTTTTTCCCACAGACACTGGAGGTTTGCCATTTCTCCGCCTTTTTTGTTCAAACTGAACCAAGCAGCTCTGGCGTAAAGCTGCGCCGCTGTCAATTCATACAGCAAGCCTCCACTATGGATCCAAAAAGTGTGAAGGATCTGTATCAGAATGTAAAAACCATCAGCTGGACATGCCCTGGCTTATCAATTCACACAGGTACGATTTGACCTCTGGAGGCACATTAGAAGCAAAGCAAAATTACACCACTTGTTGCATCTGAAACTTTCACACAGACTGCAGAGAATTGGCATAAGGTCCCTGCACAGCTAGCTTGACTTCTATAGTGAATATAGGCTTTATAAATTATACAAACAAGTGCCATTGTTTTGACGAGCTGGGAGTGAGACTCAAACCCACTTTTTTTTTTTTTTTACAAATGGCACCTTTTTAAGAGGGTATAATATTGATCATTTCATCATGTTATCTGTGTGTGTTAGCGTGCTAAAAAAATGTTTTAAAATAAAACACCAATTATTCTACCTCTGGGAATGATGAGAACATCATTGGTTTAGTAGGAAATTTTGCATAAACCAAAGCACAAGGGATATTAAGACCTTGACCTGATGGTGATGCTAGACAAAAAGTCTGAGGATTTTTAGGCAAGGTCATCAGGATTCATCCACTGGGGACCATGAATGTCTGTACATTTCATGGCAGTCCAGCAAAAAGCTTTCTTTCTTTTTTGTTTCAAATATTTCAAACTAGCTGATGCTAGAGGCTAATATGTCCAGTTTCTAGTAGAAATGTTGCTCTGTCTTCATAATGTGATCGCCTACGTTCATACACTGGAGTAACAAACATACCAGCTATTAGTCAGTGTGATGACAGTTGGCTGTGGAGGCTTCAGGTGTGATGAACTGACATCACAGCTGCAACAACTGATAAAGATATATTTATACATTTATACATTTCCATATATCTTTAGCACCCAAAACTAAATAAACCCACATACAAAAGCATTCTGAACACAGCTAGTCAGAGCACTGAAAACATAAATGGACATTATAAGCACAAGTAAACCACAGGTTATGAAACAGATGTAGTTACTGATATGAATATGTTACTCTGAATTTGTTCAACATGCTGCTAGTCTAAACTCGAAGGTTTTCACTCTTTAATTTGACCATCATTGTTACAAAGTCACAGTATACAGTATGTTCTGTGTTACCTTTAGTAGTGAAGTATGGGATTCATAAATATACCTGACTTTGACATGGATCACACTCTCAGAATGCACAGCACCTGACTGCAGCTCTGTGAAGGAGGAGTGTGACAGCTGAATGGGTTGGTGCGGCCCGTCGTGATGTGTCGTCACTGATGCTGGTGAGGAGACGCGACCACGCCACGTCCTCGCCGGCGGGGTTCTCGGCAGCCAGCAGGACAGCAGACTGTTGCACACACCCGCTGCCATCTGCTACGGAGTTATGATTCATGATAGTGTGATGTAAGCTCATTACTTAACTGTAGGATACACACGGCGGTGTGTGGTTGTGTATACCTGCAATGATCCCCGTGGGGGGAAAAAAAACAGCACAGCGGGTACTCATGCAGAGCGAAGAGATGGTGTCAAACTCTCACATATTCTAATGTTACAAGAATATAGAGGTCTAAGTAAAAACAAGACTGTGATGAATAACTTTGAGGTGTTGTTGATAACATCGCCGTAGTTTGAATCATCTGCCATCTCCGTTAACCTGATCTCCGCTGATCTTTAAGCTGCCCCCCCCAAAAAATGAAAGTTTCTTAGATCAGATATAGATAGATACTCCAGTATCTCTAAAAATAGCATTTATTTATGTCAAGGATACTCCAAGTGTCAAATGGTATGGAAAGGTCAAAGCAATCAAACCCATCAAACCCCCCACAGTTGCTGATTGGTCTAGCATTCATCTTAGTCCGATGTGAATGTTCCAGACCATCTTGGGGTTAAAAGGGAGCTTGTGAGCTGCACAACAGCTCGGTGTCACCTTTACAGGTAGAATTTTTCCCTAGTCTTCCGTTGGTCCGCTGGATGATGGTCGATGAATGTGCTTTTCACTTGAATCATTATCTACTCTGGAGCTTCACAGTAAAACACCATTCTATTAAAACACCTGAAGTAGATAGGGACCTGTTTTAAAATGTTAAAGAACCACCAAAAAAAACAACCAAACTAGGGAATACACAAGGAGCGAGACAGGACAGGGGCCCAGACACCAAGAATGCTGACAAACTGACAGAGAGTGAGGGAAAACACGGACAAATGAAAACAGGAAAAAGACAAACACAGGAAGTGTTGAACAATAAACAACACATGAGGAGAGACTTTCAACATAAAACAGGAAATAAACCGTAGCCCACAAACATGACAGGTGTGAAATGACTAGACGAAAACAGTCACATGGCTGTTCAACAGGAACGCAAATATTCACTCATATAAACATTTGGATTTTAAAAGAAGGAAAACTGGACAAAAGTCTGGCGGTTTGTGAGGTTTAAAGAACAGTGATTAAGTTCACCAGTAGCAAGATGGTTACACTCATGGGAGACACGGCATGAGGAAGTGTATGCAGGTGGTGCGTGAGGTGCTGTGGAGGCCAGGCGTGGTTCCTGGAGGGATGGAGCTGCTGCCTCACACACCTGCAGCGGATTTCGCTATGACTCCAGGTTAAACACTCTGGTCTACTCTTCCCTCGCTGCTCGCAGGTTGTTTTTGACTCTACTACGTGGCAGAGCTCACCTGCGAGCCTCTGTTAGGTTTGTGATGCATGTATTTTGCTCTCCAACCAACCTGACCCTGTTTTCTTATCAGCCTCTCCAGTGTTGGCGTCCTCGGCGAGTGCCAGCCTCTCGAGCCACCAGCCTCCAGGCCTGCGCACCTCAACCTCCAGCATCCACTGCCGCAGCACAGCCAACACACTCTTCTGCATTCGACAGTGCTTCACCTCAGGTAACCTCTCTGCAACTCTACCTCTGCCAGCTAACTCAAGATCTGCACTTCATTCTGACCTTTTTTTTGTTAAATAAACCTCTTAAGCCCTTCCCGGTCTGGTTGTCCACTCTTGGGCCCGGAAAAAGATTTTCAATCGTCACAATTTGTCTTCCATTTTTCCACATGCCACAAAGTAACAAACACACTTCTCTGTTCTTTCATGACTTATATCAGATATACCTGCTAAAAATGCTGCTATAGAAATGGCTTATTTTAATGTGTAATGGTAACTGAATGACTACATGAAACAAATGCAAAGAACCATATTAGATAGCATTGAACGGCACAGAATCATCCTTTACTAAAAAGTATCGTCGTTGAATCCATGTATACTGAATAAAAAAAAGTTTGGTTGGCACCTATTTGAAAGTAAGATTTGACCGCAATTGGTTTCTGTTTCTTTTAAAAGCCTTGAAGGGAAAGATGCCTCCATACATCCGTTCTTTATGAAACTGCTCGCAGAGTCAATGTTCAACACGCCCTGGTGATCGTATAATGCTCCAACACTACATTTAGGAAAACTGCTTTCAGTTTCAGAGCTCCAGACATTGGGTACAATGTACAATGCACATGTAAAGTTATAAAGAAACAGTTCAGTCAGAGTTTGAGACTCTGATTTCAAACTACTCTGCAATTGAATGTAACTGTTTTTCGCCACGTGCTATAAATTGTGTTTTGCCATGTTTGTTTGCAGGCAGTTTTTCTTATCAATTTAAGAACCCGATCGGTTTACTCGCTCTGCAATTATGTTCGTTCTTTCTGTTTGTTATCACATTATGCACCTATTCTATTATTTTATTTGTATTTCTATATGCTGTCGACATCATTGAGAATGAGGACTTGCCCTCAGTGAGTTTTCAAGGTTTAAACAAAGGTTGAATGAATGAATGATCTGTATCGGAGCCCCTGTAAGATATGTATCAAATGTACTTAAAAGGGAGAGGTGCACGCTGTGACTGTTCAGACAATTAAATCAGCTCTGATGGGACCGAAACACATGAAATGGAACCAACATGTAATTTGTCAGACTCAAATCAACTAGATTAGAGTACAGTCTGTGCACATCTGCTGGATTTGTTTTCAAGCAGAAAACTCATATATGAAAAGCTGAGTTACAGTTGATTGTTCAATATGTTTTCTGTTGTTTCAGATAAACTCAATTACTTGAATGAAATTCATTGATTATTCCCGAGGATGTGTACAAGCTGTCATCGAAAACTATGCTGTACTCCATGTGGGTAGTAGCCTACATGCAGGACAATGGCCCCCTCTAGTGTATTTAGAGTGGTGAATACTGGAGCTCAACTCAGTGAGCGCTGCAGAGGAGACAGATGCCGTGACAGGCATGGTGAGTGAGAACACCTAAAAGTTTATTTGTATTTGGGTTTATTTGGGGGGATTTACTTGCTTGAGTTCACCAACATTGCAAACTGAGATGAAATCCTGCAAACACTCTCTAAAGCACTCAGCAGATGCGCGCAGAAGGATTTCCTTTAAACCATTTAAAACTCATTAGCAGGCAGCAGATGCAGATAAATACTACAGAACAAATGTATGTGAAAATCCTCTGCAGATGGCTTCAATTGGCTTTCCTGCACCATCCACAAACTGTCGAGCAGATGTGCAGACTTAAGTAAACCAGAAGCTCCTCTCAGTCCAACTGCCTGCTTTATCATACGCCCGAATCTCATTGTGTTTGCTGGTGAAGGATGGTGCTGCGGGGTCCTACAGGTCACAGAGGTTCTTCTCTTCACGTCGGCTCTTGACATAAGCATTTGTAAAACTTGTAGACTTAAAAGGTGTTGCTGACAGAGTATCTTCCAGTAGGTGCAGTTTATTGATGGATTAACAAAAGCAACCAAGAGAAGAGATTTCAGCAACACTTAGAGGCCTCAGTCATGCTAGAGCTCTGTGGGGCTGCAGGTCATGTAACACAGTGCTGGTTTGAGCTAAATGCCAACATCTGTATGATAAGATGCTCACAGTGACAATGCTAACATGCCAATGATTTATTTTTACCATGTTCATGTTAATAATGCATCAAGCAAACCCCTACTGTGCATGAAAACTGTCGAGTGTGTCCGTTGATCTCAACTTCAGCCAAAAATGAGTCATAAGCAGGAGGATGGACAATAATTTCCATTCAACATTATGAAAACAAACACTTCTCCCGAGTGATAATGGATCAGCTGTGAGCTTCAGGACACAGGCTATGTGTTAATGAACATCCACCAATACTGTTCATTAAAACCTGAAACAAGCCTTCATAACAGGACTTTTGTTTAAAGTTACTTTAACATGAACACCAGTAGAAAATGATTACTATACACATTAACTGACAATCAACTGTTACTTATTGTTTATAACTGCATTATGGTTATTAATTACTGTTAATTCATGCACCTTTATTTTGTTGTGATTGTTAATGGAATCTATATAAACTGTTAAATAATGTATGAATTCACTCCTTACTCAACATGAACACCACCAGTTAATGGTTACTTGACAAGCTAGTTAAGGTTGCAATATGTGAGAATTCTACTTTGACAAATGGACCAAAATTATCAACAGATTGTAGAAAAAATAAAAACGTTATGTTGAAAAAAGAAAAAACTCTTCATCCCAGCAACCCAACGCTCCTGTGCTAGCATGTATGTAATGGATGTATAAAAGATCTACAGTATGCAGCGCTGAGCTGTCACTCTTGTGAGAAGTTGCCCCTATTTGCTTACCTGGACAGTTCTTTCATATTGCACCTTTAACTTTAATGGACTATTAGTTCATGCTTCTCACTACATTAACTAATGCTAAATAATGTACCCTTATTTTCAAGTTTCTGACTTTTTTTTTGCCACAAACATCTATGGGGCCTAATAAAACCCTATGGTTGGCAAACTTTGGCCCATGGGCCCCACCATGAAGCCCCATTGCTAGCTTGGCTAATGACCCCGACGCTGCTACATGCTTTTGTTGGTATTTAAAGGCAGTGCACATCTTTTTCAGCCTTTTCTCATCTCATTGTGTAAAGTCGCTGATAAAACTGAATTAGACCTGTGGATTCTTCAGCAGATTAATAGCATACAAATGCTCCGAACACACACACAAAAAAAGCTGCCTGTGGGAATGCAACGTCAGTGAAGCTCACTCCCTCTGCGGAATCTGAGCTACACCCAACAACCAAACTGTACGGATGCCGTGTGACCTCCCACCAACTCACAATACCCTGTACAAATATGCTTTGGAGGGATTACATGGAAAGGGAAGATAGGTACACCTGTGACGCAACAGTGTGGAAATGTCATCTGAGAACTGGGTCCAGCTGACTGCGATACTGCAGCCGAGTGAAAGCAGGTTAAAGATAAGACGCTTCCCTCGGGGCTGCATGTCAGCAGGGAGAGAGCAGGTCTCGTAACAAGTGTGATAAGCTGATAAGGGTAGTTTAGTGATGGCCTGACTCCAGGTAAGGTTACACAGAGGTTGAGTTACAGCCTACAGAGGTTTCTGCTGTCCATCTATTGTGCGGAGCGCTGTTCGGCAAAGGACATCTCAGTTCAGGTGCTCTGTTAAAAGGGAAACTGTTAAGATGGAAATGTGACTGCAGAAGTCTGTGGGCTGTGCAACGGAGCGCTGCAGTGATCAAAAATAATCGCCTACCCACAAGTGTTCAAAGTAAAAATGTGGGAGCGCTGAGGTGCTATTTGCCTGACAGTTTGCTGAGCATACACCCTCTCGGGCGCGTTCAGGAGCTGTCCGGCACAACCGCACTCTCTATTTGAGGCTGGTGTCTGGGGGCTGAGTGTTCAAGCTGAGAGCCCACTGCCTTTGCTCAGCGCTCTGCGGACTTGAACTGCCAACTTTACCTCTCAACCACAGGAAAAGTCCACTGTACAGGCTTACTCACAGCCAGGCGTGGGTTCCATGCAGTCCCTTGGATAAAAAGACAAGTGGTACACAGAGCAGCTTCTCAAAAACTGTGGTGGGTAACAGTGTAAAAGTGGGTGTCTGCGCTTAAAGTCCCCCTCCAGTCAAAAATGGGTTTTTCTTCTTGTTCCTGCAGCTGAACGTTTGAGCTTCACTGTGTAGAATGATGCATGTGCAGAGTCTGAGGCTGTTCGCACATCCAACCGCTGAACGCGTACACGGAAAATCTGATTTTGAGAGGCGGGCCTGTAAGCGTGATGCCCAACATTACAAATGTGGGCCAATATTCAGCAGTCACAAGTGTGAACAGGAAACTTGAAACCTCCAGTGCTCATGGATGGAGGATGGACTGTGCAGTGAAGTCGGAGACATCTTGTGTCCAGCAGTTAAAACTTGTGAGATGAAAAATATTTGCATATTCCTGCATAATGGGGGAGAAGGAAAAGGAACCATCGCAATGATTTCTATGAATTTCTGCTGCAGAGTTTGTAGCCTACAGAGGAATCCTTAAGAATGCAGTGTGATGTACGAGTCTTAAGTCTTGAAGTTTTGCTGTCTAGAAAAAAGAAACAAGCGTTTACAAACTTGACATGTGGTGAAGCTTGTGTGCCTACTTCAGACGGGGGTGTGTGTAACTGTTTTAGATCAGCTGCTGCGGTGATGATTTCAGCTTCAAAGCGTGGTCATAATATCTTTTCAATTCCATTTGGGATCTTGGTCCTTCTTTACGCCCGATAAGCTGTATGGAGGCACCTTACTTCTTTCACTCTTTTGAGACCATTTGAGACGTTTTAAGTGCTGTATGACCATGACCCCCGGATGACCGAGAACCTTCATCAACAACACATGAGAAACACTTCATGTATCGTAACCTGCCGTCACTGGAATTCTAGGAACAATGTGCTGTCTATTCAGTTGATTTTGGGGACAGCCAGTGATTCCAGTTTGTCACTGGTCCCAGCTTCCTTCAGTGAGGAGAAAACAAAGTTCTCGGTTCAGGTGTCGGACCGGACTTGACAGGCAGGCTCCAGTAGAATTTGAACACACATTTTTTGACCTTCTGTTTTGCTGAAATGTGTGTCCTATTTTGCGGTGCCCTGATCGATTGGTGCAGTCAAGTATCAGTGCCAGGAGTAGGTTACATTTAATTGAATATCCAACAGCTGATGCTGGTTATAGGTGAACATCCATTCTGCGTGTCTGGGGTAGTACAGGACAACAGAGACCAGGGTCACAGCTGTAAACTCTACCTGCCACACCTACACTACACACACCAGCCTTATATTCTATCTCAGTTTAAACCTGCACTTGTGACTGCTGGATGAGCTCAGACCTCCCTACATAAGGCTACAAACTGCAGAAAATGCAGCATTAATTAATTCATTAGAACTACCTTCACTCTATATTTGTTCTTAATTCAGTGCTAGTTGTAACCATAACAGGGTTTTTATATTTAACAAAACTCTGAGAGAATCACACTGCAGTCCTGTGTGTGGAAAACATGACAGGATGAACAATTGAACTTTGCAGAATCGTTGTTGTGTTTTTTGGCTGTTTGACCATCTTAGCTAACTAGTTATGTAACCGAATACTGAAGGTTCAACAGAGTCTTGGTTTCTGGAGTTCCCCAAGAAGTCCAGCACTGTGAAACCCCCTCTGCAATAACCACTTCAGAAAGGACTACGTCACAGTTGTGTCGGCCATCTCTATCTACAGTTTACCCCGCTACCAGTTATACAAGCCAGCAGGCTGTAAATCTGAAGACACTGCTTCTGGGACATAGAGCGCTGTAAGTGTTCAGTCCATTATATAACTCCTACGTGTTAGCAACTACAACCCCCATGAACTAAGGACTAGTTGATGTGGGTTTTGTTAAAACTACATGTTCACATCAGCTGCATGTACAGGTATATGGCCCATTTTGTTTTACTATTTTAATAAACGATTAATGGTTTAAATTAATTTGCTTGTTCCACCGTCTTAAATAAAAAGGATTTACTGCCTTTTCTACATCATTTAAGACAGTTTATCCAGATGATATCCTGATTTTAGGACTATTGGCAGGACAAAAAAAGCACTTTGGGCTCTGTGAAATTGTGATGAGACTTTTTTTAAAAACAATTTGACATAATATAAATAAAAATAATGAATCAGAAATCAATCAGCAAAATACTTTAAAATTAAAATATAACCTCATTAAAAGGAAATCTCCACAGGGCACCTTCTAAGATCCCTTCAGCTCAGGTAACACTGGTGTGATGTAGACATTCACAGACTTCTGATCAGAGCTGCTGGTTTAACCATTTTTTTCAGGTTTTTCAGGTTCCACAGCAGGTAACTAGTATGGAATCACACCAGGCCCATGATAAAAAGGGTATTTACACAAAACACCAAAAATATTACAACTGTGCTTGGCACAGAGCTTACTATAAATGGAGCAACACAAACAGCTAGCTCTTGTTGCGCTGCTACAGTGAACATACACTGGATGCGAGCAGCTCTGTCAGTGGGATCAGAGGTCCGTCCTACATGAGCAGGACAATCAGCCTCCAAACAGTCTCCAAAAACTTACAAGTATGGGAGCTTTTCTTTTATTGGCAACAATCTTTATTATCTCTTCCAGTTTTGGATGTGAAAAGAGGCATTAATTTTCTTTAATTAAATATCTTTTTAATAAAGTAAAGCAAAAAAATATTTACAAATTTTCAATTAAACTGTAATCAATGACTTGGGTTGGATAATTACAAGCACCTTCTGCCAGCTGAGGAGAGAAAAATATAAATACAGGGAAAGAAAAAAAAAACAAAACAAAAAAAATAAACAATCCATCATATATTTACAGAACTCTCCTGAAATGCATTTCCACTTGTTGAAGCAGAAAAGGCCTTAGGATTCGTACTGTTAAACTATCTTTAAGTCCTTTTTTCATTAAAGGTGATTTTTTTTTTTACTGTATAGTTTATTTTTTTCAAGTTTCAATAACGATATTTTATCTTTTTAAAATCTGACAACAGGCTTTGTAGGAAGGTGCAGCCATGAACCCTTGCGCTCTTGCTCTCCCTTTATCAGTCCACAGTTTGAAGCGCAGGAAACAAGTGAAACAGACACACTGGAAGGTAAACTGGAGAGTTGGGGTTGGGTTGAGGGGTGTCAGCGAAGCATAGCCGCCGCCCCCCCCCAGCAGCAAAATGGTCAATGTTCATGACACCGTTGTCGTAAAGTCTGCGCGAAATCCTCGGGCGTCCTCAACCGTTACTTTGACTCTCATCTGTAATGTCTGTTAGACAGCTCTCACCACTTTTCTTTGTAGTTTTCTATTTTATTACAAAACACACACTCCAATCATCCAACACTGGAGAGAAAAAAAAAAAAGAAAGCTAGTCGTCTACATAAGCATGTAGATCAAACAGCGTACATGTGACATGACAATGTTGCTGTGTCGTGCCCACATGACAAAGGATGAAGTCATCAAAAATATAGATGTGAACAGCCTTTTAAAGTTTCTTTTTTCAATATATCTGTCATTAAGCAAAGTGTCTTGAATAGTGTTGCCGTGGCGAGAAAAAGCCATTTGAAAAAAGGAGATAAACCTCAAAAAAATTCTGAAGGAAACAGCATTATCTCCCACGGCTTGAAGCGCTTCTCAGCATTCTCTCTCCTATCTTTCCTCCCTGTTTTTATTTGTTTCAAAAAAGACATTCGGTTGCGCAAGGAAAAACAAGAAACCCAAAAAGAAAACAAAATAACATGATCGAACGTTCGATCCATAACACAATCTCTCCCAGTTGAAGAATTTTTTTCTTGCTTTTTTCTGTTTATGCAGAAGGATTTTGCTGATTCAGAGTCCTCTGAATCATCCACAGAACATTCGCTTTCTCTAAGGATCCTCTCTCCACTCCCAATAGTTCTCCCAGCGGTCCAAAGGGGCCCTAGCTGTTGTCGGACTCGTCCTCAGCCTCACGGAGCCAAGTGAAGAAGGCGGTGACGGACTTGAGGGCCACGCCCTTGCCCTGCTGCTCGGCGGGGTCTTTGCTGGACTCCCACTTGTAGAAGGCCTCCTCTTTGATCACGTCCTCGTCATAAAGACTGTCAAAGAACATCCGCAGCAGATCTGATAGAGGGAAGAGAGAGAGGACATTTCACAACACTTTTAGCAACATTTTAAACACTTTCACATCAAAAAGCCTGGAGAGAAAATAATCTTGGTGATGGTCATTTTACTTGCATTATTCTGTAGAAATAATGCACACAAACAAAGGAGTCTTAGAGTATCTGAAAGAGCTTTACAATTCTGTGGCTAGAGAAAAAAGCCACTTACTGGCAGGTTGCTCCATCTGCACCATGAGGGCCTGCAGAGCATACAAAGCCTGCAGCTCCTTCTGCTCATCCTTCAGATATTTCTGCAGCAGCTTGGCCCTCTGTTTGATCTTCTCACTGTCCATCTTGTAGGGGTTCTCACCTGCAGGCAGGTATTTGAGGGAAGTCTCATTTAACAGGACTCCAAAGGCATGGTTAATGGGTTTGAACTGACCTGACATACTACAACAGTTACACATGACTATTTCTGTTAAAATTGTAAAAATCACAGACAGATTTTCATTCATTCATTCATTCATTCATTTGGGTCTACACCAGCATAGTAATTAGTTTACGTCTCATTCTTATCTGCGTGCACTATTAGTAGGCCTAAATGACGAATGTAAAGGGTACATGGTGACTCACAGATGACTGCTGACTGGCAGACGGACATCATCAGAGCTCTGACAAACAAGTTGGAGGAGGTCTGCTGCTCATCGAGGTTGGCCTGCAACACACAGGGAGGAAATTAGAGTCAACATAATGTTGAAGCCTGCACACATCCAGACTTTGAGTTAATCACATTATTATGTAGACATGTCATGTCATGTCATTGTCCGTAACCGCTTATCCCTTTCCATGGGGTTGCTGCTGGAGCCAATCCCAGCCTTGTCTCAGGGTGAGGGCAGGGTACTCCCTGGATAAGTCGCCAGCTCATCGCAGGGCCCTCACTGATGAGCAATGTGGGGTTCAGTATCGTGCTCAAGGACACTTCGACATGCAGCTCAGCCTTGCCCGGAGCCAGGATTTGAACTAGCGACCTTTCGGTCACTAGTCGACCTGCTCTACCCGCTGAGCTACAGCTTTTAAGGTACATTTTTGATCCAATTTTGCCTTAAGTTGATTAAAATAGCAATGTCATGACTAGTCCTCAGGTTCAATAGCAATCTGAGTTGAGTTTGGCTGATGTCATTAATATGTGATTTCAAATAAAAGGTCATGCTTGACATACACGTGACTAAAGTCGCACTGTAAGCCAATTATAAAGAAAACACCATGAAGAGAACCAGAAGGAAAGGAAGATGGAAGTAGAATAATACTAGGAATTACACACAAGCAGGAATACGAACCTCAACCCAGTCAAAGATCCTCTGGTTGTCGGCCTGGTCCTGGATCAGTTTGTCCAGCTGTTTGGTCAGCTCTGCAGAGTTCAGCTCCTTCTTTTTGCTTTTCTCTGACTCGTCGCCCATTGTGAACTCCACATTCTAATCATTACCATGGAGACAGAAAAGGGTCTCATGCTCACATGTTCAACACAACGCTCACCTCTACTTACTACTCTTTATTATGTAGCTGAAAACAGAGGCACTTTGAACTTAAATACAATCAGTTCTGACCATAGTTATATGGAAAACACATTTTTACAATCTTTGTTAAGCGAATCATCTACAAGGTTTTGATTCTACAGTATAGTCATTGGTCCCTTCTTTAATAAATAGCTAAAAATTACTCAGCGACTGCTCACCTGTTCTGTCACAAACTTGTTGACGTCTTCATCCTCTGGTAGGAATTCTTTCCACCCGAGGCCAGCCTCCCTCCACATTGTACCTGCCTTTTTATGGCTCTGATGAGAAAGATGCAGGTTGGATGGAGACTGATGGGCACACTCACTGATCATACTGTTGCCAACATTGATCTTGGCGATAGGAACTCATTCAAAGTTACATATTTGCTTGGTGTCCCATGTTCTAAATGTTGATAAAGAGCTTTTCCTAATCTCGCAAAACCTTCCATGCGAGTTTATACTTGACATTGTTTCCAAAATCGCAATAAATATAAAATGTGTGCATCCCCCCAAAAATACAATGTAATATAACTTAGGATAAAGGCTAGATTGGTTCTCACCATTTCATTGCAGAGCAAGGTGAGGATTTGGACGAGGAGGACTCCAGCTTTGCCCAGAGGGATCAAAGGCTTTGAGATCTCCCTGGAGACAAAAAAGGTCTATTTAAGTTTGACAGCCTACTAACACATTAAACACAACCCAAACCTTCATATCCTCTAGTCCATTTCATTTTGTAAAATCTTGCGGGGCCGACTGGGGCTAACCTGAAAAGTTCTCCCATGGGGATGCCTCCCTCATGGAGCATAGGAGTGATCAGTTCTGCTAGGTACAGCCAGATATGGGGGATGTCTATTGCCATGTCTTCAGCCACTTCCAGGATGTCCTGAAGCCTGAAGGAACACAGACATAGAGACAACATTTATTTAAGGTTTAAAGGATAAAGAGAACATCTTCAAAATTAGCTAACAGATGAGAAAACTGAGCAATATGGCACCACGCTGACTCATATATATGGAAAACTTAAAACTGTTTTTTTGGCCGAGCACAGTAGTTTAAAGATTTATCAATTTCAGCAACTGCTTCAAAATATTACTTTTCTTTTCTTTTCTTGGATTCATATATTTACTTATTAGATACCCTCTCTTTCACAGCTCATCATATGTTTTCTTCGAAACTCAGAAACGTCTTACACAAACTATATGTAAAACTATATCCGTTCTCCTGCTGCACCACCTCTCTGGAGCTCCATACTGACCCTTTGTAGTACTGCAGTGTTGGGAGGGTGCCTGTCTTTATGAGCTGGTGCAGCAGCAGGCCCATGTGCTCCCTGGCGATGGTGCTGCGCTCCAGCGTCGACTCCAGCCCGTTTCGTACAAACACAAACAGCAGCTCAGTGCTGTTCATCTCCTGCACACACTGCAGGGCCTCCTGTTGGGACACAGAGGGACATACAGATTGTTCAGACTGTTAAAAGACAGCAATATAACTGTGCATGTAATATGCATGCACAAGGGATTTATAGTAAACAGTGAATGCAGCTACAGGTATTTCAACTTATTTATAGAGGTTCAGCAATCCTCCGATGGCCTCCTGCAATCGTACCAGAGCTGTATTTGTTTCTGCGAATGCAAAGTAAAAAATCTCCTGCTGCTGCTTCGGTCAGTTTTCAAATTATCAACTACGGTGGGGCCATTACTGCGAAGCAGCAACAGGAAACTGACCAAGGTAATTAACTTTCACTGAGGAAGATGAGGACTAAAAATTAACCTTTGCTGAAGTAACACAACTAGATGTAGATCTGTGCTGCTCATCAGTATATACCTTCATGTCGTTGATATGGAGGTACTCCTCGATGATGGCTGTGGACTTCTTGCTCAGCTCTTCTTCGGTCAAGGCTGGCTTAGTGGGGGTCTGTGAAGGTGGTGGAGTGGCTGTCTCCCGCTTCGCTGTTCACACAACCGGAAATAAAAATCAATGACAATCCTATTCTACAAATCTGAATTTATGCAAACAACAACTAGCAAAAGTGCACATTATTGCAAAGATGTTTGTGTTGTAGAACTCATTATGTACTGTGTAATAGCTACACTACGGCTGTATGTCATGTCACCTACCATTCTCTTTGCTCCTGGCTCTCTCTCTGCTGCTTCTGTCTCTGTCGTCAGTCATGCTCGCTACTCTGCGGACAGGATCGGCCGACCCCCGCTGCTCCCTCTCCCGGCTCCGTTCTTCATTCTCCCGGCTGAAGCTACGCTTGGTGATCTGCAGCCGGTTTCGATCACGGTCGTCTCGTCTCTCTTCCCGTCTGTCAAATCGGTCGCTGCCTCGATTAGAGCGGTCAAAGTTATCGCCGCGTTCTCGACTTGAGCTGTTTCTGCAGAAGTACAAAAGGAAAGCAGAGTTTTGGATTAAGAAAACATAAAACACACGTACAGATATACAGCTGCAAACTCTGTAGGGCCATGTACAGCCCTCGGATCCTTGTTGGTGAAAGATTCTGTCCGTCTGGTTCTAACCTCTGAGGAACCCGCCTGTCTGAGTCCAGTGCAGAGCCTGCAGAGGATGGAGGCTGCTGTAAGGCTGAGAACCTGTTCAGGGTGCTGGTGGCTGGGCGGCCTCCTGCCTCTGAGCCTGGGAAAAAAATACACATATATAACACTTGAGTTTCAGCTTTGAGGTGAATATTTATCTATTGTATATTTACGTCACTCTCACAAACCTACCAGAATCTGCAGGTTTGGTGCTGGTGCCACCGCTGCTGCCCTTGCCCCAGCTCCCCCATGTGCCTTTACCTCCTGGGGCAAGCAACTGATTGTTGAAATCAAGAACAGGAGTCTGAAAGAAGAGACCATCGCTTTAAAAAAAACACATTTCCCACTAAAGCTACAAACAGGATACAACATTTATCAAATATTAAGAGGTTTCTCTCATAGGTCCTGTTTCAGGTAAAGTGATGTTTTGATTATGTTAACGCAATGTGAAAAGTTGGCTTCCTCTCCTACCTTAGTGATTTTGCTAAGGCGAGAGGTGTCAATAGGTCGGTTCTTGGAGATGGGCACTGTATTCCAGCCCTCGTCCTGGGGAGGTGCACCACGGCCCGGTGTGTGAGGGCCTCCACGACCCCCTTGACCTCCGCCACCCATCCTGCCTCCAGGGCCGCCGCCTAACTCCTTCTTGGAGACAAGGGCTTGCTGCACCCTTGCCTGCTCCCTGTGCTCCTCCATCTCAGCCTCTTTGTGGATCTGGTCGATGGTCTTAGGGCCCTGGTCGCCTCGCCGGGGAACCCAGTTGTTCTACGATGGGGAGGGGGAGATTGTGAGTCCATGGCAGAGATGACTGATGATAAAATAATTGCTGGCCGTTCCCGTTTTTAGATGATTTGACCTCATGGGATATTATAATAAAATCAAAGCAGCAAAAATGTCTGTCCATATCACCAAGTCCTCTTACTTATTTTAAATTTTTTAAGAATAAATTCCATGTTTGGTAGAATTGTATTACAGGTGACACTGGATACATCTTTGATTATAGTGTTCATGAGAGACTAGAAAGGGATTGCAAGATCAGCATCGTAGTGATTCTTAACTCTTTTCTTTAGCTTTTGCCTAGAAAGGAAATAAAAACTGTGTGTGTTTTACTGTGAAATCGGGCCCATGTGCTGACTTGAAGCAGCCGATTTTGGCCTGTAAAAACACCGAAGACAGCAGGTTTTGTAACACTGTGTGGGCGGGACTGGGAGCATAACTACAGGACTGCAGCATTCCTTCAGAGAAAGAAAGGAGCCGCACGAGAATTAACTGGCTTTATAATACTGTACTTGAAATGACCATGAGACGCTAAATAATGAAAACACTGTAACCCATTTTTAATGAAGTATTTTAAATCATGTTGATTCAGCTGAAAGTAGAGGTGAATTAATGGGGTACTTGAAAAGATGGTGGCGCATGTGTTGAGCAGCCTATGGCACCCACCGATGCTGCATTAAAGAGCTGAGGATGACATTTCTTTCTTAGCCTGTATGTGAGACTCACACAGGACAGGGTTACAGCACGTAATAAGTATGGTTGTCTCTGGGGCTGTGTACAGCACCACGCACAGTCACAGACTACATCTAAGAAAATGCTGCTTTACAGTTGGTTTAGCAAAGTTCCCTGTCCATACTGAAATGCCTTAACAAAAGAAAAAGGCCAAAACTGAAAGGAATAGATGTGTTTTCAAATGTAGCCAGCTTGGAGTAAACAAAAGACCTTTCTCAAACCAAACCCTCCACACTCCCACTTCGTCACAGAGTGGCACTTGTAGTCACACTCACAGCTGGATGAAGCACACTTCATTAGCTGCAGTGCAGTGACGAGCTTTAGGCAGCATTTCTTATTTGTAAACATCATTTTGACTCTGATGTTTATAAGCTGTTTGGTTTTCGCAGCAGTCCCTGTAGAATGCTACATTTCTTACACTAGCTAGTTAAAGTACTCCCCAAACATTAGCAAGCTAACGTTAGGGCAGTGCATTATGCTGCACACATAATGGATAGCCCGGCCATTTTTTTCTTTCCGCCCCAAACTGGCAGATACCAAGACTCTTGATCACTGACGAAACACAGATACCATGTGATAACAACACAGTTACAGTATTAGCTGACAAACCTTGTTAGAGGCTAGAACCAAATGACAAAACTGGAAATAAAACTTTTTTTTAAATAAACATTCATTTACAATAAGAATAGTGCTTTTAAGGAAAAGATACGTTTATGCTGCACCTTTCTAAAGCTCTAAACGTGTTATTTAAAAAAATATATTTGTCTCCATAAAAATGTTATCTATATGACCTGTAACGTGGCAGACCCTCTGCTAGGACACACAAACAGAATGGACGTGGGTATGCAGAGAAGATCCCGCAATAAAAAGGAAATGATTAAACCTTGGAGAACAATAATCCATCAGTAAACTATTGGGTGTCTGATGATGAACAGTGTGTGACATTTCATCTGTGTATTCTATTGAACTCATATAGGTTTGATAATACATGTTACTGTCAATAGTCTGACATGCAAATGCTACATTTCATGTTTTCTACCTTTAGTGAAAATATTTTGAGAACTCTCCCATTAGATTTCTCACCAGAAAACATTATGACAAGCCTTGGCAGTTTTTTAAGTTTTGGACCATTTCATGTGGTGTGGCTAGAGTTTTTATAAACACCTATAATTTTCCTAGCCATGTACGCAAATTATCCTGAGTTAACTGTGCATGTGTGCGTTTGTGCTGTGTTTGTGCTTTACCCGTCGAAGATCCAGCACATCCTGCAACATGAAGCGGATCCTAGAGCTGGTCTTCCTTTCCTTTATGATTTTCTCCATCTGGTTGAAGTACTGGTCCATACGAGGCTTAGGAGGACCACAACAGTGTGATGAGTCGTCTACACTATAGTTTAAATCAAAACTAGTTCTAAATAGACATTTATAAGCATGCATATGAATTAAAATGTGCATGCGTGTAGTACCTTGGCCTTCTCAAAGTCTAGGTCCTTGCCGATGGTGGACAACAGTCTACAGAGGCACTCCAGGGACTCTTCGTCATGGTTTTTCAGCAGCTTTACAATGCAGTCATGCATGATGACCTCGGTGAGCATTTTAAGCTTGAACAGCTCACCAATGAACTTGATATTGCCCAGTGAGCGCCTCCGGGCCTTGTCTTTAGAGTCTTGTAGCTCCTCAATGAGCCGCTGCTTCTCCCCCTGCCAGAGAAACAATGTAGAGAGTTGAGTGAAAAAGGAAAATGTTATGGAGAGATGGCAACTCCATTTTTATGAGACGGTATGACACCTCTGAGGCAGCCTCCAGCTCCTTCTGCTTCTTCTCGAAGATCACGTCGTCATCTTTATCCTTTTCAAACTCCTTCTGGCATCGATTTAGCAGCAGCTTGCGGAAATTCACAGTGGCTCCCGGCTTATCTGGGATTTGGACTTTAAGCTGGAAAGAGAAGGAAAAAATGTTAAAAGAGTAGGAAAAGACAGGGTGCAGAGGTTATGCATTTCCTATTTTCTCCTCAGTTCCTCCATCCCATCAGTCAAGACCTGTGTCACTAATTAAAGGTAATTCACAAGACATTTGAAAACCATGACTGCCACAGTTACCACACCGATGCATCAGCACCGTGCAGAAACGAATAAGGACACAATCATTGTTTCAAGTATTTTGAATTATAAATGAATCATAAATAAAAACTTCACTATTTTTTAGTGTTTCTCACCTACTTCCATCCATTTAAACGATTTTTGGTCAATATCATAGTTTGAGGACCTTAATCAAAAACTAATATCACTGTGTGTTGTGTTCTTTCAGCAGTCAGTAGATCTTTCAAAGCTCTGCTATGCCACTTCCTTAAGTCAATGATGCTGACAACAGTAGTGGATATCTAAGGGCATGTAGACCCTTTACAATTCTGAGTGTCTCCTAGAAACACCTTAATTATGACACAATTTTCTTATCAAATACCCAGTTTTATCATCCCAATGGTGAGGTGACTGATAAAAGAACCCAAGGTAAGATAAAATGCCCCTGTGCTGATAATCAATCAGCTATATGGTGGTGTAACATTAACTGACTGATCAGTCCAATCAGTAACTCATTGTGGTTCTATTCTCCCTGCTTTCGAGCAAGAACTGGTTCTAATGTTTCAGAGTGAGACTTACATGAAGAGATTGTTTTTTATGGGTTGTTTTTAGCTTAAAACTGAGGTAACCAGCAAAAGTAATCAGGGTTTTGAATGTAACTAGCTGAAAAATACCACTCCCTACATTCAGGTCTCTTTCCATAGCTTCTCCTCCATAAAGAGCACCGCACATTGTCATCACTAACTTTATCAACTACCTCATTCACATGGAAGAGGTCAGGACCACTGGTGTCAGCAGATGATAATGACTTGTTAAAAGGTTGACAGGAGTAACTGAGTATGTTACAGAATTAAAACACTTGTTGCACTTGAAAGCTACACTAATATTGAATTCATGTTATGCTTTAATGGAAACATTTCAGATTTTACTTGAACAAGAGTAACGATTTCAAGAATGAGTACTATTCTCTTCGACTAACAAATAGTAGTCTTCTGACATGACAGATTAAGTGTGTGTCTTCAAAAAATATTTTGCACAAACAGGTGCAATGCTAAAACAGATTAATTATGTAAAAAATACTTGTTTTGGGTGGATTTAGTTTATTCCCTAGAAAAATATCTTGTCACCACGAAATACTCTAAGCCTAGTTTTAAAGCACTAACATGCAGGCTTCGATACTTAGACAAGACTTATGACTGAATGCATCATATGATATCAGGACACCACTGAGCAAACTGCACACCTAAAACTCAGTCGTTAGAGTAAAAATTCATGCTTTCTCAACAGATATTTTCATATTGTGTGGCAACACTTACCCCCATAAGGCAGCGGCACATGTTGGCATAGGCCACCGAAAAGTCTGGCTCGGAGATGGCCTTTTCAAAGGTAAGATCTATGACGCCTTTCAATCTCTCCTCAGTGTCAATAGTCAGTTCCGTCACCTGTTTCATTAGCTGTTGAAACTTTTGAGGGGTCAGTTTGTTGAGGATGCTGCGAACCCGTTTAAACAGCTCCTGGGTCTTAATGTTTTCCAGATCATTATCCTCCTCATCTCCACGGCCGCGACCAGCTTTCTTAGTTGACGGTTTCCAAGCCTTCTCTGCTTTGTTCAACTGCACATCGTCACTGAGGGACATGGTGGTGATGATTTTTCTTGGCTCTTTCCTTTGCATCTGCTGAGAACGACGTGGGCCACCAACTCCGATGCCCATGCCTGGAGGCTAGAAGAAGGGATAAAGTCTTTTACTTCAAGGTCTATGACCATCAAGTGCTGAGATCTTGGATCGCATAAAGAAAATGTTAACTTACTGGTCCTCTGTTTCCTCCTCCCATGCCAGGCCTGCCGAGGTTGGCGAAGGAGGGTGTGAAGTCAGGACCACAGTTCATCCCTGGTAGACGACTGGGGTCTAGTTGACGCAGTGGGGTCTTATTAGCCTGAACAGACAGAAATTAACATGAACTGAAATCTTATTCCAATTTTATCTGAGTTATAATGCCGTCATCATTTTGTCTTTATTAGTAACGAGTCAAATAAGCTTTTCAAACAAAAACATGAAAAACGTGGTTAAGTCTTCAGTGTAAGATAATGCACCTTGTCTAGGACAACATCACTGATGGCTGGCAGGCCCTCAGGCTTGTTCATGCTGGCCGAGATGAACTGGAAGCCCAAAAGAAACTCTCTGTCATACTGTTTCTTCTCCTCTGGATTGATTGGCTTCCATTGTTCTGAAAGAGAAATGAAAACAGAGAATGACATTTCAAACATTCTGAAGATACAAAATCCTCAGTATCAATTCAGAATGAAACTGAGACATAGTGTAAAGGTGTTTTACAGAGCACAGAAGAGAAAATAATCATGAGGCAGTATAACTGTTAATACTGTCATGCCTCAGAATGAACACAACATGGCAGACCTCCAATGAGAAAAATAAAATGAATAAATAATTAAATAATGATAATTAAAATGTTGTGACCTAAAATTCACCTACATTTTAAAAATCACAGCTTCTCATCGTTTATTGTTCAAACATTATGTGTTACCATCACATAGGTATCGTTTTTCACTGAACACTCATATCAGCGGAGGCACAATCAGCTAAAACTCCACCCCCTCATTTTCAACAAAGCAAACATAAACGCAGCCAGCTGACACATTGCTGACTTGTGAACATAGGTTAGATAAGATCATTGTTCACAGTGAACTGCCAGCATGTGGCACTGAAAGGTATCAAGTTTCAGAGACCCACCCTCTTTGTACTGGTACTTCTTGTCAGTGCTGGGTGACTTGGGGGATTCTGGCTGGATGTTCTCAGCATCCAGCTTGTCCTCCTTGTCCTCCCAGGTCAGGTCTGCCTCCTCAGGGGCGGGAGACACAGCAGCAGGTGGCTGGGTCTCAGGTGCTCGGGTGGGGGCTGACTCGGGCTCTGGTGGGGCCACTACCTGCTCCTGGTTCAAAGATAGGAAAGTGGTTAGGAGTGGTTTCAGGCGCTTTAAAGGAACAGCTCAGACAAAAGTAAACATTCTCTCATTATCTACTTACTTCCATGCCAATGGAAAATCAGGTGAAGTTTTATAATCCAAAACGCCCCAAGATCTCAAACACTCTCAATAAGTGGTGAAACTTGTTTATCTACTTCAGATGGGGTACGAACTAATGTTTTTATTTTGGCAGTTGCAGTGAAGATTTTGGCTGAAAAAAGAAAGGCTTGTGGAGAGTTGGATAATGCTGGATAAGCTGTAAGCTGGAGGTTTTTTTTGCTGTTGTTTTATTGCATTTTAGAAGTGCCCAGCTTCTTCAGTTGTGTAGCAGAATGCCGCAACCTTGTTTGGCTGTGTAGATCCAGAAATGTTTTGTGGACAACGAAACTTGCCCCCAGCTTTCCATTGACATAGAAGCACAGAGGCATTTTTGAGCAAACTCCTTCTTTCAAACAGGCTGTTAAAGCTTCAACATTAATGAATACATGCATTACTGCACACACCTCTTTAAAGGCATCCAAAAGGTCTCCCACTGCTTCCTTTTTGTTAAGATCCTTCATCTTCCTCTTTTTCTTTGGCACAGACACAGCAGCTACAGGACGACAAACAAAATCAGCCTCAGTAGCAAAGCCATTTCTGACAGTTTTTATTAATGATGGAGGACAGAGATTCAATTCTATACTATCAAATATTTCATTGTGTTGTCATTAACTGACCTTGCATAGTAGTTTCTACAAGGGCAGGGGTGACCATCTGGGGAGGAGGAGTGTCCTCCCTCTCTTCTGCTGTGGAAGGGGGGGGAGTGGGCACCGTTTCTGGGGCGCTGTCAGCTATAGAAACCGTCTCTGCAGGCGATGGCTTCTCTTCCTCGGCAGCGGATTGGGGCACTGGGGTTTCATCTTTGACATCCAGGGCGACTGGAGGAACTGTGTCTTTGACCGCAAGCTGGGTAGGTGCTGCATATACAACTGGATCAGAAGGAATCTCCTGGACAGTGGCAGCAGGACCAGGCTGGTCAACAGCTGCAGGTACAGCTTGGACAACAGGCGTAGGTGCAGCATGAATGGTGGCTGCAGAGGTGTGTATGGTAGGTTGCTGGCTGATGTCAGGCTCAGCAATGGGACTGTCATCATGCTCGGCCAAGTTGACAATGGGCACCTCAGGGTCTTGAGGGGCAGGCAGCGGCAGGCCGTTAGGGAGGCGGAGCTCCTCAGGCTGTGCGATGGGAGACTCCAGAGGGGCCTCCAGCTGACTGAGTGGCAACACAACAGACAGTCTTTCTGGCTCCACATCTGTAACACCGTTAGCAGTGGAGGAAGGTGCAAGAGAAGTGTCCGAGGAGAGGACTGCCTCTTCTACCACAGCCTCATCCTCTTTTACCACCACCTCCTCCTCCTCCTCCATCACCTCTGTGGCTTTCTTGTCCATTTTGTCTTGTGCAGCAGAGGTGGGCACAGGGTCAGGCAGGGGTGCAGGGTAGGCAGGGACCTCGGGCGCTGATTGAGGAGGTGGGGTGGGTTCCCTGGGGGGTGGGGGAGCATCCATTACATCTGCAACAAGAGTGCTGGGTGCAAGTGTGGAAATAGTGTCGAGAGTGTTATCCTCTGCTGCTGATAATACTGGGGGTGAAGAAGGCTTAGTGTTCGTGTCAGAGGACGTTGCGTCAGTGGGGATAGGGTCACTCTTAGCAAGTTCAGGGGTCTTTGACAGAGGAGGTGGCGTAGGTTTCCCACTGTCATCTGGGGTAAAGAAGAAGAAAATCTCATTAGACTTCATTGCAGCAACTCATGTTTTCAGAATCCACACTTTTTCCTGCCCTCTATAGATGGACCATGAGAACATCAAGGTATTCGTGGAGCCTTTATAGATATGAGACTGCATTCACCAAACACCTGATGCACTGCAACATCAAACATTCCCCAACCACATACTTATTTTGAGCCATCCACTTCCTGTGTTCATAACAAATATGCCTTGGTTATGTACAGGTAACTCACCACTATCAAAAATGGAAACAAACACTATCAGAAACGGTTCAAAAAACAAAACAGGCAAATATTAGCAGCTTAAGTAAAATCTGAAAAATATGAAAAATTGGAATAAGGAGTTACTTGAAGGTTCATGCAGCTTTTTAGGAATGAAATACAAGCACTTCCATGCACGTTCAAGGTACCTAAATGTCAAATAAATTAACTATTTTCACTTAACCCAACCAGATTGAACTTGCTGGTCACACTCCCTTTTTGTGAACCTTTAGGCCACCACTGCCCAGTTAGTACTTTAAAATACTCTTAACTAAAGTATTTCAATCTAATCATGGCTATTTAAACAAACAAATATAATGGGATAAAATGTGTTATGTTCAATTGCCAAAGATAATTGGTTTAAATGATCTGACTGTCAATGAATCAACAGATTATGTTGAAAATTAATTTAATTAAGTTAATTTAAATTAAAGCATATTCCTAACCTTGAAAACAGAGTTACAGTTAAAATTAACAATTTTAAAATCTTTCAAGACGTTGTACAAACCCTGACAGTTTTATCTTATTGTGACTGTGTTCAATGCTGTATGTGGCACTCACCTGGTCTAACCACTGCAGGTGTAGCAGCAGCTGCGACGCTCTCACCGTTGGCCTGGGCCACTACTGTACTCTCTGTTCCAGATATGGCTGTCTGTTGGACACACACGAAAAGGTAAGGTATGACTGCATGACATCACCATTTTTTTTCCGCGAGTGGGGGGGTTAGCATTACTTCCTAGTTGTCTGTATGAGCTGCACATCAGGATTCTCTGAGAAAATCATACATCAGTTTGATTTTGACAGGCTGGCAATCTGCAGCATTCAGCATAAAGCAGTAACATATGGACAGAGCAGACAAGTCTCCTTGAATGTATTTAACATTCTAAAACAAAGTTGACAGTTAATAGACACTGTATAAATTACTTAAAGTACTCTTTATAGTGGACTAAGGCCGCAACTGAGGATTATTTTCATTGCCAGTGAATCAGTTTAATGGTTGGTCTCCAAAATGTCCGAAAATGGTGAAAAAACATTTTCAAATGGCTTGTTTTGGCCAAAGCACAAAGGTATCCACTTTTACGGTCATAGAGGAGTAAAGAAACTAGCAAAATTTACAGGATAACTACTCAGAATTAAACAATTATCAAAATAGTTTGCAATTGATATAATAGTTGAAAGATAATTAATCACCGCTTCCTTAACACACCCTATAGAAGTGCAGTTGCTACCAGGTAATAACCATGGACAGTTGACTGGAGTACTAGTATCGAGCATAAAAGAAAGAATAAAGTGACTGTATATATAGTCTATGGCAACAAGTAATTGGTTTCCCCACATTAACACTAAACCACTGACGCTCACTTCATGTCATTATTGATCTGTCTTTTATCGCTACATTTTATGATTTGCCAGAGTAAATTATGAAGCTGACCTGTGGTGGGGTTGGGGTGGAGCCACTGCGGCCCCCTGACATAATCTCCTCTGTAATGTCTCGACCTCCTTGGTTGGGATCTCTTATTCTGATCTGTGGAGGAGAGGGAAGAGACCTGCTGTTAAGATTAGAGAACAAATCTGCATTTGTAGAGCATCTGTAGAATCTGTATGTAAAGGAAAGCACTTGAGAACAAGCTGCTTTCCTACTATAAATGAAGAAGATAGGGTAGGATAATACAAAGAGTTAAACTGTTTCAGGGTGAGGACAGTAGCACGTAAAACAGTTGCCTTCCCATGATGCAGCGCCTACAGTGGTCAGCCCTTTCTGCATCTATGACTCACTAGCTGCCTCTGATTCAATGAAAGCTACATTTCTCACATTGTGAGCACAGGCACACCAGATCCAAAAAACTAACCGCCATGCAAATTCCTCTGCTCTGCAACTGAATGCGTTTCAGCCTGTCACCAGTGAATATGTCTGACTGAGTGAGACGCAAGTAAACCAACTTTAAGCTAATTGTCAAAGAAATTCTAACGGTAGTTTAAATCGTTATGATTCGTGAGGACTGCAGACAACATACAGCTTTTCCTGTACTCGAACACAACACTCAGGCTGAGGAGAAAACAGTCACAATCTGATCACTCTTACTGTAGGAAGTCAGAGCTGTCATGAAACTGGTGTGAGCCACAACGCAAATGACACATGTTGTCACTAGACAAGGATTAAACTGTAAAAGTTAACAGTGAGCTGCTAAACACTGCTGCTCTCTGGCCTACTTCTGACTTTAGGAACAACAAAATTTGCTTGTTGCTACTGACCTTTACCTGGTTCAGTCCGACAGAAACTCCCCTCCCGTAGGATTACTAACCCTAGCGGGCCTCTCTCATCCTGGGGCTGAAGTAGCTGTTTCAGCAGACTCTGGAGGTGGACTTTAAACCCAACAAAGCAGAATGGTGGCTGGACGGAGCCAGTGTAGTTTCATCTCAGCTCAACTCACGCACATCCAGGCTGTGATAGAGAGCCTAACACCGACAGAATGGGACAGAGCAGGGCTGGGCCTGTCAGTATGCTAGCTAGCAACTTGACTCTCTCCCTCGCTCATACGCTGAACAGAACAGGGAGGGAGGAAAAAAAAAAGAGGATAAAGCGACTGGCCTTGTAAAGCTATGGTATTGGAATGCAGAAGCCCGCCCACCGAGACTAACAGACAGTTAAAGGGGCCGAGGGGCAGGGTAGGGGGGGAATGGGAGGGTTTCCAGGAAAAAAAAAGTTATCCTTATCAAATGAGCTGAAGCTAGTAGAGAAACTCCCCCTTTTTCCTCACTCTCTCTGTCTGATCGGTCATCCTGCACACTCCAGTCGCTCCTCAGACATTTTCTTTTTTGTCATGCTCACCCCTTCTAAAAGAAGAGGAAACCAGTACACAGGAGGAGGAGGAGGAGGAGGAGGAGGAGGAGGAGGAGGAGGGGGTGCCACAGCAGCAGAGGAAGGCTGGTTGGTCAGCCCTTCCGGCTCAGAATGGGGAGGAGACTGGTGGCCACGTGGAGCTGAGCTATGTGCTGACATGTCCTTCACCCCCTCCCCTCTAGATATTCTCTCTGACACACAGCCAGAGAGCAAGAAAGTTTCAAGTAGAAAAAAGGGCAGTTTGCAAGGCCACAACTTTTGCATGTCACCAGATACTAAAATATTTGGAAAATGGTGGCAGTTAAAATCATGACGAACATGCACTAGAAGATCCTCATTTTAAAATTCATAGAGTTCAAACACACCCACTCCTTCTCTTTCTCTATATGACTTGCAGGAACTACAAAAAAGGGTATGTACCTTTAGGTCGCAAAATAGCCTTGCAGTTCTAGCATACGTCTGTCCTGTTGACAAGAAGCAAAATCTCTACCTGATCTCAAAAAGCATAAGTCCTAAAAACCAATAATGCAAAGCTTGTAGTGGAAACTTATGCACACACAGATGCCTTGACTTACAATCTTATGGCTGAAGCACAAACATCACACCCTTGCTCATTTTTAGGCTGTAAAATTCTCAGTTCCTCAATTCCTGCCTGTCATTTCAACTCTTACAATGGGAAATCTCCCATCTCTGGGCGCATGGGAATGGGCCAAAGTACACCCCAGGCAACCACAGTCGCTGATAAGCAGCTGAGTTCCCCAGCAAGAGGGACCAGACATTGCGCAAATCTCGTGGCTAACCAGTCCCAACATTTAACACCGACATCCTTTTCCTTTTAACACACAAAACAAGGACTCAACATATGAGGGTTTCTTCATAAAAACTACAAGTGATGACAACACATTTCTTTAAACAAAGCACACATTTGGAAAGTTTAATCTGCTGAAGACAAACAGAAAAGTGACTTTCCAGCCTCAATGTAGTCAAGTCAGTCAGGCCAAAGAATCCCAAACCCACTCAAAACTATGGCTAAATCTCTACACTGGAAGCAGGAAATTCCATGCAAATAAAGCCTTTAGATAAACATGTCAGAAAAGTTCATGTTTGTGCCTCTGCTACCATTGATTTTTTAAAAAGGACTTTTGCAGAGATGATTCAGAATACAAACAGCTGTTTTTCTTTGATTAATAGTATGAGACAAACATTTGTGATTAAGCAACTTAACAGTGCAGGAGACAGAGTTTTTCATTCTAGCTGGATGCAAGAGTCTGAGGAACCTGGGCAGGACTGAAAATAATTTTGAAATGTAAAGTGCGTCACAGAAGTCTCAAATGTAAAAACGATGATTACATGAGAGGCACAAACTGGGGCTGCAGTTCACAGAGAGCTACCACATACCAGGCGAGGGCCATCTTGGTGAGCAAAGAAACACTAGACATACTGTAGAACTAGGGAATATGTCGCACAGCAGCTTAGTCTTACAGCATACCAGGCGGAGGTCAAGTTCACCACAGTCTTTTTCAATCTGTAAACTGAACTCTATGGTCAGGCTCAAGAATGACTCTAGAATCATCTAGAGACATTACAGCATCACAGACAGGCTGTATTATCTAAAAACCATCCGGTCTGGCCTTTGATGATTGTGAAGAAAACAATATTATTTGTTCATATTACTTTAAGGGATTGCTAAATTAATGACTTTTAAACTGAAAAGGTCACCCAAAACCCAATTTTTGCACATTCCCTATTCTAATATTACTAACATATGGGCTATAGTAGCCTTCCAGCCCCCAGCAGAAATAAGGAGTTTTCTACAGAGTTCTGTTAAACTCACTTCTTTCTAACTCAACTCTCACAGATTTTTTTTCCATTTAAAGATTAGTAGATTTGTAGTCTCTTACACAACTGGTGTGACTATTATATTGTGAATCCAATTATTTACTTTATCCTTTTACCCCCACACGAAACTGTGGTTGTCCATCAGTGATTACCAAGGCAGCAGGATTTGTGAGATTGTGAAATATCATTGGGAGATCATGTTGTCTCACAAGCTATGCACTTGTAAATGAACACACATTTGTTAAACCAGGCATTGTCCTGTGAGCAACTACTGGCAGATACAGCGAGCAGCTACAAGTAAAGTTTAGGTGGGATGCCCAGTGAGAGAAGAGACTGTCTATTTGAAAACAACAATGGCAGCTCCCTGAGAGGTTAGCGTGACAGAGGAGCAAAGAACGATCAAATGACTTCATGAGGAGTTTGGTTTACCAACTTGTTCTGCTTGTGGCAGCACACTCTGATTGTTGATCTGCTTGGTCGAGGTTAGCCTGTGATAGACAGAAAATCTGTCCAGTCACCTGAGATGGTCTCAAGTCTGTCCTTTTTCAAACCGTTTCTAGCAGCGCATTCTCAGATGGTTCTGTGTAACAAAAAATATGCCTCATGAGGTTACCTCAGTGATCTTATTATGCCCCTTTCCACCAAGCAGTCCAGTTCACTTCATTACACACTGGAATGATTATTTTTTTGTGTTCTGCACTCTCCCAATGGATTTCCCAAATTCTTGTTTTTTTTCAGCATTCTTCTGCGTTGTTGCCTTCAACCTTTTTTCCTCGTTGTAGTAAACAGCCACATGTGTGTGTGGTAGAGACAGTGAATGCCAGCAAAGCAGAGAAAAAGGTCATCAGTTTGCATATGTTGCCAGTTGGGCAGTTATGTAGAATGTAGATCACAGTGTGTCAGTGTGCCTACATTTAATGGCACTGTCCGCAGGTCACATAACAGATCTGACGTTTAGGTGCAGTTACCAGGGGCTTTTGACATGAAGGCGAGCAGTCAAAAGCTGCTGATGTTCAGAAGTGATATTTTATAACTCTTCATCTTCAATGTATCTTCCTGCTTCTCTCTGACTGACAGATTAAAGTTTACAGATGAGTGTGTGTCCATGATCCTGTCTGTCTATAGGGTCCTCTTGCATGTGTGCATGGTGTGGTAACATTTAAAGCAGTTGAATCAGCCCAAAATACAGAACATCACATTGACATAACGTTTTCCAACTAATTTCTCGTTCAAAAACGAAACAAATTTATTCCCATATTATATTATTCCCATGTGTAGACATCTGCATATCCCCAGGTGTATATGCAGATGTCTACATATGGGATGCTTGAGTTAATCACCGAGTAGCTGTATGAGCCTGGACTTTCTCATGAGCAGGAAACACACATCTAATGTTTTCAGATGGAATTAGAAGTGTGGTGTCGTTGATGAACAGATTATATCAAATATTTTCATTTTAGTTTAACTATTCTTCCAAGTTTGTGTCAATTTCCAACTGACATTTCCTCATTTTAAACAATATAAAATACCTACTCCAGGTTTACTAGTAGTTCATTCTGCTTCATTCATCAAATGTGGGGAAACTATAAATTATACGCATGTACCATCTGAACCAGATGTCCATTCTCAATAATCAATTTCAAAGTGTAAGTTGAGTTGTGTAGTAGAATGCTGACTGTACCTGTTTACGTTCCCGTTTGGTGTGGATGTGTTGGGGAGGCTGAGGTGGTGGTTGCTGCTGTTGAGGTGCAGGGTTCATAATAACGGGTGCCGGCTGCACCGGGGGTGTAAACTGAGGCTGGGCGGGGTAGTAGGCCCCTGCTGTGGACCAGACAGAGAGAAGAATGTAAACACATACTAATCTTAATCTTATAGCCATAACCTGATACAAACACAAAGGACATATAAACATGTTAACTTAACACCACAAAGCTAGAGTTGACAAAACAGCAGCACAGCCTATATTGATTTTGTTCTTAAGGACTTGTTCTGCTGCTGTGAGGCAGTTAGAAAAGATGCATCCAAAATGTGAAGGTTTGTTTTCATAATGATTTGCAGCGCAACAGCTGTAGTTCTAAGTCCCAACAGTTATAATGTCATTATGGTGACGTAACTACACTTTATTAAAGTCTTCTCACTGCCAAGACTGGATGCGTTACACTTTAGGCATCCCTCAAATGCTCTACAAAAGAACAACTTAGAATCTGTGTAAACATGCTTCACTAAACCTCATTCCGTACAGCACAAATGTGAGGTGTCCTAGCAACATTCCTGTGAACACCGTAGACGCCTTGCAAGAGGGAGCTGGTAAAATCAGAATTCATCATTTGAGTATATCTTTTACAGCAGCTTTTAGCGTTACTGTCAAAACTTTTTGACGAAACTGGAAAGATCTTTCGATTAAGTTCTTATTATTGCATTATTAAATGACTGGATTGGGGACTTAAAAAAGACTAATAGTCAGTTAAACTCTACCATGACATTCAGACCAAGTCATCAGTGAGCTGATAGAGTAATTCAATTATATGTCATGTTAAAAGTCATGATTTACACAAATTGGGCCAGTATGATTATCGACCAATCATTTCATATAGGGCCCAGAAAAACCGGTGACTAAGTCTGGAAACTAAGTATCAGGTGATTGTAATTTAACATCTTCAGGAAATGCCATGAACTTCAACTGCTTACTGCCAAAAAGGCTGTCTTCTCAGTGTGGCATCTAACCAATGCTACAGTGGAGTATTACATCTTAAGATAAACTCCAACTATCACCTCTATCACGATAGTTCCAGTAATTCTCTTGGACGTGCATCGAAACCTCAAATCTGCACTTTTGTTCCATCTCAGTACCGCCTTTCATGTTCTATCTGAATGGAACTTAACAGTAGCAAAGATGGCACCTGGAGGGCCCCACAGGTAGGCCTTCAGACCATGACACAGCAGTCTCTGCTTCGGTGTCCCTTACTTCTTAACACCATGGATATCTATTATGTTTACAAATGCATAAAGCAAGCTGCTGCCAACAGGATCAAGGAAAAATTAAATACTTTTTTTAGACTACCCAGTCAATAATGTCAACAAGACATCAAACCATTCAGTGACATTACCCAGCCTTGTAACTGGCCTCGGCTGCAGTTCAAAACCAGCTGTGGCCCACGTTCAAAAAAAAAAAAAAAAGAGAGAGAAAGAAAGAAAAAAACCCTTCAGATTGAAGAGGCCTCTCCTTCAGCCCAGCGCAGCTTGCTCCTGCTCTGCCTCCCTCTCCCCTCTGCAGGCATTTCAGTCTAACTCACATTACTGAGTCTGCATTGTTGACCAGGAGCAGCGCAGCCTAAATATAGTCAAAACCCCACACTGCCTGGCGCACAAGAGGAAAAGGGAGGAAGACAGAAAGAGAGAGCAGGACAGAGAGAGGGAGAACAGGAGCATGCTCAAAACCAGAAAACTGGAACAAGACTTTTCTTGGATGGTGTCCCGATATAAATAAGAGGCTCGAGGTATGACTCACAAAGTGCAAGACATGGTGAGAGCAGATGGGGGGGGCTCTAAAGAGACACTAGGAGACACCTACCCTCAGAGTCCTGCTGCTCTTGAGACCCACGGTTCCCCATGCTGAATGTCTGCTGAATGCAGAGGTGCGAATGGACAGAAAAGGAGGAGAGGGGGTTCTTCAACCCCCCTCTCTAACTTCTTCCTGTTCACTCTACAGGTGCCCTCTCAGAATGACTTCTTTTAATGCTCAGCCCTCCCTCTTCCAGCGTGTCTCTGTTACGCTCCTCCCTCTGACCTTCCTAATTCCTCCCTGCCTTTCACTTTTTTCCCCACCTTCCTCCCTCCCCTCCCTCTCTCTAGTGAGCCCTGGCAGGCAAGTAAAGCTACTGAGTTGTGTGGCTCTGATTTGCCTGAAGACTCCCCCATCTCTCCGCCCTGGACAAATGATACGATGCATGCTGGCAGGGATGTCACAACCTACTACAAAGGGGGCGGGCTATAAGTGTGTACATTGGAAGAGTGAAGCAAATCATGGAGCTTGAGGGGTGGGGGTCTTAAAAATAGTCACCATACTCCGTCAGCACTGTGTATGTGTCTGTGTCTCTATCTGACTGCTAGAAAAGGACTCAGTGGTCAGAGAGACCGCACCACTTAAGACGATGGGGGGGTGCTGGTATGATACTCAGAGTATGCACTTACCAAATTTTTTTATGATGGGCATTTTCAGTCCTAACGGCAAAAATCTGATTATATGCCAATCTACAGTAGATCTGTGTCAATTAGCTGTCATTTTGAGATGTTGAGACTTTTCCCTGAAAGCCCCTGCACTTTCAGAGGCAGTGTAGTGGTCAATCCCATATGAGACCACTGTTTGTGAGTTGTGTCTCTGTGTCACATGACCAGTTTTTTAGGGTCATGTGCCAAACTAGTATCACGACACGTCGTGTGACTCGCAGAGCGACCACTGTGTCACAACCTCAAATACACACGGAACGTAGTGTCCCACGTGGTCATACAAGTATCTTGCATAAATAGCCACAAAGCTCTGTCAGACAGTACCACTGGTAGCTTAATGAGGACAGTAATTTGTCTAGAAAAGTCAAACCAATAAACATGACAGACACAGAAAATCTACTGTGGGCCTCTGGTGTACTACCATCACAAGGAAAGGCGGTAATGAGTAACTTAGAGGTGATCCAATTTTCTAGAAATTGCATTTCCTGTTTGTGTGATCCCTGTCAAATTTCTGTCCAAATTATAGAACTAGAACTCTCTCCATTAGAGTTAAGCTGATATTTTTAATAGTACATTTTTACTGTTGTCGTTTTCAGCTATAACATTAAAAGCAACATCATGTGACTTTAACTTAAAAAACAGCTACAGTACAGTGTGTTGTAATAGGGTGAATGGCGCCTGTCACAGGCACTCTGACCACCTTGCACATTTCTGCACTATGTAACTTCAGCGAGAGGGTAGGATCACAGCATCACATACATATTTGCCGACTTCATCTGTGATCTTTATCCCGGGCGAATCTGCCAGGTCTGTAATTTGTAAAGTAAAAATTCCACCACAAATTACCCACCATATTTCGACAAACACAGAGGTCATGTGATAATATTAGTCCCATGTGAATCGGCATTTCTGTGATTTTTTTTAAAGGTTTTTTTGTGTTTTCCACACCTTTTTTCTGCCTTCATCCCGGTCGAGAAATATGGAGGCTGCGTTGGCAATTATAAATGAAAGTTCTGACAGCATTTTGGGTGCAAATTCAGGAGGCTTGTCTAGGTACACAGCATGGAGACCCATTTGCACAAAGAGCAAGCTCAAATCCATCAGGAGGAGGGAAATCTCGAAAGATGATTAGATGGATTACATGCATGGCTGCATGCGGTAAGGAACATTTTTCTATCTTTCAAAAGGCTCACCAGTTATTATCATATTAAAAATATCCATATCTATCCGGGGGATAATGTCAGTAAATTCAAGTTAAAACACAGACTTCACTTAACCTGTGCTAATGCGCTGCATGAAACACAGACATTTTGGGGTAATTTCTAAATCACATAGCGTCCCAGGTAATGCTAGTCCCATGCAAATAGGGCTTAAATTATGTTTGTTTGACTTTTGTTTGTAGTTAGCACCTACGTTATGTCTGACAAATTGTTACAGGCCTGGGATTTGTATGGCTGCACTCAGAAACTGTGCAGGAAAGGGGTAAGGGGGGGTACTACAGTAAAAACTCAAGTAAGTTAGGATGTGAAAAAACAAGACATTTTTAATGTTAATGATTGACAGACAGAAAGCTTTAATATTACTATATTGTGAAATGGCCTGAGAGAGATGCTCACTTCATCAAATAGATGAGGTCAGCTGCAACTCAAAGACTTGATCAAACTATACTCACATTTATACTGTATTACCAGGTGATAAAGTTCAGGGTGAAATTTAATATCAAAATGCAAAGTGACATTCTGATTACAAACAGAACACACAATCCCCCAAACAGAATTTCTTATTTGCAAAGCTGATTGAGGCTACTACTTGACGTTTAAATAAGCCAGTTCTCTGAGGAAAGCACCAGTCTCATGATTGAATATGCTAACAAATAATACAATATAGTTTAACGAAACGGTCTCTGAATTTCTTTAAATTGCCAGTTTATTTTTTACAGAACATGCATACACAGTATACAGAATGTGCAGAGGCATTGTTCAAGTACCATGTGCACCAACCGTGCATATACGTGGATGTGCACCGAGCATGATATGGGAAGCCAAATAGGAAGAACTGTGTTTTTACAGTCCTGTATTCAGGCCGGCGCATTCTATTGCTGATGAGCTACAGTTTAAACAAAGACAACACATAGTTCAGATGCCTGCTAGTGGGGGGTCAGCAAGTTTGTTTTCAGGCCATTATCACTTCTTGTGTGTGGTGACACTCAGCCACCTCTAGAGGGAGTGCCAACACATGGGATCAACGGCAAACATCTGCGATGCTGTTCCCAGTAATATGACAACAGTGTGTTTGGAATAAATAATGTATTAAAATGTTTGTCATGTGTACTAGGAACTATGATAGCTACATTCTTTGTGTAGTATATCACATAAACATGCTTTCATACTGTTACGTTAATACATAAAAATTCATTTGGAATACTCCTTTCACTAACCCTGCTTTGACTTTGATAGTCAGCAAATTTTAACTTTTCTACAGAATGCAGCCACACCCCTCAGGGACAACACAACAATTTCATTTCATTATGACCATATGCTCCATGTTGGGTAGGAAGAAAACCATCTCAGCTGAGTTCTCGAGAGACAGTCTAAAGAGATACTGCTGTTTGTTCTTTGTGCGTGTGTGCATGCATGCATGCATGCGTGTGTGCGTGTGGTGTGTTTGCATATGACTGGATGCTGATTCTTAGCAGGTACATTGAGATTCTCTCCTGCTGGTCTATTACTTTTCATTGCTAATGTTCCCATGCCTGTCTGTGTCACCCTACTCGTCCCAGTATGAATTCAAAGACCTTTCCAGCCAAATTTCCAGAATTTCAACGAACTAAAATGACAGTCTGAGATACGGATCAAGATTAATTACTGTCATTATAATGTGAACTAGCAGGCTTATCAGAAGCTCACAGACAACAATTAAAAACAGATAACAGAACTTGTGAACTTCTCAACTGTGCTGTCTTAGACTACCTTAAACCACAGGAGGCATACAGACAGACAGTGTAATGTAGTCTAATTCAATTGGATTTAGAAAAAATATGAAACATTTATATTGTTGAACAAAATATATAAATTCAAGCACTTCCAATGACTCTTGTCTATTTTCAAAAACGTTTGGGGCCACAACCTTTCTTTTCCTGAAATTCTCAAACTAACCAAACATACAAACAACATTCAGTTTCAAAAAACGCTGATGACACTCCTGGCTTTAGATAAAGATGGCTATAATTTATAGCAATATCATACATCTGCTTTATGAAAGCAAGATACAAGCTTTTCTGTAAAGACTGATATGAAGAGACATGCAAAACAAACAGGAAGGCTGCCACACTAAAAGCTTAGGCGTAGCCTTAAATAGGACAGAAGATGGACAAATCTCAGATTCACAAAGCATCCGAGAATGTCACTAACAATGTGAAAAAATACATGGACTACAGATACGGCAGTGATGTGAAGCTGGGATGAAAGAATAATGGAAAAATTATTGGACACAACAACTGCCTTTACGAACATGATATGCAGGACATCAGTAAGTTGCAGGGCACTCCCAATGACATTGGAACTTTGGCTATCTTGTTAGCAGCTATGTGGCCTACACTGTTGAATAATGTTTCTTGTATCACACTGAGCAGTTTGATGCTACACGTTTCTTGTTTGCATACCACTATTTTTAACTTTCATAAATGTTGGACAACATATCTATTGTTTAATGACAGTAACAGAGCTGGACTAAAGTTTTTGGTGGAAACATGGCTTAAGTGTCTCTCTGTGTTTGAGTGAATAGGTGAGGCCCCAGGTAGAGCCTCTTACCATAAGTACCATATTCAGCTGGGCTGGTGCCTGGGTAGAAGCCTGGGGTGCCTGCTGGGACAGGGTATTGCTGGGGTGTGGCCACATAGGTTGCTGACCGGTACTAAAAAAAAGAAAGAAAAGAGAGCAAGGGTGGCAGGAGGCGAGGAGGGGTGGAGAGACAAACAACAATATTAGATGTAGTCATAAAAGCAATATAAATCACAAGTGCAAATAAAGGCCTGCATTTTCATTTCATTCTCTTCACATTACACATCTTAAGGCCATTTGAAAGTACAATATTTTGTGGATGTAGTGTTTACAGTATTGACTGAAAAAAGAAAAAGATGACAGGTGACACAACAAGAAATGTGGGGTGTCATGTACCATCTGACTTGGCTAAGAAGAAAATCTGGCAGCTTCACTAAAACCAAGTCTCTGCACCCTACCTGTCCTGGTATGAAGTAGGCAGGTCCCTGTGGTGAGCTGGGGAAGGGCAACTGTTGCCCGGGGATCATCATCATTTGGGAGCCAGGGCCTGCCTGGTAGACGTGGGTGGGTGTCACAGGCCTCGGGCCACTGCTTGGAGGGATGCCCCGCGGCCCACTGCTGGGAGGCAGGTTGGGCCTGTTGGTGTAATAGGGCTGTAGAGTTGGCAAAGGTGGTAATAGACAGGATGGGGAACAAAGACAGATGTTGGGGGGGGGGGGGGGGGCCAGGAATAAGGGATGGGATGGAAGGAGGGGTAGAAGAGAAGGCAACAAATGAAGGAATTATTAGTTACCACTCTTAAACCTCTGACATGAAAACAATCCCACATTCTCTTGTACCATTTTTTTTGTCTTGGTACAAGTGGAGCTGGCTTGTCCAGCCTAAAAGCTAGGCTCATAGCTTGTCCATGAATCTATGGCTAGACTCCAACTGGAAACATATTGGCCCTGCCTGCCAGAAGAGATAAAGCAGCTAATGCTGGTTCATTCAGAGCCTCCTCATTGACATTCTGCTGCTGGCCTGGGAGCTAACCGTCGTAGCCAGCAAAATGACACCAAGCCAACAAAGCACAACACTGCCAAATATTAGACACACACACATGTGCACTCCTCAAGAGGGTGAGAATAACAAAGACATGGAGAAACTGGAAGAAAGAGTAAATTGAGTTACCTGTAGTGACCTGAAGCTTCCCTTCAGCAGCGCAAACACAGATGACACACAGACACACATCAAATGGAGGCAAGGAGAGGGTGGTAAGAGAAGGATTGAGAAAGAGAGCACCACAATCAGTTAGAGCAAAGCCCCCAGAAAATGTCCATTCTGAGCCAAGCAGTGAATTAACAAGTAGCATGCAGAAGAGAGGCAGAACAGTGCATCCAAATAAACTGCATTTAGTTACTCTTAACTACTAAAACTCAACAACTATTACTGAAGGATGGGCATTACTTAGATGTTTACTTTTTTCAACGATTAAAGTAACTGAATTGTTGTTGTTTTGTTTAATGGATGGCTGTTTTCTTGCATGTCTTTACATAGACCATCCTTACATTCATCTTCATATTTTGCCACAGCTGTCATTCATTAAAGCATGATTTTATTACTCAATAACAATCCCAAATGTACAGTAGGTGCAGTGAAAATGAAACAAAAATACTTCATCCAACATACTATGAAACATCATTAAATGTCTTTTAACAATAATTAATATTCTCTGCCATCAGGCTGAATTGGTCTTCACATTTTAGGTATAAATTTCATGAAATAAAGATTTTTCTTCTTTTAATTTCAATTGGCCGGCAGTAAGACTGACACGTTTCAAGTCAAATCTATATTTTTCCTTTATTTTCTCTATTTCTATCACGTTTCCTAAATGCAACAATGGTCACCTCAAAAGTATTATGTTATAATATAAGTATATTTGGTCAAAAGATTTTATGCTATTTGATTTCAAGATTGCCCAGCACTAGTGTTGCTCTCAGTTAGGATATGTACACTTATGCAGTTTTAGTCCTTAAGTCACAGCACACTGGAGCCTCTCAATCTTCTCTACTGTTTGTAATATATGTAACAGGTGTTAGTCAGTTGTGCTGTTAGTACCTGTTGGTGTATAGGCCGGGGCCCTGGGGCAAACTAGAGGAGGAGAGGCAGATAGGACAGAGGTTAAAGACAAAAGCACAAGATCCATGCTTTACTCTTTACAGGCTCCTTCCAGTTCTGCACCTTTACAAACTGCACTCTGTTGTTCAGGCAGTCTGGAAACAGGAGGTCTTGGATTTCAAAACCAGCCCAGGTCAGGTTTAGTCATGTCAGTTTACAGATACTGAGGTAAATATTTATTTATATACATATTATATACATGTCTGTTATCAGGGTAAACAGGGGTGCTGTAACAATAGTGACAACTGCGTGGCGGAGTAACACAGTGCATTGGCTTACACTGAGTCTCTAGTCGGGTTTGGATGTAATAAACAGAACGACTGTCTGGTTTGGGTTGGGCCGTTTGGTTGGGCTCAGACAGAAAAATGTGACCTGTGCAGCACTCTAAATAGATGGTCATGCCGTTCTTCATAACGACACATTTTTCTTGAGTGTTTATTTGTTTTACACAACTGTTATTTGCAATTTATGAACAGTGGTATTTTAAGAATTACTGAAACAGCTAATACACATCATATACTTAAACTGATGAATACAGACAAAATGTCAGAAAATTAAGGCCAAATCAAATGCTTCAAAGCTTCCACAGTCGCCATGGTAATGGAGGTCCAAATCAGCAGTTGAATGTTTCTTATTTGTTTTTCAAGAGGAAGGAGATACTGCATTGGCTGCACTGAAAGGATGCAAATAATGATAAAGAGGGCAAAATGGAGCTCCTGCATTGCATTTCATTACACCAACGCACATAAACAAGGTCCCTGCATGTGATTAGAGTGCACAGAAGAGCATCTTTAACCAGAACACTATCATCACAAGGAAGAATTTTCTGCTCTCGAGGAAAGCTCGAGGAAGGTATACCCCTAAATGCTTCAAATATATATGGGCAACTCTCACTGAAGCTTCAAAGCCCTAAAAGCTGCACCTGGGAGAGAACTACTGTAAATTATTAAATAAAGGAGTAGGAGAGAAGGCGTTTAAATCATATAAATGATGTAGAGAGGGTCACTCAGTGTGAGCATGTTGAAAATTAAGCTGAGGTAGAGTGCAAAGGATAAGCTGACACTGACAGTAAATGTGGTGCAGAACTGGTGAGAAGTAGGCAAATAGACATGCAGGCATTCTAAGAAGTTCACAAACTGATTTTAGAGAATGTCTAGTATTTTATTCATTGGGAAGATTTCAGATAGGAACAGTGAGCAGCGATAATGCCAAGTTTGCACACAGTGTGAAAAAAAGACATCAATTATTCCAATCTTTATCCTTATTGTTATGTCTGTCACTTATTTGACAAGCGTGAGAGCACAGCATTAAACAAAGCAAAACCGAGGATTCATCACTGAAGTTCGCTCAGTAACTTATGTGATTCCAATATGTGACGGAAAGAGTAATTATTTTCTGGAATAAAGCAAAGTCCACCATTTTAGGTGTGCTGTGGGTTGTGGGTGAGTTGTGAGCTGGCCTACCTGTCGGGGCTGTGGTGTTGGGTTCATTTGTGGAGGTGGGGTGGCAAACACGACAGAGGGGGGCTGCCCAGAGGGAAATGAGGGCTGTAAGAGACAGGAAGTGATGTCAACAGCAGAAGAATGGGATGCAGGAGGAATAGGGAGTGAGATGTGGTCAGCAAGTGCACTGGTACTGATGTCAAACAAAAGCATCCCTTCATAGCTAAGTCTTGTAGTGAAGGAATGTGTGAAAGGTTGTTCTTTGGAATACACGCTACGCCTTAAGCAGGAGAGGGGAAACTTACACTCTTATTTAATAGTTGATAGTAACATTGAAAGGTGCTGCAAGCTACACTGTCAGATGCCAATGTGAGAGCAAGGGTTGGAAGTTGACATACTGGCTTTTGTAAACATGGCCACCTGCTGCAAACATTCTCCACCAGAGAGTGCATTGTTGTTAAGCGCATAACAACGCTGTCCTACAGCAGCCCCCCTTTTTTTGAGAAACCATGTGGGAGAGACCAAGCTGTTTTAATCGGGGCCAAAAGAGGAAGTTAAGTAGCCAGGTTCCTTACCTGTGAAAGGCCAGGGGAGGGGGCAGGGTGGGGGTTGGAGGGGGATCCTGTTATAGGCTGTGGTGCTTTATTCATTTCATGGAGTTCTGCATGGGGAGGCAGATGTGGACCTGTGTATGAATCTGACAGAAGAGAACAGGCTGATTAAATGGGTCTCCATTTTTAAATTAATTTCGTTTTAACACTTCGTGTTAATAGTCAGCTAGAAGCTCACTTTTATACTTACATTTATGAATCTTTAGGTCCTAAGTGTGGTTACACTGAGGAACGTTTTTTCCTGAAAGAGACAAAAAAAGAGAAGCCTAACATTAGGTTACAAGGTAAATTTATTGTCTGCCAGCCCAAAAGAATGAAGATGCTCCCCTACAAATTATGACAATGTATCTATTATATATAGATTATATAAGATAAAGAGATCATGTCAGCCACAACACCTACATCAGTGTAGACATGAGAAAAGTGAATTAGTGAATGAGGTGAATCGTGCCAGATCTTTTCCATACGTCTCTCTATCCCTGCATGTTCATCTTTTAACCTGTTAGTACTGAAATACTGTATATACCTGTACGCATTATGCTGAAATATCCCACTGTGTGATACATGGAATGTACAACATAAAACATGATGCAAATGACCTGTTTCACCAGACTAACGTCTCTGATGTCTCGTGTTCTACTGCGCCATATACATGGATTTGGCATCACGTCTGGTGTGTTCTAGGGGTGGCCAATGTTATTTCAACCAGCAACCATCAGCCCATCAATCAGCAATTGCCAATATATTTGCACAGGTGTGGAACAGCACTGCATAATCTTTCTGCAATTATGGAGGAGCTAGTAACCAGTTGGGTTTTTTGGGGCGTTTTATATTGGATGCAACAGGCAAGCCAAAAGGACCTAACTGTACCAATCTGCAGTCTCTGAAAGCATATGGTATTTCAACCCTGCTATCCTCAGTGCACAGGGATGAAGTGGATTTATGTTGGGAAAATAAGGATACGAAATGCTGTACATCGTATTATTTCTAAAAGTTTTTGAACTGAGTATAGGTATAAAGAAATATGCCAACTCTTCAGCAGGAGAGGCGGAGCTGCACTGCTTGCTTGCTCTGGTAACTTGCATGCCGAGCCCAGCTCCCCAGGCGGTCAGAAAAAATGAAAGAAAATGAAATGCAATTTTTTTGGGACGTCTCCTCACTACTTCAAGTAGCCTATCTCTAACTTGTATTTCTTAATCACTGAACCGGTGGATGATTCATTCATTTTCTCATTTAATCCAGTCACTATTACAAGACAATGCAAGATCAAAAACAACTGTGTCACCATCTGACCAAAATGTTGCATAACACAGATAATATCATGTTACACACTTGTATGCTTGGTGTCGAAACAATTTTTGTCCAGCACTTTTTCAGCTCAAGTACAAACTCCTCTTTCTCCATCAAGGTAGATGATTCCATACTGAGAATACAGAATATCAATGTCTTTTAATTTACAAAATGCGGTCGGTTATCCTACCAATATAAGATACTGGCAGTGTATCTGTACAGATCTTCTATTTATCCGCAGTATGTGTGTGTGTGTGTGTGTGTGTGTGTGTGTGTGTGTGTGTGTGTGTGTGTGTATGTGTGTGTATGTGTGTGTATGTGTGTATGTATGTGTGTATGTATGTATGTATGTATGTATGGTTATCATGGTGTGAGACTAGATAAGATCCTAGATTTTGGACATCATTGTATCAAGATATATGGTTTTAAAGGCTGCATAACAGTAAAGTGGTGTAATTTTTCAATCTTTCTTAAAATGTTTATTTGGTCTAATACGTGCACTAATCCAGTTCATCATTATATTATCATTATTATTGATTACTGATCAGAAATATCACTGTGTGAAAGCACCAATAGTCATCCTTATAATACTGTTGCAATATCAATATTGAAGTAGGGTGTATTTGGCCAAAAATGATGTAATATTCTATTTGTCACCTAGTGTTGTTGAGCACCTAAGAAAGCGCAAAGTCGAATTAGGTGCAATTTGGACAAGCTACATGTTCAATATTAATACATTTTGAAAACAGCAACCAGCGATATGTACAGCATTGGGGGGCATGGCTTTTATTCTGGCTTCATGACTGTGCAGGCTGAAGTTGCACTCACACACAATCCCTCATGTATTCTTATGAGAAAGAAGACGAGGTTAGTGTGGTGCAACAACTCAAACTGCTCCAGGATGCCCCTCTTAACGGTTTTTGCAGTTCAGTTTAAAAAGTACAGATGTAATCATCCAGATTTTAAATTGTAAATATCAAACATATTCTATGTTAATGAGACTGAGAACAGCTCAGAGGCTGGATCTGTGTACCCCTCGCATTACCAAACAATCTGTGCCGAACAGTGGGTTTTGAACAGGCACTTCACTGATGCACCAAAGTTGAATTGTGTTCAACTTCAGTGAACATGCCTCAGTTCAAACCTCCTACAGTAAGTGAGATTTTGTATACACTGGCACACTACCATTTGCTACTTTTACAACTGCACCGCCTCTGAAATTTGCTTTGGATTCAGATAAAACTTTGACATTTATATGTGATAAACAAACCCCACATAATGCTCGTCAGAGACCTGACGTGTTTTAGTGCATGTTTCACTCCACTGACTCGTGGGTGGGGATTCTTTGGTGTAACTTGCATAAACTGAGTGGTAACATCACACAAAACTCTCTCTACTCTTTCCAGCGTTTACCGCTCCATTATGTCAGTGACAGGGAAATGAGCCACATTCAAAATCACATTCACCCGGGGACAGGATTGCCGTGAATGATCTCGAGCTATACTGTGTATTCAACGTAACTAACTAATTTTGATCAATAGAGCTGACTTGCAATTTGGTACAAATTCAGACCGATTTTCAATTTAACACTGAAATAATGAGACCCGAACTCAAGGTCACCTCCTGATTTGACAGTAATCATCTTTTTTAGATTATATGGTTCTCGCCATAGTGAACAAAAGATAAATAAAAGACAGCACTACCATCAAGCTGTTTATTCTTGTGGAAGCCCTTCTTCAGCGTGTATTTTGGAAAAATTAGAGTGAAACTACATGTGTGCTAATTAAATGTTACCCAAAACTGCACAACAGATATACCCTAATAGTGGGAGCTGTAAGAGCAAATGACCACACAGGGGTCTCATCCAAACCAAACAAAACCTCACAAAAGGATAGTACCGAACTGTATCACAGAAACAACACAGCACATGTTTGTATCACAGGAAACAAGTAAATTAAACATCCTCATTCAGTACCTTTGGAATTAGAGTGTTGATGATCGCCATACTGACACATTTAGCATTTATAGTCAAAGCCTACATTTTCTCTGCCATTGACAAACACATACACCACCCCTTCCCTCTCTCTCTCTCTCACACTCACACAAACACACACACACACACCCACACACACACAGCCCCTTCCCACACACACCCACACACACACACACAGACCAAGAAGCAGCAGTGTAAAAACCCTGAGTCATGATGAATCAGGGAGTTTTTTTCTTTTTTCAAAGAAGAGGAAATCACACTGCAGACACAGTTGTAATGATCACTGTTGCCATGACTATATCAATACGGACAAAAGAATGAAAGATAATGATGGAGTGAAGGTTTCCATACGGCTGGGTGAAATCCCCTACTTATAAAACACTGACTGACAGACATCGATGGGCAGCTCATCCCCAGTATACTGAAGCCTTAGAGGTAAGAGAGTGGCACAGATATAAGTTAGGGTGAGGTAAGACTGCAGAGGGGTGTCAGGCAGCTGTCGGAAGGCTCTTCCACCAACAGAAAGATTGTCAGACTCAGTGGGGCTAACTGGGACATGAAATGCTGAGTTAACAATATCAGGGCTAACAAAGGGTCGCAGACTTACAACCTATACAGGCTCGCAGGCTCTACTCTTCAAAGTGAGGAACACAAACAAAACCTTTACTTGTTTGAAATGCTTTCCCCTGAAGTAGTAAAACAGGGCCGGCTTTTCAAACAATTCCTGTGGCACTGACACACAACGTCAACACCACGCAGGTTAGTCTGCAGAATTATCTAAAATATTAGTCATCAGCACAATTCTGGGCACAGTCACTACGAGCAGTGAGGGGTACCACAGAGGCTGTCATTTTTGCAGGAATCTGTGCTTCATGGGAGTTATACCCCATCCCCTTAATCACACACAGTCTAGTCATCTGAGCTGGTCTGACATGCACTGTGGAGATCCAACCACCAGAACTACTGCTGGTGAGACATGCTCCTTCAACAGTTGCATAAGTCTCTGCATGTACTCCTATGATCCTGTGAAGAGCAGAGGGGGACAAGAACCTTTGCTGAAGAAGATGGCTATCATGTCATATATAAAGAGTGTAGACACGGTCTTTTCACACAAGATCTAGACTCACTGCACCAAGAGCAACTGTTGTTAAACAGCTGCTTGCTGAGAATGGATGTTAGTAATTGTATCTATGCTGAGAGCCAAAAGCACTTCACTACCTGGTGACATCAGCAAAAACACACGAGTCATGGTTTCACGAGTTCATGGCCTGCTACAGATTAACATACTTTACAATGCCATGATATAAGAAATACTTATAATACATTTCCCCACTATAATTGCTGCTCCAAGCCCATTATCCATTATGTAATCTCTTAGCAACTCCTTTTCACATACAGTTCAATGGTATGCAGCCTGTGATAGAAGTCTGTACCTGTCACAAAGCCAATGTGTTTACTGTGGTAGTAACATGGTGACACAAAAAGACAGGATATACGTTTAATTCCGGGTGATATTGATATGGACTTTTTTAAACATGTTTCGAGGTCTTCTGGGTGTAGTCTGATGAAGTATATGATCTGCTGCTTTCTACTGTTGCCTGTTTTCCCAGCGTCTTCTTGCTGACACACACAAAAACAAAAAACAGAAAGGCAGTTTCCCTCCTGGCAAGGGGAAAGAAGTCAATCAGCTATTTTCAGCAAGTTTACCAGAAATAAAATTAGAAAAAAAAAAAACATGCGTGCTAATTTTGATGTAAAAGTGGTAATACAACACTTCTCAAAATGTAAACGTTCACTTTAAATAAAGCTATTCAGTGAACGGTTCACCTTGTATACACATAACTATAGCATCATCTTCTCAGTATGTCATGTCTCCAAAAATGTTTATTTCAGGCCAATGCCAATGTTTCATTCAAAAGCCTTCACTTGCTCATCACTTTGCGGACAACTAGCTTTGGTCCATCCATCATAACCAGAAACCAACACATTTCGATCACATTCAGGGAAAGTAATCTTAATATGTAAAATTTGTGGAGTGCTACTACAACATAAAACTACAGCAGCTTCAACAAACACGAAACAACATGCGCAGGTGGTCGAGTGGTTAGAGCGCATGCCATAAACGCAGCCGACCCCAACTGATTCCGGCCGGAGGTCCTTGGCTGCATGTCACACCCCCCTCTTTCTCTGCTGCCAATAAAAGATGTCTATGCCACAAAAAAAAAAAAAAACAGACTAATACAGGACAGATCAAACACAAGACATACATTCTTTACAATACTGCTCTGCCACTGACATTGGTCAGTACCTGAAACAAAACTGGTTTCCCATGCAAATTTGACTTCCTTGAGACGTTACAGAGACAAGGTTCAGCTCCAGTGACACAGCATCACACCAGGACAGCCTGTTCTGCCCAGCCCATCCCAGCCCATCCCCCTAATGTTCCTCCAGTTCACTAAAATTCTGCCAAAACCCACACATGTCCAGACTCCAGGCTTTGAACTTTCACAACAGGAGGCTCAGTTGTGTCCTTATGTCAGGCAAACTGTGACAGCATGACTCTGACACGTCATGCATTTGTCATGCCATTCCACTTCTGCTATTAGTTTTGTTCACCCTGACAAAAGCATGTCTGAGATCACTGCAGAATATTCTCCTGGACTGAAGAGTGGTAAACAAGGATCAGTGTTTATAGGTGGAGGAGGGAGAAACATCTCGAGTAGCTATATGGTGCCCATGCACAGGAAACTGCATCCATTTTGGACCCACATTTTCAGTTAAGGTCACATGTCTGCAGTCCTCAACATCAGTCCCAAGCCTGCCGGAGCGAGCAGGTTGAAGTGATCAACAAACATGAACATGCCAGTGATGTCGTCCTCTAAACCAACTATCTAACGCAACGTCAGTGACAGAAGAATGCTGCGACGCTCATACCATGCGCGCTAACTATCAAGTGGTGACACACCGGTGTTTCCTCCTCTACTTTAACTGTGGGTTACTACTGCTGTGGCACAGGGGCGTGTCTGCCTGCGTGTCTGCTCACACACGCAGGGTACAACAAAGACGACTATTTGCATGGCATTACAACAAACCCCCACTTATCGAGCGATCGGTCTAGCCACGAGATCCGCAAATGTGGGTGCGAAGTGGTGCAGCTGTGTGATGTGCAGTTAGCCATGTTGCTAACTCTCATAGGCCCGATCTGGATTTACCACGTGGTTTCTCCTGCTATTGGCGCGATGCGCAGCCCAGCTGCCGGCTTCATGTCAGCCACACCTCAAACGATATCGGCTGTGACAGCCATCTATTTCGTGAAAAGCGTGACACATACCAAACACACGACGTTGTTTCGAGGGGTCAGCGGTGAGGACAGGCGTGACGACGCTCGTATCAATGAATGGGAATACTAACCTAGATAACTGTCAAGCTAAGGAGGTTGCTCCGGGTCATTAGCTCATAAAATTCCTACTCAGTAGCTCACATCTGCTACTCAGATCCGGTGACCATCTCTGCTCGAAGGCTTTAGCTGGCTAGATATAAAGACAGCAGCAGTGCTGTCAAGATGTCGTGACAACAATGAGTACTGTAACTACGTTAACGATAGCCAGAATGAGTCAGACACCCTCCGTTTCATTTCGCAGCCAAACATCTCGCCCAGGGTAACAGCACCATCACCACAGCGACGACAGCCTACATTCACATTGAAGCGTTACAGAGGGTGCTGATGGGAAATCATCATCATATAGATAGATAGATAGATAGATATTACATATACGTCCTCGTGTGTCATAGCTCCCATTACACCGGCCAACCTGGAGGCACAGCGACCTGTCAACAGCAAGGCCCTAACAAATATGTCACTGCCTTCAAAGTTCGAAACAAGTGTGCTGTCACATCAGTCTCCAAAGCATCTTTCCCTTCTTGACCAAATACATGACAGCATATATTGTCACATAGGCCTATTTTTATGTTGTCTTGGTAACTAGAGGGAAGACGTTTGCTGACCCTTCTGCATGAACAGCAGGCTGAATGTTCGCAACTACACCTTTTAAGCACATTTCCACGCTTTGCCGCCAAACATAAATGGTTTCAGATTGCCGGCACCAACATTACATGGCCATCACACGGTTTCAGGTATCAAGTTGTCAGTCTGCTAAGTGTTTACAATCCCAGTTCTTACACAGTCATGCTAACACATGTGAACACACGAGTTCCATCACTTTCTGCTAGGAGTCTGGCACCAGGGCAAAACACGGCTTCAACAGAACTGGAGTGATTTAACCCACTGGCAGTTATTTAGCCCACTGTGTGGCTAGTTAGCAAACGACTGGATAGCAAGCGGCATAAATTACGTTTACAGGCGAAAACGACAACATTGAGACGCGACAGTCGGTCTGTCGCTTGCTATACTTAATACATTACACAAAATACACTGTGTTTCCAAACGTCACATGAGCAAGGGCTCATCCATGAGTCTATCACAGCATTAGCTTGCTAGCCGGACAAGCTAAAGTGAAGAAAGAACACCCACGTCGCATTAGCATTGAATGCTAGCAACCAGCTAGCTAGCTAGCTAATCCCTGAAAACACAGCAGGGACAGCACTCAGCAGAAACCACTCAAGTAAGTCACCACAGCTAGTAATATCTCCAGACTAAAAGGCGACACATACATGTGAATGTCCTTCCGGAGTCCCCGTGTAACAGCAACATGACACTTTTGTGAAAATAAGAGCATTTAAATAAGAATTTAACTTAGGACTGCTGCCGTTACCTTTCTCTCCTTGAGTCCGCAGAGCCGGACGGACGGAAAACCTTCCCGGAAGCCGGTAGCTAGGTAATTCCGGCAAAATCCCATCACGTGAAACTTTCCCAGTAATCGTGATCTCGGCTGTAAAGACTCATCCATGCTGTATGGACAGACCTGTTGTCTCCCGGCTCATTTTAAAAATACATGCGAAACTAGATACATTTACATTTACACTTTCTGTAGATACCCAAGACATTTAAACTTTGTTCTCAAAATAAACCAAGTTTCGATATGCTGACAGAAGTATGGAATGCATATGCTCACCTCAGTTTAACTTAGTCATCATTATTAATTGTTCAGAAAAAAAACATTTAATTACAACGGAACTAAATCTGGGTCAAAACAAAAATATTGATCAGACACTTTAAGTGAGACAATAAAATGGTCAGTGCATGCATGATGGCTAACAGTTAAATTGACAACTATGCAATTCTTTAAAATGTAAATGTTGAAAAATACGATACTTATCACACTGTTTCAAATATCCTCAAGGATGAAATGAACACTATGACATGATAGACCAAGGACACACAGATTTGTAATTTATTCTTAAGGATGTAGATGTTTCCCCAGGAGACGGAAACAGAGGAAATGCGTTACGCGGCCTTCATAGAGGTTTCAGAAAGAGAAAATCAAATATATAAATAGTATTTTCCCAGATTTCTCCATAAATACTCACACACGTGCGTATATACAGCGTGTGCGGTTCCTAAGACTTTTCTTTCGCCAAGACGCTATAGAAATGTCCGATACCGACTAAACAGCGCCTCCTGGTGGACAACCTGTTGCCTGCTCAATTCCGATGAATGTGCTTCTTGTCATCTAAAATAAAGTAATCGAAAATCATAGAAATGATCTTTTTCTCCGGTAACTTCAAAAATGGGAACCTTTATATATTCTACAGTCATTACACATATGCATTGAAATATTTCAGGCTCTTTTTTAGTTGTCAGGCTCTGCCAGCTCATACTAATCAAAAACCCAGTATCTCAAAATATTAGAAAATAACATGACTAATAATAAATAAAAGGATATTTGAATACAGAATATCGACCTCCTGAAAAGTAGGCTATATTCATTTCTGCACTCAACACTTGGTGTGGGGGCTCCTTTTGCACAATTTACTGTATCAGTGCAGCAACGCATGGAGGCGATCAGCCTGTGGGACTGCTGAGGTGGTGTGGTGGCACAAGGTGCTTTCATAAGGCCGCTATCAGCTTCAGCTCATCTGTATTGTTGGGTCTGGTGTTTGATCTTCCCCTTGACAGGTTTAGGCAAGATGAGTCGGCTGGACAATCAAATAAGCAAATCAGCAACTAGTTTCCCTTTCCAGCAGGACTGGAAAACTGGTAATTGGTTTGCAGACCATGGTATTACTGTGGACGAGCTGAAAGCCACACATACTTTGTAGATGGTTATATATTATACTATATTATAAATCCTTTATTATACTAATTTTTTTTTATTTTTATGAGCTGTAAAAAGTAAGCATGAAAATTGAAACAAAAAAAGGGTTGAAATATTTCACTTGAGGTGTAATGAATCTAGAATATCTGAAGGTTTCACTGTCTGAAATAAATTATGGGGGGGGGAAAAAAAGTTCTATCCCATGTACCTGTATATTATCAGCCAGCCATGACATACAGTGCTTTGAATCTAAATGGACAACACAACACACAGCACTCGCATTTCCACCATGTGGATCTGAGTTTTTATTTTGGATTCAACCTTTTACATTACTGTAACAAAACCAAAGAAAACAAAACAGAAGAAAAAAACGTGATGAAGAGTACATACTTTTAAATGCTCTAATTACAAAAGAGGACCAAGAATGTAAGTTGTGGGGGAAAAAAAACACATTTGAAAACTGATGTGGACTGAGCAGTTGTTATTCATTTACTGATGAAATATACAGAAGTTTTGTGAACAGTTCCCACTTTTGAACCGGCCCCGGATCAGTTTAACAGCTTGTTCAGCGCATGTGGAATTGATGGATTAAAACAACAGCAATGGGGAAACCATCTATGTATTGAGAATGAGGTCCCAGTTTGACCCTCCCTGTGTCATCTCAATCCAATTAACCAGACCAAAACCATCTATCTGTAATGAGTGCTGGAGCTGGGCCACAAATGATGATGGTGAGAAGACTCAGAGAGGAAGGATAGGCCTGCCTTGCTCTTTTCAGCCACACAATAAACAATTTAATATAACAACTGCCAAGAGCCATGGAGGGCTATCCTTTTAAAACAGAGTCCAATGCCAATGAGAAAGGGTTATTTTTTGCATGGGGGGGGTCTAGGTTTCATAGTTGGGATTCTTGCGAAGGATAACAAAGCCTTCCAGGATGGGGGTGACGGGGAGATACTCCTCTGTGGCCAGCTCGGCCCTCTCTCCATGAGCCAGCAAAACCGGCGTGGTGTGGGTCTGGAAACCTGTGATGGCCTTTGGCTTACCTGCCTGGCCCACGACATCCACAGCCTGTAGACACATGAAGAACAGTCAGAGCAAAATTCTTGGATTTTGGATTATGATCCAATTCTAATTTCTCAACGATATATTTATTTTTGATTAAAAACACGTCTTGGATGTGTATCTACACATCGACATCCTCAAACAATTCAAAATACATGGATGGAAATCTGCTAATTTGGAGAACTGATAACACTTTATATTTCTTGTTAAATGTGAATCTACAGCTAGGAGGCTATTCGCTTGGCATAAAGACTGAAGGCAGGAGCAAACAGCTAGTCTGCCACTGTCCAATCAAAATGTTTGTTTAAACCATACAAAAACTATGAATAAATAACTACAAGTGGTGGCTTTACAGGGTTATGTGCCCAACTGTTTCTTGACCGGTGACAACCTTGAGTCCTTTAGTTGCCAAGCAACATGATAGTGATGATAAGATATAAGGTGTTAAGGTGAAATAACACTTTTTTTCTGAGGGAAGTTACGGAGCATGTATCAGTGACCATTAGAGGTCCTTTCAGTTGGACGTTTTTACCTTTTGAAAGAGCAAGGCTAAGAGTTTCCCAGTCTTTGCTAAGCTTACTTGCAACATATTTCAGATATGAAAGTGGTATCAATCTACTCATCTTATCTCAGCCAGAAATCATATGTCCCAATATGTTAAACTATTCCTTTTAAAGTCAAGCAAATTCAATAAAATGCAAGAAAATTAGATGACTTGTTGCTCTTTGTAATAAAATGTAGATTAAACACTATGTCCTGTGGGAAAAAAGAAACTAAACATGAAAAACTAGAAGGCAATCCAGGCACTCCTAATATAAGCAAGTGTGTAAAATATATTAAAGTATTATAAAGCCTTTATTATGAGTGGCTAAATCATAAAAAGGCAAATCATTTAAAAAAAGCCAACTATAATATTCCCTCAATATTTGTAAGTCTAATAGAGCCATAACTTTTAAGATATATACAGTTTTACATTAACAGACAAAGCAGAATTTCTACAAATATGTCTGCTGGACTAATTCTGCTAATGCTAAGTCTAGGCTTCACCTGTCCAACTCTGACAGACACAGGCAGTGGCCGTAGCTCCTCATCGAAGGTGACCAGCATACGTGGCTGCATGGCTGCTACCAGGCCGTAGAGAATGTAGTGAGATTTCCCCAGGATTACTGTAATGCACAGAGTGAACACAGGGAGAATATCAACACAGAGAAATCACTGACAGAATAAAACCTTCAAATTACAAAACAGAAACTGACTAGATGAAGTGTTAGTGTGAGCTGAGGTTAAAATTAACAACTAACTTACTGTTCTTGACGTCAAGGAAGGAAACGAGCACCGTGAGCAGTCCAGCCACGGCGACCTGACTCATCAGCTGCCTGTCGCTATGGTAGGGACAGAGTGTCAGTGTGCCTTTGCCCAGGTGAGTCAGACCCTGTGGAAGCACAAACAGCACAGAGTCAATAGCAGCTCACACACTTACCCAGACGTTCACTGGTGTCTGGTACACAGTGCCTTTTATGTTAGTAACCTACCTGAGCCAGTCGGACCATGAAGAGATTGTTAGGGTCTTTGGCGTGATACTGGGCTAGCTGCCGTAGCATGGCAGCCAGGCGGGCGTTATTTGTGCCTGAGGAAATGGAAATAGTGAAGAGGATGTTAAATATGTTGAGGAAGTTAACACTGGATGCACTCCCAGACAATGTGGCAGCCTTGTGCATCACTGACAATGATACGCAAACAACACCTTCAAGTAAGAGCCATTTCAGCTGAAAGACTTTAGTGTTTTAAACACGAATACATAAGGCAGATTAATCATTATTCTACTATTGGTACTATAACTATTACATTTAATTAGTGATCTATTAACAGGATACTGTGAAATAACCACATGATTTTAACGTTGCACAGTTAACATTATTAAATGTAATGCTTATAAACAGACTTACCACTGCCCACCATGCCCATGGCAAAGATGGAGTTGTGGGACACCTCGGGGTCAGCGTCGTGAGAAAACTTGCTCAGTGTGTCCAAGATGTTCAAACGAGGGTTGGACACGGAAATGAGAGCCAGGGCAAGTGGCACCGCTCGCCTCAGGGTGGGCTCACCATAACGCAGCTGATTATATCATCACAAAGAAAAATAAGAGAGCTTAAGACATGTAAATACACACAAAGACCAAGAGAGGAACAACAATCTGGATCCCATTATGGTGATAAAGCTGTCACATCCCAGTACATAATTGACAAAAAGGGACTTGTTATGCCATGATCTTAGTTTAAGTACAAACAGAGCAACTAATGCCAGATTATAAAAGTAGAGACAGGAGAGACAATACATGGAGTAGGATCAAAAGTAGAGATTAAGTAACGTGCATCAGAGGAAAAACAAAAACAATGGACCGATGCTGAGGCCTGAAAATATGAAAGCACTGTTTGCGCTTACTTTCACCAGAGTGTTTTTTTGAACAGACACTGGAATAAAATAATGCGATGTCGATCAAAAGAATAAGAAATGAGAGGTGCAGAACTATAACGTATTCATTAAAAGTAAACAAAAGACCATACAACAACAAAAAACAGACGGTAAGCAGTGCTACTGACCAGGTGTCCAAATGTTCGCAGTGCCATTTCAGAACCAATCTCCTCTCCCATGGCGATAAGGGCAATACCAAGAACAGCTACACCCTGAGAGTAAAACATAAAAGTCAACCAGTTTTCTTTTTTTCCTTCATAATACAAAACTTCACAAGCATCAATAATAAAGCAGATAAAGGAAAGGTTATAAGTGGTAATAATTTGGTCCTTACCTGGTGGGAGCCCATGTCAGCAGCAGTCTCCTTCTTATCTTTGTCCTTCTTATCCTTCTTGTCCTTGTCCTCCTCCTTTTCCTTCTCCTTGGCTTCGTAGTGCTCACTGCAGATATGGAGAAGCTGCTGCACCTTCAGCACATTTCCAGAGCCTGAAATGGAGACGACGCAAATTAGTCCACTGAGTTAAGACCGTTTTGGATATGTGAGGATTAAAATCAGCAAATGTTGCACTGAAGGCAGACTGGTGTTTGGTTGGCTTATATTGATACCAGGGTGTCTACAGGTCTCAGACACTTCATTTTATTGTTTAAGATCTTTAAAAAATGTTTTTTTTTAAAACCAAATTTATAACAAATCATCCTTTTCTTATTCAACTATTGCAGGTAAGTATAAAGGTAGGTGGTATTAATCCTGTGCAGATGTAGGTTTTATGTAGTAATAAAGTTATTTGAGTGAGTTAGGTTAATCGACATTTGGTCAAAAGTTAAGGGCAAGTATATTAATATTAGGTTTAATTCAAGAGTTACCCAAGATTTGTAAAACTGAATTTAAGACTTTTAATAAACGATATGTAGATACCCGGAGTACATGCAGAGATCACGTAACGGCTCTCTGCACATGAGTAAAAAACAAAATAATTTCACAATAACTGGAAAATGGTATTATGAGACTTACCTGCGTATGCACAGATATCCACTAGTGTGTTGGCAAAGCTGCGGAAAGGTTCAGGTACGACCTGTAGAGCTGCCAGTGTTGTCTCAATCGCCTCTCCTTTCCCTACAGACAGAAAATAAACAGAACAGTTACAGCAGCTACATCACAAGAGAGGGAAAAAAAAATGATGCAGTAGTATTTGACCTCTAAAATATATCTTGACCACCACAGAGGTTTAGAAAAAGCTGTCAGACAGTTTTTCACCATTTAAAGAATGTATAGTTATTGAGTTTTTATCAGTTCTGAGGCCTGTGAATGCCCATGTTTACCCAGATGGTTGAGTCCCAAGCCTAAAGGCAACCAGCGGGCATATGAGTCCTTCAGCTCCTGTTCATTCTTCTCCATGATGGTCTGAACGATGGTGGAGGTCACGTCTCCATTACAAGATCCCACTGCGATCATACCGCATGCCAACGCCGTCACTCCAACCACCTGTAGATTCCACACGTCTGGTTGAGCAACATTTGCGTGTGTGTTTTTTAGAGTGAGACCAGTGCTTTAAAGAACTCATCCATACCTCCATGCTGGATTTGGAGTCTCCCATGACAGGGAGAAGCAGAGAAAGGACATCTTCTCTGTTGGAGCCAGCGTAGGCCAGGCCCAGTCTGAAAGCATCACACCACAAGGATTACAAACACTTAACTAATAACCAGAAGACATTCACGTGTTAAATTGCCTGTCTTTGCATAATTATAATTACTGTCCCTGTATGTATAATCAAATGTTTATCTTTCTACATTTTAACATTCTCCTTACCCAAAGATAGCTCCTATCCTCATGATGTTGCTGTTGTGAAGGACGTAGTCAGAGAGCAAGGCGAGGGCTGGGTCACACTCGTTCCTCACACCTGAGTTGACAATGCCACAGGCCAGGAGGGCACCAGACTGAACAGGGACAGAGAGACATGATGCAGGTGTAAGAAAAATAAGATAAACAAGGAAGCGTTTTTTCCTCAGAAAATAGAATGATCAGAAAATAGATAATGGCTGTTTAACCAAACTCACCACCATGTAAAGAAGCAATCCTAACAGAGTTGCACTCAAGTCAATACAAATAATTATTCGAACTTTAAGCAAATGTGTTCTGAATTTCTTGAACTGATGACATTATTAAAATCTGCCAAGATTAAAAATCATATAATAATTGTGATGGCACTCCTTACAATGTTGTGATATTATCTGATGGCAATATATGAGTTATATCATGAGACAGTTTCCTACACTTTCTAGCCTGATGTTTACCTTGATGTAGTCCTCAGAGGAATATAGATATTTGTCTATCTGGGTCAGACCACCGTCAACATCCCACAGCAGGATCATACCCAGGGAAGCTGCTGCACTCAACATACCTGAGGACATAAACATCATCTTTAGTCACTGAACAATCATAATCAGTAATCATTGTGAATACAAAGGTATTAATATATCAGATAAGTCTAGACTAATGTAAAGAAAAGTTCAGTAAGTAATATGGCTACTACAGTTTGCATGTGAGTGTGAGTTTTTTTGTATCTTACCATGGTCCTTGTTTTTGTACAACCATTTGTTGCCGTCGTCTGTGAGCAGCTTGTCCTGTCCAAAAGCTGCGTTGACAAAGCCATTCACGAAGGAAGAGGCCAAGTTCATGCGAGCTGAGTCCACCTGGGAGCCACTGCCTCCAAACCCTAACACATACAGCACAGAGGTCATGCATAACTGAATAACCATCAATACACAGAATGTATTTCACTTCAGCCTGTAAATCACAAATCACAACAGTCATCCTTAGATGTCTCCATCAAACAACACCTAACAACATACATAATCTGTGGGTATGCACTCACTGTTGTTTTCGAGGTGTGTTTTGTAGATGTCATCAGGCACTTTGGGTTCCATGATGTCCAACTGAAGAGGACAAGACATTCTATTAGTTCTATTAACAAATCGTGAAATTAAATCTCTTTCCCTGAATCATACACCAATATTGTTTGATGTGTAACCCAAGACAAATGTCTAGCTTATTTTTTATCTGTAACATGCAACAGTTACATGGCATCACATACAAACTGTTGATTGTTGAGGTTACCCACTGGATTGCTCGTAAGGAGTCCAAATGTATGTTTTCTTTAAATTCTGTGCTTTGTAATAATGATGTGATCCATTATTTGAGACCTTTGTCAAACACAGCCCTAGAAGTTTGCAATCAGCAGCGAAGCTTGACGAACATGTGTCCAGATTTGCGAGTGTCTGAATAAATATCCATGATGTTTTGAAACTTTATAGAGTGATAAATAAATACATCCCCAAATTTCCCAATGTGTCTTAAAGGTAAAATGCTAAAGGTTTTGTCTCAGTTGTCCTACTGTCTCTCACCTCTCTGGCCAGGGCCAAGAAGTTGCTGTTGAGCTGCACGTTGGACATGATCTCTGTCAAGTCCTCGTAGTCCTCTACATCCTCATTGAGCTCCAGGAACATGCCATGACGACCCAGCATGAAGGCCATCTGCTTCTGGATAACTCTGCAGGGCAACAAGAGATATTAATACATCAACCACGGTGACACAGCAGGCCTTCCACGACCCAACACCTCTTTCAATGGAAGAAATCTACAGTACTGGCTCTGGTCTTAAATACATTCCAAACTTTAGCTCAAGCCAGTTTGAGGCTTCAGGATTATTTAGCTCCAGTTCCAAAGTTACAGTTGTTTTGGAATAAAATTCTTTCTTTTATTTCCTTTGACAATGTTCTTCCATACTTTGAAGACTTTTATCTTGAAAGCTATTCACTTGATTTGACCAACTCCGACTGCTGAAGCCTTTTACAGTCTTCAGCTCAAGTTCAAATTGAGTTTTTGCACCAAAGGTACTGCCACCACTACCATGGCCTTCTTCTCTGTTATATGTGTACTGTTATTCAGTCCTTACATGTCTTTACAGGATGTGAAGATGTTTTCCACTAGCTCCACATCGTTGAGCATCAGGGCCAGGCGCAGGGCCTCTGGGTAACGGTTGAACTTTCTGAATATTTTCAGGGAACATCTCAGCAGTGCAGAGTTTTCAGGTTCAGGAACGTAACTCACACAGCTGGAGGACAGATGCAGAGGGTTAAGAGATGAAAAAGACATATTTCAAGTATGCGTTCAGCATGGTAAATAATAGTGTTTGTGTCTTATTTGCAATATATTAAACTTGAACATACCTAGTGAGGTACAGGCAGACTTTGCCGTAGGCGTTTTCATCAATGTAGTCCTCCAGCATTTCCAGTCTCTCAATCTCCATCAGCAGGTCGCAGGCCTCATGCTCGGCATTGTGGGCCATGTTGTAGGGCACAATCTCTTTCACTAGTTTTAGCAGCGTCTCTTGCTGTGTCTTGTCACTCTCCTCCACCTCTTGCCACTCTTTAGCCACCTCACCGGCCAGGTGCCTGGAAGACATTAGAAAGAGAGGTAATGGATACTCAGATGTCCTGGTTTTAATCCTATCATCTGCCCAGTGGTTGTATAAACTCTTTCTCTGCCAATTCAGTCATGTACACAAAACACATACATAATTTTTTCTTATTCACAAAGTGACCTTTGAGCGAGCCTATACTTTACACCAAAAACAGGTCTTGTGTTGATATTGTACACCAATAGTCAGGGGAGGAAACTGCATCAGTCTCCATTTCCAATACAATTAATTTGCCATAACAATGCCCACTTCTGCCTGGATCATTTTCATTTATCAGTGTCGTTTCTCAAAGGCTTCTTTCACTTGTCTTTATGGAAAGCTGAAACATAATTCCAAACTTAATGGACATCAACTACTGTAAGGGCTTGTAATAGTGGAACAGCTTTGTTTTTGATCAAACTTGAGGACAGAATGTGATAGCAATTGACAGCACCCATTTTCCTGGAGAAAGAGGATCTTTCTGCTAATGATATGCACACTACATACAAAAATAACAGCAAACAATCTCTGCATTTTGTCTATCTACATTGGTCACTGTTGGGGAAGCAACATTGTAATGTATTAACTGATAATGCAGAGTCGTGTCTCACCTGACATATTCATGTCCCCAGGAGGCCAGCTCTTCCTGAGAGCCCAGCAGACGGTACTTCAGACACTCTCTCTCACCGCTCATGGTCATGGCCAGGACTGACACCACATCAGCACAGAAACGCTGCAATTAAAGACACCATACATGTTTCACCTTTGGCTGTTTTGATGAGTAATTAATTGTTTGTCTATTTTAAAACACAAATGCTGAACACTTGATGGTTCCAGAGCCTAAATGTAAGGATTTTCAGCTTTTCCCAGTCTTACATTAAAATACAATAATTATCTTATTGTTATGAACTGGTAGACAAAAAAAAAGACCTCACTGTGGCCTCTCAAAAATTACACTGTTATATTTTGTCATCTGTTGATTTACAGAACAAACAATTCATTGTTTAAATCAAGAAAATATTTTGTGAACTAATCGATATTGTGTTAGCTGCAGCTGTAGTTCATAAATGTCTGCATTAGTTTTGACATCAGTGTTTTGACATAAGTGACTGTTTTAAAAAACAACGAATAAAATAAAATGTAAAAAGTAAATTTATGACAATATGATGTGTATACTATCAACACCACTCAAACAGCATGCATGAAAATCAGTTTTTTTAATCGCTAGGAAAACACAGTACAGGTGACTGCTAGACACATAAATATTCAAGATATGGATTGGAAGAAAAAAATGGCATCAATGTAAAGTTTCTGCTCTATTAATCTGCATCCAGCTTTAAAATCCTTTTTTATGTAATAACTAGGAGTCAGGATTGCCATACACAGTGTGTATTCCATTGTGTTTCGAAGAAATATGAACCGCATTTCATCTGGTGATTCTACTGATATATGGGCAAAATTGTGGTTGTGCACTAATTTCCTCATTTTCTGGCAGCACAGCAGAATCTCACCTTGTTTTCTCCAGCAGCCATGCCGTCATAGATCTCTTTGAGCTTGCCGTAGTGTGGACGCAGGAATTTGAGGGGTTTGGGTACAGAGGTCATGGAGGTGGTGGAAGAGCGGATTAATCTGCGTAGCTCTTCCAGCGCAGGACGGTACAACGCTGTGTTCTTTTCCTGCAGATGTGTAGAAACAAGTGAGGTTTTTAGCTTTGTGGGGGCTTTTACTCCCCAACAGACAGAGGCTGTTGTTTTAAAAAAAAAATAGATCAAATACTTACACCCAGTCTCTCCACCATCATCTCCAGGTCTTCTTGTAACTGCTTGTCTTCCTCTGACTGAGACACAGTGAAAGAATAAATTAGCATAATCTCTTATAGACAACAAAATCTTGCAAATGTAAAAAAAAAAATAAAACAAAAACAAAAAAACAAGAAACAAAATAGTGTTTATTTGTCACTACTGCATATGGTCTGAAACAGGAGGGCGAAGCTTGTAGTTTTATGTCGATAATGTGATGATGGCCTTAAGGTTTGTTTAAAACTGCTTTTGTCTCAAAACTAACCAAAATTTTAACTTGCCAACAACTGGATTAATGCTGCTGCTGCCTAACAGTGTAGTATATTATAATATCCCTTTGATTTGATTATAGATGCCTGATATAGAGGACTGTTCATGAATTGGCATGCACACTAAGGATGAAGTGTTGCCACTAGCCACCACTTAAGACACTAATCTTCGACAGTGATGCACCGCTCAAGTTTACTAGCAACTTTGACGCAAAACCATGAAAGTCCTGTAACATATATTCATAACAGTGCACATCTGGTTGGTGTATTTATAGCTACTGTATAAAATACCTGTGGTTTATAGTCTAAAACAAGCCTTGCCTTAAAAAGGCACTTAATTGAATATCAACATTTGGTACGAGTTTAAACGGCAATCTTTACGATCATTAGGCAGCATGGTGATAATGACATGTTACAATTAATGCTGATGTTTTACACGAGGCATAAACAAAATAGCTGTACATTTCCTTGTTTGCACTCAATTTCACACGGCTAGCCACTAACTAAATGGAACAAAACAATCTGGCCAGCGTTGGCGACAGACTACCACAGGCTACCAAACTACCAAGCCAGTCTGTTGTAACACTGAGAGAAACGCATAGAAAGTATTATTATGTGGTGTGAGACTTCATTTGTCTTCTAGTTAGCTGCTGTGTCATACGGTACGGTGCCACAGGGTAAACCTGGCTAGCTATATGCTAGCCCCTAAGTGAGGAACGCTAGCAGCGATGACACTACAGACACCAGCGGTAACGACTGGGAAGCTAACATTAGCCTGCCGGCTGCGCTAGGCTAGGCTAGTTAAAAGCTAACGGGGTCACTTTAGCTACACAGTTTCTAAGAATCGCGAAATTCCAACAACTCAAAGCGAGTGTGCTTTATTTGAGAAAGGGGTTAATAGTGATGGAGAGCCTGTCAGTCGTCTACACTGAGTGGCAACGAGTTCGGCCTGCTCAACCATGTTGTCAAAGCGGCAGTGACTAAGGCAAAATAACACGTCTGGCCCCTGCAGCGCTGATTACAACACATTTGAATGAGGACAAAAACGAAACTTACCAATTCTTGCTCCTCTTTCTTATCCTTATCCTTCCCCGAGGGCTGCTGCCCCTTTTCCTTTTCCTTGTCCTTCTCATCGGTCTTTTCGGGCTGCTTTTTCTCTTTGTTTTTTGCCTCCTCCATGACTGCGGCTCTATGAACTGTCGGCTAGCAAACGGAACTGAGAGGGAGCGCTTCTTCCTCGGCAGAGACGGTGTGTTGTGATTTTTCTTTACCGCCCCTGCTGGTGGCCATTTCATATGCTTGTTTAGGGGTATTTCAAGTCCCGGAAAAACACGGGAACTTCGAGTGGCAACTTTACGGTGAGCTAAACAAAAGCAGCCAAAAGTCTCGCTGAAAAACTGAAACACTCATTCTATACAAGCTTTTTCGATCGATTTTAAGCATGTTCAACTAAATACATTTTCACTTTAACTATTCATATATACATAGATAAAGATGAGTATGTCGTAAGTGCCACAGTGGTATGAGAAGATGCGTGCGAGCTCAAATCTCCCATGTTTTGGAAGGTCATTTTAAGTAGCAGAGGAGGCTGTCATATGACCAAATGGAAATACATCACATGCGTTTGACTGTTTCCCTGTTTGTATCAACATGGCTTTTCAGACGTTTCCGCTGTTTCCGTGCAAAGTAATCTTACTTTTCGTGGTTTCTCTCTTTGTTGTCGCAGAGGGACAGTATAAGGGCTTCAGGAAGTTTTATCAGGTGCAGGATAGCAGCCACAAAGCTGTGTTTGAGGAGCTTTGGATCACTCAGAAGCTGGATCACTTCAATGGTGCAGATAGCAGAGAGTGGAAGCAAGTAAGTCTATTGATGTGTTGTGTGTTTCTTTATAAGGGTTGAAACGTAATGTTGAGATTACCAAAGTGATGAGATTTAGCTAGTCATGGGCTTCTTTTAAGTTAAGCATATTCCATTTTTGTTGTATATGATCCCATTTAGACAAATGTATCATTGTGCATCTGTCCAGAAGTTAACCTTCTTGGCTCATTCTAAAAACTACATGCATACTGATACAAACCAGACCACTGATGCAAACCTGTCTGCAGCTTTTATTTACTCTGACTGACTCTCCCCCTTTCTTTCCCCTCAGAGGTACTTTGTAAATGAAGCCTTCTACAGGCCGGGCGGTCCAGTGTTTCTGATGATAGGTGGAGAGGGCCCGGCCAATTCAGCCTGGATGCTGGACGGCACCTGGCTCACCTACGCAGAGAAAATGGGAGCACTTTGCCTGATGCTGGAGCACCGCTTCTATGGAAAGAGTCGCCCGACTGCGTACGTTTGATCTTTTTGATTGAATCCCAGACTTGGATGGCAACCTAGTCTGTCGACTACTTGATTGGAAGAAAAGTAATCGCCAGCTATTTTGATAATCGATTAATTGTCTCAGTCTCTTCCAATGCAATTTTAAATATGAGGATCTGCTTTCTTTGTCATTCATGGCAGTACATGAAAAGTCTTTGGGTTTTGGATTGTTTATTGGACAAAAAAAGTAATTTGAGGGCGTCACTGTGGGCTCAGGGAAAATGTGATGAGTATTTTTCACAATTTTATGGCATTTTATAAACAATTCATTGGTTTATTAAGAAATAATCTGGAAAATTAATCGATAATGACATGAATTGTCATTTGTATACGTTTGATGTACTTATGTCATTTTTGGAATTTGGTGACTTTTGGTGATGAATTCTCATCCAGTACTTTCAGAAATGGTGCTTCAACAGATTGGTTCAGGTTTCCTTCTCCCTGGCTATGTGATTTGTTACACAGTAGTGTCGTCACCCACTGTAAAATGAATAAATAGTTTCCCAGTTGGGATTGTGAAAGTATCACTTTACAGTGTGAGCCGTGCCAAAGGGCAGCCATTCCCGTCATCATTCTGGCCAAGAGTTCACTGCGGTTTGAGATCTTCCAGCAACTCGGGTTGCACAACACCGTGGGATCAACAAGAGGACAAAATCTGCTGGGCAACAGGCTTCGTGTGTTTGGGGTGGACACGCTGCAGTTGTACCACCAGATGGCAGCGGTGCATTTCAGGGCCGGTCCTGCCCCTGGCCCATGTAGTATTGTTCAGACTGACTGATGGATAACACTGCTCACTCAAACTGCTGTTTAAATTCCCTCTCCCCTTCATTTAGGGACCTCAGCACAGACAACCTGCGTTACCTCAGCAGTCGCCAGGCGTTGGCTGACCTGGCACACTTCCGCACCGTTGTGGGTGAGGCCCGGGGGCTGGCCAACAGGAAGTGGGTGGCGTTTGGTGGGTCATACCCAGGTTCCCTCGCCGCTTGGTTCAGGCTGAAGTATCCGCACCTGGTCCATGCCGCTGTGGCCACAAGTGCACCTGTCCATGCCACTGTTAACTTCCCAGGTATGGAGAGAGACTGCATGACATGACCACGCACGCACATTCACGTCACAGTCACACACGTTAACATTCGTCTTCAGTTTCATCCTGTGAAAATAATGGCATTCCTTTTTGGATGATTACAGTTTTATGCCAAACTCTGTTTTAAACAAATGGGGAATTTATGCTCTGTTATGTTGTGATTTTCTCCCAGGAAATGAATTATAGATGCTACTTAAACAATGACTTGAGACTGTTTCATTGTATGTCAAATTCAGCTGTACATGATATACCAAACAACTCTTGGTTGAGGAAAAGATCCTCTTAGAGCTTGAATTTAGTCTGTAATCGCTGCAGGTTGCTCCCATGTCAGGATCTTTGTTGACTACATCGAGCGTTTCATCATAATTCACTACAGTTTTCCAGTTTTGTTCAGTGTCTTGGAAGTAAGAGTCCCAGACAGATCAAAGATGAGCAAGGGTTCGCTCTCTCTCCGTGTCTGTGTTGTGTTTGGCCGAGCCCGCTGTTTTTCTCCGGAAGGCTGCAGGCTGGAATCAAGGTCAGATTAGCTTTGAACATGGATCTGCGCTGTTCCACCCACACACCCATGCTATCTGGAAGACACAATCACACGCATTCTCTTTGACTATAGGAAAGCATCCAAGACAAAACACAGGGAGAAGAGTGTACATGGTGCACTGACGTCAGATGTCTTTCCTCCCCGGTCCGTGGCTCCACAAAGTTATTATTTCCCCAGACAGCACTGCAGTTAGTCAGCAGTAAGAGGTTGGCTCGCACTCCAGGTGGAAATATTCCAGGATTTTGTAATGTGGAGTTTTTGCCCTTGAGAGCCTGCTTTCAGAGTTTCATAAACTGTGAAATTCACTTTGGTTTTGACTCATCATTTCACTTGCAGCTTCGCCGAAACCTTTTTGAAACAATCACTTTCTCCAGCACTCGACTGGAACCGCGTTTGTGCATTATTTTGAGGATGAATTGGTGCTTTTGCAGCACCTTAAAATAGTCCTGTATGTTTAACTGGAGCTCTTGTGTATTATTGCGGTCTTTTTATAGTAGCCCAGGTTTAAGTGTCCACCCCTCCCTGTGTTTTTATGTTTTGCCAGAGTACTTGGAGGTTGTGCGGCGTTCGCTGGCCTCGGAGAACGCAGAGTGCCCCCTACTGGTTAAAAAGGCTTCAGATACCCTTGTGGAGCTCCTGAAGGACCCCAAGACCTATGACAACATCACCAAAGACTTCAAGTACAGTGTCTAAACTCTCTGTAGACTATACTTTCTCTTCCCTGTAACGTATACACAGATAGCTACATTTCATCTGAGCCAGGCCCTGGATGATCTATGTCATCCTAAAACCTCTGGGAGTTGGAATGGCATTAAAAAGGACTTCTTTCAAATATCAGATAACTCCGTAAATGTACCATCAAGCAACTAACTAGCCAACCATGTACAAATATTTTTTGATGACTATCTGGGACAAATGATTTTATGGTTTTATGATTATCTCCCAAATTATTCTGAGTTATTCCGTCAGTGCAACATTATGTAACTTTAATTAAAATAGCAGTTTCAGAATCATGTTGATGGCACAGTGTCCTGTAATTTGGTGAATGGCGTCTCTCTCTCAGCTGCTCCATCCCCCCATCAATTGTTTCTGGTGTAATGATGTTTTGTTTGTAGTTAGCACCAACATCACATCTGATTGATAATGACAGAAACCCTGGAAATTGTATTTACGACAGTGGTGTGGCACGTTCACACTAACCCTACCTCAAACACGCACAAAATACAATTTTTTTTTTACAGGATGTTGCTTTAAATCAGCTAATTTTCAGACAGTGAGTGGGGCAGCATAGGAAACTGCACTGTTAGATGAGAATTGTGAGCGTCAGTCTAGGAATAGTTGGACTCTTGTGATACTTACAGCTCTGTTAGAGGTTCAAAGGGCAGCGAGGGTTGTCTTGGTTCCTGGTTCGAGTCAGGTCCTGTTACAGCTTCATGAGTGTCCCTCGAGACTTTTGGGACTGAGCCTGGGACTCAGGAATGTCAGACCATCCAGTGTCACCCCCCTCGGATGAATGTGATCCAGCTTATCCTCATCTGTTTATTGTAGACCCATCAGCGCTGCGCCGGTTGTCTGTGAAAAGCTTGTAAACCGAAGTAAACATTTTAATCATATAGCATGCACAGTTTATTGTTATCACTTCAGTCAGAGTTTTAAATAGATGGCTTTGGTGTCAGTGTTTTATGTATGGAGCCATGAACTACTTGGAGGACCTTGACTTCAGTATTTCTTTTCAGTCATATTTTCTCAGCCACTTGTGACTTTATTTCCTTTTACATTACTTTCCACGGTTGTCAGTTTTGAGCATGAGTTTATTCTTAGTATGTTTGCTGTACGCCAGCAGTCATTAAGGCCTTCCCTGGTGTTATTTTATATTTCCGTATTTTTAGGTCATTAGAGTGACTGTAAGGTCAGTCAGCACGATGAACTAACAGGCCTAAATAGCCTTTACAATGGTGTGGTTAGTCCCACAGAAGTAACAGTGCCATGGAGACACACAACAGCAGTGTGTCTGTACTGCCCTGACCACAGTGGACATCTTTTATTTTAGCCTCTTGCACATCACCGTCGATGCAGACATGTCCTCATGTAGGAACAAACACACAAAGGCCATGAAGGTGGTTTGTCCAGCTGCCAAACCACAACGCCTCAGAGAATACAGCACATGCGTCACGATTTCATCATGAAGGAAATATGGTTCACTGCGCACAGACTGCTAGATGCACTCACAGATGAACTGTTGCTAAAATCAGCGTGTCACAACATCACTTTAACAAAGACAAGGTCTGACTGAGAAAGTATAACAATTTCATTTTTTGCTTTTTGTGTGTTTTAATGTCATGTGTGCAGTATTCTTCCATTTGTGTAAAAAGAAATATATACAACAAAAACATACAAAATAAGGCACTGTAGCTTAATTACTGTCCATCTGACAAATCTGACAAATGACCCTGGTTACCATATGTGTATTTAATTTGAATGAATCACTGTTCTACTAAGTGAAATCACCTGTGCAGACTCTTAACTTGTTGTGAGCAAACAAGACTCGAGAGTCTGCAGCCATGTCAGCAACTCTGTGTGAGGCTGTACGCAGGTAAAGCTAAATGTTCAAATTAGCACGGCAACAAGCTTAAAATGCCAGTGCTAATGCTTATGTTAATCATTAGCATGTGTAATGTTTACCCTGTCCGCCTCTCAAACACATCTTGTTTAGCATATTAGCATCATAACATTTGCAGTGATGTAGTGCAGCTAAGTACATTAACTCAACAACTGTACTTCAGTAAAATTGTGAGGTACTTTACTTCTTTATACGATTCCATAGTGGAGTACTTTATACTCATTTTATTAATTTGATAACTTCTGATTGCATGCTACACCAGGGCCATGAGTGCATTTTCAAATTAACATATTGGAGAGATAAGTTGAAACCTTCTGAATAGTGGTCAACACAATCCATGGACTAAAGAAGTCCCTTTTTTCTGTCACTAGTTATCATGCAGAAATAGCCCTAGACACATGCTAGTGGCCAGTCATTGTACTTTTTATGGAATGGCCTCAGGTTTTATGTCCTGATAACCTGCTTCAAAGACAGTGAATAAATGTCATGACACAAACTTTCTTCTTATTTTATTCTTCGTCTCCCCCCACCGTCACTCCTTTCCTCCACCTCCCGATTCCCCCTCCATCTCCACTTCTTCATCATCTCCCTTCCTATTATTTTGGATCCTCCAGCTTGTGTTCCAAACTGCAGATCCAGTCAGAGATGGACTCGGCCTACTTCCTGGAAATGCTGGCTGGCAACTTCATGGACGTGGTCCAGTACAATGAAGACAACAGGGCGTTTGAGGTGAGACAGTCAACACATGCCAAACAATATCACTACATGATAAGACATGGATCGTTGAGGCAGATACTGAACAGTTGCTATTTTTTAATTTAGTTGTTTCATAGCGGGGGTGTGGACCACCATGAGGTACTGAAGCTCTTTGTTGTGTTGTGCAGGCTCAGGGTGGGAAGATTAAACGTTATTCTGCCACACAAGTCATTTCAAAATAGGAAATCTGACAAAATTATCATATAATCGCTTCCTGATCAGCAACTGAAAAGACAATGGATAGTGAAAAGTAGAGTGAACATGAAGCCTCTTTCAAATGTAAAGCACCATGTTTGATTTGAACCCATTAGCTTGTGTTAGCTTTCAGCAACTTCCTCGACAATATTACAGCGACAGTGAGTTTCACTTCCAGGCTTTGGGCCTTTCCTTTATTATTATGTCACACTATCAAAACGGCAACGTTAGCTAGGATCTGATTGAACACTTTTGTGAGCTGTTGTGTAACAGAAGCTAACTGGTTAACAAATGTGTTGTTTTATCTTAGAATGTGTCCTGTGTCAATACAACATTTAGACTTCCCGTTCTGAGTGTGACTTTGGAAGAAAATGGCTATTAGCCGCTTGAGGGAATAGTTCAACATCTTAGGAGATGTGCTTATTGGCTCTCAAAGGATAGATGAGCAGATGGATACCACTGTCATAACTGTGCACTACATATGACGCCAGAGCTAGCAGCTAGTTAGCTTAACTTAGCATAAAAGCAAAATCCACCTACCAGCACCTCAATGGCTCTCAGCTGTAAGGGAGGCTGCAGTCTTTAAAGACAGACCTGAGGCATAATTCCAGTGTAACTTCACTGAATTTCCCTAGGGGCTACTGATATCTGATGTAGAAACAACATATCATGTATGACATGATTTATGCACGTTGAACTGAGACAGAAGAAAGGGAGAGTTTATGTGGAGCCTTTTGTAGGTCAAGGGTCGACCCAGTATCCAGTCTTGTTTGAGTGGAAGCCAGTTATGAGGTGTGCGAGGGTTTACAGACGGTCCAAGCAGTACACTGAAACGTAATACACACACAGTGAGGGGCCCAAAGATGCTGCCTTGTAAGACGGACTCCAAGAATGCTTCCTGGGGTTGCTTGTTTGCTCACTTTAATAGTATATTTATACGAGAGGTGGCTCTCCTTTTGCCAATATATATACACAAACACAAGCCTTCAGCCATGATAGGACCTCTGTGAAGAAAATGAATAACATGCTGGTTAAACAGGTATTACAGTATGTTCACCATTTTCAGTTTATCATGCTAGCATGCTAATACATGGTAAATACAAAAAAAAAAAAAACAAAGTCTAAGGCTGACAGGACTGCACTGAACCAAGTGAGACTTTGACGTGATGGTGGCACAAAAAAGATGAGTCAGGAAACTAAATTTATCCTCTGTGGGCTGTGAATGTCTAGAATTTCATAGCAATCCATTCAGTATTTGTTGAGATATTTCAGTCTGGACCGAAGCTGACATATCCAACCCTAGAGCCATGCCGATAGCTGAGCAAACAAAGGGCCTGAACACCAAACAATACTTAGTTAAGTCATATTTTCAGTCATGTCTTTAAAAACCCTGGAATTTGCATCAAACTCAGGCAATCCACCATAACCTGTCAAGTCAAACCAAATCTTAGAAAAGTAAAGTTCAGCTGAAGCAGGTCTGTCACGTGACCCGATGTCACTGTGGCTACCTCTGCAGTTTATTTATGTCTCCTTATTACGTGACACCAGGCAATGTATCAGAGAGCTATTTCTGGAGATACAGAAGACTTTGTACAACTTTTTTACACATTTGCAGTAGTATTCCTCAAAACTCTTTGATATGGAATATTGGTGGAGTCCCCCTTCTGCTAATGTGCAACTAGTGGAGGACTGAAAAGGGGTAAGGAGCCAGTGAGATAACTGACAGTTCAGTCTGTTGTCTGGTTGGCTGTAGGTTAAGTGTCTTTTAATGACATGCCTGTTTTCTGTGTGGTAGTCCAACACCATTTTCTTCAACAAAATGAAGACACACGTCTTATTGTAAAGAAATTCCCATCCTACAATTACATAGATAAAATTAAATTGCCCAGCCTTTGTCCTGAAATTGTGAAAAAAGAAATCTTACAGCTTTCCCATTGTGGCCACACTACATGTCTCACAACATGTTTTTTATTATCATCTCTCACTGTACTGTTACTGTCTACTTGCCTTTTCCCTCTTGGTGCCCTTATTCCTTTTTTTTTTTTTTTTACCAGTTACCCCTTTTTTCCCCTCCCCTTTCTTCATCCCATCCCCTCTCTGTCCCCCCTGGTGCCTTGAGGAGACGTGAGTCCGGTTACCAATAAGCTGATGTGAAAAAGTAACAAAAGACTCTGTGGTCTCTCTGGTTTCCTGTCGCCCCAAGCTACAGAGACGCTTATAAAACCGAGAGGAGCAGTGGGCCAGGGAGTCCACAGCACCAGCGGACAAACTCAGGCAACAGCTGCCTCTCTGACACAAAGGGCTGGGTATAGGGCAAGCTACCAGGTTTTAGGTACCACTGAGGAATTTTGGTAAGGACCGGGGCCGAGGTGTAACTCTATCAGAAGAGTCAGAGCAGTGGCTTCACAGTTGAGGGGTTATCAAAGGGGTGCTTTTATAAAATACGGAAGGACATTATGTAACGCCGCAGCCCGGAGAACAAGCACTAACAGTTCCTCTTCTTACTCGGAAGATGCAGAGAGACACAAATAGGACAGGAATCACAGGGTCATGTGTAGTTAACAAGGCTTTCATTTCACACTTAAGAACAGATGTAACTACTGCAGACTGTTCACTCCTTCAACCCTCATTCCAAGGCCACAATGTAGTCTTGGAATGAGGGTTGAAGGAGTGAACAGTTTTTTTGTTAGACATAAACTGTATAAAATATGGGAAGAGCTTCCAGGTCTGAAAAGTGAAACCTATGCGCAAGTGCCTTAAACCTGTATTCTTTCTAAGGCCAGTCCCCGGGCGACTCTGCTGATCGGAAAAGGTTGTCAGATTGTATGTAAGATTATGACAAAATAACCCCACTCCATGATTTGATACCTTAGAAAAAAACAGTTCCCTGATGACTTTCTGGTCTCAATCACTATTTTTAAGTCCTCTTGAATACAGCATGGTGTTTGTAAATTATGGTCCCATTTATAGTAAAATAGACAATAAAATATTGAGATTGACAAGTAGCCAGGGATAGAGGATAGAGGCGCAGCATTATGTGTCCCTGCCAACTACACCTTGAGCCATCACTATGCTCAAACAGCTGATCCCCAAGGTTGAAATGCACTGTGAACCACCGTTTATATGCGTTCACATTATGTAGTGCAGATCTCTGAGCTCGTTGGCTCGCATGTGTCCTGACTGAAATATGTGTAAAATAGCGTGAATTGCCATGAAATTTTGTGCTCACTTCATCAAAGGATGAAGTCCGCTCACTTGAGTGATCCTGTGACTTTTCCTCTGGCACCTCCGTGGGTTGATATTTGTATTTATTTGTGTATTTGTTTTTTACGCATTTAGCATTTATCAGTGTATATTATAGTATTGTATGGATTTAATGGAGTCTATGGCCAGTTGTTTGTTTGCTTGTTTGTTTTTTTGCTGGCCGGGGGACAACATTTTTTTTTTTTTATTGGATAACAAGTACACATTCATGTCTCATGTTACAATAAAACCTTTAGTAATACAGTCACCCACAAAAAAGTATTCATAAATTGCCATTTTTCATCTTACTGGGAGTACTTGGTCACCCATAAAATATGAGTACATTTGCTTCAACCTGATAGATTAAAGAGATAGAAGATTTAAGTGACTGATGATTTTAAGTAATCTGCTGTTTTTCCTCTTTTGTGTGGCTGTGTTCTGTCAACCCAGGGTGTGGTAGGCACCAACATCACCATCAAGGTGCTGTGCAGTATAATGAGTGACACCTCACTAGGGGAGCCTTATGCCCGCTATGCTGCTGTGGCCCGCCTCATGATGCACACCTTCTTTATGAATTGCCTGGATGCCAGCTTCAGTACCAACCTCAGAGACATGACCAATACATCCTGGGAGGGGTCAGCTGCAGGGGGAGGTGGGTATAAAAATGTACTGGGAAGTTGTATTTTTGCATGTGTAAACATGGTTGTTCTTGTCGGTTCTATTTTAACGTTTCACCATAATAACAGTTGAATTTTTGGGGCCCATTGTGTTGGTTGGTTGTCCAATGGTGTGTTTTTGTTCTTATGTCAGGTATTACCAGGCATAGACTTTGTGACATCACACTAACATTTTCCATTGTCATTCTCAGACATTAGCAGGCTTAGGAGGGCAGAATATAACGCAGCCACATGACGGCTTCGTGTTGAGTGTGGGATGTGGTCAGAGTCGTAATGTTGCAAGGCCATTTTGGGTGTTTTTTTGTTTTTGTTTTTAGGAAAAGTTAAATAAAAGTAGACTTGTCAGATTCTGGCAAAGAAAGGACAGCCAAAACAAATCCAGTTACATCACTTAAATACTGTCATGGAAAACTATAACTTTTTTTTCTTTGGGTAAAGTTAATATCAGGTTTTAAAACATCCCAAGTGTGTTTATGGTCACATTTTAGTGAGAAATGCTATTCTAAGACAGAGTATACCCTTTTTGTTTTTTACTATGTTGTTTGTTGTTAAGGCTCTCAGTATCAAGTAACGACTATGCATGTTTAACCAAAAATGGGTTTGCTATAGTCAGTGATGTGTATTTGCCCTGGGCTGTGGTTCTACTTCACAGCTTCAGTTTCATGAGTGGGAGGGCTGGAGGGGGATCACTGGAACAGGAAGTGGTCTCTTAAAAAAAAAGCCACAGGGATGTGTTTAACCCAACCAACCACCAGCTTGTCATGTGGGTTTCAGTTGGACTCTTTCCTCTCTTGATTGGGGCTGAATAACTGAAAGGGAACACTTTTTTTAGGAGGAAAAGCCATTCAAAAACTAATTTTTAGCTTTACCTGCCCTGTGTCAGGGAGACAGTGGGTCTACCAGACCTGCACTGAATTCGGATTCTACCAGAGCACTGATTCCCCCGACCAACCATTCACCGGCTTCCCTCTGGAGTGAGTGCACTAAACATTGCCTATCTGCACTCTCTGTTTCCATCTTCATTACGCGTGGCATTGTTAATCTGTGTTTCCTCATTTAGGTATCAACTGAAGCAATGTGCGGACTACTACAACATCAGTGCTGAGCAGGTGGCAGAGGCTGTGGCCCAGACCAATGAGTACTACGGCGGCTATGACATCCGCTCCACCAGAATAGTTTTCCCCAATGGGTCCATTGACCCCTGGCACGCTCTGGGGATCACACAGGACATCGCAGCTGACCTCCCGGCTGTTTTCATCAAAGGTGAGAAAGATTAGGCATACTTTGTTTTTACAGCTCCAAGGAAAGTCAATGTTTTAAGCATTATCTTGATACAAAATTTTAATATTAGGATTGAGTCTAATAAAAAATGTTTTAAAAACTAATAAACTAACTCTTTTATTCAGTAATTTTATCACACTGACATGTTTGCTGCTATTCAGCTTGCTAGCTTAAAAGGCAATCTAGCTCAAGACAACTAGCTAGCAAGGTCGATGGGTGGCTTGTTACCTGGCACTACAGTGAAGGAGCGCCTACATTTTTCTATTTATTTAAGTGTACGTAGGTATTTGTTACTTTGCTGATGAACATCCAGCTAGACATCAGCATAAAAAAAATGGACTCGGTTTAAGCAAAAGGTGAAAGGTTTTTCGACTTCAAGTTTAGCCTAGCTACATATGGGCGCCCAGCCAGTGTTTCAAAGCAGAATTCGTAGGCTTGTGTTAAGAACCTGTTGAAATAAAGTCAAACTTCAGTAACTGTACAGTATGATTTAAAACATATTAAGTAACATGCAGTACAAAACTTTGGCTGAAAATATCTGATCACAATAAGTCCAGTTTTGTCAGTTCTTGTTCATGTACAGTGTGTAATTACAACTGGTGCTTTGTAGGTCCACCTCTCATTTGACCACATTAAGCCTTTGAGGAACTTTTTGAACTTGTATATTTCCAAATCCAAAATCTGTTGAGGTACACAAGTTAAATGTACCACAAGGAACTTTAACTGATCAAGAAATTGTCTCAATTTAATACTGACGCCTCAGTAAGACCTACATAGGAAAACGAGACCATTATTATGAACATTTTATAATAACCTCGTCATTATAAATCCTGCAAAATCTGTGTTAAGAAAGATATTAAAAACAAATGCAAGTACCAGCCAGACCAAAATGTTTACTGCATACCACTTTTGTCCACAGGGGGCACCATAATAAACAAATACTGAGAGTTTCTCTTGATTGCTTTAACTGTAGACTGACTTTCATTTGTGGTTGCTTTACACTATAGAAGCCAAGTAACAGTTTCCGAGTAGAACAATGACATACTTGTTCAGCACTAGCTTTATTAGGTGGATAATTGTTCTTGTAACTCAGAGAATCTCAGTTTTACTGTTTTTCGCTGCCACATCCTTAATATTCCTATATTTTCTCTGATCCAGGAACAGCCCACTGTGCCAACATGTACCCTGCCAGGAGCGAGGATCTCCCCCAGCTCGCTCTGGCCCGTGACCACGTCTTCTTCCTGCTCCAGCAGTGGTTGAAGCAATAACTGCTAGCCCAACAGGCCAATCAATAGCTTTGCAGAGCAAACCTATTACTGTTTTGTCCAGATCATTTACACTGGAGTGAGACTGCTTATTTTACTGCCACTTGTATGAATGCTTGAAATGACTCTTTACACAAGCAGAAGAAGGTACAATTTTCAGGTATTTTAAATGAGACAATTTTGTGCCAATGAATAAATGTGTTTTTATGACTGTAGATGCTATGTCCTGTCTTAATATTGCAAAGGTGAAGAGGCTATAATGAAGAATTAGAGCTGCTTCATGGGCTGGTTTCTGAGCAGAGTATACAATAAACTAGGAGCAGTAGTTGAGTTTGCTTTCTCAGACATGCTTTGTTATTAAGAGCAACACACTCCATACAAGATTGAGAATTTCATCACATTTGCCTCTAAATATCATATACATTGTCACTGCTTTCTGTTGAATTATTGCAGTACTGACCAAGCATATCTTTGTGTGCTCGAAAAATACATTTCATGTTGAGAAACTTTGTCTTCCACAACAACCTTAGAACCAAGATCTTATCAGTCAGTACATCAGCAATGACTGCACACTGTTGCATTTCATGGTTTGATAACATACTGAAAAATCAAGTTTAAACAGGCATCACTAAAACAAAGATGCAACTTTTCACCAGAGAAATGCCACGAAATGACCCCCGTTCATTTAATTGCATGAGATGCATGTTTCACAAACACGCACACATCTGGTGTTGCTCAGCACAAGCTTAGTCTTGTTTGGTGATAAGAACTGAAAGTTCTCTTGGCTCCTCAACAGGAGCGTGATGATATCTCATGCAGGATCCAGAGATGGTGTTTTGGGCACACTTAAAAACTTCTGGAAAATTGTGTAATTTGTGCGACACATCGCAGTGTTCCCACTTTTGTCTTGAGGTAAATGGATTTAGTTTAGGAAAATGGAAGTGGTCTGGAAGGCCTGAAGAAAGTACGCAGCTGTGTGTACATTCACCACCTCCTCAAAACACAGACACAATGACCCCACTTTGCCTAACAGTGTTTATTTTCACAACAGTCCAGTCTCAGCTGGACATATAAGACCCCTGCTCCCTGCACAAACCACACACCCACAAAGACTGCAGACCAAGTTCCTGCTCTGGATCCAGCCCCACCATAGGTGTTCCATGCTGTGGCAGTGAATACTTAAAGCCTCCACTTGGTTATCCAGGCAGAGGCTGTGTGAAACCAATCTATTAAAGCCGAGGTTGAGTCCACAAAATATACATGTGGAAGATATATCATCATCGCTTCCCACAATCCTGTCTTTGTTAAGGTAAACATTTAGGATGTATTTAGTCATAATTGCCCATACGCTCTCATTTAATCCCCTGTAATTGAACCCCCCATGCACCTACTAATAACCCTGTCCTTGGCTGCAGCAGGGATGTAATTGAGCCTCAGCCTTTTTTTTTCAGGTGTGTTTGTGTGTCTCCACCCAACCATATCACCTGATCCGATAGAGAAGCATCAGGGTGTCCTTTGTGAATGTGCGTCAGTTTTGGGCAAGGTATGCCAAAATCTGCCAGTCTGCTGCTGCTGTATCGTGCTGGTACACGAATGCATCGAGGACAAGTGGAGCCTCACAGTAGTTTTCCAGAGATGACAGAACGTTACAGATGTTGAGATGACTGCTCATGAATGTTTCTAAACATTCCCATCAGTCACTTCCTGTTGTAAACACCTTATTAGTTTTTAGCTGCGTCAAGGTAGCCGACGCGAGCCAAGCCGTGCCGGAAGTAGCTTCACGGACAAAAACACGATTGTTGTTTTTTTGGGCGTCCTAGGAAACTATCAGAGGTAATTCGGTTAAGTACAGCAACGACACAGTTTCACAATATAAACATATAGTGTTTTTGTTTTTTTTAAAGGATGTTAAAACTATTTTTTCGGTATTAACGGACGGCGTAATGTAATTTTATTTTGAAGTCTAACCGGAAGCTTATATTTCGGCTTTCTGAATTGGAGACTAACGGAGCTTCTCTCTCTCCACGCTCGGCTGTCTGTTAGAAGGCGGAGTTCAGTGCAATAAAGTCTTCTGTGAAACAACACGGGAGTCAGTATTAGTTCTCACTTTCACTGGAGCAAAGAAGAATTTATTTTGTTGTCGTTTTTTTCAGTTAAACTGTGGACGTACCTTCGCATTTTGTTTTTGGTGGGACCACAGTGGAAAGCAGACTGACTGAGGTAACAGTTTCACCTGCGGGACACATCAGAATCTCGTCACCTCGTGATAGGTAAGGACTGGCGTTTTTTAACTTCACTTTCACAGGAGATTAAACAACTGTTCTGGACCAGCCTAAAAGTTACACCTAGCTTAACAACGTTTAGCACTGCCATGTTAACGTTATTAAGCACTCAAAGGTCCTGTTGCTTCCTTTTTAAATACCAGTTTGTGTGCAGTTGGTATATTGATAGTTTGACATCTTACGTTAGCCACAAATAAGTAATGTAAACGTGCCATGGAAAACTGAAATGTACGTCAACGTGACTGACATTACAATAGTCCCAGCTAAAAGTGCGCTTCACAGTGTTGAGCTGTTTTTTTTTTTTTGTGTGTGTGTGTGTGTGTGTGTGTGTGTGTGTGTGTGTGTGTGTGTGTGTGTGTGTGTGTGTGTGTGGGTTTTGTTTTGTTTTTTTCCTGCCCTCCGGGTGCAGTTTTAATGTGAAGCCATGGTGGTCAGCGATGGCTTTTTGTCATCCGTATGAATGCTCAGTGTTATCAAGAGCCCCCTCAAATCACATTAAACATCCACTAAACTCAGATTCTCCACCAGTATTTTAAAGATATTTTGATTTCCTGGAACTTTGCCAGTAAAAGACGGTTACATTGGGGGAAAAAAAGCTCAAAAAATTAAATTGTGTGTGGATTTCGGCCGCGTGTTGCGCTGATTCACAGCGTTTAGAAGTTTGTGAGAACAATGTCAGGCATTTAACTGCAGAGCCAATCAGCAAATAAACCTAAGGCTCTAACCGAAACCCACAATTCACTCTGAAGCTGTGGATACAGCCTGAAGCCTGATGACTTCACAGATGATCACACTGATGTAATGTGTCCCTCTAAGAAATAAGCAAGCCAGCAGTAATTCTGGCTGGCTACGTTTTTATACTCCTTCAGTGAGTGAGGTGCAGGCTGAATCATTTTGCTAAAATGGCCCAAATTATTTCAGTCGATCTAAAAATTGAAATGGAAACAAAAAAGCCCAGTTTCAGTAGGTTGGCCTGGGTTAGGCTGCAGTATTTAAACAGTATGAGTAAGAGTTAGTCAAAGCTTGCACCATGGGTAAACTCTTGCTTAAGATGCACGTGATGATTGTGGTTAGCTATGATGAGTCAAATGGACGCAAGTTTTTAAGGAATGCCTATGGGTGTAGATTGATGTTTTCATGAATCAGTTGCTAGTCAGATGATAGGTAAGATGAAATATTGTTGAGGTGCACAGTAGGTGATACCAATAATCATTGTGTCTGTTGGAGAACAATTCACTAGATGAGACTGCCATGGATCTCACAAAATGCCTCTAATGTTCTGTTCTGTGCTTCTTACAAGGTGTGTGCATAAAATGAGGCACCTCTCATTATTGTGCCTGTCGGCGCTGGTGACCCTGTATGGCCTTGAGGGTGTGCTGTCCCAGGCTCCCTCCTACGGTGAGCGGGGCTCTGATCTCGGCATACAGGTGTTTCAGCAAGTGGTCCGCTCCAAGCCCCTAGAAAATGTGGTGTTTTCACCCCACGGGGTAGCTTCCATCCTTGGGATGTTGCTACCAGGAGCCCATGGAGAGACCCGCAAGCAGATCCTCAGTGGTCTCCGTTACAAGAAAAATGGTAAGCAGTTCCTCTGGCTGTAGAGGACTGACGTGTCAGTGTTTATGAGAATTTGGTATATTAGTTCTCCTCATGAACCGAACTCACTGCATGTTGTTTCACATTCAAACCATAAGCAATAATTGGAAGAAAAAAAAATTTAAAAGTTTACTTGATCTGCACAGGCCCATACAAGATGTTGAGGAAGCTGCACAAGACCTTGACAGCTAAGTCCAACCAGGACCTTGTGCTAATTGCCAACGCCATGTTCAGCCAGCAGGGCTTCCCCATGGAGGAGGCTTTCGTAGCCACCAACAAGGCCAACTTCCAGTGTGAGAGCAAGAGCCTGGACTTTAGCCACCCCAATGTGGCAGCAGATGAAATCAACGAATGGGTCAACAATAAGACCAAAGGTAGGTATACATAGCAGCTGTATACACAACATTAAAACATCTCCAAGAGCCCTTGCAAAGGCTGGTGTGAACAACAGCTGTGGGCATGTATGTGCTTGTTTTGACTCATCCACTTTGAACGGAGAGCAGTGAGGCGACCAGCTGGTAACAAACAATAACATAATACAGAGCGGGGGCTCTCTCCCTCGATACGACTGTACTCTTTGTGTCCATGGATGAGCGCTTACAAAATGAGCTGTTTTGACATGGTATATTTGCGAATGAGTGGTGGGCTCTGGGTGCAGGCAAAATAGAGAGAAGTTTTCTTTAACATCTCTGACTTTAGTACCACCCATAGCTCCAGCAACATAATCATACCCTACTCGGAAATTATTGAGCACTTATTGTTTTTCCAATCAACTAATGATTGCAGTTCAAGTACAACGCCTCGACTTTGTATTGTGGCCAAATCGAGTGTCTCTATATCATGCTACATTAGTATTTCCTCATCTATGCTGAAGTGAATATAAAAAGAGATGATGGTTTTTATCAAACATTTGTGACTGAATAATGCTCCTGTGTTTTATATTAATCCAGGTCACATCCCCAGCTTGATCAAAGCAGACATGCTGGACCCGGCTTTGACCCGCCTGGTTGCAGTCAATGCAATCTACTTCAAAGGCTTATGGAAGTCTCGCTTCCAACCTGAGAACACCAAGATGAGGCCTTTCAATGGGGGCAATGGAAATGTATATAAAGTTCCAATGATGTCCCAACTATCCGTCTTCAACATTGGTGAGCAGTGACTTGTGGCATATTTCTACTGATGGCTTGCTGTAACAGACTAAATGTTTGAATATTTCTAATTATAACAGCATGACAGTTTCAATGCATTTGCTTTGATATCACAGACTTGCTCATTGTTACATTTTAGCACCAAATGACATTTCAAGAGGTTTAAAGCCTCTGCTGTAGATTGCTGCAGTATTGGATTCAGACTGGTTAAAGTGAATTGACCAGATAAGAAGATGATCATTTTTTATCAGTGACAGGAGTCTGTGGATACCTTCAGTTTTTTTTTGTTTCTACTTTTGCAACAATCTGTTGTCAGCTCATTTATTAGTCATCTGTTGCAGACATATTATTTATGCTGGATTGTAAATCCTTGATTTGCGAAACTGCATTTGATTCAGCACAGGATTTAGGAACTTAGGTTACGCAGTATACAGAGCTACAAAGTCAGCACAGGGACGAGGATGTGGTGGATGAATGGGTCAATCACAGGATTTGGACTCAGGAGACTGGAGTTTGTGCCCCATTTGAAACCAAAAGTCAACGTTGATCCTTTCATACTACAGATGTACTTGACTTATTTTTTTGAGTTTTTTTTTTTTTTGTTTTCTTTAATAAAAAAAGTTTTAGTTTTAATTTGGAGTTTGGTTAACCAATAAAAAAAGTCAATATACTGCACAAAACATTTCTGATGGGTGCTTAATGTGAAATGGGGGGGGGGGGAACTCGCATATAGATTGGTTCTACCCAGCATCATCCAAGTCTCTTGAAGGTCAGAGATCCAAAATTGATGTGAAAAGATGTTTTTTACAGTCTTTGTTTTAATGTCAAAATCTTTACTGTAGCTGTTAAGCTAATAGCATTAGCATGCACTTCATCTAAAGTGGGTACACAAGCTTGACCGGGACTTCACGTGAATTGTGTAAATGCTTCTGGAGACTGGGATTATGCTGGTTGAGCTGTAAGGAGCCTTTTTTAATTTTAACATTTTAAAACAAGTCCCCATCTACTTCTGTTGATGAGGAGTATGCTGTAGCATTGTTTTGCTGTGAAGCTCTAGAAATGTTTTGTGAAGTACGAATCCTAGTTAAGGTGATCGATACTAACTGAATTTTCATTTTTGTGTGAACTTTTCTTTTATTTCAACATTAAGTTTAAATACATTTCTTTGAGTTACCACTGTATGGCTTAACTGTCACCAAATCAAGTTTGCACTTTACTTAAGATTTATGATATTGTTTTTAATTTTGTTTGTTTTTGTGATGCAATCCCAGCCAATGCCACTGTATGATTCATGGGTTTGTACCAAGGAAATACAGGCTGAGACCTGCCACATCCGTAGGACATTATTTAGCCCTGTGTGAAATGAAATGATATACCAGTCAGTCATCTATTTTTAGACGAGTGTCAGAGTTGTGTTAGCATGGAGAGTGCTGTGGATAGATTCTCATACAGTGCTCGAGTCAAACTAAGGCCAGGTTCAGTGGTGAGGCACAGATGTCTGCGTCTTCCTTCAGTATTCTGCAGTGTGTTGACTTTAGTGTACATAGTCTGTGTTCCCTGGTTGATTGGATTAATTCAAACAAATCAGACAAATAACCACTCTGAGGTCATAAAGAGAGTGCTCTTGACTGTGGATGGGTTGATGCACTTAGTTTTAGGAATATAATGGGATTTACACATACTTGGCTGAATGACTTCAGAACACGGTGTTCTGTGATTAGTTTAATGGCCATATAAAACATGGAAATGGATGTTTGTGACATGACTCTGATACTGTTGATAACTATAAATGTCTTCTTTTTATTTTTTTTTTTTAAATTAAGTGCCTGCTGTAGAAGATGGAAATCTGTTAATTAAAATGTCATGGGAACCATGCAGTCCCAGACACTAGATATTGTTATATTTTGGTATGGTTGTCTTTTCCTGGTTTTAAAGGCTGCATTATAGTAAATGTATGTCATTTTCTAGACTTAACATACTGTTCTATTTGTTCTTATACTTGGCTTTACCCACTTAGTCACTATATCAACATGACTGGTAATTATTTTCAAAAATATACTGATATTTTTGATTGTGTCACCCTGTCCAAGCATTTATGAAGTCCTTTAAAGGAGATTTCAGAATATCAAGACGTAATCAAGATCATAGTGACAAAGAAAACAGTTTTACTCAGAGTTCTTTATCAGAAAATCCTGGCGAAATGAATAGTTGCGTAGCATCAAAAACTATTTTACTTCTTTATTAAAGCACAAAAAATGTGGAATTGCACAAATATTGAGTGAATCACCTCGTGCAAGGAAATAAGTAAATGCATTAATACATTTAATTGCATAGCTTTACAGATGTGTGTCATGGAATGGAACCAGTAATTACACATTTATTCCTAACCTAAGAATCGTTATGTTACGCATGTCACTCCTGTATAAATCCTGTCAGAACATGTAAGTTGCAATCGTGTTGTCTTCCTCTAAAACTACACTAAAACTGCCACACTGTGGACGACATGTTTGGTTCTCTAGTCTACACTATGTGGCTCTAACAGACCACAGAAGTTTGATATAATGAGCTGAACAGGATGCGCCTGTTCTCTTCTTCTTCTCCGTCTTTTATGTTTACTGGTGGATTCCAAACCAACTTTCAAGGAGCAAACAGTTATCTACTGCATCAGAGTTTGGTAATGCTGTGATAGACGATAAGAGGAAGTTTTTGCAGTGTTGGGCTGATATTTTATCGGTCTGATATATAACTTGTTCCTCTAATTTCCTATCATTATTCTTGTATCACCAGGAAGTGGAAATAATGCTGTGCAGTCTTTCTAAAACAGAAGTGGTTTAAGTTTTGCATGTGTGTGAACAGAAGATAAAAAGCAAGGCATTTCTGCAGAATTGTATTCTTTAGTCAGATGTACAAAAAATAAAGGGAAGTATCTTGGTTCCCAGTCAGTCATCTGTCGACTCATCTTGGTTAACAGAAGAACAATCTAGGAAGAAAAGAGATAATTTGTGACCTCACCTTCGCAACTATTCACCCCTAATCTCCACCAGGTGTGGCCACCACCCCTCAGGGACTGAAGTATAAGGTGATTGAGCTGCCCTATCACGGCAACACCATCAGCATGCTGATAGTTCTGCCCTCTGAAGAGGATACGCCTCTGTCCCGTGTTGTCCCACACATCAGCACAGCCACGGTCCAGAGCTGGACTACACTGATGCACATGAGAAAAGTCCGCCTGCTCATCCCCAGGTAAGACCAACATGCAATCCACTGTGTCTACTCTAAGACTTGATCGGATGTGACAGTAACATTGTGTCTGTGTATGTTTATGTCTGTAGGTTTACTGCTGATGCCGAGGTAGATTTGGAAGCCCCTCTTTCAGCACTAGGAATAACAGACATGTTCAGCGAGGGCAAGGCAGACTTCAGACACCTCAGTGAGTGAAACCACAGTCAGTCCAAAACCCAAAGGTGGCAGAGTGTGTACGAGTATGTACAACAGATTTATTTGGATACAAAGAAGGCTTGGAAATAGAAAAGCATTGTTAGCAGATTGTGCCAGACCCAGTTAGTAGTATGAATTGTGTCTTGCTGTCCAGTGTGAAAAAACAGGATCCCTTATGTGCCCTTTCCTGTCCTCACCCTCCCTCTGAATCAGAGAAGCTCTAAGTGAAGTCCTCTACTGCCATCAAGTGGCAGCTTTGCACCATGAACAAGCGTGTTCATAGAACAAAAATAAACTAGGGTCTGTGAAAGGTGTGGATTTGTCCTCTATGGCTGTCATCTGCAATGTAGCAATCAGTTAATGCTTTTATACTTTTACTAAATGTTTATTCAGAAAAGCAAAGTAGAGCTCAGTAGAAGCTGCATTAATCTGTATATTTAGTGAAGTGGCCTCTCTGCAACATTCCCTGAGACTATTATTATGGTACAATACATCTCCTCTTTGCCCTAAAAACCTAGTTGCTGTCTCGGCTGATAATGCTCGCACTCAGTTATGTCTTAGTGAGCTCTATGTGACACCACAGAAGATACAGAAACACATAAGAAGTGCTTTAGACCTACTGTCAGTTACCATGATTTAATTTCCTCGTGTGGGTCCAATTTGGAAGTTGTGCAACACTCACTGTGGATAAAACATATTTGATTACAATGGTTCTGCTCAAAACCGATGGAAATGTTGGTCTGTTTGTGAGTTAGCACCAAAGCTCCAAGAGTCTTGAACAGAAATGTTCTAGAAGCAGAGCTCATTTGGAGGAGACCAACTTAACAAACTCAACGTATCGATAAGGAAAAATAGAAATCGGAGTAGGGCTGCGCCTAATGGTTATTTTTTTTGGTTATTTATCAATCTAATCAATACATTGATAATTGTTGCACCTCTTAATCCAAGGTGTCTAACTTTAATAGATGTGACAGCTCTGTGATGGCACTGTCAGACTAAAATCTACAAAGTTTACTAGCCTGGTGGGAATGAAATGGTGTGGATAGGGTTGTACATATAAGCTGGAGGAGCTATCATTGCTAGAATGTTCACAACAGCATCCCTTCTTCTCTGCTGCTTGTATTTAACTGGCAGTTATAACACAACCAATATTTCCTGAATATGAGGTCATACCCACCCACACCTCAAAGCAGCTGGCTGGACACTGGATCATATTGATCTCTGCAAATCGAAGGAGGCAGGGCAATTTGTGACTGGAGGCAAATGTGTCTCACCCTGTGATGTTAATTAAACACTGTACACAGAGTCTAGATGAGTAAAAACAGCTCTTTGGGTGAACCATAGCCATACAGGGCCCTTAAAGTTCATCACAAAATGAAAATTCATTAATTATTTGCTTCCCCCATGCCAATGGAGACTCACAAACAGCTTTATAGCATTTTCCTCAACAACTAAAGTAAGATTGGAGTCTTGTTTTAAAATGACCTGACTTATCATTCATATGAGGATAAGCAGAAAATGAATAGTTTTCCTTGGTGGGTGAAATTATTCTGTAAGGACTTCTCGTCAAACGTTGGTGTAGTTTTATTCATAATGCTTATATATTATTACACACAGTTACTCACACCCATCGTGAAAAGGGACTGAAGTTGCTGGTCAGTATGAAAATTGTTCAGAAAAGAGGATGAAGTATCTGTGCTCCTAAAGCTAGAATAAACACTTTTTGTTTTGTCAGGTGCTGAGCCTGTGTATGTATCCAAGGCACTCCAGAAAGCCAAAATTGTGGTGAATGAAGATGGAACAAAAGCAGCAGCTGCCACTAGTAAGTATTTGTACAGTGAGCCTTATCTTGGACTTAAATATGAAGCCAGACACAAAGCTGTATGTTTTAAGATGATGAAAATGTTCTAAATAAGGAGTAATCATTTACTTTTTAGTACATTCATAACATTCAGTAACCTCTGCTCCTATAATTTATGACATGGTTTTACAACATTCTTGCATTTGTTTTTAGCTGCCATTTTGCTGGCTCGGTCCTCTCCACCTTGGGTTACAGTCGACAGACCTTTCCTCTTCCTCATCAGACATAACCCAACAGGTACAGTCAGATATGTCCATCAGGGCTTACACTAATTTAATTGTGTGGGTGGAATTATAGTTAAAGGTCCAGTAAACAACATTCAGCCTCACTAGACGTTAGGGAACAGCTACTGGCTATATTTACATAAATACAATATGAACATGTAACGGGGTAAAGACATCCTGAGCATAGAGAAACGTCACACTCCCTTTTGCTGGTGCTGAACTGTGACCACTAGTGGTGCTCAGTTTGGCATTTGGGACCTTTAATCACTGATTAGGCTTGAGCCGGGCTCAGACTACAGGAGTAGCTGGCCGATTTAATGCTGATTTGCCGCTTCCAACAGTCCAACAGAGGAGAAATCTGGGCAGAGAGTTTGATCATCCCGTCCAGATTATCTGTTATGTGAGGGGGTACAGATCCAGTCTTAGACCTCCTGAATTGATCCAAACTCATTGGGGGCCACCCCAGTATGTATTAAACGTGTTTTATATCTTCAATTCAAAAATCTGGATGACCGCGAATATTCTAAGGTCAGTACTTTACACATTAGCCAATGAGGGAGATATTCCAGAGCAGGTGTCGGTGTTGCCAGCCATCGGTAAACAACCATAGCCTGTGAGGCTAACGTAAGCGCCATACTACTGTTGGCAGATAATAAAACCCAACTGTTAAAATCTCACCTCTTGTTCTCAGTGAAGAATAGACAGCCCACTCTGACTGAGTCTTCCCAACCGTTTATCATCCAGACTCATTTCATCTTCATCTTTATTTCTCACTGTTATGTATTAACATTACTGAAGCAAGTTGTCTCAGTTTGCATACATTTGGAGATCACATGAGAAGGATCACTTGAACTGCTGTGTTACTTCTGATCATCTCGGTGACATCCTATAATGTGTGATGCACCATTATTTTCTTTTCTTGTGGCGTGTGCAGGTTTGAAATAAGAGATAAGAACATCTGTGGAGATTTCTTCTCATGGGTGGGATACAACAGTTGGTTAGATTTTAAAAGCCCTGTAGTCTTAAGTCTGCCTTAGTGAAACCGGGTGACCAAAAAAAAGTGGTGCTTGTGAATGATGAGTTGTCTCTGTCTCTAGGTACGATTCTCTTCATGGGCCAGATCAACCAGCCTTGAGCCCAACCATCACTGCTCAGCCCCTGGTACACAGGCCAGCACAGGAAATGCTTCTACACTGCCATGCATGAACACACACACATGAACACACACCTACACACTCACTCACACAAACTTTGCTGTAGACTTATGTACAGTGTGGACATATGTTATTTGTTTTAAATATTGCTTTTTATGTTGCCCTGTTTCTGTAATGCATAACAGACTAAATTTTCCAGCTGTTTTAATTTTTTTGTACACTTTTTTGAATTTATTACATTTTTAAAAGACTCTGAATGTCAGTTGTGTATTTCCTCAACTCTGGACTAGGATAATAATCAGTTTGTTTATCATGTTACTGTTTCAGTTTGAAAATTCTCCATTTCAAGTCGTATCACTCCAGTCTGTTCTAAGTTTCCCTCCTAAGTTATGTTGATGTACATGACATCTTGAACACAATGTATTCAGCTTCTTGTTTCCCTCACTGAGGAAGTCTTCTGTTATTATACTTGCTTCATATTTGAGCAAATAAATACACATATTTATAACATCAAGGATTTTATCTACCTTATTTTCATAGCAGTATTCAATAGTATGTTTTTCAAGGGGATGTTTGTCTACATCTAACATTCTATTGCTTTATGTTTGATTATAACTTATTATGCTGCAAAGAAGTCATGGTGCTTCTTAACAATTTGTTCAAATGTCTGGCTTATTTATTCAGCAACTATTAAAATATCGATGTACAGTCTAAACCACTAAAATTGTAGAGGGTTGCAGGAGTTTATTTAAAAATATTGGACAAGAGGGAGGCTGTATATTTGGTTTCTCTTGAGACCACAGTGATTTTGTGTGAAAGTGTTCCAGTGTTGTCAGGGGTGTACCTGTGCATGGTTACAGACTAGTATATCACGCTTTTTTAAAATGTTATAATCCCATTAGTAATCCCCTTTTTTTACTGATTACATAATCTTATTACATGTATTGCCTCAATCCGGAAGCCTGTCAAAGGCTGGTACAAATGCAGCAGAATCATAAAGCCCAGGTCAATTCAATTAAGCTTTATAATTTGTGTTTTGAAAAGGGGATTAATTATCACAGGCTGAGGGATGTGCAGTGTGAGAAGCCCAATTTATCCTACTTTATACTTCTACTACGCTACATTTCAGTGGAAAATATTGTACTGATCTTTTCATACATAATTTATTCAACAGCTATAACCAAGTACATTACATTAAAACTCAGTAGGTCCTACATTGATTTTAGATATGAAACAGGTCATCAACTTAATGAATATGATGTGATTAAAAGCCCTACAAACCCTCACAGCCACAGGTGTTTTCACTTGTGTGTCTTGTCAGGCTCAAGAGCAATCAACTTGTATGAGGTCATAAATATGGGTGGCTGTGGCTCAGGGGTACCCCAAAGTGCTCCTGATGCGCTGCCACCGCCATCAGTGTATGTGTGAATTACTGCAAGTCGCTTTCGACAAAGAAGCATTTCTGCTAAATGCTCGGAATGTAAATAGCCTTGCAACAAAACTAGGAGAAGTGAAGGCTGCAAACAGATGTTTATAATGTCATTGCACATGATATCTAACTTTGGCCCCTGGGACGTTTGAGCCACTGTTGGTACGGTAATATGGCATCCGACGAAACTCAATTCTCGCTCCTGTCCCATTTCAGTCGTGCCCAGTCTGAATTTACGGTCATTACGGTAATCCTGACAGCGGCTCCGGGTACGTCCACGGTGTCAGCTGATCCTCCTCTACTGGCGAGTGAGGAGGAAAATCAGCTGAAGGAAAACACTGCTGCCTAGTCAAAACCATGGCTGCGGAGATTCATTCGAGGCCCCAAACGGCTCGACCGATCCTTCTGAACAAGATCGAGGGCCACTCAGACACTGTCAACAAGGCCGTCCTGATACCAAAAGAAGATGGAGTGATCACGGTCAGCGAGGACAGGTGAGTTCGCCGAGCAGGCTAACGGTTAGCCCAACGGCAGTAACATTAGCTAGCGGGCTCGGTCTATTTGCTGGTCATTGCACTCATAATTCCTGGAGCACTGGTTCGAGAAGGACAACACAAAAGATGTTTTTCTTTTTTTTTTCCGCTCTGAGAGGGATTTGTTTGGGCTCGCGTGGGGGGATGCGGGGTTAGCTAGAGAACCAGAAAGAATGAGTCATATCCATAAAGTATCCGCGAACAAACAACCAACTGTAATAGTAAACGGGGATATAATATTTAGTTTTTGCCCTGCAACATTGAGTGTTACGACCCACGCAGGTGCTGTGAGTGAAATGCTTTTTAACTGGGGCCTGTAACTGAAGTTGTGATATTCACTGAAACGCTGCTCGGGGTTTCACGGGATGTTTGTCCGTCTTATCTAGCCACAAATTGCTTTATTATGTGTGACGTCCAAGCTACGCAGGATTTTGTACTTGGCTGAAATGGCCGCGTTTTTCTGCTCCCTGAACGTCACATCTTGATAACTTAAGTGGGCTTGTAAATCCTTTCCATTGCAGCTTCCATTGGTGATTAACAACCTCAAGTCCATCACATATATTCAGCAACAACGAAGGCAGCGGTCCAGAAACCAGATAATCGCAGTTGTGAAGATGTATTTGTGCTCATTATCAGCCCATCACATTCACCGCTCTACTGTAAGTGATAGCAGAGCTTGTCCTGCCTGAGAACAAGTGCGAAGAAGCGACATCCTCATTTAGATAAAGGAACTTGGTTGCTTTGAAGAAGTGTGTTGCAGTTTCCCTCACCCATCTAACCTGCTTGATATTCAAAAGGGAGGTGCTTGGGAGAGTTTCCTTGATGGAAACAGAGCAGGACAGGTGCTGCTTGTCGATATCATTATGTCTTCACTGGCATGAAAGTGAATCCCTTGAACCTGAATCCTGAAAAGGTCGACCAGGGCTCGCTGAAGTTGAATGTGGATTTCAAAAACGCAACATGACGGCGCACATCATCTTTTGGGGTGGGTGGGAAAATGCATGCCATGAAGTGTAACGAAGATGGTCAGATAAGTATCGAGAGTGGTTCAGGGTTGAATCATCACTTATGTATTGTGGTCTCCGCTGTAACATTCACAAAGCCTGTGAATGACTGCGCTGTCACTCGCATAATTCTAAAATGGTGAGAATAATTTATCACCCAACAGCAATGATTTCAATATGCTGTTGATAAATTTGTCGTCCCGCTGCCTTCAGTGTCGCTTCATGAACAGAATCGAGCGTTGTGTTTGAAGAGAACTGTGGCTGGTCTCCCAGACGAGTATTAAGCCCAGTCCTAAGCGAGGGCTCTCTTCAGTGGATATTTCCGTTGAGTAGTTTCCATTTTTACATCAAGTATGTACTTCTCCAACTGCGTGGTGGGTCGAGACGAACCGAAAGTAAAAGATCAGAAATGCATTAAAAGCTCTGTATATCGAAAATGCACCTTTATCACATGACAGAGACTACAGAGTGAAACATAGGAGAGTGTTTTCAATCACACGTTTTGATATTCTCCCTCAGAACCATCCGAGTTTGGCTGAAAAGAGACAGCGGTCAGTACTGGCCAAGCATCTACCACACAGTGTCCTGTAAGTAAGAATTCATTACCTCAGTGGAAAAAAACTAATAATAAATATGTCTGTCCCTTTGTGCTTGTTTGTTTCATTTTCCCGGCTCACTGCTGCTGTTTGCTCCTTCCTCTTTTAGCTCCCTGCTCTTGCATGTCGTACCACCATGACAGCAGACGCATCTTCATAGGCCAGGACAATGGAGCTGTTGTGGTGAGTGAAGCTAACTCGAACGAATGGCTTGATATACATGCTCCAGGTTCACTCTTTTGGTTGCTCGGTGTAGTTTTAAGAAGTTTTTTGTAAGAATTTGCATATCTGGTATGACAAGGCCACAATTTCAATATTTGGACTCCTCTAAGAGCCTGTGGGGTCAGGACAGTTATTTGATTTGAAACTTGTTTTCTGTGTGTGTGTTTGCTTGTCTATTAGGAGTTTCTCATCTCTGAAGACTTCAACAAGATGAACCACGTCAAAACATATCCAGGTGAGAACGTGAGACGAGGACACGCAAATTGTCAAATTCAATTCAGCAACAAGCTGAGAGACTAGGCAGAATTGTGTTGTTTGTGTGTGACTGACAGGCTGAAATTGTTCTTTTATGACAGCAAACTGCAATATCACATTTTTTCATTTTTTTTTTTTCTGGACTCAAATCAAATCACAGCAGAACATTTGAAAAATGTAATAGGAGGGTAACCAAACCAGCACATTTCATTGTGTTAATATTTTTTACTTTAGCAGCGCATGTTCCGTCCCAACAACCTCTATACGACTGTTGCTGCATGATGCAGAACGTGCCGTCATCAAAAAATATGTTGATGCAAGTGTTCTTGCAAACGTTAACAAGATTGACGACTGTTTTAAAGCTGTAGCGGATGTGTTTTATGTTTCACATTCGAAGCTTCTCTCAGGGTCTTCCACTCGAGGTTTGAAATATCTGCCCTTGTATTTTATGACGTCATCACCCTTAAACAGAATTCAACTTGAATAAATGTATTAATCAGATTGAACAAGTTAGTCTTTTTTAATTGGATCATCTCTCTTTAATAATAACATGTATGCATCAAGGCTGCAGGCCAGTAAAGGAATGGAATAAAGATGGAAAAGTAATTGTGCCCTGAGCCTTGTAACAAAATGATATCACCATAGAAATGGCAATGAAAAATATCTGAATAATAGTTTTAGAGCCAAAATAGATTTTTTTGGTGTTATGGTTATAAATGTCAGTTTCAGAGTGCTGCTAGACCAACAAATGTGTTCGGGTGCAGGCCTCTGTTTGTGTGCACACAGTGTTTTTTGACCTCAGTGAAAATGTTGTTTTTGAAAGGCTGAATGCCAAAAATACAGATGAAGCAAAATATTTTGTGAGATAAAATATGTTGTGAATTATAAGTTATGATTACGTCGATCTCTTTTTAAACACATTTTAGCTTTGGGACTTTACAGTGCCTCAAGTCTCAAACAAACCTAGGTCGCTACAACTAGAATCTAATTTCAGAAATAGTGTAATACTAATAATATTAATGTAGCCCTTATAATTCAGTGCAGCTGTGCAGATATACTGGGTTTTATATGAAGAATGAAGCTTTGAGCTATTGTGTACAGCCTTTATTATGTAATTTAAATATTTTTCTTATATATATATATATATATATATATATATATATATATATATATATATATATATATATATATATATATATATATATATATATATATATATATATATATATATATATATATATATATATATATATATATATATATAAAATCATTGTAATGTAAAGACACTTTGTACTGTTAGTGGAACAAACTGTGACATCTCAATCCCCGCCACTTTGGAGTGTGGGAGATTGTGAGTTTTTCTCAGAAGTTGATAATAAAAAATAATTGCTAGTTGCAGCCCAACATCTTGAGTTCATCTCCTGTCATATGCTCATAAGTGGTAGGTTATGTACAGAACACAGTTTCTGTGACTGTATCCAAAGATATTTAGCCTCATCAGTGGAAAATCAGGCCTCAGGGGGAAAAACCTCCAGTCTGTTTAGACGGCTGAACACCACGTCAGCACTGGAATGCTCCCTCTGGTTTCTACCACTTGTAGCAAAATCTAGCTGCAGAGGCTGAACAGCTCCAACATGACTCACAATCAGAACAAACAGGCATTAGGTTGTCTATATGCACTTCAAAGACGGGCGGGGCTTAACATTACCATTTGCCTTTTGGCAGTCAGTGTTACTTTCCTCAGGGCTGCAGACAAGGCAGTGTTGACTTTAATTTTCAGCAGCCCATTGCTGATGATAAAAAACAGCTTACATATGTTCAGTCTGGTCAGAAATTGATATGAAAGACTGAGTTTGGAAAATGTGTTCCTCTCTGTTATTCAGATTAATTACTTAGCAAAATCTGTGCCGCATTATTGTTGGAACATGTCCACGGTGGCTTGTTGCACACACTGCACGAGGGACAAAAGCTGTTGCTCTGTCGGACATATACAACTGCTACAAGTTACAGAAAACACAGCAGCGAGATAAATATAGCCGAATTGCCTCATAAATGACTGTTCATTGAATCCTGGGAAGAAAGAATCTTTGAGGAAAAAGATCACTAATTGGAAAATGGAGAGAGGACAGGGAAGATCAGAGCCACGGACAGTCGTGGTTTGGTCACGAGGCAATAAAAATATGCAAAGAATTTTCGTATTGATTAAAAATAGTGCAGTATGTGTAGTTGAGCCACCAATAGTTCTGGAGCTCTGCAAGTTACTGTCTTGTACACTTGAAAACGAAAGAAATGATTCCTATGTGCTTCATTTATCAGAGATGCTTTGTTTCACAATGAGCCCTAAGAGCTTTATTTATCCAACCTCGCACTCCTGAACAAAGTGCTACACAGTCATAAGGCCTGATAGCATGTAATGTTATTTGTTATGCTGTGCAGCAAAGAGATTAGCCTGTTTCCATGTAAATTCTTTCCTTTGAGCAGCTTTGAAGTCATGAAAATGACGTGCCCGCAGCTGCACTCTGCTCTGCTTTACAGCACAATTTAGCATCTTTTAGCTCGTTGTTTTGTGTTTTTTTTCCTATCACTCACAACTAAACTGTTTGGGTTCAGTCTCACTGCTTTCATCATCTCATTCTACTTGCCTGACACTGATCGAGATTTAGACAAAGCATGGGTCTGGTGGTGACCAAAACAGAGCTTTTGTTTTGGTTTTCTATTTGCGGGGTAGCTGGAACGTACAATTCCGAAAGAATATGAATGTTGCTCTGTGTATGCTTGACTTTTCCGAGCACGTTAGCCGCATCGACCTCACAAGATTTTAATTCTGTAAGTCTGTGTTGTGTTCACAGCTTGTTTCGCCCCAAGAAGTCCCTTGTGGCATTACATTTTATGTCTCATCAATAAAGCTGCTGGCCAGATTTTCTAAACAATACAGTGTTTCGAAAGGGGTTAACACCCTGCTGTAAAACGTGAGACATTGAATACTTAAGTATACAACAAAAGTGTGCAGCGTTAAAGTGATCCCCCAGATGGACCATTAGGACTGATGGGCATTGAAATTATTTGAAGGGATTGGCCTGACTTAGTCCGGATTACGGCTACACTGAGCAGATGGGATCAGCTCGTGGAAAGGGCAAATTAGTCTTAGATGGCGCTCATCCACAAAGGCTCCCATATTAACTCCAATGGAATAGACGAGATCTCGCTTGACGCTCATCTAACATGACACCTAATGCTTACGTGTTTTGCAGCCCACCAAAACCGCGTGTCGGATATGGTGTTCTCCCTGGAGAGCGAGTGGGTGGTGAGCACCGGCCACGACAAGAGTGTGAGCTGGATGTGCACCCAGAGTGGCAGCATGCTGGGGAGACACTACTTCACCGCCTGGGCCTCCTGCCTACAGTATCCTTCATTCTTCATTGATTTACTCTGTGCACAGTACATGGGAACATCCATCAACAAGTAGTAGCACTGCACGTTATAACGGTGTGTTAAAGCCCTGACTCCCTGATCAGATACGATCATGAGACGCAGCATGCCTTTGTCGGCGATTACTCGGGGCAGATCACGCTGCTGAAGCTGGAGAGGCAGACGTATTCCACCATCACCACGCTGAAGGGCCATGAAGGTAAAGACACGCGCCTGAGAATCATCCACACAAAACTACTGCTATCACCCAATGAAGATGGATCACACATGGTCTCCGCACAAATACTTTGTCTTGTGATGCTGAAGCCAGATGTGCATGTGTGTTCATAGTAAATGGATGACCCAGATTCCACTAGCTGTCATCATGATGCAAGAAAACGATACTCTAAGAGTGCACTCGCACGGTATCGTTGCTAGTTGATGAGTCCTTAAGTTAATAGATAATAAGTCCTTATAAGATCCTTGCTGATAGTCATAAGACTATTGTAGTGTTAATAATAGCATAATAAATATGTTTATTATTAGATTGTAGGACATTAACAAGAACTTGCAAGAAACTTATTAAGAGCTACTCGACTGCTTAAAGCTGAGGTTGATGAGACTGTAGAAACCAGCAACAGCGAGCTAAACTCAAATAATGATTCTAAATGCTTCACTTGTTCTTGTAAGGGCCTTTTTACCTATTAACTAACACTGACTACAAGGGCCTTAATATAAAGCCTTACCTATGAAAGCATATGTTTTCAGTAGGAAGAGCTAAGTAAAGGAAGAGACTGCACAAATTCGGTCAAATAGAAGACCTCACACTGCCACAGTCTTTGCTGGGACTGGGAAATTCCCAGGTCTGTTTGTTAGAGTCGAGATGTGATCGCTGTGTTGTTTCCATGCTCATCAAGCTGTTCCGCAGTTGTTGAGGGTTTTTAAGACGGGAATTTTCAGAAACTCTAAATCTAGATACAGACGCTTCACCTACTTATGAATTGATAAGCTGCCAGGACACTTCTGGACACAGTAAAAACAAAACACTTCCTTGTGCTCTCATTCAGGCACTAATTACACATGTGCTCATGAGCTGATGGAGGACAGGGTGAGGCACAGCTCCTCTCACCAGAAGAGTCATCCCTGCTTGCTACTCCTCAAAAACCCCTATTTTTACCACAGACCTGTTGTTTACAAGAAAGCCAGTTAGGACAGGCATGTCAGTGTGCCCTTACCTTTTGAAAATGTAAAAAAGAAAATAAAAAGAAAATAGAAATCCCTGCATCATGCAGAAAGCCTCTCTTTCATCCGCCCATGATAATTAATATTGATTGGACTGATAATACATGCTAATGGGTGTGGTGTCGGCTCAAGCTGTGCACAAGCCGGAATTCCCCCCAATATTTGATAGGAAGTTAATTAATGAAGGCAGATCCCAGTGTGTGGTCTTGCTCCCTAATGTTGAATATCATGTATAGCAATACTATGTGTGTAAAATGAAGCTCTCAAGATGGCTTGAAGAGAAGTGGGTCAGATGACATGATCCTGTGTGTGTGTGGGTGCCCTGTGTGTCATGTAGCTACAGTTACTGTTAGCCACCACCACCACCTGCCACAGGCCATTATTCATCATGTACTGGTCCAACTTAAAGAGCTTCATTGTCTCTCCCACAGCTGATTTTTGTTTAGAACGCTGAAGGTTTCCCTGGGAAAATGGAAAACATTAAGTAGTTGGGAGTTGGCTTGTCTGGAAAATCTGTGATTCAACAAGAACATCAGAAAGTACAGTTGAAGCATTTTAAGTCACTGGGCGCTGTGTGCACTGTTCTGTAACAACAGCTGTGTGCTGTTTTTGTGGCGCACACACACAGAAGAATCGTGGGTGTTTACCGAGTAACATGCTCTACCCTCTGACAAGAAGCAGCAGATGGTCTGTTTGTTGTGGTTATTAGTCAAATCTGCCTGCGACCATACTATATCAGAGCAGTGGCAGCAGCTTTTGACCCGTCTTATCTTCTTTCTTAAACCTGCAACTCGTGTCAGGATTGTGCGTGAATCTGTTTTAAAACGCAACTCCAGTGCACATGAATTTTTTTCTTGCCTGAATGCAAATGTTTGACCTTTCACTTCCTTTGCACTGCTGATCATCACTTCATCATGGTCTTTATCTAGAATCGTCTGTCAGGACACAGATTGTAGCGGTGTGGGAAGTACTGAGTTTCACATTGAAATAGACATGCTTAAAGGTAACGCACAAATACCTCCAGTTTGTCACTTTCTGCCTGTGACGGACGCTGATAGCTGATTCGTGTCACTTTGTTAGCGATGTCAGTAACAACATGACTTCTTCAATTTCGCAACCAAGCTTACGAGCAAGAAGATAACCAACAGATTTCTCAGCTATTTGTCTGCGTCTAATCAGTTCCAGTTGGCTGTACTGGAATGCAAAACATGTTTACACTTCTATAGCGGGTGGGAAATAAAAAAAACCCATAGAATAGAGTAGAAATAAGATACAAAAGATAAGTCAAATTAAGTCTAGCTGGCTTTACAGGCTAGCTCCTCGCAGCCCATTCATAATCAAACTTATGATTTTTTTGTGGATTTAGTTTAATGATAAAAGTTGTGATTATTTATTTTTCCTTGAGTGTTTTATATTTGCTTTTGGGCATGGAAAGATCTTTAAAATGTAAAAGGCCAAACTCCAAATCAGCAGTCCCCCACAGAAAAACTGCTCCTGAAATGCCTCATCAGTAGTCCATCTTTTAATTCTGTGACTTCTTGATGTCACACTGCGTCGCCATGTCACACATTTACATAATTTGTGCCTAATGGCTCGTTTGGTAGGTACAAATTAATTCAGCACGGAATCACAAATGGGTAGATTGATTCTCCAGCTGCAGTCAGCTCCAGGTTTAAGGTGTTTGGGCGCATCTTCCTGCAGTTCTCCCAGCAGGCAGCAGATGGGGCCAACAGGTCAGATCACAACAGTGCCCCTTAACTCGTTTTTCTCTCCATCCCTCTGTCCTCTCCAGGCAGTATAGGGACCCTGTGGTGGGATCCTGTCCAGAGGCTGCTTTTCTCAGGGGCCTCTGACCACAGCGTCATCATGTGGGACATTGGGGGCCGCAAAGGACGAACGCTACTGTTGCAGGGACACCAGTAAGTCCGCCAGTGTTTGTGTTACCTCCACTGTGCTTGTCGGGGTCTGGAAGGCTTAAAATGAAATCAAGGAAATGGTGGGTTCAGCAACAGATGCTCTTAGGCCCGCCTGTGTTTATCTCCACTTCCTGATCTTCATACATATTTCACCACCTCCCGGTGCACCTCCCCCGCTCCACGTGACAGGAGTCATCAACAAAACCTCTGTCCACTGATGTGTGCAGGAGCAAACCTCCGTGGATCCTGTCACACCCCAGCAGGATTTACAGAGGTTTGTCTCTCAGACAATCCATTAAATGAGAGCTGCAGTGCTGCTGTATTTCGGACAGGTCCTTAATCATATGATGAACAAGTGTTGATCTCCACATCTCTACTTTTTCTTCTTTTCTTTTCTGCATTTTGCTAATGTATTAAGATGTATTTGATAGCACATGGTGACCAAAATACGTATCAGAAGGATATATTTACTAATTTACCAAACTGCTGTTTGGTGCTAGCAGGCATCTTGCAGTGGGTTTACGAGAGCCTTTTAAATGACCCTGGTTGCCTATAGACACTGATGAGAGCTGCTGTGACTGAACAACACACTGAACGTACTGCAGAGTGCAGAGTTGGTTTTGTGAAGTTTAAGCTAAAAGTAGGTTTAAGGAGAGACATTACAGGTGAGGATAATGATGATTATATTTTTTATATAATTAATAAAAAGAAATGAATTTCTGCCATAATTTTAGGAATCCAATGATATATAAATCAGGCTTTGATGGATCTCTGAATGAACCACTCTGTAAAAATCCTCAGAATATAAACAGGAATAAAAAGTTTGAGTGTGAGAAAAAGCACATTTCAATAAGAAGGCCTTTAAAGATGTAAACAGTTAATGCAGTTTTCTTTTTCAAAATGATGGTGTGGTGATTACTTGCAGTAGTACAATGATTTTGGTTAAACAAGTGTGCTGCCATTTTATGTTTAAATATGCAAATGAGACAGTGTAATTAGATATGCACCTCAGTGAGTATCTTGGACATTGTTTCCTCTCATCTGAAAGATGACACAATTTGGAATCAAAATATAAGGATGTGTCTTTGGTTGAAGTCTTGGATTCTGTTGAAACTTTTCTTCCCTCTCATTGTGTCCGATGTCTCACTCAGCGAGCGTGTTCAGGCCTTGCGGTACCTCCAGCTGACCAGGCAGTTGTTGTCGTGCTCGGCTGACGGAGGCATTGCAGTGTGGAACATGGACGCACAGAGAGAAGAGGTCTGCATCATGTTTATGATTGCCTGCCCAAGGGATGTCGATACATTACAGTAAAACAAAAAAAACCCCAGACTTTGGGTTGGACAATGTATGGTTTTCTAGTTTTGAATACTAGTTGTTCTAACAGCAGAGGATGTGAAATGCAAATAAAAGTGTCTCATGTAAATGGACTGACCTCTGTAGTCTAGCGATGACTAATTGACATAAACTCATAAAGCGCTCACTGCTCACTCAGTATAATGGTCAGTAGCTACCGTGGAAGGTGTAGTGTTTTACTGTAGGGAGTTGATTGTAATTGTTTTCTGTGTTTTGTTTCTCCTCCTTGTTTTATGCCTCACTCAATTTAAATGCTGCTTGTGTGGGCAAAGCTGATTATTGCAGCACTTGTCCACTTGGAGAGTTACTTTAGTGCCCTGCATTATTGGGTCTGAGCATGTTTAACAAGAGCCTCTGATTGCATGTGTCTCTGCAGGCGCCCCAGTGGTTAGACAGCGACTCCTGTCAGAAGTGTGAGCAGCCTTTCTTTTGGAACATCAAGCAGATGTGGGACACTAAGACCCTGGGCCTCAGACAGGTAGGCGAGTCTGGCTAGAGTCCTCCCCAGTTTTGAGTCCCTCAGCCCATCAGTCATGCTGATATACTGCTTATTTTTTTCTTTGTGCAGCACCACTGCAGGAAGTGTGGCCAGGCTGTTTGTGGAAAATGTAGTTCTAAACGCTCCACATACCCAATCATGGGCTTTGAGTTTCCTGTGCGGGTGTGTGACGCCTGCTTTGATACCATCAAAGAAGAAGAGTGAGTTGAAGGCTTCTCTTAAGTTTTGATGCTGTTGGTCACATTTTACCCAGATTTTCAGCGTACTGAGGGCAAATCTAATTAAAAGCTGTGTGTGTGTGTGTGTCTGTGTGTGTCTGTTTGTCTGTGTGTCTGTGTGTGTGTTGCAGTCGAACAGCATTGGCCACGTTCCACGAGGGGAAACACAACATTGCCCACATGGACATGGACCCATCCAGAGGCCTGATGGTCACTTGTGGAAGCGACCGCATTGTTAAGGTCAACAACAGTTCTTTGAAACCAGCTTATTCGTGCATGTATTCAGGCTGCGTCAAATGCACACTGATCACACCGAAACCAATAAACCCGCTACCATTTTGTTTATGCTTCTGTTATCTCAGATACATGGTATGAAATTGAGCGAGTCTGCAGGCAGTCCTAAAATTCGGAAAAATGATCTTAACTTAGTTCTGTTGATTTAGAAGTAATTTGTGTTTCTAATGTCCAAACAATCATCAAATCTGGTTTGGTTTGAACAAACACTTTATTCACCATCCTTAATTCCACCATGTTGGACATTTTTAAGGATGATATTCAGGTGTATATCTTGATCTGCCCCCTTGTTAATATTCTTTTTGATGTGCTAGAAGTGTGGCTTTAGTGATATTTAGTTTAGTGATTTAGTGATAGTCGGGCCGGCCCTTGTAATTTGTAATAAAATATTAATATTTGTTACATTGTGCTCAATTCATGAGGAGGAGTAAACAAAGTAGCAGAACTGTCTATAGACTAGACAACAATGTTACTCAGACACCAGAAGTGTACAAAGCTGCAGGGAAGTCTTAAGTTCTTGGCACACACCAGTCAGCCACAACATTAGAACCACTGGCACACCAATTTAATAACTTTGATCATCTTGTTGCAATCCAATGTTGCCTGGGAAACTTTGGTACGTGGCATTCCTGTGGATGGCACCTGACACACAAACACTGTTGCAGACCAAGCACAGCCTTTGCAGTGGCAGGGCTCATTGTCCTGTCTGGGGAGGGTCAAGCCCATCAGAGAGTCCTCATACCACGAGGGGCTCGACTTGGTCTGCGACAAAGTTTGGGTGGGTTGTGCATGTTGAATGCCACATGAACACTACATTGTAACGAGATGATCAAAGCTCTTAACTTCACATGCCAGGGCTTTTAATGTTGTGGCTGATTGGTGTACTGTGTGCTTTGTTCATGGATGGAATGCTGAAAGATGGGTGATGCAGCCAAAATGGTTTGAGAGCGGTCATTGGGATTTGTTACAGTTAATTCAAGTAGGCCACAGAGTGTGTTCTCCATAAAGAGAACCTAAAAAAGTGTAAATACACCTTTTTTAATTGTGCTGCGGGGATTTTTGTTGATTTATTACTCTTAATTTCAGAAGTAGATACTTTTTAATTCAAATCATATTTTCATTTTCCTTTATTTCACATCTCTCTTCCAATTGTATTCTATTCCACTGTGTAATTTTGTGTTAATTACGAGTAAATACTTTGAATTGAGCACGTTGATATCTCAGCAACATCCTGGACGTACTGAAGCAGCAACAGTAATGGTTTCAGTGATGATGCAGCTTTGCATTTTCTGTCATTCTTATTGGCTGTTTGTCTCCACAGATCTGGGATATGACGCAGGTGGTTGGCTGTAGCTTAGCAACAGGCTTCTCTTCGCGCTGATTGGCCTAGGCCACCACATGCTCCGCCCACTCTTCCAGTGTCATGGAAACCCATCTGTACAGTGTATCTCTTCATCATTCCTGGGATCTTCAGCTGAAACCAGGCCTGCCCTTGTTGAATGTGTGAGTGCACGAGTGTGTGTGTGCGTGTGTGTGTGTGTGCGTGTGTGTTGTTACTGCTGACCTCCACATTTCTTTTGCTTCTCATAAAAAATTCATCTTTAATTCTGCCAACTGTCAGTCCTCCATCAAGGTGTGTGTGACTGCTTCCTGACTTTTTGCTCTGATCCGAAACAGAACCCTAAGCACAATGGTGTGTGTGTACATGTGTGCATGTATCGTAATGATTCCTCCTATGGGAGGAATGGTATTGATATTAGTGTTTACATTATATAAATACTTCCGATGCTTCTTTTGACAAAGGTCATTTTTTAATTACCTTCGCACTGAAAAGATTTCACTATATATCGCTGACCTGCCATCCCTGTATAGACATACACTAGCTTGATTATTACTGTGGCCCACTAACTGCATATTACTCAGTCACTGAAACATGTATATACCCCAGCATCATGTGTATAGTAGATAGTTGCTTGAATTAACTCTCACTGATCGAAGTGATCAGCTTTGTTCCTCGTTTTCGCAATTTTTTTCTTTCACTAGTTGGCCTTAAATCACTCTCAGGAGGTTTTACATCAGTCGGTTGTCACTGGGCGGGGGCTCTTCATGTCTGTCGTGGCCATTATTGATGTGTTGTCACTGAGGGGTGGTAAGAAAATGAATGGCCTCTTTCTGAACAGATCCCTTGATACGCGCAAAGATGCTGCCATAGAAATTTTAATGTACTCTTCAGATGTCTGCATGACGGCGCCGACCCAGCCAGGTGAGGCATGGGAAATGGGAAATTTGATATGCCGCCACCGTGACATGCACGGACAGAGGCGGCATCAGTCGTCCTGTCACAGCTGTCCTGAGGTGCACCAGCCCTATTACAGCTCAAGATTTAATAATTGTGACTTAGGAAATAATAGCACAGCATCACAACTTCTTGCATGTTCAAGGAAAATTCCACCCGAAAATGAACGGTCTGTTGTTATCCACTCACCCCCGTGCTGAGGGGAAAATCGGGTGAAGTTCTGTAGTCCACAAAACATTTCTGCAGCTTCACAGCAAAACAGCACTGAAGCATTATCCTAAACAACTGAAGGAGATGGGGACTTGTTTAAAACCTGACCCTGCTGCCCCCACCCAAATACATAAATGAAAAACAAAATTAAAATGGCTCCTTTTGTATGATGTATTCCCAGTCCCCAGAGGCTATGAGATCTGAAATGGATTTGAATAGACATTATTTCACCCTTTTTAAAGCCACCCTTTTTTAGTGTGCAGCCTGTCTGAAGCTGGTGCGCGAGAGGGCGTAAATAACGTCTTTTCAAATCAGTTTGAGATCTCAGGGCTTCCGGAGACCTGGATTAAGCTGGGTGAGCAGTATAGATCCATTTCACATTTTTTTCTGTTATTCAGGAGAAAACTACAAAGCTGTTCTGCTGTGAAGTTCCAGAAATGTTTTGTGGACTCCAAAACTGGGCATTGACATGGGTGGGAGTCAGTAATGACTAAATTTTCTTTGGTGGGTGAACATTTAAATGTGTAGGTAGATGCCACATGGCATTGATGGTGGAAACCCAAGATTCTGATACCTCAAGAGAATTGCTTTTCAGCTCTTAATTTGAAAAACTAGAAATATTTGTAAGTTCTTTGCGATGCAAAATTGGATCTCCCTCCCAACATAGAGGCACTTCTCTACTAGACAGTAACTCTGAAGTTATTATAGCGCTCAGTGCCGGCTTGTTGAATCTTCCCCAGCTGAACCACAGGTCAGATCAGGGCTGCATGTGTTCCTTCAAAAGCCTTAAAGAGAGGAGGACACGCCCACAAAGCCTTTTCAGTGGTTTATCAGTGCTCACGACTGTTCACGCACTCACTCATTCACTCATGCACTCACCTCATCAGATGGATGTTTGCTCTTCCTTTTCAAACTGTTTTTTACAAATCCTGTCCTGAGCTGCCCCTTCTTTCCCTACATGTGTGTTATCAAGGATGTCTCATAACGCTAAACGCATACCACTGCACTGTATTGCACAACCCGTGGTCTTTTGTCTTTGAATTGAACAGAACCTTTTTGTAAGTTCAGAGCTGGGAGCTGGATTTCGATGTAGCGTCTTTGTAAATAGCGGCTCGCATCTTCTAATGGTAGACTAACGCTTGCCTTACTGTAAGTGGAAAAAAAAAAGAGCATTATAATGTTGGAATTCCTGATCTCAAAATGTAGTCACATTCCAGTTTTTTGATCATGTAGTGTATATTTATATTTGTAGTAAAGTATTTATCTGTTATCATTGTAAGTGGTGGTTTACTTTTCTTTGTGCCCATGTAGTAGTCTTTATTTCCTCCTATTAACAAACTAGAACATGTTCCGGACTCTGTAATGAAGCACGTGCAAACTGGGTAATGTTGAGAGTGACTCCATTATTTAACATCCTGACCTGGACAAAGGATGACTGATTAATCAAGGGACGGCTGTGGTTGTCATATGACTGCTGTTCCCCATCATTAAGACTCCATTATATTTAGATGTTTTACAGTTATACTTGGGGTTAGACTGAAAGCTGGTCAGCTGATTTAGTTGAAATGTTCAATATATCTAAATTTGACCATTTCTGTCAATCCGTCGCTTTGATCAAAGTGCACGCTCTGGGATAAAACTGCAAAAATGATCAGAAATAATTACAAAAAAAAAAACACATTTAAATTGAAGCTGCATTACTTGATTTTTTTTTTCTTTTTCCAGCCAAACAACCTGAAAACACAACACTGTTATATCCCTTATAAAGAAGTAGTCACTTGTGTTCATGAGTAGAACTCAGCCTTTATATATATTTTGATCTACACACCTAAAACATTATGTGACTGCATTCAGAACAAACGTTGAACCTGGCCTTCATTATGATCTAAAGTGCACACGTTTAAAGATTCATGACTGCATGTTTCACATTTCAAAACTGCCTCTGTTAGCATGTGCTACAACAGGACCAGGACCACATTTTGCCATGATACCACACACACACACAGACCCACAAGATGTAAATATCCCCAGCCGACGTTGTCATGGCTTCTTAGACCTCAGAGTACTCATGGTCGTCGGATCCCACAGCTCAACAGTCCCTAGTTAATATAAAAAGAAAATATATTTTAGCACAGGTCTAAGTTCCAGATGAGTGGAGCAATTCTGTAATCACAAAATTCAAAAAGAACTGTAAATGTTGTAGCGAACATGGTGGCAAACTGCTGCCTATTTACACATCTAGCAGACAAGGAAACAATATGAGCATTTATTTGGAGTAGGTGTAAGTCCGATAGTCACTCATTTAAACTCTTTGTTTTGGTCTCCACCACCTCCAGACAAAGAATTCTGGTTCTGTAGCTGCTAAATGTTTCAATGTGTTAACTAGCTACACGCTAAGACACTAACTCTGCTGTTTGGCGCCGGGCAGGTAGCATACAGTGGCAACATCAAACCCTTTTGTGCTCAAACCAGCTGCCTGCTGGAAAATATGTGTTTGAGAGCATAACCTACGAGCTGCAAAATCAAAACAATGCGCTGAAAGAACCCAAAATGCTGTATAGCTCCAAAATTTGGTGACAATTCTCTGTGGGTTTGCCCTTTTCACACTGGACAAACACCCATGAACAGCCACAAACTTCTGGCTTTTGTCTGCAGTGCCAATGTGCACAATCAACATTCACTCCCCTGTCAAATGACTGCAGTAGTCACAGGTTTTTTTTTTTTATCTGCCCCAGTTCTGATTGGCTGAGTGAGATGTCTCACTCCTTAGCAGCTGTTCCCTGTTTTTCAGGCACATTTGTGATGAAGAATGTGAGACACACAAGCAAAAGTGGGATCACACCCGCATCTAAAAACCTGCTAGTTTTGGTTTAAATGTGATATAAGTGACATATTTCACATTATATTTTGTAATTTTCTTCATGATTCATTAAAAAAATATTGGTTAGTTTGGTTCTTCACATGCTTTCAATACTAAACTTCTGTCATACTAGAAATCGAGTAGTTTTCAGCTAAATTGCCAGTATTGGCATTGATCTATCAGTCCAACCCTAAGTATCATTAAAAAAAATCATGGGTCTACAGGGTTATTGATGATGCTACCGTACAATCAGGAGTCAAATCTTGCCTTAATTTTTCAGTTCACCACACATAGAAGCTTCTTCCAGGCATTACTTCTCATCATGTCCCTGTAACAGATTTAATTTGGGGATGAAAGTCTCTCTGGATGTGGAACCTTACCTGCCCGGCAGATGGACAAGATGTCGAAGGTATGACAGGTGGCAGGAGTCGCTGTTCTCTTCAGGTTGCTGGCCAGTTGCAGGAATGAAGGAGTTGATTTCATCATGCTGTAAATGGTTCGGATGGAGCAGTTGTAAGGGCCATTGTGTCATCTTCAGTTCATCCAACACTGGAATTGGTGGCGTACGTGTTGGTAGGAGGCCACAGCAACAAGTATAAAGATGATTCATTCTCCACAACACCATGGCCAATAATCTATAACTCTGTAAATTGATTTCTTTTGGTTGACCTTTTCTCCTCAGATGCTTGTAAAAGACACGCACTGTTCTAACATGATGTTGTTAATGTATATCTCAAAATAACTGTATTTTTAAATACTTTTGTTGATGTCTCTGTGTCTTGGTTTGACTGCACAGAGAGACTAAAGAACCGATGTTGAATAAAGATATTCTGATATGTTTAATTAACCGCTTTTGGTTTGTTCTTGCATCAGCTCAGTTTAAATGCAACTCGGCAGCACAATGAGATGCAACACATGGAGCCATTTTCTTTATTTAAGCAAGCATTTACAAGATAAACTCAAGCCAACGTCACAGTATATGGTACTTTTTAAAAGTGCTGGTTAGATATTACTGAGTCTCAAATACATGTTTTATCGCACATGTCGCACGACGCTGCCGCGTGGTGTAACTTAAGGCACTCGACTGATGGAGAGGGCGCCTCGTCTCCAGCCTGAGCACAAGCTGCACTACAATACACAAGTTACTGACATGTTGACGTGACACGACATTAAACACACATCACTTGGCACGTTTGTAAGTCGTCAAGACAACAAGTATGAGATTGAACCCACGGCTGGTGTTGTGAATTAATAATGCAGTGTGTGTGTGGTGTGTGACTTTGGTCATATCAGATTCCCATCTGATTGACAACTTTCATAAAGTCAAAGTAACAGACTGGAATGTGTGTGTGTGTGTTTGTGTGTGATGTATGAAGGCGCTCTCTCCATCAGCAACACAGCATCCTTTGGAAGCAGCATCACTATCAAACACTCCGACACAGTTATATTTTAGTCTTTTTAAAGCCCACAAAATGGTAAAAGGTGTCATCATATAAATAATTATCGAGCATTATGGACCTCGCTCCGTTCCCCCAGTTATAGGTGAGTATAATGCAGCATTGTAAGGCTTTAGGTGTCATAGTATCTCTTCATACCGTTCCATTTTAAGACCACAGGTAGTGTTAAAACTCCAAATGCTTTGGAGAAAAAAAAACAACAAAACACAACAAAACAGAAAATAAGGACCCAGATCTGCTCCCTCTGCTGGAGTGTATTACATCATCATGGGGATGAAACACTGAGTCCAGCCTCGGTCAGTACGAACAGAAGGTGTTAGTGTTGGCGGCGTATCGGCGACCAGTCCCTGCTGTCTCAGTGTGGCTGAAACGTCTTGGCCAAGTCCTCCAGCAGAGACACTAACTTCTGCTCCTCCAGGGCAGAGCTGTGGGTCCAGGCCAGCGGCAGGTGGGTGGACACCATCTTCCGGTCTGGGCAAGAACACACAGGTTTAACATCCAGGTGTATCTGTTGGCTGCTGTTCAGTGCATAACCCTGTGTTTATGTAATATTGATATCAACACGGTGTCCAAAGGTCAGCTTTTCTATGGCCCGTGTTTCAAAAGCAATAGAGATCAGACACAATGTTTCTATAGATATGATGATGAAGACTGTTTAGACCGTTAGAATACCACATCAAATGCAATTTAATACCTGTGTCACAGCCACACTGGCCAAAGTATAAGAGTATAACAGAAAACCAAGTAGGGAAGATGCAGCCTCGAACTATGTAACACAATAGCTGTTTTCTGGTATGTAACAGTAATTTCTCTGGTCATTCATTTAACAAGCACAGTGTCCGTTCATTATCTAATGATGTGAGGGGGTTTCAGATCCAGTCTTAGTCCTCCTGAATTTTACGATTGATAAGCAGCAATAAACATTCCAGCCCTTGAGGCTAATGTTAAACATCATACTGCTGTTGAAAACCTAAAGCTGCTGTAAAGTGTTGTCATTGTTTTAGCCAGTTTCCAGTCTGTTCTGCTGTCAGCAATCCCCTCCCTCCTCTGCACGTCACCACACCACACAACTTGTTTCAGTTTTTTGATGCAGCAGTTTTTTGGGGGGATTCCAGAAATGTTCTTTTCTCTTTTACATCAAGAGCAGGGGTTAGTGACCAAACACTTGGAACGCAGGAAAAATAACGCTTAAAGGAGCTTTCACAAATTAAAAATGATTTGTACATTTCACTTTGTATCAAAATCAGCACTTACGAAACTTTTGTGGTTTCTTGTGCGTATCAAGATTCAATTGTTATCTGGATTTGTACAACATTGGATCCCAGGACTTGTACAAAAAGTGTTGTCACGGTGGTAACAAATGTTGACAGCTGCTACAGTTTTGGCACCGTGTTGACAGGAGGAGGAGAAGAAGTATGGTATTTGTGGAGACACCTCAGGTATAAAGCAACATATTTCAGTGTCGTCTGTCACTCAAACATGTCCTCTCCCTGTCACTGTCACTTCATATTGGCATTACATAAATGCACTGACGAAAGCGAGGTGGACCAACCTGCCTGCGATTCAGACTGGATCACATGGATCGCATCACACAACAGGATGAATGCAGTATGTTTCTGTCTCTGCTGAAGTAAGATTTTCACATGAGACTATAGCCTCCCTATACAAGGCCACTGAGGTCTTTGTGTGTGTGTATGTGCCTACTAAAGTGCATTTGTGGGTGTGTGTTCGCTCATAGAGGCACTGTACTCCTCGGCAGTATCTGGCACCAAAAGCAACCCGCTCCAGCTGCAATGGACACAGGCCAAACCGTCACACAAACAAAAACACACACACACACCATGCCGACCCACAACTGACAAACGCATAATTCAGCCCGAGGTCTTCCTTTTTGTTTAGTAGACTTGGGGCACCAAAATTAATTTTTTTGTCTGGTTTTGCTAAACTTTCTTAATAGACAAATCCCGAAAAAGGTGAGCAGGTAGATGACACTGGCAAAGATGGAATTCATTTTGCGACATACCCTGGTAGAAACGTCCGCTGGGGTTTGTGATTGCGGCCTCAGAGACAGCCAGCCAGACCACAGTGTCGGCCCCCTGCTCCGGAGTCCTCAGACTCTCCTTCATTGAGCTATGGAAGTCGGGCATGGCATTAGCCACCGCTGTGGCACACCGACACAGAGGATGACAGAGAGAGATGGGTGGGGACAAACTACAGTGAGTATTAGGGAGAGACCATCGTTTTTATTTGACAGAGAATGAACTTTGTCCTCACTGTTAATTCTCAGTGCTGTGCGTGTGTACCTGGAGTGTCAACCCAGCCAGGGTGCATGACGGAGAAGTGGATGTTTGTGTGAGTCTTGGCCAGCTGCTCTGTCATCACCACCTGCTGCCTCTGAAACACAAACACACACACACACACACGAATCTATCTGTGCAATGATGGTATCTGCAAGGAGGTAAAACACATGAAATAGACAAGGGGCTCAGATTTGAGATTTCCAGGCTCGGTGTCATGTAATGAATCACAGTTACCTACGATATCATGTGAAACAGGATTTATTTGACGTCGGCTGTTGAAGGATGTTACTCTGAGAGATGTTTCTGGACCAAAACAACGCCTTTGCCAACATTTGTCTTCTTACCATCACTTACACCATTAAATTGGGGTTCAGTGTAGTGCCACAGTCGCCAGATAATCAAAAAACACCCTCTCATTCATATCAAAGGTAAGCAAAATATTTCAGGATCTGATCAATGAATCATCTCTATGAATAACAACGGGCCGATATCAGCTGCGATATGCAAACAGCAACAGTCTCATCACACTATTCTAGGTCATTTTTTAACAATACACTTGACATGAAAATATATTTTTGGCAAACTCAGAGCACTTAAGGACAGAAAAGCCTGACAGTGTCAGGTGACTTCTTACTTTGTGCTGGGCGTAGACCATGGTGCCATCATAGCGGCCCCTCTCAGACTGCAGGTTTCCTGTCCGGAGCTTCTGCACCAACATCCCCCCTGATGACACTGTGATCTGAACATGGGCGAATGGAGACATTCGTGAGGGGCAAAAGAGGGGGTTAGGTGTGATATGGGCATGATACACGTATATGTAAAGTAGTATACTCAAATGTGTTGTTGATAACATTCAGCCCCTAAATGTGCCATTCCCTCTCCTTCCACTGCATTTATGCCACAACACTGTTGTTCCAGTCATCTGCCCCGTCAAGTGGTTGCCAGTTTGTTGCACAAGCCTCCTTTGCTCGAGCTAGCTAGCAAAGGCTAATGTTGCTGACACTAGCTAGCTAACCTTGTTGCTAATGCTAGCAGTTGGTTAGTCCGACAGTTGAGTTTTGTGAGTCAACAGTGTAATGCTTGTAGTATCATCAGTGATCAAGAGCCTTCATAGTTGCAAGTTTGTAGGAAAAAATAAATACTTGCAGTATGCTCCCAGCATACTGTACTGCCCTAATATTGCTAACGCTAACATTAGCAACCCTACCATTAGCTCATCGTTACTAAGACACCTGATTGCAGATAATACTCAGAGACCTTTAAGAAATATTTTAAAAACTATGGTAAAGTATGATACACAGCAATACATTTATCGACCACAGTGTAAGAATACAATAGGTAAAACTGACTGTATGAGACGATGCATTACATATGTAAGTTGCTAAAATGCTGCTAACATTTGATGCCTCTTTTACCATAAATTATCAGGTTAATTAACGCTGACAGGAGTCAGTGAATACTTTTAAGACTTCAGGAACATTTTACAAATATTGCTATGTCTTTAATGCAGGACTTTTACATGTAATGGGGTATTTTTGGGGGTTTGTTCTGCAGCCTGTGGCCCTGTGTCATTAGGCAAAAATCCCTAATTTCTGAGGACATGTCTCATTTGTGTGACGAGCAACAAACCAGTAAATAGCCACGGCCCAAACCCATTAAATTCCCATTAAAATGATGATTACATCGACCAGCTCAGCAAAATCTAAAGTCCACGAGGTGTTCCTAAAAGTTCTGAAGACACCGGGAGTCTCTAACTACCGTGAGATAAGATGGACAGATAGTGGGAGATCGTGACAATGTGAGACAAACATAGCTTGTGTGTCTCAGACTCACCACTCTGGGATCTGCACTCTTCTCCAGCAAGGGAATCAGACTCTTAGTGAGAATGTAAACCCCTAGTGGATGATAAAAAACACTTTTCATAACCAACCCCCATGTTTCCTTCCCATTAATGTTTTCCTCAAACCGCAACCAGACATTTGACTCACCAAGGACGTTGGTAGCAAAGCTTTTCTCAAGCCCCTCAGCATTCACATCCCTCTGACTCATTATGGCGCCGGCGTTATTAATCTGCACAACACATGAGAGTCACTTTCTGACTTATATTGATCCAAAACACTTTTAAAAATATAAGAGAAGTGAATTGGTACACAGACACCTAAAGATGACAGTGTTGGCTTATATTTCAAAATATGAAAATCAGTAACTCACCAGCACATTGAGAGTCTTGTACTTTCTCTTGAAAGCCTCAGCAAACTCCCAGACCTTCTTGGTCTCAGACAGGTCCAGGATGTGGACATAGACCTCCTGTGATGACATTTAGAGTAATGAACGATCTCTCGTCGGGGGAATCAGTCGGACCCGTATTTTTTTTAAAGAAGTGAGTCACACTGTACTTTATTTCCTGTCTCCTTGACGATATCAGCCCTCGCCTCCTCGGCCTTGTCTTTGTTCCTGCACACCATGTGGACCGTTCCGCCTGTGACAAACATGACATGGAGCGGACATCAGTCTTTAGCAGCCGATGAACACACACAGACATAAGGTGAAAAGTAGTGTTTTGGATTTCTTGTCATGTGCATGCACTTTGTATGAGCTGCAGTTTGTAATGACTTCTAAAACGTGTTTGTGTTAAAAGTGCATAGGATACCCAAATTTGTCAGGGCATGTTTGTCACATTGAATTTGACCAAGTCAAAATCTCATTGTGTAATGATATTTTATTTAAATACCAATCGTCATCCCGACAATATTGTTGAAATACAAATACGAAGGTATTTGGTCACAAATAGGGTGATGTTTGATTTTGCTGTCCTGTCCTAGTATTGACGTTGTGCAACAATCATATATACCTTTATTGTATTGACATAAATATCACGATATAACCTAAAAACACAGGCACATTATTTTAATGCCATATTGCCCAATCCTAGTTGATGGTTTGTGTGATCCAAAATAGAAGAGTGCTGCAATTACAATTCCACATGTATGAGCTGAAAAACAGGCAGTGGGACTGGTACCTCTCTTGGCGATGGCCATGGCGGTGGCTTTCCCGATGCCACTGTTGGCTCCCGTTATCATGAAGACACGTCCAGCCATGGACACCTCCAGGTCCTTCTCCACAAACCTCTTGGAGGCTGACAGGTAGGCATTCCTGCAGGACATCAAGTCAGCGAAGTCAGGATAAGACTTTATATCATGGGCCTGAAGGGGTCAACATTAGAATCAGTGAATCAGTTAATGTCTGTTAATGTGTACAGTATGTGTGTGTGTGTGTGTGTGTGTGTGCGTGTGTGTGTGTGTGTGTGTGTGTGTTCAGGTCAGAGAAGGTCAGTGTTCGAGGTCAGCCTGGTCACTGTACATCTCTTCACAGCTTTACTGTACGATACAATGAAGACGAGAGTGTGCCTGGCATCATCTCTGATGAGAAGGGGTTCAGGGTCAGACTACCGGCGATGACAACAGGATCGGTGTGTGTGTGTGTGTGTGTTAGAGCTTGTGCGGCACCAAGGACTTCAATTCCCCCCATTGTCCTGGAGGCCATTGTTGAGGGCGGCTGAACGGGGGGAGGATAAAGGGGACAAGGAGGGGGTAATTCTGAGGCTAAATGCCTGCTCTGTTCGATGGTGTCATGCAGAGAGCTATTAGTGCAGGGTCAGAGCGGGTTGCCCGGCAGCTCTCTGGGAGAAAATATAACACAGAACAAAGGGGAGAAGGGAAACAATCACAAAACACCTCTTCAGACAGCTTGGCGGGCTGTATACTGATGAGGAAAGGCAACTTCGGGCTGCAGGAGATCAGATAGGACCGATAATACGTGTAGAGCCTTGTTGTGGTTGAACAACTGACTTATGGTCTCACACGGCTCCAGCTGAGTCGCTGTAAACTTTGATCAATTCATAAATCAGTGATATTCCCAGCAGTGCCACAGCTCCATTCTGTTCAATGATGCAGTGGAAATCAAAGGTTCTGTTAACTAAAACCTCAAGTCAGTGATCATCAACCACCAGCAGAAGCAGACATCAGCTGAATGAAGTTACAAGTCCTTGAATAACCTGTGACCTAACCCAGCCCTATGGAAACTATGCATTCGCAAGTAACACTTATTTTCATTAAACATCGATCTGGTGATTCATTTAGAGATGGATGCATCGATCATTTGGTCTGTTAAATGTCAGATAATAGAAAACTAATGCCAATAACAATTTCCCAGCACAATCTCAATGACAAGGCCTGAGAGCTCTGGTTTCCTTGTTTCTATACATTCTATCCCACTCTGTGAACGAGGCTAGTGGAGTCTTTTATAGAGACAAATTTAACTACTGTAGTCTTACACTTTGGTAGATACATTTATTACTGTGTATCATACTTAATCATAGTTTTTCCATGTAAAATCATTGTTTTAAAATATTACTCAGGCTCATGGATTGAGATTAAATTAATCAAATCTTAATATAATAATATTCTTAGTTTGTCCACTGAGAACAAGATGACATCTAGTCTAGCACACCAAACCTTTACAAGCTTTAATGCACACATTTCCAATGAAAGACAGTCTCAGGGGTTTTATTTCATAGTGCTGCGTTGAATTCAAGCCTTTTCTATCTGTGAGATGCCTAAACAATGTAATATCACAGCCGGTGGAAAGTAGGAAGAATTAGTTAATTTCAAAATATCATAACGGATAACGGATTAATATCACATCTGGACTTGTTCATAGACGCGTGTGTAATAAATATGAACACTTTCACATACAAAAGTTTTAAGGAAAATAAAATAATCCCTCTTGAGAAAAGACAAAATAGTTTCAAAGCCATCTTTAGCAAGATCTGTGACAGGTGAAGGATGAGGAGCACACAGCAAACTGTGTGTGAGAGAACAAGAAATGTGGCTGCAAAAAAGTTAAAACAAGTGGAGACAGGATTTTTAAAAATGAAAGCATTGTGATTAATTTCATTATTGTCACAATTCTGCAACAGCTATTTGCATGAATAAATGTTGCCAAGTATCCTGAGGACAAATCTCAAGCCCAAACAGTGAAAAATAACATGGAATCACAAAAATGATGACATTTAGCTTTAAGGGTCAAACTTAAAAATAAAATCATTACTTAAACAGTATTTGGAGAACAGCTACAGGATTATGCATGGCCATGTGAATTTAATAGACACTTTAACATGAACATGAAGTGGGAGAAGTTCTGGATTCTGGTCGAGTTGGAATGAGCCCATAGTGACATTTTAATGTCAAAGTGCCCTGTGATGTTTTAAGAGTTACAAATGCAATGAAATCGCCAGGCAGAAAAATGACATTCAGTTTAATAGTTTAGGCGATTTTATGAGCAATAACGCCACTAAAAAGTGCAAAAAAAAAACAACCCAAAAAACACGTGTGTGTGCTGATCTGAAGAAGCGGACTGTACTCTGTGGCTGTGCGCCCAGGACGCAGCAGGAGGTCACAGACTGACTCCAGCTGCTCAGACATCATCCCATCAGCTGCGTGTGGAGAGATCAAGTCATCTTACCTGGTGAACTCGGTCACTCCCTTCAGGAACCAGGCGGAGTTGCGGTACAGAGACATGGCGGTGCTCTGGAAGCCTCTCGCTGCTCTCAGCTCTCTCCTCCTCTTTTACCCTGGACCCGGACCACGTGTGGCCCCACCGAATTAACATCGGTGGGGCGACGGCTCCAGCGGCCACCCAGCGGCACCCGGGGGGGGGGGGGGGGCGAGGATGGACGCGCCATTCCCACTGCGCGCGCACTTTGACAGGAGTCCACTCTGGCTGTTTAAGGGGACATCTCCCGTGGAAGTTACATGGCTCCTCTCCTTCAAGTCAGTGCTACAAAAGGGGTGCAGATACAGATAACAGCACAGAAAATCTACATAACCTAAATAAAATAGCTGACGGCTCAAGCTCCTACACTCAATCAAATCTGGGCAGCTTTGTGAAGAGGGAGCTCAGCTGGCTGCAGTTTGAAATAACTTCACAAGTGGAAATATGTATCAAAATTGAATAGAACGAAAATATGTACAAGAACAGGGACACATTTAAAGGATGTGAAAGAAATAGAAAAAAAAAGTCAATGGCATATGTATTATTATCCCATTATTTTAATATAGGAAGTTCTATAGTCATAATTATTATTTCAAAATTATGACACAACTAGCTCTATCTAATGGCCCATGAATACGTGTCCGCCTCCTCCTCCCCGCACAGCACCGCACTGTACCGTCTCACCTGTCCGTGCTGCGCGCTGCTCTGCCCGGCCGCCACCGGACAGCCAATCCGCGCTTCCCCAGAGCGCGGCGGGGCGCGGCTCTGACCGGAGAAGGTGTGAGCGCGCTGATTTCTGGGAAGATCCACCAATGTCGCCGCATCTGAGAACACGCGAGATGCAGTCAGGTGCGACTGTGGCACTGTGAGTTCTGTGAGTGTGAACCTGGAGGATCTGAACTTGGGTGACCTCTTCCGGAACCGCTGAGACAAAATGGTGAGTGTCTGAGTTTTTTTTTTTCTTTCTGTATCCCTGCACCTGCTGGCAATAAAAGGTGCCACGGTGCAATAAACGCCAAAGTCAGTTACTGTGTCTCCTTAAACTACTTCTTCTTTTGTTGCACTGTAGTACTTCCTTGATCAAAGGTAGTTTTTTTTTAAAATACTGCAAGTGGCGTTATTCTACTCAAGCTCCTGGTATTTCGCGTTTGTCACCCGGCGCTAGGAAATAAAAAGCTTGAAAAACGTTGGACAGTTGTCATAAGGTAACAACCACGTCACGTCTGACAGGCAAATGAATGCAAATCTCCAAACGTTGCTTTCATTTGCATACGTTTAAATGTGATCCGAAGACTATTATTAAACGATAATAACGAAGGTGTTATCACACAAAAGCAGTCATACAGCATTTATGTTGTTGACATGCTTCATATTTGTCCAGCCACCACACAGGTGTGTTAAAGTTGCACCTTCCTCACTCCACATGTTTGCTTTATCAGAGGCAGTGCTTTGTACAGCTGGACCTCTGGGTCAAAGAGCTCTTATTAATTGCCCTTGCACAACACACACATTGTATTTACTGTGTCATTGCACTGGTGGTGATGCAGATGTGTTAGTTTTCCCAGGTGATCTTCATTCATGTTTCCTAGTTGTGAAACCTAATTGCAGCGAGGTGGTTGTCTGTGGGTGTGGGCAGCTCTGGCTCACCACAGTAGAAGGTGGAGGCTCGGGTGTGTGTGTGTGTGTGTGTTTGTTTGCTTTGCTGAAAGGCTGCACATCGATCACATGTCAGTCATGTCTTTAACCCTCGCAACCCTCCTGTTCGGCCATGGAACACCCAGATCTGCGGTTATCCATTACACTGCAAGACAAAAAAAAAAGTCCTTGGATTCTCAGAAGTCAGTGCTTCCTGCTCTGTTCTCCCACTCTCTGCCCTCTCCAGATGCACTTTCTGTTGCTGTTCAGCCGGCAGGGGAAGCTGCGGCTGCAGAAATGGTTCGTACCAATAACAGAGCGGGAGAAGAAGAAGGTGATCCGGGACATGATGATGTTGGTGTTGGCCCGTCAGCCACGCTCCTGCAACTTCCTCCAGTGGAGGGACCTCAAGATTGTTTACAAGAGGTGCTGGCCAGAGACGCAGCTGCTTTGGATTTATGTTGTATATACAAGATATTTTTCAGTTTCATGGCAGATACAGGCTTGTCTGTTGAGCAAAGTCGACCTTTGACTCTGCTCACGATTAATGCTTAACGTGTGCCCTCTTTCAAAATACCCGCTGATAACAGACACACCCATTATCAACAATGAGTTAACAAGACCCTGACAGACAGGGACAGTTAAACTCACAGGGACTGACCTAGATCACTGATGGGACCGCTGCAGCGATGGTGCAACACTGTGCTTATCCTCATCTCATCGCCTTCATAATCTTGTAATTAAAGTAGAGTTACTGGAAGTGGACAGAATAAGAGGAACACCTCACAGGATAATGTGATAATAAATATAAAGCGTAAAGTCAGGGCACCTTGACTTTGGAACGAGCTGCCGGAGGAGATCAGGCAGGCGAGAACTGTTTCTTCTTTTAAAGACACGTTCTCTTAGAATTTCTTTTTCCTGAATTGCTGACTTTTTAAATTAGTTTTTGATATAATTCTCAGCATTTTTCAATATGTTATTATTATTATTATTATTATTATTATTATTATTATTATTATTATTATTATTATTATTATTATTATTATATACTAAAGTTAAACATGATGTATAGCTGTGACATCACAAACTCACAGAAGTCCTGACGGCATGTTTAAAGGCATATTGTCTGAACACAGGCTGTTCTCATTTCTGAGTGGACTGAGCGTTTTGAGACGTTCACAGTTTTATATAGCACCTATAATTGCCGTGAAGCGACATGGAAATCTCACTTGCGCCAATGTGGGACCTTTAAAAACGTGCTTGATTATATTGAAACCTCTACAATATATGCTTGTTCTTTAGCAACACTTACACTTTCAACACAAGTTTAATCCAAAAACCTCCATACAGGCAGTCGTTGATTGTTCCTTGTTTCATCTGAACATTGTGGCAACTATGGCTGTAACAATCGAGCTTTGTCCTCTCCCACTGCAGGTATGCCAGTCTGTATTTTTGTACTGGTCTGGACGACCGGGATAACGAGCTGCTGAGCCTTGAAGTGCTGCACAGATATGTCGAGTTGTTGGATAAATACTTTGGCAACGTGAGTAGAGCCTGAACTCCTGGCTCAAGCAGAATTTCCTTGCTGTTCTGGGAGGCTGTTTAAATGTCCTCTTGGTTGTGGGTTAACGCTGCGCCCCCTCATTGGGTGCTTTCAGTTATTCTAGAGGTTACAGGACAAATTCAGTAACACTAAAAATCTACATGGGTTTTTTCACCCACTGGATATTCTTAGCCCAGAGGCAATTTAGCGTAATAAAGCCTTTCGTGGCTCCGGAGGAAGCTGCATGTAATCTGATGAATTGCCTTCAGTGGTGTCACTCAGTCACTAAGTGGCACTGTGCCTGATATAAGCACCAGGTTTTGAAAAGCAGTCCACTGTTGCGCTGCTATATTGTTGGACTCATGGACACGTTAAAAACATGTAATCAAAATACAGCAGAAACAGAGATTTCACCTTTTATATGCCACACATTCATCTTCCTTTTCAAAACATGGTGCCTACATTACCCACAATGCCACTGAGTGACATCACTATACGAAATGTGTCAGATTACATTCAGCCTCCTCTGCAGTACTAGTAGTACTCCTCCAGAGGAACTGTAAATGCACTTTAATGTGCAAAATTGGTGGAGTTACCCTTTAATATGCTGCTATGACAGCCTCCACCTCTGAGAAAGCTTTTCCACAAGATTTAGGCTGCAGGGATTTGTTCACACTCAGACAAAAGAACATCAGTGAGGTCTGATACAGATGCTCAAGTGTGAGTCAGAGTGGGAGTTCCAGATCATTGCAAAAGGCGATGGGAAATGGCAAAGAGCACTGTTCACCCACACGAGCTGCAACGATGACTTCTAGATGGAGCCGGTTTTGCGGACCAAACTGTTGCCTCTTAAGACAGAAGCACGCTTTGTCTGAATTATAATTTAATGCCGCTGTGGCTTTAAGATTTCCCTTGACAAGGCACTGTAGAAAGGAACAGTACAGAAAACAGTGAGGTTCAGTTTTATCAGTATGTATTACACTAATGAGCTCAGCAGCTTAACTGTTCCTCTTGACTCTGTTCACATGCATTTCACTGTTTACTTTTAAAACTTTTTTTTTTTCAAAGTCAGTTTGACTCCCCCTGGTGTCCATAATGTGCCTCTGCTCCATAATCACTTGAGGTCCAGCCAGCTTGGTTTGATTTTAAAAACAAGGCCACGCCTTCAAATTTACAAAAACTCAAATAATGAAACTGAAAATGGTGGCTGTAGATAGACAAGGGAGAGGCGTAGAAAAAAGAGGCTGTTTATCAGTAACTTCAACACTTTCTCTGTTTTTATGTTCTTTAATCACCTTGCTGTTTCTATATTCTTTATGTTCAGTAAGGGCCTGGTCATCTTCTCCCCTGGGTGACATCACTTCCATACCATTCATCAGTTAAGTGTAATATATATCTTGTCCAATGACCGATCTATTGCTCTGTTTCAGGTATGTGAGCTGGACATCATCTTCAACTTCGAGAAGGCTTACTTCATCCTGGACGAATTCCTGATGGGAGGAGAAGTTCAAGAAACGTCCAAAGTAGCCGTGGGAGTATCTATTGAGGAGGCTGACACGCTCCAAGAGGTACTTCAGGGCACTGTTCAGCAGACGTGGGCTTTCCTTATTACTCATGTGGAATGTGTTTTTTTTTCTAATTCTCTGCTCTGATCACAGACGATGGAGGAATACATGAGTAAACCCGCCTACTGAGCCGAGAGAAGACGAGGGTGTTTCACATTTCAAGACTTGGAGCAAAAAGGTTTATCACTCCGCAACATTTCTATTTCGTGAGTAATAATGACTCACTTGGCTTAATGCTGCGGTGATACAGAAGCAAAGACCTGGGGATTCTTTCTCGTCTCTTGGCACCTTTTAAGAATTGTAATTGTTCTTTTGTTTGAATCCGTCAGTGCCTCAGATTGTTTAATCTCAGGGTTTTGAAAAGTGTGTTGGCCCCAGTTAATCTGAATTACTTTTTTTTCATGTCTGAATATGTTTTTGTAATCTTAACAGTGATTCACAGACAAAGTGTACGTTTATACTGATGCACTGTGACGTGAGTAAATGAAGAAACACCACACAGTAAGGAAAAAATATAGTCAATGCTTTATTAACCTCAGGTATGTCACAAATGACCACATTTAAGAAAGAGTTACCAAAAAAAACACAAGTGAATCGAGGGAATCCAACACTGATTTTGGTTGTGTGTGTGTGTCGTGTGTGCGAGGCTGGTGAGTCACATGTACTGGTCGTTAAGTGTCGTGGAGCAACAAACTCATATTTGTAAAAGAGAGCATCAAAATGAATGTCCGAACACTATTTTCTGCTAATAAAGAAGACCTTGTGTATACCTACAGAATAACTAAAGTTGACTGCATGTTTTATTCTTCAAAATACTTTATTTTCCCCCCTCTCCCTCCACCCAAACAATAAATATATATATATATATATTTATATGTATATGTATCTACAGCTTTATTTATATTCCATGGGCGGTTTTGGCATCAGAATCACTTTCTTCAGTTTCTGGGTTCAGGTAGCTCAGCAATTTCATCACGGCCATGTTATCAAAGCCCTGCACCTGTGTGTCACTGCCCCTCCCGTCTGCCTCAGACTGTCTCTTTTCATTCGGGCTTTTCTCGGAGTCCATTTGATCAAAGTAATCCTGTATCGCCTGCTCAAAAGAGCCCGTCGCGCTCTGTCCGGCTTCGTCCCGCTTCTGGCTCGCCTTGTTGTTCCTGCTGTACGCGGGCTTTGGATACCGCGCCAGCATCTGAGCCGCTAAATACGCCGCCAGCTCATCCTCGTCCACGGTGTCGTCGTAGTCGCCCTTTAATGTGCTGGGGAGGCGCCGCTGCGTGGGCGCGGGTTCCCCCGAACGCCTCGGAGGCTGAGCGCGAAGTCGTGACGGCGGGCTTTTGTACTGCTTTCTGGCGGGAGTGCGATCCTCCCCGCCCCCTAACCCGAGGATGTTCAGTATCTCCTCTGTCCTCAGCTCTTCTGCGGTCTTCTGTCGGTCGGGAAAGCGTCTGTTGTAGAAGAGAACTTGAGGGAACTTGTGCGTTTTCTTTGAGGATGTCTGAGAGAGCCTGTTCTCTGCTCGGGCTAATTGGTTGCTCTTTCGTGACTTGTCTCGGTTCGCCATCTCTCCGCTCTTTAGCATGTCCAGCAGGTCTTCAGGCGGGATCTGATATTTCTGCGATATCTGAATGAGCTGGTAGATGGCCCGCGGGTCTATGTTATCTCTGTACTGTGACTGAGCCACTCTCCTCTCAGCCCTCTCCTCCTCCTCCTCCTCCTCCTCCTCCTCTATCTCGCGCTTCTGCTCTTCCTCCTCTGTTTTCTCCAGCACTTTCAGAAGGTAATAGTCCACCAGCTTGGCAACGTCATCTTGATCGCTCGACCTCTTGACTGGGTAGCTTTCCTCATCCTCCTCTTCATCATCCTCCTCGGCTTCTTCGCCGTCGTCATCGAGGTAATCGAGCCCTCGGTCGGCCTCGTGTTTGTTCTCCCTCTCCTCCTCCTCCTCCTCTTCCTCCTCCTGTTCTTGCAGTGGGCCCCAGTCTGCGAGATCCCCGCCTGCACCGTCGAATGCCACGCTCCTTGCGTTGAACACGTCCTCGTCCTCGCCGTCCTCCTCCACATCTTCTTCCTCGTCTTGGCGCTTGGGCGTGATCTTCGCGCTCGTCAGCTTGTCCAGCTCGTCGAACACAGACTGCAGGGTTGCCAGGTTCTGAGGCGTGTACTTCTCCTCCACGTTCTCGTTGGTGCGCTTGAAGGGGCTCTCGTGCTCCGGCCCCTCCTCCTCCTCCTCCTCCTCCTCCCCCTCACCTTCTTCCTCATCCTCAAACATTAGCGGCAGCTTCTTGTGAGGCCTGATGCCGTGTGGCTTCTGCTGCACCCTCGGGTGCGCGCTGTCCCTCACGCCTGCCCCCTCGACACTGGGAGGAAATGGAGCTGGCTTGGAGGCCTTTTCCGTCTGCTGGAGGGTGCTGAGCACAGCCTGGAGCAGCTCCTCACTCTTATCCTCCCTTCCCTCTGCTGCCTCCTCCTCTTCCTCGCCCTCATCTTTACTCTGTACAGGGTTAGAGGCCAGTCTCAGCATGGCACGCAGCTTCTCTGCGTCATCCATGTGGCTGGTGTCGTATCCTGTCGTGAGAGGGGCGTGCTGCTGGGAGTCCGTGCCAGTTCTTTGACGGAGGCTCTCTATGTACTCCAAAGCTTTGAGCATGTCAGCGTTAGGAGCCTGGTGGACATTTCCTCTCTGGGAGTCGGACTCGCTTCCTCGCAGTCTGTGCTCTCTAAGAGAAGCCCCGTGCACCCCGGGGGGACTGAGGAGGAGGAGGATTAAGAGGTTGGCAAAACAGACGCAGAAAGGTTCGCCCGCTGTGAAGGTCTTGGGGAGCGACGGCATGGTGACGCCTGTAGAGGAAAGATAAAGAGGCACATGTCAGTGCTGACCTTTACACATTAAGCTAACAGGTTCGCCACGGTTGCCGCTCTGGCATTTCTTAAATGTCTGTTGCTCTTATCATCACTTTAAATGTCTGGTCAGACCACTGCGACATTTGTATTGATTCAAAGGCAGATCAGATTTAAAATCCGAGCTACGGCTCCCGCTTCAGTGTAAACCAGGTCGAACACCTCCACATATCCTGACAATATTTGGACTGAACTGCCTGACAAAATCCAGTCCAAAAATATCTATCTATCTATCTATCTATCTATCTATCTATCTATCTATCTATCTATCTATCTATCTATCTATCTATCTATCTATCTGTCTATCTGTCTGTCTGTCTGTCTGTCTGTCTGTCTGTCTGTCTATCTTTATAAAACATTGGACTGGATCTTGTTAGGCATATTCATACCCATTTAAGTAACAGTTATTTTATCTAGACCTATTTTAAATGTTGCTACGTTGTTTTTAACTGCGTTTTTAAAATGACATATATGTCGTTCTTACTGTTTTTTTTAATGGAAACTAAATCGAATGCAGAAGCAAGCAGTGGCCAATCTTCATTTTTATGATAATAATTACAACAACAACAATAATAATAATGATGGTGGTGGTGGTGATGTTTGTCTCTCCCCCTGCCTGTTGCTGGTATTTTAGGATCAGCCAGCGGCAGTAACAGCAGCGGCATGCAGCTCTCGTGCAAATCTCATTAGTCGTCAAATTGCTGCTCTCCGCGAGTCACGGCCCCGTTGTCAAGGTAACCCGGTAAGGCTGATGTTCCCACAGAACCTCTCCTTTAACCGCGGAGAACCTCTAAACCCAATTATCTCTGTTTCTCAAGCCCCAAGTCAAACTGACCGGCGCTCTGTTGGAACCGCTTGCCCGCAGGTGTCTGTATTCTGCCGGAGGGTTCACACGAAGCAGCTCTTTATCTAAAGAGAAATATTCGACGCGGATGCGTGCAAAATTAAATGTTAAGTAACCCTAACCCCTTCATGTTTTCTTATCTTGTATTTTATTCTTCTATTTTTGAGGCGAGAACTTTTTCCAAAACACGAGGAAGAAAATAAAAAGACACAACAGAGCAACAAGCGACGATGCAACGACACGCTCTCGTTATTCTTTTGGACTGGACCTTTACTCCCCCTTCATGTTTCCAGCCTCCAATCTGATCCGCCGAACTTTTTTCTGTTTTTTGCTTGGTTTTTTTTTGCTTGTCTGTTTGTTTTAAACACAGAGAAGGACTTCAGACCAACAAAGCGCAAGCTTACTGTGAATAATCTGAGGCGAAGTGAGAACAAAGAAACTGAGGGCAACGCAACGCAACCTCCTCGCCTCACCATCCGCGGCGGTGCAGCAGGTTGGAGCGGAGCCGCCGGTAACAAGAAGCCGCCTCAAGTTCAAACCCCCATCGGCGAATAATTCGCGCGACAGACGGAACACACATGTGAGTGGTGTGGTGTGGTGTGGGTCATGCAGCTCGGTAACAACCTGTCTTACCTGTGTGTCGGTAGTTTCTCCGGAGCCTCCCTCTGCTCGTCTCCGGGTGTGAGTCTGGTTTCAGCACCGCGGACAGCTCCTCCTGCTATTAGAGGGACCACCTGACTCGTGCGTCACAGAGCGAGGAGCGCACGCACGCACGCACGCACGCACGCACGCACGCACACACACACACACACACACACACACACACACACACACACACACACACACACACACACAGTTAATTTGAGTCAGCCAAACAAAACCGCTTCCCTCTCCGAATATGAACTGACGCTGGTTGTGACCCAGCACGTCTCATTGGCTGCATAACGGCTTTTGTCGCAGCTCCCGCTGAAATGAATACATTCATAACGGGGCTATATTTAGGACCATTGACTGACTAAAAGACTACAGACGGACTCTTTCCCGTCTGTGTGCAGTGGACATGAACCCATGACGTTTATTAAGAAGTCCTGAGAGAAGCGGACACAACTCAAAACTCAAACTCATTCATTCACCTTTTAATGCCCCCCTTTTCTCCCCTCAGTTGCCAAGAAAAGAACAAGTGACTGTTTTCATCTTACATCTTACTTTTCCCTTTTGTGCAGTCAGTGAAGGTTGCACAGTGTTGTGTCCCGCTGAGGCGGCGACTGTTGAGCGGCTGTCGTCACTGAACTGCTGTTGTGTCTCTGCTGCGGCACTCAGGGACGGAGACGGTTAAAGACCACCGATGACTCACATACGGACTCCGCCAAAGCCCGAGACGGGCGGGGTGACAGAGGGACTGCAGAGGGGTGTGTGTGTGTGTGTGTGTGTGTGTGTGTGTGTGTGTGTGTGTGTGTGTGTGTGTGTGTGTGTGTGTGAGAGAGAGAGAGAGAGAGAGAGAGAGAGTACTTTGGTCGTCACTGTGATCTCTATTTTTGGCTTCCTGTCAAATTGTGTCTGGCATGGATCAGTGTGTGTGTGTGTGCGTGCGTGTGTTTGTGCGCGCGTACGTGCGCACTTTCATTCATAAATCCCTCTCCGTGTTGTGTTTGATGTGGGCTCAGTCTACCCTCCACTGACCCGCTCCTGTGATATTCACCGGAGCTGTCTTGTTCCCAGCTTTGTCACAGCTGCCGTACAAAGAGCGGGTCCGTGTTCACGCACAGAAACAAAAAGGAAGGTTCTGCAACACGTCCATGCGTCTGAATCCACCCGCCGTGTCACTGGTGACATATGAACAAACAACTGACTCTGAGGGAGGAAATCAGTGGGATTGGTAAAACAGCTGTCAGTGTTGGTGGTTTGGAGGATTTTAGAAGGACAAAGAAAAATCTCATGAAACAGCACAAGAAAAGGCTTCGGACATACTACAGACATACACACACACGAGCATCCTTTCAAACTCATTAAAAGAACTTTAAAGGATCAGTTCTGTCACATCCACTGCTTTTAGATGTGGATGTAAATGAGTCACATTCAGTATTTGTATGGATCTGTTCTGGGTGAGTGCAGTGAGAGTCACTGCCACAATCAAGTCTACCTTTTCTAATATTGTCGTACACAACGATTCAGCCAAAGAAACCAGGATAAAGGAGCTGATTGTAATCTCATGTCTCTCTCAGCCTAATTACATTTTCCCTCATGGCTAACACACACACACACACACACACACACACACACACACACACACACACACACACACACACACACACACACAGTGCCACTTTTGCACTGATAAAGCCCAAGCTGTCTGGCTAATTGCTTGTGGTTGTTTCTGTGGCACGATTACTGGTAAACAGAAACCAATTACAGCTCGGTTCCACCCCCATTTCCACTCGCCTGTCCACGAAAATAAAACATAAGTCTTTCCTCAGGTTGAATGAGAAGTTTCTCGGAGGCAATTAGCAGCTTTCCTCTTTTCACGCTTGCAGCCCGCTGTGACTGTTTGGGGTCACCAGCATTTGATTTCATTTCTCTGGATCTCAGTCCTTTTCAAGACTGGTTTTGAGTCACTCCTGTAAAAAAAAACAAAAACAATGCCCAATTAAGAAACCTCAGAAGTTACAGTAAGATGGAAGATGGGTAACTATTTACCATCACCTCATCATTTTTTTAAAGTATCAGATTTAATTCTTGACTTTGGAAATGTAAGTTTGACAGAATGATACAAACGCAAGGTCCGCTTATTGTCTTTTTGACATTGGATCATATTACATGGTCTTCAGCGGCAAAAAGACTTACAAGAATTAATTTTGAAACCAACAGAGGGGAGGAGTTAATTATAATTATAAGAGTTACTAAGCTTGTATCACAACAGACCCCCTTCCATCGCAGCTCCATCTGCCTTTTGATCCAGCTAAAAGCATTCGATAAAACAAATAAGCCAACCATGAGTTAGGATTGTCATGCTGGAAGATTTTGGTATAGATACTTTTCCAAAGTAAGGTGGACAAAAACCCCAATAACTTTTTTGTGGGCTGTGACAGCACAGAGTTTCATTTTCTGGGGTGATGGGTACGTCCTCTTGTGCAGGTCTGTAACGACATAGTCTTATAGCCCAAAATCTATTCCATCGGTAAATCAGTGCACGGTGCCATCATCGACGAGAGACATGACTCTCAGGATTTTGGCACTAAAGGGTAGATTAGTCTGCCTCTTTTTATTTCAGGATCTATCTCCAACAAAAAGTATTTACAATGAATTAAGCAGCAATCAAAGTCAAAGTGGAAACTTTCCAACCTAGTGGTATTATTGTTGGCAATCTGGGTCATTTTTGTACTCTTAGCAGCCAACAACACAGGACAAACTAAAAGTTTATCACAGGACACCTATTCTACTATTTTCTTTTATTCCCTTTAATTCAGCGTTTTGTATAGGTTCTTGTGCATGTAAAAGATTTGGGAGCTCCTGAACACCCCTCGTCAGTAGTCTCTCCTTTTATTCTGTGACTTTGTGACATCACACTACGTCACCATGTCACACATTTGCATAATTTATGCCCAGCAGCTATAGTTTGGCATGTAAGAATTGGTTCAGCACAGCTGCTCTGTTGATGTTGGTGGTGGTGAGTCAGGCGTGTTTGAGCTGACCAATCAGAGCAGCCAGACTGGGGATTTGTGGGTGTTTATTTTTGCATTAAAAGCAGGTAAACCACATCCAGTACTAACCTAAAATAAAGTTAGGAACCTGAAAATTAGCATGACATGTCAACTTTAATCAATTTCGATTGCCAGGCTTGCCAGCCTCATTGAAGCCCATGTAAATCTGTAACTCTCAGTGCTCTTTACACACAAACACTCACCTCCCCCCGGTCATGGGCATCATCTCGTCTCCCCTCTTTACCTTTTCTTTCTGTGTTTGTCCCCTGGCGACTGCCTGGCTGCTCCCCATTCATTACCGCCCGTCCTGACAACCAATAATTCTGCTCCTTAACTCAGGCTGTCAGAAGCTTGGCAGGCGCAATGTAGAGAGAGCGACGGAGGGAGAGGTTGTGAATGGGTCTACAGGGTTTGACGTCATCCTCTTTTCTCTGGTCGATTTTGTGTGTGTGTGTGTGTGTCTGGGAAGAGGTGTGATGCATCAATTTCTGCTCTTTTGTTGAAATGTGAGATGTGTCACCCGATTGTGGCAGAGTCTCTCCAAAGCAGTTATAGCTCACCAGGGCAGATACACACAATGCTCCCCGCCACATTTGTCACCTTTCCCTGAAATCTAAAAAACACAGAAATCATTCAGTTCCCACAACCTCATGCTTACAGCCCTCACATCTGTCTGTGGGGATTACATATGACTACAGGAGACCCAGTGTGTGCTACTTAGAGAGAGTCGTGGGGGCAAAGGAAGGACACAGTGCCTGACATTTAGAAAATCTTTTTGTAAGACAACCATTATAAGACCACAGGGTGCTTTATCAGAAAACGCTATTCACGTAACTGTGCTCGAATCCATTTTCATGTTGTGTTTCTTGTTGTGATGAACAAAAGAGACCCGCTGCAGGTAAAAATGGTTTGTGTGTCCGGAGGCGCATGAGTCACCAGGTTTACTGACGCTTTGTGAGGAGAATACAGCGGAAACAATCAGACCACTTTGGCCGCTTCGGAAAATCCAAATGAAATTGGCAGGACCTTTAGCACGCATGGATAATTAAAACAGGAACACCAGGATGTATGGAGGGGGGATCGTATGGGTGGTCCGAGGGTCTCGCTGAGATCTGTATCATTACACAGACAATGGCGATGTTTAATGCTGCGACACGTCAGCAATCGGCACAGCAGAACCCCAAAGTGTCATCAGTGACATCAATAAGAAAAAAAAACATTAAAAAAAACAATAACAAGAAAACATTTGAAGTAATCAGTAAGACTCAGTACCATGAAAACACATTTCTTATTCTTTTTGTATTCATATCTTTTTTATTACCGCTAGATATTTTTATTTCATAAGGGCATTTCCCCCGATAACACCTTTATTTCACCCCACATTTTATTTCATGATGTTCCCTTTTAATAATGTCATATTTCATTTTATAGCATCAGTTTAGTTCATAATGTCACTCTCAACAGCCAACAGTGACCTCATATTTCAGCCATCACATGTCCCCACTACTCCTGGTAGTGAGAGCAGTGCTCTCCTTTTTACATGTGGTATATGCCTATGGCAGCTTTCACAGGAATGAATGGGGCACCATCTTGATGCATGGTATCCAGTTCTCCATAGTGCATCCATATTGTAACCCGTTAACCCGTTGTGTTGTGTTCTTGGTTTCTATATGGGACTTGACCCCGAGGTTAGGAAACACTCAACTATAGATCAACAACAAAACTTATTCTGAACCAACCAGCTGTAAATAAACACAGAACGCTAACGCTAAATGTTTAGCTTAACAAGGCTGAACATCCTACCTACCTAGCCAGCTAACTAGCTAGGCCATCTTGCAGGCTAGGTTGTGAGTGTCTGTTAGAACAGGATGCACTGGCGGCGTGTGTGGTGCTGCTGCGTGGCGTTACCTCTTGCTTCTCTGCTACAGTTTTAATGTCTGTATGGTGGAATATATCACAAACATGAAGAGGATACATGCAGGTGACACACATACAAACAGGTGAGGGCTAGTGTCTTTCCTGTACACTCTTTCTTTCACTTTTTCTGTCTCTCCCTTGCTCCCTCTCGTTCCCCCTGAGGCTATCTCGCTCTTTCAGCAGGGTCAAGGAAAATCACTTCATCATAATTATCCAAGTCAAATTCCATGTCATCAGGAAGGGCAGGCAGGAGTCGCTCCCATATGACACGGTTTTTATTCAATTTCACACAGCTGTCAGAGGTCCACCAACACTGTATTCAAAATGCATTGCCCCAAACCCATTCGTGGTCCTGAATTTCAGCTGTCTAAAAGTCGCTCAACTGAGCTCTACTGAGAGCAGGCTGTTTCTGTGCCTGCTAATAAGCTCCGTCTGTCAACGCCTGCCTTACCTGCTTGCGCTAGCGGTAGCATGTGCTAATGGTTATGGTGGACGTAATGTCATGGCTTGTCAAGATGCTTTCCTTCAACCATACCAGTTTGACCCAGAATGGGACCCAGAAGGAGAGGCTCCTGAAGAAGTACAGACTCTGCGGTTGCAGCAGGACGTTTCAGAATGGTTAGTGTGTCTGTATAATGTTAGTTTTTTATATGTGTTGTTACAGTTACTGCTACGTAGCTAATGGCTAACAGCTAGCAAAAGCTGTGTTTGTCTCCAACTCAGTCTCCAAACTCTTGGACACTGTTCACATCGTCTCTGTCTCCAGTCTGGACGTTTCCAGACTTTTTCACTGTGACAACCAAGCTCCATCGTAATATTATTATCATTAAACTCGCTTCAAACTCCATTGCATAGCGGACCGAAGCGAAGCTAACTAGTTAGCCAGTTTCCAGCTCACTTCATCATACTCGTAGGCAACTGTAAATACTATCAAAACCTGGCGGCACTTACCTGTTGCTCAGGAGCAGTTGCTGGGTCCGATATGGTTGGGACTGATCCTTGTACGAGGGTCAGTGTCAAAGTGTCAGCTTTGTACTGACCCTCGTTACTGACGGAGTCCGATGTGAAGTGGTTAGCACACAGATACAAGCTAACACAAACCGCAGCCGCCACATTGTCATTAAAAAAGAAACACAACCACTGTCTCTGCTGTTGCTCTGTAGCTGGGACAGAATATAGGCACTTATGTTAATTTGTACAACCAACAACAGAGCAATTTGCGTATCTAGCTCTGAGCGAAGACATTGCAAAAACTGCTATCTTACCGCTGGACACACCAAACTTCACCTCTGGGATGAACGCCCCCCTGTCAGATATCTCCAATCACTGCACAGAGGAGGCCTGTCTATGTAAATGACTCCTTTCATTATGTAACGACAGGAGCTGAATCTGAACAGCTGTGTTACCAGTGGGTGGGCTGCAGAGACCATGCAGGAATCATTTGTTTTCCTCATTCTGGGAGTTGGCAGGCTCAGGGAGGACCAGCTTATGTATGTAGAGAGCACAGAAAACGTGTTTTTCATAATATGGGACTTTTGAAGGGAGGCTCAGAGGCAACTCCATTGTCGTAGAGAGTGAAATAGTAATAATAATATAAATAATAAAAACTCACATTGTAAAAGAGGTTAAATTGAATAAAAGTGTTATTGGGAAAGATGTCATTATGAAAAACAAACACATAATTATTTTATAAGAAAAAAATTAAATAATGAAATAATTATTAAAAATGTGTTTATACTGTTGTGTTTACATCACAGTTGTTCTGTCATTACTAGAGATTACTTTCTGTGTAGTTAACTTCTGTAAACTGTACTGACGAAAAGTGTCTCATGATTTCTATAAGACAATGTTCCCATTTTTTTTACCACCTACTCACTTGTGTCTATTCTAAGCCACACGTTTCCAGTGTTGTCACAACACATCATACAGTGACATGGCTTTACCACAGTAATGGTACGATGGTGCATGATCTTACTTCCCCGCTGCATTCGCTTCTCTTTTGTCTCCATCTTTTCTCGCCTGAGGCTGCTGATGAAACCCAGTAAAAGAGGGATGATTAAAAAACAGATACAAGCGAGTTGTCTGAAGGGATTATAAAGAAGGGAGCGCATTTTCCTTCTTTTCTGGGTTTATTGTCCTCTGGATTCCTAAATGATTAGCGTCTGTGCTCATATTATTTCTGCCGAGTTGCACCATTATGTTCACTGAATTTTGTTTGAGGAATATGAAAAGGAAACACTGACTTGGGTTTCTTATGAAATACAATACAGCCTCGCGTTGCCTTTTCATGGTCCTGAGCTTTGATATTGCTTCTTGTGAGTAAAGCCTCTGCTTCTGTCCTCCATCTTAAAGTCACAGAGCAGATGTTGTGTTGTTGGCACATAAGGGAATATTTGTTGTTTACCTCCTTTTGAAAGACAGAAATAAACCTGCCCCTCCTTCCTCTGCTACCCCGCTGGCGTCTCTGAGAAACAGCCTCTTTCCGCTGCGACACATCAGAAAACAGCGAGCATGCTTGTAAAGGCGCAGGGGGCAGAACGGGGCTTTTCTGAAATGAACCCTGTAGCATTACTATTTAAGGTTTGTGGAGAAGAAAAACAGGCAGACAGAGAGATGAGGGTGAGCCCAGGAGTCTTTGGAGGATTTGATGGTTGGCTGTTTAGTGTATCTGCATGGATAAAGCCAAAGCCCCGGCTTTTTGGTCCACTGGCAGGCAGTTCGCCCTGTACCTCAGCTTAAGGGCCGATGGCAATTATGTGAAATTCATGCATTGTAGCGTCTGTCAGCGTTATCTAAATGTGGTCATCCCTCTGTGTTGGCATTGGTCTGTGGATGCAACCGACTGGATCATAAATCCACCTGAGGCATATCCTCAGTTGACTGATCCTAAGTCCCCCCCACCCACCCACCCATTTACTGTTGCTAGGTTGGACAAGCTTGACAACGGCAAAACGACGTGCAGTGAAGCCAAGCCATTGCAAATCTGTAAGATACACACAAGGGAACCTATAAAAAGCATTATACCATGTTTCTACCTAATGTGAATGATGTTTTCTGCCCATGTCTACGCTCCAGATGCATCTCTTCAGTGATCAACTCTGACAGGTGTCAGAAAATACTGCGTGTTAGACTTAGGACAAACTAAAATGTGCATCAAGCGCGGAAAAACATCTGAGCTTATGGGATTGAAAGGTGGGGGGGACTGGGCAAAATACGGTTAATGCTACTGCAGAGCATACTGGCCAATGTAGCATTGAACAGCAAACAGCAGCACTTCCTACGACAGACTCTATGTCTACCGTTGAAGCATGAAGCCATAATCGTGACATGAATTTCAGTTATACCTCTGCTGAATTCTGTTGTTAAATCTTACCATTTCAGTTGTGTTGCACTTGCCCTGTTATTTCCCCTCCATGTTATAAATTTGCCTTTAGAACAGGCGTCTGTTGCTTATGGCTATTGATTCTCCTCTTCATCCCTGAGCCGCCACCGCACGGATCTCTTGAATCATTTATGATCAGTGATTTCCACTCTCAGGTCAGAATACAGCCATTCAGCTATTTGTGCAGACAACCTTGTACCAATAAATACAGACACATTGTGGAATTCTAATAAATGCAACACTACTGGCCTTGTGCTTAATGCTTAATAATCCATCCTTTATTGGGTTTTTACTTCCCAAATGCCATCTCCCTAAGACTTAAATGAGGAGATCTGTTGCCATGTTATGTCAAAACTAGAAAATTGAACTTTAATGGTATAATTTGTGACATATGGCCAGAACTCGAAAGATAATTTGAAAACTATAGGGGGGAAAGCACAACCACTAACCGCTGCTCAGTGTACACTTTGTAGTGTCTGTCTTTAGCTGTAGCAACTAGCTGGTGTTAGCAATTAGTTCAGTAAGGCATGGGGCTAATTAGCCGTATTAGCTAATGAGAGTCTGCCCGCACAGCTGAAACCATGAGGGCAACCAGACCACTGCCTGATACAGATGACACAGGACAACCCGGGGCTAACAGGTTAGCATCCATCCTTGCAACACAGTACGTACGTACCGTAGGCGTCTCTTACATAAAGTCATAAATCAGTGTTGGGGGTAACTTGATACAAAGCAGTCTGTTAGCGTACTGGTAGTTGCTGGTGATTGCCCTCAATAATTTATTTTCTCATGTATGTTTTTTTTTGTTGTTTTTAGATCTCCTCGCTCTCCATTTTCTTGTCTCCATTTTGAATTATCTTTTCTGCTCCTGTCTCTTCAAGGCCTCAAACCTGAATAACCAGTCTACTCTGATTGGTTCAACATACTGTCAGCTTCCATTTAGCGTCACTTCTACCTTGAATATAGGTATAAATTATGCAAATGTGACATGGTGAGGTATTGTCCTGTTATTCAAGGCGGTGCCACTGATGAGGCGTTTGAGGCACTACAGGAACAGAGTTTTCCATGGTAGAGAGGAGCTGACTGTTGGCTTTTTATCTTTCAAGACCTTTTACAAGTTCAAGAAGGAAAAGAATGACATAAAAAAAACCCAAAAACATAATAAGTCTCCTTTTTTACTTTCACAGTTTTCGATGTACTCTGAAACTCAAGCATGTTTTTCCCCCCTGTAAATCCAAGACTCTTGACCTTTTTCTCATCAGAAAATAAAGTTCTGTCTGTCAGGGAGCACACAACAGCAGCACTCACTTCATTAAGGTCAAATGCCACTTCCAGTGAGAACAGCCACTGCTGCTTACGCCTTAGGCTGGCAGGTGTGTCTTCACAGATGCAAGATCCAAATATCTTTTGTCAATATTTACACCACCTGAGGTGCCTTTTGCTAATTTCTCCTCCTCTGCCCTCTGTACCCTGCAGGTGCATGAGGTGGTCAACAAATTGCTGTGAAGCTTGCTGCAGAACCTGATTCCTCATTCTGTCTCTGAGAATGACAGTGATCTTAGGATGCAGTCAAGGCTGTAAGTTTGCCAGAGCCAGCTGTATCTTTACACCATAGGAGTGGGCCAGGGACACAGGTAGCTAGGGACCTTCGGATCTCTCTCAGTCCTTATTTTTGTTCATATTTCATTCTATAACCTCTTATGAAGGCATAAAATCCCCCCGCCCCTCCAACAAAGGTCTGATATAAGAAAGATATATTTGTGGTGGTCAAAATAACATAAACACATGCACAGTGTACTCAGTAATATCTAGTTAATATACCCTGGATCCTGTGATAGACTAGGGACCTGCCAACAATACACACTGCCGTTCAGCCAATGTCAGCTTCAGCCTCACACAAAAAACAAGTACGTAGGTGTCACCAGTGGATGAATGGAAAATGTCCCTGGACATTTTGTCCCCCTCCCTGGGCTATACTCAGACGGTAAGGTTCACCAGGTACTGAATGCCATCATTGATAAATGCTAAATGTTTGCAGGGTCTGTCTGCAGCAGCTCCTATCCTCGGAAACACACCCTGAAGTTTGTCAGTGTTTAAAGTCCTCCCTCCAGACTCGGCTAAGGCAAGAAAACCTGCCATTACATATTACACTCACAGCCGTGACACTTGCTGTTTGGAACTCAGTGTGTGAAACGCCACAGTGCTGTCATATGGGAATAACATCAACTTGACAGGTAACACTTTTTAAGTGTGCTCGTCATCGGGCTATTTAGAGACTGTTAAGATACAGTCGGACTCAGTTGACATGAAGGACCAAGGTTGCCCCTTTAGCATTTTCATCCATGTGTATGTTTTTACACAGCATATTTAAACATTACTTATCTACTTCATAGGTTCAACAGGTATTAACAGCAGGCATTGATTTAAAAACACCTGTATGTGTTGGGTTAGTTAACACAATGGCCCAGTATGATTCTGGTCGGGCCAAGCCCAACTGGCTTATATCACATTTTGACATCAAGTCAAGCATCTTCAAAATTATTCTGACTTCTGGGACCATGACTAAAATTCCTCAGTATAAACCAAACAATACACTTTATGTATGTATTTCCTTTTTACGTGTTTATTGTCTGTGTCATAGATAAATAAACATGTTAAACAAATGATTATTTATCTTTTTTCTTCAGTAGGTGATTGAGTTGTATTTTGCTGTACATTTTGCACAATGTTTGTCATTATTATACTCGCTGCGTTTAAATCAAATCAGACCACAGAAAACAAAGTGAGGTCATTGCATTTCACTCCATGCTATTTTCAGTTGTCCAGCAGATAACAACATACACTTCCCCCAAAACTCCACGATCTTTTGTTTTTATTTGTGAAGTGGAAATGCACTATCCATGCAAAAATGAAGAGCATTCAACTGTCAGCGGCTTGGGGATGGAATCATGAATATCTTATTATCAGTGATATGACCAGGCTCTGGCGTATACATGCTATTCCGTCCTCCATGTGGCTTCATACCCCAACAGGAGCGTTTCAGGAGCGTGGCATCATCACCACCTGCCTGATAATGTTGACTTTCACACTTTGTGATTATTTTGTGTTTGGCTGGGTTTCATTTTTAACAACACTGTGCCGGCTACGGTTTGTGGAAAATTTGTATGTGTGTGCTAACCACTTCACATGGGACTGCTTCAGTAATGAGGGTCAGTACAAAGCTGGCTTTGCCTCGACACTGACCCTCATAAAAGGATCAGTCCCAACCATATGGGACCCAGCAACTGCACCCGAGCCACAGGTAAGTGTCGCCACGGTTTGGTGCAGGCACACAAACAGCCTGCTGTCAGAAGAGTGACTTTTAGACAGCTGAAATTCAGGACCACAGATGGGTTTGGGACAATGCATTTCGAATACAGTGTTCTTGGACCTCTGACAGCTGTGTGAAATTGATGAAAAACAGTATACTATGGGACCTTTAAATCTTGATCTCACAGCAGCAACGACAGACCTACCTTCCCTTTAAAACAGTTTCCTGTGGGCTGGGTGGCCAAAGGTATACCAGTAGAGACACTTATGAGGTGTTGACAGATAGTTAGCGTTAGTTAGCAGTCAACGCTGACTACTTTAGTGTAGGAAGACAATCTAATGCTAATAAATGTCTGCAACGTATGTAACTAACATTGCAGAAGTGGCAACACTTTTGAAATGATTGTCTTTTTTAACAACTGTTTCATTCACCATGACACATTTTATACATCGAAAAGAAATACACATGATGAGAATGTGTATTTCATTAATCAGGCATTTTGAATATTCCGTATAAGACCAGCAGAGCTCACACCAAGCTGATATGTTGTATGTGACTGTCGCCCAGAGACATGCAGAAAGGTGCCCTCTTTTGTTTTCGACTTGTGGAAAGCGATGGCTGACCGCAGACAATCGACTCGGGTAACAGACTGACCAGTACAGATTCCCATAAACCCGTGAGTCATTATGAATCAGTTTTGTTACCGACAAAACACTTGTGCGGCTGATTTCACACGTTAGGACTGGAGACGTTCACCTTTTGCGGGGATAATTTTTCAAAGATTTTTGTTTTGGTTTATCTCTCTCTCTCTCTCTCTCTCACTCTCTCTCTCGCTCTCTCTCTCTCTCTCTCTCTCTCTCTCTGCAATGGTGAATTATGACGTATTGCCCCTTTAATTGCCGGTTAAACTGGGCCTGAGCCTAGTGGTTGCTAAGTGCCCAGAGAGAGACAGGAAGCGGCATTAAGACTGCGGCTGTCTGCAGCATCCATCTGTGACATGGATGGTTAGAGAGTGGGTTAGGGAGGGAGGGGGAGAGGAGAGAGGGGCGTCTGGAAGTACAGCCAGAATGACTCATAGGTCACATTTGCGTGAGTGAATGGGAAAGTGCGTGTGTATTACGTGTGTGTGTGCGTGTGTGTACCTGGGTGTGCACGTGAAATCACATCCCTGCATTAGCACGTTATGCAAAGTTGTGCCTCCGTGTTAATTTGTTTCTAACGGGAAAGCAGAGAGAGAAGTCAGGTTCCTCCGCCCTCCACTCTGAATCATTCACAGATTATTGAAATGCATCAAAGTGATATTTCTCTTTGATGGAACATGTACATTTTCCAACACGTGTGCTTTCAGCGTTGACTCCCTCTCGGCTCACTTCATTCACACTCCTATCGCAAGCAATTTACACAGAGTTCGGGTTCGCAGGCGTCGCTGTAATGCTCGGGGACGTTTTATCAGGGCACGTAGCTATTTAAAGGAGACCTTATGAAACAGTCTCAGCTATTACTTACTGCCCTGATTATCCTGAACTACTGTGAGCAATGCGTGTTTTATGAGGGTCAAATAGTAAAATTTAGAACAGGAGCAAGGATTAAAAAAAAAGATCACTGGTGCTGGTGCCTCAAGTGCTGCAGTGAGCCCAAACCCTAATCGTAAATTTTATGGCAAGGGATCCAGTAGCAGAATTCTCATTTCTGACCAAACTCGAACCAGTTGACACTGATGTCCATGGAGTTGAATTGCTACTGTTGCTAGTATCAGGTGGTATAAGTGATGGTATGACTCTGTTGTGTGACAGTACCAGAGAGCTAAGGGAGAATCGCACAGAAGGTCTGAGCTCTGGTGTACGTCACGACTGGTTGACCGCCTTGTCAGTTCGCTGGGTGTTTACGCCGCTTGACAGAACAGACAGGAGTTGCAAGTAATTAACCACTTGAGGCTGTCTTTCCATATGACAGATCGATACGTTTAGATCAGTTAAGTCTTAATGAAAGTAAGCCACGCTTGCTTGCAGTTTGGTGACCTTACCATGGATTACTGTCTTCTCTCTTGTCTGTTTTCGCTGATCTATCTCCTCCTCTGGATCTTCAGACCAGTCAGGAAGTCATTTATGCTGACAAACCACCTCAGGCAAGCCAACAAATTACTTCTTTGGCTGCCGTCAGAATCTTTACGCACATCCTTTTCCCCCTCCCTTGTCACACATCAGATGGCCGCAGGGGCCGAACAGTTGAAGTCCTCAGCTGATATCTCTCTTCATTAGCCGCTTAATGTTTTCATTTTATGTCTCCCTTACCACTTACAGAACTACTGGCAGAGCTCAGCATACAGACATACATTCACGAGGAACTCATTGTGGAGAGTGTCAAAACAACTGGATTACACATGGAGGTGTGTTGAAAGAGGTTCATTGTGAATTCAATTAGCTCCCTTGGCACCGCAGAATGAGAACTGAGACCCTGTACTTTTCCTGTCATGTCATGTTGATGCCCACGCAAAGAGTTCGATTACTGGGGGAGAAAAATGACTGCAATTATACTGAGTCACTGGAGACAGGGGGACTGTGAGGAGGAGAGTGCAAGAGGAGTGTGTGTGTGTGTGTGTGTGTGTGTGTGTGTATGTGTTCCGCTGAACACTACTACACTACCTTATGTCTGAAATATTACAGTCATGTCAAACTCACTTAAAAAGCTACCAGAACACACACACACACACACACACACACACACACACACACACACACACACACACACACACACACACACACACCTGCTGAAACACCTGCTAATGTATCATCTCAGGGTCTCTTTCACTCTCCACCAAGAATGAATTCCACTTTGCTCAGGTGCACAGCTGGTATCCATGGAGACCAAAGATGGTGCTTCTTCGGATGAATGCCCTCCTGAAGAGCATCTAACGTGCAGTGTCATTGGATTGGCTATGGGACTCCTGGGGGGTGTAGCACACACACACACACACACACACACACGCACACAGGCAAGCACAGACACGCATGAGCACACACACGGAATGTTTATGATGAGGACAGACGCACTGCATAGGGAGATTACAGAGCTTAAGGAACGTGACAAACTAGCTGAGAAAATGAAAATCTCAGTTAGAGGAAACTATAGGAGAAAAAAACAGAGTAATAACAAGGGAAAAAAAGGAGAACACAGTTTTGGGGAAGGAAAAGACTGATCTAAAGCAGCTTCTGTCTAGAGAAGAGCAATGCAGTGCCCTGCTGAGGACTAAATTACATTATGTGACCAACAGCAACGCGCATCTAACAGGTGAGATCCAACAAGGAAAGTCTGAACACAAGGCCACAAAACAAATAGTGCAAGTGGCCAACGTGACACAAATGAAGCAAAACACAGTAACTACCCTTCAAAGTCAAAATAATGCCATGAGCCCAGTGTCAAAGGAGTTGAGGGAAAAAGTCTGTAAATTGGATCATCAGAAAATATTTCTAGAGGACCCTCAAGCATGCATGTGGACAACAAGTACAATTCAATGGATGACCCCACTGTGGTAAGGTATAATCACAAAGTTGCCCCCTCCTGAGAAAAAGCTTGGTCACTGTGTAAGGACCGTACAGGATCAACCCAGCACAGGGAAGCATACACAATTGGAAGATGAGAAAGCTATTGACGATAATAGTCACGACATAAACTTCCATTTTGACAGCTTGGAAGTCAAGATGAGCGAGGTGAGATGGTTAAAAACAGAGCTGAGAGCAACCAGAGAACAGCTTAAAAAGGCAACGAAACCACTACAGCAGAAGGCCAACAATTGGTTAAGGAAATGAATCTTCCATGCCCACATAGCTGACTCAGAAGTCACTGAGGAACCAGTGGCCCTTTCACTAGATGACAGCTCTCCACGTCCTCGTAGGGTTTATGGCAATATCACTGGGTCGACCTTTAAAGCCTCAATTCCTTTGTAAACCACTTTCACTCAAGACAATTGTCACTCCTCCAGCATCATGTTGCCATGGCTCAGTGTGGTAGCCAACCAGTCAGAGGAGTAGGATGGGTCTTATGTGAACATGAATGGGTTCCATCATGACCCGGTGCTGAGCACTGTGGCCTCACTGGTCCTGGTTCAGCCCAGTTCTCCAGTGTGGAGTCCTTCATGTTCTCCTGGTTCTGTGTGGGTTTTCTCCTGAGTGCTTCAGTTCCCCCACAAAATAATTTTAAAAAAGTACGATATAGCTATAGTAAATAGTAATGCATAATAATACATTGAAAATAAAAATACAAAAAATAATGAGCATCAACTCTTAATTTCTTTAGTTTTTATATTTCTTGTATCTGCTGTACCTTGCTTGCGTACAGTGATTACTGAATTAAAAGAACACCACCTTCAACTAAACAGTTTGTGTTTGTACAGCATATTGAACAGGCATGTAACTTGGACACACAAGCACCTTAATCAGAATCACATTTCTTGCCAATAAACCAAATGTCATATAACCTGGTGCATCTGTACAGTCTTGTCCAGGAATGCCTGAAGTACTGACCATTTCTTTACACTTCCAGCATAAACACCCAACCCATTACAGTTCTTGCACTTTATGTGACGCACTAATAATTGAATTAGGTAAGTCTCTTGTTTATTAAATTATTTGGAACACATGTAAATAACAAAACAAAAATATTATGCATTTACATCACACATTATTGAAAACTGCCTATGGATGGAAAACTTAATGTATTTACAGGACATAAAGGTACAATTCAGTGTGTTTACAGGACAGAACGTTACATCTGAAGGTGTTATGGGGCATATAAACAAAAAAACATAGAGCACAGGACTGTTGCTATGCAATAAAACATTTAAAAAAAACAACAAAAAAACAGAAGTCTGGGGTTAGACTTCTGCAAAGCTTATTTGAAGAGTGGTAGTTGCACTGTGTGCAGCAATCATGGTCAGTGTTTCCCACGTTCTACTGTGGTCAGTTGATAGGCAGGTAATGAACTGAAATGCAAAGTCTACTTTCTTAAAAAATGTCTTAGTAATACGTAATAGCTCAAACAGTAGGCTTGACGTGTGAGTGTTATGACCAGTGCTTGAAGCAATTTCCTGCAAAGAAGAACATTTATACACACAGAGCAAACCAACTGATATGACAGAAGGATATGTGTATATATGAAATGTATCAATCAGAGACATATATTACATGAATAACTGTGGTCTGATCTACGTTGCCACCAGTATCAAGTTACACTCACCTGTCAGACAGAGACTCTGCAGAACTAGTGGAAACATCCGGGCATGGCTCTGTCGAGGACTGACGCTTCGAGGGCTGGAGGTTGATGCGTCTCTCTTATAACTATAGGACAGAGATGTAGAATACATCAGCACATCTGAAAAACTTCCAGTTCAAATATAAATGAATATCTGGAACTATGGGAAAAGAACAGAAATGACAAACTGGGCTTATCAGAATGGCTCGTTCTGTTTCTTGCAAATGACTTGTCATATATTGTGACAAAGTTAGTTTTACATCCTGTAAAACAATTTCAGAACTGTGTGCTCCTTCACCTCAACTGTAATTTTCACCACCTTTACAACACTTAAAAAAAAATCAACTGCTTTTATCTCTTTCCCTTCAAATGTCAACTGAACTGCTTCCACCATGTACAGGTCTAACTGACATTTCAGCTCCTATCAGTGCTCACACTTTGACAATTTAAATCTTCAGCTCGTCTTACTCAAACAACTTTCACTGTTTTTGCGCATTTAGACTGATTTCAGTGCTCACACTTCAGATGACTGAGGCCATCCCAACTGAAGGAATTTCTATGAGACGATAATAGTGCAAATACATACATGACTGAAGAATTTGCTCTTTCCTTCAGTTTTGTCCTCCAGTTCTTTCCATCAGTCTTGTTGATCAGACATTACGGCTTTGCCCAGCTAAAGGTAAACTGATTCCCTCTCTTTAAAAAAAGAAAAAAAACCTAATTTTCTCTGTCTTTATTGTTTTATTTTTAACAAGCACAGATGTTTTGGCTGATTCCTTCGGCCTCAGTGAGTCACTGATCACAACTGCAGTCTTTGAATTGACTATCATTAATATCAATCAATATCAATATCAGTCATTTATAGTAATTGCAGACCACCCGACAAACAGTCCAATAATGATTCTTCTCTTACCTCTGTTTGGTCTTCAACAACAGTGAGGATGCTCCACTTTGTATCACCTCAGCACCCATGTTCCCATGAAACCGCTGGGGGAGTGCTATTGCTTCTGCGTATTTATGTGATTTCTGTCAGAACAGAAACTAGGGAGCGACTTGTTGCACATATTTACTGGCATTCAATGTGAACGCAGTCAGACCAGGGCGAAACAACACGGCCTCCGAGAGGTCAGAGGCCAGTTCGACAACAAAGCATTTATTAGTGGTAAACAGTGCTGAGCTGGTCTTCTGGTCTTCTTGCCAGGTTTGGATCCTAACACATCAGGGCTGAGTCAGCAAATCGCACGGCTAAGCAGTCGTGGTTAGTGATAGTTGGCGGCTACTTTAGTGACAAGTAAAGTAAATCTGTCCAGAGTTCAGTTACATGTGCTGTAGACTTTTATTTTGCAGAAAAAATCCAGTTATAAAGGTTTGTTTTTGTATTGTAATCCACAGCCCACGTCCATATTTTTACACATCCATGACACTGTTGTAAAAAAATGCCTTTATTGTAATCTAGTTTAATTAGTGTAGTGTAATCCTCCGTCATGAGTCATCAACATTTTTTGATTACAAACTCTAAAACACCATTAAGAATACATCCAAAGCAGCTATTCTGCTATTTCAGGCCTGATGCTGGGATATAGGCGACACACGGAGCAAGAGATATGTCATACAAACACCTACACTTTGACTTTAACTTCATGGGATCCTCGGAGATGCTTTAGAAAACCAGTATGAGGTGGACTAAAGAGTCAGGCGATTATTACCATCACACGCAGCCATTTCATCCACTAAAAGAAGAACATATTTGTCAGGATGAGGTGACCAAAGAGGTATTTTAAAAAAAAGTTGTGATGATTACTGATTGACTGCTCTATAACATAACTTAGTAACAAGAGCAAATAGAAAATAGTGAACAGCAAGCTAAAGGTGTATCAAACTGACATTCATTTAGTTCTTTCCCTACAGGTATCACTGTGTCATGAGCTTCTTAAACCTGAATATCAGAGTTATTGTGTGAACATGGACTCCCAGGGACTCATAACATGCCTGTCAGTCGCAAACAGCATCTGACAGCAGGAAACCTCAGAGGGCTGTTGTATTGCTTTCACAGTTCCGTTCTATGTTGAAGCGCTGGATAGTGGTTACGTAACAAGCAGCAGCCTCGACACTTAGATTTCTCCAAAGTAAGCCTGTAAATGTCACAGAGAGTTAAAAAGCAAGAAATGTCTAGGGCAGATGTGAAAAAAAATAAAGATGTTCCAAAGGTTGCCATTGATCTGATCGCCCACTCTGTGTTTGGCAGGCGGTGTGTGAGATGGTGGTAAAGTTATACAGTAACACACTCTTAAAACCTTGCGTTGAGTTAAACTGCGAAAACTTGTCGTGTTGATCGAGGAGGTGAAGGTAGGGCTGCCTGTTCTCATTACGGCTGGAGGGATACTGAATTCAGCCGGGGATGCAGTTGGCTGAGGAACAGTTACTCCCAAACTGTCCAGGGAACAAAGCTGAAAGATTTGGAGGGTCAGCCCGTTTTGTCAGCAGTGCTTCAGTGTAGTCGGTGGACTCCTTTGGGGGCACGGTTGAGGAGGCGGATTAAATTGGTCCTCAAATACTGAAAATTGTCAGGCTGCTGCGGTCAACACGTCGGGGGACAGCGGCGAGGGGTTTTCAGGCGTTTTATTTATTGGAAGGTGTGTTTCCTGAGGAGTTCTTGGAAGGTACAATTGTGTGCGGCAATCCATTCATTATCTGTACTCTCACAGTATTACCCCAGCCATAATCCCTTTAAGCACCAAACACTTCAAAGGTGGCTTAAAGGATCATTTCATCCATTACAAAGTATTTTTTTCAGACTCCCGACGGTATCTAACCATGCTGATAGTGCCTCTTCACACATCTCTTACACCACGCCGATACAAAAGGTCATGAATGGAATTTGGTTTGTGGTGCTCAGCGTAGAAAAATCAACTTTAGAACTCAAAAGCAACATTTCTTTTGATAATCGCGACACCTTTGTGAGATCCAAGGTTTTCAATGGCAACATTTGATCCCAATAAAGTGGCTCCAAGGTGCCCAGAGACCAAGCTCGGATCTAAAATGAATGCTTCCATGTGTCGTTATAGAGATCACGGCTCAAGACTTTTGTTTTTTTTTCTTCTTTGGTTTAATTGGGGAGCAGATTGCCAAAGGAGAGCTGGTCTGACTGCCGTCTGACTACGCTGGTTACAGAACTGCTGCGGTGAAGAAAGAACTGAGCTACAAAATAAAGCTATCAAGTCAGGTCCTTATGCTCACAAGCCCTGAGCAGAGACTGAAAGGACAGTTTCACGGTCAAGAGTGGCTCAAAAGAGCTTCCTCTGCGGGGTGAGTAGATTCGAGATGAGGCCACTCCATTTACTGTAGTATCGTATGATGTTCCTTTCACATTTCAGTTCATACCAATAGTCCACATGATTTTATCAATGGCCATGGTCTAACCATAACAAGGCCCTATCACACAATCCTAACATTTGGGCAATAACGTGTTGGTGAATGACTCTTTCTGTCTCTCTCTTGAATTAATCTCCTCTCTGAAGGCCCAGAGATGGCGTAAAACTGTGTTTACATGCAGGTTATCATTTTGTGACATCAGCTGCTAATGATTATTGCTCTGTTTTGTCCCTCACTCTATAATTACCCTGTGTGGGTGAGTCATACTTCACTACGTACGCTGTATCCTGCATCACTGTCTCGTTCCCTTGCGACACACTCAACAGATCAAAGTAAGCCAAGCAGCAGAAACTCTACTTACATGGACTGTCTTGATGAAGATTTGATATCTGTATCACTCATTCAGACCCCTGCTCCAACCCCTCTGACCTCCCGTCACCTCTCAGACAGAGCGTTGTCATTCAGACCTCCAAAGTGCAGGCGGCACCAAGAATAAGAGTGCTGAGGCTGATCAATTTCCCGCCCAGACAGTCAAAAAACCTCTTGATGCTTCTGGGAACTGCAGAGTCGGTGTGATTATTCTGTGTTGGTCCGTCACTATGAGGGACACTTTTCATTTTGCCCACTGTGAGTTTAATAAATGTTGATAAGTGCATCTTAAAACCTAAAAAATGTTAGATAATTTCTGAAGATTTCAAGTATGAAGAAGAAGAAGAAGAAGAAGAAGAAGAAGAAGAAGAAGAAGAAGAAGAAGAAGGAGAAGAAGAAGCAATAAGGTATGATTGGGGTCCTTCGTTGCCTTATGCTGTTCACAGGTTCGTGGGAGCTGGTCTGATTTATTCTTAGTACACAGCTCAGCTGAATTCATCTGTGTGCGGCAGCAGTTCAGTAATAGGGTTGTCTTGTCCTCTCTCTTCCTAATGTTCCCTGTCTTTAGACATGTGCAGTCTTAACTTCCTCCCTCACTCTCTCAGTATGACGCTCTCCACCTTCCTCCTCTCTGTTCTGACCCCCTCACACCTCTGCACAGCCCCTGTTCATTAGTATAAATAACATCCCTGCAGGCCCATACAGGCACACAACCACTGTACTCGCTGTTGTTGTGTAGTTAGTCCCCGAACAACACGTTGCAACATCAGCAGCTCACATTATGCTTCTACCTGCCCGGTGCCAATTAGGCAGCTGATGCTACTGTTACACCATCTCAGTGTTAATGAGACACACTTATACAGAATGCAGGCTGGCTTCATCTTACCAGTTCAAATTAACATCAGTCACTGAGAAATGTGATTGTGGTTTGAGCGTGATGAAACACTTCTGTAGTCAATTAAACATCGGTGTGAACATATATTTTGCATGCAAAGTAACTCATAAAACACTGAAGGAAAGGAAAGGAAAGGAAAGGAAAGGAAAGGAAAGTAAAGGAAAGGAAAGAGCGAAAAAACTCCTTTAAATTGAGTTTATTCTGTCACCAAATGGCAGCTACATAATGTAGTAATGCTCACAGCATGATTTTATGTGAGTCTGGAGGACATTGATCAGTTCTCTGTCTTATCAATCTCCCTGGACTTGGCTGTGTTTGTGTATCAGTCATGTTTGTCAGGGGAGGTGTACAGCTGAGCAGGCAACCCGACAAACATGAATTCTGTGCTCTGCCCGACGGAAGGTTGTGCCTCATTTGTTTAACACTGGGCCGCCCCAGAATGTCAATGGAATATCAGATTTGTGAGCACAGGTGTGTTTTGGGGGGTTTAAACCACCTGGAAAGCTGCCGTTGGAAACTGTTTGGAAAATGGTAAGCACTTTCAACAGATCCTTGGCAGGTGATTGCCATTGTTGTTTTCAAATGAGCAGGTGCTTCTTTTGCTGTCGTTACATTCAAACCACCGGCAGTGCTTCCTCAGTATGTTCATAAGTCTGAACTGCTATGGCTCGGCCACAAGCGCATGACGGATTCTTGAGATCGCATAATCACAGTATTTCACAAATCCAGCTAAGCTAGCAGATGTCTGATGCCTCAAACTATGTGCTGGGATCCTCTCTGTACTGTTGCTGAAGTTTGGTGCTGTTCTGAGCATTATTTGTGCAGCTATGAGTGGCTTTTTGATGGTGGTTTCTTGGTGGAGCCATTGACTGCAGTGTATTGTTATCGTGCAGTCTTTTCTGAGGTTGCTAAAACTACATAAGCTATCAGTCGGAGAACTTGCTCTCTCTCTCTCGTGTCGCTGTGTGTTAGACCATGGATTAAATTTACACTGGAATATCCCTTCAAAGAGAGAGACAGAGGGGATATGCAGTGCTGCAGCAATGGACAGTATGTCCTTTTCAAACATTAAAGAGTGCATGCCTGTTCTGGCAGTGACTGTAAATAAAAATCTGAACTTGAAAGTTAGCATGGTATGTCCGCTTTGATGAAAGTGATGATGTCTTCACCACCTGGTCATTCATCTCCTACTCAAAATGGAATTAATCTCTTTTGCTAAACTTGTTGGCAGTGAAAAAATAATTGTGAAATTACGTACATTATTTTTTGCGTATTTATTTATTCATTTATTTATTCATTTATTCAGCAGTTTATGTGACAGGGACAATACATTGTAGGTATTGTTGAATTTAATCAAAATGCAACCGATGCAATTTGATCAAATTCAACGGATTAAAACAAATGATACACCACCACTGATACAGACAATAAAACCAGCAACAGAATAGACACAGCCAAGCAGCCACATTAACGGGCTCTATTAGATTCTCAGCCCATGCAGAATGTCATCTTATCTTATAATTGGTCACATCAGATGACAGTTATTACACAGTTGGCCTGCTTGTACTCCAGACCTAAATGCGGACGAGGTGTAATTTAGAGACTGACTGACGGAGCTGCTGCAACCTTGTAGACGTATCGGAGGTGTTTAGTCCCTCCACAGGGGAAACATTTCCCACAAGTATCAGCGATCAGCACGTCTGGCACACAGTGTGCGCCGCCGTGAAGTGCTCATAAATGTGCCTCAGACTCACGACGAGTTCGGTCACACAAAGCTCAGACGAGAAAAGCGCTGACATATTTGTTTTTTTTTTCTTTCAGATCAGCTGGGTTTATTAGTGACAGAAACAGAGTGCAGCTTTTTATGCATATAATGACAGAGACTCCTGCATTGGTGTATGGTCGTCATGGTAACAAGCACATAGGGGACACGTCTTTGAGTGTGTGTGTGTGTAATTAACCAGTGTGGCTCAATTTACCGCTCATTAGACAGGTGTGTTTAAAGACGCGATTGCTTCATTTGCCATTAAAGGGAAAGATTGCATCGAGCAGCTACACGGCCCGGCTTTGGTCCAGCGAGTCCACCGGAGAGAGAGAGAGAGAGAGAGAGAGATGGACATTTTGCCTTTTTTTTTTTTGGCACTTTGACTCTGAACTATGACAGTGCTCATTAGCAGTGATCCAGGCAAAACTGGGAAGAAGGAACAACACCACCCACCGACTTAATGAAGTTTGGCGAGCGCGTATTTTCAGACCCCGCTAAGACTCGGCTTCATGTCACACGTGTGACCGTGCCCACACACGCCCAAAATGTTTCACATTAGTCAGACCGAGGAACAACTCATGCAGTGGGTGACATGGTATTTCAAGGGAGACTTCACGCATCTCTGAGGTTTTTTTTTTTAAAAATATTATTCAGAAAGTGGAAGTTTGATCTGAAATCTATGAGTATATGACAGGTACTGATGTGACCGCCTTTATGAATTTGTTACAACATTTTTTTTTAACAAGATACGGTTAAAACACTGTTGCATCCATTGCATCGAATGTTTTATGTTCATCTTTGACTGGATGATCAGCCTGGAGACAGACACTTTCTTTTGGAAAGCTCTCTCCTCTGTCTCAACTTGGAGCTGTGATCTCTCCAGACCGGCGGCACAGATGCAAATTAGCCTCTGGCTTACGTTTCCATAGCAACACTCATTAGGTTGACTCTTGACTGTTTGTGTACGGGAAAGCAATCCACGCGCCGAGAGCAACAGGCAAACATTTGAGCTCGCCCTTTTGTTTGCGCTGACAGTGGCGCGAGTGCAGTTTTGGATAAGAGGCGCCTGACACTTCACTGGCGGATTTAATTCGTTTATTCAAAGAGGAGGAGGGCAGCACCCGGACCAATTAGAGGTGTGCAACCGGCTCCAAAGGAAAAGGAGAACATCTCTCGCTCCGAGCCAAACTCTCATTAAATTCAGTCAAGGTTAAGTGTCTCAGCAGACAGTGACTGTGACTCCTGCAGACGCCTGTGATTGTTTGGGATGGTTGTTATGATCTGCTCAGGAGAACGGCACATTTAACAAACAGAACATAATGAGAATTTCTCCAAGATTAGACTCTAATGGTCTCTGAGATGAAGATCAAAAGGTCAGAGTGGAAGCGAGAACTCCAGAGAAAGTTGTGGTTCTCATAATAAGCTCATCAGAGGCGCCTCCTATCTCTGAGTGCATCTGTATCGCTGCAGCACTTCTGCTCGCAAAAGGCCACGTTATATTATTTTGCCGAAGAGGCTGTGAGCTGCAGTATGTGCAGTAAATAGGATAAGGCTCGAACACTGAAACAGCTGGAGAGTGATGGAGCTCAGATGAGGAGTGCTCATCTGGGTGCTAAAGAAGGTCAGTCAAAAAAAGAACGAACAAACAAATAAAAGAACATGAAAAGAATGCAGCAATATTTTTGATTTCCAAAACACAGCACAGTGAGAGAAATAAAATGATGCAAGACCCTCAGACCTGAACTCCGGCATATTATCCTTGATTTAGCTGTGCTCAGACATAATTAGCGCAAGTCTTTCGGGCAGGCTGACAAAGTGAAGTTACATTTTACACAGATTTTCAGACTGTTCCTTAATAACAACTATCAGCCCCGAGAGCCTGACTGACGCAGACCTGCCACATTGCCGTAATTGCTTTGATGTCATATTATAATTTGCTTAATCTGGATGACCCAGAAAAAGGTCTGGGTGATGCAGCACAGCCGACGCAGGCTAGAGTGTCAGATGGATTCTGGCCTTCATCAGGTGGACTGATTCCAGCAGCGAGCTCCTTAACATGGTGGGGAACAGGAGATTTGTAGGTTTTCTGCAGGTGGATATTTGTACCAATTGTTATGTAGCAGGTGAAAATACACAATGTTGCTAAAAGTTTTCAGACACCCATTTAAATATTTGGAATCAGGTGTTCCAATCACTTCCATGGTTGGACAATTGGACAATTCCATACTCCCAACTCTGTGGGAACAGTCTGTCCAGTCAGTTCCTGTTCCAACATGACTGTGCACCAGTGCACAAAGCAAGGTCCATAAAGACATAGAGGAGAGAGTTTGGTGTGGATGAATTTGACTGGCCTGCACCGACTCCTGACCTTAACCCAGTAGAACACCTTTGGGATGAATTGGAGCAGAGACTGAGAGCCAGGCCTTCCCATCCAACACCAGTGTGTGACCTCAGTTTTTTTTTGCATAAACACGCTCCTAAACCTTGTGGAAAGCCTTCCCAGAAGAGTTGAAGCTGTTACAGCTGCAAAGGGTGGACCAACATCATATTAAACCCTGTGGATTAAGACTGGGATGTCACTTAAGTTCATATGCGATTCAAGGCAGGTGAGCAAATACTTTTGGCAGTATAGTGTATGTCAAAGCAATATTCCATCATTTCATGACATAAGACCAAAACAATTTTAGCTTTGAGGATATTAAGTACACCACAGATAGACAACAGATGTGATTTACACAAACCTGTCCTCACATTCTTTGCCACTAGGAGCAATGAAACAAGCCATGAAGACAATGTACCACCTTTATAAGCGCACAATTGTCCATTTACACTCCAGGGGCCGTATTCATAAAGCTTCCCATTACTGAGAGTTGCTTCTACTGATGAAATTCAAAGAAACATCTTATAAATGATGAAGTTTTCTGAGAATCTCTTCCTTTAAATTAAGACTGGCTCCCTGTGAAGAAAAAAGCTAGCCCTCAAGAGAGCTCTTAAGGGGGGAGTCTGCTAAGAGTAGGCGAGAACGGCTTTTAAGACAATGGTGGAAAGCCAGAGAGGAAGGGGGAATATTCTCCAAACACAGAATGACAGCGAGACAATGAAGTCCTACAGTTTAGATTGTGCAGGGTTGATGTTTGTGGTGGATCGCTTGCTTCTCCCGCTGAGGCGCATTAGAAAGCAAATAAAAACATCAGTCCACATCTGAAGAGGTCGCTGTGCTTGAAGGTCTGTATTTTCATTTTGCAGGCTGCTTGCAGTGTATTGCCCACAAATTATGCAGTAGAGATGCTCTCTACATCAAGTCGCATTCATAATTGCACCATGTCTTAACAGAGACATAATCAATTTTAATGTCAACTTTCTACCTATGGCCATTAAGTTAATAATATAATTTTAATATAATAACAATCTGAGCTCATTTTCAACCCACCAGTGCCAGCTTTTAAAAGAATGTGACCCACCTGGCAAAATAAAGATTGTTGTACTTTCTCTGTTGCACTAACAAGTTTCAAGGCGCAGGCTGCAGGACGAGATGAGAGCTTGTTCACTCCTTCATGCTGCACAAATTACAGAACACACATACAGTTATTTATATTCAAATATACACAAACACGTAGAGCATCTATTCAATCTGTTGAAAAGTGGGCAGCATCTGCATATCACAAGTTGGACATCTGGTAAAAACCCTAACCCTAACCCTCATAGTCCGCTGCTCTTAGTTCAAAACACCCGCTTTCTGGGATTTCTGCCTTGGACAGGATGTGTTTCAGCAATAAATCCCAAAAAAATTATGACCAAAAAAACCTAACATGTAGCATAATTTTGAGGAGCTAAGAAGTCATTAATCTATGTCAGGAGTTCTCAGAATGCGTGTGAACATGGCCCCTGGCAAACACTGGGCAGCACTAGCATTTTTCTTCTAGTGATCTGAATAATGAGGGGCCTTCTTAGCTAAAAGCAAAAAGCTAAATATGAACACCAGCTATCTTTGTCTGTTTCAAAGTCTGTATATAAAGATGGAGGACATGACAGCATGCCGACAGCCATCCAGTGTCGCCCACAGAACTTCAGCAGTGATGTGAAATGGAACCACGGCTCGTAATTACACCAATCATACCTTTACAGACTGAATGTGATAATATATACTCATTTTACGAATGCCCCCCTCCCCGATGAAATCTCAACTTAATGAAAAGAACATTTAATGAGGAGACTGAAGGGAGGGAGGAGGGAGGAGGGAGCGGGCAAGAACGGAAAAAAAAAGAAAAAAAAGAAGGAGAAAGATGGCGTTCGACGTGACTCATTTCCAGACTCATTAATGGTGAGTATGTGTGAGGCCTGAGGCAGGACACAGGCCCCCACCATCGAGTCCCACAGGGGGGAGAGTAATGACAAACATCCTGCCGCACGGCGCAGGAGACACTCCATGCATCACATCTGCTCCTTATTCTCACCCTGCTTACTCTCACTTGCTCTTTGTCCTGAGAAAGATTTCTGTCCCACTATCTCTCTCTCTCTCACACACACACACACACACACACACACACACACACACACACACACACGCACGCACGCACACACACACACACACACACAAAGCTGCTGTTGCACCATAAAAGAGGACACGGCAGCTTGCTCCTCGCAGCAGACGCGGCGGTGCATCCCCCCGTCGACTTCCTTTGTTGATGATAAATGCATGGTTCGCTGTGTGGTCGTGTGTGTTTGTTGAACATGAATTATTCAGCCGGGGTGTTTATGTTGTGTAGGAAATAAGATTTCGTCTGCTTCAACAAGTCTGTATCTGTGTCACACTGTGCGGTGCAGGAAGACAGAGATGGAGAGATACACAAAACACTCTTACAAACTCTTCTTTTCAGGATCTTGAGCACAGTCACAGTGCCAGTTAAAGTGTTCAGTCCCCCCTTGGAAACTTAAAGTTCTTATGAATGAAAGTAGATTAAAGTAGAGTGAAGTGGCATTTTTTTTCTTAACAGTCATCAACCGACAAAGATTTTCAAAAAGGAACTTAAATTATCGACAGAATGTGAAGAAAGAACAGTTTTGATGTTCGGTGATCATCGGACAGTAAACAGCACCATCACTCACTAGCTGTATGGTTAACTCTAAGTTCTTGAAGGTAAGGCTCATATTTCACCCACAATTACAAAATACATTTTTGCAAAAGCATTCTCGACCTGCACATATGCAGTCAACAGGTTTATTTAAACGGTGATCAGCTTTCAGCTGAATCCATGATAGTGACGTTGATCTTGCTAGAGGAACAGTCTGATTCCGATGGTAATAACTACGCGTAACTATCAACCACGCCCCATTCTCTGTTCTGTCTGCAAAAATCTTTAAAACTCGTCTTTTAACAGTGAAATCCTCTGTCTGACTGACAGGAGGTAGGTTGAAAGAGGAGAGTGTCTTTAAGAAGTGAAAACAATGTCGCTGATTCCCTGCCAGCTGTCGTACCTAACGGCGCTCCGAGTCATTCAGCTCACCTAGAATTACCAACAATGGCCCTAAATTGAAAATTCCTGAATGAAAAGGGGAGGGATGGATTGAAATTCACAGACACGCACTCATCCATCCAGGGACCTTTTGGGCCTATAGGGGCTATTACACAGTCAATTCATGTACGTCATGAAATCGATGTGTGTATTCCCTCTGGCCATTATTGTTGCTTATGTTGGCGTGGCGAGCTGTCATTGTGGTGAGTTGTGGGACTGAGAGCCTGCACGGTGCTGATAGCCTGTGTTTGTGTGTTAATGTGTGTGTGTGTGTGACGCAGCAGAGAGGAAACAAAAGGAGCGTTGCCTTGGAGGAACAGAGAACTTGAAGCTGCCTCCAGGTGTCTGTATGTTCAGATACGGAGAGGAGAGAAAAGCCTGGGTGTGATAATCCAGTCTGGTGAGTCCTTAAAGGAGACACATATGTTCAATCTCAGGTTTCAGAATTGATTTTGTGTTACTACTAAAACACGTTTGAATGCTTTTTAACGCTAAAAAAAGCATTCACTCTCTGTCTGAATAGCTCTGCATTAGCCGCTGTCTCTTTAAGGAGATCTGATTGGTCAGCTTGCACATGCCTGAGCTGCTGACAATGATGAAATCGATTATCACATGCCAAACTAGCCGCTAGATGTAAAGGATGTAAACGTGTGACATGGTGACGTAGGCTGATGTCACAAAGTCACATAACCGAAGGTGAGACTTGTGGCGAGCTGTTTCAGGAGCAGCGGTTTCTGTGGGAGAGTGGAGCTTCTGAGTGTTTGTACTAACCCTCTCTCACATGCACAGAAACACACCGAAGCAAAGGAATAATGAGTCTCTTTAAATGGACTCTGCAGTCCCCTTGGGGCCTTTTGCATGCCGCATGAAATAAAACTAACTAATGAACAAATGAACTATCTCTTCTTCTTTCACACTCCTTAACTGCCATCAAAAGTTTGAACATAGTCAGTTCTAAACACTGGGACATATTTGGGATGACTGGGGCAGTCTGCTGTTTAACATCTGGAGGATGAGAAACAACCAAGGACACGAGTTAAAAAGACGAGCTGCTGTGCACCGAGGGCTTCGGCAGGACTGATTCAGTTATTATCTGCCCTATTCTGCATTATTCTAATGATCGAATGTAGGCTACCTCTAAAAATAACATGGTAATAATAGAATATCTCTTCCCCTCGCCTTATCTCACTTTCATCTTCCTTATTAGTTTGAAGAAAACCACACTTAGGGCGGCACAACAAGAGTGCTCTCTACTGGTGAAACATCATAGCACAACGAACAGAAAAGAGGACCACAAGGTTTATGAGCATTTATTTTTATTTCTTTTTTCTGAAAAACACTACAAAGACTCGGTCTTAAATTAAGCCTCACAAAAGTGACCAATACAAACAATATATACAGTGCAATGCTTTCATCAAGTAAACCTACGTCACCGACTGTGTGTGAACAGTGTCCGTCGTGAAGCTACAACAAATACATTTGAGTGTTTTGTTTTTTTTTTAAAGGACAATCTTTCAAGTGGGTTCCAGGTACATTTTTTGACACTCGAGGCCGCGTCGGCGAGAGCGAGTCAAGTTCACTCCAAACAGCCACAAAAAAAGCCAGTCTGTCACTCAAGTCCCCTGCAGGGTGAGTCATCACTCCAAACCAGTGGGCTGGTTCTCAGTGTGGCGTCAGGAGGGGGCTCCAGCAGGCAGGGGGGGGGTCACCACCACCAAATGAGGCAAAGTCAGAGTGATACATGGAAATAACAGAGTATGTTTGATTTTCAATAGAATATAATATCTCATCCCTTCTATTACAGCTTTACTATGCGTTTTGTTTGAAGATATATTTGGATATATTTATCTATACATGTATTCCCTTATGAATCCAGCATATAGCTTGAGCTGTGATACTGTGTACTTACATCTGTGTGTGTGTGTGTGTGTGTGTGTGTGTGTGTGTGTGTGTGTGTGTGTGTGTGTGTGTTTCCCCTGGGAGGAGAGCTGCTGCATGTCCCTGCAACCATCCTTACAGGCCTGAATAAAGTTGCTTTGTTACTTGTAATTGATCAGTTCGTCATATGTCTCTCTCGCTCTGATATCCTCCTGTTATCACAAATTATGCTCAAAGTAAAAAAAACAAAAACAAAACAATCGTGTGTGTGGTTTCACGGTGCTGCTGGGTACAGTGAGGCGTGGCAGATGAGGCAAGATGTGTGTATACCGGCATAAATAAGCGCGGAGGTCATGTACAAATGTTTGAAATCAGCTCAGAGCGCATACACACACTAACTACTGCGGAGCACTGACCTCTCTAACCCGTCAGCTGCTCACTGACTAACGCCTAACACGAGTCACACTGGCCTCATGGTCTGATCCAGCCCTTGTTTGGATGTCATGTCATGGATGAAGTTGGTTTGGAGTTTTTTTTCTTTTTCTTTAGATTATTTAGGAGTTGCTGCAGAAGTTCGGGCCTCTGTGATAAGACGCTTGAAGACCTTCCTGGTCCTCCTCTTCAGGTGGTGTTTCTCCTCCGTGTCTGTGGGCGGAGCTCAGCCTGAGTCATCCCCGCTGTTCTCCGACGCGCCCTTGGTGCTCTCCTCCGCCGTGCCGCTGTCCGACTCCTCCTCTATGGCGAGGCGCGTGTCCGCGGAGGAGCACAGGGAGCTGATGCTGCTCTGCTCCGTGCACAGCGCGCACGCAAGCGGAGAGGGCAGCGCGCCCTCGTGGTGCAGGTGCGCGAAGTGGTTGCCGTGGTTCCCGCAGAAAGGCAGGGACACCTGCACCGAGCGCAGTCCCGACACGGCGGCGGGAAAGGTGAGGCTGTGCTTCTTGGGCAGCGCGCCCCACTCCCGCTGCTCCTCCTCGTGCACCAGGCGCGTGAACACGTTGATCCTCTTCTTCTCTCGCCTTTTGGAGCGGAAGTAGCCCAGCATTATACCACAGAGGAAGACTCCGTAGAAAGACATGACAATCAGTATGTACAGGTACGCGTTCCCGTCGCTCTTGTCCGCCTGGGAGTCCGCGGTGCTCTGCGCCAGCACCAAGACGCGGTGGGGGGATGCCGTGGAGTTCTCCAGGTGCTCCATGTTTTCAGCGCAGCCAATGTGGACGACCTAGAAAGTGCGCTGAAAAAGATCAAGAGAAGTACGTCCATGAATACATCCGTCAACTTTACGCACACTTTACGCACGCGGATAGGTTTCAAATGAGCGGAGAAAAGTTCAAAATGCTTCACATTTGCAAAATCAATACACAATTTCTTGTATTTCAAAACAGCAATGCAACGTTAGAAAATACTTTTAAGATTCCACCAGGTTAGCCCAATAAACAATCTCTCATAAGAGTATACTTTTGAAGATTTGCGCTTGTGTTATCTTATGACTTATCTTATAACTCTTATAACTTTTTTTCACTTTTTGTGTCCAAAAAACACTCCCCAGAGATGTTTGATAAAAGTTACAAAACGTCTACCCAAAGTGATGTAGATGATATAAAACTTAACACACAATCTATAAACATTAATGTCAGAGTTAAAGTCAGATTCTCTACTCACCAAACTGAAGAGCTAAGTCTCATGTGAAACGTTCCCACTTGTGTCTTCCTGCGGCTCTTCTGGAGTTTGGAGCGCGACTCAAAGGATGAAGTTATTTATACAGAGACCCAGGAGTGTCATCATCGGTCACGTGACGGAGACTGATCGTAAGATGAGTCCTGTGGCTATGGAAGCCCTGGAGGGACGTCTTGTTTAAAAAAACACAACAATGCAAAGAGAGCAGAGTATATTTTATCATTACCCTGGCCTTCAGGGAGATCAGATGAAATGATCGAATGCCCGTGAGTATATTAAACTTAACTCGCTGAACGATGACTACATCGTCTCTGGAGTCCAACAAAAAGAGGCCTTGAGGGGATGTGATGGAAAAGTACACTTACAGGAAGGAATGCCAAATGATTAGAAACCTGCTGATAAAATGTGAATTAATCCTCGAGCCACTGATTTTATCACGCTTTCTCGCTTGGATCTACAAACGCCACACTGGATCAGTCTCCTTAATTTCTGTCGAGCCTCTGCACTGTCCTGCAAACAACAGCTGACCTCCTCATCCGTCACACAGGACCTTTCCATTTCCTTGCAAATGAGCCTAAAGCCTGTGAATAAAATCATGCAAGACATTCAAGAAGGACATGTTGGAAGTGACAGACTGCAATAAAAAGAAACACATTGTTTCCTCTCATAAACTCAGCAGTGGCACATACCACCAGTCTATGAAGTCTTAGGGGACACTTGTTTTTAGGTTCTAAGTACTATGATCCTTTGCACAAGAAACAATATTGGTCTTTAAAGGTGCAGTATGTAAGAATTTCAGTCAACCCAGACTGGGAAGAAATGTCAAAGCTAGGACTTTCAGAAACAGGGTGGGTTTATTTACACATAAAACAGAAAACAAAGTTTATTTTGAAGCAAAATGAGAGCATAAGTATCAAATTCTATAAAAAAGTGAACATCTTCTTGCTGTTTACAACAATGGTTCAACTGTTAATCATTTTGTAGCGATTCTGGGTCACTTTAAGGGTGTCTCCTTTTCTGTTAAAAATAATGACTGATTTAATTAAGATAGTCCATCTCATCTCCTCCCTTTTCACCAAACAGAGCCGTGGATCAGAACTTACACCTCAGTTTCATAATAAATGGTGAGCCTTAATGGTTGAATTGCATTAGGTTCCAATCACTCATGGATATTATTAAATTAGCTACGGCTGATTTCACTCACTTCCTTTGCTTCAGTGGTACAGACGTAAATCAATGTCATCATCCGTCTGAATTTAGTCACAAAGGCACCGGATTCGTACACCACGAGGCTGATACACTGAACAGAGAAGATATAATGAAGGTGGCGGAAATATTAAATGTTTTTCACCAAAACAAACGACTCCTGCATGTAGACCAAACACAATCTTTATTTACTTCATTGGAGTATTTTTCCGAAGGCAAATCACAAATAAATAGCTGGGTGCACTTATTTTACAAGTCTGGCTCTTGAGAGAGGCAGTGGAGTGCCAAAACTGTTCCAGGATGACAAAGCTGAAGTTAAAATAGAGGCAATTACACGTCTGCCTCCTCTGCTGATCACAGCTCCTCCAAATACAGAATATGTACACTTGAGGAGAAACGTCAAAGTCAAAATCAGTGAGGGATTAGAAAGGTGCAGCTCGAGAGAAGGCAACAGGTGTCACACGGTGAGGGGTACTGGGCCACGTTTGTGCCGTGCATGGACGCGCTGTCACACACTTGACAGAGATACGCGACAAGGCTTTAAGTTGGTAATGACAGTCATGCAGAATAAATGTTGAAAACTTGTGTGCTAACTTTAGAACTGGTGCCCCCACCCACAGTGACAAAGTTTTATTTACTGTATGTCCTATCTGTAATCAACTGCCTTATTTGGACAGAAATGATACATTTTCTTATTGCACTATGATTTATCAAACATGACAATGATTACACAGTCACTTCATCCGTAATACAAGCAAGTAAAAGTGCATTTTTCTGCACAGTGTAGTCTGTGCACCACATAAAAAAGTATACTCTATCACTGTAGGAAAATACAATAGACTAAACAACAGTGCATCTTTGTTTCTTTTATTTTTAAATAAGGCTATTACATGCATTTTCTGTTATTTTCCTAAAAAAAGGACTATGGCCTTAATGAATCTTTAGAGATGGATTTTTTTTTTTTTTTACCAAAATGCTCTCGTTTGACCTTAAATGACTTTGTGCTTGCGGAATCAAGATGTGCTGGCAGGAGAAACGTCCCACCACCGTGGGAGTCGAAGTCTGACTGTGGGTGGGAGACAAAATAAACCCCTGACAGAACTCAAAACATGGGACAAAGAAAGAGAAGTTAACCGTGTCCTGACCTGCAGGAAGGAGGAATTTGAATCCTTTAAGTTAAAAGAAGTTAAGAAGACGATTCGACGGAACGATCTGGAGGCGTACCTGACTAATCTAGTGTCTCATGGGTGAACACAAAGCAACAGACCTTCGGACCAACAGAGTGCTCTGGCACTCAGAAAGAGTTCAACAGACAACATCGGCTAACACACCATCTGTTTCATACCTCACACCTGGAACAATAAAGCTCTACACAGAGTTCATACACCTGGGTGAAGAAAGGGAAAAAGGCAGTAAATGGACAGGGATCTGTTGTGTTTTCCTCAACACTTTTTTAGCCTGTCTTAGTTACAAATTCAAGTAAAAACTGCATCCTAGTTTGGTAACACCCTATCCTTAATTATTCTTTCTTTGAGAGTGACTCCTATGTTCATGTGTTAGGTGACAGGAGAGCAGTGAGAGAGTACTAGGAGTGTTCGGAGGTGAGTGTTGGTCTTGGAGCCTTTGAGAATGGCTGATGCTGTGCCGGTCCTTGTTATTTCCCGCCGTACATTCTCTCAATATCGTCCTGGTAACGCGTTTTCAGCTCCTTGCGCTTGAGCTTGAATGCGTCAGTCACCAGTCCGGTCTCAGGAGTCCATGGCTCTGGGCTCAGACAGATCTTGCGAGGGATCTCAAAGCGTTCTAGCTGGGCTACAAGAGGAGAAGAAGACGAGACATTAACTCGCAAAAGTTCCCACACGACAGTGTCGACCTGGAGCTCTGAGCTAAAGCTTCACCTCCTCTTCTCACCTGCCAGAGCAGCCTCAGTGATGATCTTGAGGACCAGCTCCTCCATGGCTTTAGTGTTGCACAGCTGCTCACACGAGCCTCGAATTCCGTACTGGTCAGCCAAAGCCAGCAGCTGCTTTTGGTTGGGCACCACAAAGCCAATCACATATGTCTCATCACTGCAGAGTGGGAGAAGCAGAGACAATGAGGGGGATGTCGAAGTGGAAGAAGAACAGGGTTAAGTGACACTGGAATCTTTGCGTGATCTGGAAACGGGATGTTCGGACGTGCAGGGTGATGGAGTACACGCATGGAACATGTATGTGCATAAATCATCAGCCCCCCAACAAACGAGATATTTGCCCATAAAAGGAAAATTAATACATAATGTGTCAGAGCAGAGTGTGAACAGATTGTAAGTTATTATATGCACTATCAGTTGCACAGTGACACACAGCTGAATAAACATTTCAGGCTGCAGAAATACGATCATCAGGGTCAAGGTGTGAAAAGCTTTTTATGGTATAAATGGAGCAGGAGCATCGCCACCTTCTGTACCTTTAGATTACATGCTCACTTACTTGGTACTGGTAGATAAATATTGGTAAGAGCACCTTTTAAGAACAGAATGTAAAAATAATAAGCAGGATATAATAAGTATGGAATAGGTGACCAAAGACCATAGACAGAAAAGTTTACACAGCAACAGAAATTACTCTGTCAAAAGAAATCCCAGAGGCATTATAATCATAAGTCTCTCTGTAATGTATACATGAAGCCTCGCCACTCATACAGCGTCATATGAAGTAACTATTGATCACTGGGGTGCTTTATATCCTGTCATGTTGCTGCTTCACCAGAAACATTGCACTTATTGTCAAGCAGTGGCCTTGACAATAATAACAATCTCTCTCTCTCTCTCTCTCTCTCTCTCTCTCTCCAGCCCACCTGCTGAAAACCAAATCATGGGAAATGAAAAATCCAAAATGCCAGTTGGTTTTTGGGGGGCAACGTTATAAAACATTGTAACATTGCTGATAAAGAAAGTCCACAGAGAAGACAAATACACAAGAGAGAAATTGAAAGATGTGGAGCGGGCCAAACTGGTGTGTGTCCAACAAAGAGACGAGAGGTCTCGATGCTGCCAAAGGAATGCTTTCGATATGTGGGAATCAAAGTTCCATGTCACAGAGGATAGGATCAGACATGTTGAGAGAGGTTGGCTTTTTAGCTTTTAGCTGTGTGCAGCCACCTGCTGTTGATAGGAGCAGGGCTTGATGAGAGTAGTCAGACTGAACAATCTAAAAAAAACAACAGCAAAACTGTAATAATAATAATAATAATAATAATAATAATAATAATAATAATAATTCAAGTGCAGTTTTAACAGGAAGAAGTGAATGAAGAGAATGACCCTAACCCCTAACCCTAACTCGTGTATACATCTGAACATCACATTGCGCACACACACACACACACACACACACACACACACACACCTGTTTGCATAGGCACAGATGTTGTCGACCAGAGGGCAGTTCTTCAACATGGCCTCCACCTTCCCCAGAGAGACATATTCTCCTGCCTGCAGCTTCACCAAGTCTTTCTTTCGGTCTGAAAACCAAGCAGAAAATCTGCCTGTGATAACATGCGTGTTCCCACTGCACACATCAAGTGCTTGTATTTCATAAGAAGAAGGGAGAAATCTGGGGGAAGGACCCATTTTCCATGTGTATACATGTGTGTATCTGACCAGTGTCATCTAGATAACAGAGAATATTCAGGGTCTCTGCCTAAGTAAACAAGACTGTGCAGTAATTCTTGGAAGTGAGGTAAAAATCTGATTTGTTAAAAGGTTCCCTGTCAGACTGATGGATGGGAGTGCAACAGAGAGGTTGCCTGGAACAAATCCAGGAATCTGGGGCACAATGTTGATTTGTGCTTTTGATGTAGCAGCGGCATCTGCAGCAGGACAGATTATCCCAAGTGGTAATCTGCACCTATAAAACCAGCTTTGTGTCCACCACACTTCTCTGTTCGACCCTCATCCCTCCATCCACCTTTCCTCACCAATTATCTTGAGGCATCCATCTTGGTGGAACTCTCCGATGTCTCCTGTGCAGAACCACCGCTGGCCGTTCTCATCTACGAAGAAATCTTCTTGGTTTTTTGCCTCGTTCTTGTAGTATCCCATGGTTACGTTGGGTCCGCCGACCAGAATCTCTCCTCTTGGATGTGGCTTGTCAGTGCTACGGTAACCACCTGAAAGCAGGGTTTGAATTCAGTGGAAAACAGCACATGGACAAACATTAAATCTCCTAATTCTGCTACATAACATACGATAAGACCGATAAGACCCTGACAGCATGTTTACTTTAAACTCTTTTGCTGCTCTGCGAGCCAAGCAAGCGATAAAGTCAACTTGATAAACATCAAAATTCAACAGCGTAATAAAAATGAGTTACGATGCCTTACGTAAAAAGATGGAGGTTTTGCAGGAGTGGAAGGACAAGAAGTAAAGAAGCATACTTTCCCTACAAGGTTATGGACTCATGAGCCTGGGAAATGATTAATATTGGACGGATTGGTGTAAAGTGTCTGTGTGTGCATGAGACGAAGCAAGACAAGCAACAAGCACTGATATGTGCCTCCCTGTGAATCCACGTGACACTGTGTATCATTCCACCATGGACTGTATGTGTGTCTCACTTACCCTCCACCCAGTCTTTGAGCTTGATCTCACAGCAAACCAGTGGCCCCCCAACTCTCCCAGTGCTGTAATCCCACACTGGAACAGACAACACGCACATACACACAAGATCAGGAAGCACGCTAGCATCAAGGAATGAAATTTATTACCATAGCAACACGACCTCACTTGTTCCCTCGCCATGGAAACCCAATCCCAAAGGAGCACAGAGCAGTGTTTTCCTGGCTCAAATGACCACAGTGGAGAGTGACAGGCGGTGGTTTGGTCTGCCTGGGAAAGGCTGCGAGGATTTTCAATTATCTGAAAAACCGTGCGTGTTGGCAACGAGATAGATAAGCTACAAAGTTCAAAACCGTCACCACAGATATGAGTGGCATGGCTTTACGCACATTGCAAAGAGATAAGAAAATGAATTCTCCTGTTACGGGAAGAGGGAATGTTTGCATTTTTGTGAGCGGACAAAGAGTCAGACTTGTTGCTAATGTTGATTTTTCCACACCGCTGTCATTCTGTTCAAAACAGATTACCTACTCCCTCCTATGTTTACTACCGCACACGCACAATAGATCTGCTTATTACTCTCCTTTCATCCATTTTCCCGTCAGTGCTGTTAAATTCTCTTTCCCTCTTCTTGTCCTCCCACTATTTGTGTCTCAATTTGTATGCTGTGGAAACATTTTCTAAGCGACTTCCCACAACTGCTCAATGATGTGCAACTTTTCCGGTTAATGACTCTTCAAAAGGAGACAATCACTGTTTTAATTTCATTCTAGTTAAAAGCAGTCCTTACTGCTGAAATATTGCTGTCCTCCACATTGAGTTTTTGCAGATAAACAAGACTAAGCCAATCCCAATGTCCACATTCTTGGTAATTCCATTCAGGTCCAGGACTGTCCAGCTGTCCGACTGTGCATTGCATGGGGGACCCCTAGCAGACATTTTCAGCCCTGTTTGCCCACATTCCATGAGTCAGCATATATGCAGCCTGAGGGAATTACCTAAGGGTAACAGTGTTGGAACCTTTAACAAAAGGTTCCATGAAAATGTTCAACAATGGTAATCCAGATAATACTGCGTTTGAATATCTGAAAAATGTCATGCATTTTTTTTTAAATCCAAGAGAACGTTTCTAAATCACTACCCCAGATCTCCTAGAACTCATTCTCTACTTAAATCACTTTTACTGACAGTTAATTACATCAAAAACAAAGTAATAACCCCTTAAACCAATGGAGAACGTTTTTCCCTTGAAACCTCTGACTAAATGTATGTATTTTTGTATATTTGTAGACCTATTTTTTAATTTCCATACATGTTATTTTTCAAGTAAAATAAAAAAGGGTGATATGTCTTTCAGCCTCTCACACTCAAACACTTACCAGCTTTGTGACATTGACACAGCAGTTGTATAGCTAAATACTCACAAAGACAATGCTAACATCCAGAGCTGTTGCTATTCATCTTTAGGGGGGCTTGATTCTTTGTTCCAGATTTAATGTGATAAACACCAGCTCTATTTGTTTTTTTACACAGTTTGCAAAAAGACCACAAGTGTTGCTTGCACTGCTTACACTCGCTTATAGTTCCAGCACCGCAGGTCTCCGTCAGGCCGTATCCTTGACCCACCGGGCAGCAAAAACACACATTCATGAAGCGTTGTGTGGCAGCAGAGAGCGGCGCTCCACCTGATAACAAGACCCGCGTTTGGCCTCCCAGAAGAGAGCGAACCTTCTTGAACACCAGCCTGGATGGATCAACAGAAGTCAGGAGTAGATCACAGAGGTAAGTATGAGACCCTGGAGAGTAACATGCTCTTCCACAGGTTACAGAGGTTCATTGTAACTCATATTAAGATGCCACAGTCACAACTTATCCACACACTTGTCACATAGAGGTGTGCTGTATCCTTTGGCGAGCTGCTCCAGTTTGTAGTTGTATGCCAGAATGAAAAGTGTTCGCTGGACACAATTCATCTCCTCCACCTTGGTCATCACGTTCTTATAGATACGATCCATGATCTCCTGTAACCAGTAAAACAGAGAAGATGTTGAGACAAAGATAAATAAGTAAGAGGAAGAAAAATGAGGAGATAAAATAAAGAAGAGTGAGGAAGAGGGAAAACAGCTCCTAATATGGAGCATAGTTGGAGCCCTGACACCTCAGAGTGGAGATTATGCCACAAACCCAGCTAAGCCAAAGTACTGGATCTTAAGTACAGAGTCACAGTACATACAAACATGATGAGATAAAAACAGACATGATTTGGGATTAATTCTATGATATGATATGGTAAGATAAGAAAGAGCTTAAGGAAACCAGTCTAAGGGAACAGAATGATTTATGAGGGTCGGGGCTCATATAAAAACAGAACTGGTTAAGAACAGAACAACTTTCTCTGACTACAATACGTCCATACAACGAGTCCAGAGGAACACATTAGTACAATGTGGACCACATGTTTTAAAGTTTGCTTGCATAACAGCGAGGCTCCCACATGGTTTACTTACAACAAGTGACCTACAAAAAACAAGAGGGAAGCCAAAGGAATCCACAAGGGTGAATCTCTGTGCAGGCTAAATGAAAAACAGAATTGAAGTAAACTTCTTCCACCTGTAGGAGAGAGTGAAACCTGTGCATGAAACTCCAGCAGATCTGAAACCTCCGCTGTCAAAAGGTTCTTTTGACAGGTTGTTGGGTGTGGTATATGGTACAGTAGGTAAGTCGCGTGAATTTATAATTTAGTTTGACTCTTGCATGAGAGAAGTACAGCAAATGGTAGAGATAACAGACAGTGATTCCCCTTGAAGACATCCACTTCAAGACGGGAATGCTGTGCTGTTATTCCCTGTCGCAGAATGGGGGGATTGTCGTTCCTTTTTGAGTTGGCAGGGGAGGCAGTAAGAGAACTGAACCTTCGCCTGTGTAAAAATATTCTAACACCCATTATGCTACAGTGGAAAAATGATTTTGTTTGTACGTGTATCTTTAAACTATTCACAATCATCTTCGGCAACACTGTTTTAGTGGAGCATTTACACATGGGGAGGTAAGCCCTGGCATTTAAAATAACTTAATCTCTGCAAAAGAGAAAGTAAGAGCTAATTGCTTGTTAACATTTGTACTGTTAGCAACCAGGCTGGGACTAGCCTTTCTAAGTGTGTAGTTTGCTAGTGCGGTAGTTGGTGGTTGTTTCCCATGGAGATAGGGATTTTGAGAACTCAGATGGCGGAGGTGAGGAAAATGCATTTAGCACAGCACTTTGTGCGATTTGGCACTGCCCAAATGAGCTGCATTTCTTAGGCCTAATGATGAAGCATAATCCTCTGAGCACACCAATCTACATTCTTGAATAGCATATGCCCAAGCCTTCCTTGTTCTGTGGGCTGTAATAAAAAGGCATAGAAAAAGAGTTTTTTTTGCCTTGTCATGTCACTATAGGCTACATTATAAAAGGTATAGGTATATTGTGTCACATATGACTGAGCCTACAATTACAAATATTAATTTAAATCTCATAATGTATCAGAATTTGATCCTTTCTCTGCCTGCTCATCCCTTTGTCCAAGGTCCTTCGATCTAGGCTATTTAATGGTTCTATATAGGTTATTTGACACTGTACCATCAAGATGGTTTTGAAGCTGTTATTTTAAGGTAAAACAGTGTGTTGGGAGAAGCAGTATCAAAGGAACTGGTGTTCTTTTGGAGTATAGGGGTGAGCGGTGAGAACTTAAACCAACAGATCAGAACCACCTCATCATCATAATCGGCTGTGTGTGCTTTGAAAAAGCTGGACTCATACTTAAGTGGGGAAAAGGGCACAAACAAAAAACCCTGCGTGTGTACGTGTGTGTGTGAAGCAGTGAGAGAGGAAGTCGACACAGGATTCATGCAGCAGCCCGCTGTCATATCACAGCAAACAATTTGTATGTGTGTGTATGAGTATTTGTGTGTGTCGTGGGGATAACCACATGGGGCTTTCTCACGTTCTGTTTACAGCTGTGAATGGTTCCAGACACTGGGGCCCTCTGCCCTTTACACTACGACCACTGGGAGATGGGGGGGGGGGGGGGTTGGTGGTGGTGGTGGTGGGGCTGAGCTTGTGGTGTGTGAGAGAGAAAAAGAATACAGCAGCGAGGGCATATTGTCTTCAAGTATCTGGCATGCAGTGTAACCAACACGATCAAGGGAGTTATGAACTCCTATTGTCAGGGGTTTAGTTCAATTTGTTTTCAACATAACGACTGAGCACAGCTGCTCTGTTGTTGGCTGCCCGGACCAGCACATTTTTTTAACAAGTGACCACTTCATTGCAACATGTGTAAGTGTGAAACCAGTTAGCTAGCTCAGGCGTGTGTGAGCTGACCAATCAGAACAAACTTGGTATGTCATTTGCTGCCCAGCACCACCAGGCAGACAGTGGGTTGCTGCCGGAAACAAAACTGATGACAGCGGTGAGATTAAACTAAAAGTTGCAGGCTGTAAAATCAAAACAATGAGCTGAAAGATGATACAACCCTGTAGAACTAAGGGGAACTGCAGAGTCGAATAATAATTATCTGAGGGTTTGACTAATTTGCTGCATTATTATTTACATAAGATTAATAATTATAGCTGCTCTAATTCTGCCATATAAAACCCTCACTACAAACTTAAGCTTTTCAGTTCACATTGAGTACCCTGCTTTCTTTTTTTCTTCTTTCCCTGTAAACTCCTTCGAAAACTAATAAAACCACCAAGTACGGATTACCCTCTCTGCTCTTTCACTGACAAAATATATAAATCCAGTGCAAGGTTTTTACTGAAGCCATGTCATCACTGCTGAAATCGATTCATCACTTAAACATATTTCAGAGACAAGCAAGATTAGCCAACCTCAAATATGCCATTTTAGCCCCTGTGTGTTTAACACTGTTTAGAGCAGCTTTGGCCAGCAGCAGGAGGCAAAGAGTATGTACGTCACTGCAGACCCATGCCTGCTGGACTCCGTCAGTCTTATTCCACAGCTGGACTATGAACAAAGACAGACTGAAATCTGTCTCACTGCCAGATGGGACCAGGCAGTATTGTTTTAAACACAGACTTAAGGGAGACTGACTCAGAGATACTGTAAAGGTCAAAGCTTATCAAACATTGTACTGCATGATACATGGTGTTGTGCTGATTGTACTGTCGGGACATACCGGGACAGCTGCCATCAGAGTGGGCTGCAGCATGCTGGTGTCTCCCTTGCTTCCTTTCTTGATCTTTGTTGACTTTGGGTGGGAAACAGAAGCAATATCACAAAAATGACTGCACACATCAGAATTGAACTGTCTCATGTTAACCAATGCTTGAAAAGGTTTGTTGTTTAACTGTTTAAGGCACAGCAGATCCACAGGTTAAACAAGCACCACCAGCCTGCTGTAAGTTGGTATAGAAACCACCATGCTTCCATTAAGTGTCTCATCATAACCAATTATTCTACAGTTTGCAATATAAACCAACAGGACTGTTCCTGCCAAGTCACCCGTAACTTGGTCAACAGGTGCGCACAGCATCTCCTTTGATGAAGCCTGACCAGGAATTAATTCTTAAAAATAATTCAGAAATGAAAGATAATACAACATGCAAAAAGTAGTATTTTATTTATGGCACTATATGGTGGTGGTATTGATCTTTAGAAGATTATTATCTGGATCAAAGTGATGTGCACTATTAAACACAAAAACAAGGTGAGATGTCACAGTTCTTCAAATCCACAACTAGATTCAAATTGCAATTTCAATCTTTCTTTCAGAACTGATGGCTGATGTCATTGTTAGACTATTACATCTATTACATTTTAAAATTCTTCTTTCCTCTTTGCTTTTGAAATGTAAAGCTCATTTCAATTGACTTTTGATTTAGAATCAAAAACTGACAGTCTTCAATGTGGCAGTGGGATCCAACAATATATTTCCTCTGAGAAAAACTCTTCACAGGATTCCCAAACTCTGCATTGTAGCAGCATGTAGCATTAGTAAGGGAAGCCACAAGAAGACTAGATTGTGAAATGAGTCACAAAGTTATGGTTTGATCCAACTTTCTGTACTTTACAGTTATCCATAATCAAAATTACAGACACATTATGGTTGGCAGACAAAATACTAATGTTCATTTACCAACCCCAGCTGTACGACATGGACCTATGTCTATGGCAATTAAATTAGCTAAAAGAGGTCAGCTGGCAAAAAGCAGTTGTGCATTCCCCGTACTATAAGTAGTAGTAGTGAGTTTGTGATAAAAGGTGAAAACTGCCCTGTTTCGGTCTTACAGTACCTGGTCAGCCAGAGTCTGAGGTGAGGAGTAACCAATCCTACAGCCATGAGCAACACATACGAGCTCTGCACTGAGCTCCAGTACATGGGCGAGAGGCAGGTAGCCAATGTAGGTGTCCTCCTCACTGTAAACACAAGGACACTCTTTTACAACAGCTCTGAACATACTGTAACTAGTGCCATCTCATTCAGGCAAGAGCTCAAATTGAGTCACCAAAGATGAATAAATATAATGTAAAAATATCTCATCTACTATATAATCCATTTCTGCTTTATAATCATTTATATTAAGTTATCACAAATCATAACTCATATGATAGTAATCTTTAGAAGGTAAATGGTAGAGGATCATCTGTACAAAAGAGGGGCCATCTTGTCCTTTGCTTAGACTTCAAAATTATCTACTGGCTACATTTTTATTTGAGCACGTGTTCCTCTTGATCCTCCGAATTCTAAGGACTCACATCAGTGGATGTGTAAGCAATTCATGGTGTCCCCGAGGAGGAGGTTTACACAGTCATGTTACTTAACGCACAAAAGAAAGCCATCATTATTGTAAGAAGACTGATTGAGATTGTAACATCCGTAAGCCCTGTAACCTCCATCTTTTTCACCCTGACTCCCATCCTCCCAGTATTTCCCTCCACCCATAGCGACCTCCCTCCCATCTGCATTTCCTCTAACCCCCGTCTGGTTCCCCAGAGAGAGGGGTCACTTTTTGTTTTAATGTAAACACTGGTATCGTATGATGGTAATAGCTGGCTGACTCATACTTGTGCACGTGCTCAGTTAACATGGAAGCCTCAAGCAAGAAGATTGCCAGAAAAAGCATTTCGCATTTTTCCTTAAACACATTACTGTCAAACAAACTTATAGCCAACAACATTTTAGCCACTAAGGCAGCAGATGACAAGAAGTTAATGACCTGACTGCACTGATATAATGTTATTTAAGCTGCTGGTCTCCTCTTTAGACACACAGAATTTTGATGAAGATTGATACCATTCTCGTGTCTATACTGTAAATACGAAGCTACAGCCAGCAGCCATTTAGCTCAGTTAAGCATAAAGACTGGAAACAGAGAACGAGGTGAACTCGGTGGAGCTTACTCATCACGCCTTGTTAATTATTTCATTCACATTGTCATACAGCAATGCAAAGACGGTGAAAGTAGATGCATGTGACGTAGCGCAAAGGTGGCACAGCAGTATTTATGTTTACAGCGATCAGACTGACTCCTTCTTGTGCCAAAATGATCGATGATCTTCAATTCCTTCAATTCACCACCTCACCATTTATGTCACCACTTCCCCTTGCCTCCAAAATATTCCCATGCATGGGTCAGAGTTCACTTACAGGTGCACAGATTATAGTATAATTAAAGTTTGTTTCTAGTACCTGGGGAAAGTTCTTGTAGTGGAACTTTATGGTGGGTGGATTATGTGACTATAGCAGGAGCCAGTCTCTTTGTTTTCCTGTTTCCAGACTTCATGCTAAGCTAGCCAGCCAGCTGTTGCTATATATCTTGCACACAGACAGAATTAATTCACTCAGCTAACTCTTGGAAAGAAAAGGATTAGCATTTTTTATTCTAGCACATTCCTTGAGGTATATAAACACATTTTTCAATATTAGTGGATGAAAAAAAATAAAGTCAGACTACTCTCATGTCTACATAGGAGTGAAATCTGATCAAATAACACGTAGCCTATATTACATATCTGGCCAGACACTGTTGGAAATATGCTGCATGTATACAGTCTGGCTATCCACATAGAAATCAGTACTAAAAATGCTCCTCAAACATGTATCACATTTCCAAGTGTTTAACATATGTTTTCTAGACATGCATTTGATTTGCCTACCACAGGTTGGGTATCCGCTCGGCCATTCCTGTGATGCCAGCGATGATGTTGCTGTGGGAGATCATGACACCCTTTGGTATCCCTGTGGATCCACTGGTGTACATAATGACGGCAATGTCTGAAGGCAGCGGCTGCTTACGCTCACGCGCCGCTGCAATGTAAAGAGAGGAAACACACAGAGATGTATAAAACACACTCGTGAGCTGACTAAGGCAGAAATGCATTAAAGCATGACTTGTAACATGACGCTGTGATTTGTGGATATAATAACTGACCACACACACACTCAAATTGTTAATAGCAGTAACAGCTAGGCACAAAAGTTCCTCCATGTTTATAAACTGTCCACGCAAGCACATTCTTGGAATAAAAGCCCCTGTCTGTTCCATTTGTTGCATGTGTGCAGGATAAACAAGCAGTGGCTGTCAAAGGCCAAGGAAACATTTACAAGTGTCAGTAATGCAGTAGAGGCTGAGTGGAAATTCAAACACATGGATGGAAAATAGTCAGCCGTGATATTAAACAATCAGGCCCATCTTGGCACAATGAAGAGTTTATATCTGACTGTGCTCGCCAAAAAATCTCCTTTATTCACTTTCTGACATGCTCCATTGCACTCCTCAGTCAATCCTCTTCAATCATGTTATGCATTATCTCTGCTATCAAGGCTTTCAACTGTGTATATTTGGTGGGCACCATCCTGGCAGCTACTCTAATGGAAATTCCCATGTTGACACTTAAAGGTAAGTGTCAAAAGTTTGCAGACTGCGATGCTAACTCTAATGCCCTGGATTAGACTGGAAACAAACCCATTCATTCTATGGCACTAGAGTATGTAAGCTCTTCCAAAATACAGTAACTTGCACAAATGAGAATAGCATTACACACTTTGGGATGGAAGACAAGAATGTATTGTGGTGTTTCAAGGAGGACGTTACCGATGCTGTTCAACCAAAATCAGCCCTATGTAAGACAATGCAAGGGGAGATGTTGTGTTGCTTCAGGAAAGACAATTAATTACAGCACAGGAAGTCCAGTTCATGTTACAGATCTGTTAATCTGGACACTTATAAGATGCCAAAATGCTCCACAGCAGTTTATAATACTGCAATGGATTTTAGAACTTTGGAAAATTATCCCTTTGACAACACTTTTCCAAGACGATTGGGAGGTAAACAGCAGAAATAAGTAGCATGTCCTTGTAGCCAAGTAATCCACCAGGAATTTCTAATTGCACGCATTTGATTTAACAGTGCACCTGCTTGCTAGATGGTATATTTGGCATATTTTGCAGGGCCACTGGCTCTTGCCTTGATAATTCGGTCTTACATGATGCTGCCTTAGGGAGAGTCCTAAGATGGCTTCCTTTTTTCCTCCATGATTCCTGTTGCTGTTGTTTCAATGTCCGCCCATAGGTGAGGTTTACAGTTAAGGCCTCTTAGAAATGTTGTGTGTTTCTTAAAATCAAGGAGTGTAATCCAGTCAATAGTTGAAAAGACAGTCACGTGTCTAGGCAACAGGACAACAGATCCCTCTCTGAAACCATCTATCTGAATAACTAAAAGGCAGAAAACAAAACCAGTCAGTGGTTTGCTTGGCTGACAGCAGTGTACTCTTCATGTGGGAATGAGAAATCACTTATTTTCTGTCTCTTTCTGCTTTCTGCTCTGCATCTCGAGGAACAGATAAAAAACTAAGATGAAGCGCAGCAGGCCTCAAAGACCAAACAGAGGAGGAAGTAAGGAATAAAGGACAGGAGGGAAGAAATAAAGGGCAGGAAGGAAGGAATAAAGGAGAGTAAAGTAATTTGCAGTCAGAAGGAGGGCCTCCCCTCTTCCTCTTTCCTCTTACTCAGATAGGAGTCATGTAGGAGTGTGTGCACTGAGAGTTGATGTCATGTGAAGTTAACAGCACTGTGTGTAAACATGACCCTCCTCTATATCCCAGTGCTCCATCCTCCCCTCCTAAACCTACTTCCTTCCCTCTTTATCTGCACATGATACTACCAGCTTCTCTTGTGTTGGGTCAGTCAGTTCAAGGGGCCGCAACAAAAGGCGAGGAGGGAGCGAAGGCTTCTCCTCATTTAACCAATTCACTAACTGAATAAGCATTGTATCAACCCTAATCTGACACAGATGTGAGCACTTCCTCATTCACATGACCTAATGGGACTGATACCAATCCGCCTCCACCCGCCTACTCGAAGAAATACTCCACCATGACAATCCTGTTTAAACTGGGACTATCTGAACTGCTTAGAGATTTTAACGCTGCTTTTAAAACAACAGAGATGCACAGCTTGAAACACACATGGGGGTAGCATTTAGGAGTGATTTTTTTCTTAATTTGCCTTAAAGGTCCAGTTTGTAAGATTAAGTGGTATCTATCTTGGTTGTTGCACGACTGCAACCAACTAAATACAGGCAGCTATTAAATGCAAAAAAAAAAAAAAACCCTGCCCAGCACTACAACAGCACACAGACAAAGTTAGTATCTAGTAGTTGAACATTGTGGAACATTTAATAGCTAAAAAGCCAGATGTATTTCTGAGGAGCAGGTGGAGACAAAACAAAGCCAAAAGGAGAGCAATATATGTCAGGTAACCTGAACACAACTCCAACTAAATGTGAATATTAGTCTGTCCCTGCTGAATGTGTTAATAGGCAACAGTTTGATAACACGTTTACCTAATCAACTTGATAAGGCGATGAGAGCTAAGTGCAGACCACTTGCTAATTATACAAGTTTCATTTGAAGTTGAATAACATGGTTTATTGGTTTTACTGTTGTCTTTCACTAAAATTGTGGGAAATCACGCTTATATAAAATCTAATGACATAACTCAGAAGACCATGAGAAAATGAACTCTGTTGATAACAGCAAAAAAGTTGAAAATGTTTTAGAACAACCACATAGTAGTAACTCTGTAACTCTACCAACTCTGTATATATTAAGACCTAAATCAGTAAAAGCACACACACAAACTTAGATTACCATTCTCAGGCTTGGCTCCCAGCTTTTGAACAGCAGCCATGTTGTGGACACTGATGCCACGCGGGTATCCAGGCCATGAGGTTGGTGTGTTGTCAACTACAATGATATGCTGCAGCCTCGGAACTTCAATTAGGATGGCCTGACACACACACACACACACACACACACACACACACACACACACACACACACACACACACACATACACACACACACAAATTTAATCATGAGCACAAATATGACAAACGTGCACGCATTGTGTACACATCATCATGTGATGAAAACCAGGTGTCTCTTTAGACAAGTAACATGCACATCATCTTCATCAATATTTGGGCTTAGAGGGGATGTGAGAGAGTGAGCAGAGGAGCTGTGTTTATGCCACCTCGATAAAAATGGGAGATGGATTGCCAGAGCACCATTTGTCTTTGGGGATTGAACTTTTCACAAAAGGGTCCTTAACAGCTAGCACGTGAATCTCTATTTGTTTCAATGACTCTGTGATGACACACAAAGCCTCTCAGATTCTCTCTGATGGATAACAGTGGCTTAGAAGTTGCCCATTGTTATAATACTATTGTTCTAGTGAGGTAGTCAAGAGACATTTTGATGTAAGGAACCACCGCCAGACTTTGGATCAGTGGTATCACTTAGTTTGTGGGAATGTGCAAGTGTACCATTATCTGTATCTGAATCTGTTCAACCAACTGAATCATCTGTATCCATATAAATACTTGAAAGGAGCAAGACTTAAACTAGACATAGGTGGACATAACTGGAAGCTGATAACTTAAGCCTGAAATTGATACAGGTTGATCAGAAGTTGCTTAATTTATTATTTAGGGTTAAGGCTGTACTTAGAATGTATCCTCCCTGAATCATATAATATTGGATCGTCTTTCTGCATACTGGAATTGATACTGGTTGCAGCATCAACCCTATTAGTTTACTTAGCTTTTCATTTGCAGGTAGAGTTTGTCAACCTGAAAATGAAAGAAAATGTGCCTTGAAATGTAACATTTTCATTATGGCTGTGTATTATACTACTATTCGTCTGTTATAACGATATGACTCAATTAACCCTGCGCAGATGCACATGAAAAGTCTGTGGTTGGGTGATGCTGAAAGTTTATAATCAGCTGACCAAGTGTAGCTGCTGCTTCTGTCAAGGCAACATTAATTCAAATGTGTGCAGAGAGGATAATATCACATGTTCAGTTTGTGTCTTGGTAGGTGTGTGTTCTTACCTTGAGTCTCGTCTCCAGGAGCTCTCTGCTGGTGATGATGTGGGAGACCTGAGACTCATTCAGCCCGTGAGCAATTGCTGGACCTCCCAGTGTGGAGTAAAGGGTAACCACTGCAACACACAGCCATAACAAAAATAATGCTATCACAAAATACACATTAAAAAATATTCTTGTCTTTCGTCAGTATATTTACAAGCCAGTCATGTAACACAGTTAATCATTACTGGACAAAATGCAACTGCAATGCAGAGAAAGCACATCTGACATCGGTCAGCTAGCAATGGGTGACTATCATACAATAATCTAAAGAGATGCTCTCTATTGTTGACTCCAAACCTCTTGTACCAGATGCATTCAAAATCATATTAACCTTCAGTCAAAAGTTTAAATTTTACCATTTAACTTTTTTGGGGTTTTTTGTTTGTTATTCTTCAAAAAGATATAAATATATATATATAAATACAAATACATATTAATATAAATGCATATACACCGATGGAACTTGGTACCATCAATCAAAGTTCACTATCAGACACTGACCCTTTTGCAACAAAATGCTTTCCTACTTGATAAGACACTGATTATTGGTTATACGTCACAGTTTTTGGAATAAACAACTTATTGTTTTTCTTTGGTCCAGCTTGATGCCCACAATGAATTCCCTTTTCCCAAAATGATAACCAGATGTCTAAGTCTAATTTAGGGCAAGTACCACTAAATGATGTTGTGTCAACATCGGAGGTTGGAATTTCCTGGTTGAAATGTCCAATTTCTGACCTCCAAGTGGACAGAAACCCTGGCTGACCATTACAAGATGATGTCTATTTGGCAAGTGTACACCCACAAAGAAAGTGCAGCTTAGACTTTATACACCAAACAGAGGAGGAAAAACAACACCTGGGTGCCGGCACATTAAACATTTTATTTTACGGCATTTTTATACTTAGAAATACATCCTAACACCTCTCCATGGGTGCCGCCGTTTTCATTCCCCTCTCCCTGCTCGCTCCATTCACCTGACATGGGCGTTTCTTCATGTACTCTATCCATTTAACCAACCAGATTGGGCCTCGAACGCTATCAGCCAATCATGCATCTGCTTTCAAACTTAAAAACGCTCTCATCTCTGCTGTCAGTTGTCTTTTCAGGCATTTGTGCAACCCTCCTCCAATTCTTCACCCAGTGGCTACGTTCTTCTCCCCAGAATCAACTCCACCCGCTGTCATATCTCCAGGGTTCTTCTTCCTCTATCACCACCACCAGTGTCTGGACTTTATCGGGGGTTTTCCTATTCTATGCACCGCTTCATCGCCTCCAAATATTATTAGTCTAGCCACAAAAGACTTTCTCATTCTCCTTTGTACACGTGGCAATACATCTTCATGTTCACTCTCAGTGTCTCCTGATTGAACTGCTCCCTCATGACGTAAGGGTAGATGGATTTGCCCTATTCCATTGTACTTATTTCTAGTAGGAGGTTGGAAATGTTCCAGTTCCAAGTCTGAAAAGCAGCATAAGCCCTAAGATTTGAAGGCTTGAAACTGAACTTGCTGAACTGACTGGATGAGAGAAAAAAGATGAGAAAATACAATCCGATTACCCTGCAATAAATACCATCTGATGCATCTGCCAACCGTATGATGTTCTGTTCTTGAGACGACTGCTTTAGCTGTTTGCGTGTTGACTCTACTTATAGTTAATTGCCGAAGCTGTTCTTTGTGGTGGTATTGTGTTGGAAACATATTGTACTTGACTGCATTATAATGAACATTTGTTGCTTTTTTCCCATCCCAGAAATTGAGAACTAAATATCTAAATATTTGTGAATAAATATTAATCCAATTATCCACACCGCATCAACACATTAGATTTCTTGATACTAGCATACAGTCAACTCTGTGTTTTTGTGTGTGTGTGTTTCTGTGTGTGTATTAACTAAGTGTGCATTAAGTATCTGTGTGGTATTAAGTAGACAATGAAGTATGTGTGAAGATGGACTATGTACGTGCACTGTCTACACCGCTCAGTCCTTCTGGTCTGGCTCGTCTTGCAGCGACGACATCATCAGCCACCTCAAGAGGCCTCAGCACAGCCTTCTAGCCAATGGCACACAAGCTCTCACTGCATGATAAGCTCTTTTGGGGATATAAACAGTACTGGTATGTGAGGGTGTGTGCTGTGACTAAATGCACATGTCTGACAGAGCACTGGTATGTGTGCTTGCATACTTGCGTCCTCTTGGTAGCATCAGCAGTAGGAGCCATGAGGGCCAAAGTTTGCGACTTTTTACCATAAAATCAGATATTGTCTATTCAGTGTTTTCAAATGTGCTGATGTGGATATGATATAGTTTAATGATATTGCACTCTGGTTCCTTGAGAAGACCTTAGCTCACTTAATTATAGCACAATTTTGATCTCATTTCACAGAAGACATTATCCTCATATTATTGTAACAAAACATGGGCTTGTGCTGCTTTAACCGCCTCAACACTTCAGGTCTCCTTTATTCCTTCCTTCAGGTATTTTGTATATAATCGTGTGACATTTAACAGAGTTGTAGATACAGTATATGTACTTATTGGACTAATAAAGATAAGTGATATTGTGGAAAGTAGCAACAGATAGGGAGGGAGGCATGAACTGACGAGGTGGGATTTTTTTTGTTAGGTACTTTCAAAATGCAGCTTGCTCTTGCTGGTTTCTAAAGCTTGACCAACCTACTCTATTTGCAGTACACTACACTACACCTCAGCGCCCCCACAACATATTCAGGATATGAAAAAAAAAAAAATACTCTGCTATGAATAATTTGTGTCTTTTATGTATTTTCCAAAGCAAAGTTAAAATACCACACACATCATTCTGTGACACAAGGGACACAATAAGAAAAACACACTTTTGTGTGTGCTTTATTTCTGCTTGTGTGCGTGCGTGCGTGCGTGCGTGCGTGCGTGCGTGTGTGCGTGTGTGTTTTCAAAAGACCAGAGCGCAAGAAGCAATTTGGCTTCGGGTCAGCACTCACCTCTGATGAAAAACAGACAGAGGAAGAGAAAAGGGGTGAGAGTGAAGAAGAAGGTGAGGAAGGTGACAGGAGGAAACAACAGACAGAGGGAGAGAGGGGGAAAAACACAGAGTAACACAGTCTCTCACACTGACACAGACACAAGGGTTTAAGGGACAGGGCTTAGTGACATCACATTTTTGCGTCATGGAGCTCCGATACTTCCTGCTCTACTACTGTGTGTGTGCGAGTGTATGATGAGGGCCATGACACCTCTAGCCGTGAGATCTAAACACTCGAGTGGGCCCCAGCTTCACACACACTCACACACAAACACACATACGCACACACATACAACTAGTCATTTTAAAACTGGGAACATCAGGCTCCATTCGGTAGCAGCGGACAGAGAATCTGTGAGATACGCAGCCTTTTGTTAACTTGGTCATTCTGCTTTTTTCAGTTCAACAAACAGGATCTTTAAAAGGGTCCAAAGAGTCAAATGTCCTTGACAGAGAGGAATAGTAATCCAGACAAAACTGCAGTCATGAGGTTTTTATATGACAGCATGATGTAGATAATTTATGTTGTTTAACTGTAGCTCTGTTTTTTTAGATAGAGCTCACGTATGATGAGCACATTTGCCTTTTGACAAAGAGCCAATATGCAATGTATACACACATACACACAGGCACGCACGCATGCACACACACACACACACACACACACACACACACACACACACACACACACACACACACACACACACACACACACACACACAAAACACAGTGTGTGAGTTCACTGGGGGCCTTTGGCTGACTCCTTGATGCCTCTGTCAACATCAGATGTTCATGTAGACTCTCTCACCCCTCTTCTGACGCCATCACCCCTCACGTCTCTCGCTCTCTTTCCTCCCCTCTGTCTCTTCCTCCATCGCTCTTTCCAACCTTTAACTCCCCTCCACCCCCCTGCACTTTGTGTTATACACTGCCTCGGGCTTTCAACTGTTCTACTGTTTGTGTTCGCAAGAGAGGAAGATGCTTTAAAGATGCTTTATTGGAGTGTACTTGCAGTGCATTATAAAAGTGTGACGGTTTAATGGAGCATAAACTTAAGCACACAGATTAAATGAATGGTCCTTCAAGAACAATAAAAGAGATTTAATGAGCTTAAAGCGCTGCAGTGGATGCTTATAGTAAACAAAGTACCCTTTGGTACAGAACATATTAAAGTGTAAATCAGCAGGGAATCCCTCAGGGCAAGAGGCTGCTGCAGCACTGCTCTCTGCTCCAGACTTTTTACACTGGTTACATTAGTGCACCTAAATCAGGTGAACCAGTACAAAGTGAAGGTGCATACAGTAGTACACTTAATTTGAATTCCTCCACATATTATTTAAATGAATGCAAACAGGGTTAAAAGTGCAGATTAAAATCATTCAAATCACAGACACACAACAAAAATTGCCACAACCTCAAAAAGATAGAATGTGCTGGTGTTTAAAGTGCTTGTCAATAAGTAAAGCAAACTCAAATATTATTGGGGTCTTTTAATAACCACTAATTGATGTGAAAGTTCAAAATTAATACATAGAAAATATGTTTAATGGTATTTGCTCAAAGGCAATATGCAGTTTTTTGGGTACATGTGCAACCAAATTTGCAGCATGATGGAGCCCTGGTAGGTTGAAGGAAACAATATTGAAAATCTCAACCTTCTCTGTAGTTTACAATGTTGACTTATCCTTCAACATTAACATCACACCAATGTGCAGCATTTTCGTCACTGTGACAAAAAAAAAAAAAAATCATTTGGAGGAACATTTATCAGATATATCAGATATGTATCAGATTTATTTACTTGAAGTAATGACTTTGTTTTTTAAATGTCATGATTCTTATAATGTTCCCTGTACCAATAAGACTTAATGTGTTGATGTGCTTCACTGTGTTGAATGATGCCAAATTCAAGCCAAATTCATGACATCGCAAAGTTTTGAATCCAATCCTGGTCCAATATTCAGATGACAGGAAAACCTGAAGCCTCCTATGCAAACACACAGAGACTGGCCTTAAGGTAGAAGAGATCTCCCGTGAGATAGTTCAACTTTTGAATCATAGATTCATGAGGGACAAGGAGTAAATATAACGATAAGGACTTTAGCAAGATAATAGAACTTTGAATCAATCAATCAGAAACACCTTAATAGTCAAAATGCAGTGTTGTATATACATATCTCTCTTCTTTGAATAAATCATTGGGATCTCTTCACCTGAAAAAACAAAAAACTATTATGAGTTGGTTTTGTTTTTTTGTATCTTTGTTTGAGAAGAACTAATGTATAACTGGCTACTTTGTGCATGTGTAAAACTGTTTTCAGCATTTTAGTGCATTTCCATAACAAGACAATGAAATAGATGGAGATGAAAAAAGAAGTGGAGGAGGAGAAATGGGACACTTATATAACAGCAAAGCAGAAGGGACAAATTGACCTTCTTCTGTCTCAGCTGGGCCCTGCATGTTACAAGTTGTCCACTGCACCCACATGTGCACGTACACACACACATGCACACTCGCACACACACAGTCACACACAGAAATGACTATAAATCAGCCTGATTCAGACACATTTGGAAGATGCTCAGTGGGAAACTTCAAACTGAAAGAACACAGTGAACACAGTGAGCACAGGACAACCTAAACTGAAAGTAGACTTTAGTCTTCAATAGTCAGTATCCCAATACTGGAATTTTCCAGCATTGATTCCAAGCAGAAAAAAAGGTAAGAATATGATTAGAGCTCTAACGATAAATCCATTAGCTGTCAACTAATAAATTGAGCACCAACTCTTTTGATAATTGATTAAATGGTTCCAGTAAAAAAAAAAAAAAAAAAAAGAAGTCAAAAATCTCTTCCAGCTGTTAAATGTGAATATGTTCTGGTATCTTTACTCCTCTGTAACAGTAAAGTGGATACCTTTGGGTTGTGGACAAGACAAGACATTTAAGGATGTAATTTTGGGCTTTGGGAAACACTGATAAACATCTGTCACCATTTTACAATATTTCATAGATCAAAGATCTAATAGTCTAACAAAGGAAATAATCAAGAATTAACATAATTATTAGTTGCATCCCTAGCAGTGATATCATGATGTAAGTTTCACAGTGTACATGCTCTCTAATTTCTTTGTATGATCTTAATCTTTTATATTTTTTAAACTGTAACACATAGTTTTATAGACTATATAAATGAATTAGAATTAGTAAAAAAAATAAATAATTTGCTCTGTTGTAGACAAGTCCATATTTAGAAAATCTGTTCCTTCTATGATGGCCATCATCTTCGGAAAAGGAGGGGTGAGTGAGGAAGTGTTGCAATCTAGAAGCTCATCGCTAGATGTTGCTAAATATTCCATAAATTACACATTTTACCTTCAGACACACACACGACGTGCTGTTCATGGCAATACATGTCTCCACAGATTTCAGTGTTAAAGTGAAACTCTCGCCAAAATGTAACCTAGGCTTTTTTGTGAACCATTTTATGTGAATAAATCACATAAAATGGTGAACAGCTGCTGTATGTCAAAGAGTATGTCAACTGTCACATTCCTTTTGCAATTATTATTGCGCATTCGGACCGTTTATCCTTCACATGTTAGTCAATAAAGCTGATTGTGATTGAAAAGGAAGTTGAAGAAATGACTACAGACAATGCTTCGTGGATGTTGCTGCAAAGAAGTTACAAATTGCAAAATGAAGACACTTCACACATTATTTCAAAATCAGTGCCACCAATTCAGCATCTGACAAAATGTGAAATATAGTCTCAGTCTTCCCTTCTGTTCCTGAGTTATGGAGTTGAATAATTGCAAGACAAGTGGTTTTGCAGAAGATTATGATGTCAGTGAAGTGGACCTTAGGATAGTGACCTTGATATAAAAATGTAAATATCCTCATAATTTTATCCTATTGGGCATTTGACTGAAGTTTTGTCTCAATTAGTATGTGAACTCTTGAATTATGACCACAAACAGCTTTCTGAAGCTGCAGTGACCCTTGACCACCCAATTCTAGTCATTCATCCTTACATACAAGTGAAATGTTGTGCTAAAGGTGAGGAAATTCCTTTGACGTCTTCCTGAAATATCACGTTGAGAATGAGACAGACAGACCTGAAAGCGTAATACCTCTGGCCTCAAATGACAATATATGTCAAGCAAACAAAGCCTCTGAGTGGAAAAAAACTGACTGAGATGTGACAGAGAGGAACAAAATGTAGGAGACTTACATGTAACTCTGTATAATTTGCCTTCACTGTAGTGTATACAATACAGATTTAAAGATATTTTCACAAGTTGTTCACATCATGTGTCCACCCTCACAGACACGCTGGACTCACATGGGAAGTTGTACAAGAAGCAGGCCTGGGCAGCAATGATCCACTCGGCTCGTGTCTCACAGAAGATGGCGATGGTGTTTTTCGGCCGTTGACCCAGTGATGCCAAACCACTGCCCAGTTGGGACGCTGCTATGAGGACCTCCTTATAGGAGAGCCAGCGGTACTCACCCAGAACCACCTGCAGGGGGAGAGACGGGAGTGGGAGAAAAGTAGAGAAAAATGAAAAAGGTAATGCAGATAAAGGAAGTGAGGAAGGATAAATGTTCTGAGTTTGCAGTAATCTAAATCATTACAATTAAAAGCACAATACCCACTTCCTCAACACTAACTTAGAGTATTCAACAGTCACATGTTTGGTCTGTTTCATATTAAAAGGTCACAGGAAACAGAATGACGGTTCATTGCTGCCAAACAGAAGTACTTCCTTTTCTGCTGTCATTCTCATACTGTGGCATTTCATGGTCTTCATCTGCAGGATAAACACAGGCTTCTGGATACACTCTCCAACACCCAACACTGATGACACACAGTAAACAAAGGAACTTCCTGCATGTGTTAGTGAGGTTACACTGGCTCCTAATGGTTAATAAATGTAGTGCACACAAATGCACGGGCAGACTCACAGCAGTGATGACTACAGAGCTCTTTTCTTTGTGTTGGAAACAATAGTTCAACAGCTTAACATGTTCTCTTGCAGCAATAAGTGTTTCAGCAGTGGGGTTTAAATGGATTATAAGGATCAGGCTGCTGGGATTAGTGGGGTAATTCAGAGGTAATGTAACCACATGTCAACGTTTGCCAACTCCTCACCGTGCAGGCACTGTGCATTCTTTGATAAAGCTCACATTGAATGCTGGAGTAACTTTTTAGATCGTCTATAAATACAGGTGTTTGTATATTCGTACATTTTCTGAGAGCAGGTATATAATGTGGACACAAAACATGCTTGTGGCCTGCTGGGACAGAAACTGTAGTAAACCCCAAATATACTTCTTTTTCATACTTCATACTCAAATATACTAATCTGTCCATCCTTCTCTCTCAACTCTGAACATTTGTAAGATTGTTGGACTTTTGGATGTCTGAGAGAATAACAAACAGCAGTCAGCTAATAAAGTAATAATGATTGGAACTATTTCCTTTGGACACTGAAAATGCTGCAAAAGATGGGTCAAGACAGTCACAGAAGAAGACTAGACAGTTGTGATTATTGACGCACGATATATATCTGACCGATAAATTATCAACAAATTATTGTTAACCCAGTTATTAATCTGTATCAGGGAAATTATAGTTGATAGAACAGATCCAGTGATTTATACACTCTGATACAGCAGGTTGTGATGTGCACCTTTTAAAGATGGTTTGTGTTCCATCAATATAAGTAGAAGGAGAAGAAAAACAAATACAGCAGTTATTGCACTCATGACATCAAACTGCTGCACCCTGGAAAATCCAAACATGGCACTTTTTTCCCCTTTAAATCTACCCGTTCTGAAAAGCAACTGAAGCCCTGGTTTACAGATTGCTCTGCTCACTACATAAAACGAGGAATGCAGACAATTCAAACCAAGTTGATTTGAAGGAGGGACACACACTTTTCTTTCTCCACACAGTGTGACTAACGTGGTGCAAAACAATTAAGATCTATTCCTTATAATCATTCTCCTCGTTCTATCCTTTCTGAAGCATCTTCAAATGTTTTGATACCACTGTCCAACCCCTGGCTATGCAATCTATGATTTAATCATATTTTGTTACTCTTGTACTCTTTTTCAATCATCTCACCTTGAAACATAAAAAATAATCACATTTTGCCATAAAAAAATAGGTTCTTATATGTTTTTGAACTACAGGATAGATCCCCAGGCAGACACACATTAAAGGATGTGTATCAATAAAAACATTTATCTTATTATCTAAAAATCCCATGAATAAAGTAGGTCTGTGTAGCCAATGTCTATCTTACTCCTCTGTGCCATTGATCTGCATGGTCCAAAAATCATTACGAGGGACGTTGCTCTGTATTTTGAGTCAATCCCACGTAAAACCATCCTGGAGCTATAATACTCAGTAGGGCAACAAATCTGTGGCTTAAAATAGTCCCTGAACTAATGCACCTTTTTACTCTGGTTTGAGCAAATTTTGCTAAAAGTACAGTGTCCAGCTGATTTTGGAAATATTTCTTTTTTAATGCAACTATGTAAATCTAAGTCTTCAGTAGGAACAAAAGGGATTGAGGATACGTTTTTTAGTGAAATGCTACAGCCTTTATTGGTGGTATATCAGATTATCTACCCTATATGCACTGTATTTGGGAGCATCATTTTACATCATTAATGAAAAAGATGTTAGTTGTATGCTTATAGAAGCAGACTTCCTGCATCACTCATTACCTTCTTGAACACCTTTCCATTGTCCTGTCGCTCATCCTCCTCACTGATCACCTCCCTTGTCCCGAGACAGTCTCTGTGTGGGAACCTCGTGGCTGCGTACTCAAACATCTTATCCAGGGTGTCCACTCCTGGGTGTAGCGATGTCACCAACCTCTTGGCGGCGTTCACCGCTCTGTAAGGTCCTTCCGGACGTCCCAGCAATGGGCGGGCCTTAGCTCTCTTCGCTCGCTCCTCCTCTGAGCCATAGAAGCCTCCGTCAGGTGTGGAGACCCAGCTGAGGATGTAGGAGGGCAGGAAGGTGATGAAGGTGTAGATCCATACCATGAGATGGAAGAGGAGAAGCAGCATGGGGTTCAGGTCCTCCTTCAGCTTCATCTTGGTGAAGCTGTGAAGGCGATGGAGTGCACTGAGGAATGAGTATGGAGGAAGCCGAGCTGTGAGAAAAAAGGTCCTACTCCTGTCGTTGCAGTCGGTCCTTCTTTTCTTCGTCCTCTTCCTTTTCTTCCTACTTTCTTTTAGGAAGCTTCACTCGTACTCTGTGGCAATACAGTACCCACAGGTCCAGGTGACTCCTGGAGAAAAAAATGATATCATCCTGGCATTAGAGCAACAACTGACATTCAAGTTTTTATTTCTAAACTAGTTTCAAATGATATTATGCCTGTGCTTATAATGATCCTGACCTTCGAGCACCTTATAGCCTTGGGACACATATCAACTAATTCAGAAACCGAAAAAAAACAATGAGTCACATGTTCTCAAGCATTCACAAAAAGCAGAAGAGAAATTTTGTTCTTGGCAAACCATGGTCTGACAAACAGACCGGCTCCGTGTTTTTTAAAATGTTTCTTCTTCTTCCTGCAGCTCCTCTATCCACTTCACTCACTGAGAACAAGCACAAGCACCTGTCAGTGTCACACACTGTTAGCATCGACGAGACAAAGGAAACAAGAGAAAAGTCCAAAGAAAGCAGCAGAGCTGAACAATTAACCAATCATTTTCAGTATTCACTGGCTGATTTATAAGTTTTACTCCAAAAGCAGACAAAAGGGTTTGCAAAGAGAAGAAAACAGTAGAAAATTTGAAAAGTCAAACAGATAAAGACTGACTCTAACAGACATAAACAAGTGTGTGAGAGGTTTCTGAATGAGCATGTGTGATGCAGTGCGAGCTGTTAGAGGAGATGGCTGAGAGAGGAACAGATTAGTACACAGTCAGAACAAGCCACATCTCAAGTACCGCCAAGTAATGGCTCCACTGACTGTACCCATTAAGCTGCATGATGTAAGATTTAGACAGCCTGTAGTGAGTTTTGCTCAGAGGGACTGTCACATACTCCTGCACAGCTTTGATTCTACTGTATGAGCATCTTTCCCATAAGTCATCTAATTTCTTAATTTCGATTCTTATAATACTGTCGACAACGTCCACTCCAGCCAGAGACTATTCATCCTGTGGCCATCTTGCTAGAGACACAGAAGTATCGACTACCCTACTGCCAGACTACAGAGCAGTTTCTTTCCTCAGGCTGTGAGGCTGCTTAACTCATCCTCAACAAGCCATAAAATATAGCTTTTCTGTTGTAGCACAAAGGGGCTGAAACTTGCATCACACTGAGTTGTAGAATAAATAAACCTTGAACCTTTGGACACACACTCAGTAATGAACAACTATGGCAGTGATTGTAACACGGAATAGGTGCTAATTTGAGTTTGGGAGCTGTCCAGAGTTCTGAACAGAGATCTGAGTTAAGGTACCAGTTTCTTGTCTCCATCTCTCTTGTTAGGACTGGCTATTTTTTAAAGGTGTTCCTTCTCCCTTATGGAAAAATCCTGAATTGCTCTTCATTTTTCAGTTTATGAAAACTCGGCCTCCAAAATACAAGGGTTAAACTGAGAATTCAGGTGAGCAGGTTGTTCTCCAACAGTTGAATACCAAAACAGCCTACTGTCAAACTCTACTGTTTGACACTAGAATGTTTTTTAAGTGTGTACTGAAAATTGTGACGCAAGTACAAGATTCAAGGATCTGTTCTAATCAATCTGGGTTTTAAGTGTTTCAGATTTGAACTGTGGTTTACTGCAAACCTTAAATTGTTGATACCACATAGTCCTCATTTTTATAACAAGAATATCAGCCTTTCACAGATACTACATCAGTATTACGAATATGTTGTTGATAACTACAGATATGAAAAACTTTTTGGTTTTAGACAACAGCGTGAAGAGTGAGAGTGGTTTATAGCTTTTACACTTCAATGACATTTGCTGTTTCAGTTCACTAATATCATTTTAGACAAGAAAGTTTATTCTTAAACTTCGTATATCCTGCCCCCATGATAACTACATTCGTTCATTTGTGTACCTGCATTGGCTCCAAACACTGCATACTGGTCAGGCTCTACTGTCTATGTACAGACATGTGAGGTCAAATAAAATAATCTGTGTGACATACCAAGTTTTTAGTGAGACCGTTTTCCCCCCAGTTTCAATCTGCACCTTTCCCATCTGGCGTGTCAAGCTACTGATCACTATTAATGTCCTGTCTTACAAATAAGTGAGCAAATGATAGCTCAACCTCTTCACTGTCACAGCCCCCATTAGATATTACAAGACTTCTGGTTAATTAGGTCAGTACAAACTGCCATTTGAGGTCACCAGTGTGAGAAATATTTAGTCCACCAACTGTCTTTGCAGCTGAAACAACATGTCCCCTGTTGAAAAGGTGTGGCCACACACACACACACACACACACACATACTCTAAAGCCCCTAACAATCTATTCTCACAGCACTGATTCATTATTCATATGAGGGGGAGGCTCATCTTTCTCCCCTGAAGCACCACATCCCTCCCCTCCCAAAACTGACACACACTGTACCAACTTGTCTCCCAAATACACTCATCCCTCAAGTGTCCCTTTGAGACTCATAAATAAATCAAAGGTTTTACCAGCAGTGCTCTCCCAGACTACCATCTGTTCCCTATGGGACTCTCGGCAGTGCTGTTGTTCCTCTAGGTGTCTTGTTACCAGCCGGCCTGGATGCCTCGCTTCATCACAGAGCAAAAACTGCACCCTGGTGGAGATGCAGATGCCTAATCCCATCGCCTGCCATCTTGTACTTTTTGCATGTTGGTTTCACTGTTTCTTGCTATTCTTGTTCATTTATTTTTTGCAGAAAAGTAACCTGGATGAAAGAGAAGCCACAGAGGAGTCATATGGTCAGCTTGAGTAAACAAACTGTCAGACTACAAGAGAAGAAGAAATAGAGCACGGTGCCTGCAGAGTTCAACCTCTTCCATGACTGTTTTGTGTAGACTTATCTGGTGTCTGGAAGCTACAAGGTCCCAAATTGATTTGAAAAGACATTATTTACACCCTTGACACATGGTTGAGCTTTTGCACCCCCTTCGTTTCAGACGTGGTGCACATTAATGCTTTTTGGGATAGCAGCTACAATGCAGGTTTCACATTGAAAGGGGTGTGAATAATGTTTTTTCAAATCAATTTAGGATCTATCTCATATATCTATATATATATATTTTACAGCAGGTTTTTCACTTAGAAGAAAGTTCCCATCTATTTTAGTTATTTTGAATATAATGCTCCAGTACTGTTTTGCTGTGAAGCTTAACTACATTCATTAACAGATAATTAACAAACATTATTGAGTAGTTAATAGTATGGAATTAATCTGGATTTTTTTTCCTGAGAGAGATTTAAATGTACTACCAAGACATTTTAAATGGTTATGAAACAGTCTTTATTTAATATTGATGCCTCTTTATGGCCTACATAAGCAATGGAGACCATCAGCAAGACAACTGGTTATTTCTGTGGAGTTATTATAGATATTCTTGATGCCTGTCATCAGGTTTGAATCTGACTTATCTGGGTCAGATAAGTCATATAATCAAACTATTTTTAGGGCGAGTGCTCAAGATGAATTGAGGCGCTGGTGCAGTACGGCACTAAAACCAGTTAACAGTGCTCCATCATCATCGTCATATTATAGCTGATCTGACATAGCCACTGATAAACACATTTATAACTCATTGCCAGGCATCCTGAAAAAAGAAATAGTGTTCATATCTTGTGTCTTTCTTTCACCCTGCTTCCAAAACAAATGCATGCACAAGCCAGATCAACAACTTTACAGCGTAAGACAGTGATGCTCATACCGCCACTGACCACAGGGGCTGCCAGAATCAACAGAAAATTAAAGGTCCTTGTAGCTGCTTTAAACAGTCTCGTAAATATCAAAGCAGTATAGCTCTCGAATATGGGTCAAATTTGGGAAACACAGGAAGCGAGATTCAGCATTATACAACTCAATAAGGTCTTTTGTTAGACACTCTCTGGCCGGTAAACACCTCTTTCTTTCAAACTTGCAAACTTACCTCAGTTACACAACTGCATTATCAAACTCAATCCAAGATTTTCACCATGCACAGTAAAACTCTTTTCAGAGGGAGAAGGAAATTTTCTCGTCACTCTGTGCCATGATTATATGACGAAACCACGGGGAGTGCTACTGTGTGCAGAGAGATAAGGTGATGGGCAGAGAGATAAGGCGATGTAGTTATGGAGGGAAGGAGGCTGAAACGTGTGGAAGCTGTGAGGGAATGTTGGCTAAGCTTTTACATTTCAGGCATTTATAAGAGGCTTTCTGAAAGGTCGAACCACAAACGACCTGATTAACAAACCCAACTCCACTCTATAAAAGAGAAAGATCCTAATTTGCCCTATCTCAAGCAAGCCTGACTCTAATCCCTTATCTTAGCATGAATCAGGTAGTCACAATATACTAGTAGTTGCTCAATGGGAGGCTTTATACAACAAGCAGGCACTTCGCAGGCAGCCTCCACTCAATGGATTAATTGAGTAATATTGTGACATGGTCTGTGTAGCAGTGGGGTGAGCAGGCGTGAGTGTGTGTGTCTGTGTGTGCATGAGGGAATCATTGCTTCCTCAAGAGATTGTCTGAATGGAGTCTTTTGTGTGCTGACGTCATCGTGCTTTCACCCACTCAGCTAAGCAGGCAGGCCGAAGTCTCGCAGAAAGTTCAACATGGCCATTGTGGTGAGACGATGCACAAACGCACGACTTGGTCCCAAGGGTCAGGCTGCAAGTGTGTGAGGGAGAAAGAGGAGATGTACAGTGGGCAGCGTGTTTGTGCATGGACGTGGGTGTGTGGAGGTGCAGGACAGATTTGCAAACATGAGGTGTGTTTTGCTCATTTCAAAGGGTGACATAATCAAAAGCTTGCAAAACAACCGAGGAGTTTAAAGTATGGTGAAACTGAGAGTGAAAGCACAAAACACAATTGATTGGATTATGTGGATCAGACTGAAGCTTTTCTCTGCTTTTGTGTGCTCATGGTGACATAAACCACTGACAAACACGCCAGTCACCGACCTATTCCTTTCTCTACTGTGAGCTCTCTAAATGCTTAATTTTCTTTATCACGGGTGAAACCACTAAAGAACATAAAAAAAGCAATAAAACCGATCCTCTGTTTACTCACCAATCAGCAGATTCTGTGCTCAAGATATGGTTTTAACACCAGAATGATGCAGACTTGTTTCCTCCTCACCCTAACAAATGTGGCCGCCAGTGATAAAGTGTCTCTCTCTCCGTGTTTTCTAACCACATTGGACCATTCCTGTGAGACAATAGCTTCTCTGTCTGTAGGTACAGGAGCACTCTAAATAGACCTGCATCATTTGATAACCGTTGCCAGAGGATAGTTAACTTCAGCTGTGTAAATAGCATCCCCAGGTTGTAAAAAGTTAGTCAGTATTGTTGTGAGGTGACACAGATTTTCAATTCTGAAAACACATGCTGTTATAAACTGTGCCCTACTTGTCTGCATTTCATGAGTGTAAAAAAGTTTCCCACCAAAATAAATATATCAAATGCGCTGATGTTTATGTAAAAATAAACCAATTATAATGAGCTAGTGAGCATGCCCACGCACATGTCAAGTACTCAAAGCGTGTAAGTGGGAACAAACGACTCAAGAGTGTATTTTGGAATTTATAACACAGTGGTGTCAGACGTGCAGGATGCAATATCCAAGAGCACCACAACTATGGAAAGATAACTTCCGGTATTTAATTTTCAAAATAAAATATTCCAGTGCGAGTTGTGAAAATTTGAAGCGGGCTACTGCACATTCAATTGCTTTAGTATTTATGGCAAAACAACGTTGAGCATACATTCGGTAAACATAAAATTTAGGCCAAAATAACACAATAAGCATGGACGTAATCTAATGAAGCCCGGTACAGGCTAACTGTAAAACTGACATTATGTGATTTGAACAGCACTTCCGTTCATACTCACAGTTCTATAGGTGACAGCAACAACATGACACTTAAGTGTCTCTGTGACTACTCTTTTTATTCTCATTTTTTTGGGGGGGCGAATCTTTCTCTTCACTTCAACATCAAATTGGCTGACAACTAAATGCACCGTTCGACAGTGCATTGGAAACCGCACGAAATAAAAGCCTCATGTTTTAATTTAATAAAGTTCTTTACTCTGAAGTGTCTCTGCCTGTCCCGGGCAAGTTGACGCAACGGCAACATCCCGCACATCTGGGTGTCACAAAACGGCACAGAAACGTAAAAAAAAAAACTTACCCGTCAATGTCTCCACCCGGGTCGTTTTATTCAGGCTGGAGCAGCGGAGAAGACTTTCAACCTCTCGTTGTCCGAGTCTTGTTCGAGACAGCTCTGCGCATGAATTCATTCACCGGCTCCTTCATCCAAATCTTCATGTTGCGGAAGTGACACGCGCGTCGTGTTGTTGTACGGGGATGGATGGATGGAGTGGGGGGGGGCATTCCCTGCATTATGATTGGACTCGACGAGGTGGCGCGTGCTAGGGGCCGGGCCAGACGGAAGGAGCGCTCGAGGTGACGATAGGGCAGAAGGAGCTGGTGGCCACGCGCACGGTGCCCTCTCTCTCTCTCTCTCTCTCTCACACACACACACACACACACACGCGTGAGCACACTGTTTACTGTCACCTCCATCATGTTTTAAGTTAAAGGACAGTCAGTTAGGCCTACATCAGGGGAACAAAGAGGAAGTTTTATCCACACACTGCAGTTACACAGCTGTCATATGACGTAATCATGTTCCACAGGTTACAGCTCTTGCAAAAAATGAACATGTATTAAAAGAGTTACATTTTGAGTTTTTCCTCAGGTTCCTCAAAGTTTACCAGACTGCGTTGAGGGTGAGATCAAAGTGGGGATCCTGGTCTGAACCCACACCACAGGGCATTCAGTTGAATAAATGAGTCATGGCTGCAGCGGAGTAACTACACGATTCTGACTGTGCATCTAAATTGTGGTCTAAATTTAAACATAATGATAACATGGTTGAGACATCTGGTCCATTGGGGGAGTGGGTTCATCATGACTCGAGCAACGTATAGTTTCAGACTTTACAGAACATGGGCCTACCCTCAATTGTGCAGAACTGGAAAAAATGTATAAAGCCAAAAAATTATTACTATCTTGGCTTGACACAATTTTCTTCTTCTGAGAATCGTCTACTCTGACCTAGATAGTGCAATATGTGAAGCCCCCACCCAGTCAAAACACACACACACACACACACACACACACCTGCAGGCACATGCACCACTGGAATACTCAAGTGTCAAAACATCTGGATTGTTTTAAAGAAAATGTTCATGACACTAACAGGCTTTGTGAAAACGGACCCCCTCATATGTAATTTGATATGTCTATTGTCACAGGAGTTGTTGAGGACAGGAAGAGCACTTCTAGGGCAAAATGAACAGATTTGAACTGGCAACCCTCTGATTGCAAGCCTGGACAATGCTGATGCATGAAGTTATCTGGCGTTTTAAGCGGAAGAAATAGTCTTTAGTCTGTCGTGCATGATGAACACTGACTTGTTTCTGTCAATAGATGTGACTTGCGCATATAGCTTGTTGTATTGTTATAGACCTGAGAGTAGCTATGAAAGGGTGCCACTGGCAGTGTGATGACTCACTCTGCAGTGTCATGCAGAGGCAGTGTGATGTATCCAGGAGACAGAAAGACAAGCAGATGGCAGATTCACTAACAGACGTGTTACTGGTAAGATGAAGTGGTGAAATGAGGCTTGCTGCACATTTGCTGCATTTTCTCATCAGGGCTGTAATAATGGTGCTTCATTCGCAGGACTCCCCCATCTGATTGCCAGTGGGAGAATATGGTTAATTCATTATATCTTGATTGAAATGCATCCATCATCATTTTTAATCACTGAGAACAAAGTCAGGTGACTCCGGCAGATTGCTTTAACTTTATGATTTGAATGCGATCTGTTTTTTTAGCTGTCTTGAATCACAAGACCTATTTTCTCATTAGGCAATCTCCTTTGGCATGTGGGAACATATTTAGCATATTTTTCTAATATGCTACGATTTCTCATTTAACTGTTCTTTCAATAAAGAAATCTGATTGTCTTTTCATCTGTGATGCCACTTCTCATACACAGAAACATGTGTATATCTACTACATGATGTGTCAGAATCTGTTCTCAGGTCTTTAGTGCTACTCATGAAGCCTTGTTATTCTCAATAACCTTGTTAATACTGTCTGCATCATTATTTCAAGCACATCCAGCCCCTGTTGCCTTCTGATGATTTGCTCTCTTCTATGTGCATCTCCAGCTCTGTTTCTTGTGTTAAATCCTTGAAAACATGGTCTCTAGGCAACTTTTAAACAGGCTGGATAATAGCTATGTTCTATCTGGCCTTCACCTGAAACACTCCTCTGAGATCGCTCTCCCCAGGCACATGTGCAATATTCGAATGCATGTTGATTCTGTTGATGGCACCTGATCCACTGTTTCTCAGTATTACTCATGTCTGTGATATCCCTGAGGTGTTTCTGATGTTCACTGAGAGTATTTCTCAAACAAACAATTTGATTTTGAAGTCTTTCACAAATAGTTCCAATGTCATGGGCCTCCTGATCAATGTGGTAGTAATGGCGGTATACTTAACCAAATTATGTCATTAATGTCAATGAATGATATTAAACTATTTGTTTGATGTGGTGTCTCATTAGTAGTTATAGTGATAACATCTGTATACAGTTTTTAAACTTTCAAGAGCTTTCAATTGTCATTTTCAAATTCTTCTGGAGAACAATAGTGGAGAGCGATTGTTTTTAAAGGGGATAAATAGCCACAATATTTGCATTTCCATTAAATGACTCAGTATTACTGGTGCACCGCAGAGTTTTCTTGCCCATAAAGTTTACATTCAGTATCACTCACAGAAGCGCATTGTATATCTCTGAGGTTTAACAATTATTCTTTATTAAACATTTGAGACGTCTCAAACATCATGTTTCCTTTCTCCCTGTAGGTCACTTAAAATAGTTTGAAAACATTTGTGGAAATGTGTATGTGCAAATAATGCAAAGAGAAATATACACTGATCAGCAACAACATTAAAACTACCTGCTTTGTGTGTCCTGTGGTGTCTGATAGAGTTGGGTGATTGATCTGAAAATAATACCAATACTCCTAAAGCATTTGAATGGATTCGCTGGATTCGATCCATACAGAGGGATTAGTTACAGTTTCTCTCTTTAGACATATTTGCATTTCATCAACAAGTACAGTTGTCTAAACACATTAATACATTTTCTTTATTAGTGTGAAAACCTGTTTTATAGATTTGTTCCAGTAATGTACATATGTTTGCATAAAGAGTGGGCAAGTGGGAACCAAACACAAGAGGTCACTCAAGAAGCATTTAATGCCAGTCTCTCTCTCTCTCTCTCTCTCTCTCTCTCTCTCTCTCTCTCTCTCTCTCTCTCTCTCTCTCTCTCTCTCAGTTTGGGGTTGGTTATTTTAGAGACCCCCACAAAGCTCAGATTATAACTCTGTGAAAACTCTCCAACAGCCATATGAGGAATTTAAGTGGGCATCAGGAGACCAACCAAATGGAAACCCGGTGACATCCAGAAAGCGGGACAAACAGCATGTTTGTGTTTTGTGTATATTCATGTTGCATGACAACACAGAGGTCTGCACGCTATGGCCTCTGGCATACTATTGTGGAGTGACAACGTACTACAGTTTAAAACCTGTGGATTTCCTTTTAGCAGCCATAAATCATGGCCAAAAACTCTTCTTAACTCTTTCTGCATCCTTTGCCTGATTGTCATCATGATCTCTTTCATTGGCAGTAACCAGTAGATTGTGCTGGGACATGCTGGGTGGCGCTGACAATAAGGTCATTCAGGGTTGAAAGTCTTAAATGAACTTCGATATTATAGGCCTATAACCTATTAGATATGATGAAATAATAAATTAAGGTTACGATAAACTGGACTGCAGCCCACCATGTAATGTAATTCTCTTTTGAGGCCACCTGATGGTACTATAGTAGATTTGTAATGTGCAAGAATAAGTACACATAATAAATGTTCAGCAGGAGAAGAGACGCAGATACATTATAATGATAGTACTAATGAAATTTATTATGATATTGCTTTTATGCTCAAATATCACAGAGTGGTCCAGCTGGGTGGGATAAGAGTATGCTTTCAGGCTGCGGTTCCAATCTGGTCTAGGATGAAATGTTTTTATTCTGTGATTTGATCTCGAGTAGGCTCTGTAACTAATAAAAACACACAGGGAACCATTAAGGATTTCACCAGAGGCACGCAGAGGCCAGCTAGTTTTCTAACATACAGTCCCCTCCAGAACTATTGGAGCAGCAAGGCCAGTTCTTTGATTTTGATTATTAAAACAATGAATAGCGCAGAATGTCTACTCTCAGTTTTAGCTCTGTGTTTTGCCTCTGCAGACTGCATTAACAAGCTAAACGTGTACAACGTGAAGACCAGAGAGCTGTTTATAGGAGAAAAATTAGCAATTTTGATGCTGATTGAAGACTGAAAATCAATCAGAGCCATTGCACAAACATTGTCCATAGCCAGTACAACCATTTGGAATGTCCTGAAGAAGACAGAAACCACTGGTGTACTCAGCAGAAGACGTTCAACTGGTAGACATAGGAAACAGCAGTTGACAACAGAAAAATTGTGAGAGATTGGGTTTTGGTTACAAAAAAGTACAGAAACAAGGCTCATAAATTCTGGGACAAAGTTTTATGGACTGATGAGACAAAGATGTCTTTTCCCCTTACAACCCATACATGCACTATATTTTCTTACTTAACCATGTGAAATAAGACACGTTATCATTTCTTCCCTCTTATATTTGGCTAAAACATGAGCCCATATTCCAGATTAAATTAATCACATCTGTCAAACAGATCACACTGTAGCCACAAATGATTTGTGGATACAATGTTTGCTACTGAGATGGTTTTCGCTCAGGCACCGCTCTAGACAGCTACAGCCGGCTGGAGGGGTCCTTTCCCACTGGGCTGAGGAGGATTAGCTGCCAACATGCCGACTGTCGGAGTAAAAAGGGATCTTCTCTTCAAAGCTTTGGGCAGAACATACAGTAAGTCACATTTGTTACATATTCAAATAGCGGACAAATGATCTGCGGGGTTATTTAATGTCATTTTAGCTCTCAAAGACAGAGGAAGACAGAGTACTGCTTGAACTCATTAGCCTGGTGGTTAGCAACACAGCAGCTGCTCACGAGCGGCTAACTTTATCTGGGTTTACTACAACAGTCTTGAATGACAAAAATAAAACATTTTAATTAAATTTCGTACCAGATACAGAATTTACTATTAGCTCATTTCCTCTCGAATTTAAATGAATAAGAAAATAGTGTTTGTTAATGCACTGACATCTCTGTGCTGGATGTTAACGTGATTGCATCATTTCCCCTTGCGTCTGTCATTTAAATCTAAGCAGTGTGCTGTCCAGGAGCAGCGATGGGACCGTGGTAGTCAGAGGTGACTGATCTAAGGGTAAATAAAGCTGTTTTCAGTAATGGCTGTCTGTTTCTTGTTTTAGCTGATGAGGAGTTTGACGAGCTGTGCTTTGAATTTGGGCTGGAGCTGGATGAAATTGTAAGTAAACGTCATCATACGACATCAAACTAAAGTGCATCTTATTATGTGTCCCGTTTACTAACTTACTAGAGACCTTTTTCTAATGGTTTACCTTTTGACTTTTGAAAGTAAAAAACAAAACAAAATATAAAACTATATGGTAATGTCAATCATGACAATTGACACATTACATTGTCAACTGTTAGTGGTACCCATGTGTCAGAAACATCCACTGAACTATAACATGTAACGTTAACAGAACTTTTCTCTCACCCCATTGCAGACCTCAGAGAAGGAGATAATCAGCAGAGAGCAGGGTGACTCCAAGGCGTCCGGAGCGTCTGACATTGTCCTGTACAAGATTGATGTACCAGCTAACCGCTATGACTTGCTTTGTCTGGAGGGGCTTGTCCGTGGACTGAAGGTCTTCAAGAACAAGTGAGTGGTCTCTTTTATGATCGCACTGGTATGCTGCTGTGATTGCTATGATCTAAGTGAAGGATGACTACTGAATGCATGGCAAGCTTTCAGAGAATCATAACAGTACAATTTGGTGCCATTCTCCAAAGTAAGGAGGGTGAACATGTTAAGGAAAAAAGAACTTGTGGTTTGATGCCATTAAAACCTTCCTGCGGATGAAGGCTTTGTTTCTGGCTGTGCGTAGATACAAGGTGCTTGTCCATTACGAGTGTAATGCATGCAGACTGGATTCACTGTTGCTACAGAGATTGTACTTTTATTGCAGGTTGGAGGCACCTCGTTACAGACGTGTCAGCCCAGCCAACGGGGAGCCTCAGAGGCTGATTATTACTAAGGAGGTTTGTGGTAACATTCATAACTTATTGCAAACAAATTGTGTGTTGCCTGAAGCTGTCATTGGTTCAGTTTATAAATCAGATATATTTGAATATTACCATGGTAACCACTCAGTTTGTAACAAATGTGTTTTTTTCTGTGCAGACAGCAGCCGTGCGACCTTATGCTGTGGCAGCAGTGTTGAGGAATATCACCTTCACACAGGAGCGATATGACAGCTTCATTGAGCTGCAGGAGAAACTCCACCAAAACATCTGCAGGTCAGATCAGCTGTTACACTTCAGCTGATTCATCTTCATACCTGGAATACCACCCGAAATGTGGTTACTGTCACTTGTGAATGTCTTGGCTTAGACTCTATAGTGTTGTTAGTCACTTTGTTCCGTGAACCCGCCTTGTACAACCTGAAAAGCTTGAATTTGTTTCCAACACTTTATCTAAAACATCCTTAGTACAGTTCAGTTAAAACTCCAAACAGGATGTGCCCGTTGATTTTTTTTTATTGGGCACTTGTTCTGTGTAAAGTTGTTATACTGACAAAGTAATTCAATTAAAAATCAGCCAAGTGGTGTTTTCTGAGACGTTGCTGCAGCTGCAGCTGCATCTGCACAGGAGTTATGCAGTGTCCAGATGCATGAAATAATTTTTTATCAGATCTATAAACCTGTGCGTAAAAGTTTCATTTCCACTCCCACATTAATCCATAAGTAAATGTAGGAATGCCCTTAAACATCCATTTTTCTATCAACACTTACGCCTGCTCCAACATTAATTAGACCTTCTAGAACAGAAAATGAGAAGCTCAGTACAGAGTAATACAGGTTATTACACAAGACAATGACACAAGGTTGTGCCAATCTGCAAACCATCGTTGCAGTGATAGTTAAGTGCTACTCAATTTGGAATCAAATGAAAAGATCATCAACAGGGAAGTTTTGGCACCAGTGTAAATAGAAGTGATAAAAATAGTTTAAAATTATTTTTAGACAGGAACATAAAGGATCACAACTTTCCAAGCTTTCTAGAAGCCAAAGTGATGTTGTCATATTGTCTGCTTTGTCAGGATAAGCAGTGAAGATGATTTTTAAGATATGGAACAGACAGATATTCTGTTTGAAATGATGTATGACAGAGAAAAGAGACAAATTCTCATATTTGATAAAGCTCAAATGGAAAAAAAAAAAAAATTGACTCAATGACTCAAATGAGCTGTTGAGCAAATTGGCAGATAAGTGTTAGCTACATTGTGAGGCTTTTCTGTAACTAGTTTTCTCATAAATATTTGGTTAACCCTTATCAATATCAGGCTTGAATGAACAAATTCTGGCTAAATTTCCAGTCAAGCTCTGCCAATTCCAAGTATGGATTCAGATAATTAAATTAGTTGAACATAATAATAATAATGGTGTAATCTATCCTCCATACTGTTAACTGTGTGCAGGAAGAGGAGTCTGGTGGCCATTGGGACCCATGATCTGGACACCATCTCTGGTCCTTTTACATACACAGCCAAACCTCCGGGAGACATCTGCTTCAAACCCCTCAACCAGACCAAAGAGTACACTGCCACCCAGCTCATGAGCCTCTACAAGGTAAGACATTGACATTGGTTAGATCAGTCACTTGTCTGTTTGAGCACTGCTAACCCGCTGTTTTTCTTTTGACTCATATAGACAGACAGCCACCTGAGGCATTACCTTCACATTATTGAAGATAAACCTGTGTACCCCGTCATCTATGACAGCAATGGTGTTGTCCTGTCCATGCCTCCCATCATCAATGGTGGGTCTCTGTCTTCTTGTGTCTGCCTTCATCTCTGGCTTAGCTCTCTGCTTATGCTGCATACGATAGATACTTTAACAGTATTGTCTGTCTTACCAGCTAACAAATGGAAATTGTTTCAGGCTTTTTCAACAAGCTTTTTAAGGAAATATTCAAAGATCTTGAGCTGAAGATTCAGATGCACAAGTGGAAATCAACCCTCTGTCTGTCTGTTAATATCAATTTTTATGTGAAATTTTTTTTAGGGGACCATTCAAAAATCGCCCTAAAGACAAAGAACGTCTTCGTTGAGTGCACGGCAACAGACCTGACCAAGGTACATCTGACAGGAGAACACAGAAATCTTATTATATGTTGTTCTGTCAGCGTTATAAAGAAAAGCCGATCCAAACTTGACCTTGTTCTCTCCAGGCAAAGATCGTGTTGGACATGATGGTGACCATGTTCAGCGAGTATTGTGCACAGCCTTTCACGTAAGTCACATATCTGTCTCAAATACTGGATTTATCTCTCCACAGGGAAGAATGTTTAATGTGAATCCAGCTCAGTATTTTGAGGCGGTGCTTCACCGCCCTGTCTGGCTAGAAAGCTGTGTGCTTTTAGGCCCTTCAGGCTATTCTATGATGTTACGGAAGCTGTTTTCCATCAGCTGTCAAATGCATCAGCTGGACCTCATTTCAAGACTTTTAGCTTCATTTTCCAGATTCAAAGATTTAATGTACTTATTGACTTATAAAGTTCCTGTGGGCTTTTCTTGCTGAACACGACCATGCTTTGAGAATGCTGATAAGGGTGTGGCCCTACCATGAACATACTGTAAACTTTCTATGTATTTCTAAGTGCATGTTTGTTTTTTTGTTTGTTTTGTCATCTTCAAACAGCATAACTTATGCCCTGTGTTAAGCAAATCTAGATAACAATAATTTCTTGTCAAATACAAAACTATTATTCTAAGACTGTTTTTTCTAATGGAATCTTTGTCATATGTGCTATGTTCAAGATACTGATAAAAAGTGCAACATGAGGAATGTAAGAATACCACAGTGAGGTTGATATTTTCTTCTGTTTCTTGCTCTTTCAGGGTAGAGGAGGCTGAGGTGGTGTACCCAGACGGCAAGACCTGCAAATACCCAGTACTGTATTCAGCACAGTCTATCACAATCTTAATCTGCAATAAACTTCTTGTACTGTCTCCTAATGTTTCTCTGCTCTTATCACCTGGTTTGTGCTTTAGGAGCTGGCTTACAGGAAGGAGAAGTTGTCGAGTGAGTTCATCAACCGAAAAGTTGGCATCAAGTAAGTCATTTGGACCTTCTCTGTGTGATAGTGACAGTAAAATATACAGAAAAAATATGGGAAGTAAGTGTAGGGTAGTTAAGATGCATTCAGTTTATTAAGGACTTGCCAGTTTGAATAGACACTGACACTGTGGTACAGTCGCTGTGCAACGTAACAACAAATTGCTTTTTGCCATAAATATATCTTCAGAAATATTAGACATCATTCTTTTTCATGAACAGTGTTTACTTTGTCTTCTCCTGACAGTGAGTCAACCGAGAAAATCGCCCAGCTGCTGACCAGGATGTGCCTGCTCTCTCAGGTCACTGGCATCGGTGATGAGATTGAGGTGGAGATCCCGCCCACACGCTCAGATGTCATTCACGCTTGTGACATCATGGAGGATGCCGCCATGGCCTACGGATTCAACAACATCCCTCGCACCACACCACGCACCTACACCGTAGCCAACCAGGTGCCTGGGATTTGTCCCTGCATGTTTGATTTGTGAGCAACTGAATATCATTGTATTCTACAAAATACTGTGTGTGATCTTATACATTTGCTCTACATGTTCTCAGTTCCCACTGAATAAACTGACAGAGCTGTTGAGACAAGACCTGGCAGCTGCTGGATTCACAGAGGCCCTTAACTTTGCCCTGGTAAGAAAAAGACAAATAAATATTGAAGCAAGCACCTTTTCTTGAAATAAGCTTTTGAGGAAAAAAATATTGCAGTGTAAACATGTCCCTTCTCTCTCCCTGTAGTGTTCTCAAGAAGATATAGCAGACAAGCTTGGGAAGAAAATTGCAGACACAAGAGCGGTTCATATCTCCAACCCTAAGACAGCTGAATTCCAGGTAAAGGAGTTCATAAGCAATTCTTTAATTAAAACTAGTAAAGTAAAGTAATGTTTGCAGATTTGTATGAACTGGATATAATGGAAAATAATGTGAGTGTTGCAATATTACTTTTGAAATACAATGAAAATGACATTAAATCAAGAAATTTAAATACATCTGCTGTTAGGGTCATTTTTCTCAGTAAAATTAATGTCATAACACGAGAGGTTATTTAAAAATGAGGAAAGTGGGTAAAGGGATTATTTAGTACAACAAGATGTTCCCACACTCTCCTAAGTTGGAGTGTTATTTTACCAGAAGAGGGCACTCTGCTCCTCTCTGAAATGCTGTAGCTATGCATCAGGCGTTACAACTCTTTGTCACCACCAGGTGGCGCGCACTACCTTGCTGCCTGGCCTGCTGAAAACTGTGGCTGCCAACAGGAAGATGCCCCTTCCCCTCAAACTGTTTGAGATCTCTGACGTGGTGCTGAAGGATGAGACCAAAGGTAGGCATCTGCATGTGTGACGTGGAGGAAGTAACCATGTCGTGTTGCATATCACACAACACAATGCACTGTACTGTTCTATGGATGGTCACGGTGTAATCCACCAGTGGTATTGCAAAATAATCAGGTAACTGAATATTTCTGTTTTTGGTTGAAGAATTTTCGTAAAAATCATTTTATGATACCAGGATGTTAACTTATTACCCAAGTTTGGTAGAGCTTTTCAAAGACCAAAGACAACAATGAATATAAATATGTAAAAAATGAAAAAAATATAAAAAATACACAAATAGTTTCTCCTTCATTATATCAGAATTGGAACCCTCACTGGTATGCACAATATTAATGATCTAGTAAGTTATTGGTATAGTGCTGTCCACAATGTCCCTACCACTCTCTCCCTCTTATCCCACCAACCAGATGTCGGGGCGAGGAACAGCAGACGTTTCTGTGCCGTTTACTACAACAAGAGTCCTGGCTTCGAGGTGATCCACGGCCTGTTGGACCGAACCATGCAGTTGCTGGAGGTGAAGCCAGCCCGCAGTACTGGCTACCACATCCAGGCTGCAGACGGTAAGAAACCCTGAGAGGGATGGCTGTGGAAACCAACACTCAGGCCTCTAGGAATGTTCTTAAGAGCTAGCTGTGCGTAAGATTGGATATATACTGGGAGAAGGAAATACCTGCGGTATAATTTAACCCCTGGATTGATGATGGAAAATGGTTATTTACTTGGCAAGCTGGTGAGCAAATGGATCTGGTTCACATGAGGTTAAAGTTCAGGAATTGTTGTGATTTATATTAATCCGTTCTATAAGTAGCAGCGACTGTATTGTTTTTGTTTTTTTTGTTTTGTTTTTTTTGACAGGGCGTCATGTACCCTGATCTAATGACAGGGCATTTCCATGGCATGCACAATTTAAATTTAACACAATTAGTTGGCAGTGTGGGGGGTTTGTGTAGGGTTTGATCTATGGAGCACATAGACAAAAAACTTGCTATACATAAATAATCAGAATAATAATAAAACAGCTGTTAATTGATCCAAGTTACAGAGATCTGAGGACAAGATTGTTTGTCATGGTATCTCTGCAGCATTACAGTACTTCATTATAATGCTGTTTATCACACATTTTGTGACTCGAGACAAGCCAGTTGAGATTCTGTATTGTGCAGTGTAGAAGTGATTCAACCCAAAATGTGTCTGGATATTGTTTTCACTGAACCACTGGTTCACCTGTCATTCAAAACAGTCCCAGGCTTTTATGCAGCATTATAAAGAGCCCAGATCCTCTCAGCTGTAGTGGCCTAGTTGTCTTAACACTAGAATGACTTAAATCCACTCATCTTCTCCAGTCTCATCTGATGCTGTCCGGTAATCTCTCTGTTTCTCAGTAACAGACACAAACTAACATTAAACAGATGTGCCCTTGGGTCAAAACTACTGATGCTCACATCACCAACACACAAAATGTCATCCAAGCATTATTTTTGAACCTCTATCTAACTGACCTCCTGTATTTGGCAAAGTCATTCTGTAAGTGTGGTTTGATGTTGCCCATTTTTGAAAATCATAACTCGAGAGAAATTAATGGAAATGCCACAATGTTAAAGAAGGTGAGAGAGAGTCCTATTGTAGATCAGCCCCTTTATCCAGATCCACATACATGAATGGGGTCTCTTCTGGGCTGAGACCAGTTTTGTTGGAATCTATCCTGAAGTTTGTGTAATCCTCCTGACAAACCAGTCAAACGGCAAACAGACACCCGTGAGAGCATAACCTTTTTGGTGGAGGTAAAAATGTATTTTTCTCATTAAAAGCAATGCCATCACCACAGTGTCTATGACAGTTGTGCAACATCACTTTAAAGTTTTAGTGTTTCAAGAGGTTTCATTGTAAATGGGAGAAGATCAGGGTACACAAGTACACAAATTGAAAACTTAACAGTGTTACGGTAGACCGCGTTTGACAACTTGTTGTATACAATGATTATATTCGATAGGTTTTAACTCATTTGCACTAGAAACCCCTGTAATCAAAACAGACAATAACAATCTATGAATGAACAGATGTGAATTTTAGGTCATGGACTCCAACTTAAATCTACGGCCCCTTTCTGAGAAACTTGCTTTTGAACCTTTTCTGAACCACGTTTGACTGTATTCCATGTACTTCCTCTCCTCTACCGCTAAAATCACTAACAACATCACCTCACACAGATAAATCAGGATAACTGTTATTAGCCTATAACGGAAATCAATTAGCATCGGCGTTCAGCGTTCTGTCATCATTCTGCTCAATATAACTCAAAGATGTCATACCAGTACTCGTGGTTTGTGGTTGTGGGCCAATAACTCATTTTAGATAACTTCCCTGTGTCTCTGATGATGAAATGCATCTGAGTGAAATCATCATAAATGAGATCGGCGAGTCAAGTCATGTTGCATCAGCACTCCGAGACTGTAACACTTTGATAAGCTTCAATCTGAAAGGTTGTTTTGCACTTTAATGGGGAACAACAATCGTGTAAATGGAGAGCTGGTGAGAGTTTCACTTTCACAGCAGTTACATTAACCAGTAGTGACAGGTGACTGGAACAATAATACATGCAATAAAGTTCTTTGCAGATAGAGGTATGACTCAGTAGAGTTTCATCTCGATAAGGCAATTGATCTGTTCGACTTAAGGCTCTGTAGCGCTGTTCTGGCCAATCTGTGTCCATTTTGGCCCCCATTTTCCCAGAGAGACTCTCAGACATCATTTGAGTTTTGGATCCTCTTTCCATACTTCCTCTCTCACACTCCAGCCTCCTTCTGGCTTGCACGCTCCAAGGTCACACTGCAGGATATCCACTCAGGCTCCGTTGGCCCATTCAGACTGCAAATCAATGGGCTCAAGTATCAGTGAATGAGAGCAGTGAGGAGAGAGGAAGGCAGACATGGGAGCGGAACAAGGCATGAGATGAGACTAGAGAGGGAGGGGGGGAGGGGTGGTGGGTGACAGGAGAGCGACAGAGTGACGGCTGGAGGCGTAAGCAGGAAAGGCTATGAGAGCGTGTAAAGTCTGCAGTGTGGGAGAGTGCACGGGAGTCACGTCACCCACTGCAGTGCTGAGCAGCGAGACAGACTGGCACATACACACCCACCCACGGGTGCTTAGACTGCCCATCTGACAGGCACACACACACGCGCACACTCACACACTTAAAAGGGAGCTGAAATGGACATGCTCTCACAGAACGCACTAATGCACAACATACTGGACACACACACCCACTCAGTCCATCCTCTCTGCTATTTTTTTTTCAACACTTTATGCACCATTAGCCTAAGACCTCCCGCCACATATGCCAGTGTGTCCTTAACCCCATTACAAGGTCATGACCCCAGTCTAAGAGCTCACCTGACTCAGACACACAACGTCAGGATGCATCCATCAGCGGGCTGAAACGGCGCTACAGATAACTCGCCATCACTCCTGGCACAGGCAGAGTGAGTGGCTCAGGGAATACATGTCAGCTGAGTTTCCTCCACTCAGCGGGGAAGCAGGGATGAAATAACGAGTCAGGGGATCCAAGTGGAGGAAGGAACCACTTAAGAGGCAGATGCCTGTGTTTCACTTAACAACTGTGTCCAATGCAAAGTCTTGGCCCGTACACCCTTTGTTAGGAAGGACATCATGTTCATGTTCCTTTTTCAGTAATTGACACTAAGTGTTTTAAAAGGTTCATAGTGATGCTTATGTTTTTTTTAAACCTGCAATTTATTTTTTGAGGCCACGTGGGGACAACAGAAGGAAGTTGTCACCAACCTTTAAAGGTGTGTAAATGATTCAGACTTACCAAATGTCTGGGAATTGCTCCAATAGATCACCTCAGCTGGCAGCTGCAACACTATGGTAGCAGCATAATCCTTTGTGGGAACTCTGACTGTAAGTCACGTCCACTAAAGGTGCTGGCCATTGCCGCCGACAGTCTGAGGTTGTTATTCCTGACTGACAACGTTACGTCAACAATTTCTACAGAGATAGACCTTTGTTAAAATGTAAGATCATTTTTGGATCCAGAAAAACCCAAGTCTTGCTCAAGGAGCAGTCTTGTGTGGAAGCGTGCGTCAGAGTTGGAGAGAGGAGTTTGGAGTTTACCCACTTGAACTGCCAGCGAGAATATTTTTCCAAAGTCATGGCTGACAATGACATTCTAGATGAGGAAACAACTGTAACAACTCATTTCACCCATTTTCAGAGTGATTTTCTTTAAACAAAACCTATATTTATGCTTACAAACAGCATAACAGTGATGCAAAATGCATATATTCACCAGCTAACCCATAACTGTGTCAGTGTGGTGCTCTGTGCTGATCAGGTAGTGTATAGTGGGTTTTTAGACAAAACAGCTACTGAAAAATGATTCTATAGGAGCAGTGACAATGAACCTGAACAGTAAAGTTTCAGTAGGACAGATAAACAATGAGCTGAAACTCACTGCAGATCTCTGTAAAGATGATTTAGATGCAGATCCGGTGTTTTTCCACGTTAAACTTCGTTTTAGCAATATTATTGTATTCCTGTATCTCGACTGTTACTCTGGTGAACGCGTTACATAACCAGTAGAGATCATATGCAAAACTATGAAAACAAGACCTGGAATTAAATATATTATTATTATTATTTACTCTTTTCAGCATGAAAACTCAGACAACCATAAATAAGACCCATGACAATGAAGCTCATACTAATAATCCTTGGACATCCCTGATACTGGTAGTCATTTTACGCATGTCAGCAGCTCTTTTATGCAGGATGAGGCATTTGTTGCTCCAGTAAAAAGCAGTGTGAATTCTCTGTCTAGTTGTCTAAAATAGTCATAAATCCTTAGGCCCAATGATAGCGACACCAGCCAGTTATATTTCAGTTATCTGATGCAACCCTCTAAATCTCCTTTCCATTGAAAGCCTCGCTGAAAGTTGGAGGAGAGTGGGCGGAAAGTGGCCCGGCTCAAGTGTAGGATTTTCATTGACTGATTGGTTATTTAAGATGTACCGGAGCTATTTATATAGTTGCCATGGCATCCCGTTCATGGCACAAGTGGATGACGTGTGAACCGACGCAAGCACATTCCAATTTAATACACCTAACTGACACAGAACAGACAAGTGAAATGAATGGGATGAAGTCTTTCAGTTAAAATGTCCCTGCCTTAGCTGCCATGTCACACACACACACACAAATACACACACACACACTTGAACGGTTGAAAGTACAGTCCATGTGTTTTCCAAGCCTTCATACATAGTGATGAGTGAACATCTAAGCAGTGGGCTCTGGAACCTATTAGCAAGGCAGCGTGGGAAGAAGCAGTGCACTATGGGAGAATGCCATGTCTGTGTGTGTGTGTGGGGGGCTGTTGTCATGGCAACCCCTGTATCTTGTTAAATCTCTGACAAGTCTGTCTTTCTGTCTGTTTGCATGTCAGTGTTTTGAACAAAGTGAGCGAACGCCTCTCACATTGACATGTGTGTTCTTTCATCTGACTGTCAGTGGAGGATTTTTATTCCTACTGGACTGAAGTGACCTCTACACTGACACACAGACTGGAGCATCAGATTTTAATCAGAGGGCGAAATGTATGTAAGGTTGACCCGGACAGTTAACTTCAGAGTAAGGACTTGTGACATTTTCATATGAATGTTCATTTTAATTCCCTCTCCAAAGTTTTTTTTTTTTTTTTTTTTTTTTTTTACTTCTGGTCAAGCTTTCCTTGGAAAAATGATGTGGTGAACAGGAAGTGATGCCTTATGGGATTTTGGTTTGTTTATAATGAATGAATGAAGAACCAATTGTTGTGTGTGGGTGAACAAATGATTATCAAGAGAAAATCAAGTAACAAGAAAGGCAGCAGGGTACCGCCCACACTGTGTGATTGACTCATCATCTCTGTGATATGATGTGCATACTTAAGATGAAGGCTCGATCAATACTATGACATCAGTGACATCATCAATACTTGGAGAAAAATAAAGGCGTCTGCAGTAAAGTGCAAATGCATCTCGAGTGAGCATGTTGCAAATATATAGTGGCAGAATCATGATCCAAGTACCCAGAACAAACAGATGGCATGTTACATAGTAACACACTGGTCATAAATAATTTGCCAGGACACAAACAGATTGCATTCAAGTGGAGGTGATAACTGTTGATTTACAAAGCAAATGGCAAGAGGATGTGATCTGTAATTCGTCCTGACAGTCTGGGCTTCAGTAAGAAAAGAAGAAGTCAGTGCCAGGTGTAGGTGTTCTCCACTGAGTGATATGACCATAAACTGTGTTCTCCACTGAGTGATATGACCATAAACTGTCTTCTCACTTAAAGTAATGATTCATGTCATATTAGTTCATATTCCTCTATGTTTGCTTCTTTTTTGTCTTAGATTCCACCTTCTTCCCCGGTCGCTGTGCAGAGATCTTTGTCTCTGGGAAGAGCGTAGGGCGTCTCGGGGTCCTCCACCCAGACGTCATCAGCCGCTTCGAGCTGACCATGCCCTGCTCTGCCCTGGAGATGGACCTCGAGCCCTTCCTGTGATTTCACCTTCCTAAACTTAAACCCTATCCTCAGTAATACATAGCTTATTTTCCCGGATCAAAACGGAAAGCAATGAGATTCATGAAGGAAATACATGAGGCTCTACATTTGTTAAAAAGATGTTGAGTGTTTGGTTTTTGGGGTTGCATGTGCATGAGAAAACTAAAGGACCAAACTGCAGCATTATGTGGAGCCATTGTGTTTTATATATCAGTAACAAGGCTGTTTTTACTCAAGTCAGAAGAATTAAAAATTAACAAGACTCCATTGTGTTTGTGACGTGAATGGTGTGCATCTGTGTGTGGGCTTGCACATGCATGCCTGTTCTTAATTTAGGTTACTTGTGCCTTGGGGTTGGTGCATGGCAATTAAACTCAGTGACTCATTACCTGTTGCTTTGTTGCCTTGGTTCTTCCAGTGGCCACACTGCTGAAACCACCCTCACACACGACGTCCCCATGCAGGAAGCCATCAAGCACAAGTTCCCCACGCAAGACGGATCCTCGCAGGCCCCGTCTTCCCAACCAGCTTCCACAAAAACTGTGTTTGGTGACATGAGCACGCCAGCAGGCCTTAAAGCACTCAATGATTTTCTGGCAGACAAAAGCTACATGGAGGGCTTCGTGGCATCCCAGGCCGATACTGCAGTGTTCGACGCCATCCCTTCTGCTCCAGAACCAACCCTCTGCCACCTCAGGCGCTGGTATAACCACATCAAGACCTTCCAGAGGGAAAGAGCCAGCCTTCCATCAGCTAAGAGTCAGTTTGTCCTCCCGGCTACTCCACCCTCCTTGACAAACAACACAAGCGACGACGATGAAGACATCGACCTATTTGGCTCAGACGACGAGGCCGAGAGCGCAGAGGCAGCAAGAATCAAGGAGCAGCGCCTCGCCGAGTACGCCGCCAAGAAGTCCAAGAAGCCCGCTCTTGTCGCCAAGTCCTCCATCCTACTCGATGTCAAGCCCTGGGATGACGAGACGGACATGGGCAAGCTGGAGGAGTGCGTCCGAAGTGTCTGCATGGATGGGCTGCTGTGGGGGCAGTCCAAGCTGGTACCGGTGGGCTACGGCATCAAGAAGCTCCAGATAGGCTGCGTGGTCGAGGATGATAAAGTGGGCACGGATCTGCTGGAGGAAACCATCACCGCCTTCGAGGAATATGTTCAGTCTGTTGATGTGGCTGCCTTCAATAAGATCTGAGTCATACTAGCACAGAATAAATTCACTGAATGGTTCCATCTGATGTTTTTTGGTCTTGGTTTAAGTTTAGTGATATGAAACACAATGTTCAACCGCTGTTCCAACGTCCATGTAATACAATAACCAAAGCTCAGGTCCTTCATTTTAAAAAAAGACTGTTGATCCTTTCATACAAGTACAAAAGGTTCTTGCCTTCAACCATCAAATAAAGCCATTTGAACTTCTGCCTGAGCACTTTGAATTCTTTTTGTTTGTTTGGAGTGAAAGTTTTCATCAGGTGGCAAGTGCGACTTCAACCGTATCTGTTGACCCTTTACTGTCATTTCAAAGGGAAATGGTTGCAGCCAGTACCCTCCCACGTGAAAGTGAGCTGTGGAGATAACAAGCCATCTTGTAAATTCAGTCTGACAGGTGCGCCGGCATTCCTTCAAACTCTACTGTAGCAAAGGGACGTTAACCCTTTCATTCCTGCTCAGTCTGTCCTGAATTTACAGTAACCAAGCCCATATGGTGCAGCCTGTTATAACCCGCCAAGTCACATGACTAAGACCTGAACAGGTGCTATTGATGTGAAGTTGCCAAATGTCAGTTAAACTGGTTCTGATAGGGTTTCTCTGACTGGTATGAGCTTGTCTGGCTTGAGGTGGGGTTCTCCTATCAGAAGAGAATACGGGCAGACTTGTACATGACACTGAAATATACAACGCAGCAACAAGACAGTGCTACAGCCCAGACAATTTAAACAATGGTTAGACTTGAGTAAGTAAATTATGAAAACTTTATTATGTGAACATTATATTTGATCTGCATTCAGCTCAGTTACAAGTACATCTTGTCTATCATTCCACGTGGAAGTTGCTTGTATTCGAGAAGTTGGTATGCAAAAAAACAAGTTCAGTTGATAGACATTGAAATAAATATGAATTTAAATATGAAATACATATTTCTCTTCCACTCAGATCATCAGTCTTATGCTATTAG